>NC_064643.1:78580491-79917157 GCF_023864345.2 Schistocerca serialis cubense
GAACCTCTCCTGTGAGTCCAGATTTAGATTCCGATGGTTCACCTCCGGTTTACTGTATACCTTGGACCTTCTTATTGACGATGAAACACAGAAATTGTATCGGAATTAAATACAAAAGGCACAATGACGACTTAACTACAAGAGGACTGACACTCTAACTTTCTATGATTTGAACGTCTCCTGTGAGTTCAGTTTTAGATTCCGATGCTTCACTTAAGGTTTACTGTATACCTTGGACCTTCTTATTGACGATGAAGCCTAGAAGTTGCATCGGAATTTAATACAAAAGGCACAATGCCGACTTAAGTACAAGAGGACTGACTCCGCTTACATTCGATGATTAGAACCTCTCCTGTGAGACCGGTTTTGGATTCCGATGCTTCACCTCAGGTTTACTGTATCCCTTGGACCTTCTTATTGACGATGAAACACTGAATTGGCATCCGAATTTAATACAAAAGACGCAATGGCGACTTAAGTACAAGAGGAGTGACACTCTAAGTTTCTATGAGTTGAACCTCTCCTGTGAGTCCAGTTTTAGATTCCGATGCTTCACTTGAGGTTTACTGTATACCTTGGACTTTCTTATTGACGATGAAACTCAATAATTGCATACGAATTTAATACAAAAGGCACAATGCCGACTAAAGTACAAGTGGACTGACACTCTAACTTTCTACTGTTTGAACCTCTCCTGTTGGTCCAGTTTCAGATTCCGATTCTTCACTGCAGGTTTATTGTAACCCTTGCACTTTCTAATTGACTATGAAACACAAAAATTGCATCGCAATTAAATACAAAAGGCGCAATGCCGACTTCAGTACAAGAAGACTGACTCCTCTCACTATCTATGCTATGAACCTTTAGTGTGAGACCAGTTTTAGATTCCTATGCTTCACTTCAGTTTTACTGTATCCCTTGGACCTTCGTGTTGACGATGAAACACAGATATTGCATCGTAATTAAATACAAAAGCAATAAGGCCGACTTCAGTACAAGAAGACTGACTCTTCTTACTATCTACGTTATGAACCTTTAGTGCGAGACCAGTTTTAGATTCCGATGCTTTACTTCAGGTTTACTGAATACCTTGGACCTTCTTATTGACGATGAAGCACAGAAGTTGCATCGGAATTTAATACAAAAGGCACAACGTCGACTGAAGTACAAGAGGACTGACACTCTAACTTTCTATGATTTGAACCTCTCCTGTGAGTCCAGTTTTAGATTCCGATGCTTCACTTCAGGTTTACTGTATACCTTGGACCTTCTTATTGACGATGAAGCACAGAAATTGCATCCGAATTTAATACAAATGGCAGTCTGCCGACTTAAGTACAAGAGGACTGACACTCAAACTATCTATGATTTGAACCTCTCCTGTGAGTCCAGTTACAGATTGAGATGCTTCACTTCAGGTTTACTGTATACCGCGGACCTTCTTATTGACGATGAAACTTAAAAATTGCACACTAATTTAATACAAAAGGCACAATGCCGACTTAAGTACAAGTGGACTGACACTCTAACCTTCTATTGTTTGAACCTCTCCTGTGGGTCCAGTTTCAGATTCCGATTCTTCACTGCAGGTTTATTGTATCCCTTGCACTTTCTAATTGACTATGTAACACAGATATTGCATCGTAATTAAATACAAAAGGCACAATGCCGACTTCAGTACAAGTAGACTGACTCCTGTTACTATCTATGTTATGAACCTTTAGTGTGAGACCAGTTTTAGATTCCGATGCTTCACTTCAGTTTCACTATATCCCTTGGACCATCTTGTTGACGATGAAACACAGATATTGCATCGTAATTAAATACAAAAGCCACAAGGCCGACTTCAGTACAAGAAGACTGACTCTTCTTACTATCTACGTTATGAACCTTTAGTGTGAGACCAGTTTTAGATTCCGATGCTTCACTTCAGGTTTACTGTATACCTTGGACCTTCTTATTGACGATGAAGCACAGAAATTGCATCGGAATTAATTTCAAAATGCACGATGCCGACTTAAGTACAAGAGGACTGACACTCTATTTTTCTACGGTTTGAACCTCTCCTGTGAGTCCAGTTTTAGATTCCGATGCTTCACGTCTGGTTTACTGATACCTTGGACCTTCATATTGACGATGAAGCATATGAATTGCATCGGAATATAATTGAAAGGCACAATGACGACTTAAGTACAAGAGGACTGACTATCTAACTTTCTGTGAGTTGAACCTCTCCTGTGAGTTCAGTTTTAGATTCCGATGCTTCACTTAAAGTTTACTGTATACCTTGGACCATCTTATTGACGATGAAGCACAGAAGTTGCATCGGAATTTAATATAAAAGGCACAATGCCGACTTAAGTACAAGAGGACTGACCCCTCTTACATTCTATGATTAGAACCTCTCCTGTGAGACCGGTTTTAGATTCCGATGCTTCACCTCAGGTTTTCTGTATTCCTTGGACCTTCTTATTGACGATGAAACATAGAATTGGCATACGAATTTAATACAAAAGACACAATGCCGACTTATTTACAAGAGGACTGACACACTAACTTTCTATGATTTGAACCTCTACTGTGAGTCCAGTTTTAGATTCCGATGCTTCACTTCAGGTTTACTGTATACCTTGGACCTTCTTATTGACGATGAAACACAGAAATTGCATCCGAATTTAATACAAAAGGCACTATGCCGACTTAAGTACAAGAGGACTGACACTCTAACTGTCTATGATTTGAACCTCTCCTGTGAGTCCAGTTTCAGATTCAGATTCTTCACTTCAGGTTTACTGTATACCTTGGACCATCTTATTGACGATGAAGCACAGAAGTTGCATCGGAATTTAATACAAAAGGCACAATGCCGAGTTAAGTACAAGAGGACTGACTCCTCTTACATTCGATGATTAGAACCTCTCCTGTGAGACCGGTTTTGGTTTCCGATGCTTCACCTCAGGTTTACTGTATCCCTTGGACCTTCTTATTGACGATGAAACACTGAATTGGCATCCGAATTTAATACAAAAGACACAATGCCGACTTAAGTACAAGAGGAGTGACACTCTAAGTTTCTATGAGTTGAACCTCTCCTGTGAGTCCAGTTTTAGATTCCGATGCTTCACTTCAGGTTTACTGTATACCTTGGACTTTCTTATTGACGATGAAACTCAATAATTGCATCCGAATTTAATACAAAAGGCACAATGCCGACTAAAGTACAAGTGGACTGACACTCTAACTTTCTATTGTTTGAACCTCTCCTGTGGGTCCAGTTTCAGATTCCGATTCTTCACTGCAGGTTTATTGTATCCCTTGCACTTTATAATTGACTATGAAACACAGAAATTGCATCGCAATTAAATACAAAAGGGCCAATGCCGACTTCAGTACAAGAAGACTGACTCCTCTCACTATCTATGTTATGAACCTTTAGTGTGAGACCAGTTTTAGATTCCTATGCTTCACTTCAGCTTTACTGTATCCCTTGGACCTTCTTGTTGACGATGAAACACAGATATTGCAACGTAATTAAATACAAAAGCCATAAGACCGACTTCAGTACAAGAAGACTGACTCTTCTTACTATCTACGTTATGAACCTTTAGTGTGAGACCAGTTTTAGATTCCGATGCTTCACTTCAGGTCTACTGTATACCTTGGACCTTCTTATTGACGAAGAAGCACAGAAATTGCATCGGAATTAATTTCAAAATGCACGATGCCGACTTAAGTACAAGAGGACTGACACTCTATTTTTCTACGGTTTGAACCTCTCCTGTGAGTCCAGTTTTAGATTCCGATGCTTCACTTCTGGTTTACTGATACCTTAGACCTTCATATTGACGATGAAGCGTAGAAATTGCATCGGAATATAATTCAAAAGGCACAATGCCGACTTATGTACAAGAGGACTGACACTCTAACTTTCTATGATTTGAACCTCTCCTGTGAGTCCAGTTTTCGATTCGGATGCTTCACTTCAGGTTTACTGTATACCTTGACCTTCTTATTGACGATGAAGCACAGAAGTTGCATCGGAATTTAATACAAAAGGCACAATGCCGACTTAAGTACAAGAGGACTGACTCCTCTTACATTCTATGATTTTAACCTCTCCTGTGAGACCGGTTTTAGATTCCGATGCTTCACCTCAGGTATACTGTATCCCTTGGACCTTCTTATTGACGATGAAACACAGAACTGGCATCCGAATTTAATACAAAAGATACAATGCCGACTTAAGTACAAGAGGACTGACACTCCTACCTTCTGTGATTTGAACATCTCCTGTGAGTCCCGTTTTAGATTCCGTTGCTTCACTTCAGGTTTACTGTATCCCTGGGACCTTCTTATTGACGATGAATCACAGAAATAGCATCCGAATTTAATACAAAAGGCACAATGCCGACTTAAGTACAAGAGGACTGACACTCTAACATTCTATGATATAACCTCTCCTGCGATTCCAGTTTTAGATTCCGGTGCTTCACTTCATGTTTACTGTATACCTTGGACCATCTTCTCAACGATGAGACACAGAAATTGCATTCGAATTTAATACAAAAGGCACAATGGCGACTTAGCTACAAGAGGACTGACACTCTAACTTTCTATGATTTGAACCTCTCCAGTGAGTCCAGTTTTACATTCCGAAGCTTCACTTCAGGTTTACTGTATACCTTGGACTATCTTATTGACGATGAAGCACAGAAGTTGCATCGGAATTTAATATAAAAGGCACAATGCCGACTTAAGTACAAGAGGACTGACTCCTCTTACATTCTATGATTAGAACCTCTCCTGTGAGACCGGTTTTAGATTCCGATGCTTCACCTCAGGTTTTCTGTATTCCTTGGACCTTCTTATTGACGATGAAACATAGAATTGTCATCCGAATTTAATACAAAAGACACAATGCCGACTTATTTATAAGAGGACTGACACACTAACTTTCTATGATTAGAACCTCTACTGTGAGTCCAGTTTTAGATTCCGATGCTTCACTTCAGGTTTACTGTATACCTTGGACCTTCTTATTGACGATGAAACACAGAAATTGCATCCGAATTTAATACAAAAGGCACTATGCCGACTTAAGTACAAGAGGACTGACACTCTAACTGTCTATGATTTGAACATCACCTGTGAGTCCCGTTTTAGATTCCGATCCTTCACTTCGGGTTTACTGTATCCCTTGGACCTTCTTATTGACGATGAATCACAGAAATAGCATCCGAATTTAATACAAAAGGCACAATGCCGACTTAAGTACAAGAGGACTGACACTCTAACATTCTATGATTTGAACCTCTCCTGCGAGTCCAGTTTTAGATTCCGGTGCTTCACTTTAGGTTTACTGTATACCTTGGACCATCTTCTTATCGATGAAACACAGAAATTGCATTCGAATTTAATACAAATGGCACAATGCCGACTTAACTACAAGATGTCTGACACTCTAACTTTCTAAGATTTGAACCTCTCCTGTGAGACCAGTTTTAGATTCCGATGCTTCACTTCAGGTTTACTGTATCCCTTGGTGATTCTTATTGACGATGAAACACAGAAATTAAATTGGAATTTAATACAAAGGGCACAATGCCAACTTAAGTACAAGTGGACTGATACTCTAACTTTCTATGATTTGAACCTCTCCTGTGAGTCCAGATTTAGATTCCGATGGTTCACCTCCGGTTTACTGTATACCTTGGACCTTCTTATTGACGATGAAACACAGAAATTGTATCGGAATTAAATACAAAAGGCACAATGACGACTTAACTACAAGAGGACTGACACTCTAACTTTCTATGATTTGAACGTCTCCTGTGAGTTCAGTTTTAGATTCCGATGCTTCACTTAAGGTTTACTGTATACCTTGGACCTTCTTATTGACGATGAAGCCTAGAAGTTGCATCGGAATTTAATACAAAAGGCACAATGCCGACTTAAGTACAAGAGGACTGACTCCGCTTACATTCGATGATTAGAACCTCTCCTGTGAGACCGGTTTTGGATTCCGATGCTTCACCTCAGGTTTACTGTATCCCTTGGACCTTCTTATTGACGATGAAACACTGAATTGGCATCCGAATTTAATACAAAAGACGCAATGGCGACTTAAGTACAAGAGGAGTGACACTCTAAGTTTCTATGAGTTGAACCTCTCCTGTGAGTCCAGTTTTAGATTCCGATGCTTCACTTGAGGTTTACTGTATACCTTGGACTTTCTTATTGACGATGAAACTCAATAATTGCATACGAATTTAATACAAAAGGCACAATGCCGACTAAAGTACAAGTGGACTGACACTCTAACTTTCTACTGTTTGAACCTCTCCTGTTGGTCCAGTTTCAGATTCCGATTCTTCACTGCAGGTTTATTGTAACCCTTGCACTTTCTAATTGACTATGAAACACAAAAATTGCATCGCAATTAAATACAAAAGGCGCAATGCCGACTTCAGTACAAGAAGACTGACTCCTCTCACTATCTATGCTATGAACCTTTAGTGTGAGACCAGTTTTAGATTCCTATGCTTCACTTCAGTTTTACTGTATCCCTTGGACCTTCGTGTTGACGATGAAACACAGATATTGCATCGTAATTAAATACAAAAGCAATAAGGCCGACTTCAGTACAAGAAGACTGACTCTTCTTACTATCTACGTTATGAACCTTTAGTGCGAGACCAGTTTTAGATTCCGATGCTTCACTTCAGGTCTACTGTATACCTTGGACCTTCTTATTGACGAAGAAGCACAGAAATTGCATCGGAAATAATGTCAAAATGCACGATGCCGACTTAAGTACAAGAGGACTGACACTCTATTTTTCTACGGTTTGAACCTCTCCTGTGAGTCCAGTTTTAGATTCCGATGCTTCACTTCTGGTTTACTGATACATTAGACCTTCATATTGACGATGAAGCATAGAAATTGCATCGGAATATAATTCAAAAGGACAATGCCGACTTATGTACAAGAGGACTGACACTCTAACTTTCTATGATTTGAATCTCTCCTGTGAGTCCAGTTTTCGATTCGGATGCTTCACTTCAGGTTTTCTGTATACCTTGGACCTTCTTATTGACGATGAAGCACAGAAGTTGCATCGGAATTTAATACAAAAGGCACAATGCCGACTTAAGTACAAGAGGACTGACTCCTCTTACATTCTATGATTATAACCTCTCCTGTGAGACCGGTTTTAGATTCCGATGATTCACCTCAGGTATACTGTATCCCTTGGACCTTCTTATTGACGATGAAACACAGAACTGGCATCCGAATTAATTACAAAAGACACAATGCCGACTTAAGTACAAGAGGACTGACACTCCTACTTTCTATGATTTGAACATCTCCTGTGAGTCCCGTTTTAGATTCCGTTGCTTCACTTCAGGTTTACTGTATCCCTGGGACCTTCTTATTGACGATGAATCACAGAAATAGCATCCGAATTTAATACAAAAGGCACAATGCCGACTTAAGTACAAGAGGACTGACACTCTAACATTCTATGATTTGAACCTCTCCTGCGATTCCAGTTTTAGATTCCGGTGCTTCACTTCTGGTTTACTGTATACCTTGGACCATCTTCTTAACGATGAAACACAGAAATTGCATTCGAATTTAATACAAAAGGCACAATGGCGACTTAGCTACAAGAGGACTGACACTCTAACTTTCTATGATATGAACCTCTCCAGTGAGTCCAGTTTTAGATTCCAAACCTTCACTTCAGGTTTACTGTATCCCTTGGAAAGTCTTATTGACGATGAAACACAGAAATTGCATTGGATTTTAATACAAAAGGCACAATGCCAACTTAAGTACAAGTGGACTGATACTCTTTCTATGATTTGAAAATCTCCTGTGAGTCCAGATTTAGATTCCGATGGTTCACCTCCGGTTTACTGTATTCCTTGGACCTTCTTATTGACGATGAAACACAGAAATTGTATCGGAATTAAATACAAAAGGCACAATGCCGACTTAAGTACAAGAGGACTGACACCTCTTACATTCTATGATAAGAACCTCTCCTGTGAGACCGGTTTTACATTCCGATGCTTCACTTTAGGTTTACTGTATCCCTTGGACCTTCTTATTGACGATGAAACACAGAAATTGCATCCGAATTTAATACAAAAGGCACAATGACGACTTAAGTACAAAAGGACTGACACTCTAACTTTCTATGATTTGAACCTCTCCTGTGAGTCCAGTTTCAGATTCAGATGCTTCGCTTCAGGTTTACTGTATACCTTGGACCTTCTTATTGACGATGAAGCACAGAAGTTGCATCGCAATTTAATACAAAAGGCACAATGCCGACTTAAGTACAATAGGAATGACACTGTAACTTTCTATAATTTGAACCTCTCCTGTGAGTCCAGATTTAGATTCCGATGCTTCACTTCAGGTTTACTGTATACCTTGGACGTTCTTATTGACTATGAAGCACAGAAATTGCGACGGAATTAAATTCAGAAGGCACAATGTCGACTTAAGTACAAGAGGACTGACACTCTAACTTACTATGATTTGAACCTCTCCTGTGAGTCCAGTTTTAGATTCCGATGCCTCACTTCAGGTATACTGTATACCTTGGACCTTCTTATTGACGATGAAACACAGAAATTGTATCGGAATTAAATACAAAAGGCACAATTCCGACTTAAGTACAAGAGGACTGACTCTCCAACTTTCTATGATTTGAACATCACCTGTGAGTCCCGTTTTAGATTCCGATCCTTCACTTCGGGTTTACTGTATCCCTTGGACCTTCTTATTGACGATGAATCACAGAAATAGCATCCGAATTTAATACAAAAGGCACAATGCCGACTTAAGTACAAGAGGACTGACACTCTAACATTCTATGATTTGAACCTCTCCTGCGAGTCCAGTTTTAGATTCCGGTGCTTCACTTCAGATTTACTGTATACCTTGGACCATCTTCTTATCAATGAAACACAGAAATTGCATTCGAATTTAATACAAATGGCACAATGCCGACTTAACTACAAGATGTCTGACACTCTAACTTTCTATGATTTGAACCTCTCCTGTGAGACCAGTTTTAGATTACGATGCTTCACTTCAGGTTTACTGTTTCCCTTGGAGATTCTTATTGACGATGAAACACAGAAATTGCATTGGAATTTAATACAAAAGGCACAATGCCGACTTAAGTACAAGTGGACTGATACTCTAACTTTCTATGATTTGAACCTCTCCTGTGAGTCCAGATTTAGATTCCGATGGTTCACTTCCGGTTTACTGTATACCTTGGACCTTCTTATTGACGATGAAACACAGAAATTGTATCGGAATTAAATACAAAAGGCACAATGCCGACTTAACTACAAGAGGGCTGACACTCTACCTTTCTATGATTTGAACCTCTTCTGTGAGTCTAGTTTTAGATTCCGATGCCTCACTTCAGGTTTACTGTATCCATTGGACCTTCATATTGACTATGAAGCACAGAAATTGCATCGAAATTAAATATAAAGGGCACAATGCCGACTTAAGTACAAGAGGACTGACACTCTAACTTTATATGATTTGAACCTCTCCTGAGAGTCCAGTTTTAGATTATGATGCTTCACTTCCGGTACTGTATCCCTTGGAGATTCTTAATGACGATGAAGCACAGATATTGCATTGGAATTTAATACAAAAGGCACAATGCCGACTTAAGTACAAGAGGACTGATACTCTAATTTTCTATGATTTGAACCTTTCCACTGAGTCCAATTTTAGATTCCGATGGTTCACCTTCGGTTTACTGTATCTTTTGGACCTTCTTATTGACGATAAAACACAGAAATTGTATCGGAATTAAATACAAAAGGCACAATGCCGACTTAAGTATGAGAGGACTGACACCTCTTACATTCTACGATTAGAACCTTTCCTGTGAGACCGGTTTCAGATTCCGATGCTTCACTTCAGGTTTACTGTATCCCTTGGACTTTCTTATTGACGATGAAACACAGAAATTGCATCCGAATTTTATACAAAAGGCACAAACCCGACTTAAGTACAAGAGGACTGACACTCTAACATTCTATGATTTGAACCTCTCCTGCGAGTCCAGTTTTAGATTCCGGTGCTTCACTTCAGGTTTACTGTATACCTTGGACCATCTTCTTGTCAATGAAACACAGAAATTGCATTCGAATTTAATACAAATGGCACAATGCCGACTTAACTACAAGATGTCTGACACTCTAACTTTCTATGATTTGAACCTCTCCTGTGAGACCAGTTTTAGATTCCGATGCTTCACTTCAGGTCTACTGTATACCTTGGACCTTCTTATTGACGAAGAAGCACAGAAATTGCATCGGAATTAATGTCAAAATGCACGATGCCGACTTAAGTACAAGAGGACTGACACTCTATTTTTCTACGGTTTGAACCTCTCCTGTGAGTCCAGTTTTAGATTCCGATGCTTCACTTCTGGTTTACTGATACAGTAGACCTTCATATTGACGATGTAGCATAGAAATTGCATCGGAATATAATTCAAAAGGACAATGCCGACTTATGTACAAGAGGACTGACACTCTAACTTTCTATGATATGAACCTCTCCAGTGAGTCCAGTTTTAGATTCCGAACCTTCACTTCAGGTTTACTGTATCCCTTGGAAAGTCTTATTGACGATGAAACACAGAAATTGCATTGGATTTTAATACAAAAGGCACAATGCCAACTTAAGTACAAGTGGACTGATACTCTTTCTATGATTTGAACCTCTCCTGTGAGTCCAGATTTAGATTCCGATGGTTCACCTCCGGTTTACTGTATTCCTTGGACCTTCTTATTGACGATGAAACACAGAAATTGTATCGGAATTAAATACAAAAGGCACAATGCCGACTTAAGTACAAGAGGACTGACACCTCTTTTATTCTATGATAAGAACCTCTCCTGTGAGACCGGTTTTACATTCCGATGCTTCACTTTAGGTTTACTGTATCCCTTGGACCTTCTTATTGACGATGAAACACAGAAATTGCATCCGAATTTAATACAAAAGGCACAATGACGACTTAAGTACAAAAGGACTGACACTCTAACTTTCTATGATTTGAACCTCTCCTGTGAGTCCAGTTTGAGATTCAGATGCTTCGCTTCAGGTTTACTGTATACCTTGGACCTTCTTATTGACGATGAAGCACAGAAGTTGCATCGCAATTTAATAAATACAAAAGGCACAATGCCGACTTAAGTACAATAGGAATGACACTCTAACTTTCTATAATTTGAACCTCTCCTGTGAGTCCAGTTTTAGATTCCGATGCTTCACTTCAGGTTTACTGTATACCTTGGACGTTCTTATTGACTATGAAGCACAGAAATTGCGACGGAATTAAATTCAGAAGGCACAATGTCGACTTAAGTACAAGAGGACTGACACTCTAACTTTCTATGATTTGAACCTCTCCTGTGAGTCCAGTTTTAGATTCCGATGCCTCACTTCAGGTATACTGTATACCTTGGACCTTCTTATTGACGATGAAACACAGAAATTGTATCGGAATTAAATACAAAAGGCACAATTCCGACTTAAGTACAAGAGGACTGACTCTCCAACTTTCTATGATTTGAACATCACCTGTGAGTCCCGTTTTAGATTCCGATCCTTCACTTCGGGTTTACTGTATCCCTTGGACCTTCTTATTGACGATGAATCACAGAAATAGCATCCGAATTTAATACAAAAGGCACAATGCCGACTTAAGTACAAGAGGACTGACACTCTAACATTCTATGATTTGAACCTCTCCTGCGAGTCCAGTTTTAGATTCCGGTGCTTCACTTCAGGTTTACTGTATACCTTGGACCATCTTCTTATCAATGAAACACAGAAATTGCATTCGAATTTAATACAAATGGCACAATGCCGACTTAACTACAAGATGTCTGACACTCTAACTTTCTATGATTTGAACCTCTCCTGTGAGACCAGTTTTAGATTCCGATGCTTCACTTCAGGTTTACTGTATCCCTTGGAAAGTCTTATTGACGATGAAACACAGAAATTGCATTGGATTTTAATACAAAAGGCACAATGCCAACTTAAGTACAAGTGGACTGATACTCTTTCTATGATTTGAACCTCTCCTGTGAGTCCAGATTTAGATTCCGATGGTTCACCTCCGGTTTACTGTATTCCTTGGACCTTCTTATTGACGATGAAACACAGAAATTGTATCGGAATTAAATACAAAAGGCACAATGCCGACTTAAGTACAAGAGGACTGACACCTCTTTTATTCTATGATAAGAACCTCTCCTGTGAGACCGGTTTTACATTCCGATGCTTCACTTTAGGTTTACTGTATCCCTTGGACCTTCTTATTGACGATGAAACACAGAAATTGCATCCGAATTTAATACAAAAGGCACAATGACGACTTAAGTACAAAAGGACTGACACTCTAACTTTCTATGATTTGAACCTCTCCTGTGAGTCCAGTTTGAGATTCAGATGCTTCGCTTCAGGTTTACTGTATACCTTGGACCTTCTTATTGACGATGAAGCACAGAAGTTGCATCGCAATTTAATAAATACAAAAGGCACAATGCCGACTTAAGTACAATAGGAATGACACTCTAACTTTCTATAATTTGAACCTCTCCTGTGAGTCCAGTTTTAGATTCCGATGCTTCACTTCAGGTTTACTGTATACCTTGGACGTTCTTATTGACTATGAAGCACAGAAATTGCGACGGAATTAAATTCAGAAGGCACAATGTCGACTTAAGTACAAGAGGACTGACACTCTAACTTTCTATGATTTGAACCTCTCCTGTGAGTCCAGTTTTAGATTCCGATGCCTCACTTCAGGTATACTGTATACCTTGGACCTTCTTATTGACGATGAAACACAGAAATTGTATCGGAATTAAATACAAAAGGCACAATTCCGACTTAAGTACAAGAGGACTGACTCTCCAACTTTCTATGATTTGAACATCACCTGTGAGTCCCGTTTTAGATTCCGATCCTTCACTTCGGGTTTACTGTATCCCTTGGACCTTCTTATTGACGATGAATCACAGAAATAGCATCCGAATTTAATACAAAAGGCACAATGCCGACTTAAGTACAAGAGGACTGACACTCTAACATTCTATGATTTGAACCTCTCCTGCGAGTCCAGTTTTAGATTCCGGTGCTTCACTTCAGGTTTACTGTATACCTTGGACCATCTTCTTATCAATGAAACACAGAAATTGCATTCGAATTTAATACAAATGGCACAATGCCGACTTAACTACAAGATGTCTGACACTCTAACTTTCTATGATTTGAACCTCTCCTGTGAGACCAGTTTTAGATTCCGATGCTTCACTTCAGGTTTACTGTATCCCTTGGAGATTCTTATTGACGATGAAACACAGAAATTGCATTGGAATTTAATACAAAAGGCACAATGCCGACTTAAGTACAAGTGGACTGATACTCTAACTTTCTATGATTTGAACCTCTCCTGTGAGTCCAGATTTAGATTCCGATGGTTCACTTCCGGTTTACTGTATACCTTGGACCTTCTTATTGACGATGAAACACAGAAATTGTATCGGAATTAAATACAAAAGGCACAATGCCGACTTAACTACAAGAGGGCTGACACTCTACCTTTCTATGATTTGAACCTCTTCTGTGAGTCTAGTTTTAGATTCCGATGCCTCACTTCAGGTTTACTGTATCCATTGGACCTTCATATTGACTATGAAGCACAGAAATTGCATCGAAATTAAATATAAAGGGCACAATGCCGACTTAAGTACAAGAGGACTGACACTCTAACTTTATATGATTTGAACCTCTCCTGAGAGTCCAGTTTTAGATTATGATGCTTCACTTCCGGTACTGTATCCCTTGGAGATTCTTATTGACGATGAAGCACAGATATTGCATTGGAATTTAATACAAAAGGCACAATGCCGACTTAAGTACAAGAGGACTGATACTCTAACTTTCTATGATTTGAACCTTTCCACTGAGTCCAATTTTAGATTCCGATGGTTCACCTTCGGTTTACTGTATCTTTTGGACCTTCTTATTGACGATAAAACACAGAAATTGTATCGGAATTAAATACAAAAGGCACAATGCCGACTTAAGTATGAGAGGACTGACACCTCTTACATTCTATGACTAGAACCTTTCCTGTGAGACCGGTTTTAGATTCCGATGCTTCACTTCAGGTTTACTGTATCCCTTGGACTTTCTTATTGACGATGAAACACAGAAATTGCATCCGAATTTAATACAAAAGGCACAAACCCGACTTAAGTACAAGAGGACTGACACTCATACTTTCTACGATTTGAACCTCTCCTGTGAGTCCACTTTCGGATTCCGATGCTTCACTTGAGGTTTATTGTATACCTAGGACCTTCTTATTGACGAAGAAGCACAAAAAATTGCGACGGAATTAAATTCAAAAAGCACAATGCCGACTTAAGTACAAGAGGACTGACACTCTAACTTTTTATGATTTGAACCTCTCCTGCGAGTCCAGTTTTAGATTCCGATGCTTCACTTCGGGTTTACTGTATACCGTGGACCTTCTTATTTTGGCTATAACACAGAAATTGTATCGTAATTAAATACAAAAGGCACAATGCCGACTTAAGTACAAGTGGACTGACACTCTAACCTTCCATTGTTTGAACCTCTCCTGTGGGTCCAGTTTCAGATTCCGATTCTTCACTGCAGGTTTATTGTATCCCTTGCACTTTCTAATTGACTATGAAACACAGATATTGCATCGTAATTAAATACAAAAGGCACAATGCTGACTTCAGTACAAGTGGACTGACTCCTGTTACTATCTATGTTATGAACCTTTAGTGTGAGACCAGTTTTAGATTCCGATGCTTCACTTCAAATTCACTGTATCCCTTGGACCTTCTTGTTGACGATGAAACACAGATATTGCATCGTAATGAAATACAAAAGCCACAAGGCCGACTTCAGTACAAGAAGACTGCCTGTTCTTAGTATCTACGTTATGAACCTTTAGTGTGATACCAGTTTTAGATTCCAATGCTACACTTCAGGTTTACTGTATACCTTGGACCTTCTTATTGACGATGAAGCACAGAAATTGCATCGGAATTAATTTCAAAATGCACGATGCCGACTTAAGTACAAGAGGACTGACACTCTAACTGTCTATGATTTGAACCTCTCCTGTGAGTCCAGATCCAGATTCAGATGCTTCACTTCAGGTTTACTGTATACCTTGGACCATCTTATTGACGATGAAGCACAGAAGTTGCATCGGAATTTAATACAAAAGGCACAATGCCGACTTACGTACAATAGGAATGACACTCTAACTTTCTATAATTTGAACCTCTCCTGTGAGTCCAGTTTTAAATTCCGATGCTTCACTTCAGGTTTACTGTATACCTTGGACGTTCTTATTGACTATAAAGCACAGAAATTGCGACGGATTAAATTCAGAAGGCACAGTGTTGACATCAGTACAAGAGGACTGACACTCTAACTTTCTATGATTTGAACCACTCCTGTGAGTCCAGTTTTAGATTCCGATGCCTCACTTCAGGTATACTGTATACCTTGGACCTTCTTATTGACGATGAAACACAGAAATTGTATCGGAATTAAATACAAAAGGCACAATTCCGACTTAAGTACAGGAGGACTGACTCTCAAACTTTCTATGATTTGAACATCTCCTGTGAGTCCCGTTTTAGATTCCGATGCTTCACCTCAGGTTTGCTGTATATCGTGGACCTTCTTATTGAGGATATAACACAGAAATTGTATCTGAATTAAATACGAAAGGCACAATGCCGACTTAAGTACAAGAGGACTGACACCTCTTACATTCTATGATTAGAACCTCTCCTGTGAGTCCAGTTTTAGATTCCGATGCTTCACTTCAGGTTTACTGTATATCTTGCACCTTCTTATTGACGATGAAACACAGAATTTGCATCCGAATTTAATACAAAAGACATAATGCCGAGTTAAGTACAAGAGGACTGACACTCCTACTTTCTACGATTTGAACCTCTCCTGTGAGTCCCGTTTTAGATTGCGATGCTTCAAGTCGGGGTTACTGTATCCCTCGGACCTTCTTATTGACAATGAATCACAGAAATAACATCCGAATTTAATACAAAAGGCACAATGCCGACTTAAGTACAAGAGGACTGTCACTCTAACATGCTATGATTTGAACCTCTCCTGTGAGTCCAGTTTTAGATTCCGGTGCTTCACGTCAGGGTTACTGTATACCTTGGACCATCTTCTTAACGATGAAACACAGAAATTGCATTCGAATTTAATACAAAAGGCACAATGCCGACTTAACTACAAGAGGACTGACACTCTACCTTTCTATGATTTGAACCTCTTCTGTGAGTCCAGTTTTAGATTCCGATGCCTCACTTCAGGTTTACTGTATCCATTGGACCTTCATATTAACTATGAAGCACAGAAATTGCATCGAAATTTAATATAAAGGGCACAATGCCGACTTAAGTACATGAGGACTGACACTCTAACTTTATATGATTTGAACCTCTCCTGAGAGTCCAGTTTTAGATTATGATGCTTCACTTCCGGTACTGTATCCCTTGGAGATTCTTATTGACGATGAAGCACAGATATTGCATTGGAATTTAATACAAAAGGCACAATGCCGACTTAAGTACAAGAGGACTGATACTCTAACTTTCTATGATTTGACCCTTTCCACTGAGTCCAGTTTTGGATTCCGATGGTTCACCTTCGGTTTACTGTATCTTTTGGACCTTCTTATTGACGATAGAACACTGAAATTGTATCGGAATTAAATACAAAAGGCACAATGCCGACTTAAGTACGAGAGGACTGACACCTCTTACATTCTATGATTAGAACCTTTCCTGTGAGACCGGTTTTAGATTCCGATGCTTCACTTCAGGTTTACTGTATCCCTTGGACTTTCTTATTGACGATGAAACACAGAAATTGCATCCGAATTTAAGACAAAAGGCACAAACCCGACCTAAGTACAAGAGGACTGACACTCCTACTTTCTATGATTTGAACCTCTCCTGTGAGTCCACTTTTGGATTCCGATGCTTCACTTGAGGTTTATTGTATACCTAGGACCTTCTTATTGACGAAAAAGCACAAAAAATTGCGACGGAATTAAATTCAAAAAGCACAATGCCGACTTAAGTACAAGAGGACCGACACTCTAACTTTTTATGATTTGAACCTCTCCTGCGAGTCCAGTTTTAGATTCCGATGCTTCACTACGGGTTTACTGTATACCGTGGACCTTCTTATTTTGGATATAACACAGAAATTGTATCGTAATTACATACAAAAGGCACAATGCCGACTTATGTACAAGAGGACTGACACCTCTTTCATTCTATGATTAGAACCTCTCCTGTGAGTCCAGTTTTAGATTCCAATGCTTCACTTCAGGTTTACTGTATACCTTGGACCCTCTTATTGATGATGAAACACAGAATTTGCATCCGAATTTAATACAAAAGACACAATGCCGATTTAAGTAAAAGAGGGCTGACACTCCTACTTTCTATGATTTAAACCTCTCCTGTGAGTCCCGTTTTAGATTCCGATGCTTCACTTCGGGTTTACTGTATCCCTTGGACCTTCTTACTGACGATGAATCACAGAAATAGCATCCGAATGTAATACCAAAGGCACAATGCCGACTTAAGTACAAGAGGAATGACACTCTAACATTCTATGATTTGAACCTCTCCTGAGAGTCCAGTTTTAGATTCCGATGGATCACCTCCGGTTTACTGTATCCCTTGGACCTTCTTACTGACGATGAAACACAGAAATTGTATCGGAACTAAATACAAAAGGCACAATGCCGACTTAAGTACAAGAGGACTGTCTCTCTCACATTCTTTGATTTGAACCTCTCCTGTGAGACCTGTTTTAGATTCCGATGCTGCACCTCAGGTTTACTGTATCCCTTGGACCTTTTTATTGACGATGAAAGACAGAAATTGCATCGTAATTACATTCAAAAGGCACAATGCCGATTTAAGTACAAGAGGACTGACACTCTAACTTTCTATGATTTGAACCTCTCCTGTGAGTCCCGTTTTAGATTCCGATGCTTCACTTCGGGTTTACTGTATCCCTCGGACCTTCTTATTGACGATGAATCACAGAAATAGCATCCGAATTTAATACAAAAGGCACAATGCCGACTTAAGTACAAGAGGACTGTCTCTCTCACATTCTTTGATTTGAACCTCTCCTGTGCGTCCAGTTTTAGATTCCGGTGCTTACTTCAGGTTTACTGTATACCTTGGACCATCTTCTTAACGATGTAACACAGAAATTGCATCCTAAATTAATACAAAAGGCACAATGCCGACTTAAGTACAAGAGGACTGACACTCTAACATTCTATGATTTGAACCTCTCCTGAGAGTCCAGTTTTAGATTCCGATGCTTCACTTCAGGTTTACTGTATCCTTGGACCTTCTTATTGACGATGAAACACAGAAATTGCATCGTAATTACAATCAAAAGGCACAATGCCGATTTAAGTACAAGAGGACTGACACTCTAACTTTCTATGATTTGAACCTCTCCTGTGAGTCCGGTTTTAGATTCCAATGCCTCACTTCAGGTTTACTGTATACCTTGGACCTTCTTATTGATGATGAAGTACAGAAATTGCATCGGAATTAAATTCAAAAGGCACAATGCCGACTTAAGTACAAGAGGACTGACACTCTAACTTTCTATGATTTGAACCTCTCCTGTGAGCCCAGTCTTAGTTTCCGATGGTTCACCTCCAGTTAACTGTATCCCTTGGACCTTCTTACTGACGATGAGACACAGATATTGTATCGGAATTAAATACAAAAGGCACAATGCCGACTTATGTACAAGAGGACTGACACCTCTTACATTCTATGATTAGAACCTCTCCTGTGAGTCCAGTTTTAGATTCCGATGCTTCACTTCAGGTTTACTGTGTACCTTGGACCCTCTTATTGGTGATGAAACACAGAATTTACATCCGAATTTAATACAAAACACACAATGCCGACTTAAGTACAAGAGGGCTGACACTCCTACTTTCTATGATATGAACCTCTCCTGTGAGTCCCGTTTTAGATTCCGATGCTTCACTTCGGGTTTATTGTATCCCTTGGACCTTCTTACTGACGATGAATCACAGAAATAGCATCCGAATTTAATACCAAAGGCACAATGCCGACTTAAGTACAAGAGGACTGACACTCTAACATTCTATGATTTGAACCTCTCCTGAGAGTCCAGTTTTAGATTCCGATGCTTCACTTCAGGTTTACTGTATACCTTGGAGATTCGTCTTGACGATGAAACACAGAAATTGCATTGGAATTTAATACAAAAGGCACAATGCCGACTTCAGTACAAGAGGACTGATACTCTAACTTTCTATGATTTGAAACTCACCTGTGAGTCCAGGTTTAGATTCCGATGGTTCACCTCCTTTTTACTGTATCCCTTGGTCCTTCTTATTGTCGATGAAACACAGAAATTGTATCGGAATTAAATACAACAGGCACAATGCCAACTTAAGAACAAGAGGACTGACACCTCTTACTTTCTGTGATTAGAACCTCTCCTGTGAGACCGGTTTTAGATTCCGATGCTTCACTTCAGGTTTACTGTATCCTTGGACCTTCTTATTGACGATGAAACACAGATATTGCCTCGTAATTAAATTCAAAAGGCACAATGCCGATTTAAGTACGAGAGGACTGACACTCTAACTTTCTATGATTTGAACCTCTCCTGTGAGTCCGGTTTTAGATTCCGATGCCTCACTTCAGGTTTACTGTATACCTTGGACCTTCTAATTGACGATGAAGTACAGAAATTGCATCGGAATTAAATTCAAAAGGCACAATGCCGACTTAGTTACAAGAGGACTGACACTCTAACTTTCTATGATTTGAACCTCTCCTGTGAGCTCAGTTTTAGATTCCGATGTTTCACCTCAGGTTTACTGTATCCCTTGGACCTTCTTATTGACGATGAAACACATAACTGGCATCCGAATTTAATACAAAAGACACAATGCCGACTTAAGTACAGGAGGACTGACACTCCTACTTTCTATGATTTGAACATCTCCTGTGAGTCCCGTTTTAGATTCCGTTGCTTCACTTCAGGTTTACTGTATCCCTGGGACCTTCTTATTGACGATGAATCACAGAAATAGCATCCGAATTTAATACAAAAGGCACAATGCCGACTTAAGTACAAGAGGACTGACACTCTAACATTCTATGATTTGAACCTCTCCTGCGATTCCAGTTTTAGATTCCGGTGCTTCACTTCTGGTTTACTGTATACCTTGGACCATCTTCTTAACGATGAAACACAGAAATTGCATTCGAATTTAATACAAAAGGCACAATGGCGACTTAGCTACAAGAGGACTGACACTCTAACTTTCTATGATATGAGCCTCTCCAGTGAGTCCAGTTTTAGATTCCGAACCTTCACTTCAGGTTTACTGTATACCTTGGACCTTCTTATTGACGATGAAGCACAGAAGTTGCATCGCAATTTAATACAAAAGGCACAATGCCGACTTAAGTACAATAGGAATGACACTCTAACTTTCTATAATTTGAACCTCTCCTGTGAGTCCAGTTTTAGATTCCGATGCTTCACTTCAGGTTTACTGTATACCTTGGACGTTCTTATTGACTATGAAGCACAGAAATTGCGACGGAATTAAATTCAGAAGGCACAATGTCGACTTAAGTACAAGAGGACTGACACTCTAACTTTCTATGATTTGAACCTCTCCTGTGAGTCCAGTTTTAGATTCCGATGCCTCACTTCAGGTATACTGTATACCTTGGACCTTCTTATTGACGATGAAACACAGAAATTGTATCGGAATTAAATACAAAAGGCACAATTCCGACTTAAGTACAAGAGGACTGACTCTCCAACTTTCTATGATTTGAACATCACCTGTGAGTCCCGTTTTAGATTCCGATCCTTCACTTCGGGTTTACTGTATCCCTTGGACCTTCTTACTGACGATGAATCACAGAAATAGCATCCGAATTTAATACAAAAGGCACAATGCCGACTTAAGTACAAGAGGACTGACACTCTAACATTCTATGATTTGAACCTCTCCTGCGAGTCCAGTTTTAGATTCCGGTGCTTCACTTCAGGTTTACTGTATACCTTGGACCATCTTCTTATCAATGAAACACAGAAATTGCATTCGAATTTAATACAAATGGCACAATGCCGACTTAACTACAAGATGTCTGACACTCTAACTTTCTATGATTTGAACCTCTCCTGTGAGACCAGTTTTAGATTCCGATGCTTCACTTCAGGTTTACTGTATCCCTTGGAGATTCTTATTGACGATGAAACACAGAAATTGCATTGGAATTTAATACAAAAGGCACAATGCCGACTTAAGTACAAGTGGACTGATACTCTAACTTTCTATGATTTGAACCTCTCCTGTGAGTCCAGATTTAGATTCCGATGGTTCACTTCCGGTTTACTGTATACCTTGGACCTTCTTATTGACGATGAAACACAGAAATTGTATCGGAATTAAATACAAAAGGCACAATGCCGACTTAACTACAAGAGGGCTGACACTCTACCTTTCTATGATTTGAACCTCTTCTGTGAGTCTAGTTTTAGATTCCGATGCCTCACTTCAGGTTTACTGTATCCATTGGACCTTCATATTGACTATGAAGCACAGAAATTGCATCGAAATTAAATATAAAGGGCACAATGCCGACTTAAGTACAAGAGGACTGACACTCTACCTTTCTATGATTTGAACCTCTCCTGAGAGTCCAGTTTTAGATTATGATGCTTCACTTCCGGTACTGTATCCCTTGGAGATTCTTATTGACGATGAAGCACAGATATTGCATTGGAATTTAATACAAAAGGCACAATGCCGACTTAAGTACAAGAGGACTGATACTCTAACTTTCTATGATTTGAACCTTTCCACTGAGTCCAATTTTAGATTCCGATGGTTCACCTTCGGTTTACTGTATCTTTTGGACCTTCTTATTGACGATAAAACACAGAAATTGTATCGGAATTAAAAACAAAAGGCACAATGCCGACTTAAGTATGAGAGGACTGACACCTCTTACATTCTATGATTAGAACCTTTCCTGTGAGACCGGTTTTAGATTCGGATGCTTCACTTCAGGTTTACTGTATCCCTTGGACTTTCTTATTGACGATGAAACACAGAAATTGCATCCGAATTTAATACAAAAGGCACAAACCCGACTTAAGTACAAGAGGACTGACACTCTAACATTCTATGATTTGAACCTCTCCTGCGAGTCCAGTTCTAGATTCCGGTGCTTCACTTCAGGTTTACTGTATACCTTGGACCATCTTCTTATCAATGAAACACAGAAATTGCATTCGAATTTAATACAAATGGCACAATGCCGACTTAACTACAAGATGTCTGACACTCTAACTTTCTATGATTTGAACCTCTCCTGTGAGACCAGTTTTAGATTCCGATGCTTCACTTCAGGTCTACTGTATACCTTGGACCTTCTTATTGACGAAGAAGCACAGAAATTGCATCGGAATTAATGTCAAAATGCACGATGCCGACTTAAGTACAAGAGGACTGACACTCTATTTTTCTACGGTTTGAACCTCTCCTGTGAGTCCAGTTTTAGATTCCGATGCTTCACTTCTGGTTTACTGATACATTAGACCTTCATATTGACGATGAAGCATAGAAATTGCATCGGAATATAATTCAAAAGGACAATGCCGACTTATGTACAAGAGGACTGACACTCTAACTTTCTATGATCTGAACCTCTCCTGTGAGTCCAGTTTTCGATTCGGATGCTTCACTTCAGGTTTTCTGTATACCTTGGACCTTCTTATTGACGATGAAGCACAGAAGTTGCATCGGAATTTTATACAAAAGGCACAATGCCGACTTAAGTACAAGAGGACTGACTCCTCTTACATTCTATGATTATAACCTCTCCTGTGAGACCGGTTTTAGATTCCGATGATTCACCTCAGGTATACTGTATCCCTTGGACCTTCTTATTGACGATGAAACACAGAACTGGCATCCGAATTTAATACAAAAGACACAATGCCGACTTAAGTACAAGAGGACTGACACTCTAACTTTCTATGATTTGAACCTCTCCTGTGAGCCCAGTCTTAGATTCCGATGGTTCACCTCCAGTTAACTGTATCCCTTGGACCTTCTTACTGACGATGAGACACAGATATTGTATCGGAATTAAATACAAAAGGCACAATGCCGACTTATGTACAAGAGGACTGACACCTCTTACATTCTATGATTAGAACCTCTCCTGTGAGTCCAGTTTTAGATTCCGATGCTTCACTTCAGGTTTACTGTGTACCTTGGACCCTCTTATTGGTGATGAAACACAGAATTTACATCCGAATTTAATACAAAACACACAATGCCGACTTAAGTACAAGAGGGCTGACACTCCTACTTTCTATGATATGAACCTCTCCTGTGAGTCCCGTTTTAGATTCCGATGCTTCACTTCGGGTTTATTGTATCCCTTGGACCTTCTTACTGACGATGAATCACAGAAATAGCATCCGAATTTAATACCAAAGGCACAATGCCGACTTAAGTACAAGAGGACTGACACTCTAACATTCTATAATTTGAACCTCTCCTGAGAGTCCAGTTTTAGATTCCGATGCTTCACTTCAGGTTTACTGTATACCTTGGAGATTCGTCTTGACGATGAAACACAGAAATTGCATTGGAATTTAATACAAAAGGCACAATGCCGACTTCAGTACAAGAGGACTGATACTCTAACTTTCTATGATTTGAAACTCACCTGTGAGTCCAGGTTTAGATTCCGATGGTTCACCTCCTTTTTACTGTATCCCTTGGACCTTCTTATTGTCGATGAAACACAGAAATTGTATCGGAATTAAATACAACAGGCACAATGCCAACTTAAGTACAAGAGGACTGACACCTCTTACTTTCTATGATTAGAACCTCTCCTATGAGACCGGTTTTAGATTCCGATGCTTCACTTCAGGTTTACTGTATCCTTGGACCTTCTTATTGACGATGAAACACAGATATTGCCTCGTAATTAAATTCAAAAGGCACAATGCCGATTTAAGTACAAGAGGACTGACACTCTAACTTTCTATGATTTGAACCTCTCCTGTGAGTCCGGTTTTAGATTCCGATGCCTCACTTCAGGTTTACTGTATACCTTGGACCTTCTAATTGACGATGAAGTACAGAAATTGCATCGGAATTAAATTCAAAAGGCACAATGCCGACTTAGTTACAAGAGGACTGACACTCTAACTTTCTATGATTTGAACCTCTCCTGTGAGCTCAGTTTTAGATTCCGATGTTTCACCTCCGGTTTACTGTATCCCTTGGACCTTCTTACTGACGATGAAACACAGAACTTGTATCGGAATTAAATACAAAAGTCACAATGCCGACTTAAGTACAAGAGGACTGACACCTCTTACATTCTATGATTTGAACCTCTCCTGTGAGACCTGTTTTAGATTCCCATGCTTCACCTCAGGTTTACTGTATCCCTTGGACCTTCTTATTGACGATGAAACACAGAACTGGCATCCGAATTTAATACAAAAGACACAATGCCGACTTAAGTACAGGAGGACTGACACTCCTACTTTCTATGATTTGAACATCTCCTGTGAGTCCCGTTTTAGATTCCGTTGCTTCACTTCAGGTTTACTGTATCCCTGGGACCTTCTTATTGACGATGAATCACAGAAATAGCATCCGAATTTAATACAAAAGGCACAATGCCGACTTAAGTACAAGAGGACTGACACTCTAACATTCTATGATTTGAACCTCTCCTGCGATTCCAGTTTTAGATTCCGGTGCTTCACTTCTGGTTTACTGTATACCTTGGACCATCTTCTTAACGATGAAACACAGAAATTGCATTCGAATTTAATACAAAAGGCACAATGGCGACTTAGCTACAAGAGGACTGACACTCTAACTTTCTATGATATGAGCCTCTCCAGTGAGTCCAGTTTTAGATTCCGAACCTTCACTTCAGGTTTACTGTATCCCTTGGAAAGTCTTATTGACGATGAAACACAGAAATTGCATTGGATTTTAATACAAAAGGCACAATGCCAACTTAAGTACAAGTGGACTGATACTCTTTCTATGATTTGAACCTCTCCTGTGAGTCCAGATTTAGATTCCGATGGTTCACCTCCGGTTTACTGTATTCCTTGGACCTTCTTATTGACGATGAAACGCAGAAATTGCATCCGAATTTAATACAAAAGGCACAATGACGACTTAAGTACAAAAGGACTGACACTCTAACTTTCTATGATTTGAACCTCTCCTGTGAGTCCAGTTTCAGATTCAGATGCTTCGCTTCAGGTTTACTGTATGCCTCGGATCATCGTATTGACGGTGAAACACAGAAATTGCATCCGAATTTAATACAAAAGGCACAATGGCGACTTAAGTACAAGAGGACTGACACTCTAACTTTCTATGATTTGAACCTCTCCTGTGAGTCCAGTTTTAGATTCCGATGCCTCACTTCAGGTATACTGTATACCTTGGACCTTCTTATTGACGATGAAACACAGAAATTGTATCGGAATTAAATACAAAAGGCACAATTCCGACTTAAGTACAAGAGGACTGACTCTCCAACTTTCTATGATTTGAACATCACCTGTGAGTCCCGTTTTAGATTCCGATCCTTCACTTCGGGTTTACTGTATCCCTTGGACCTTCTTATTGACGATGAATCACAGAAATAGCATCCGAATTTAATACAAAAGGCACAATGCCGACTTAAGTACAAGAGGACTGACACTCTAACATTCTATGATTTGAACCTCTCCTGCGAGTCCAGTTTTAGATTCCGGTGCTTCACTTCAGGTTTACTGTATACCTTGGACCATCTTCTTATCAATGAAACACAGAAATTGCATTCGAATTTAATACAAATGGCACAATGCCGACTTAACTACAAGATGTCTGACACTCTAACTTTCTATGATTTGAACCTCTCCTGTGAGACCAGTTTTAGATTCCGATGCTTCACTTCAGGTTTACTGTATCCCTTGGAGATTCTTATTGACGATGAAACACAGAAATTGCATTGGAATTTAATACAAAAGGCACAATGCCGACTTAAGTACAAGTGGACTGATACTCTAACTTTCTATGATTTGAACCTCTCCTGTGAGTCCAGATTTAGATTCCGATGGTTCACTTCCGGTTTACTGTATCCATTGGACCTTCATATTGACTATGAAGCACAGAAATTGCATCGAAATTAAATATAAAGGGCACAATGCCGACTTAAGTACAAGAGGACTGACACTCTAACTTTATATGATTTGAACCTCTCCTGAGAGTCCAGTTTTAGATTATGATGCTTCACTTCCGGTACTGTATCCCTTGGAGATTCTTATTGACGATGAAGCACAGATATTGCATTGGAATTTAATACAAAAGGCACAATGCCGACTTAAGTACAAGAGGACTGATACTCTAACTTTCTATGATTTGAACCTTTCCACTGAGTCCAATTTTAGATTCCGATAGTTCACCTTCGGTTTACTGTATCTTTTGGACCTTCTTATTGACGATAAAACACAGAAATTGTATCGGAATTAAATACAAAAGGCACAATGCCGACTTAAGTATGAGAGGACTGACACCTCTTACATTCTATGATTAGAACCTTTCCTGTGAGACCGGTTTTAGATTCCGATGCTTCACTTCAGGTTTACTGTATCCCTTGGACTTTCTTATTGACGATGAAACACAGAAATTGCATCCGAATTTAATACAAAAGGCACAAACCCGACTTAAGTACAAGAGGACTGACACTCTAACATTCTATGATTTGAACCTCTCCTGCGAGTCCAGTTTTAGATTCCGGTGCTTCACTTCAGGTTTACTGTATACCTTGGACCATCTTCTTATCAATGAAACACAGAAATTGCATTCGAATTTAATACAAATGGCACAATGCCGACTTAACTACAAGATGTCTGACACTCTAACTTTCTATGATTTGAACCTCTCCTGTGAGACCAGTTTTAGATTCCGATGCTTCACTTCAGGTCTACTGTATACCTTGGACCTTCTTATTGACGAAGAAGCACAGAAATTGCATCGGAATTAATGTCAAAATGCACGATGCCGACTTAAGTACAAGAGGACTGACACTCTATTTTTCTACGGTTTGAACCTCTCCTGTGAGTCCAGTTTTAGATTCCGATGCTTCACTTCTGGTTTACTGATACATTAGACCTACATATTGACGATGAAGCATAGAAATTGCATCGGAATATAATTCAAAAGGACAATGCCGACTTATGTACAAGAGGACTGACACTCTAACTTTCTATGATTTGAACCTCTCCTGTGAGTCCAGTTTTCGATTCGGATGCTTCACTTCAGGTTTTCTGTATACCTTGGACCTTCTTATTGACGATGAAGCACAGAAGTTGCATCGGAATTTAATACAAAAGGCACAATGCCGACTTAAGTACAAGAGGACTGACTCCTCTTACATTCTATGATTATAACCTCTCCTGTGAGACCGGTTTTAGATTCCGATGATTCACCTCAGGTATACTGTATCCCTTGGACCTTCTTATTGACGATGAAACACAGAACTGGCATCCGAATTTAATACAAAAGACACAATGCCGACTTAAGTACAAGAGGACTGACACTCCTACTTCCTATGATTTGAACATCTCCTGTGAGTCCCGTTTTAGATTCCGTTGCTTCACTTCAGGTTTACTGTATCCCTGGGACCTTCTTATTGACGATGAATCACAGAAATAGCATCCGAATTTAATACAAAAGGCACAATGCCGACTTAAGTACAAGAGGACTGACACTCTAACATTCTATGATTTGAACCTCTCCTGCGATTCCAGTTTTAGATTCCGGTGCTTCACTTCTGGTTTACTGTATACCTTGGACCATCTTCTTAACGATGAAACACAGAAATTGCATTCGAATTTAATACAAAAGGCACAATGGCGACTTAGCTACAAGAGGACTGACACTCTAACTTTCTATGATATGAACCTCTCCAGTGAGTCCAGTTTTAGATTCCGAACCTTCACTTCAGGTTTACTGTATCCCTTTGAAAGTCTTATTGACGATGAAACACAGAAATTGCATTGGATTTTAATACAAAAGGCACAATGCCAACTTAAGTACAAGTGGACTGATACTCTTTCTATGATTTGAACCTCTCCTGTGAGTCCAGATTTAGATTCCGATGGTTCACCTCCGGTTTACTGTATTCCTTGGACCTTCTTATTGACGATGAAACACAGAAATTGTATCGGAATTAAATACAAAAGGCACAATGCCGACTTAAGTACAAGAGGACTGACACCTCTTACATTCTATGATAAGAACCTCTCCTGTGAGACCGGTTTTACATTCCGATGCTTCACTTTAGGTTTACTGTATCCCTTGGACCTTCTTATTGACGATGAAACACAGAAATTGCATCCGAATTTAATACAAAAGGCACAATGACGACTTAAGTACAAAAGGACTGACACTCTAAATTTCTATGATTTGAACCTCTCCTGTGAGTCCAGTTTGAGATTCAGATGCTTCGCTTCAGGTTTACTGTATACCTTGGACCTTCTTATTGACGATGAAGCACAGAAGTTGCATCGCAATTTAATACAAAAGGCACAATGCCGACTTAAGTACAATAGGAATGACACTCTAACTTTCTATAATTTGAACCTCTCCTGTGAGTCCAGTTTTAGATTCCGATGCTTCACTTCAGGTTTACTGTATACCTTGGACGTTCTTATTGACTATGAAGCACAGAAATTGCGACGGAATTAAATTCAGAAGGCACAATGTCGACTTAAGTACAAGAGGACTGACACTCTAACTTTCTATGATTTGAACCTCTCCTGTGAGTCCAGTTTTAGATTCCGATGCCTCACTTCAGGTATACTGTATACCTTGGACCTTCTTATTGACGATGAAACACAGAAATTGTATCGGAATTAAATACAAAAGGCACAATTCCGACTTAAGTACAAGAGGACTGACTCTCCAACTTTCTATGATTTGAACATCACCTGTGAGTCCCGTTTTAGATTCCGATCCTTCACTTCGGGTTTACTGTATCCCTTGGACCTTCTTATTGACGATGAATCACAGAAATAGCATCCGAATTTAATACAAAAGGCACAATGCCGACTTAAGTACAAGAGGACTGACACTCTAACATTCTATGATTTGAACCTCTCCTGCGAGTCCAGTTTTAGATTCCGGTGCTTCACTTCAGGTTTACTGTATACCTTGGACCATCTTCTTATCAATGAAACACAGAAATTGCATTCGAATTTAATACAAATGGCACAATGCCGACTTAACTACAAGATGTCTGACACTCTAACTTTCTATGATTTGAACCTCTCCTGTGAGACCAGTTTTAGATTCCGATGCTTCACTTCAGGTTTACTGTATCCCTTGGAGATTCTTATTGACGATGAAACACAGAAATTGCATTGGAATTTAATACAAAAGGCACAATGCCGACTTAAGTACAAGTGGACTGATACTCTAACTTTCTATGATTTGAACCTCTCCTGTGAGTCCAGATTTAGATTCCGATGGTTCACTTCCGGTTTACTGTATACCTTGGACCTTCTTATTGACGATGAAACACAGAAATTGTATCGGAATTAAATACAAAAGGCACAATGCCGACTTAACTACAAGAGGGCTGACACTCTACCTTTCTATGATTTGAACCTCTTCTGTGAGTCTAGTTTTAGATTCCGATGCCTCACTTCAGGTTTACTGTATCCATTGGACCTTCATATTGACTATGAAGCACAGAAATTGCATCAAATTTAAATATAAAGGGCACAATGCCGACTTAAGTACAAGAGGACTGACACTCTAACTTTATATGATTTGAACCTCTCCTGAGAGTCCAGTTTTAGATTATGATGCTTCACTTCCGGTACTGTATCCCTTGGAGATTCTTATTGACGATGAAGCACAGATATTGCATTGGAATTTAATACAAAAGGCACAATGCCGACTTAAGTACAAGAGGACTGATACTCTAACTTTCTATGATTTGAACCTTTCCACTGAGTCCAATTTTAGATTCCGATGGTTCACCTTCGGTTTACTGTATCCTTTGGACCTTCTTATTGACGATAAAACACAGAAATTGTATCGGAATTAAATTCAAAAGGCACAATGCCGACTTAAGTATGAGAGGACTGACACCTCTTACATTCTATGATTAGAACCTTTCCTGTGAGACCGGTTTTAGATTCCGATGCTTCACTTCAGGTTTACTGTATCCCTTGGACTTTCTTATTGACGATGAAACACAGAAATTGCATCCGAATTTAATACAAAAGGCACAAACCCGACTTAAGTACAAGAGGACTGACACTCTAACATTCTATGATTTGAACCTCTCCTGCGAGTCCAGTTTTAGATTCCGGTGCTTCACTTCAGGTTTACTGTATACCTTGGACCATCTTCTTATCAATGAAACACAGAAATTGCATTCGAATTTAATACAAATGGCACAATGCCGACTTAACTACAAGATGTCTGACACTCTAACTTTCTATGATTTGAACCTCTCCTGTGAGACCAGTTTTAGATTCCGATGCTTCACTTCAGGTCTAGTGTATACCTTGGACCTTCTTATTGACGAAGAAGCACAGAAATTGCATCGGAATTAATGTCAAAATGCACGATGCCGACTTAAGTACAAGAGGACTGACACTCTATTTTTCTACGGTTTGAACCTCTCCTGTGAGTCCAGTTTTAGATTCCGATGCTTCACTTCTGGTTTACTGATACATTAGACCTTCATATTGACGATGAAGCATAGAAATTGCATCGGAATATAATTCAAAAGGACAATGCCGACTTATGTACAAGAGGACTGACACTCTAACTTTCTATGATTTGAACCTCTCCTGTGAGTCCAGTTTTCGATTCGGATGCTTCACTTCAGGTTTTCTGTATACCTTGGACCTTCTTATTGACGATGAAGCACAGAAGTTGCATCGGAATTTAATACAAAAGGCACAATGCCGACTTAAGTACAAGAGGACTGACTCCTCTTACATTCTATGATTATAACCTCTCCTGTGAGACCGGTTTTAGATTCCGATGATTCACCTCAGGTATACTGTATCCCTTGGACCTTCTTATTGACGATGAAACACAGAACTGGCATCCGAATTTAATACAAAAGACACAATGCCGACTTAAGTACAAGAGGACTGACACTCTAACTTTCTATGATTTGAACCTCTCCTGTGAGCCCAGTCTTAGATTCCGATGGATCACCTCCAGTTAACTGTATCCCTTGGACCTTCTTACTGACGATGAGACACAGATATTGTATCGGAATTAAATACAAAAGGCACAATGCCGACTTATGTACAAGAGGACTGACACCTCTTACATTCTATGATTAGAACCTCTCCTGTGAGTCCAGTTTTAGATTCCGATGCTTCACTTCAGGTTTACTGTGTACCTTGGACCCTCTTATTGGTGATGAAACACAGAATTTACATCCGAATTTAATACAAAACACACAATGCCGACTTAAGTACAAGAGGGCTGACACTCCTACTTTCTATGATATGAACCTCTCCTGTGAGTCCCGTTTTAGATTCCGATGCTTCACTTCGGGTTTATTGTATCCCTTGGACCTTCTTACTGACGATGAATCACAGAAATAGCATCCGAATTTAATACCAAAGGCACAATGCCGACTTAAGTACAAGAGGACTGACACTCTAACATTCTATAATTTGAACCTCTCCTGAGAGTCCAGTTTTAGATTCCGATGCTTCACTTCAGGTTTACTGTATACCTTGGAGATTCGTCTTGACGATGAAACACAGAAATTGCATTGGAATTTAATACAAAAGGCACAATGCCGACTTCAGTACAAGAGGACTGATACTCTAACTTTCTATGATTTGAAACTCACCTGTGAGTCCAGGTTTAGATTCCGATGGTTCACCTCCTTTTTACTGTATCCCTTGGACCTTCTTATTGTCGATGAAACACAGAAATTGTATCGGAATTAAATACAACAGGCACAATGCCAACTTAAGTACAAGAGGACTGACACCTCTTACTTTCTATGATTAGAACCTCTCCTGTGAGACCGGTTTTAGATTCCGATGCTTCACTTCAGGTTTACTGTATCCTTGGACCTTCTTATTGACGATGAAACACAGATATTGCCTCGTAATTAAATTCAAAAGGCACAATGCCGATTTAAGTACAAGAGGACTGACACTCTAACTTTCTATGATTTGAACCTCTCCTGTGAGTCCGGTTTTAGATTCCGATGCCTCACTTCAGGTTTACTGTATACCTTGGACCTTCTAATTGACGATGAAGTACAGAAATTGCATCGGAATTAAATTCAAAAGGCACAATGCCGACTTAGTTACAAGAGGACTGACACTCTAACTTTCTATGATTTGAACCTCTCCTGTGAGCTCAGTTTTAGATTCCGATGTTTCACCTCCGGTTTACTGTATCCCTTGGACCTTCTTACTGACGATGAAACACAGAAATTGTATCGGAATTAAATACAAAAGTCACAATGCCGACTTAAGTACAAGAGGACTGACACCTCTTACATTCTATGATTTGAACCTCTCCTGTGAGACCTGTTTTAGATTCCCATGCTTCACCTCAGGTTTACTGTATCCCTTGGACCTTCTTATTGACGATGAAACACAGAACTGGCATCCGAATTTAATACAAAAGACACAATGCCGACTTAAGTACAGGAGGACTGACACTCCTACTTTCTATGATTTGAACATCTCCTGTGAGTCCCGTTTTAGATTCCGTTGCTTCACTTCAGGTTTACTGTATCCCTGGGACCTTCTTATTGACGATGAATCACAGAAATAGCATCCGAATTTAATACAAAAGGCACAATGCCGACTTAAGTACAAGAGGACTGACACTCTAACATTCTATGATTTGAACCTCTCCTGCGATTCCAGTTTTAGATTCCGGTGCTTCACTTCTGGTTTACTGTATACCTTGGACCATCTTCTTAACGATGAAACACAGAAATTGCATTCGAATTTAATACAAAAGGCACAATGGCGACTTAGCTACAAGAGGACTGACACTCTAACTTTCTATGATATGAGCCTCTCCAGTGAGTCCAGTTTTAGATTCCGAACCTTCACTTCAGGTTTACTGTATCCCTTGGAAAGTCTTATTGACGATGAAACACAGAAATTGCATTGGATTTTAATACAAAAGGCACAATGCCAACTTAAGTACAAGTGGACTGATACTCTTTCTATGATTTGAACCTCTCCTGTGAGTCCAGATTTAGATTCCGATGGTTCACCTCCGGTTTACTGTATTCCTTGGACCTTCTTATTGACGATGAAACACAGAAATTGTATCGGAATTAAATACAAAAGGCACAATGCCGACTTAAGTACAAGAGGACTGACACCTCTTACATTCTATGATAAGAACCTCTCCTGTGAGACCGGTTTTACATTCCGATGCTTCACTTTAGGTTTACTGTATCCCTTGGACCTTCTTATTGACGATGAAACGCAGAAATTGCATCCGAATTTAATACAAAAGGCACAATGACGACTTAAGTACAAAAGGACTGACACTCTAACTTTCTATGATTTGAACCTCTCCTGTGAGTCCAGTTTCAGATTCAGATGCTTCGCTTCAGGTTTACTGTATGCCTCGGATCATCGTATTGACGGTGAAACACAGAAATTGCATCCGAATTTAATACAAAAGGCACAATGGCGACTTAAGTACAAGAGGACTGACACTCTAACTTTCTATGATTTGAACCTCTCCTGTGAGTCCAGTTTTAGATTCCGATGCCTCACTTCAGGTATACTGTATACCTTGGACCTTCTTATTGACGATGAAACACAGAAATTGTATCGGAATTAAATACAAAAGGCACAATTCCGACTTAAGTACAAGAGGACTGACTCTCCAACTTTCTATGATTTGAACATCACCTGTGAGTCCCGTTTTAGATTCCGATCCTTCACTTCGGGTTTACTGTATCCCTTGGACCTTCTTATTGACGATGAATCACAGAAATAGCATCCGAATTTAATACAAAAGGCACAATGCCGACTTAAGTACAAGAGGACTGACACTCTAACATTCTATGATTTGAACCTCTCCTGCGAGTCCAGTTTTAGATTCCGGTGCTTCACTTCAGGTTTACTGTATACCTTGGACCATCTTCTTATCAATGAAACACAGAAATTGCATTCGAATTTAATACAAATGGCACAATGCCGACTTAACTACAAGATGTCTGACACTCTAACTTTCTATGATTTGAACCTCTCCTGTGAGACCAGTTTTAGATTCCGATGCTTCACTTCAGGTTTACTGTATCCCTTGGAGATTCTTATTGACGATGAAACACAGAAATTGCATTGGAATTTAATACAAAAGGCACAATGCCGACTTAAGTACAAGTGGACTGATACTCTAACTTTCTATGATTTGAACCTCTCCTGTGAGTCCAGATTTAGATTCCGATGGTTCACTTCCGGTTTACTGTATCCATTGGACCTTCATATTGACTATGAAGCACAGAAATTGCATCGAAATTAAATATAAAGGGCACAATGCCGACTTAAGTACAAGAGGACTGACACTCTAACTTTATATGATTTGAACCTCTCCTGAGAGTCCAGTTTTAGATTATGATGCTTCACTTCCGGTACTGTATCCCTTGGAGATTCTTATTGACGATGAAGCACAGATATTGCATTGGAATTTAATACAAAAGGCACAATGCCGACTTAAGTACAAGAGGACTGATACTCTAACTTTCTATGATTTGAACCTTTCCACTGAGTCCAATTTTAGATTCCGATAGTTCACCTTCGGTTTACTGTATCTTTTGGACCTTCTTATTGACGATAAAACACAGAAATTGTATCGGAATTAAATACAAAAGGCACAATGCCGACTTAAGTATGAGAGGACTGACACCTCTTACATTCTATGATTAGAACCTTTCCTGTGAGACCGGTTTTAGATTCCGATGCTTCACTTCAGGTTTACTGTATCCCTTGGACTTTCTTATTGACGATGAAACACAGAAATTGCATCCGAATTTAATACAAAAGGCACAAACCCGACTTAAGTACAAGAGGACTGACACTCTAACATTCTATGATTTGAACCTCTCCTGCGAGTCCAGTTTTAGATTCCGGTGCTTCACTTCAGGTTTACTGTATACCTTGGACCATCTTCTTATCAATGAAACACAGAAATTGCATTCGAATTTAATACAAATGGCACAATGCCGACTTAACTACAAGATGTCTGACACTCTAACTTTCTATGATTTGAACCTCTCCTGTGAGACCAGTTTTAGATTCCGATGCTTCACTTCAGGTCTACTGTATACCTTGGACCTTCTTATTGACGAAGAAGCACAGAAATTGCATCGGAATTAATGTCAAAATGCACGATGCCGACTTAAGTACAAGAGGACTGACACTCTATTTTTCTACGGTTTGAACCTCTCCTGTGAGTCCAGTTTTAGATTCCGATGCTTCACTTCTGGTTTACTGATACATTAGACCTACATATTGACGATGAAGCATAGAAATTGCATCGGAATATAATTCAAAAGGACAATGCCGACTTATGTACAAGAGGACTGACACTCTAACTTTCTATGATTTGAACCTCTCCTGTGAGTCCAGTTTTCGATTCGGATGCTTCACTTCAGGTTTTCTGTATACCTTGGACCTTCTTATTGACGATGAAGCACAGAAGTTGCATCGGAATTTAATACAAAAGGCACAATGCCGACTTAAGTACAAGAGGACTGACTCCTCTTACATTCTATGATTATAACCTCTCCTGTGAGACCGGTTTTAGATTCCGATGATTCACCTCAGGTATACTGTATCCCTTGGACCTTCTTATTGACGATGAAACACAGAACTGGCATCCGAATTTAATACAAAAGACACAATGCCGACTTAAGTACAAGAGGACTGACACTCCTACTTCCTATGATTTGAACATCTCCTGTGAGTCCCGTTTTAGATTCCGTTGCTTCACTTCAGGTTTACTGTATCCCTGGGACCTTCTTATTGACGATGAATCACAGAAATAGCATCCGAATTTAATACAAAAGGCACAATGCCGACTTAAGTACAAGAGGACTGACACTCTAACATTCTATGATTTGAACCTCTCCTGCGATTCCAGTTTTAGATTCCGGTGCTTCACTTCTGGTTTACTGTATACCTTGGACCATCTTCTTAACGATGAAACACAGAAATTGCATTCGAATTTAATACAAAAGGCACAATGGCGACTTAGCTACAAGAGGACTGACACTCTAACTTTCTATGATATGAACCTCTCCAGTGAGTCCAGTTTTAGATTCCGAACCTTCACTTCAGGTTTACTGTATCCCTTTGAAAGTCTTATTGACGATGAAACACAGAAATTGCATTGGATTTTAATACAAAAGGCACAATGCCAACTTAAGTACAAGTGGACTGATACTCTTTCTATGATTTGAACCTCTCCTGTGAGTCCAGATTTAGATTCCGATGGTTCACCTCCGGTTTACTGTATTCCTTGGACCTTCTTATTGACGATGAAACACAGAAATTGTATCGGAATTAAATACAAAAGGCACAATGCCGACTTAAGTACAAGAGGACTGACACCTCTTACATTCTATGATAAGAACCTCTCCTGTGAGACCGGTTTTACATTCCGATGCTTCACTTTAGGTTTACTGTATCCCTTGGACCTTCTTATTGACGATGAAACACAGAAATTGCATCCGAATTTAATACAAAAGGCACAATGACGACTTAAGTACAAAAGGACTGACACTCTAAATTTCTATGATTTGAACCTCTCCTGTGAGTCCAGTTTGAGATTCAGATGCTTCGCTTCAGGTTTACTGTATACCTTGGACCTTCTTATTGACGATGAAGCACAGAAGTTGCATCGCAATTTAATACAAAAGGCACAATGCCGACTTAAGTACAATAGGAATGACACTCTAACTTTCTATAATTTGAACCTCTCCTGTGAGTCCAGTTTTAGATTCCGATGCTTCACTTCAGGTTTACTGTATACCTTGGACGTTCTTATTGACTATGAAGCACAGAAATTGCGACGGAATTAAATTCAGAAGGCACAATGTCGACTTAAGTACAAGAGGACTGACACTCTAACTTTCTATGATTTGAACCTCTCCTGTGAGTCCAGTTTTAGATTCCGATGCCTCACTTCAGGTATACTGTATACCTTGGACCTTCTTATTGACGATGAAACACAGAAATTGTATCGGAATTAAATACAAAAGGCACAATTCCGACTTAAGTACAAGAGGACTGACTCTCCAACTTTCTATGATTTGAACATCACCTGTGAGTCCCGTTTTAGATTCCGATCCTTCACTTCGGGTTTACTGTATCCCTTGGACCTTCTTATTGACGATGAATCACAGAAATAGCATCCGAATTTAATACAAAAGGCACAATGCCGACTTAAGTACAAGAGGACTGACACTCTAACATTCTATGATTTGAACCTCTCCTGCGAGTCCAGTTTTAGATTCCGGTGCTTCACTTCAGGTTTACTGTATACCTTGGACCATCTTCTTATCAATGAAACACAGAAATTGCATTCGAATTTAATACAAATGGCACAATGCCGACTTAACTACAAGATGTCTGACACTCTAACTTTCTATGATTTGAACCTCTCCTGTGAGACCAGTTTTAGATTCCGATGCTTCACTTCAGGTTTACTGTATCCCTTGGAGATTCTTATTGACGATGAAACACAGAAATTGCATTGGAATTTAATACAAAAGGCACAATGCCGACTTAAGTACAAGTGGACTGATACTCTAACTTTCTATGATTTGAACCTCTCCTGTGAGTCCAGATTTAGATTCCGATGGTTCACTTCCGGTTTACTGTATACCTTGGACCTTCTTATTGACGATGAAACACAGAAATTGTATCGGAATTAAATACAAAAGGCACAATGCCGACTTAACTACAAGAGGGCTGACACTCTACCTTTCTATGATTTGAACCTCTTCTGTGAGTCTAGTTTTAGATTCCGATGCCTCACTTCAGGTTTACTGTATCCATTGGACCTTCATATTGACTATGAAGCACAGAAATTGCATCAAAATTAAATATAAAGGGCACAATGCCGACTTAAGTACAAGAGGACTGACACTCTAACTTTATATGATTTGAACCTCTCCTGAGAGTCCAGTTTTAGATTATGATGCTTCACTTCCGGTACTGTATCCCTTGGAGATTCTTATTGACGATGAAGCACAGATATTGCATTGGAATTTAATACAAAAGGCACAATGCCGACTTAAGTACAAGAGGACTGATACTCTAACTTTCTATGATTTGAACCTTTCCACTGAGTCCAATTTTAGATTCCGATGGTTCACCTTCGGTTTACTGTATCCTTTGGACCTTCTTATTGACGATAAAACACAGAAATTGTATCGGAATTAAATTCAAAAGGCACAATGCCGACTTAAGTATGAGAGGACTGACACCTCTTACATTCTATGATTAGAACCTTTCCTGTGAGACCGGTTTTAGATTCCGATGCTTCACTTCAGGTTTACTGTATCCCTTGGACTTTCTTATTGACGATGAAACACAGAAATTGCATCCGAATTTAATACAAAAGGCACAAACCCGACTTAAGTACAAGAGGACTGACACTCTAACATTCTATGATTTGAACCTCTCCTGCGAGTCCAGTTTTAGATTCCGGTGCTTCACTTCAGGTTTACTGTATACCTTGGACCATCTTCTTATCAATGAAACACAGAAATTGCATTCGAATTTAATACAAATGGCACAATGCCGACTTAACTACAAGATGTCTGACACTCTAACTTTCTATGATTTGAACCTCTCCTGTGAGACCAGTTTTAGATTCCGATGCTTCACTTCAGGTCTAGTGTATACCTTGGACCTTCTTATTGACGAAGAAGCACAGAAATTGCATCGGAATTAATGTCAAAATGCACGATGCCGACTTAAGTACAAGAGGACTGGCACTCTATTTTTCTACGGTTTGAACCTCTCCTGTGAGTCCAGTTTTAGATTCCGATGCTTCACTTCTGGTTTACTGATACATTAGACCTTCATATTGACGATGAAGCATAGAAATTGCATCGGAATATAATTCAAAAGGACAATGCCGACTTATGTACAAGAGGACTGACACTCTAACTTTCTATGATTTGAACCTCTCCTGTGAGTCCAGTTTTCGATTCGGATGCTTCACTTCAGGTTTTCTGTATACCTTGGACCTTCTTATTGACGATGAAGCACAGAAGTTGCATCGGAATTTAATACAAAAGGCACAATGCCGACGTAAGTACAAGAGGACTGACTCCTCTTACATTCTATGATTATAACCTCTCCTGTGAGACCGGTTTTAGATTCCGATGATTCACCTCAGGTATACTGTATCCCTTGGACCTTCTTATTGACGATGAAACACAGAACTGGCATCCGAATTTAATACAAAAGACACAATGCCGACTTAAGTACAAGAGGACTGACACTCCTACTTTCTATGATTTGAACATCTCCTGTGAGTCCCGTTTTAGATTCCGTTGCTTCACTTCAGGTTTACTGTATCCCTGGGACCTTCTTATTGACGATGAATCACAGAAATAGCATCCGAATTTAATACAAAAGGCACAATGCCGACTTAAGTACAAGAGGACTGACACTCTAACTTTTTATGATATGAACCTCTCCAGTGAGTCCAGTTTTAGATTCCGAACCTTCACTTCAGGTTTACTGTATCCCTTTGAAAGTCTTATTGACGATGAAACACAGAAATTGCATTGGATTTTAATACAAAAGGCACAATGCCAACTTAAGTACAAGTGGACTGATACTCTTTCTATGATTTGAACCTCTCCTGTGAGTCCAGATTTAGATTCCGATGGTTCACCTCCGGTTTACTGTATTCCTTGGACCTTCTTATTGACGATGAAACACAGAAATTGTATCGGAATTAAATACAAAAGGCACAATGCCGACTTAAGTACAAGAGGACTGACACCTCTTACATTCTATGATAAGAACCTCTCCTGTGAGACCGGTTTTACATTCCGATGCTTCACTTTAGGTTTACTGTATCCCTTGGACCTTCTTATTGACGATGAAACACAGAAATTGCATCCGAATTTAATACAAAAGGCACAATGACGACTTAAGTACAAAAGGACTGACACTCTAACTTTCTATGATTTGAACCTCTCCTGTGAGTCCAGTTTGAGATTCAGATGCTTCGCTTCAGGTTTACTGTATACCTTGGACCTTCTTATTGACGATGAAGCACAGAAGTTGCATCGCAATTTAATACAAAAGGCACAATGCCGACTTAAGTACAATAGGAATGACACTCTAACTATCTATAATTTGAACCTCTCCTGTGAGTCCAGTTTTAGATTCCGATGCTTCACTTCAGGTTTACTGTATACCTTGGACGTTCTTATTGACTATGAAGCACAGAAATTGCGACGGAATTAAATTCAGAAGGCACAATGTCGACTTAAGTACAAGAGGACTGACACTCTAACTTTCTATGATTTGAACCTCTCCTGTGAGTCCAGTTTTAGATTCCGATGCCTCACTTCAGGTATACTGTATACCTTGGACCTTCTTATTGACGATGAAACACAGAAATTGTATCGGAATTAAATACAAAAGGCACAATTCCGACTTAAGTACAAGAGGACTGACTCTCCAACTTTCTATGATTTGAACATCACCTGTGAGTCCCGTTTTAGATTCCGATCCTTCACTTCGGGTTTACTGTATCCCTTGGACCTTCTTATTGACGATGAATCACAGAAATAGCATCCGAATTTAATACAAAAGGCACAATGCCGACTTAAGTACAAGAGGACTGACACTCTAACATTCTATGATTTGAACCTCTCCTGCGAGTCCAGTTTTAGATTCCGGTGCTTCACTTCAGGTTTACTGTATACCTTGGACCATCTTCTTATCAATGAAACACAGAAATTGCATTCGAATTTAATACAAATGGCACAACGCCGACTTAACTACAAGATGTCTGACACTCTAACTTTCTATGATTTGAACCTCTCCTGTGAGACCAGTTTTAGATTCCGATGCTTCACTTCAGGTTTACTGTATCCCTTGGAGATTCTTATTGACGATGAAACACAGAAATTGCATTGGAATTTAATACAAAAGGCACAATGCCGACTTAAGTACAAGTGGACTGATACTCTAACTTTCTATGATTTGAACCTCTCCTGTGAGTCCAGATTTAGATTCCGATGCTTCACTTCAGGTTTACTGTATACCTTGGACCATCTTATTGACGATGAAGCACAGAAGTTGCATCGGAATTTAATACAAAAGGCACAATGCCGACTTAAGTACAAGAGGACTGACTCCTCTTACATTCGATGATTAGAACCTCTCCTGTGAGACCGGTTTTGGATTCCGATGCTTCACCTCAGGTTTACTGTATCCCTTGGACCTTCTTATTGACGATGAAACACTGAATTGGCATCCGAATTTAATACAAAAGACACAATGCCGACTTAAGTACAAGAGGAGTGACACTCTAAGTTTCTATGAGTTGAACCTCTCCTGTGAGTCCAGTTTTAGATTCCGATGCTTCACTTCAGGTTTACTGTATACCTTGGACTTTCTTATTGACGATGAAACTCAATAATTGCATCCGAATTTAATACAAAAGACACAATGCCGACTAAAGTACAAGTGGACTGACACTCTAACTTTCTATTGTTTGATCCTCTCCTGTGGGTCCAGTTTCAGATTCCGATTCTTCACTGCAGGTTTATTGTATCCCTTGCACTTTCTAATTGACTATGAAACACAGAAATTGAATCGCAATTAAATACAAAAGGCACAATGCTGACTTCAGTACAAGAAGACTGACTCCTCTCACTATCTATGTTATGAACCTTTAGTGTGAGACCAGTTTTAGATTCCTATGCTTCACTTCAGTTTTACTGTATCCCTTGGACCTTCTTGTTGACGATGAAACACAGATATTGCATCGTAAATAAATACAAAAGCCATAAGGCCGACTTCAGTACAAGAAGACTGACTCTTCTTACTATCTACGTTATGAACCTTTAGTGTGAGACCAGTTTTAGATTCCGATGCTTCACTTCAGGTCTACTGTATACCTTGGACCTTCTTATTGACGAAGAAGCACAGAAATTGCATCGGAATTAATTTCAAAATGCACGATGCCGACTTAAGTACAAGAGGACTGACACTCTATTTTTCTACGGTTTGAACCTCTCCTGTGAGTCCAGTTTTAGATTCCGATGCTTCACTTCTGGTTTACTGATACCCTAGACCTTCATATTGACGATGAAGCATAGAAATTGCATCGGAATATAATTCAAAAGGCACAATGCCGACTTATGTACAAGAGGACTGACACTCTAACTTTCTATGATTTGAACCTCTCCTGTGAGTCCAGTTTTCGATTCGGATGCTTCACTTCAGGTTTACTGTACACCTTGGACCATCGTATTGACGATGAAGCACAGAAGTTGCATCGGAATTTAATACAAAAGGCACAATACCGACTTAAGTACAAGAGGACTGACTCCTCTTACATTCTATGATTATAACCTCTCCTGTGAGACCGGTTTTAGATTCCGATGCTTCACCTCAGGTATACTGTATCCCTTGGACCTTCTTATTGACGATGAAACACAGAACTGGCATCCGAATTTAATACAAAAGACACAATGCCGAATTAAGTACAAGAGGACTGACACTCCTACTTTCTATGATTTGAACATCTCCTGTGAGTCGTGTTTTAGATTCCGTTGCTTCACTTCAGGTTTACTGTATCCCTGGGACCTTCTTATTGACGATGAATCACAGAAATAGCATCCGAATTTAATACAAAAGGCACAATGCCGACTTAAGTACAAGAGGACTGACACTCTAACATTCTATGATTTGAACCTCTCCTGCGATTCCAGTTTTAGATTCCGGTGCTTCACTTCAGGTTTACTGTATACCTTGGACCATCTTCTTAACGATGAAACACAGAAATTGCATTCGAATTTTATACAAAAGGCACAATGGCGACTTAGCTACAAGAGGGCTGACACTCTAACTTTCTATGATTTGAACCTCTCCAGTGAGGCCAGTTTTAGATTCCGAAGCTTCACTTCAGGTTTACTGTATCCCTTGGAAAGTCTTATTGACGATGAAACACAGAAATTGCATTGGATTTTAATACAAAAGGCACAATGCCAACTTAAGTACAAGTGGACTGATACTCTTTCTATGATTTGAACCTCTCCTGTGAGTCCAGATTTAGATTCCGATGGTTCACCTCCGGTTTACTGTATCCCTTGGACCTTCTTATTGACGATGAAACACAGAAATTCTATCGGAATTAAATACAAAAGGCACAATGCCGACTTAAGTACAAGAGGACTGACACCTCTTACATTCTATGATTAGAACCTCTCCTGTGAGACCGGTTTTACATTCCGATGCTTCACGTTAGGTTTACTGTATCCCTTGGACCTTCTTATTGACGATGAAACACAGAAATTGCATCCGAATTTAATACAAAAGGCACAATGACGACTTAAGTACAAAAGGACTGACACTCTAACTTTCTATGATTTGAACCTCTCCTGTGAGTCCAGTTTCAGATTCAGATGCTTCGCTTCAGGTTTACTGTATACCTTGGACCTTCTTATTGACGATGAAGCACAGAAGTTGCATCGCAATTTAATACAAAAGGCACAATGCCGACTTAAGTACAATAGGAATGACACTCTAACTTTCTATAATTTGAACCTCTCCTGTGAGTCCACTTTTAAATTCCGATGCTTCACTTCAGGTTTACTGTATACCTTGGACGTTCTTATTGACTATAAAGCACAGAAATTGCGACGGATTAAATTCAGAAGGCACAATGTCGACATCAGTACAAGAGGACTGACACTCTAACTTTCTATGATTTGAACCTCTCCTGTGAGTCCAGTTTTAGATTCCGATGCCTCACTTCAGGTATACTGTATACCTTGGACCTTCTTATTGACGATGAAACACAGAAATTGTATCGGAATTAAATACAAAAGGCACAATTCCGACTTAAGTACAGGAGGACTGACTCTCCAACTTTCTATGATTTGAACATCACCTGTGAGTCCCGTTTTAGATTCCGATGCTTCACCTCAGGTTTGCTGTATATCGTGGACCTTCTTATTGAGGATATAACACAGAAATTGTATCTGAATTAAATACGAAAAGCACAATGCCGACTTAAGTACAAGAGGACTGACACCTCTTACATTCTATGATTAGAACCTCTCCTGTGAGTCCAGTTTTAGATTCCGATGCTTCACTTCAGGTTTACTGTATATCTTGCACCTTCTTATTGACGATGAAACACAGAATTTGCATCCGAATTTAATACAAAAGACATAATGCCGACTTAAGTACAAGAGGACTGACACTCCTACTTTCTACGATTTGAACCTTTCCACTGAGTCCAGTTTTGGATTCCGATGGTTCACCTTCGGTTTACTGTATCTTTTGGACCTTCTTATTGACGATAGAACACTGAAATTGTATCGGAATTAAATACAAAATGCACAATGCCGACTTAAGTACGAGAGGACTGACACCTCTTACATTCTATGATTAGAACCTTTCCTGTGAGACCGGTTTTAGATTCCGATGCTTCACTTCAGGTTTACTGTATCCCTTGGACTTTCTTATTGACGATGAAACACAGAAATTGCATCCGAATTTAAGACAAAAGGCACAAACCCGACCTAAGTACAAGAGGACTGACACTCCTACTTTCTATGATTTGAACCTCTCCTGTGAGTCCACTTTTGGATTCCGATGCTGCACTTGAGGTTTATTGTATACCTAGGACCTCCTTATTGACGAAAAAGCACAAAAAATTGCGACGGAATTAAATTCAAAAAGCACAATGCCGACTTAAGTACAAGAGGACTGACACTCTAACTTTTTATGATTTGAACCTCTCCTGCGAGTCCAGTTTTAGATTCCGATGCTTCACTTCGGGTTTACTGTATACCGTGGACCTTCTTATTTTGGATATAACACAGAAATTGTATCGTAATTACATACAAAAGGCACAATGCCGACTTATGTACAAGAGGACTGACACCTCTTTCATTCTATGATTAGAACCTCTCCTGTGAGTCCAGTTTTAGATTCCAATGCTTCACTTCAGGTTTACTGTATACCTTGGACCCTCTTATTGATAATGAAACACAGAATTTGCATCCGAATTTAATACAAAAGACACAATGCCGATTTAAGTAAAAGAGGGCTGACACTCCTACTTTCTATGATTTGAACCTCTCCTGTGAGTCCCGTTTTAGATTCCGATGCTTCACTTCGGGTTTACTGTATCCCTTGGACCTTCATACTGACGATGAATCACAGAAATAGCATCCGAATGTAATACCAAAGGCACAATGCCGACTTAAGTACAAGAGGAATGACACTCTAACATTCTACGATTTGAACCTCTCCTGAGACTCCAGTTTTAGATTCCGATGGATCACCTCCGGTTTACTTTATCCCTTGGACCTTCTTACTGACGATGAAACACAGAAATTGTATCGGAACTAAATACAAAAGGCACAATGCCGACTTAAGTACAAGAGGACTGTCTCTCTCACATTCTTTGATTTGAACCTCTCCTGTGAGACCTGTTTTAGATTCCGATGCTGCACCTCAGGTTTACTGTATCCCTTGGACCTTTTTATTGACGATGAAAGACAGAAATTGCATCGTAATTACATTCAAAAGGCACAATGCCGATTTAAGTACAAGAGGACTGACACTCTAACTTTCTATGATTTGAACCTCTCCTGTGAGTCCCGTTTTAGATTCCGATGCTTCACTTCGGGTTTACTGTATCCCTCGGACCTTCTTATTGACGATGAAACACAGAAATTGCATCGTAATTACAATCAAAAGGCACAATGCCGATTCAAGTACAAGAGGACTGACACTCTAACTTTCTATGATTTGAACCTCTCCTGTGAGTCCGGTTTTAGATTCCGATGCCTCACTTCAGGTTTACTGTATACCTTGGACCTTCTTATTGATGATGAAGTACAGAAATTGCATCGGAATTAAATTCAAAAGGCACAGTGCCGACTTAAGTACAAGAGGACTGACACTCTAACTTTCTATGATTTGAACCTCTCCTGTGAGCCCAGTCTTAGATTCCGATGGTTCACCTCCAGTTAACTGTATCCCTTGGACCTTCTTACTGACGATGAGACACAGATATTGTATCGGAATTAAATACAAAAGGCACAATGCCGACTTATGTACAAGAGGACTGACACCTCTTACATTCTATGATTAGAACCTCTCCTGTGAGTCCAGTTTTAGATTCCGATGCTTCACTTCAGGTTTACTGTGTACCTTGGACCCTCTTATTGGTGATGAAACACAGAATTTACATCCGAATTTAATACAAAACACACAATGCCGACTTAAGTACAAGAGGGCTGACACTCCTACTTTCTATGATATGAACCTCTCCTGTGAGTCCCGTTTTAGATTCCGATGCTTCACTTCGGGTTTATTGTATCCCTTGGACCTTCTTACTGACGATGAATCACAGAAATAGCATCCGAATTTAATACCAAAGGCACAATGCCGACTTAGGTACAAGAGGACTGACACTCTAACATTCTATGATTAGAACCTCTCCTGTGAGACCGGTTTTAGATTCCGATGCTTCACTTCAGGTTTACTGTATCCTTGGACCTTCTTATTGACGATGAAACACAGATATTGCCTCGTAATTAAATTCAAAAGGCACAATGCCGATTTAAGTACAAGAGGACTGACACTCTAACTTTCTATGATTTGAACCTCTCCTGTGAGTCCGGTTTTAGATTCCGATGCCTCACTTCAGGTTTACTGTATACCTTGGACCTTCATATTGACGATGAAGTACAGAAATTGCATCGGAATTAAATTCAAAAGGCACAATGCCGACTTAGTTACAAGAGGACTGACACTCTAACTTTCTATGATTTGAACCTCTCCTGTGAACTCAGTTTTAGATTCCGATGTTTCACCTCCGGTTTACTGTATCCCTTGGACCTTCTTACTGACGATGAAACACAGAAATTGTATCGCAATTAAATACAAAAGTCACAATGCCGACTTAAGTACAAGAGGACTGACACCTCTTACTTTCTATGATTAGAACCTCTCCTGTGAGACCTGTTTTAGATTCCCATGCTTCACCTCAGGTTTACTGTATCCCTTGGACCTTTTTATTGACGATGAAACACAGAAACTGCATCCGAATTTCCTACAAAAGACACAATGCCGACTTAAGTACAAGAGGACTGACACTCCTACTTTCTTTGATTTGAACCACTCCTGTGAGTCCCGTTTTAGATTCCGATGCTTCACTTCGGGTTAACTGTATCCCTTGGACCTTCTTATTGACGGTGAATCACAGAAATAGCATCCGAATTTAATACAAAAGGCACAATGCCGACTTAAGTAAAAGAGGACTGACTCTCTCACATTCTTTGATTTGAACCTCTCCTGTGAGTCCAGTTTTAGATTCCGGTGCTTCACTTCAGGTTTACTGTATACCTTGGACCATCTTCCTAACGATGAAACACAGAAATTGCATTCGAATTTAATACAAAAGGCACAATGCCGATTTAACTACAAGAGGACTGACACTCTAACTTTCTATGATTTGAACCTCTCCTGTGAGTCCAGTTTTAGATTCCGATGTCTCACTTCAGGTTTACTGTATCCATTAGTCCTTCATATTGACAATGAAGCACAGAAATTGCATCGAAATTTAATACAAAATGCACAATGCCGACTTAAGTACAAGAGGACTGACACTCTAACTTTCTATGATTTGAACCTTTCCTGAGAGTCCAGTGTTAGATTCCGATGCTTCACTTCAGGTACTGTATCCCTTGGAGATTCTTATTGACGATGAAACACAGAAATTGCATTGGAATTTAATACAAAAGGCACAATGCCGACTTAAGTACAAGAGGACTGATACTCTAACTTTCTTTGATTTGAACCTCTCCTGTGAGTCCAGTTTTAGATTCCGATGGTTCACCTCCGGTTTACTGTATCCCTTGGACCTTCTTATTGACGATAAAACACAGAAATTTTATCGGAATTAAATACGAAATGCACAATGCCGACTTAAGTACAAGATGGCTGACACCTCTTACATTCTATGATTAGAACCTGTCCTGTGAGACCGGTTTTAGATTCCGATGCTTCACTTCAGGTTTACTGTATCCCTTGGACCTTCCTACTGACGATGAATCACAGAAATTGCATCTGAATTAAATTCAAAATGCACAATGCCGACTTAAGTACAAGAGGACAGACACACTAACTTTCTACGATTTGAACCTCTCCTGTGAGTACAGTTTTAGATTCCGATGCTTCACTTCAGGTTTACTGTATACCTTGGAACTTCTTATTGACGATGAACCACAGAAATTGCATCCGAAAATAATACAAAAGGCAATATGCCGACATAAGTACAAGAGGACTGACACTCTAACTTTCTATGTTTTGAACCTCTCCTGTGAGTCCAGTTTCAGATTCCGATGCTTCACTGCAGGTTTACTGTATACCTCGGACCTTCTTATTGACGATGAAGCACGGAAGTTGCATCGGAATTTAATACAAAAGGCACAATGCCGACCTAAGTACAAGAGGACTGACACTCTAACTTCCTATGATTTGAACAACTCCTGTGTGTCCAGTTTTAGATTCCGATTCTTCACTTCAGGTTTACTGTATTCCTTGGATCTTCTTATTGACGATGATGCACAGACATTGAATCGGAATTAAATCCAAAGGGCATAATGCCAACTTAAGTACGAGAGGACTGACACTCTAACTTTCTATAATTTGAACCTCTCCTGTATGTCCAGTTTTAGATTCCGATGCTTCACTTCAGCTTTACTGTATACCTTGGACCTTATTATTGACGATGAAGCACAGAAATTGCAACGGAATTAAATTCAAAAGGCACAATGCCGTCTTAAGTACAAGAGGACTGACACTCTAACTTTCTATTATTTGAACCTCTCCTGTGAGTCCAGTTTTAGATTCCGATGCTTCACTTCAGGTTAACTGTATACCTTGGACCTCCTTATTGACGATGAAACACAGAAATTGCATCCGATTTTAATACAAAAGACACAATGCCGACTTAAGTACAATAGGACTGACACTGTAACTTTCTATGATTTAAACCTCTCCTGTGAGTCCCGTTTTAGACTCCGATGCTTCACTTCAGGTTTACTGTGTCCCTTGGACCTTCTTATTGACGATGAAACACAGAAATTGCATCGGAATATAATTCAAATGGCACAATGCCGACTTAAGTACAATAGGACTGACACTCTATCTTTCTATGATTTGAACCTCTCCTGTGAGTCCAGTTTCAGATTCTGATACTTCACTTCAGGTTTATTGTATCCCTTGGACCTTCTTATTGACGATGAAGCACAGAAATTGCATCGGAATTTAATACAAAAGGCACAATGCCGACTTATGTACAAGAGGACAAACACTCAAACCTTCTATGACTTGAACCTCTTCTGTGAGTACAGTTTTTGTTTCCGATGCTTCAGTTCAGATTTACAGTATACTTTGGACCTTCTTATTGACGACGAAGCACAGAAATTGCAACGGAATTAAATTCAAAAGGCACAATGCCGACATAAGTACAAGAGGACTGACACTCTAACTTTCTATGATTTGATCCTCTCCTGTGAGTCCAGTTTCAGATTCCGATGCCTCACTTCAGGTTTACTGTATCCCTTGGAGATTCTTATTGACGATGAAACACAGAAATTGCATTGGAATTTAATACAAAAGGCACAATGCCGACTTAAGTACAAGAGGACTGATACTCTAACTTTCTATGATTTGAACCTCCCCTGTGAGTATAGGTTTAGATTCCGATGGTTCACCTCCGGTTTACTGTATCCCTTGGACCTTCTTATTGACGATGAAACACAGAAATTGTATCGGAATTAAATTCAAAAGGCACAATGCCGACTTAAGTACAAGAGGACTGACACCTCTTACATTCTATGATTAGAACCTCTCCTGTGAGACCGATTTTAGATTCCGATGCATCACTTCAGGTTTACTGTCTCCCTTGGACCTTCTTATTGACGATGAAACACAGAAACTGCATCCGAATTCAATACAAAGGGCACAATGCCGATTTAAGTACAAAAGGACTGACACTCTAACTTTCTATGATTTGAACCTTTCCAGTGAGTCCAGTTTCAGATTCAGATGCTCCACTTCAGGTTTGCTGCATACCTTGGACCTTCTTATTGACGATGAAGCACAGAAGTCGCATCGGAACTTAATACAAAAGGCACAATGCCGATTTATGTACAAGAGGACTCACACTCTAATTTTCTATGATTTGAACCTCTCCTGTGCGTCCAGTTTTAGATTCCGATGCTTCACTTCAGGTTTACTGTATACCTTGGCCGTTCTTATTGACGATGAAGCACAGAAATTGCGACGGAATTAAATTCAGAAGGCACAATGCCGACTTATGTACAAGAGGACTGACACTCTAACTTTTTTGATTTGAACCTCTCCTGTGAGTCCAGTTTTAGATTCCGATGGTTCACCTCCGCTTTACTGTATCCCTTGGACCGTCTTACTGACGATGAAACACAAAATTGTATCGGAATTAAATACAAAAGGCACAATGCCGACTTATGTACAAGAGGACTGACTCCCTCACATTCTTTGATTTGAACCTCTCCTGTGAGTCCAGTTTTAGATTCCGGTGCTTCCCATCAGGTTTACTGTATACCTTGGACCATCTTCTTGACGATGAAACACAGAAATTGCATTCGAATTTAATACAAAAGGCACAATGCCGATTTAACTACAAGAGGACTGACACTCTAACTTTCTATGATTTGAACCTCTCCTGAGAGTCCAGTTTTAGATTCCGATGCCTCACTTCAGGTTTACTGTATCCATTAGACCTTCATATTGACTATGAAGCACAGAAATTGCATCGAAATTTAATACAAAAGGCTCAATGCCGACTTAAGTACAAGAGGACTGACACTCTAACTTTCTATGATTTGAACCTCTAATGAGCGTCCAGTTTTAGATTCCGATGCTTCACTTCAGGTTTACTGTATACCGTGGACCTTCTTATTTGGGATACAACACAGAAATTGTATCGGAATTAAATACAAAAGGCACAATGCCGACTTATGTACAAGAGGACTGACACCTCTTACATTCTATGATTAGAACCTCTCCTGTGAGTCCAGTTTTAGATTCCAATGCTTCACTTCAGGTTTACTGTATACCTTGGACCCTCTTATTGATGATGAAAAACAGAATTTGCATCCGAATTTAATACAAAAGACACAATGCCGACTTAAGTACAAGAGGGCTGACACTCCTACTTTCTATGATTTGAACCTCTCCTGTGAGTCCCGGTTTGGATTCCGATGCTTCACTTCGGGTTTACTGTATCCCTTGGACCTTCTTACTAACGATGAAGCACAGAAATAGCATCCTAATTTAATACCAAAGGCACAATGCCGACTTAAGTACAAGAGGACTGACACTCTTACATTCTATGATTTGAACCTCTCCTGAGAGTCCAGTTTTAGATTCCGATGCTTCACTTCAGGTTTACTGTATCCCTTCTAGATTTGTATTGAAGATGAAACACAGATATAGCATTGGAATTTAATACAAAAGGCACAATGCCGACTTCAGTCCAAGAGGACTGATACTCTAACTTTCTATGATTTGAACCTCACCTGTGAGTCCCGGTTTAGATTCCGATGATTCACCTCCGGTTTACTGTATCCCTAAAAACCTTCTTATTGACGATGAAACACAGAAATTGTATCTGAATTAAATACAAAAGGCACAATGCTGACTTAAGTACAAGAGGACTGACACCTCTTACTTTCTATGATTAGAACCTCTCCTGTGAGACCGGTTTTAGATTGCGATGCTACACTTCAGGTTTACTGTATCCCTGGACCTTCTTATTGACGATGAAACACAGATATTGCATCGTAATTAAATTCAAAAGGCACAATGCCGATTTAAGTACAAGAGGACTGACACTCTAACTTTCTATGATTTGAACCTCTCCTGTGAGTCCGGTTTTAGATTCCGATGACTCACTTCAGGTTTACTGTATACCTTAGACCTTCTTATTGACGACGAAGTACAGAAATTGCATCGGAATTAAATTCAAAAGGCACAATGCCGACTTAAGTACAAGAGGACTGACACTCTAACTCTCTTTGATTTGAACCTCTCCTGTGAGCCCAGTTTTAGATTCCGATGGTTCACCTCCGGTTTACTGTATCCCTCGGACCTTCTTACTGACGATGAAACACAGAAATTGTATCGGAATTAAGTACAAAAGGCACAATGCCGACTTAAGTACAAGAGGACTGACACCTCTTACATCCTATGATTAGAACCTCTCCTGTGAGACCGGTTTTAGATTCCGATGCTTCACTTCAGGTTTACTGTATCCCTTGGACCTTCTTATTGACGATGAATCACAGAAATTGCATCCGAATTTAATACAAAATACACAATGCCGACTTAAGTACAATAGGGCTGACAGTCTAACTTTCTATGATTTGAACATTTCCTGTGTGTCCACTTTTAGATTCCGGTTCTTCACTTCACGTTTACTGTATCCCTTGGACCTTCTTATTGACGATGAAGCACATACATTGAATCGGAATTAAATTCAAAGGGCATAATGCCAACTTATGTACGAGAGGACTGACACTCTAACTTTCTATGATTTGAACCTCTCCTGTGAGTCCAGTTTTAGATTCCGATGCTTCACTTCAGCTTTACTGTATACCTTGGACCTTATTATTGACGATGAAGCACAGAAATTGCAACGGAGTTAAATTCAAATGGCACAATGCCGTCTTAAGGGCAAGAGGACTGACATTCTAACTTTCTATGATTTGAACCTCTCCTGTGAGCCCAGTTTTAGATTCCGATGCTTCACTTCAGGTTTACTGTATACCTTGGACCTCCTTATTGACGATGAAACACAGAAATTGCATCCGAATTTAATACAAATTACACAATGCCGACTTAAGTACAATAGGACTGACACTCTAACTTTCTATGATTTAAACCTCTCCTGTGGGTCCCGTTTTAGATTCCGATGCTTCACTTCAGGTTTACTGTGTCCCTTGGACCTTCTTATTGACGATGAAACACAGAAATTGCATCGGAATATAATTCAAATGGCACAATGCCGACTTAAGTACAATAGGACGGACACTCTATCTTTCTATGATTTGAAACTCTCCTGTGAGTCCAGTTTCAGATTCCGATACTTCACTTCAGGTTTACTGTATCCCTTGGACCTTCTTATTGACGATGAAGCACAGAAATTGCATCGGAATTTAATACAAAAGGCACAATGCCGACTTATGTACAAGAGGACTGACACTCAAATCTTCTATGACTTGAACCTCTCTTGTGAGTCCAGTTTTCGATTCCGATGCTTCACTTCAGGTTTACTGTATACCTTGGACCTTCTTATTGACAATGAAACACAGAAATTGCATCCGAATTTAATACAAAAGGCACAATGCCGACTTATGTACAAGAGGACTGACACTCTAACTTTCTATGATTTGACCCTCTCCTGTGAGTCCAGTTTTAGATTCCGATGCCTCACTTCAGGTTTACTGTTTCTATTAGACCTTCATATTGACTATGAAGCACAGAAATTGCATCGAAATTTAATACAAAAGGCACAATGCCGACTTAAGTACAAGAGGACTGACACTCTAACTTTCTATGATTTGAACCTCTAATGAGCGTTCAGTTTTAGATTCCGATGCTTCACTTCAGGTTTACTGTATACCGTGGACCTTCTTATTTGGGATACAACACAGAAATTGTATCGGAATTAAATACAAAAGCACAATGCCGACTTATGTACAAGAGGACTGACACCTCTTACATTCTATGATTAGAACCTCTCCTGTGAGTCCAGTTTTAGATTCCGATGCTTCACTTCAGCTTTACTGTATACCTTGGACCCTCTTATTGATGATGAAAAACAGAATTTGCATCCGAATTTAATACAAAAGACACAATGCCGACTTAAGTACAAGAGGGCTGACACTCCTACTTTCTATGATTTGAACCTCTCCTGTGAGTCCCGGTTTGGATTCCGATGCTTCACTTCGGGATTACTGTATCCCTTGGACCTTCTTACTTACGACGAAGCACAGAAATAGCATCCTAATTTAATACCAAAGGCACAATGCCGACTTAAGTACAAGAGGACTGACACTCTTACATTCTATGATTTGAACCTCTCCTGAGAGTCCAGTTTTAGATTCCGATGCTTCACTTCAGGTTTACTGTATCCCTTCTAGATTCGTATTGAAGATGAAACACAGAAATAGCATTGGAATTTAATACAAAAGGCACAATGCCGACTTCAGTACAAGAGGACTGATACTCTAACGTTCTATGATTTGAACCTCACCTGTGAGTCCCGGTTTAGATTCCGTTGATTCACCTCCGGTTTACTGTATCCCTAAAAACCTTCTTATTGACGATGAAGCACAGAAATTGTATCTGAATTAAATACAAAAGGCACAATGCCGACTTAAGTACAAGAGGACTGACACCTCTTACTTTCTATGATTAGAACCTCTCCTGTGAGACCGGTTTTAGATTCCGATGCTACACTTCAGGTTTACTGTATCCCTGGACCTTCTTATTGACGATGAAACACAGATATTGCATCGTAATTAAATTCAAAAGGCACAATGCCGATTTAAGTACAAGAGGACTGACACTCGAACTTTCTATGATTTGAACCTCTCCTGTGAGTCCGGTTTCAGATTCCGATGACTCACTTCAGGTTTACTGTATACCTTGGACCTTCTTATTGACGACGAAGTACAGAAATTGCATCGGAATTAAATTCAAAAGGCACAATGCCGACTTAAGTACAAGAGGACTGACACTCTAACTCTCTTTGATTTGAACCTCTCCTCTGAGCCCAGTTTTAGATTCCGATGGTTCACCTCCGGTTTACTGTATCCCTCGGACCTTCTTACTGACGATGAAACACAGAAATTGTATCGGAATTAAGTACAAAAGGCACAATGCCGACTTAAGTACAAGAGGACTGACACCTCTTACATTCTATGATTAGAACCTCTCCTGTGAGACCTGTTTTAGATTCCGATGCTTCACCTCAGGTTTACTGTGTCCCTTGGACCTTTTTATTGACGATGAAAAACAGTAATTGCATCCGAATGTAATACAAAAGACACAATGCCGACTTAACTACAAGAGGACTGACACTTCTACTTTCTATGATTTGAACCTCTCCTGTGAGTCCCGTTTTAGATTCCGATGCTTCACTTCAGGTTTACTGTATCCCTTGGACATTCTTATTGACGATGAATCACAGAAATAGCATCCGAATTTAATACAAAAGGCACAATGCCGACTTCAGTACAAGAGGACTGACTCTCTCACATTCTTTGATTTGAACCTCTCCTGTGAGTCCAGTTTTAGATTCCGGTGCTTCACTTCAGGTTTACTGTATACCTTGGACCATCTTCTTAACGATGAAACACAGAAATTGCATTCGAATTTAATACAAAAGGCACAATGCCGATTTAACTACAAGAGGACTGACACTCTAACTTTCTATGATTTGAACCTCTCCTGTGAGTCCAGTTTTAGATTCCGATGCCTCACTTCAGGTTTACTGTATACATTAGACCTTCATATTGACTATGAAGCACAGAAATTGCAACGAAATTTAATACAAAAGGCACAATGCCGACTTAAGTACAAGAGGACTGACACTCTAACTTTCTATGATATGAACCTCTCCTGAGAGTCCAGTTTTAGATTCCGATGCTTCACTTCAGGTACTGTATCCCTTGGAGATTCTAATTGACGATGAAACACAGATATTGCATTGGAATTTAATACAAAAGGCACAATGCCGACTTAAGTACAAGAGAAATGATACTCTAACTTTCTTTGATTTGAACCTCTCCTGTGAGTCCAGTTTTAGATTCCGATGGTTCACCTTCGGTTTACTGTATCCCTTGGACCTTATTATTGACGATAAAACACAGAAATTGTACCGGAATTAAATACGAAATGCACAATGCCGACTTAAGTACAAGAGGACTGACACCTCCTACATCCTATGATTAGAACCTCTCCTGTGAGACCGGTTTAGATTCCGATGCTTCACTTCAGGTTTACTGTATCCCTTGGACCTTCTTATTGACGATGAATCACAGAAATTGCATCCGAATTTAATACAAAATACACAATGCCGACTTAAGTACAATAGGGCTGACACTCTAACTTTCTATGATTTGAACATTTCCTGTGTGTTTACTTTTAGATTCCGATTCTTCACTTCAGGTTTACTGTATCCCTTGGACCTTCTTATTGACGATGAAGCACATACATTGAATCGGAATTAAATTCAAAGGGCATAATGCCAACTTATGTACGAGAGGACTGACACTCTAACTTTCTATGATTTGAACCTCTCCTGTGAGTCCAGTTTATCTTCCGATGCTTCACTTCAGCTTTACTGTATATTTTGGACCTTATTATTGACGATGAAGCACAGAAATTGCAACGGAGTTAAATTCAAAAGGCACAATGACGTCTTAAGTGCAAGAGGACTGACATTCTAACTTTCTTTGATTTGAACCTCTCCTGTGAGTCCAGTTTTAGATTCCGATGCTTCACTTCAGGTTTACTGTATACCTTGGACCTCCTTATTGACGATGAAACACAGAAATTGCATCCGAATTTAATACAAATTACACAATGCCGACTTAAGTACAATAGGACTGACACTCTAACTTTCTATGATTTAGACCTCTCCTGTGGGTCCCGTTTTAGATTCCGATGCTTCACTTCAGGTTTACTGTGTCCCTTGGACCTTCTTATTGACGATGAAACACAGAAATTGCATCGGATTATAATTCAAATGGCACAATGCCGACTTAAGTACAATAGGACTGACACTCTATCTTTCTATGATTTGAACCTCTCCTGTGAGTCCAGTTTCAGATTCCGATACTTCACTTTAGGTTTACTGTATCCCTTGGACCTTCTTATTGACGATGAAGCACAGAAATTGCATCGGAATTTAATACAAAAGGCACAATGCCGACTTATGTACAAGAGGACTGACACTCAAACCTTCTATGACTTTAACCTCTCTTGTGAGTCCAGTTTTCGATTCCGATGCTTCACTTCAGGTTTACTGTATACCTTGGACCTTCTTATTGACAATGAAACACAGAAATTGCATCCGAATTTAATACAAAAGGCACAATGCCGACTTATGTACAAGAGGACTGACACTCTAACTTTCTATGATTTGAACCTGTCCTTTGAGTCCAGTTTTAGATTCCGATGCTTCACGTCAGGTTTACTGTATACCTTGGACCTTCTCATTGACGATGAAGCACAGAAGTTGTATCGGAATTTAATACGAAAGGCGCAATGCCGACTTAAGTACAATAAGACTGAAACTCTAACTTTCTATGATTTGAACCTCTCCTGTTAGTCCAGTTTTAGATTCCGATGCTTCACTTCAGGTTTACTGCATACCTTAGACCTTCTTATTGACGATGAAGCACAGAAATTGCATCGGAATTAAATTCGAAAGGCACAATGCCGACTTAAGTACGAGAGGACTGACACTCTAACTTTCTATGATTTGAGCCTCTTCTGTGACTACAGTTTTTGATTCCGATGCTTTACTTCAGATTTACTGTATACTTTGGACCTTCTTATTGACGATGAAACACTGAAATTGTATCGGAATTAAATACAAAAGGCACAATGCCGACTTAAGTACAAGAGGACTGACACCTCTTACATTCAATGATTAGAATCTCTCCTGTGAGACCGGTTTTAGATTCCGATGCATCACTTCAGGTTTACTGTCTCCCTTGGACCTTCTTATTGACGATGAAACACAGAAATTGCATCCGAATTTAATACAAAGGGCACAATGCCGACTTAAGTACAAAAGGACTGACACTCTATCTTTCTTTGATTTGAACCACTCCTGTGAGTCCAGTTTCAGATTCAGATGCTCCACTTCAGGTTTACTGTATACCTTGGACCTTCTTATTGACGATGAATCACAGATGTTGCATCGGAATTTAATACAAAAGGCACAATGCCGATTTATGTACAAGAGGACTGACACTCTAACTTTCTATGATTTGAACCTCTCCTGTGAGTCCAGTTTTAGATTCCGATGCTTCACTTCAGGTTTACTGTATACCTTGGACGTTCTTATTGACGATGAAGCACAGAAATTGCGACGGAATTAAATTCAGAAGGCACAATGACGACTTAAGTACAAGAGGACTGACAATCTAACTTTTTATGATTTGAACCTCTCCTCTGAGTCCAGTTTTAGATTCCGATGCTTCACTTCAGGTTTACTGTATACCTTGGACCTTCTTATTGACGATGAAACACAGAAATTGCATCGTAATTAAATTCAAAAAGCACAATGCCGATTTAAGTACAAGAGGACTGACACTCTAACTTTCTTTGATTTGAACCTCTCCTGTGAGCCCAGTTTTAGATTCCGATGGTTCACCTCCGGTTTACTGTATCCCTTGGACCTTCTCACTGACGATGAAACACAGAAATTGTATCGGAATTAAATACAAAGGGCACAATGCCGACTTAAGTACAAGAAGACAGACACCTCTTACATTCTATGATTAGAACCTCTCCTGTGAGACCGGTTTTAGATTCCGATGCTTCACCTCAGGTTTACTGTATCCCTTGGACCTTCTTATTGACAATGAAACACAGAAATTGCATCCGAATTTAATACAAAAGACTCAATGCCGACTTAAGTACAAGAGTACTGAAACTCCTACTATCTACGATTTGAACCTCTCCTGTGAGTCCCGTTTTGAATTCCGATGCTTCACTTAGGGTTTACTGTATCCCTTGGACCTTCTTATTGACGATGAATCACAGAAATAGCAACCGAATTTAATACAAAAGGCACAATGCCGACTTAAGTACAAGAGGACTGACACTCTAACTTTCTATGATTTGAACCTCTCCTGAGAGTCCAGTTTTAGATTCCGATGCTTCACTTCAGGTTTACTGTATACCTTTGACCTTCTTATTGACGATGAAGCACAGAAAATGCATCGTAATTAAATTCAAAAGGCACAATGCCGACTTAAGTACGAGAGGACTGACACTCTAACATTCTATCATCTGAACCACTTCTGTGAGTACAGTTTTTGATTCCGATGCTTCACTTCAGATTTACTGTATACTTTGGACCTTCTTATTGACGACGAAGCACAGAAATTGCAACGGAATGAAATTCAAAAGGCACAATGCCGACTTAAGTACAAGAGGACTGACACTCCTACTTTCTATGATTTGAACCTCTCCTGTGAGTCCCGTTTTAGATTCCGATGCTTCACTTCGGGTTTACTGTATCCCTTGGACCTTCTTATTGACGATGAATCACAGAAATAGCATCCGAATGTAATACAAAAGGCACAATGCCGACTTAAGTACAAGAGGACTGACTCTCTCACATTCTATGATTTGAACCTCTCCTGTGAGTCCAGTTTTAGATTCCGGTGCGTCACTTCAGGTTTACTGTATACCTTGGACCATCTTCTTAACGATGAAACACAGAAATTGCATTCGAATTTAATACAAAAGGCACAATGCCGACTTAACTACAAGAGGACTGACACTCTAACTTTCTATGATTTGAACCTCTCCTGTGAGTCCAGTTTTAGATTCCGATGCCTCACTTCAGGTTTACTGTATCCATTGGACCTTCATATTGACTATGAAGCACAGAAATTTCATCGAAATTTAATACGAAAGGCACATTGCCGACTTAAGTACAAGAGGACTGACACTTTGACTTTCTATGATTTGAACCTCTCCTGAGAGTCCAGTTTTAGATTCCGATGCTTCACTTCAGGTACTGTATCCCTCGGAGATTCTTATTGACGATGAAACACAGAAATTGCATTGGAATTTAATACAAAAGGCACAATGCCGACTTAAGTACAAGAGGACTGATACTCTAACTTTCTATGATTTGAACCTCTCCTGTGAGTCCAGTTTCAGATTCCGATGCTCACTTCAGGTTTACTGTACACCTTGGACCTTCTTATTGACGATGAAACATAGAAATTGCATCGTAATTGAATTCAAAAGGCACAATGCCGACTTAAGGGCAAGAGGACTGACACTCTAACATTTTATGATTTGAACCTCTCCTGTGAGTCCAGTTTTAGATTCCGGTGCTTCACTTCAGGTTTACTGTATACCTTGGACCATCTTCTTTACGATGAAACGCAGAAATTGCATCCTAAATTAATTCAAAAGGCACAATGCCGACTTAAGTGCAAGAGGACTGACACTCTAACATTCTATGATTTGAACCTCTCCTGTGAGTCCAGTTTTCGATTCCGATGCTTCACTGCAGGTGTATTGTATCCCTTGCACCTTCTAATTGACTGTGAAACACAGAAATTGCATCGTAAATTAATACAAAAAGCACAATGCCGACATCAGTACAAGAAGACTGACTCTTATTACTATCAATGTTATGAACCTTTAGTTTGAGACCAGTTTTAAATTCCGTTGCTTCACTTCAGGTTTACCGTATACCTTGGACCTTCTTATTGACGATGAAGCACAGAAATTACAACGGAATTAGATTCAAAATGCACAATGCCGACTTAAGTACCAGAATACTGACACTCTAACGTTCTACGATTTGATCCTCTCCTGTGGGTCCACATTTAGATTCCGATGCTTCACTTAAGGTTTACTGTATCCCTTGGACCTTCTTATTGACCATGAAACACAGAAATTGTATCCGAATTAAATACAAATGGCACAATGCCGGCTTAAGTACAAGAGGACTGACACTCTAACTTTCTATGATTTGAACCTCTCCTGTGAGTCCAGTTTTAGATTCCGATGCTTCACTTCCGGTTTACTGTATACCTTTGACCTTCTTATTAACGACGAAGCACAGAAATTGCATCGGAATTAAATTCAGATGGCACAATGCCGACTTAAGTACGAGAGGACTGACACTCTAACTTTCTATGATTTGAACCTCTCCTGTGAGTCCAGTTTCAGATTCCGATGTTTCACTTCAGGTTTACTGTACACCTTGGACATTCTTATTGACGATGAAACACAGAAATTGCATCGTAATTGATTTCGAAAGGCACAATGCCGACTTAAGTACAAGAGGACTGACACTCTAACTTTCTATGATTTGAACCTCTCCTGTGAGTCCAGTTTCAGATTCCGATACTTCACTTCAGGTTTACTGTATCCCTTGGACCTTCTTATTGACGATGAAGCACAGAAATTGCATCGGAATTTAATCCAAAAGGCACAATGCCGACATATGTACAAGAGGACTGACACTCAAACCTTCTGTGACTTGTACCTCTCCTGTGAGTCCAGTTTTCGATTCCGATGCTTCACTTCAGGTTTACTGTATACCTTGGACCTTCTTATTGACGATGAAACACAGAGATTGCATCCGAATTTAATACAAAAGGCACAATGCCGACTTATGTACAAGAGGACTGACACTCTAATTTTCTATGATTTGAACCCCTCCTTTGAGTCCAGTTTTAGTTTCCGATGCTTCACGTCATGTTTACTGTATACCTTGGACCTTCTTATTGACGATGATGCACAGATGTTGCATCGGAATTTAATACAAAAAGGCGCAATGCCGACTTCAGTACAAGAAGACTGACATTCTAACTTTCTATGATTTGAACCTCTCCTGTGAGTCCAGTATTAGATTCCGATGCTTCACTTCAGATTTACTGTATACCTTGGACATTCTTATTGACGACGAAGCACAGAAATTGCAACCGAATAAAATTCAAAAGGCACAATGCCGACTTAAGTACAAGAGGACTGACACTCGAACTTTCTATGATTTGAACCTCTCCTGTGAGTCCAGTTTCAGATTCCGATGCTCACTTCAGGTTTACTGTACACCTTGGACCTTCTTATTGACGATGAAACATAGAAATTGCATCGTAATTGAATTCAAAAGGCACAATGCCGACTTATGTACAAGAGGACTGACACTCTAACTTTCTATGATTTGAACCGCTCCTGTGAGCCCAGTTTTAGATTCCGATGGTTCACCTCCGGTTTACTGTATCCCTTGGACCTTCTTACTGACGATGAAACACAGAAATTGTATCGGAATTAAATACAAAAGGCACAATGCCGACTTAAGTACAAGAGGACTGACACCTCTTACATTCTTAGATTAGAACCTCTCCTGTGAGACCGGTTTTAGATTCCGATGCTTCACCACAGGTTTACTGTATCCCTTGGACCATCTTATTGACGATGAAACTTAGAAATTGCATCCGAATTTAATACAAAAGACACAATGCCGACTTAAGTACAAGAGGACTGACACTCCTACTTTCTATGATTTGAACCTCTCCTGTGAGTCCCGTTTTAGATTCCGGTGAGTCACTTCAGGTTCACTGTATACCTTGGACCATCTTCTTAACGATGAAACACAGAAATTGCATTCGAATTTAATACAAAAGGCACAATGCCGACTTAACTACAAGAGGACTGAAACTCTAAATTTCTATGATTTGAACCTGTCCTGTGAGTCTAGTTTTAGATTCCGATGCCTCACTTCAGGTTTACTGTATCCATTGGACCTTCATATTGACTATGAAGCACAGAAATTGCATCGAAAATTAATACAAAAGGCACAATGCTGACTTAAGTACAAGAGGACTGACACTCTAACTTTCTATGACTTGAATCTCTCCTGTCAGTCCAGTTTCAGATTCCGATGCCTCACTTCAGGTTTACTATATCCCTTGGAGATTCTTATTGACGATGAAACACAGAAATTGCATTGGAATTTAATACAAAAGGCACACTGCCGACTTAAGTACAAGAGGACTGATACTCTAACTTTCTATGATTTGATCCTCACCTGTAAGTCCAGGTATAGGTGCCGATGGTTCACCTCCGGTTTACTGTATTCCTTGGACCTTTTTATTGACGATGAAGCACAGAAGTTGCATCGGAATTTTATACAAAAGGCACAATGCCGATTTAAGTACAGGAGGACTGACACTCTAACTTTCTATGATGTGAACCTCTCCTGTGAGTCCAGTTTTAGATTCCGATGCTTCACTTCAGGTTTACTGTATACCTTGGACCTTATTATTGACGATAAAGCACAGAAATTGCATCGGAATTTAATACAAAGGCGCAATGCCGACTTAAGAACAAGAAGACTGACACTCTAACTTTCTATGATTTGAACCTCTCCTGTGAGTCCAGTTTTAGATTCCGATGCTTCACTTCTGGTTTACTGTATACCTTTGACCTTCTTATTGACGACGAAGCACAGAAATTGCATAGGAATTAAATTCAGAAGGCACAATGCCGACTTAAGTACGAGTGGACTGACACTCTAACATTCTATGATTTGAACCTCTCCTGTGAGTCCAGTTTCAGATTGCGATGCTTCACTTCAGGTTTACTGTACACCTTGGACATTCTTATTGACGATGAAACACAGAAATTGCATCGTAATTGATTTCAAAATGCACAATGCCGACTTAAGTACAAGAGGACTGACACTCTAACTTTCTATGATTTAAACCTCTCCTTTTTGTCCAGTTTTAGATTCCGGTGCCTCACTTCAGGTTTACTGTATACCTTGGACCTACTTATTGACGATGAATCACAGAAATTGCATCGGAATTAAATTCAAAAGGCACAACGCAAACTTAAGTAATAGAGGACTGACACCCTTTCTATGATTTGAACCTCTCCTGTGAGTCCAGTTTTAGATTCCGATGCTTCACTTCAGGTTTACTGTATACCTTTGACCATCTTATTGACGATGAAACACATAAACTGCATCCTAAATTGATACAAGAGGCACAATGCCGACTTAAGTACAGGAGGACTGACAGTCTCACTTTCTATGATTTGAACCTCTCCTGTGAGTCCAGTTTCAGATTCCGATACTTCACTTCAGGTTTACTGTATCCCTTGGACCTTCTTATTGACGATGAAGCACAGAAATTGCAACGGAATTTAATACAAAAGGCACAATGACGATTTTAGTACAGCAGGACTGACACTCTAACTTTCTATGATTTGAACCTCTCCTGTGAGTCCAGTTTTTGATTCCGATGCTTCACTTCAGGTTTACTGTATACCTTGGACGTTATTATTGACGATAAAGCACAGAAATTGCATCGGAATTTCATACAAAAGGCGCAATGCCGACTTAAGAACAAGAGGACTGATACTCTAACTTTCTATGATTTGAACCTCACCTGTGAGTCCAGGTATAGGTGCCGATGGTTCACCTCCGGTTTACTGTATTCCTTGGACCTTCTTATTGACGATGAAACATAGAAATTGTATCGGAATTAAATACAAAAGGCACAATGCCGACTTAAGTACAAGAGGACTGACACCTCTTACATTCTATGATTTGAACCTCTCCTGTGAGACCGGCTTTAGATTCCGATGGATCACTTCAGGTTTACTGTTTCCCTTGGACCTTCTTTTTGACGATGAAACACATAAACTGCATCCTAAATTAATACAAAAGGCACAATGCCGACTTAAGTACAGGAGGACTGACACTCTAACTTTCTATGATTTGAACCTCTCCTGTGAGTCCAGTTTCAGATTCCGATACTTCACTTCAGGTTTACTGTATCCCTTGGACCTTCTTATTGACGATGAAGCACAGAAATTGCAACGGAATTTAATCCAAAAGGTACAATGCCGACATATGTACAAGAGGACTGACACTAAAACCTTCTGTGACTTGAACGTCTCCTGTGAATCCAGTATTAGATTCCGATGCTTCACTTCAGGTTTACTGTACACCTTGGTCCTTCTTATTGACGACGAAGCACAAAAATTGCAACGGAATTAAATTCAAAAGGCACAATGCCGACTTAAGTACAAGAGGACTGACACTCGAACTTTCAATGATTTGAACCTCTCCTGCGAGTCCAGTTTCAGATTCCGGTGCTTCACTTCAGGTTTACTGTACACCTTGGACCTTCTTATTGACGATGAAACACAGAAATTGCATCGTAATTGAATTCAAAAGGCACAATGCCGACTTACGTACAAGAGGACTGACACTCTAACTTTCTATGATTTGAACCTCTCCTGTGAGTCCAGTTTTAGATTCCGATGCCTCACTTCAGGTTTACTGTATCCATTGGACCTTCATATTGACTATGAAGCACAGAAATTGCATCGAAAATTAATACAAAAGGCACAATGCCGACTTAAGTACAAGAGGACTGATACTCTAACTTTCTATGATTTGAACCTCACCTGTGAGTCCAGGTATAGATGCCGATGTTTCACCTCCGGTTTACTGTATTCCTTGGACCTTTTTATTGACGATGAAACACAGAAATTGTATCGGAATTAAATACAAAAGGCACAATGCCGACTTAAGTACAAGAGGACTGCCACCTCTTACATTCTATGATTAGAACCTCTCCTGTGAGACCGGCTTTAGATTCCGATGCATCACTTCAGGTTTACTGTCTCCCTTGGACCTTCTTATTGACGATGAAACACAGAAATTGCATCCGAATTTAATACAAAAGGCACAATGCCGACTCAAGTACAAAAGGACTGACACTCTAACTTTCTATGATTTGAACCTCTCCTATGAGTCCAGTTTTAGATTCCGATGCTTCACTTCAGGTTTACTGTATACCTTGGACGTTCTTATTGACGATGAAGCACAGAAATTGCGACGGAATTAAATTCAGAAGGCACAATGCCGACTTAAGTACAAGAGGACTGACACTCTAACTTATTATGATTTGAACCTCTCCTGTGAGTCCAGTTTTAGATTCTGATGCTTCACTTCAGGTTTACTGTATACCTTGGACCTTCTTATTGACGATGAAACACAGAAATTGCATCGTAATTAAATTAAAAAGGCACAATGCCGATTTAAGTACAAGAGGACTACACTCTAACTTTCTACGATTTGAGCCTCCCCTGTGAGTCCAGTTTTAGATTCCGATGCTTCACTTCAGGTTCACTGTACACCTTGGACCTTCTTATTGACGATGAAACACAGAAATTGCATCGTAATTAAATTAAAAAGGCACAATGCCGACTTAAGTACAAGAGGACTGACACTCTATCTTTCTATGATTTGAACCTCTCCTGTGAGCCCAGTTACAGATTCCGATGGTTCACCTCCGGTTAACTGTATCCCTTGGACCTTCTTACTGACAATGAAACTCAGAAATTGTATCGAAATTAAATACAAAAGGCACAATGCCGACTTAAGTACAAGAGGACAGACACCTCTTACATTCTATGATTAGAACCTCTCCCGTGAGACAGGTTTTAGATTACGATGCTTCACCTCAGGTTTACTGTATCCCTTGGACCTTCTTATTGACGATGAAACACAGAAATTGCATCCGAATTTAATACAAAAGACACAATGCCGACTTAAGTACAAGAGGACTGACACTCCTACTTTCTATGATTTGAACCACTCCTGTGAGTCCCGTTTTAGATTCCGATGCTTCACTTCGGGTTTACTGTATCCCTTGGACCTTCTTATTGACGATGAATCACAGAAATAGCATCCGAATTTAATACAAAAGGCACAATGCCGACTTAAGTACAAGAGGACTGACTCTCTCACATTCTATGATTTGAACCTCTCCTGTGAGTCCAGTTTTAGATTCCGGTGCGTCACTGCAGGTTTACTGTATACCTTGGACCATCTTCGTAACGATGAAACACAGAAATTGCATTCGAATTTAATACAAAAGGCACAATGCCGACTTAACTGCAAGAGGACTGACACTCTAACTTTCAATGATTTGAACCTCTCCTGAGAGTCCAGATTTAGATTCCGATGCTTCACTTCAGGTTTACTGTATCCCTTGGATCTTCTTATTGACGATGAAACACAGAAATTGCATCCGAATTTAATACAAAAGGCACAATGCCGACTTAAGTACAAGAGGACTGACTCTCTCACATTCTATGATTTGAACCTCTCCTGTGAGTCCAGTTTTAGATTCCGGTGCGTCACTGCAGCTTTACTGTATACCTTGGACCATCTTCTCAACGATGAAACACAGAAATTGCATTCGAATTTAATACAAAAGGCACAATGCCGAGTTAACTGCAAGAGGACTGACACTCTAACTTTCTATGATTTGAACCTCTCCTGTGAGTCCAGTTTTAGATTCCGATGCTTCACTTCAGGTTTACTGTATACCTTGGACCTTATTATTGACGATAAAGCACAGAAATTGCATCGGATTTTAATACAAAAGGCGCAATGCCGACTTAAGAACAAGAAGACTGACACTCTAACTTTCTATGATTTGAACCTCTCCTGTGAGTCCAGTTTTAGATTCCGATGCTTCACTTCTGGTTTACTGTATACCTTTGACCTTCTTATTGACGACGAAGCACAGAAATTGCATAGGAATTAAATTCAGAAGGCACAATGCCGACTTAAGTAAGAGAGGACTGACACTCTAACTTTCTATGATTTGAACCTCTCCTGTGAGTCCAGTTTCAGATTGCGATGCTTCACTTCAGGTTTACTGTACACCTTGGACATTCTTATTGACGATGAAACACAGAAATTGCATCGTAATTGATTTCAAAAGGCACAATGCCGACTTAAGTACAAGAGGACTGATACTCTAACTTTCTATGATTTAAACCTCTCCTGTTTGTCCAGTTTTAGATTCCGATGCCTCACTTCAGGTTTACTGTATACCTTGGACCTACTTATTGACGATGAAGCACAGAAATTGCATCTGAATTAAATTCAAAAGGCACAACGCAAACTTAAGTAATAGAGGACTGACACCCTTTCTATGATTTGAACCTCTCCTGTGAGTCCAGTTTTAGATTCCGATGCTTCACTTCAGGTTTACTGTATCCCTTGGACCTTCTAATTGACGATGAAACACAGAAATTGCATCCGAATTTAATACAAAAGGCACAATGCCGACTTAAGTACAAAAGGACTGACACTCTAACTTTCTATGATTTGAACCTCACCTGTGAGTCCAGGTATAGATGCCGATGTTTCACCTCCGGTTTACTGTATTCCTTGGACCTTTTTATTGACGATGAAACACAGAAATTGTATCGGAATTAAATACAAAAGGCACAATGCCGACTTAAGTACAAGAGGACTGACACTCTAACTTATTATGATCTGAACCTCTCCTGCGAGTCCAGTTTTAGATTCCGATGCTTCACTTCAGGTTCACTGTACACCTTGGACCTTCTTATTGACGATGAAACACAGAAATTGCATCCGAATTTAATACAAAAGGCACAATGCCGACTTATGTACAGGAGGACGGACACTCTAACTTTCTATGATTTGAACCGCTCCTGTGAGTCCAGTTTCAGATTCCGATACTTCACTTCAGGTTTACTGTATCCCTTGGACCTTCCTATTGACGATGAAGCACAGAAATTGCATCGGAATTTAATCCAAAAGGTACAATGCCGACATATGTACAAGAGGACTGACACTCAAACCTTCTGTGACTTGAACGTCTCCTGTGAATCCAGTATTAGATTCCGATGCTTCACTTCAGGTTTACTGTACACCTTGGACCTTCTTATTGACGATGAAACACAGAAATTGCATCGTAATTGAATTCAAAAGGCACAATGTCGACTTACGTACAAGAGGACTGACACTCTAACTTTCTATGATTTGAACCTCTCCTGTGAGTCCAGTTTTAGATTCCGATGCCTCACTTCAGGTTTACTGTCTCCCTTGGACCTTCTAATTGACGATGAGACACAGAAATTGCATCCGAATTTAATACAAAAGGCACAATGCCGACTTAAGTACAAAAGGACTGACACTCTAACTTTCTATGATTTGAACCTCACCTGTGAGTCCAGGTATACATGCCGATGTTTCACCTCCGGTTTACTGTATTCCTTGGACCTTTTTATTGACGATGAAACACAGAAATTGTATCGGAATTAAATACAAAAGGCACAATGCCGACTTAAGTACAAGAGGACTGACACCTCTTACATTCTATGATTAGAACCTCTCCTGTGAGACCGGCTTTAGATTCCGATGCATCACTTCAGGTTTACTGTCTCCCTTGGACCTTCTTATTGACGATGAAACACAGAAATTGCATCCGAATTTAATACAAAAGGCACAATGCCGACTTAAGTACAAAAGGACTGACACTCTAACTTTCTATGATTTGAACCTCTCCTATGAGTCCAGTTTTAGATTCCGATGCTTCACTTCAGGTTTACTGTATACCTTGGACGTTCTTATTGACGATGAAGCACAGAAATTGCGACGGAATTAAATTCAGAAGGCACAATGCCGACTTAAGTACAAGAGGACTGACACTCTAACTTATTATGATCTGAACCTCTCCTGTGAGTCCAGTTTTAGATTCCGATGCTTCACTTCAGGTTCACTGTACACCTTGGACCTTCTTATTGACGATGAAACACAGAAATTGCATCGTAATTAAATTAAAAAGGCACAATGCCGACTTAAGTACAAGAGGACTGACACTCTATCTTTCTATGATTTGAACCTCTCCTGTGAGCCCAGTTACAGATTCCGATGGTTCACCTCCGGTTAACTGTATCCCTTGGACCTTCTTACTGACAATGAAACACAGAAATTGTGTCGAAATTAAATACAAAAGGCACAATGCCGACTTAAGTACAAGAGGACAGACACCTCTTACATTCTATGATTAGAACCTCTCCTGTGAGTCCCGTTTTAGATTCCGATGCTTCACTTCGGGTTTACTGTATCCCTTGGACCTTCTTATTGACGATGAATCACAGAAATAGCATCCGAATGTAATACAAAAGGCACAATGCCGACTTAAGTACAAGAGGACTGACTCTCTCACATTCTATGATTTGAACCTCTCCTGTGAGTCCAGTTTTAGATTCCGGTGCGTCACTGCAGGTTTACTGTATACCTTGGACCATCTTCTTAACGATGAAACACAGAAATTGCATTCGAATTTAATACAAAAGGCACAATGCCGACTAAACTGCAAGAGGACTGACACTCTAACTTTCTATGATTTGAACCTCTTCTGTGAGTCCAGTTTTAGATTCCGGTGCTTCACTTCAGGTTTACTGTATCCCTTGGACCTTCTTATTGACGATGAAACACAGAAATTGCATCCGAATTTAATACAAAATGCACAATGCCGACATCAGTACAAGAAGACTGACTCCTCTTACTAACTATGTTATGAACCTTTAGTGTGAGAGCAGTTTTAGGTGCCGATGCTTCACTTCCGGATTACTGTATCCTTTGGACCTTCTTTTTGACGGTGAAACACAGAAATTGCATCGTAATTAAGTACAAAAGCCACAAAGCCGACTTCAGTACAAGAAGACTGACTCTTCTTACTATCTATGTTATGAACCTTTAGTGTGAAACCAGTTTTAGATTCCGATGCTTCACTTCAGGTTTACTGTATACCTTGGACCTTCTTATTGACGATGAAGCACAGAAATTGCAACGGAATTAAATTCAAAATGCACAATGCCGACTTAAGTACAAGAGGACTGACACTCTAACTTTCTACGATTTGAACCTCTCCTGTGGGTCCAGATTTAGATTCCGATGCTTCACATCAGGTTTACTGTATCCCTTGGACCTTCTTATTGACGATGAAACACAGAAATTGTATCCGAATTAAATACAAATGGCACAATGCCGACTTAATTACAAGAGGACTGACACTCAAACCTTCTATGATTTGAACCTCTCCTGTGTGTCCAGTTTCAGATTCCGATGCTTCACTTCAGGTTTACTGTATACCTTGGACCTTCTTATTGACGATGAAACACAGAAATTGCATCCGAATTTAATACAAAAATCAATATGCCGACATAAGTACAAGAGGACTGACACTCTAACTTTCTATGATTTCAACCTCTCCTGTGAGTCCAGTTTCAGATTCCGATGCTTCACTTCAGGTTTACTGTATACCTTGGACCTTCTTATTGACGATGAAGCACGGAAGTTGAATCGGAATTTAATACAAAAGGCACAATGCAGACCTAAGCACAAGAGGACTGACACTCTAAATTTCTATGATTTGAACATCTCCTGTTTGTTCAGTTTTAGATTCCGATGCTTCACTTCAGGTTTACTGTATTCCTTGGACCTTCTTATTAACGATGAAGCACAGACATTGAACCGGAATTAAATTCAAAGGGCATAATGCCAACATAAGTACGAGAGGACTGACACTCTAACTTTCTATGATTTGAACCTCTCCTGTGGGTCCAGTTTTAGTTTCCGATGCTTCACTTCTGCTGTACTGTATACCTTAGACCTTATTATTGACGATGAAGCACAGAAATTGCAACGGAATTAAATTAAAAAAGGCACAAAGCCGACTTAAGTACAAGAGGACTGACACTCTAACTTTCTATGATTTGAACCTCTCCTGTGAGTCCAGTTTTACATTCCGATGCAGACCTTCAGGTTTACTGTATACCTTGGACCTTCTTATTGACGATGAATCACAGAAATTGCATCCGAATTTAATACAAAAGACACAATGCCGACTTAAGTACAATAGGACTGACACTCTAACTTTCTATGATTTAAACCTCTCCTGTGAGTCCCGTTTTAGATTCCGATGCTTCACTTCAGATTAACTGTGTCCCTTGGACCTTCCTATTGACGCTGAAACACAGAAATTGCATCGGAATATAATACAAATGGCACAATGCCGACTTAAGTACAATAGGACTGACACTATAACTTTCTATGATTTGAACCTCTCCTGTGAGTCCAGTTTCAGATTCCGATGCTTCACTTCAGGTTTACTGTATACCTTGGACCTTCTTATTGACGATGAAGCACGGAAGTTGAATCGGAATTTAATACAAAAGGCACAATGCCGACCTAAGCACAAGAGGACTGACACTCTAAATTTCTATGATTTGAACATCTCCTGTGTGTCCAGTTTTAGATTCCGATGCTTCACTTCAGGTTTACTGTATTCCTTGGACCTTCTTATTGACGATGGAGCACAGACATTGAACCGGAATTAAATTCAAAGGGCATAATGCAAACTTAAGTACGAGAGGACTGACACTCTAACTTTCTATGATTTGAACCTCTCCTGTGAGTCCAGTTTTACATTCCGATGCTTCACTTCAGGTTTACTGTATTCTTAGGAGATTCTCATTGACGACGAAGCACAGAAATTGCAACGGAATTAAATTCAAAAGGCACAATGCCGTTTTAAGTACAAGAGGACTGACACTCTAACTTTCTATGATTTGAACCTCTCCTGTGAGTCCAGTTTCTGATTCCGATGCTTCACTTCAGGTTTACTGTACACCTTGGACATTCTTATTGACGATGAAACACAGAAATTGCATCGTAATTGATTTCAAAAGGCACAATGCCGACTTAAGTACAAGAGGACTGACACTCTAACTTTCTATGATTTGAACCTCTCCTGTTTGTCCAGTTTTAGATTACGATGCTTCACTTCAGGTTTACTGTGTCCCTTGGACACTCTTATTGACGAAGAAACACAGAAATTGCATCGGAATATAATACAAATGGCACAATGCCGACCTAAGTACAATAGGACTGACACTCTAACTTTCTATGATTTGAACATCTCCTGTGAGTCCAGTTTCAGATTCCGATACTTCACTTCAGGTTTACTGTATCCCTGGGACCTTCTTATTGACGATGAAGCACAGAAATTCCATCGGAATTTAATACAAAAGGCACAATGCCGTCTTATGTACAAGAGGACTGAGACTCAAACCTCCTGTGACTTGAACCTCTCCTGTGAGTCCAGTTATCGATTCCGATGTTTCACTTCAGGTTTACTGTGTACCTTGGACCTTCTTATTGACGATGAAACACAGAAATTGCATCCGAATGTAATACAAAACGCACAATGCCGACTTATGTACAAGAGGACTGCCACTCTAACTTTCTATGATTTGAACCTCTCCTGTGGGTCCCGTTTTAGATTCCGATGCTTCACTCCAGGTTTACTGTGTCCCTTGGACCTTCTTATTGACGATGAAACACAGAAATTGCATCGGAGTATGATACAAAAGGCACAATGCCGACTTAAGTACAATAGGACTGACACTCTAACTTTCTATGATTTGAACCTCTCCTGTGAGTCCAGTTTCAGATTCCGATACTTCACTTCAGGTTTACTGTATCCCTTGGACCTTCTTATTGACGATGAAGCACAGAAATTGCATCGGATTGTAATACAACAGGCACAATGCCGACTTAAGTACAAGAGGACTGACACTCGAGCTTTCTATGACCTGAACCTCTCCTGTGAGTCCAGTTTTCGATTCTGATGCTTCACTTCAGGTTTATTGTATACCTTGGAACTTCTTATTGACGATGGAACACTGAAATTGCATCCGAATTTAATACAAAAGACACAATGCCGACTAAGTACAAGAGGACTGACACTATAACTTTCTATGATTTGAACTTCTCCTGTGAGTCCAGTTTTAGACTCCGATGCTTCACTTCAGTTTTACTATATACCTTGGACCTTCTTATTGACGATGAAACACAGATATTGCATCCTAATTTAATACAAAAGGCAAAATGCCGACTTAAGTACAAAATGACTGCCACTCTAACTTTCTATGATATGAACCTCTCCTGTGAGTCCAGTTTTAGATTCCGATGCTTCACTTCAGGTTTACTGGATACCTTGGACCTTCTTATTGACGATGAAACACAGAAATTGCATCCGAAGTTAATACAAAAATCACAATGCCGACTTAAATACAAGAGGACTGACACTCTAACTTTCTGTGATTTGAACCTCTCCAGTGAGTCCACTTTTAGATTCCGATGCTTCACTACAGGTTAACTGTATACCTTGGACCTTCTTTTTGACAATGAAACACAGTAATTGCATCCTAATTTAATACAAAAGGCACAATGCCGACTTAAGTACAAGTGGACAGACACTCTAACTGTCTATGATTTGAACCTCTCCTGTGAGACCAGTTTTAGATTCCGATGCTAAACTTCAGGTGTACTGTATACCTCGGACCTTCTTATTGACGATGAAACACAGAAATTGCATCCTAATTTAACACAAAAGGCACAATGCCGACTTAAGTACAAGAGGACTGTCACTCTAACTTTCTATGATTTGAACCTCTCCTGTGAGTCCAGTTTTAGATTCCGATGCTTCACTTCAGGCTTACTGTATCTCTTGGACCTTCTTATTGACGATGAAACACAGAAATTGCATCCGAATGTAATACAAAAGGCACAATGCCGACTTAAGTACAAGAGGACAGACACTCTAACTATCTATGGTTTGAACCTCGCCTGTGATTCCAGTTTTAGATTCCGATGCTGCTCTTCAGGTTTACTGTATACCTTGGACCTTCTTCTTGTCGTTGAAACACAGAAATTGGATCCTAATTTAATACAAACGGCACAATGCCGACTTAAGTACAAGTGGACTGTCACTCTAACTGTCGATAATTTGAAACTCTCCTGTGAGTCCAGTTTTAGATGCCGATGCTTCTCTTCAGGTTTACTGTATCCCTTGGTCCTTCTTATTGACGATGAAACACAGAAATTGCATCCTAATTTAATACAAAATTCACAATGCCGACTTCATTACAAGAGGACTGACACTCAAACTTTGTATAATTTGAATCTCTCCTGTGAGTTCAGTTTTTGATTCCGATGCCTCACTTCAAGTTTACTGTATACCTTGGACCTTCTTCTTAACGATGAAACACAGATATTGCATCCTAAATTAATACAAAAGAAACAATGCCACTTAAGTACAAGAGGACTGACACTCTAACTTTCTATGATTTGAACCTCACCTGTGAGTCCAGTTTTAGATTCCGATGCTTCACTTCAGGTTTACAGTATACCTTGGATCTTCGTCTTGTCGTTGAAACACAGATATTGCATCCGAATTTAATACAAAAGGCACAATGCCGACTTAAGTACAAGACGAGTGACACTCGATCTTTCTATGACTTGATCCACTTCTGTGAGTCCAGTTTTAGATTCCGATGCTTCACTTCAGGTTTACTGTATACCTTGGACCTTCTTATTGACGATGAAACACAGAAATTGCATCCGAATTTAATACAAAAGGCACAATGCCGACTTAAGTACAAGAGGACTGACACTCTAATTTTCTATTATTTGATCCTCTCCAGTGATTCCAGTTTTAGATTCCGATGCTTCACTTCAGCTTTATTGTATACCTTGGACCTTCTTCTTGACGTTGAAACACAGAAATTGCATCCTACATTAATACAATAGGCCAATGCCGACTTAAGTACAAGAGCACTGACACTATAATTTTCTATGATTTGAACCTCTCCTGTGAGGCCAGTTTTAGATTCCGAAGCATCACTTCAAATTTATTGAATACCTTGGGCCATCTTATTGACGAAGAAACACAGAAATTGCATCCGACTTTAATACAAAAGGCACAATGCCGACTTAAGTACAAAAGAACTGTCACTATAACTTTCGATAATTTGAACCTCTCCTGTGAGTCCAGTATTAGATGCCGATTCTTCACTTCAGGTTTACTGTATCCCTTGGACCTTCTTATTGACGATGAAACACAGAAATTGCATCCTGATTTAATACAAAAGTCACAATGCCGACTTAATTACAAGAGGACTGACACTCAAACTTTCTATAATTTGAATCTCTCCTGTGAGTTCAGTTTTAGATTCCGATGCTTCACTTCAGGTTTACTGTATACCTTGGACCTTCTTCTTAACGATGAAACACAGATATTGCATCCTAAATTAATACAAAAGGCACAATGAAACTTAAGTACAAGAGGACTGACACTATAGCTTTCTATGATTTGAACCTCTCCTGTGAGTCCAGTTTTAGATTCCGATGCTTCACTTCAGGTTTACTGTATACCTCGGACTTTGTTATTGACAATGAAACACAATAATTGCATCTGAATTTAATACAAAAGGCACAATGCCGACTTGAGTACAAGAGGACTGACACTCTAACTTTCTATAATTTGAACCTCTCCTGTGAGTCCTGTTTTAGGTTCCGATGCTTCACTTCAGGTTTATTGTATACCTTGGACCTTCTTATTGACGATGAAACACAGAAATTGCATCCTAATTTAATACAAAAGGCACAATGCCGACTTAAGTACAATAGGACTGACACTCTAACTTTCTATGACTTGATCCACTCCTGTGAGTCCAGTTTTAGATTCCGATGCTTCACTTCAGGTTTACTATATACCTCGGACCTTCTTATTGACGATGAAACACAGATATGCATCCTAATTTAATACAGAAGGCACAATGCCGACTTAAGTACATGAAGACTGACACTCTAACTTTTTTATGATTTGAACCTCTCCTGTGAGTCCCGTTTTAGATTCCGATGCCTCACTTCAGGTTTACTGTATCCCTAGGACCTTCTTACTAACGATGAAGCAAGGAAATTGAATCGGAATTTAATACAAGAGGCACAATGCCGACTTAAGTACAAAAGGACAGACACTCTAACTTTCTATGATTTGAACCTCTCCTGTGAGTATAGTTTTAGATTCCGATGCTACACTTGAAGTTTACTGTATCCCTTGGACCTTCTTATTGACGATGAAACACAGAAATTGCATCCGAATTTAATACCGAAGTCACAATGCCGACTTAAGTACAAGAGGACTGGTACTCTAACTTTCTACTATTTGAACCACTCCTGTGAGTCCAGTTTTAGTTTCCGATGCTTCACTTCAGATTTACTGTATACCTTGGACCTTCTTATTGACGATAATACACAGAAATTGCATCCGAATGTAATACAAAAGACAAAATGCCGACTTAAGTACAAGAGGACTGACACTCTCACATTCTATGATTTGAACCTCTCCTGTGAGTCCAGTTTTAGATTCCGATGCTTCACTTCAGTTTTACTATATGCCTTGGACATTCTTATTGACGATGAAACACAGATATTGCATCCTAATTTAATACAAAAGGCACAATGCCGACTTAAGTACTAGAGGACTGACACTCTAACTTTCTATGATTTGAACCTCTCCTGTGAGTCCAGTTTTAGATTCCGATGCTTCACTTCAGGTTTACTGTATACCTTGGACCTTCTTATGGACGATGGAACACAGAAATTGCATCCGAATTTAATACCGATGTCACAATGCCGACTTAAGTACAAGAGGACTGATACTCTAACTTTCTATTATTTGAACCACTCCTGTGAGTCCAGTTTTAGATTCCGATGCTTCACTTCAGGTTTACTGTATACCTTGTACCTTCTAATTGACGATGAAACACAGAAATTGCATCCGAATTTAATTACAAATGGCACAATGCCGACTTAAGTACAAGAGGACTGACACTCTAACTTTCTATGACTTGAACCTCTCCTGTGAGTCCCGTTTTAGATTCCGATGCCACACTTCAGCTTCACTGTATACCTTGGACCTTCTTATTGACGATGAAGCACAGAAATTGCATCGGAATTAAATTCAAAAGGCACAAAGCCGACTTAAGTACAAGAAGACTGACACTCTTTCTATTAATTGAACGTCTCCTGTGAGTCCAGTTTTGGAATACGATGCTTCACTTCAGGTTTACTGTATACCTTGGACCTTGTTATTGACGATGAAACACAGAAATTGCATCCGAGTTTAATACAAAAGGCACAATGCAGACTTGAGTACAAGAGGACTGACACTCTAACATTCTATGATTTGAACCTCTCCTGTGAGTACAGTTTTAGATTCCGATGCTTCCCTTCAGGTTTACTGTGTCCCTTGGACCTTCTAATTGACGATGAAACACAGAAATTGCATCCGAATTTAATACAAAAGGAACAATGCCGACATAAGTACAAGAGGACTGATACTCTAATTTTGTATGATTTGAACCACAACTGTGAGTCCAGTTTTAGATTCCGATGCTTCATTTCAGGTTTTCTGTATACCTCGGACATTGTCATTGACGATGAAACACAGAAATTGTATCCGCATTTAATACAAAAGGCACAATGCAGACCTAAGTAATTGAGGACTGACACTCTTACTTTCTATGATTTGAACCTCTCCTGTGAGTCCAGTTTTAGATTCCGATGCTTCACTTCAGGTTTACTGTATACCTCGGACCTTCTTATTGACGATGAAACACAGAAATTGCATCCTAATTTAATACAAGTGGGACAATGCTGACTTAAGTACAAGAGGACTGACACTCTAACTTTCTGTGATTTGAACCTCTCCTGTAAGTCCAGTTTTAGATATCGATGCTTCACTTCAGGTTTACTGTATACCTTGGACCTGCTTCTTGACGTTGAAACACAGAAATTGCATCCTAAATTAATACAAAAGGCACAATGATGTCTTAAGTACAAGAGCACTGACACTATTACTTTCTATGATTTGAACTTCTCCTGTGAGTCCAGTTGTAGATTCCGATGCTTCACTTCAGGTATACTGTATACCTTGGACCTTCTTATTGACGATGAAGCACAGAAATTGCAACGGAATTAAATTCAAAAGCCACAATGCCGACTTGAACACAAGAGGACTGATACTCTAAGTTTGTATGATTTGAACCACAACTGTGAGTCCGGTTTTAGATTCCGATGCTTCACTTCAGGTTTACTGTATACCTTGGACCTTCTTATTGACGATGAAACACAGAAATTGCATCCGAATTTAATACAAAAGGCACAATGCCGACTTATGTACAAGAGGACTGACACTCCGAGTTTCTATGTTTTGAACCTATTCTGTGATTCCAGTTTTAGATTCCGATGCTTCACTCACGGGTTTACTGTATACGTTGGACCTTCTTCTTGACGTTGAAACACAGAAATTGCATTCTAAATTAATACAAAAGGCACAATGCAGTCTTAAGTACAAAAGGACTGACACACTAACTTTCTGTGATTTGAACCTCTCCTGCGAGCCCAGTTTTAGATTCCGATGCTTCACTTCAGGTTTACTGTATACCTTGGACCTTCTTATTGACGATAATACACAGAAATTGCATCCGAATGTAACACAAAAGACAAAATGCCGACTTAAGTACAAGAGGACTGACACTCTCACATTCTATGATTTGAACCTCTCCTGTGAGTCCAGTTTTAGATTCCGATGCTTCACTTCAGTTTTACTATATGCCTTGGAAATTCTTATTGACGATGAAACACAGATATTGCATCCTAATTTAATACAAAAGGCACAATGCCGACTTAAGTACTAGAGGACTGACACTCTAACTTTCTATGATTTGAACCTCTCCTGTGAGTCCAGTTTTAGATTCCGATGCTTCACTTCAGGTTCACTGTATACCTTGGACCTTCTTATGGACGATGGAACACAGAAATTGCATCCGAATTTAATACAAAATTCACAATGCCGACTTAAGTACAAGAGGACTGACACTCTAACTTTCTATGATTTGAACCTCTTCAGTGAGTCCAGTTTTACATTCCGATGATTCACTTCAGGTTTACTGTATACCTTGTACCTTCTTATTGACGATGAAACACAGAAATTGCATCCTAAATTAATACAAAAGGCACAATGAAACTTAAGTACAAGAGGACTGACACTATAGCTTTCTATGATTTGAACCTGTCCTGTGAGTCCAGTTTTAGATTCCGATGCTTCACATCAGGTTTACTGTATACCTTGGACTTCCTTATTGACAATGAAACACAATAATTGCATCTGAATTTAATACAAAAGGCACAATGCCGACTTGAGTACAAGAGGACTGACACTCTAACTTTCTATAATTTGAACCTCTCCTGAGAGTCCTGTTTTAGGTTCCGATGCTTCACTTCAGGTTTATTGTATACCTTGGACCTTCTTATTGACGATGAAACACAGAAATTGCATCCTAATTTAATACAAAAGGCACAATGCCGACTGAAGTACAAGAGGACTGACACTCTAACTTTCTATGACTTGATCAACTCCAGTGAGTCCAGTTTTAGATTCCGATGCTTCACTTAAGGTTTACCATATACCTTGGACCTTCTTATTGACGATGAAACACAGATATGCATCCTAATTTAATACAGAAGGCATAATGCCGACTTAAGTACATGAGGACTGACACTCTACCTTTTTTATGATTTGAACCTCTCCTGTGAGTCCAGTTTTAGATTCCGATGCCTCACTTCAGGTTTACTGTATCCCTAGGACCTTCTTACTAACGATGAAGCAAGGAAATTGAATCGGAATTTAATACAAGAGGCACAATGCCGACTTAAGTACAAAAGGACAGACACTCTAACTTTCTATGACTTGAACCTCTCCTGTGAGTCCAGTTTTAGATTCCGATGCTACACTTGAGGTTTACTGTATCCCTTGGACCTTCTTATTGACGATGAAACACAGAAATTGATCCGAATTTAATACCGATGTCACAATGCCGACTTAAGTACAAGAGGACTGATACTCTAACTTTCTACTATTTGAACCACTCCTGGGAGTCCAGTTATAGATTCCGATGCCTCACTTCAGGTTTACTGTATACCTTGTACCTTCTAATTGACGATGAAACACAGAAATTGCATCCGAATTTAATTACAAATGGCACAATGCCGACTTAAGTACAAGAGGGCTGACACTCTAACTTTCTATGACTTGAACCTCTCCTGTGAGTCCCGTTTTAGATTCCGATGCCACACTTCAGCTTCACTGTATACCTTGGACCTTCTTATTGACGATGAAGCACAGAAATTGCATCGGAATTAAATTCAAAAGGCACAAAGCCGACTTAAGTACAAGAAGACTGACACTCTTTCTATGAATTGAACGTCTCCTGTGAGTCCAGTTTTGGAATACGATGCTTCACTTCAGGTTTACTGTATACCTTGGACCTTGTTATTGACGATGAAACACAGAAATTGCATCCGAGTTTAATACAAAAGGCAGAATGCCGACTTAAGTACAAGAGGACTGACACTCTAACTTTCTATGATTTCAATCCCTCCTGTGACTCCAGTTTTAGCTTCTGATGCCTCACTTCAGGCTTACTGTATACCTTGGACCTTCTTATTGACGATGAAACACAGAAATTGCATCGGAATTTAATCCAAAAATCACAATGCCGTCTTAAGTACAAGAGGACTGACGCTCTAACTTTCTATGATTTGAATCTCTCCTGTGAGTCCAGTTATAGATTCCTATGCTTCACTTCAGGTTTACTGTATAGCTTGGACCTGCTTATTGACGATGAAACACAGAAATTGCATCCGAATTTAATACAAAAGGCACAATGCCGACTTAAGTACAAGAGGACTGACACTCTAACATTCTATGATTTGAACCTCTCCTGTGAGTACAGTTTTAGATTCCGATGCTTCCCTTCAGGTTTACTGTGTCCTTTGGACCTTCTAATTGACGATGAAACACAGAAATTGCATCCGAATTTAATACAAAAGGAACAATGCCGACATAAGTACAAGAGGACTGATACTCTAAGTTTGTATGATTTGAACCACAACTGTGAGTCCAGTTTTAGATTCCGATGCTTCATTTCAGGTTTACTGTATACCTTGGACATTGTCATTGACGATGAAACACAGAAATTGTATCCGCATTTAATACAAAAGGCACAATGCAGACCTAAGTAATTGAGGACTGACACTCTTACTTTCTATGATTTGAACCTCTCCTGTGAGTCCAGTTTTAGATTCCGATGCTTCACTTCAGGTTTACTGTATACCTCGGACCTTCTTATTGACGATGAAACACAGAAATTGCATCCTAATTTAATACAAGTGGGACAATGCTGACTTAAGTACAAGAGGACTGACACTCTAACTTTCTGTGATTAGAACCTCTCCTGTAAGTCCAGTTTAAGATATCGATGCTTCACTTCAGGTTTACTGTATACCTTGGACCTTCTTATTGACGATGAAACACCGAAATTGCATCCGAATTTAATACAAAAGGCACAATGCCGACTTAAGTACAAGAGGACTGACACTCTAACTTTCTATGATTTGAACCTCTCCTGTGATTCCAGTTTTAGATTCGGATGCTTCACTTCAGGTTTACTGTATACCTTGGACCTGCTTCTTGACGTTGAAACACAGAAATTGCATCCTAAATTAATACAAAAGGCACAATGATGTCTTAAGTACAAGAGCACTGACACTATTACTTTCTATGATTTGAACTTCTCCTGTGAGTCCAGTTGTAGATTCCGATGCTTCACTTCAGGTATACTGTATACCTTGGACCTTCTTATTGACGATGAAGCACAGAAATTGCAACGGAATTAAATTCAAAAGCCACAATGCCGACTTGAACACAAGAGGACTGATAATCTAAGTTTGTATGATTTGAACCACAACTGTGAGTCCGGTTATAGATCCGATGCTTCACTTCAGGTTTACTGTATACCTTGGACCTTCTTATTGACTATGAAACACAGAAATTGCATCCGAATTTAATACAAAAGGCACAATGCCGACTTATGTACAAGAGGACTGACACTCCAACTTTCTATGTTTTGAACCTATTCTGTGATTCCAGTTTTAGATTCCGATGCTTCACTCACGGGTTTACTGTATACGTTGGACCTTCTTCTTGACGTTGAAACACAGAAATTGCATTCTAAATTAATACAAAAGGCCCAATGCAGTCTTAAGTACAAAAGGACTGACACACTAACTTTCTGTGATTTGAACCTCTCCTGCGAGCCCAGTTTTAGATACCGATGCTTCACTTCAGGTTTACTGTATACCTTGGACGTTCTTATTGACGATCATACACAGAAATTGCATCCGAGTTTAATACAAAAGGCACAATGCCGACTTAAGTACAAGAGGCCTGACACTCTAACTTTCTATGATTTGAATCCCTCCTGTGAGTCCAGTTTTAGATTCCGATGCCTCACTTCAGGTTTACTGTATACCTTGGACCTTCTTATTGACGATGAAACACAGAAATTGCATCCTAATTTAATACAAAAGGCACAATGCCGACCTAACTACAAGAGGACTGACACTCTAACTTTCTATGATTTGAATCCCTCCTGTGAGTCCAGTTTTAGATTCCTATGCTTCACTTTAAGTTTACTGTATACCTCGGACCTTCTTATTGACGATGAAACACAGAAATTGCATCCGAATTTAATACAAAAGGCACAATGCCGACTTAAGTACCAGAGGACTGACACTCTAACTTTCTATGATTTGACCCTCTCCTGTGAGTCCCGTTATAGATTCCGATGCCACACTTCAGGTTCACTGTATACCTTGGACCATCTTGTTGACGATGAAGCACAGAAATTGCATCGGAATTAAATTCAAAAGGCACAATGCCGACCTAAGTACAAGAGGACTGACACTCTTTCTATGAATTGAACGTCTCCTGTGAGTCCAGTTTTAGATTCCGATGTTTCAGATCAGGTATACTGTATACCTTGGACCTTCTTATTGACGATGAAACACAGAAATTGCATTGGAATTAAATTCAAAGGGCACAATGCCGACTCAAGTACAAGAGGACAGACCATCTAACTTTCTATGATTTGAACCTGTCCTGTGAGTCCAGTTTTGGAATCCGTTGCTTCACTTCAGGTTGACTGTATACCTTGGACCTTCTTATTGACGATGAAACACAGAAATTGCATCCTAATTTAATACAGAAGGATAATGCCGACTTAAGTACATGAGGACTGACACTCTACCTTTTTATGATTTGAACCTCTCCTGTGAGTCCAGTTTTAGATTCCGATGCCTCACTTCAGGTTTACTGTATCCCTAGGACCTTCTTACTAACGATGAAGCAAGGAAATTGAATCGGAATTTAATACAAGAGGCACAATGCCGACTTAAGTACAAAAGGACAGACACTCTAACTTTCTATGACTTGAACCTCTCCTGTGAGTCCAGTTTTAGATTCCGATGCTACACTTGAGGTTTACTGTATCCCTTGGAACTTCTTATTGACGATGAAACACAGAAATTGCATCCGAATTTAATACCGATGTCACAATGCCGACTTAAGTACAAGAGGACTGATACTCTAACTTTCTACTATTTGAACCACTCCTGTGAGTCCAGTTTTAGATTCCGATGCTTCACTTCAGGTTTACTGTATACCTTGTACCTTCTAATTGACGATGAAACACAGAAATTGCATCCGAATTTAATTACAAATGGCACAATGCCGACTTAAGTACAAGAGGACTGACACTCTAACTTTCTATGACTTGAACCTCTCCTGTGAGTCCCGTCTTAGATTCCGATGCCACACTTCAGCTTCACTGTATACCTTGGACCTTCTTATTGACGATGAAGCACAGAAATTCCATCGGAATTAAATTCAAAAGGCACAAAGCCGACTTAAGTACAAGAAGACTGACACTCTTTCTATGAATTGAACGTCTCCTGTGAGTCCAGTTTTGGAATACGATGCTTCACTTCAGGTTTACTGTATACCTTGGACCTTGTTATTGACGATGAAACACAGAAATTGCATCCGAGTTTAATACAAAAGGCAGAATGCCGCCTTAAGTACAAGAGGACTGACACTCTAACTTTCTATGATTTGAATCCCTCCTGTGACTCCAGTTTTAGATTCCGATGCCTCACTTCAGGTTTACTGTATACCTTGGACCTTCTTATTGACGATGAAACACAGAAATTGCATCGGAATTTAATCCAAAAATCACAATGCCGTCTTAAGTACAAGAGGACTGACGCTCTAACTTTCTATGATTTGAATCTCTCCTGTGAGTCCAGTTTTAGATTCCTATGCTTCACTTCAAGTTTACTGTATAGCTTGGACCTGCTTATTGACGATGAAACACAGAAATTGCATCCGAATTTAATACAAAAGGCACAATGCCGACTTAAGTACAAGAGGACTGACACTCTAACATTCTATGATTTGAACCTCTCCTGTGAGTACAGTTTTAGATTCCGATGCTTCCCTTCAGGTTTACTGTGTCCCTTGGACCTTCTAATTGACGATGAAACACAGAAATTGCATCCGAATTTAATACAAAAGGAACAATGCCGACATAAGTACAAGAGGACTGATACTCTAATTTTGTATGATTTGAACCACAACTGTGAGTCCAGTTTTAGATTCCGATGCTTCATTTCAGGTTTTCTGTATACCTCGGACATTGTCATTGACGATGAAACACAGAAATTGTATCCGCATTTAATACAAAAGGCACAATGCAGACCTAAGTAATTGAGGACTGACACTCTTACTTTCTATGATTTGAACCTCTCCTGTGAGTCCAGTTTTAGATTCCGATGCTTCACTTCAGGTTTACTGTATACCTCGGACCTTCTTATTGACGATGAAACACAGAAATTGCATCCTAATTTAATACAAGTGGGACAATGCTGACTTAAGTACAAGAGGACTGACACTCTAACTTTCTGTGATTTGAACCTCTCCTGTAAGTCCAGTTTTAGATATCGATGCTTCACTTCAGGTTTACTGTATACCTTGGACCTGCTTCTTGACGCTGAAACACAGAAATTGCATCCTAAATTAATACAAAAGGCACAATGATGTCTTAAGTACAAGAGCACTGACACTATTACTTTCTATGATTTGAACTTCTCCTGTGAGTCCAGTTGTAGATTCCGATGCTTCACTTCAGGTATACTGTATACCTTGGACCTTCTTATTGACGATGAAGCACAGAAATTGCAACGGAATTAAATTCAAAAGCCACAATGCCGACTTGAACACAAGAGGACTGATACTCTAAGTTTGTATGATTTGAACCACAACTGTGAGTCCGGTTTTAGATCCGATGCTTCACTTCAGGTTTACTGTATACCTTGGACCTTCTTATTGACGATGAAACACAGAAATTGCATCCGAATTTAATACAAAAGGCACAATGCCGACTTATGTACAAGAGGACTGACACTCCAACTTTCTATGTTTTGAACCTATTCTGTGATTCCAGTTTTAGATTCCGATGCTTCACTCACGGGTTTACTGTATACGTTGGACCTTCTTCTTGACGTTGAAACACAGAAATTGCATTCTAAATTAATACAAAAGGCACAATGCAGTCTTAAGTACAAAAGGACTGACACACTAACTTTCTGTGATTTGAACCTCTCCTGCGAGCCCAGTTTTAGATTCCGATGCTTCACTTCAGGTTTACTGTATACCTTGGACCTTCTTATTGACGATAATACACAGAAATTGCATCCGAATGTAATACAAAAGACAAAATGCCGACTTAAGTACAAGAGGACTGACACTCTCACATTCTATGATTTGAACCTCTTCAGTGAGTCCAGTTTTACATTCCGATGATTCACTTCAGGTTTACTGTATACCTTGTACCTTCTTCTTAACGATGAAACACAGATATTGCATCCTAAATTAATACAAAAGGCACAATGAAACTTAAGTACAAGAGGACTGACACTATAGCTTTCTATGATTTGAACCTGTCCTGTGAGTCCAGTTTTAGATTCCGATGCTTCACTTCAGGTTTACTGTATACCTTGGACTTCCTTATTGACAATGAAACACAATAATTGCATCTGAATTTAATACAAAAGGCACAATGCCGACTTGAGTACAAGAGGACTGACACTCTAACTTTCTATAATTTGAACCTCTCCTGAGAGTCCTGTTTTAGGTTCCGATGCTTCACTTCAGGTTTATTGTATACCTTGGACCTTCTTATTGACGAAGAAACACAGAAATTGCATCCTAATTTAATACAAAAGGCACAATGCCGACTGAAGTACAAGAGGACTGACACTCTAACTTTCTATGACTTGATCAACTCCAGTGAGTCCAGTTTTAGATTCCGATGCTTCACTTCAGGTTTACCATATACCTTGGACCTTCTTATTGACGATGAAACACAGATATGCATCCTAATTTAATACAGAAGGCATACTGCCGACTTAAGTACATGAGGACTGACACTCTACCTTTTTTATGATTTGAACCTCTCCTGTGAGTCCAGTTTTAGATTCCGATGCCTCACTTCAGGTTTACTGTATCCCTAGGACCTTCTTACTAACGATGAAGCAAGGAAATTGAATCGGAATTTAATACAAGAGGCACAATGCCGACTTAAGTACAAAAGGACAGACACTCTAACTTTCTATGACTTGAACCTCTCCTGTGAGTCCAGTTTTAGATTCCGATGCTACACTTGAGGTTTACTGTATCCCTTGGACCTTCTTATTGACGATGAAACACAGAAATTGCATCCGAATTTAATACCGATGTCACAATGCCGACATAAGTACAAGAGGACTAATACTCTAACTTTCTACTATTTGAACCACTCCTGTGAGTCCAGTTTTAGATTCCGATGCTTCACTTCAGGTTTACTGTATACCTTGTACCTTCTAATTGACGATGAAACACAGAAATTGCATCCGAATTTAATTACAAATGGCACAATGCCGACTTAAGTACAAGAGGACTGACACTCTAACTTTCTATGACTTGAACCTCTCCTGTGAGTCCCGTTTTAGATTCCGATGCCACACTTCAGCTTCACTGTATACCTTGGACCTTCTTATTGACGATGAAGCACAGAAATTGCATCGGAATTAAATTCAAAAGGCACAAAGCCGACTTAAGTACAAGAAGACTGACACTCTTTCTATGAATTGATCGTCTCCTGTGAGTCCAGTTTTGGAATACGATGCTTCACTTCAGGTTTACTGTATACCTTGGACCTTGTTATTGACGATGAAACACAGAAATTGCATCCGAGTTTAATACAAAAGGCAGAATGCCGACTTAAGTACAAGAGGACTGACACTCTAACTTTCTATGATTTCAATCCCTCCTGTGACTCCAGTTTTAGCTTCCGATGCCTCACTTCAGGTTTACTGTATACCTTGGACCTTCTTATTGACGATGAAACACAGAAATTGCATCGGAATTTAATCCAAAAATCACAATGCCGTCTTAAGTACAAGAGGACTGACGCTCTAACTTTCTATGATTTGAATCTCTCCTGTGAGTCCAGTTTTAGATTCCTATGCTTCACTTCAGGTTTACTGTATAGCTTGGACCTGCTTATTGACGATGAAACACAGAAATTGCATCCGAATTTAATACAAAAGGCACAATGCCGACTTAAGTACAAGAGGACTGACACTCTAACATTCTATGATTTGAACCTCTCCTGTGAGTACAGTTTTAGATTCCGATGCTTCCCTTCAGGTTTACTGTGTCCTTTGGACCTTCTAATTGACGATGAAACACAGAAATTGCATCCGAATTTAATACAAAAGGAACAATGCCGACATAAGTACAAGAGGACTGATACTCTAAGTTTGTATGATTTGAACCACAACTGTGAGTCCAGTTTTAGATTCCGATGCTTCATTTCAGGTTTACTGTATACCTTGGACATTGTCATTGACGATGAAACACAGAAATTGTATCCGCATTTAATACAAAAGGCACAATGCAGACCTAAGTAATTGAGGACTGACACTCTTACTTTCTATGATTTGAACCTCTCCTGTGAGTCCAGTTTTAGATTCCGATGCTTCACTTCAGGTTTACTGTATACCTCGGACCTTCTTATTGACGATGAAACACAGAAATTGCATCCTAATTTAATACAAGTGGGACAATGCTGACTTAAGTACATGAGGACTGACACTCTGACTTTCTGTGATTTGAACCTCTCCTGTAAGTCCAGTTTAAGATATCGATGCTTCACTTCAGGTTTACTGTATACCTTGGACCTTCTTATTGACGATGAAGCACAGAAATTGCAACGGAATTAAATTCAAAAGCCACAATGCCGACTTGAACACAAGAGGACTGATATTCTAAGTTTGTATGATTTGAACCACAACTGTGAGTCCGGTTATAGATCCGATGCTTCACTTCAGGTTTACTGTATACCTTGGACCTTCTTATTGACGATGAAACACAGAAATTGCATCCGAATTTAATACAAAAGGCACAATGCCGACCTAACTACAAGAGGACTGACACTCCAACTTTCTATGTTTTGAACCTATTCTGTGATTCCAGTTTTAGATTCCGATGCTTCACTCACGGGTTTACTGTATACGTTGGACCTTCTTCTTGACGTTGAAACACAGAAATAGCATTCTAAATTAATACAAAAGGCACAATGCAGTCTTAAGTACAAAAGGACTGACACACTAACTTTCTGTGATTTGAAACTCTCCTGCGAGCCCAGTTTTAGATACCGTTGCTTCACTTCAGGTTTACTGTATACCTTGGACGTTCTTATTGACGATCATACACAGAAATTGCACCCGAGTTTAATACAAAAGGCACAATGCCGACTTAAGTACAAGAGGACTGACACTCTAACTTTCTATGATTTGAATCCCTCCTGTGAGTCCAGTTTTAGATTCCGATGCCTCACTTCAGGTTTACTGTATACCTTGGACCTTCTTATTGACGATGAAACACAGAAATTGCATCCTAATTTAATACAAAAGGCACAATGCCGACTTAAGTACCAGAGGACTGACACTCTAACTTTCTATGATTTGACCCTCTCCTGTGAGTCCCGTTATAGATTCCGATGCCACACTTCAGGTTCACTGTATACCTTGGACCATCTTGTTGACGATGAAGCACAGAAATTGCATCGGAATTAAATTCAAAAGGCACAATGCCGACCTAAGTACAAGAGGACTGACACTCTTTCTATGAATTGAACGTCTCCTGTGAGTCCAGTTTTAGATTCCGATGTTTCAGATCAGGTATACTGTATACCTTGGACCTTCTTATTGACGATGAAACACAGAAATTGCATTGGAATTAAATTCAAAGGGCACAATGCCGACTTAAGTACAAGAGGACAGACCCTCTAACTTTCTATGATTTGAACCTGTCCTGTGAGTCCAGTTTTGGAATCCGTTGCTTCACTTCAGGTTGACTGTATACCTTGGACCTTCTTATTGACGATGAAACACAGAAATTGCATCCGAGTTTAATACAAAAGGCACAATGCCGACTTAAGAACAAGAGGACTAACAGTCTAACTTTCTAAGATTTGAACCTCTCTAGGGAGTTCAGTTTTAGAATCCGATGCTTCACTTCAGGTTTGGTGTATACCTCGGACCTACTAATTGACGATGAAACACAGATATTGCATCCTAATTTAATACAAGAGGCACAATGCCGACTTAAGAACAAGGGGACTGGCACTCTTACTTTCTATGATTTGCACCTCTCCTGTGAGTCCAATTTTAGATTCCGATGCCTCACTTCAGGTTTACTGTATACCTTGGACCTTCTTATTGACGATGAAACACAGCAATTGCATTGGAATTTAATCCAAAAATCACAATGCCGACTTAAGTACGGGAGGTCTGACACTCTAACTTTCTATGATTTGAATCTCTCCTGTGAGTCCAGTTTTAGATTCCTATGCTTCACTTCAGGTTTACTGTATACCTTGGACCTGCTTATTGACGATGAAACACAGAAATTGCATCCGAAATTAATACAAAGGGCACAATGCCGACTTAAGTACAAGAGGAAAGACACTCTAACAATCTATGATTTGAACCTCTTATGTGAGTCCAGTTTTAGATTCCGATACTTCCCTTCAGGTTTACTGTGTCCCTTGGACCTTCTAATTGACGATGAAACACAGATATTGCATCCACATTTAATACAAAAAGCATAATGCCGACTTATGTACAAGAGGACTGATACTCTAACATTCAATGATTTGAACCACACCTGTGAGTCCAGTTTTAGATTCCGATGCTTCACTTCAGGTTTACTGTATACCTTGGACATTCTTGTTGACGATGAAACACAGAAATTGCATCCGAATTTAATACAAAATGCACAATGCAGACTTAAGTACCTGAGGACTGACACTCTGACTTTCTATGATTTGAACCACTCCTGTGAGTCCAGTTTTAGATACAGATGCTTCACTTCAGGTTTACTGTATACCTCGGACCTTCTTATTGACGATGAAACACAGAAATTGCATCCTAATTTAATACAAATGGAACAATGCTGACTTAAGTGCAAGAGGACTGGCACTCTAACTTTCTGTGTTTTAAACCTCTCCTTTAAGTTCAGTTTTAGAGTCCGATGCTTCACTTCAAGATTACTGCATCCTTTGGACCTTCTGATTGACGATGAAACACAGATATTGCATTCGAATTTAATACAAAAGGCACATTGCCGACTTAAGTACAAGAGGACTGACACTCTAACTTTCTATGATTTGAACCACTCCTGTGATTCCAGTTTTAGATTCAGATGCTTCACTTCAGGTTTACTGTATACCTTGGACCTTCATCTTGACGTTGAAACACAGAAATTGCATCCTAAATTAATACAAAAGGCACAATGCCGACTTAAGTACAAGAGCACTGACACTATTACTTTCTATGATTTGAACCTCTGCTGTGAGTCCAGTTTTAGATTCCGACGCTTCACTTCAGGTATACTGTATACCATGGACCTTCTTATTGACGATGAAGCACAGAAATTGCAACGGAATGAAATTCAAAAGCCTCAATGCCGACTTGAGCACAAGAGGAGTGACACTCTATCTATCCATGGTTTAAACCTCTCCAGTGAGTCCAGTTTTAGATTCCGATGCTTCACTTCAAGTTTACTGTATACCTTGGACCTTCTTATAGCAGATGATACACAGAAATTGCAACGTAATTAAATTCAAAAAGCACAATACCGACTTAAGTACAAGAGGACTGACACTCTAACTTTCTATGAATTGAACCTCTCCTGTGAGTCCAGTTTTCGATTCCGATGCCACACTTCAGGATCACTGTATCCGTTGGACCTTCTTATTGACGATGAAGCACAGAAATTGCATCGGAATTAAATTCAAAAGGCACAATGCCGACTTAAGTACAAGAGGACTGACACTCTTTCCATGATTTGAACCTCTCCTGTGAGTCCAGTTTTAGATTCCGATGCTTCACTTCAGGTTTACTGTATACCTTGGTCCTTCTTATTGGCGATGATACACAGAAATTGCATCAGAATTAAATTCAAAAGGCAATGCCGCCTTAAGTACAAGAGGACTGATACTATAACTTTCGATGATTTGAACATCACCTGTGAGTCCAGTTTAGGATTCCGGTGCTTCACTTCAGGTTTACTGTATTCCTTGGACCTTCTTATTGACGATGAAGCACAGAAATTGCATCGGAATTTAATACAAAAGGCACAATGCCGACTTAAGTACAAGAGGACAGACACTCTAACTTTCTATGATTTGAACCTCTCCCGTGAGTCCAGTTTTAGATTGCGATGCTACACTTCAGGTTTACTGTATACCTCGGACCCTCTTATTGTCGATGAAACACAGAAATTGCATCCTAATTTAATACAAAAAGCACAATGCTGACTTAAGTACAAGAGGACTGACACACTAACTTTCTATGATTTGAACCTCTCCTGTGAGTCCAGTTTTAGATTCCGATGCTTCACTTCAGGTTTACTGTATCCCTTGTACCTTCTTATTGACGATGAAACACAGAAATTGCATCTAAATTTAATACAAAAGGCACAAAGCCGACTTAAGTACAAGAGGACTGACACTCTAACTTTCTACGATTTGATCCTATTCTGTGATTCCAGTTTTAGATTCCGATGCTTCACTCACGGGTTTACTGTATACCTTGGACATTCTTCTTGACGTTGAAACAGAGAAATTGCATCCTAAATTAATACAAAAGGCACAATGCAGTCTTAAGTACAAGAGGACTGACACTCTAACCTTCTATGATTTGAACCTCTCCAGTGAGAACGGTTTTAGATTTCGATGCTTCACTTCAGGTTTACTGTATCCCTTGGACCTTCTTATTGTCGATGAATCACAGAAATTGCATCCCAATTAAATACAAAAGGCACAATGCCGACTTAAGTACAAGAGTACTGACACTTTAACTTTCTATGATTTGAACCTCTCCTGTGAGTCCAGTTTTAGTTTCAGATGCTTCAATACAGGTTTACTGTATACCTTGGACCTTCTTATTGACGATGAAACACAGAAATTACATCCTAATTTAATACAAAGGCACAATGCCGGCCTAAGTACAAGAGGACTGACACTCTAACTTTCTATGATTTGAACCTTTCCTGTGAGTCCAGGTTTAGATTCCGATGCTTCACTTCAGGTTTACTGTACACCTTGGACCTTCTTATTGACGATGCAACACAATAATTGCATCCGAATTTAATACAAAAGGCACAATGCCGACTTAAGTACAAGAGGACTGACACTCTTACTTTCTATGACTTGAACCTCTCCTGTGAGTTCAGTTTTAGATTCCGATGCTTTACTTTAGGTTTAATATATGCGTTGGACCCTCTTATTTACGATGAACCACAGAAATTGCATCCCAATTTAATACAAAAGGCAGAATGCCGACTTAAGTACAAGAGGACTGACACTCTAACTTTATATGATTAGAACCTCTCCTGTGAGTCCAGTTTTAGATTCCGATGCTACACTTCAGGTTTACTGTATACCTCGGACCCTCTTATTGACGATGAAACACAGAAATTGCATCCTAATTTTATACAAAAGGCACAATGCTGACTTAAGTACAAGAGGACTGACACACTAACTTTCTATGATTTGAACCTCGCCTGTGAGTCCAGTTTTAGATTCCGATGCTTCACTTCAGGTTTACTGTATCCCTTGGACCTTCTTATTGACGATGAAACACCGAAATTGCATCTAAATTTAATACAAAAGGCACAATGCCGACTTAAGTACAAGAGGACTGACACTCTAACTTTCTATGATTTGAACCTATTCTGTGATTCCAGTTTTAGATTCCGATGCTTCACTCACGGGTTTACTGTATACCTTGGACCTTCTTCTTGACGTTGAAACAGAGATTTTGCATCCTAAATTAATACAAACGGCACAATGCAGTCTGAAGTACAAGAGGACTGACACTCTAACCTTCTATGATTAGAACCTCTCCAGTGAGAACAATTTTAGATTCCGATGCTTCACTTCAGGTTAACTGTATCCCTTGGACCTTCTTATTGACGATGAAGCACAGAAATTGCATCGGAATTAAATTCAAAAGGCACAAGCCGACTTAAGTACAAGAGGACTGACACTATAACTTTGGATGATTTGATCCTCACCTGTGAGTCCAGTTTAGGATTCCGGTGCTTCACTTCAGGTTTACTGTATTCCTTGGACCTTCTTATTGACGATGAAGCACAGAAATTGCATCGGAATTTAATACAAAAGGCACAATGCCGACTTAAGTACAAGAGGACAGACACTCTAACTTTCTATGATATGACCCTCTCCTGTGAGTCCAGTTTTAGATTCCGATGCCTCACTTTAGGTTTACTGTATACCTTGGACCTTCTTATTGACGATGAAGCACAGAAATTGCATCGGAATTTAATACAAAAGGCACAATGCCGACTTAGGTACAAGAGGACAGACACTCTAACTTTCTATGATTTGAACCTCTCCCGTGAGTCCAGTTTTAGATTCCGATGCTACACTTCAGGTTTACTGTATACCTCGGACCCTCTTATTGACGATGAAACACAGAAATTGCATCCTAATTTAATACAAAAGGCACAATGCTGACTTAAGTACAAGAGGACTGACACACTAAATTTCTATGATTTGAACCTCTCCCATGAGTCCAGTTTTAGATTCCGATGCTACACTTCAGGTTTACTGTATACCTCGGACCCTCTTATTGACGATGAAACACAGAAATTGCATCCTAATTTTATACAAAAGGCACAATGCTGACTTAAGTACAAGAGGACTGACACTCTAACTTTCTATGATTTGAACCTATTCTGTGATTCCAGTTTTAGATTCCGATGCTTCACTCACGGGTTTACTGTATACCTTGGACCTTCTTCTTGACGTTGAAACAGAGAAATTGCATCCTAAATTAATACAAAAGGCACAATGCAGTCTTAAGTACAAGAGGACTGACACTCTAAACTTCTATGATTTGAACCTCTCCAGTGAGAACAGTTTTAGATTCTGATGCTTCACTTCAGGTTAACTGTATCCCTTGGACCTTCTTATTGTCGAAGAATCACAGAAATTGCATCCCAATTTTATACAAAAGGCACATTGCCGACTTAAGTACAAGAGTACTGACACTTTAACTTTCTATGATTTGAACCTCTCCTGTGAGTACAGTTTTAGTTTCCGATGCTTCAATACAGGTTTACTGTATACCTTGGACCTTCTTATTGACGATGAAGCACAGATATTGCATCGGAATTAAATTCAAAAGGCACAATGCCGACTTAAGTACAAGAGGACTGACAATATAACTTTCGATGATTGGAACCACACGAGTGAGTCCAGTTTTAGATTCCGATGCTTCACTTCAGGTTTACTGTATACATTGGACCTTCTTATTGACTATGAAACACAGAAATTGCATCCTAATTTAATACAAAATTCAGAATGCCGACTTAAGTACAAGAGGTATGGCACTCTAACATTCTACGATTTGAACCTCTGCTGTTATTAGATTCCGATCCTTCACTTCAGGTTTTCTGTATACCTTGGACCTTCTTATTGACGATGAACCACAGAAATTGCATCCGAATTTAATACAAAAGGCACAATGCCAACTTAAGTACAAGAGGACTGACACTCTAACTTTCTATGAGTTGAACCTTTCCCATGAGTCCAGTTTTAGATTCCGATGCTACACTTCAGGTTTACTGTATACCTCGGACCCTCTTATTGACGATGAAACACAGAAATTGCATCCTAATTTTATACAAAAGGCACAATGCTGACTTAAGTACAAGACGACTGACACTCTAACTTTCTATGATTTGAACCTCCCCTGTGAGTCCAGTTTTGGATTCCGATGCTTCACTTCAGGTTTACTGTATCCCTTGGACCTTCTTATTGACGATGCAACACAATAATTGCATCCGAATTTAATACAAAAGGCACAATGCCAACTTAAGTACAAGAGGACTGACACTGTAACTTTCTATGACTTGAACCTCTCCTGTGAGTTCAGTTTTAGATTCCGATGCTTCACTTTAGGTTTATTATATACGTTGGACCCTCTTATTTTCGATGAAACACAGAAATTTCATCCCAATTAAATACAAAAGGCAGAATGCCGACTTAAGTACAAGAGTACTGACACTCTAACTTTCTATGATTAGAACCTCTCCTGTGAGTCCAGTTTTAGATTCCGATGCTTCGCTTCAGGTTTACTGTATACCTTGGACCTTCTTATTGACGATGAACCACAGAAATTGCATCCGAATTTAATACAAGAGGCACAATGCCGACTTAAGTACAAGAGGACTGACACTCTAACTTTCTATGATTTCAACCTCTCCTGTGAGTCCAGTTTATATTCCGGTGCTTCACTTCAGGTTTACTGTATACCTTGGACCTTCTTATTGACGATGAAGCACAGAAATTGCATCAGAATTAAATTCAAAAGGCACAATGCCAACTCTAGTACGAGAGGACTGACACTCTAACTTTCTATGATTTGAACCTCTCCTGTGAGTCCTGTTTTAGATTCCGATGCTTAACTACTGGTTTACTGTATCCCTTGGACCTTCTTATTGACGATGAAACACAGAAATTGCATCCGAATTTAATACAAAAGGCACAATGCCGACTTAAGTACTAGAGACCTGACATTCTATTTTTCTATGATTTGAACATCTCCTGTGAGTCCAGTTTTAGATTCCGATGCTTCACTTCAGGTTTACTCCATCCCTTGGACCTTCTTATTGACGATGAAGCACAGAAATTGCATCCGAATTTGATACAAAAGGCACAATGCCGACTTAAGTACAAGAGGACAGACACTCTAACTCTCTATGATTTGAACCTCTCCTGTGAGCCTAGTTTTAGATTCCGATGCTTCACTTCAGGTTTACTGTATACCTTGGGCCTTCTTATTGACGATGAAACACAGAAATTGCATCCGAATTTAATACAAGAGGCACACTGCCGACTTAAGTACAAGAGGACTGACACTCTAACTTTCTATGATTTGAACCTCCCCTGTGAGTATAGTTTTAGATTCCGATGCTTCACTTCAGGTTTACTGTATACCTCGGACCTTCCTATTGACGACGAAACACAGAAATTGCATCCGAATTTAATACAAAAGGCACAATGGCGACTTAAGTACAAGCGGACTGACACTCTTACTATGATTTGAACGTTTCCTGTGAGTCCCGTTTTAGATTCCGATGCTTCACTTCAGGTTTACTGTATCCCTTCGACCTTATTATTAACAATGAAACACAGAAATTGCATCGGAAATAAATACAAAAGGCACTAGGCCGACTTAAGAACAATAGGACTGACACTCTAACTTTCTATGATTTGAACCTCTCCTGTGAGTCCAGTTTCAGATTCCGAGACTTCACTTCAGGTTTACTGTATCCCTTTGTTCATCGTTACTGACGATGAAGCACAGAAATTGCATCAGAATATAGTACAAAAAGCACACTGCCGAATTAAGTACAAGAGGACTGACACTCTAACTTTCTATGATTAGAACCTCTCCTGTGAGACCGGTTTTAGATTCTGATGCTTCACTTCAGGTATACTGTATCCCATGGACCCTCTTATTGACGATGAAACACAGAAATTGCATCCTAATTTTATACAAAAGGCACAATGCTGACTTAAGTACAAAAGGACTGACACTCAAACTTTCTATGATTTGAACCTATTCTGTGATTCCAGTTTTAGATTCCGTTGCTTCACTCACGGGTTTACTGTATACCTTGGACCTTCTTCTTGACGTTGAAACAGAGAAATTGCATCCTAAATTAATACAAAAGGCACAATGCAGTCTTAAGTACAAGAGGACTGACACTCTAAACTTCTATGATTTGAACCTCTCCAGTGAGAACAGTTTTAGATTCTGATGCTTCACTTCAGGTTAACTGTATCCCTTGGACCTTCTTATTGTCGATGAATCACTGAAATTGCATCCCAATTTAATACAAAAGGCACATTGCCGACTTAAGTACAAGAGTACTGACACTTTAACTTTCTATGATTTGAACCTCTCCTGTGAGTACAGTTTTAGTTTCCGATGCTTCAATACAGGTTTACTGTATACCTTGGACCTTCTTATTGACGATGAAACACAGAAATTACATAATAATTTAATACAAAGGCACAATGCCGGCCTAAGTACAAGAGGACTGACACTCTAACTTTCTATGATTTGATCCTTTCCTGTGAGTCCAGTTTTAGATTGCGATGCTTCACTTCAGGTTTACTGTACACCTTGGACCTTCCTATTGACGATGCAACACAATAATTGCATCCGAACTTAATACAAAAGGCACGATGCCGACTTAAGTACAAGAGGACTGACACTCTTACTTTCTATGACTTGAACCTCTCCTGTGAGTTCAGTTTTAGATTCCGATGCTTCACTTTAGGTTTAATATATACGTTGGACCCTCTTATTTACGATGAATCACAGAAATTGCATCCCAATTTCATACAAAAGGCAGAATGCCGACTTAAGTACAAGAGGACTGACACTCTAACTTTCTATGATTTGAGCCTCTCCTCTGAGTCCAGTTTTAGATTCCGATGCTTCACTTAAGGTTTACTGTATACCTTGGACCTTCTTATTGACGATGAACCACAGAAATTGCATCCGAATTTAATGCAAGAGGCACAATGCCGACTTAAGTACAAGAGGACTGACAATATAACTTTCGATGATTTTAACCACTCGAGTGAGTCCAGTTTTAGATTCCGATGCTTCACTTCAGGTTTACTGTATACATTGGACCTTCTTATTGACTATGAAACACAGAAATTGCATCCTAATTTAATACAAAATTCAGAATGCCGACTTAAGTACAAGAGGACTGGCACTCTAACATTGTACGATTTGAACCTCTGCTGTTAGTCCAGTTTTAGATTCCGATCCTTCACTTCAGGTTTTCAGTATACCTTGGACCCTCTTATTGACGATGAACCACAGAAATTGCATCCGAATTTAATACAAAAGGCACAATGCCAACTTAAGTACAAGAGGACTGACACTCTAACTTTCTATGAGTTGAACCTCTCCCATGAGTCCAGTTTTAGATTCCGATGCTACACTTCAGGTTTACTGTATACCTCGGACCCTCTTATTGACGATGAAAATCAGAATTTGCATCCTAATTTTATACAAAAGGCACAATGCTGACTTAAGTACAAGAGGACTGACACACTAACTTTCTATGATTTGAACCTCCCCTGTGAGTCCAGTTTTGGATTCCGATGCTTCACTTCAGGTTTACTGTATCCCTTGGACCTTCTTATTGACGATGCAACACAATAATTGCATCCGAATTTAATACAAAAGGCACAATGCCTACTTAAGTACAAGAGGACTGACACTCTAACTTTCTATGACTTGAACCTCTCCTGTGAGTTCAGTTTTAGATTCCGATGCTTCACTTTAGGTTTATTATATACGTTGGACCCTCTTATTTACGATGAAACACAGAAATTGCATCCCAATTAAATACAAAAGGCAGAATGCCGACTTAAGTACAAGAGTACTGACACTCTAACTTTCTATGATTAGAACCTCTCCTGTGAGTCCAGTTTTAGATTCCGATGCTTCACTTCAGGTTTACTGTATACCTAGGACCTCCTTATTGACGATGAAGCACAGAAATTGCATCGGAATTTAATACAAAAGGCACAATGAAGACTTAAGTACAAGGGACCTGACACTCTAACTTTCTACGCTCTGAACATCTCCTGTGAGTCCAGTTTTAGATTCCGATGCTTCACTTCAGGTTTACTGCATCCCTTGGACCTTCTTAATGACGATGAAGCACAGAAATTGCATCAGAATTTAATACAAATGGCACAATGCCGACTTAAGTACAAGAGGGCAGACACACTAACTCTCTATGATTTGAACCTCTCCTGTGTGTCCAGTTTTAGATTACGATGCTTCACTTCAGGTTTACTGTATCCCTTGGACCTTCTTATTGACGATGAAACACAGAAATTGCATCCGAATTAAATATAAAAGGCACAGTGCCGACTTAAGTACAAGGGGATTGACACTCTAAATTTCTACGATTTGAACCTCTCCTGTGAGTCGAGTTTCAGATCCCGTTACTTCACTTCAGGTTTACTGTATCCCTCGGACCTCCTTGTTGACGATGAAGCACAGAAATTGCATCGGAATTTAATACAAAAGGCACAATGCCGACTTAAGTACAATAGGACAGACACTTCTTACATTCTATGATTTGAACCTCTCCTGTGAGACCGGTTTTAGAGTCCGATGCTTAACTTCTGGTTTACTGTATACCTTGGACCTTCTTATTGATGATGAAACACAGTAATTGCATCCGAATTTAATACAAAGGGCACAATGCCGACTTAAGTAAAAGAGATTTGACACTCTAATTTTCTATGATTTGAATCTCTCTTGTGAGACTAGTATTCCATTCTGGTGCTTCACTTCAGGTTTACTGTATACCTCGGACCTCCTTATTGACGATGAAGCACAGAAATTGCATCGAAATTTAATACAAAAGGCACAATGCGACTGAAGTACATGAGGACTGACACTCTAACTTTCTATGATTAGAACCTCTCCTGTGAGACCGGTTTTAGATTCCGATGCTTCACTTCAGGTTTACTGTATCCCTTGGACATTCTTATTGACGATGAAACACAGAAATTGCATCCAAATTTAATACAAAGGGGACAATGCCGACTTAAGTACAAGAGGACTGACACTCTAACTTTCTATGATTTGTACCTCTCCTGTGAGTCCAGTTTTAGATTCCGAAGCTTCACTTCTGGTTTTCTATAAAACTTGGACCTTCTTATTGACGATGAACCACAGAAATTGCATCAAAATTTAATACAAAAGGCACAATGCCGACTTAAGTACATGTAGACAGACACTTCTTACATTGTACGATTTGAACCTCTCCTGTGAGACCGGTTTTAGATTCCGATGCTTCACTTCAGGTTTACTGTATCCCTTGGACCTTCTTATTGACGATGAAACACAGAAATTGCATCCGAATGTAATACAAAAGGCACAATGCCGACTTAAGAACAATAGGACTGACACTCTAACTCTCTATGATTTGAACCTCTCCTGTGAGTCCAGTTTCAGATTCCGATGCTTCACTTCAGGTTTACTGCATCCCTTGGACCTTCTTATTGACGATGAAGCACAGAAATTGCATCCGAATTTGATACAAAAGGCACAATGCCGACTTAAGTACAAGAGGACAGACACTCTAACTCTCTATGATTTGAACCTCTCCTGTGAGCCTAGTTTTAGTTTCCGATGCTTCACTTCAGGTTTACTGTAAACCTTGGACCTTCTTATTGACGATGAAACACAGAAATTGCATCCGAATTTAATACAAGAGGCACACTGCCGACTTAAGAACAATAGGACTGACACTCTAACTTTCTATGATTTGAACCTCTCCTGTGAGTCCAGTTTCAGATTCCGAGACTTCACTTCAGGTTTACTGTATCCCTTTGTTCATCGTTACTGACGATGAAGCACAGAAATTGCATCGGAATATAATACAAAAGGCACAATGCCGAATTAAGTACAAGAGGACTGACACTCTAACTTTCTATGATTAGTACCTCTCCTGTGAGACCGGTTTTAGATTCTGATGCTTCACTTCAGATTTACTGTATCCCATGGACCCTCTTATTGACGATGAAACACAGAAATTGCATCCTAATTTTACACAAAAGGCACAATGCTGACTTAAGTACAAGAGGACTGACACTCTAACTTTCTATGATTTGAACCTATTCTGTGATTCCAGTTTTAGATTCCGATGCTTCACTCACGGGTTTACTGTATACCTTGGACCTTCTTCTTGACGTTGAAACAGAGAAATTGCATCCTAAATTAATACAAAAGGCACAATGCAGTCTTAAGTACAAGAGGACTGACACTCTAAACTTCTATGATTTGAACCTCTCCAGTGAGAACAGTTTTAGATTCTGATGCTTCACTTCAGGTTAACTGTATCCCTTGGACCCTCTTATTGTCGAAGAATCACAGAAATTGCATCCCAATTTAATACAAAAGGCACATTGCCGACTTAAGTACAAGAGTACTGACACTTTAACTTTCTATGATTTGAGCCTCTCCTCTGAGTCCAGTTTTAGATTCCGATGCTTCGCTTCAGGTTTACTGTATACCTTGGACCTTCTTATTGACGATGAAGCACAGAAATTGCATCGGAATTAAATTCAAAAGGCACAATGCCGACTTAAGTACAAGAGGACTGACAATATAACTTTCGATGATTTGAACCACTCGAGTGAGTCCAGTTTTAGATTCCGATGCTTCACTTCAGGTTTACTGTATACATTGGACCTTCTTATTGACTATGAAACACAGAAATTGATCCTAATTTAATACAAAATTCAGAATGCCGACTTAAGTACAAGAGGACTGGCACTCTAACATTGTACGAGTTGAACCTCTGCTGTTACTCCAGTTTTAGATTCCGATCCTTCACTTCAGGTTTTCTGTATAACTTGAACCTTCTTATTGACGATGAACCACAGAAATTGCATCCGAATTTAATACAAAAGGCACAATGCCAACTTAAGTACAAGAGGACTGACACTCTAACTTTCTATGAGTTGAACCTCTCCCATGAGTCCAGTTTTAGATTCCGACGCTACACTTCAGGTTTACTGTATACCTCGGACCCTCTTATTGACGATGAAACACAGAAATTGCATCCTAATTATATACAAAAGGCACAATGCTGACTTAAGTACAAGAGGACTGACACACTAACTTTCTATGATTTGAACCTCCCCTGTGAGTCCAGTTTTGGATTCAGATGCTTCACTTCAGGTTTACTGTATCCCTTGGACCTTCTTATTGACGATGCAACACAATAATTGCATCCGAATTTAATACAAAAGGCACAATGCCGACTTAAGTACAAGAGGACTGACACTCTAACTTTCTATGACTTGAACCTCTCCTGTGAGTTCAGTTTTAGATTCCGATGCTTCACTTTAGGTTTAATATATACGTTGGACCCTCTTATTTACGATGAAACACAGAAATTGCATCCCAATTAAATACAAAAGGCAGAATGCCGACTTAAGTACAAGAGTACTGACACTCTAACTTTCTATGATTAGAACTTCTCCTGTGAGTCCAGTTTTAGATTCCGATGCTTCGCTTCAGGTTTACTGTATACCTTGGACCTTCTTATTGACGATGAACCACAGAAATTGTATCCGAATTTAATACAAGAGGCACAATGCCGACTTAAGTACAAGAGGACAGACACTCTAACTCTCTATGATTTGAACCTCTCCTGTGAGCCTAGTTTTAGATTCCGATGCTTCACTTCAGGTTTACTGTATACCTCGGACCTTCATATAGACGACGAAACACAGAAATTGCATCCGAATTTAATACAAAAGGCACAACGGCGACTTAAGTACAAGCGGACTGACACTCTTTCTATGATTTGAACGTTTCCTGTGAGTCCCGTTTTAGATTCCGATGCTTCACTTTAGGTTTACTGCATCCCTTGGACCTTATTATTAACAACGAAACACAGAAATTGCATCGGAAATAAATACAAAAGGCACTAGGCCGACTTAAGAACAATAGGACTGACACTCTAACTTTCTATGATTTGAACCTCTCCTGTGAGTCCAGTTTCAGATTCCGAGACTTCACTTCAGGTTTACTGTATCCCTTTGTTCATCGTTACTGACGATGAAGCACAGAAATTGCATTGGAATATAATACAAAAGGCACAATGCCGACTTAAGTACAAGAGGACTGACACTCTAACTTTCTATGATTAGAACCTCTCCTGTGAGACCGGTTTTAGATTCTGATGCTTCACTTCAGGTTTACTGTATCCCATGGACCCTCTTATTGACGATGAAACACAGAAATTGCATCCTAATTTAATACAAAAGGCACAATGCCGACTTAAGTACATGTAGACAGACACTTCTTACATTGCACGATTTGAACCTCTCCTGTGAGACCGGTTTTAGATTCCGATGCTTCACTTCAGGTTTACTGTATCCCTTGGACCTTATTATTGACGATGAAACACTGAAATTGCATCCGAAGTTAATACAAAAGGCACAATGCCGACTTAAGTACATGAGGACTGACACTCTAACATTGTATGATTTGAACATCTCCTGTGAGTCCAGTTTTAGATTCCGATGCTTAACTTCTGATTTACTGTATCCCTTAGACCTTCTTATTGACGATGAAACACAGAAATTGCTTCCAAATTTAATACAAAAGGCACAATGCCGACTTCACTACAAGAGACCTGACACTCTAACTTTCTATAATTGGAACCTCTCCTGTGAGTCCAAATTCAGATTCCGATACTTCACTTCAGGTTTACTGTATACCTAGGACCTCCTTATTGACGATGAAGCACAGGAATTGCATCGGAATTTAATACAAAAGGCACAATGAAGCCTTAAGTACAAGAGACCTGACACTCTAACTTTCTATGCTTTGAACATCTCCTGTGAGTCCAGTTTTAGATTCCGATGCTTCACTTCAGGTTTACTGTATCCCTTGGACCTTATTATTGTCGAAGAATCACAGAAATTGCATCCCAATTTAATACAAAAGGCACATTGCCGACTTAAGTAGAAGAGTACTGACACTTTAACTTTCTATGATTTGAACCTCTCCTGTGAGTACAGTTTTAGTTTCCGATGCTTCAATACAGGTTTACTGTATACCTTGGACCTTCTTATTGACGATGAAACACAGAAATTACATCCTAATTTAATACAAAGGCACAATGCCGGCCTAAGTACAAGAGGACTGACACTCTAACTTTCTATGATTTGATCCTATCTTGTGAGTCCAGTTTTAGATTCCGATGCTTCACTTCAGGTTTACTGTACACCTTGGACCTTCATATTGACGATGCAACACAATAATTGCATCCGAACTTAATACAAAAGGCACAATGCCGACTTAAGTACAAGAGGACTGACACTCTTACTTTCTATGACTTGAACCTCCCCTGTGGGTTCAGTTTTAGATTCCGATGCTTCACTTTAGGTTTAATATATACGTTGGACCCTCTTATTTACGATGAAACACAGAAATTGCATCCCAATTTAATACAAAAGGCAGAATGCCGACTTAAGTACAAGAGGACTGACACTCTAACTTTCTATGATTTGAGCCTCTCCTCTGAGTCCAGTTTTAGATTCCGATGCTTCACTTAAGGTTTACTGTATACCTTGGACCTTCTTATTGACGATGAACCACAGAAATTGCATCCGAATTTAATGCAAGAGGCACAATGCCGACTTAAGTACAAGAGGACTGACACTCTAACTTTCTATGATTTCAACCTCTCCTGTGAGTCCAGTTTTAGATTCCGGTGCTTCACTTCAGGTTTACTGTATACCTTGGACCTTCTTTTTGACGATGAAGCACAGAAATTGCATCGGAATTAAATTCAAAAGGCACAATGCCGACTTAAGTACAAGAGGACTGACAATATAACTTTCGATGATTTGAACCACTCGAGTGAGTCCAGTTTTAGATTCCGGGCTTCACTTCAGGTTTACTGTATACATTGGACCTTCTTATTGACTATGAAACACAGAAATTGCATCCTAATTTAATACAAAATTCAGAATGCCGACTTAAGTACAAGAGGACTGGCACTCTAACATTGTACGATTTGAACCTCTGCTGTTACTCCAGTTTTAGATTCCGATCCTTCACTTCAGGTTTTCTGTATACCTTGGACCTTCTTATTGACGATGAACCACAGAAATTGCATCAGGATTTAATACAAAAGGCACAACGGCGACTTATGTACAAGCGGACTGACACTCTTTCTATGATTTGAACGTTTCCTGTGAGTCCCGTTTTAGATTCCGATGCTTCACTTCAGGTTTACTGTATCCCTTGGACCTTATTATTAACAACGAAACACAGAAATTGCATCGGAAATAAATACAAAAGGCACTAGGCCGACTTAAGAACAATAGGACTGACACTCTAACTTTCTATGATTTGAACCTCTCCTGTGAGTCCAGTTTCAGATTCCGAGACTTCACTTCAGGTTTACTGTATCCCTTTGTTCATCGTTACTGACGATGAAGCACAGAAATTGCATGGGAATATAATACAAAAGGCACAATGCCGACTTAAGTTCAAGAGGACTGACCCTCTAACTTTCTATGATTAGAACCTCTCCTGTGAGACCGGTTTTAGATTCTGATGCTTCACTTCAGGTTTACTGTATCCCATGGACCCTCTTATTGACGATGAAACACAGAAATTGCATCCTAATTTAATACAAAAGGCACAATGCCGACTTAAGTACATGTAGACAGACACTTCTTACATTGCACGATTTGAACCTCTCCTGTGAGACCGGTTTTAGATTCCGATGCTTCACTTCAGGTTTACTGTATCCCTTGGACCTTATTATTGACGATGAAACACTGAAATTGCATCCGAAATTAATACAAAAGGCACAATGCCGACTTAAGTACATGAGGACTGACACTCTAACATTCTATGATTTGAACATCTCCTGTGAGTCCAGTTTTAGATTCCGATGCTTAACTTCTGATTTACTGTATCCCTTAGGCCTTCTTATTGACGATGAAACACAGAAATTGCTTCCAAATTTAATACAAAAGGCACAATGCCGACTTCACTACAAGAGACCTGCCACTCTAACTTTCTATAATTTGAACCTCTCCTGTGAGTCCAAATTCAGATTCCGATACTTCACTTCAGGTTTACTGTATACCTAGGACCTCCTTATTGACGATGAAGCACAGGAATTGCATCGGAATTTAATACAAAAGGCACAATGAAGACTTAAGTACAAGAGACCTGACACTCTAACTTTCTATGCTTTGAACATCTCCTGTGAGTCCAGTTTTAGATTCCGATGCTTCACTTCAGGTTTACTGTATCCCTTGGACCTTATTATTGACGATGAAACACTGAAATTGCATCCGAAGTTAATACAAAAGGCACAACGCCGACTTAAGTACAAGAGGGCTGACACTCTAACTTTCTATGATTTCAACCTCTCCTGTGAGTCCAGTTTTAGATTCCGGTGCTTCACTTCAGGTTTACTGTATACCTTGGACCTTCTTATTGACGATGAAGCACAGAAATTGCATCGGAAATAAATTCAAAAGGCACAATGCCGACTTAAGTACAAGAGGACTGACAATATAACTTTCGATGATTTGAACCACTCGAGTGAGTCCAGTTTTAGATTCCGATGCTTCACTTCAGGTTTACTGTATACATTGGACCTTCTTATTGACTATGAAACACAGAAATTGCATCCTAATTTAATACAAAATTCAGAATGCCGACTTAAGTACAAGAGGACTGGCACTCTAACATTGTACGATTTGAACCTCTGCTGTTACTCCAGTTTTAGATTCCGATCCTTCACTTCAGGTTTTCTGTATACCTTGGACCTCCTTATTGACGATGAACCACAGAAATTGCATCCGAATTTAATACAAAAGGCACAATGCCAACTTAAGTACAAGAGGACTGACACTCTAACTTTCTATGAGTTGAACCTCTCCCATGAGTCCAGTTTTAGATTCCGATGCTACACTTCAGGTTTACTGTATACCTCGGACCCTCTTATTGACGATGAAACACAGAAATTGCATCCTAATTATATACAAAAGGCACAATGCTGACTTAAGTACAAGAGGACTGACACACTAACTTTCTATGATTTGAACCTCCCCTGTGAGTCCAGTTTTGGATTCCGGTGCTTCACTTCAGGTTTACTGTATCCCTTGGACCTTCTTATTGACGATGCAACACAATAATTGCATCCGAATTTAATACAAAAGGCACAATGCCGACTTAAGTACAAGAGGACTGACAATCTAACTTTCTATGACTTGAACCTCTCCTGTGAGTTCAGTTTTAGATTCCGATGCTTCACTTTAGGTTTATTATATACGTTGGACCCTCTTATTTACGATGAAACACAGAAATTGCATCCCAATTAAATACAAAAGGCAGAATGCCGACTTAAGTACAAGAGTACTGACACTCTAACTTTCTATGTTTAGAACTTCTCCTGTGAGTCCAGTTTTAGATTCAGATGCTTCGCTTCAGGTTTACTGTATACCTTGGACCTTCTTATTGACGATGAACCACAGAAATTGCATCCGAATTTAATACAAGAGGCACAATGCCGACTTAACTACAAGAGGACAGACACTCTAACTCTCTATGATTTGAACCTCTCCTGTGAGCCTAGTTTTAGATTCCGATGCTTCACTTCAGGTTTACTGTATACCTCGGACCTTCATATTGACGACGAAACACAGAAAATGCATCCGAATTTAATACAAAAGGCACAACGGCGACTTAAGTACAAGCGGACTGACACTCTTTCTATGATTTGAACGTTTCCTGTGAGTCCCGTTTTAGATTCCGATGCTTCACTTCAGGTTTACTGTATCCCTTGGACCTTATTATTAACAACGAAACACAGAAATTGCATCGGAAATAAATACAAAAGGCACTAGGCCGACTTAAGAACAATAGGACTGACACTCTAACTTTCTATGATTTGAACCTCTCCTGTGAGTCCAGTTTCAGATTCCGAGACTTCACTTCAGGTTTACTGTATCCCTTTGTTCATCGTTACTGACGATGAAGCACAGAAATTGCATGGGAATATAATACAAAAGGCACAATGCCGACTTAAGTACAAGAGGACTGACACTCTAACTTTCTATGATTAGAACCTCTCCTGTGAGACCGGTTTTAGATTCTGATGCTTCACTTCAGGTTTACTGTATCCCATGGACCCTCTTATTGACGATGAAACACAGAAATTGCATCCTAATTTAATACAAAAGGCACAATGCCGACTTAAGTACATGTAGACAGACACTTCTTACATTGCACGATTTGAACCTCTCCTATGAGACCGGTTTTAGATTCCGATGCTTCACTTCAGGTTTACTGTATCCCTTGGACCTTATTATTGACGATGAAACACTGAAATTGCATCCGAAGTTAATACAAAAGGCACAATGCCGACTTAAGTACATGAGGACTGACACTCTAACATTCTATGATTTGAACATCTCCTGTGAGTCCAGTTTTAGATTCCGATGCTTAACTTCTGATTTACTGTATCCCTTAGACCTTCTTATTGACGATGAAACACAGAAATTGCTTCCAAATTTAATACAAAAGGCACAATGCCGACTTCACTACAAGAGACCTGACACTCTAACTTTCTATAATTTGAACCTCTCCTGTGAGTCCAAATTCAGATTCCGATACTTCACTTCAGGTTTACTGTATACCTAGGACCTCCTTATTGACGATGAAGCACAGGAATTGCATCGGAATTTAATACAAAAGGCACAATGAAGACCTAAGTACAAGAGACCTGACACTCTAACTTTCTATGCTTTGAACATCTCCTGTGAGTCCAGTTTTAGATTCCGATGCTTCACTTCAGGTTTACTGTATCCCTTGGACCTTATTATTGACGATGAAACACAGAAATTGCATCCGAAGTTAAAACAAAAGGCACAACGCCGACTTAAGTACAAGAGGGCTGACACTCTAACTTTCTATGATTAGAACCTCTCCTGTGAGACCGGTTTTAGATTCCGATGCTTCACTTCAGGTTTACTGTATCCCATGGACCCGCTTATTGACGATGAAACACAGAAATTGCATCCTAATTTGATACAAAAAGCACAGTGCCGACTTAAGTAAAAGAGGACAGACACTTCTTACATTCTATGATTTGAACCTCTCCTGTGAGACCGGTTTTAGAGTCCGATGCTTAACTTCTGGTTTACTGTATTCCTTTGACCTTCTTATTGACGATGAAACACAGGAATTGCTTCCGAATTTAATACAAAAGGCACAATGCCGACTTCAGTACAAGAGACCTGACACTGTAACTTTCTATGATTTGAACATCTCCTGTGAGTCCAGTTTTAGATTCCGATGCTTCACTTCAGGTTTACTGTATACCTTGGACCTCCTTATTGACGATGAAGCACAGAAATTGAATCGGAATTTAATACAAAAGGGACAATGCCGACTTAAGTACAAGAGGACTGACACTATAAATTTCTATGATTCGAACCTCTCCTGTGAGTCCAGTTTTAGAATCCGATGCTTCACTTCAGGTTTACTGTATACCTTGGACCTTCTTATTGATGATGAAACACAGGAATTGCATCCCAATTTAATACAAAAGGCAGAATGCCGACTTAAGTACAAGAGGACTGACACTCTAACTTTCTATGATTTGAGCCTCTCCTCTGAGTCCAGTTTTAGATTCCGATGCTTCACTTAAGGTTTACTGTATACCTTGGACCTTCTTATTGACGATGAAGCACAGAAATTGCATCGGAATTAAATTCAAAAGGCACAATGCCGACTTAAGTACAAGAGGACTGACAATATAACTTTCGATGATTTGAACCACTCGAGTGAGTCCAGTTTTACATTCCGATCCTTCACTTCAGGTTTTCTGTATAACTTGGACCTTCTTATTGACGATGAACCACAGAAATTGCATCCGAATTTAATACAAAAGGCACAATGCCAACTTACGTACAAGAGGACTGATACTCTAACTTTCTATGAGTTGAACCTCTCCCATGAGTCCAGTTTTAGATTCCGATGCTACACTTCAGGTTTACTGTATACCTCGGACCCTCTTATTGACGATGAAACACAGAAATTGCATCCTAATTTTATACAAAAGGCACAATGCTGACTTAAGTACAAGAGGACTGACACACTAACTTTCTATGATTTGAACCTCCCCTGTGAGTCCAGTTTTGGATTCCGATGCTTCACTTCAGGTTTACTGTATCCCTTGGACCTTCTTATTGACGATGCAACACAATAATTGCATCCGAATTTAATACAAAAGGGTCAATGCCGACTTAAGTACAAGAGGACTGACACTCTAACTTTCTATGACTTGAACCTCTCCTGTGAGTTCAGTTTTAGATTCCGATGCTTCACTTTAGGTTTATTATATACGTTGGACCCTCTTATTTACGATGAAACACAGAAATTGCATCCCAATTAAATACAAAAGGCAGGATGCCGACTTAAGTACAAGAGTACTGACACTCTAACTTTCTATGATTAGAACCTCTCCTGTGAGTCCAGTTTTAGATTCCGATGCTTCGCTTCAGGTTTACTGTATAACTTGGACCTTCTTATTGACGATGAACCACAGAAATTGCATCCGAATTTAATACAAGAGGCACAATGCCGACTGAAGTACAAGAGGACAGACACTCTAACTCTCTATGATTTGAACCTCTCCTGTGAGCCTAGTTTTAGATTCCGATGCTTCACTTCGGGTTTACTGTATACCTCGGACCTTCATATTGACGACGAAACACAGAAATTGCATCTGAATTTAATACAAAAGGCACAACGGCGACTTAAGTACAAGCGGACTGACACTCTTTCTATGATTTGAACGTTTCCTGTGAGTCCCGTTTTAGATTCCGATGCTTCACTTCAGGTTTACTGTATCCCTTGGACCTTATTATAAACAATGAAACACAGAAATTGCATCGGAAATAAATACAAAAGGCACTAGGCCGACTTAAGAAAAATAGGACTGACACTCTAACTTTATATGATTTGAACCTCTCCTGTGAGTCCAGTTTCAGATTCCGAGACTTCGCTTCAGGGTTACTGTATCCCTTTGTTCATCGTTACTGACGATGAAGCACAGAAATTGCATCGGAATATTATACAAAAGGAACAATGCCGACTTAAGTACAAGAGGACTGACACTCTAACTTTCTATGATTAGAACCTCTCCTGTGAGACCGGTTTTAGATTCTGATGCTTCACTTCAGGTTTACTGTATCCCATGGACCCACTTATTGAGGATGAAACACAGAAATTGCATCCTAATTTAATACAAAAGGCACAATGCCGACTAAAGTACATGTAGACAGACACTTCTTACATTGTACGATTTGAACCTCTCCTGTGAGACCGGTTTTAGATTCCGATGCTTCACTTCAGGTTTACTGTATCCCTTGGACCTTATTATTGACGATGAAACACTGAAATTGCATCCGAAGTTAATTCAAAAGGCACAATGCCGACTTAAGTAAATGAGGACTGACACTCTAACATTCTATGATTTGAACATCTCCTGTGAGTCCAGTTTTAGATTCCGATGCTTAACTTCTGATTTACTGTATCCCTTAGACCTTCTTATTGACGATGAAACACAGAAATTGCTTCCAAATTTAATACAAAAGGCACAATGCCGACTTCACTACAAGAGACCTGACACTCTAACTTTCTATAATTTGAACCTCTCCTGTGAGTCCAAATTCAGATTCCGATACTTCACTTCAGGTTTACTGTATACCTAGGACCTCCTTATTGACGATGAAGCACAGAAATTGCATCGGAATTTAATACAAAAGGCACAATGAAGACTTAAGTACAAGAGACCTGACACTCTAACTTTCTATGCTTTGAACATCTCCTGTGAGTCCAGTTTTAGATTCCGATGCTTCACTTCAGGTTTACTGCATCCCTTGGACCTTCTTAATGACGATGAAGCACAGAAATTGCATCCGAATTTAATACAAAAGGCACAATGCCGACATAAGTACAAGAGGGCAGACATTCTAACTCTCTATGATTTGAACCTCTCCTGTGTGTCCAGTTTTAGATTCCGATGCTTCACTTCAGGTTTACTGTATACCTTGGACCTTCTTATTGACGATGAAACACAGAAATTGCATCCGAATTGAATATAAAAGGCACAGTGCCGACTTAAGTACAAGGGGATTGACACTCTAACTTTCTATGATTTGAACCTCTCCTGTGAGTCGAGTTTCAGATCCCGATACTTCACTTCAGGTTTACTGTATCCCTTGGACCTCCTTGTTGACGATGAAGCACAGAAATTCCATCGGAATTTAATACAAAAGGCACAATGCCGACTTAAGTACAATAGGACAGACACTTCTTACACTCTATGATTTGAACCTCTCCTGTGAGACCGGTTTTAGTGTCCGATGCTTAACTTCTGGTTTACTGTATCCCTTTGACCTTCTTATTGACGATGAAACACAGAAATTGCTTCCGAATTTAATGCAAAAGGCACAATGCCGACTTCAGTACAAGAGACCTGACACTCTAACTTTCTATGATTTGAACATCTCCTGTGAGTCCAGTTTTAGATTCCGATGCTTCACTTCAGGTTTACTGTATACCTTGGACCTCCTTATTGACGATGAAGCACAGAAATTGAATCGGAATTTAATACAAAAGGGACAATGCCGACTTAAGTACAAGAGGACTGACACTATAAATTTCTATGATTTGAACCTCTCCTGTAAGTCCAGTTTTAGAATCCGATGCTTCACTTCAGGTTTACTGTATACCTTGGACCTTCTTATTGATGATGAAACACAGTAATTGCATCCGAATTTAATGCGAAGGGCTCAATGCCGACTTAAGTAAAAGAGGGCTGACACTCTAACTTTCTATGATTTGAATCTCTCCTGTGAGTCTAGTATTCGATTCCGATGCTTCACTTCAGGTTTACTGTATACCTCGGACCTTCATATTGACGATGAAACACAGAAATTGCATCCGAATTTAATACAAAAGGCACAATGCCGACTTAAGTACAAGAGGACTGACACTCTAACTTTCTATGACTTGAACCTCTCCTGTGAGTCCGGATTTAGATTCCGATGCTTCACTTTAGGTTTACTGTATCCCTTGGACGTTCTTATTAACAATGAAACACAGAAATTGCATCGGAATTAAATACAAAGTCCCAATGCCGACTTAAGAACAATAGGACTGACTCTCTAACTTCCTATGATTTGAACCTTTCCAGTGAGTCCACTTTCAGATTCCGATACTTCACTTCAGGTTTACTGTATCCCTTGGACCTCCTTATTGACGATGAAGCACAGAAATTGCATCGGAATTTAATACAAAAGGCACAACGCCGACTTAAGTACAAGAGGGCTGACACTCTAACTTTCTATGATTAGAACCTCTCCTGTGAAACCGGTTTTAGATTCCGATGCTTCACTTCAGGTTTACTGTATCCCATGGACCCGCTTATTGACGATGAAACACAGAAATTGCATCCTAATTTAATACAAAAAGCACAATGCCGACTTAAGTAAAAGAGGACAGACACTTCTTACATTCTATGATTTGAACGTCCCCTGTGAGTCCAGTTTTAGGTTCCGATGGTTCACTTCAGGTTAACTGTATACCTTGGACCTTCTTATTGACGATGAAGCTCAGAAAATTCATCGGAATTAAATTCAAAAGGCACAATGCCGACTTAAGTACAAGAGGACTGACACTCTAATTTTCTATAATTAGAACCTCTCCTGTGAGACCGGTTTTAGATTCCGATGCATCACTTCAGGTTAACTGTATCCCATGGACCCTCTTATTGACGATGAAACACAGAAATTGCATCCGAATTTAATAAAAAAGGCACAATGCCGACTTAAGTACAAGAGGAATGACACTCTAACTTTCTATGATTTGAACCTCTCCAGTTAGTCCCGTTTTAGATTCCGATGCTTCACTTCAGGTTTACTGTGTCCCTTGGACCTTCTTATTAACAATGAAACACAGAAATTGCATCGGAAATAAATACAAAAGGCACAAGGCCGACTTAGGAACAATGGGACTGACACTCTAAATTTCTATGTTTTGAACCTCTCCTGTGAGTCCAGTTTCAGATTCCGATGCTTCACTTCAGGTTTACTGTATCTCTTGGACCTCCTTATTGACGATGAAGCACAGAAATTGCGTCGGAATTTAATACAAAAGGCACAATGCGACTTAAGTACATTAGGACTGACACTCTAACTTTCTATGATTAGAACCTCTCCTGTGAGACCGGTTTTAGATTCCGATGCTCCACTTCAGGTTTACTGTATCCCTTGGACCTTCTTATTGACGATGAAACACAGAAATTGCATCCGAATTTTAATACAAAAGGCACAATGCCGACTTAAATACAAGAGGACTGACACTTTAACTTTCTATGATTTGAACCTCTCCTGTGAGTCCAGTTTTAGATTCCGATGCTTAACGTCTGATTTACTGTATCCCTTGGACCTTCTTATTGACGATGGAACACAGAAATTGCATCCGAATTTAATACAAAAGGCACAATGCCGACTGAAGTACAAGAGGACTGACACTCTAACTTTCTATGTTTGAGCCTGTCCTGTGAGACTAGTTTTAGATTCCGATGCTTCACTTCAGGTTTACTGTATACCTTGGACCTTCTTATTGACGATGAAACACAGAAATTGCAACCGAATTTAATACAAAAGGCACAATGCCGACTTAAGTACAAGAGGACCGACACTCTAACTTTCTATGATTTGAACCTCTCCTGTGAGTCCAGTTTTAGATTCCGATGCTTCATTTCAGGTTTACTGTATCCCTTGGAACTTCTTATTAACAATGAAAAACAGAAATTGCATCGTAATTAAATACAAAAGGCACAATGCCGACTTAAGAGCAATAGGACTGTCACTCTAACTTTCTATGATTTGAACCTCTTTTGTGAGTCCAGTATCAGATCCCGATACTTCACTTCAGGTTTACTGTATCCCTTGGACCTCCTTATTGACGATGAAGCACAGAAATTGCATCCGAATTTAATACAAAAGGCACAATGCCGACTTAAGTACAAGAGGACTGACACTCTAACTTTCTATGATTTGAACATCTCCTGTGAGTCCAGTTTTAGATTCCGATGCTTCACTTCAGGTTTACTGCATCCCTTGGACCTTCTTATTGACGATGAAGCACAGAAATTGCATCCGAATTTAATACAAATGGCACAATGCCGACTTAAGTACAAGAGGACAGAAGCTCTAACTCTCAATGATTTGAAGCTCCCCTGTGAGTCCAGTTTCAGATTCCGATACTTCACTTCAGGTTTACTGTATACCTTGGACCTCCTTATTGACAATGAAGCATTGAAATTGCATCGGAATTTAATACAAAAGGCACAATGCCGTCTTAAGTACAAGAGGACTGACACTCTAACTTTCTATGATTTGAACCTCTCCTGTGAGTCGAGTTTCAGATCCCGATACTTCACTTCAGGTTTACTGTATCCCTTGGACCTCCTTGTTGACGATGAAGCACAGAAATTGCATCGGAATTTAATACAAAAGGCACAATGCCGACTTAAGTACAATAGGACAGACACTTCTTACATTCTATGATTTGAACCTCTCCTGTGAGACCGGTTTTAGAGTCCGATGGTTAACTTCTGGTTTACTGTATCCCTTTGACCTTCTTATTGACGATGAAACACAGAAATTGCTTCCGAATATAATACAAAAGGCACAATGCCGACTTCAGTACAAGAGACCTGACACTCTAACTTTCTATGATTTGAACATCTCCTGTGAGTCCAGTTTTAGATTCCGATGCTTCACTTCAGGTTTACTGCATCCCTTGGACCTCCTTGTTGACGATGAAGCACAGAAATTGCATCGGAATTTAATACAAAAGGCACAATGCCGACTTAAGTACAATAGGACAGACACTTCTTACATTCTATGATTTGAACCTCTCCTGTGAGACCGGTTTTAGAGTCCGATGCTTAACTTCTGGTTTACTGTATCCCTTTGACCTTCTTATTGACGATGAAACACAGAAATTGCTTCCGAATATAATACAAAAGGCACAATGCCGACTTCAGTACAAGAGACCTGACACTCTAACATTCTATGATTTGAACATCTCCTGTGAGTCCAGTTTTAGATTCCGATGCTTCACTTCAGGTTTACTGTATACCTTGGACCTCCTTATTGACGATGAAGCACAGAAATTGAATCGGAATTTAATACAAAACGGACAATGCCGACTTAAGTACAAGAGGACTGACACTATAAATTTCTATGATTTGAACCTCTCCTGTGAGTCCAGTTTTAGAATCCGATGCTTCGCTTCAGTTTTACTGTATACCTTGGACCTTCTTATTGATGATGAAACACAGTAATTGCATCCGAATTTAATACAAAGGGCACAATGCCGACTTAAGTAAAAGAGGGCTGACACTCTAATTTTCTATGATTTGAATCTCTCCTGTGAGTCTAGTATTCGATTCCGATGCTTCACTTCAGGTTTACTGTATACCTCGGACCTTCATATTGACGATGAAACACAGAATTTGCATCCGAATTTAATACAAAAGGCACAATGCCGACTTAAGTACAAGAGGACTGACACTCTAACTTTCTATGGCTTGAACCTCTCCTGTGAGCCCGGATTTAGATTCCGATGCTTCACTTTAGGTTTACTGTATCCCTTGGTCGTTCTTATTAACAATGAAACACAGAAATTGCATCGGAATTAAATACAAAGTCACAATGCCGACTTAAGAACAATAGGACTGACTCTCTAACTTCCTATGATTCGAACCTTTCCAGCGAGTCCACTTTCAGATTCCGATACTTCACTTCAGGTTTACTGTATCCCTTGGACCTCCTTATTGACGATGAAGCACAGAAATTGCATCGGAATTTGATACAAAAGGCACAACGCCGACTTAAGTACAAGAGGGCTGACACTCTAACTTTCTATGATTAGAACCTCTCCTGTGAGACCGGTTTTAGATTCCGATGCTTCACTTCAGGTTTACTGTATCCCATGGACCCGCTTATTGACGATGAAACACAGAAATTGCATCCTAATTTAATACAAAAAGCACAATGCCGACTTAAGTAAAAGAGGACAGACACTTCTTACATTCTATGATTTGAACCTCTCCTGTGAGACCGGTTTCAGATTCCGATGCTTCACTTCAGGTTTACTGTTTCCCTTGGACCTTCTTATTGACGGTGAAACACCGAAATTGCATCCAAAATTAATACAAAAGGCACCTTGGCGATTTAAGTACAAGAGGACTGACAATCTTTCTATGATTTGAACGTCCCCTGTGAGTCCAGTTTTAGGTTCCGATGCTTCACTTCAGGTTAACTGTATACCTTGGACCTTCTTATTGACGATGAAGCTCAGAAAATTCATCGGAATTAAATTCAAAAGGCACAATGCCGACTTAAGTACAAGAGGACTGACACTCTAATTTTCTATAATTAGAACCTCTCCTGTGAGACCGGTTTTAGATTCCGATGCATCACTTCAGGTTAACTGTATCCCATGGACCCTCTTATTGACGATGAAACACAGAAATTGCATCCGAATTTAATACAAAAGGCACAATGCCGACTTAAGTACAAGAGGACTGACACTCTAACTTTCTATGATTTGAACCTCTCCTGTGAGTCCCGTTTTAGATTCCGATGCTTCACTTCAGGTTTACTGTGTCCCTTGGACCTTCTTATTAACAATGAAACACAGAAATTGCATCGGAAATAAATACAAAAGGCACAAGGCCGACTTAGGAACAATGGGACTGACACTCTAAATTTCTATGATTTGAACCTCTCCTGTGAGTCCAGTTCCAGATTCCGATGCTACACTTCAGGTTTACTGTATCCCTTGGACCTTCTTATTGACGATGAAACACAGAAATTGCATCCGAATTTTAATACAAAAGGCACAATGCCGACTTAAATACAAGAGGACTGACACTTTACCTTTCTATGATTTGAACCTCTCCTGCGAGTCCAGTTTTAGATTCCGATGCTTAACGTCTGATTTACTGTGTCCCTTGGACCTTCTTATTGACGATGAAACACAGAAATTGCATCCGAATTTAATACAAAAGGCACAATGCCGACTGAAGTACAAGAGGACTGACACTCTAACTTTCTATGATTTGAGCCTGTCCTGTGAGTCTAGTTTTAGATTCCGATGCTTCACTTCAGGTTTACTGTATACCTTGGACCTTCTTATTGACGATGAAACACAGAAATTGCATCCGAATTTAATACAAAAGGCACAATGCCGACTTAAGTACAAGAGGACCGACACTCTAACTTTCTATGATTTGAACCTCTCCTGTGAGTCCAGTTTTAGATTCCAATGCTTCACTTCAGGTTTACTGTATCCCTTGGACCTTCTTATTAACAATGAAAAACAGAAATTGCATCGGAATTAAATACAAAAGGCACAATGCCGACTTAAGAGCAATAGGACTGACACTCTAACTTTCTATGATTTGAACCTCTCCTGTGAGTCCAGTATCAGATCCCGATACTTCACTTCAGGTTTACTGTATCCCTTGGACCTCCTTATTGACGATGAAGCACAGAAATTGCATCCGAATTTAATACAAAAGGCACAATGCCGACTTAAGTACAAGAGGACTGACACTCTAACTTTCAATGATTTGAACATCCCCTGTGAGTCCAGTTTTAGATTCCGATGCTTCACTTCAGGTTCACTGCATCCCTTGGACCTTCATATTGACGATGAAGCACAGAAATTGCATCCGAATTTAATACAAATGGCACAATGCCGACTTAAGTACAAGAGGACAGAAGCTCTAACTCTCAATGATTTGAAGCTCCCCTGTAAGTCCAGTTTCAGATTCCGATACTTCACTTCAGGTTTACTGTATACCTTGGACCTCCTTATTGACAATGAAGCACAGAAATTGCATCGGAATTTAATACAAAAGGCACAATGCCGTCTTAAGTACAAGAGGACTGACACTCTAACTTTCTATGATTTGAACCTCTCCTGTGAGTCGAGTTTCAGATCCCGATACTTCACTTCAGGTTTACTGTATCCCTTGGACCTCCTTGTTGACGATGAAGCACAGAAATTGCATCGGAATTTAATACAAAAGGCACAATGCCGACTTAAGTACAATGGGACAGACACTTCTTACATTCTATGATTTGAACCTCTCCTGTGAGACCAGTTTTAGAGTCCGATGCTTAACTTCTGGTTTACTGTATCCCTTTGACCTTCTTATTGACGATGAAACACAGAAATTGCTTCGAATATAATACAAAAGGCACGATGCCGACTTCAGTACAAGAGACATGACACTCTAACTTTCTATGATTTGAACATCTCCTGTGAGTCCAGTTTTAGATTCCGATGCTTCACTTCAGGTTTACTGTATACCTTGGACCTCCTTATTGACGATGAAGCACAGATATTGAATCGGAATTTAATACAAAAGGGACAATGCCGACTTAAGTACAAGAGGACTGACACTATAAATTTCTATGATTTGAACCTCTCCTGTGAGTCCAGTTTTAGAATCCGATGCTTCGCTTCAGGTTTACTGTATACCTTGGACCTTCTTATTGATGATGAAACACAGTAATTGCATCCGAATTTAATACAAAGGGCACAATGCCGACTTAAGTAAAAGAGGGCTGACACTCTAATTTTCTATGATTTGAATCTCTCCTGTGATTCTAGTATTCGATTCCGATGCTTCACTTCAGGTTTACTGTATACCTCGGACCTTCATATTGACGATGAAACACAGAATTTGCATCCGAATGTAATACAAAAGGCACAATGCCGACTTAAGTACAAGAGGACTGACACTATAATTTTCTATAATTAGAACCTCTCCTGTGAGACCGGTTTTAGATTCCGATGCATCACTTCAGGTTAACTGTACCCCATGGACCCTCTTATTGACGATGAAACACAGAAATTGCATCCGACTTTAATACAAAAGGCACAATGCCGACTTAAGTACAAGAGGACTGACACTCTAACTTTCTATGATTTGAACCTCTCCTGTGAGTCCCGTTTTAGATTCCAATGCTTCACTTCAGGTTTACTGTGTCCCTTGGACCTTCTTATTAACAATGAAACACAGAAATTGCATCGGAAATAAATACAAAAGGCACAAGGCCGACTTAGAAACAATGGGACTGACACTCTAAATTCCTATGATTTGAACCTCTCCTGTGAGTCCAGTTTCAGATTCCGATGCTTCACTTCAGGTTTACTGTATCCCTTGGACCTCCTTATTGACGATGAAACACAGAAATTGCATCCGAATTTAATACAAAGGGGACAATGCCGACTTAAGTACAAGAGGACTGACACTCAAACTTTCTATGATTTGTACCTCTCCTGTGAGTCCAGTTTTAGATTCCGATGCTTCACTTCAGGTTTACTGTATCCCTTGGACCTTCTTATTGACGATGAAACACAGAAATTGCATCCGAATGTAATACAAAAGGCACAATGCCGACTTAAGAACAATAGGACTGACACTCTAACTTTCTATGATTTGAACCTCTCCTGTGAGTCCAGTTTCAGATTCTGATGCATCACTTCAGGTTTACTGCATCCCTTGGACCTTCATATTGACGATGAAGCACAGAAATAGCATCCGAATTTGATACAAAAGGCACAATGCCGACTTAAGTACAAGAGGACAGACACTCTAACTCTCTATGATTTGAACCTCTCCTGTGAGCCTAGTTTTAGATTCCGATGCCTCACTTCAGGTTTACTGTATACCTTGGACCTTCTTATACGATGAAACACAGAAATTGCATCCGAATTTAATACAAGAGGCACACTGCCGACTTAAGTACAAGAGGACTGACACTCTAACTTTCTATGATTTGAACCTCCCCTGTGAGTATAGTTTTAGATTCCGATGCTTCACTCCAGGTTTACTGTATACCTCGGACCTTCCTATTGACGAAGAAACACAGAAATTGCATCCGAATTTAATACAAAAGGCACAATGGCGACTTAAGTACAAGCGGACTGACACTCTTACTATGATTTGAACGTTTCCTGTGAGTCCCGTTTTAGATTCCGATGCTTCACTTCAGGTTTACTGTATCCCTTGGACCTTCTTATTGACGATGAACCACAGAAATTGCATCCGAATTTAATGCAAGAGGCACAATGCCGACTTAAGTACAAGAGGACTAACACTCTAACTTTCTATGATTTGATCCTTTCCTGTGAGTCCAGTTTTAGATTCCGATGCTTCACTTCAGGTTTACTGTACACCTTGGACCTTCTTATTGACGATGCAACACAATAATTGCATCCGAACTTAGTACAAAAGGCACAATGCCAACTTAAGTACAAGAGGACTGACACTCTTACTTTCTATGACTTGAACCACTCCTGTGAGTTCAGTTTTAGTTTCCGATGCTTCAATACAGGTTTATTGTATACCTTGGACCTTCTTATTGACGATGAAACACAGAAATTACATCCTAATTTAATACAAAGGCACAATGCCGGCCTAAGTACAAGAGGACTGACACTCTAACTTTCTATGATTTGATCCTTTCCTGTGAGTCCAGTTTTAGATTCCGATGCTTCACTTCAGGTTTACTGTACACCTTGGACCTTCTTATTGACGATGCAACACAATAATTGCATCCGAACTTAGTACAAAAGGCACAATGCCAACTTAAGTACAAGAGGACTGACACTCTTACTTTCTATGACTTGAACCACTCCTGTGAGTTCAGTTTTAGATTCCGATGCTTCACTTTAGGTTTAATATATACGTTGGACCCTCTTATTTACGATGAAACACAGCAATTGCATCCCAATTTAATACAAAAGGCAGAATGCCGACTTAAGTACAAGAGGACTGACACTTTAACTTTCTATGATTTGAGCCTCTCCTCTGAGTCCAGTTTTAGATTCCGATGCTTCACTTAAGGTTTACTGTATTTCTTGGACCTTCTTATTGACGATGAACCACAGAAATTGCATCCGAATTTAATGCAAGAGGCACAATGCCGACTTAAGTACAAGAGGACTAACACTCTAACTTTCTATGATTTCAACCTCTCCTGTGAGTCCAGTTTTAGATTCCGGTGCTTCACTTCAGGTTTACTGCATACCTTGGACCTTATTATTGACGATGAAGCACAGAAATTGCATCGGAATTAAATTCAAAAGGCACAATGCCGACTTAAGTACAAGAGGACTGACAATATAACTTTCGATGATTTGAACCACTCGAGTGAGTCCAGTTTTAGATTCCGATGCTTCACTTCAGGTTTACTGTATACATTGGACCTTCTTATTGACGATGAACCACAGAAATTGCATCCTAATTTAATACAAAAGGCACAATGCCGACTTAAGTACATGTAGACAGACACTTCTCACATTGTACGATTTGAACCTCTCCTGTGAGACCGGTTTTAGATTCCGATGCTTCACTTCAGGTTTACTGTATCCCTTGGACCTTATTATTGACGATGAAACACTGAAATTGCATCCGAAGTTAATACAAAAGGCACAATGCCGACTTAAGTACATGAGGACTGACACTCTAACATTCTATGATTTGAACATCTCCTGTGAGTCCAGTTTTAGATTCCGATGCTTAACTTCTGATTTACTGTATCCCTTAGACCTTCTTATTGACGGTGAAACACAGAAATTGCTTCCAAATTTAATACAAAAGGCATATTGCCGACTTCACTACAAGAGACCTGACACTCTAACTTTCTATAATTTGAACCTCTCCTGTGAGTCCAAATTCAGATTCCGATACTTCACTTCAGGTTTACTATATACCTAGGACCTCCATATTGACGATGAAGCACAGAAATTGCATCGGAATTTAATACAAAAGGCACAATGAAGACTTAAGTACAAGAGACCTGACACTCTAACTTTCTATGCTTTGAACATCTCCTGTGAGTCCAGTTTTAGATTCCGATGCTTCACTTCAGGTTTACTGCATCCCTTGGACCTTCTTAATGACGATGAAGCACAGAAATTGCATCCGAATTTAATACAAAAGGCACAATGCCGACTTAAGTACAAGAGGGCAGACACTCTAACTCTCTATGATTTGAACCTCTCCTGTGTGTCCAGTTTTAGATTCCGATGCTTCACTTCAGGTTTACTGTATACCTTGGACCTTCTTATTGACGATGAAACACAGAAATTGCATCCGAATTAAAAATAAAAGGCACAGTGCCGACTTAAGTACAAGGGGATTGACACTCTAACTTTCTATGATTCGAACATCTCCTGTGAGTCGAGTTTCAGATCCCGATACTTCACTTCAGGTTTACCGTATCCCTTGGACCTCCTTGTTGACGATGAAGCACAGAAATTGCATCGGAATTTAATACAAAAGGCGCAATGCCGACTTAAGTACAATAGGACAGACACTTCTTACATTCTATGATTTGAACCTCTCCTGTGAGACCGGTTTTCGAGTCCGATGCTTAACTTCTGGTTTACTGTATCCCTTTGACCTTCTTATTGACGATGAAACACAGAAATTGCTTCCGAATTTAATACAAAAGGCACAATGCCGACTTCAGTACAAGAGACCTGACACTCTAATTTTCTATGATTTGAACAGCTCCTGTGAGTCCAGTTTTAGAATCCGATGCTTCACTTCAGGTTTACTGTATACCTTGGACCTCCTTATTGACGATGAAGCACAGAAATTGAATCGGAATTTAATACAAAACGGACAATGCCGACTTAAGTACAAGAGGACTGACACTATAAATTTCTATGATTTGAACCTCTCCTGTGAGTCCAGTTTTAGAATCCGATGCTTCACTTCAGGTTTACTGTATACCTTGGACCTTCTTATTGATGATGAAACACAGTAATTGCATCCGAATTTAATACAAAGGGCACAATGCCGACTTAAGTAAAAGAGGGCTGACACTCTAATTTTCTATGATTTGAATCTCTCCTGTGAGTCTAGTATTCGATTCCGATGCTTCACTTCAGGTTTACTGTATACCTCGGACCTTCATATTGACGATGAAACACAGAAATTGCATCCGAATTTAATACTAAAGGCACAATGCCGACTTAAGTACAAGAGGACTGACACTCTAACTTTCTATGACTTGAACCTCTCCTGTGAGTCCGGATTTAGATTCCGATGCTTCACTTTAGGTTTACTGTATCCCTTGGACGTTCTTATTAACAATGAAACACAGAAATTGCATCGGAATTAAATACAAAAATCACAATGCCGACTTAAGAACAATAGGACTGACTCTCTAACTTCCTATGATTTGAACCTTTCCAGTGAGTCCAGTTTCCGATTCCGATACTTCACTTCAGGTTTACTGTATCCCTTGGACCTCCTTATTGACGATGAAGCACAGAAATTGCATCGGAATTTAATACAAAAGGCACAACGCCGACTTAAGTACAAGAGGGCTGACACTCTAACTTTCTATGATCAGAACCTCTCCTGTGAGACCGGTTTTAGATTCCGATGCTTCACTTCAGGTTTACTGTATCCCATGGACCCGCTTATTGACGATGAAACACAGAAATTGCATCCTAATTTAATACAAAAAGCACAATGCCGACTTAAGTAAAAGAGGACAGACACTTCTTACATTCTATCATTTGAACCTCTCCTGTGAGACCGGTTTCAGATTCCGATGCTTCACTTCAGGTTTACTGTTTCCCTTGGACCTTCTTATTGATGATGAAACACCGCAATTGCATCCAAAATTAATACAAAAGGCACAATGGCGATTTAAGTACAAGAGGACTGACGATCTTTCTATGATTTGAACGTCCCCTGTGAGTCCAGTTTTAGGTTCCGATGCTTCACTTCAGGTTAACTGTATCCCATGGACCCTCTTATTGATGATGAAACACAGAAATTGCATCCGAATTTAATACAAAATGCACAATGCCGACTTAAGTACAAGAGGACTGACACATTAACTTTCTATGATTTGAACCTCTCCTGTGAGTCCCGCTTTAGATTCCGATGCTTCACTTCAGGTTTACAGTGTCCCTTGGACCTTCTTATTAACAATGAAACACAGAAATTGCATCGGAAATAAATACAAAAGGCACAAGGCCGACTTAGGAACAATGGGACTGACACTCTAAATTTCTATGATTTGAACCTCTCCTGTGAGTCCAGTTTCAGATTCCGATGCTTCACTTCATGTTTACTGTATCCCTTGGACCTCCTTATTGACGATGAAGCACAGAAATTGCATCGGAATTTAATACAAAAGGCACAATGCGACTTAAGTACATTAGGACTGACACTCTAACTTTCTATGATTAGAACCTCTCCTGTGAGACCGGTTTTAGATTCCGATGCTTCACTTCAGGTTTACTGTATCCCTTGGACCTTCTTATTGACGATGAAACACAGAAATTGCATCCGAATTTTAATACAAAAGGCACAATGCCGACTTAAATACAAGAGGACTGACACTTTACCTTTCTATGATTTGAACCTCTCCTGTGAGTCCAGTTTTAGATTCCGATGCTTAACGTCTGATTTACTGTATCCCTTGGACCTTCTTATTGACGATGAAACACAGAAATTGCATCCGAATTTAATACAAAAGGCACAATGCCGACTGAAGTACAAGAGGACTGACACTCTAACTTTCTATGATTTGAGCCTGTCCTGTGAGTCTAGTTTTAGATTCCGATGCTTCACTTCAGGTTTACTGTATACCTTGGACCTTCTTATTGACGATGAAACACAGAAATTGCATCCGAATTTAATACAAAACGCACAATGCCGACTTAAGTACAAGAGGACCGACACTCTAACTTTATATGATTTGAACCTCTCCTGTGAGTCCAGTTTTAGATTCCGATGCTTCACTTCAGGTCTACTGTATCCCTTGGACCTTCTTATTAACAATGAAAAACAGAAATTGCATCGGAATTAAATACTAAAGGCACAATGCCGACTTAAGAGCAGTAGGACTGACACTCTAACTTTCTATGATTTGAACCTCTCCTGTGAGTCCAGTATCAGATCCCGATACTTCACTTCAGGTTTACTGTATCCCTAGGACCTCCTTATTGACGATGAAGCACAGAAATTGCATCCGAATTTAATACAAAAGGCACAATGCCGACTTAAGTACAAGAGGACTGACACTCTAACTTTCTATGATTTGAACATCTCCTGTGAGTCCAGTTTTAGATTCCGATGCTTCACTTCAGGTTTACTGCATCCCTTGGACCTTCTTATTGACGATGAAGCACAGAAATTGCATCCGAATTTAATACAAATGGCACAATGCCGACTTAAGTACAAGAGGACAGAAGCTCTAACTCTCAATGATTTGAAGCTCCCCTGTGAGTCCAGTTTCAGATTCCGATACTTCACTTCAGGTTTACTGTATACCTTGGACCTCCTTATTGACAATGAAGCACAGAAATTGCATCGGAATTTAATACAAAGGGCACAATGCCGTCTTAAGTACAAGAGGACTGACACTCTAACTTTCTATGATTTGAACCTCTCCTGTGAGTCTAGTTTTAGATTCCGATGCTTCACTTCAGGTTTACTGTATACCTCGGACCTTCTCATTGACTATGAAACACAGAAATTGCATCCGAATTTAATACAAAAGGCACAATGCCGACTTAAGAAGAATAGAACTGACACTCTAACTTTCTATGATTTGAACCTCTCCTGTGAGTCCCGTTTTAGATTCCGATGCTTCACTTCAGGTTTACTGTATCTCTTGGACCTTCGTATTAACAATGAAACACAGAAATTGAATCGGAATTAAATACAAAAAGCACAATGCCGACTTAAGGACAATAGGACTGACACTCTAACTTTTTATGATTTGAACCTCTCCTGTGAGTCCAGTTTCAGATCCCGATGCTTCACTTCAGGTTTACTGTATCCCATGGACCTTCTTATTGACGATGAAACACAGAAATTGCATCCGCATTTTAATACAAAAGGCACAATGCTGACTTAAGTACAAGAGGACTGACACTCTAACATTCTATCATTTGAACCTCTCCTGTGAGTCCAGTTTTAGATTCCGATGCTTAACTTCTGGTTTACTGTATCCCTTGGACCTTGTTATTGACGATGAATACAGAAATTGCATCCGAATTTAATACAAAAGGCACAATGCCGACTTAAGTACAAGAGGACTGACACTCTAACTTTCTATGATTTGAACCTCTCCTGTGAGTCTAGTTTTAGATTCCGATGCTTAACTTCAGGTTTACTGTATACCTCAGACCTTCTTATTGACGATGAAACACAGAAGTTGCATCCGAATTTAATACAAAAGGCACAACGCCGACTTAAGTACAAGAGGACTGACACTCTATCTTTCTATCTTTCTATGATTTGAACCTCTCCTGTGAGCCCCGTTTTAGATTCCGATGCTTCAATTCAGGTTTACTGTACCCCTTGGACCTTCTTATTAACAATGAAACACAGAAATTGCATCCGCATCTTAATACAAAAGGCACAATGCCGACTTAAGTACAAGAGGACTGACACTCTAACATTCTGTGATTTGAACCTCTCCTGTGAGTCCAGTTTTAGAATCCGATGCTTCACTTCAGGTTTACTGTATACCTTGGACCTTCTTATTGATGATGAAACACAGTAATTGCATCCGAAATTAATACAAAGGGCACAATGCCGACTTAAGTAAAAGAGGACTGACACTCTAATTTTCTATGATTTGAACCTCTCCTGTGAGTCTAGTATTCGATTCCGATGCTTCACTTCAGGTTTACTGTATACCACGGACCTTCATATTGACGATGAAACACAGAAATTGCATCCGAATTTAATACAAAAGGCACAATGCCGACTTGAGTACAAGAGGACTGACACTCTAACTTTGTATGACTTGAACCGCTCCTGTGAGTCCCGATTTAGATTCCGATGCTTCACTTTTGGTTTACTGTATCTCTTGGACGTTCTTATTAACAATGAAACACAGAAATTGCATCGGAATTAAATACAAAAGTCACAATGCCGACTTAAGAACAATAGGACTGACACTCTAACTACTTATGATTTGAACCTCTCCTGTGAGTCCACTTTCAGATTGCGATACTTCACTTCAGGTTTACTGTATCCCTTGGACCTCCTTATTGACGATGAAGCACAGAAATTGCATCGGAATTTAACACAAAATGCACAACGCCGACTTAAGTACAAGAGGGCTGACACTCTAACTTTCTATGATTAGAACCTCTCCTGTGAGACCGGTTTTAGGTTCCGATGCTTCACTTCAGGTTTACTGTATCCCATGGACCCGCTTATTGACGATGAAACACAGAAATTGCATCCTAATTTAATACAAAAAGCACCATGCCGACTTAAGTAAAAGAGGACAGACACTTCTTACGTTCTATGATTTGAACCTCTCCTGTGAGACCGGTTTCAGTTTCTGATGCTTCACTTCAGGTTCAGTGTTTCCCTTGGACCTTCTTATTGACGATGAAACACAGAAATTGCATCCAAAATTAATACAAAAGGCACAATGGCGAATTAAGTACAAGAGGACTGACAATCTTTCTATGATTTGAACGTCAACTGTGAGTCCAGTTTTAGGTTCCGATGCTTCACTTCAGGTTAACTGTGTACCTTGGACCTTCTTATTGACGATGAAGCTCAGAAAATGCATCGGAATTAAATTCAAAAGGCACAATGCCGACTTAAGTACAAGAGGACTGACACTCTAATTTTCTATGATTAGAACCTCTCCTGTGAGACCGGTTTTAGATTCCAATGCATCACTTCAGGTTAACTGTATCCCATGGACCCTCTTATTGACGATGAAACACAGAAATTGCATCCGAATTTAATACAAAAAGCACAATGCCGACTTAAGTACAAGAGGACTGACACTCTAACTTTCTATGATTTGAACCTCTCCTGTGAGTCCCGTTTTAGATTCCGATGCTTCACTTCAGGTTTACTGTGTCCCTTGGACCTTCTTATTAACAATGAAACACAGAAATTGCATCGGAAATAAATACAAAAGGCACAAGGCCGTCTTAAGTACAAGAGGACTGACACTCTAACTTTCTATGATTTGATCCTCTCCTGTGAGTCTAGTTTTAGATTCCGATGCTTCACTTCAGGTTTACTGTATACCTCGGACCTTCTCATTGACTATGAAACACAGAAATTGCATCCGAATTTAATACAAAAGGCACAATGCCGACTTAAGAAGAATAGAACTGACACTCTAACTTTCTATGATTTGAACCTCTCCTGTGAGTCCCGTTTTAGATTCCGATGCTTCACTTCAGGTTTACTGTATCTCTTGGACCTTCGTATTAACAATGAAACACAGAAATTGAATCGGAATTAAATACAAAAAGCACAATGCCGACTTAAGGACAATAGGACTGACACTCTAACTTTTTATGATTTGAACCTCTCCTGTGAGTCCAGTTTCAGATCCCGATGCTTCACTTCAGGTTTACTGTATCCCATGGACCTTCTTATTGACGATGAAACACAGAAATTGCATCCGCATTTTAATACAAAAGGCACAATGCTGACTTAAGTACAAGAGGACTGACACTCTAACATTCTATCATTTGAACCTCTCCTGTGAGTCCAGTTTTAGATTCCGATGCTTATCTTCTGGTTTACTGTATCCCTTGGACCTTGTTATTGACGATGAATACAGAAATTGCATCCGAATTTAATACAAAAGGCACAATGCCGACTTAAGTACAAGAGGACTGACACTCTAACTTTCTATGATTTGAACCTCTCCTGTGAGTCTAGTTTTAGATTCCGATGCTTAACTTCAGGTTTACTGTATACCTCAGACCTTCTTATTGACGATGAAACACAGAAGTTGCATCCGAATTTAATACAAAAGGCACAACGCCGACTTAAGTACAAGAGGACTGACACTCTATCTTTCTATCTTTCTATGATTTGAACCTCTCCTGTGAGCCCCGTTTTAGATTCCGATGCTTCAATTCAGGTTTACTGTACCCCTTGGACCTTCTTATTAACAATGAAACACAGAAATTGCATCCGCATCTTAATACAAAAGGCACAATGCCGACTTAAGTACAAGAGGACTGACACTCTAACATTCTGTGATTTGAACCTCTCCTGTGAGTCCAGTTTTAGAATCCGATGCTTCACTTCAGGTTTACTGTATACCTTGGACCTTCTTATTGATGATGAAACACAGTAATTGCATCCGAAATTAATACAAAGGGCACAATGCCGACTTAAGTAAAAGAGGACTGACACTCTAATTTTCTATGATTTGAACCTCTCCTGTGAGTCTAGTATTCGATTCCGATGCTTCACTTCAGGTTTACTGTATACCACGGACCTTCATATTGACGATGAAACACAGAAATTGCATCCGAATTTAATACAAAAGGCACAATGCCGACTTGAGTACAAGAGGACTGACACTCTAACTTTGTATGACTTGAACCGCTCCTGTGAGTCCCGATTTAGATTCCGATGCTTCACTTTTGGTTTACTGTATCTCTTGGACGTTCTTATTAACAATGAAACACAGAAATTGCATCGGAATTAAATACAAAAGTCACAATGCCGACTTAAGAACAATAGGACTGACACTCTAACTACTTATGATTTGAACCTCTCCTGTGAGTCCACTTTCAGATTCCGATACTTCACTTCAGGTTTACTGTATCCCTTGGACCTCCTTATTGACGATGAAGCACAGAAATTGCATCGGAATTTAACACAAAATGCACAACGCCGACTTAAGTACAAGAGGGCTGACACTCTAACTTTCTATGATTAGAACCTCTCCTGTGAGACCGGTTTTAGGTTCCGATGCTTCACTTCAGGTTTACTGTATCCCATGGACCCGCTTATTGACGATGAAACACAGAAATTGCATCCTAATTTAATACAAAAAGCACCATGCCGACTTAAGTAAAAGAGGACAGACACTTCTTACGTTCTATGATTTGAACCTCTCCTGTGAGACCGGTTTCAGTTTCCGATGCTTCACTTCAGGTTCAGTGTTTCCCTTGGACCTTCTTATTGACGATGAAACACAGAAATTGCATCCAAAATTAATACAAAAGGCACAATGGCGATTTAAGTACAAGAGGACTGACAATCTTTCTATGATTTGAACGTCAACTGTGAGTCCAGTTTTAGGTTCCGATGCTTCACTTCAGGTTAACTGTGTACCTTGGACCTTCTTATTGACGATGAAGCTCAGAAAATGCATCGGAATTAAATTCAAAAGGCACAATGCCGACTTAAGTACAAGAGGACTGACACTCTAATTTTCTATGATTAGAACCTCTCCTGTGAGACCGGTTTTAGATTCCAATGCATCACTTCAGGTTAACTGTATCCCATGGACCCTCTTATTGACGATGAAACACAGAAATTGCATCCGAATTTAATACAAAAAGCACAATGCCGACTTAAGTACAAGAGGACTGACACTCTAACTTTCTATGATTTGAACCTCTCCTGTGAGTCCCGTTTTAGATTCCGATGCTTCAGTTCAGGTTTACTGTGTCCCTTGGACCTTCTTATTAACAATGAAACACAGAAATTGCATCGGAAATAAATACAAAAGGCACAAGACCGACTTAAGAACAATGGGACTGACACTCTAAATTTCTATGATTTGTACCTCTCCTGTGAGTCCAGTTTCAGATTCCGATGCGTCACTTCAGGTTTACTGTATCCCTTGGACCAATTTATTGACGATGAAACACAGAAATTGCATCCGAATTTAATACAAAAGGCACAATGCCGACTGAAGTACAAGAGGACTGACACTCTAACTTTCTATGATTTGAGCCTGTCCTGTGAGTCTAGTTTTAGATTCCGATGCTTCACTTCAGGTTTACTGTATACCTTGGACCTTCTTATTGACGATGAAACACAGAAATCGCATCCGAATTTAATACAAAAGGCACAATGCCGACTTAAGTACAAGAGGACCGACACTCTAATTTTCTATGATTTGAACCTCTCCTGTGAGTCGAGTTTTAGATTCCGATGCTTCACTTCAGATTTACTGTATCCCTTGGACCTTCTTATTAACAATGAAAAACAGAAATTGCATCGGAATTAAATACAAAAGGCACAATGCTGACTTAAGAGCAATAGGACTGACACTCTAACTTTCTATGATTTGAACCTCTCCTGTGAGTCCAGTTTCAGATCCCGATACTTCACTTCAGGTTTACTGTATCCCTTGGACCTCCTTATTGACGATGAAGCACAGAAATTGCATCCGAATTTAATACTAAAGGCACAATGCCGACTTAAGGACAAGAGGACTGACACTCTAACTTTCTATGATTTGAACATCTCCTGTGAGTCCAGTTTTAGATTCCGATGCTTCACTTCAGGTTTACTGCATCCCTTGGACCTTCTTATTGACGATGAAGCACAGAAATTGCATCCGAATTTAATACAAATGGCACAATGCCGACTTAAGTACAAGAGGACAGAAGCTCTAACTCTCAATGATTTGAAGCTCCCCTGTGAGTCCAGTTTTAGATTCCGATACTTCACTTCAGGTTTACTGTATATGTTGGACCTCCTTATTGACAATGAAGCACAGAAATTGCATCGGAATTTAATACAAAAGGCACAATGCCGTCTTAAGTACAAGGGGACTGACACTCTAACTTTCTATGATTTGAACCTCTCCTGTGAGTCTAGTATTAGATTCCGATGCTTCACTTCAGGTTTACTGTATACCTCGTACCTTCTCATTGACTATGAAACACAGAAATTGCATCCGAATTTAATACAATAGGCACAATGCCGACTTAAGAAGAATAGAACTGACACTCTAACTTTTTATGATTTGAAGCTCTCCTGTGAGTCCAGTTTCAGATCCCGATGCTTCACTTCAGGTTTACTTTATCCCATGGACCTTCTTATTGACGATGAAACACAGAAATTGCATCTGCATTTTAATACAAAAGGCACAATGCCGACTTAAGTACAAGAGGACTGACACTCTGACATTCTGTGATTTGAACCTCTCCTGTGGGTCCAGTTTTAGATTCCGATGCTTAACTTCTGGTTTACTGTATCCCTTGGACCTTCTTATTGACGATGATTACAGAAATTGCATCCGAATTTAATACAAAAGGCACAATGCCGACTTAAGTACAAGAGGACTGACACTCTAACTTTTTATGATTTGAAGCTCTCCTGTGAGTCCAGTTTCAGATCCCGATGCTTCACTTCAGGTTTACTTTATCCCATGGACCTTCTTATTGACGATGAAACACAGAAATTGCATCTGCATTTTAATACAAAAGGCACAATGCCGACTTAAGTACAAGAGGACTGACACTCTGACATTCTGTGATTTGAACCTCTCCTGTGGGTCCAGTTTTAGATTCCGATGCTTAACTTCTGGTTTACTGTATCCCTTGGACCTTCTTATTGACGATGATTACAGAAATTGCATCCGAATTTAATACAAAAGGCACAATGCCGACTTAAGTACAAGAGGACTGACACTCTAACTTTCTATGATTTGAACCTCTCCTGTGAGTCTAGTTTAAGATTCCGATGCTTAACTTCAGGTTTACTGTATACCTCAGACCCTCTTATTGACGATGAAACACAGAAGTTGCATCCGAATTTAATACAAAAGGCACAACGCCGACTTAAGTACAAGAGGACTGACACTCTATTTTTCTATGATTTGAACCTCTCCTGTGAGCCCCGTTTTAGATTCCGATGCTTCACTTCAGGTTTACTGTATCCCTTGGACCTTCTTATTAACAATGAAACACAGAAATTGCATCCGCATTTTAATACAAAAGGCACAATGCCGACTTAAGTACAAGAGGACTGACACTCTAACATTCTGTGATTTGAACCTCTCTTGTGAGTCCAGTTTTAGAATCCGATGCTTCACTTCAGGTTTACTGTATACCTTGGACCTTCTTATTGATGATGAAACACAGTAATTGCATCCGAATTTAATACAAAGGGCACAATGCCGACTTAAGTAAAAGAGGACTGACACTCTAATTTTCTATGATTTGAACCTCTCCTGTGAGTCTAGTATTCGAATCCGATGCTTCACTTCAGGTTTACTGTATACCTCGGACCTTCATATTGACGATGAAACACAGAAATTGCATCCGAATTTAATACAAAAGGCACAATGCCGACTTAAGTACAAGAGGACTGACACTCTAACTTTCTATGACTTGAACCTCTCCTGTGAGTCCCGATTTAGATTCCGATGCTTCACTATACGTTTACTGTATCCCTTCGACGTTCTTATTAACAATGAAACACAGAAATTGCATCGGAATTAAACACAAAAGTCACAATGCCGACTTAAGAACAATAGGACTGACACTCTAACTTCCTATGATTTGAACCTCTCCTGTGAGTCCACATTCAGATTCTGATACTTCACTTCAGGTTTACTGTATCCCTTGGACCTCCTTATTGACGATGAAGCACAGAAATTGCATCCGAAATTAATACAAAAGGCACAATGCCGACTTATGTACAAGAGGACTGACACTCTAACTTCCTATGATTTGAACATCTCCTGTGAGTCCAGTTTTAGATTCCGATGCTTCACCTCACATTTACTGCATCCCTTGGACCTTCTTATTGACGATGAAGCACAGAAATTGCATCCGAATTTAATACAAAAGGCACAATGCCGACTTAAGTACAAGACGACAGAAGCTCTAACTCTCAATGATTTGAAGCTCCCCTGTGAGTCCAGTTTCAGATTCCGATACTTCACTTCAGGTTTACTGTATACCTTGGACCTCCTTATTGACAATGAAGCACAGAAATTGCATCGGAATTTAATACAAAAGGCACAATGCCATCTTAAGTACAAGAGGACTGACACTCTAACTTTCTATGATTTGAACCTCTCCTGTGAGCCTAGTTTTAGATTCCGATGCTTCACTTCAGGTTTACTGTATACCTCGGACCTTCTCATTGACTATGAAACACAGAAATTGCATCCGAATTTAATACAAAAGGCACAATGCCGACATAAGAAGAATAGAACTGACACTCTAACTTCCTATGATTTGAACCTCTCCTGTGAGTCCCGTTTTAGATTCCGATGCTTCACTTCAGGTTTACTGTATCTCTTGGACGTTCGTATTAACAATGAAACACAGAAATTGAATCGGAATTAAATACAAAAGGCACAATGCCGACTTAAGGAAAATAGGACTGACACTCTAACTTTTTTTGATTTGAACCTCTCCTGTGAGTCCAGTTTCAGATCCCGATGCTTCACTTCAGGTTTACTGTATCCCATGGACCTTCTTATTGACGATGAAACACAGAAATTGCATCCGCATTTTAATACAAAAGGCACAATGCCGACTTAAGTACAAGAGGACTGACACACTAACATTCTGTGATTTGAACCTCTCCTGTGAGTCCAGTTTTAGATTCCGATGCTTAACTTCTGGTTTACTGTATCCCTTGGACCTTCTTATTGTCGATGAATACAGAAATTGCATCCGAATTTAATACAAAAGGCACAATGCCGACTTAAGTACAAGAGGACTGACACTCTAACTTTCTATGATTTGAACCTCTCCTGTGAGTCTAGTTTTAGATTCCGATGCTTAACTTCAGGTTTACTGTATACCTCAGACCTTCTTATTGACGATGAAACACAGAAGTTGCATCCGAATTTAATACAAAAGGCACAACGCCGACTTAAGTACAATAGGACTGACACTCTACCTTTCTATGATTTGAACCTCTCCTGTGAGCCCCGTTTTAGATTCCGATGCTTCACTTCAGGTTTACTGTATCCCTTGGACCTTCTTATCAACAATGAAACACAGAAATTGCATCCGCGTTTTAATACAAAAGGCACAATGCCGACTTAAGTACAAGAGGACTGACACTCTAACATTCTGTGATTTGAACCTCTCCTGTGAGTCCAGTTTTAGAATCCGATGCTTCACTTCAGGTTTACTGTATACGTTGGACCTTCTTATTGATGATGAAACACAGTAATTGCATCCGAATTTAATACAAAGGGCACAATGCCGACTTAAGTAAAAGAGGACTGACACTCTAATTTTTTATGATTTGAACCTCACCTGTGAGTCTAGTGTTTGATTCCGATGCTTCACTTCAGGTTTACTGTATACCTCGGACCTTCATATTGACGATGAAACACAGAAATTGCATCCGAATTTAATACAAAAGGCACAATGCCGACTTAAGTACAAGAGGACTGACACTCTAACTTTCTATGACTTGAACCTCTCCTGTGAGTCCCGATTTAGATTCCGATGCTTCACTATAGGTTTACTGTATCCCTTCGACGTTCTTATTAACAATGAAACACAGAAATTGCATCGGAATTAAATACAAAAGTCACAATGCCGACTTAAGAACAATAGGACTGACACTCTAACTTCCTATGATTTGAACCTCTCCTGTGAGTCCAGTTTTAGATTCCGATGCTTCACCTCACGTTTACTGCATCCCTTGGACCTTCTTATTGACGATGAAGCACAGAAATTGCATCCGAATTTAATACAAAAGGCACAACGCCGACTTAAGTACAAGACGACAGAAGCTCTAACACTCTATGATTTGAACCTCCCCTGTGAGTCCTGTTTCAGATTCCGATTCTTCACTTCAGGTTTACTGTATACCTTGGACCTCCTTATTGACGATGAATCACAGAAATTGCATCGGAATTTAATACAAAAGGCACAATGCCGACTTAAGTACAAGAGGACTGACACTCTAAATTTCTATGATTTGAACCTCCCCTGTGAGGCCAGTTTTAGAATCCGATGCTTCACTTCAGGTTTACTGTATACCTTGGAACATCTTATTGACGAAGAAACACAGTAATTGCATCCGAATTTAATACAAAAGGCACAATGCCGACTTAAGTACAAGAGGACTTACACTCTAACTTTCTATGATTTGACCCACTCCTGTGAGTCTAGTTTTAGATTCCGATGCTTCACTTCAGGTTTACTGTATCCCTTGGACCTCCTTATTGACGATGAAACACAGAAATTGCATCCGAATTTAATACAAAAGGCACAATGCCGACTGAAGTACACGAGGACTGACACTCTAACTTTCTATGATTTGAGCCTGTCCTGTGAGTCTAGTTTTAGATTCCGATGCTTCACTTCAGGTTTACTGTATACCTTGGACCTTCTTATTGACGATGAAACACAGAAATTGCATCCGAATTTAATACAAAAGGCACAATGCCGACTTAAGTACAAGAGGACCGACACTCTAACTTTCTATGATTTGAACCTCTCATGTGAGTCCAGTTTTAGATTCCGATGCTTCACTTCAGGTTTACTGTATCCCTTGGACCTTCTTATTAACAATGAAAAACAGAAATTGCATCGGAACTAAATACAAATGCACAATGCCGACTGAAGAGCAATAGGACTGACACTCTAACTTTCTATGATTTGAACCTCTCCTGTGAGTCCAGTTTCAGATCCCGATACTTCACTTCAGGTTTAATGTATCCCTTGGACCTCCTTATTGACGATGAAGCACAGAAATTGCATCCGAATTTAATACAAAAGGCACAATGCCGACTTAAGTACAAGAGGACTGACACTCTAACTTTCTATTATTTGAACATCTCCTGTGAGTACAGTTTTACATTCCGATGCTTCACTTCAGGTTTACTGCATCCCTTGGACCTTCTTATTGACGCTGAAGCACAGAAATTGCATCCGAATTTAATACAAATGGCACAATGCCGACTTAAGTACAAGAGGACAGAAGCTCTAACTCTCAATGATTTGAAGCTCCCCTGTGAGTCCAGTTTCAGATTCCGATACTTCACTTCAGGTTTACTGTATACCTTGGACATCCTTATTGACAATGAAGCACAGAAATTGCATCGGAATTTAATACAAAAGGCACAACGCCGTCTCAAGTACAAGAGGACTGATACTCTAACTTTCTATGATTTGAACCTCTCCTGTGAGTCTAGTTTTAGATTCCGATGCTTCACTTCAGGTTTACTGTATACCTCGGACCTTCTCATTGACTATGAAACACAGAAATTGCATCCGAATTTAATACAAAAGGCACAATGCCGACATAAGAAGAATAGAACTGACACTCTAACTTTCTATGATTTGAACCTCTCCTGTGAGTCCCGTTTTAGATTCCGATGCTTCACTTCAGGTTTACTGTATCTCTTGGACTTTCGTATTAACAATGAAATACAGAAATTGAATCGGAATTAAATACAAAAGGCACAATGCCGACTTAAGGAAAATAGTACTGACACTCTAACTTTTTATGATTTGAACCTCTCCTGTGAGTCCAGTTTCAGATCCCGATGCTTCACTTCAGGTTTACTGTATCCCTTGGACGTTCTTATTAACAATGAAACACAGAAATTGCATCGGAATTAAATACAAAAGTCACAATGCCGACTCAAGAACAATAGGACTGACACTCTAACTTCCTATGATTTAAACCTCTCCTGTGAGTCTAGTTTTAGATTCCGATTCTTAACTTCAGCTTTACTGTATAACTCAGACCTTCTTATTGACGATGAAACACAGAAGTTGCATCCGAATTTAATACAAAAGGCACAACGCCGACTTAAGTACAAGAGGACTGACACTCTATCTTTCTATGATTTGAACCTCTCCTGTGAGCCCAGTTTTAGATTCCGATGCTTCACTTCTGGTTTACTGTATCCCTTGGACGTTCTTATTAACAATGAAACACAGAAATTGCATCGGAATTAAATACAAAAGTCACAATGCCGACTCAAGAACAATAGGACTGACACTCTAACTTCCTATGATTTAAACCTCTCCTGTGAGTCCACTTTCAGATTCCGATACTTCACTTCAGGTTTACTGTATCAATTATACCTCCTTATTGACGATGAAGCACAGAAATTGCATCCGAAATTAATACAAAAGGCACAATGCCGACTTATGTACAAGAGGACTGACACTCTAACTTCCTATGATTTGAACATCTCCTGTGAGTCCAGTTTTAGATTCCGATGCTTCACCTCACGTTTACTGCATCCCTTGGACCTTCTTATTGACGATGAAGCACAGAAATTGCATCCGAATTTAATACAAAAGGCACAATGCCGACTTAAGTACAAGACGAAAGAAGCTCTAACTCTCTATGATTTGAACCTCCCCTGTGAGTCCAGTTTCAGATTCCGATTCTTCACTTCAGGTTTACTGTATACCTTGGACCTCCCTATTGACGATGAATCACAGAAATTGCATCGGAATTTAAGACAAAAGGCACAATGCCGACTTAAGTACAAGAGGACTGTCACTCTAAATTTCTATGATTTGAACCTCCCCTGTGAGGCCAGTTTTAGAATCCGATGCTTCACTTCAGATTTACTATATACCTTGGCCCTTCTTATTGACGATGTAACACAGTAATTGCATCCGAATTTAATACAAAAGGCACAATGCCGACTTAAGTACAAGAGGACTGACACTCTAACTTTCTATGATTTGACCCTCCCCTGTGAGTCTAGTATTAGATTCCGATGCTTCACTTCAGGTTTACTGTATACCTCGGACCTTCTTATTGACGATGAAACACAGAGATTGCATCCGAATTTAATACAAAAGGCACAATGCCGACTTAAGTACAAGAGGACTGACACTCTAACTTTCTTTGATTTGAATCTCCCCTGTGAGTCTAGTTTTAGATTCCGATGCATCACTTCAGGTTCACTGTATACCTCGGACCTTCTTATTGACGATGAAACACAGAAATTGCATCCGAATTTAATACAAAAGGCACAGTGCCGACTTAAGTACAAGGGGACTGACCCTCTAACTTTCTATTATTTGAACCTGTCCTGTGAGTCCCGTTTTACATTCCGATGCTTCACTTCAGGTTTACTGTATCCCTTGGACCTTCTTATTAACAATGAAACACAGAAATTGCATCGGAATAAAATACAAAAGGCACAATGCCGACTTAAGGACAATAGTACTGACACTCTAACTTTCTATGAATTGAACCTCTCCTGTGAGTCCAGTTTCAGATTCCGATACTTCACTTCAGGTTTACTGTATCCCTTGGACCTCCTTGTTGACGATGAATCACTGAAATTGCATCGGAGTATAATACAAAAGGCACAATGCCGACTTAAGTACAAGAGGACTGACACTCTAACGTTCTGTGATTTGAACCTCTCCTGTGAGTCCAGTTTTAGATTCCGATGCTTAACTTCTGGTTTACTGTATCCCTTGGACCTTCTTATTGACGATGAATACAGAAATTGCATCCGAATTTAATACAAAAGCACAATGCCGACTTAAGTACAAGAGGACTGACACTCTAACTTTCTATGATTTGAACCTCTCCTGTGAGTCTAGTTTTAGATTCCGATTCTTAACTTCAGCTTTACTGTATAACTCAGACCTTCTTATTGACGATGAAACACAGAAGTTGCATCCGAATTTAATACAAAAGGCACAACGCCGACATAAGTACAAGAGGACTGACACTCTATCTTTCTATGATTTGAACCTCTCCTGTGAGCCCAGTTTTAGATTCCAATGCTTCACTTCAGGTTTACTGTATCCCTTGGACGTTCTTATTAACAATGAAACACAGAAATTGCATCGGAATTAAATACAAAAGTCACAATGCCGACTCAAGAACAATAGGACTGACACTCTAACTTCCTATGATTTAAACCTCTCCTGTGAGTCCACTTTCAGATTCCCATACTTCACTTCAGGTTTACTGTATCAATTGGACCTCTTTATTGACGATGAAGCACAGAAATAGCATCCGAAATTAATACAAAAGGCACAATGCCGACTTATGTACAAGAGGACTGAGACTCTAACTTCCTATGATTTGACCATCTCCTGTGAGTCCAGTTTTAGATTCCGATGCTTCACCTCACGTTTACTGCATCCCTTGGACCTTCTTATTCACGATGAAGCACAGAAATTGCATCCGAATTTAATACAAAAGGCACAATGCCGACTTAAGTACAAGACGACAGAAGCTCTAACTCTCTATGATTTGAACCTCCCCTGTGAGTCCAGTTTCAGATTCCGATTCTTCACTTCAGGTTTACTGTATACCTTGGACCTCCTTATTGACGATGAAGCACAGAAATTGCATCGGAATTTAATACAACAGGCACAATGCTGACTTAAGTACAAGAGGACTGTCACTCTAAATTTCTATGATTTGAACCTCCCCTGTGAGGCCAGTTTTAGAATCCGATGCTTCACTTCAGATTTACTATATACCTTGGACCTTCTTATTGACGATGAAACACAGTAATTGCATCCGAATTTAATACAAAAGGCACAATGCCGACTTAAGTACAAGAGGACTGACACTCTAACTTTCTATGATTTGACCCTCTCCTGTGAGTCTAGTTTTAGATTCCGATGCTTCACTTCAGGTTTACTGTATACCTCGGACCTTCTTATTGACGATGAAACACAGAGATTGCATCCGAATTTAATACAAAAGGCACAATGCCGACTTAAGTACAAGAGGACCGACACTCTAACTTTCTATGATTTGAACCTCTCATGTGAGTCCAGTTTTAGATTCCGATGCTTCACTTCAGGTTTACTGTATCCCTTGGACCTTCTTATTAACAATGAAAAACAGAAATTGCATCGGAACTAAATACAAATGCACAATGCCGACTGAAGAGCAATAGGACTGACACTCTAACTTTCTATGATTTGAACCTCTCCTGTGAGTCCAGTTTCAGATCCCGATACTTCACTTCAGGTTTAATGTATCCCTTGGACCTCCTTATTGACGATGAAGCACAGAAATTGCATCCGAATTTAATACAAAAGGCACAATGCCGACTTAAGTACAAGAGGACTGACACTCTAACTTTCTATTATTTGAACATCTCCTGTGAGTACAGTTTTACATTCCGATGCTTCACTTCAGGTTTACTGCATCCCTTGGACCTTCTTATTGACGCTGAAGCACAGAAATTGCATCCGAATTTAATACAAATGGCACAATGCCGACTTAAGTACAAGAGGACAGAAGCTCTAACTCTCAATGATTTGAAGCTCCCCTGTGAGTCCAGTTTCAGATTCCGATACTTCACTTCAGGTTTACTGTATACCTTGGACATCCTTATTGACAATGAAGCACAGAAATTGCATCGGAATTTAATACAAAAGGCACAACGCCGTCTCAAGTACAAGAGGACTGATACTCTAACTTTCTATGATTTGAACCTCTCCTGTGAGTCTAGTTTTAGATTCCGATGCTTCACTTCAGGTTTACTGTATACCTCGGACCTTCTCATTGACTATGAAACACAGAAATTGCATCCGAATTTAATACAAAAGGCACAATGCCGACATAAGAAGAATAGAACTGACACTCTAACTTTCTATGATTTGAACCTCTCCTGTGAGTCCCGTTTTAGATTCCGATGCTTCACTTCAGGTTTACTGTATCTCTTGGACTTTCGTATTAACAATGAAATACAGAAATTGAATCGGAATTAAATACAAAAGGCACAATGCCGACTTAAGGAAAATAGTACTGACACTCTAACTTTTTATGATTTGAACCTCTCCTGTGAGTCCAGTTTCAGATCCCGATGCTTCACTTCAGGTTTACTGTATCCCTTGGACGTTCTTATTAACAATGAAACACAGAAATTGCATCGGAATTAAATACAAAAGTCACAATGCCGACTCAAGAACAATAGGACTGACACTCTAACTTCCTATGATTTAAACCTCTCCTGTGAGTCTAGTTTTAGATTCCGATTCTTAACTTCAGCTTTACTGTATAACTCAGACCTTCTTATTGACGATGAAACACAGAAGTTGCATCCGAATTTAATACAAAAGGCACAACGCCGACTTAAGTACAAGAGGACTGACACTCTATCTTTCTATGATTTGAACCTCTCCTGTGAGCCCAGTTTTAGATTCCGATGCTTCACTTCTGGTTTACTGTATCCCTTGGACGTTCTTATTAACAATGAAACACAGAAATTGCATCGGAATTAAATACAAAAGTCACAATGCCGACTCAAGAACAATAGGACTGACACTCTAACTTCCTATGATTTAAACCTCTCCTGTGAGTCCACTTTCAGATTCCGATACTTCACTTCAGGTTTACTGTATCAATTATACCTCCTTATTGACGATGAAGCACAGAAATTGCATCCGAAATTAATACAAAAGGCACAATGCCGACTTATGTACAAGAGGACTGACACTCTAACTTCCTATGATTTGAACATCTCCTGTGAGTCCAGTTTTAGATTCCGATGCTTCACCTCACGTTTACTGCATCCCTTGGACCTTCTTATTGACGATGAAGCACAGAAATTGCATCCGAATTTAATACAAAAGGCACAATGCCGACTTAAGTACAAGACGAAAGAAGCTCTAACTCTCTATGATTTGAACCTCCCCTGTGAGTCCAGTTTCAGATTCCGATTCTTCACTTCAGGTTTACTGTATACCTTGGACCTCCCTATTGACGATGAATCACAGAAATTGCATCGGAATTTAAGACAAAAGGCACAATGCCGACTTAAGTACAAGAGGACTGTCACTCTAAATTTCTATGATTTGAACCTCCCCTGTGAGGCCAGTTTTAGAATCCGATGCTTCACTTCAGATTTACTATATACCTTGGACCTTCTTATTGACGATGTAACACAGTAATTGCATCCGAATTTAATACAAAAGGCACAATGCCGACTTAAGTACAAGAGGACTGACACTCTAACTTTCTATGATTTGACCCTCCCCTGTGAGTCTAGTATTAGATTCCGATGCTTCACTTCAGGTTTACTGTATACCTCGGACCTTCTTATTGACGATGAAACACAGAGATTGCATCCGAATTTAATACAAAAGGCACAATGCCGACTTAAGTACAAGAGGACTGACACTCTAACTTTCTTTGATTTGAATCTCCCCTGTGAGTCTAGTTTTAGATTCCGATGCATCACTTCAGGTTCACTGTATACCTCGGACCTTCTTATTGACGATGAAACACAGAAATTGCATCCGAATTTAATACAAAAGGCACAGTGCCGACTTAAGTACAAGGGGACTGACCCTCTAACTTTCTATTATTTGAACCTGTCCTGTGAGTCCCGTTTTACATTCCGATGCTTCACTTCAGGTTTACTGTATCCCTTGGACCTTCTTATTAACAATGAAACACAGAAATTGCATCGGAATAAAATACAAAAGGCACAATGCCGACTTAAGGACAATAGTACTGACACTCTAACTTTCTATGAATTGAACCTCTCCTGTGAGTCCAGTTTCAGATTCCGATACTTCACTTCAGGTTTACTGTATCCCTTGGACCTCCTTGTTGACGATGAATCACTGAAATTGCATCGGAGTATAATACAAAAGGCACAATGCCGACTTAAGTACAAGAGGACTGACACTCTAACGTTCTGTGATTTGAACCTCTCCTGTGAGTCCAGTTTTAGATTCCGATGCTTAACTTCTGGTTTACTGTATCCCTTGGACCTTCTTATTGACGATGAATACAGAAATTGCATCCGAATTTAATACAAAAGCACAATGCCGACTTAAGTACAAGAGGACTGACACTCTAACTTTCTATGATTTGAACCTCTCCTGTGAGTCTAGTTTTAGATTCCGATTCTTAACTTCAGCTTTACTGTATAACTCAGACCTTCTTATTGACGATGAAACACAGAAGTTGCATCCGAATTTAATACAAAAGGCACAACGCCGACATAAGTACAAGAGGACTGACACTCTATCTTTCTATGATTTGAACCTCTCCTGTGAGCCCAGTTTTAGATTCCAATGCTTCACTTCAGGTTTACTGTATCCCTTGGACGTTCTTATTAACAATGAAACACAGAAATTGCATCGGAATTAAATACAAAAGTCACAATGCCGACTCAAGAACAATAGGACTGACACTCTAACTTCCTATGATTTAAACCTCTCCTGTGAGTCCACTTTCAGATTCCCATACTTCACTTCAGGTTTACTGTATCAATTGGACCTCTTTATTGACGATGAAGCACAGAAATAGCATCCGAAATTAATACAAAAGGCACAATGCCGACTTATGTACAAGAGGACTGAGACTCTAACTTCCTATGATTTGACCATCTCCTGTGAGTCCAGTTTTAGATTCCGATGCTTCACCTCACGTTTACTGCATCCCTTGGACCTTCTTATTCACGATGAAGCACAGAAATTGCATCCGAATTTAATACAAAAGGCACAATGCCGACTTAAGTACAAGACGACAGAAGCTCTAACTCTCTATGATTTGAACCTCCCCTGTGAGTCCAGTTTCAGATTCCGATTCTTCACTTCAGGTTTACTGTATACCTTGGACCTCCTTATTGACGATGAAGCACAGAAATTGCATCGGAATTTAATACAACAGGCACAATGCTGACTTAAGTACAAGAGGACTGTCACTCTAAATTTCTATGATTTGAACCTCCCCTGTGAGGCCAGTTTTAGAATCCGATGCTTCACTTCAGATTTACTATATACCTTGGACCTTCTTATTGACGATGAAACACAGTAATTGCATCCGAATTTAATACAAAAGGCACAATGCCGACTTAAGTACAAGAGGACTGACACTCTAACTTTCTATGATTTGACCCTCTCCTGTGAGTCTAGTTTTAGATTCCGATGCTTCACTTCAGGTTTACTGTATACCTCGGACCTTCTTATTGACGATGAAACACAGAGATTGCATCCGAATTTAATACAAAAGACACAATGCCGACTTAAGTACAAGAGGACTGACACTCTAACTTTCTTTGATTTGAACCTCCCCTGTGAGTCTAGTTTTAGATTCCGATGCATCACTTCAGGTTCACTGTATACCTCGGACCTTCTTATTGACGATGAAACACAGAAATTGCATCCGAATTTAATACAAAAGGCACAGTGCCGACTTAAGTACAAGGGGACTGACACTCTAACTTTCTATTATTTGAACCTGTCCTGTGAGTCCCGTTTTACATTCCGATGCTTCACTTCAGGTTTACTGTATCCCTTGGACCTTCTTATTAACAATGAAACACAGAAATTGAATCGGAATTAAATACAAAAGGCACAATGCCGACTTAAGGACAATAGTACTGACACTCTAACTTTCTATGAATTGAACCTCTCCTGTGAGTCCAGTTTCAGATTCCGATACTTCACTTCAGGTTTACTGTATCCCTTGGACCTCCTTGTTGACGATGAATCACTGAAATTGCATCGGAGTATAATACAAAAGGCACAATGCCGACTTAAGTACAAGAAGACTGACACTCTAACCATCTATGATTAGAACTTCTCCTGTGAGACCGGTTTTAGATTCTGATGCTTCACTTCAGGTTTACTGTATACCTTGGACCTTCTTATTGATGATGAAACACAGTAATTGCATCCGAATTTAATACAAAGGGCACAATGCCGATTTAAGTAAAAGAGGACTGACACTCTAATTTTCTATGATTTGAACCTCTCCTGTGAGTCCAGTTTGAGAATCCGATGCTTCACTTCAGGTTTACTGTATACCTTGGACCTTCTTATTGATGATGAAACACAGTAATTGCATCCGAATTTAATACAAAGAGCACAATGCCGACTTAAGTGAAAGAGGACTGACACTCTAACTTTCTATGATTGACCCTCTCCTGTGAGTCCAGTTTTAGGTTCCGATGCTTCACGTCAGGTTAACTGTATTCCTTGGACTTTCTTATTGACGATAAACTCAGAAAATGCATCGGAATTAATTTCAAAAGGCACAATGCCGACTTAAGTACGAGAGGACTGACACACTAATTTTCTATGATTAGAACCTCTCCTGTGAGACCGGTTTTAGATTCCGTTGCATCGCATCAGGTTTACTGTATCCCATGGATCCTCTTATTGACGATGAAACACAGAAATTGCATCCGAATATAATACAAAAGGCACAAGGCCGACTTAAGAACAATGGGACAGACACTCTAACTTTTTATGATTTGAACCTCTCCTGTGAGTCCAGTTTCAGATCCCGATGCTTCACTTCAGGTTTACTGTATCCCATGGACCTTCTTATTGACGATGAAACACAGAAATTGCATCCGCATTTTAATACTAAAGGCACAATGCCGACTTAAGTACAAGAGGACTGACACTCTAACTTCCTATGATTTGAACATCTCCTGTGAGTCCAGTTTTAGATTCCGAAGCTTCACCTCACGTTTACTGCATCTCTTGGACCTTCTTATTGACGATGAAGCACAGAAATTGCATCCGAATTTAATACAAAAGGCACAATGCCGACTTAAGTACAAGACGACAGAAGCTCTAACGCTCTATGATTTGAACCTCCCCTGTGAGTGCAGTTTCAGATTCCGATACTTCACTTCAGGTTTACTGTATACCTCGGACCTTCTTATTGACTATGTAACACCGAATTTGCATCCGAATTTACTACAAAAGGCACAATGCCGACTTAAGTACAAGAGGACTGACACACTAATTTTCTATGATTAGAACCTCTCCTGTGAGACCGGTTTTAGATTCCAATGCATCGCTTCAGGTTTACTGTATCCCATGGACCCTCTTATTGACGATGAAACACAGAAATTGCATCCGAATATAATACAAAAGGCACAAGGCCGACTTAAGAACAATGGGACTGACACTCAAATTTTCTATGATTTGAACCTCTCCTGTGAGTCCAGTTTCAGATTCCGATGCTTCACTTCAGGTTTACTGTATCCCTTGGACTTCCTTATTGACGATGAAGCACAGAAATTGCATCGTAATTTAATACAAAAGGCACAATGCCGACTTAAGTACATGGGAGCTGACACTCTAACTTTCTATGATTAGAACCTCTCCTGTGAGACTGGTTTTAGATTCTGTTGCTTCACTTCATGTTTACTGTATCCCTTGGACCTTCTTATTGACGATGAAACACAGAAATTGCATCCGAACTTTATACAAAAGGCACAATGCCGACTTAAGTACAAGAGGATTGACACTCTAACTTTCTCTTATTTGAACCTCTCCTGTGAGTCCAGTTTTAGATTCCGATGCTTAACTTCTGGTTTACTGTATCCTTTGGACCTTCTTATTGACGATGAAACACAGAAATTGCATCCGAATTTAATACAAAAGGCACAATGTAGACTTAAGTACAAGAGAACTGACACTCTAACTTTCTATGATTTGAACATCTCCTGTGAGTACAGTTTTTGATTCCGATGCTTCACTTCACGTTTACTGCATCCCTTGGACCTTCTTATTGACGATGAAGCACAGAGATTGCATCCGAGTGTAATACAAAAGGCACAATGCCGACTTAAGTATAAGAATACAGACAGTCTAACTTTCTATGATTTGTACCTCTCCTGTGAGTCCAGTTTTAGATTCCGATGCTTCACTTCTGGTTTTCTATAAAACTTGGACCTTCTTATTGACGATGAACCACAGAAATTGCATCAAAATTTAATACAAAAGGCACAATGCCAACTTAAGTACAAGAGGACCAACACACTAACTTTCTATGATTAGAACCTCTCCTGTGAGTCCAGATTTAGATTCCGATGCTTCACCTCAGGTTTACTGTATACCTTGGACCTTCTTATTGACGATGAAACATAGAAATTGCATCCGAATTTAATACAAAAGGCACAATGCCGACTTAAGTACATGAGAACTGACACTCTAACTTTCTATTATATGAACATCTCCTGTGGGTACAGTTTGAGATTCCGATGCTACACTTCAGGTTTACTGCATCCCTTGGACCTTCTTATTGACGATAAAGCTCAGAAATTGCATCGGAATTTAATACAAAAAGCACAATGCCGACTTAAGTACAAGAGGACAGACCCTTCATACATTCTATGATTTGAACCTCTCCTGTGAGACCGGTTTTAGAATCCGATGCTTCACTTCAGGTTTACTGTATCGCTTGGACCTTCTTATTAACGATGAAACACAGAAATTGCATCCGAATTTAATACAAAAGGCACAATGCCGACTTAAGTACAAGAGGACTGACACACTAACTTTCTTTGATTTGAACCTCCCCTGTGAGTCTAGTTTTAGATTCCGATGCTTCACTTCAGGTTTACTGTATACCTCGGACCTTCTTATTGACGCTGAAACACAGAAATTGCATCCGAATTTAATACAAGAGGCACAATGCCGATTTAAGTACAAGAGGACTGACAATCTTTCTATGATTTGAACGTCTCCTGTGAGTCCAGTTACAGATTCCGATGCTTAACATCTGGTTTATTGTATCCCTTGGACCTTCTTATTGACGATGGAACACAGAAATTGCATCCGAATTTAATACAAAATGCACAATGCCGACTTAAGTACAAGAGGACTGACACTCTAACTTTCTATGATTTGAACCTCTCCTGTGAGTCCCGTTTTAGATTCCGATGCTTCACTTCAGGATTACTGTATCCCTTGGACCTTCTTATTGACGATGAAACACAGAAATTGCATCCGAATTTAATACAAAAGGCACAATGCCGACTTAAGTACAAGAGGACTGACACTCTAACTTTCTTTGATTTGAACCTCCCCTGTGAGTCTAGTTTTAGATTCCGATGCATCACTTCAGGTTCACTGTATACCTCGGACCTTCTTATTGACGATGAAACACAGAAATTGCATCCGAATTTAATACAAAAGGCACAGTGCCGACTTAAGTACAAGGGGACTGACACTCTAACTTTCTATTATTTGAACCTGTCCTGTGAGTCCCGTTTTACATTCCGATGCTTCACTTCAGGTTTACTGTATCCCTTGGACCTTCTTATTAACAATGAAACACAGAAATTGAATCGGAATTAAATACAAAAGGCACAATGCCGACTTAAGGACAATAGTACTGACACTCTAACTTTCTATGAATTGAACCTCTCCTGTGAGTCCAGTTTCAGATTCCGATACTTCACTTCAGGTTTACTGTATCCCTTGGACCTCCTTGTTGACGATGAATCACTGAAATTGCATCGGAGTATAATACAAAAGGCACAATGCCGACTTAAGTACAAGAAGACTGACACTCTAACCATCTATGATTAGAACTTCTCCTGTGAGACCGGTTTTAGATTCTGATGCTTCACTTCAGGTTTACTGTATACCTTGGACCTTCTTATTGATGATGAAACACAGTAATTGCATCCGAATTTAATACAAAGGGCACAATGCCGACTTAAGTAAAAGAGGACTGACACTCTAATTTTCTATGATTTGAACCTCTCCTGTGAGTCCAGTTTGAGAATCCGATGCTTCACTTCAGGTTTACTGTATACCTTGGACCTTCTTATTGATGATGAAACACAGTAATTGCATCCGAATTTAATACAAAGAGCACAATGCCGACTTAAGTGAAAGAGGACTGACACTCTAACTTTCTATGATTGACCCTCTCCTGTGAGTCCAGTTTTAGGTTCCGATGCTTCACGTCAGGTTAACTGTATTCCTTGGACTTTCTTATTGACGATAAACTCAGAAAATGCATCGGAATTAATTTCAAAAGGCACAATGCCGACTTAAGTACGAGAGGACTGACACACTAATTTTCTATGATTAGAACCTCTCCTGTGAGACCGGTTTTAGATTCCGTTGCATCGCTTCAGGTTTACTGTATCCCATGGATCCTCTTATTGACGATGAAACACAGAAATTGCATCCGAATATAATACAAAAGGCACAAGGCCGACTTAAGAACAATGGGACAGACACTCTAACTTTTTATGATTTGAACCTCTCCTGTGAGTCCAGTTTCAGATCCCGATGCTTCACTTCAGGTTTACTGTATCCCATGGACCTTCTTATTGACGATGAAACACAGAAATTGCATCCGCATTTTAATACTAAAGGCACAATGCCGACTTAAGTACAAGAGGACTGACACTCTAACTTCCTATGATTTGAACATCTCCTGTGAGTCCAGTTTTAGATTCCGAAGCTTCACCTCACGTTTACTGCATCTCTTGGACCTTCTTATTGACGATGAAGCACAGAAATTGCATCCGAATTTAATACAAAAGGCACAATGCCGACTTAAGTACAAGACGACAGAAGCTCTAACTCTCTATGATTTGAACCTCCCCTGTGAGTCCAGTTTCAGATTCCGATACTTCACTTCAGGTTTACTGTATACCTCGGACCTTCTTATTGACTATGTAACACCGAATTTGCATCCGAATTTACTACAAAAGGCACAATGCCGACTTAAGTACAAGAGGACTGACACACTAATTTTCTATGATTAGAACCTCTCCTGTGAGACCGGTTTTAGATTCCAATGCATCGCTTCAGGTTTACTGTATCCCATGGACCCTCTTATTGACGATGAAACACAGAAATTGCATCCGAATATAATACAAAAGGCACAAGGCCGACTTAAGAACAATGGGACTGACACTCAAATTTTCTATGATTTGAACCTCTCCTGTGAGTCCAGTTTCAGATTCCGATGCTTCACTTCAGGTTTACTGTATCCCTTGGACTTCCTTATTGACGATGAAGCACAGAAATTGCATCGTAATTTAATACAAAAGGCACAATGCCGACTTAAGTACATGAGAGCTGACACTCTAACTTTCTATGATTAGAACCTCTCCTGTGAGACTGGTTTTAGATTCTGTTGCTTCACTTCATGTTTACTGTATCCCTTGGACCTTCTTATTGACGATGAAACACAGAAATTGCATCCGAACTTTATACAAAAGGCACAATGCCGACTTAAGTACAAGAGGATTGACACTCTAACTTTCTCTTATTTGAACCTCTCCTGTGAGTCCAGTTTTAGATTCCGATGCTTAACTTCTGGTTTACTGTATCCTTTGGACCTTCTTATTGACGATGAAACACAGAAATTGCATCCGAATTTAATACAAAAGGCACAATGCCGACTTAAGTACAAGAGAACTGACACTCTAACTTTCTATGATTTGAACATCTCCTGTGAGTACAGTTTTTGATTCCGATGCTTCACTTCAGGTTTACTGCATCCCTTGGACCTTCTTATTGACGATGAAGCACAGAGATTGCATCCGAGTGTAATACAAAAGGCACAATGCCGACTTAAGTATAAGAATACAGACAGTCTAACTTTCTATGATTTGTACCTCTCCTGTGAGTCCAGTTTTAGATTCCGATGCTTCAATTCTGGTTTTCTATAAAACTTGGACCTTCTTATTGACGATGAACCACAGAAATTGCATCAAAATTTAATACAAAAGGCACAATGCCAACTTAAGTACAAGAGGACCAACACACTAACTTTCTATGATTAGAACCTCTCCTGTGAGTCCAGATTTAGATTCCGATGCTTCACCTCAGGTTTACTGTATACCTTGGACCTTCTTATTGACGATGAAACATAGAAATTGCATCCGAATTTAATACAAAAGGCACAATGCCGACTTAAGTACATGAGAACTGACACTCTAACTTTCTATTATATGAACATCTCCTGTGGGTACAGTTTGAGATTCCGATGCTACACTTCAGGTTTACTGCATCCCTTGGACCTTCTTATTGACGATAAAGCTCAGAAATTGCATCGGAATTTAATACAAAAAGCACAATGCCGACTTAAGTACAAGAGGACAGACCCTTCATACATTCTATGATTTGAACCTCTCCTGTGAGACCGGTTTTAGAATCCGATGCTTCACTTCAGGTTTACTGTATCGCTTGGACCTTCTTATTAACGATGAAACACAGAAATTGCATCCGAATTTAATACAAAAGGCACAATGCCGACTTAAGTACAAGAGGACTGACACACTAACTTTCTTTGATTTGAACCTCCCCTGTGAGTCTAGTTTTAGATTCCGATGCTTCACTTCAGGTTTACTGTATACCTCGGACCTTCTTATTGACGATGAAACACAGAAATTGCATCCGAATTTAATACAAGAGGCACAATGCCAATTTAAGTACAAGAGGACTGACAATCTTTCTATGATTTGAACGTCTCCTGTGAGTCCAGTTATAGATTCCGATGCTTAACATCTGGTTTATTGTATCCCTTGGACCTTCTTATTGACGATGGAACACAGAAATTGCATCCGAATTTAATACAAAATGCACAATGCCGACTTAAGTACAAGAGGACTGACACTCTAACTTTCTATGATTTGAACCTCTCCTGTGAGTCCCGTTTTAGATTCCGATGCTTCACTTCAGGATTACTGTATCCCTTGGACCTTCTTATTGACGATGAAACACAGAAATTGCATCCGAATTTAATACAAAAGGCACAATGCCGACTTAAGTACAAGAGGACTGACACTCTATTTTTCTATGATTTGAACCCCTCCTGTGAGTCCCGTTTTTGATTCCGATGCTTCACTTCAATTTTACTGTATCCCTTGGACCTTCTTATTAACAATGAAACACAGAAATTGCATCGGAATTAAATACAAAATGCACAATGCCGACTTAAGAGCAATAGGACTGACACTCTAACTTTCTATGATTTGAACCTCTCCTGTGAGTCCAGTGTCAGATACCGATACTTCACTTCAGGTTTACTGTATACCTTGGACCTCCTTATTGACGATGAAGCACAGAAATTGCATCGGAATTTAATACAAAAGGCACAATGCCGACTTAAGTACAAAAGGACTGACAGTCTAAATTTCTATGATTTGAACCTCTCCTGTGGGTCCAGTTTTAGATTCCGATGCTTCACTTCAGGTTTACTGTATACCTTGGACCTTCTTATTGACGAAGAAACACAGTAATTGCATCCGAATTTAATACAAAAGGCACAATGCCGGCTTAAGTACAAGAGGACTGACACTCTAACTTTTTATGATTTGAACCTCCCCTGTGAGTCCAGTATCAGATTCCGATGCTTCACTCCAGGTTTACTGTATCCCATGGACCCTCTTATTGACGATGAAACACAGAAATTGCATCCTAATTTAATACAAAAAGCACAATGCCGACTTAAGTACAAGAGGACAGACACTTCTTACATTCTATGATTTGAACCTCTCCTGTGAGACTGGTTTTAGATTCTGTTGCTTCATTTCATGTTTACTGTATCCCTTGGACCTTCTTATTGACGATGAAACACAGAAATTGCATCCGAACTTTATACAAAAGGCACAATGCCGACTTAAGTACAAGAGGATTGACACTCTAACTTTCTATTATTTGAACTTCTCCTGTGAGTCCAGTTTTAGATTCCGATGCTTAACTTCTGGTTTACTGTATCCTTTGGACCTTCTTATTGACGATGAAACACAGAAATTGCATCCGAATTTAATACAAAAGGCACAATGCCGACTTAAGTACAAGAGAACTGACACTCTAACTTTCTATGATTTGAACATCTCCTGTGAGTACAGTTTTTGTTTCCGATGCTTCACTTCAGGTTTACTGCATCCCTTGGACCTTCTTATTGACGATGAAGCACAGAGATTGCATCCGAATGTAATACAAAAGGCACAATGCCGACTTAAGTATAAGAATACAGACAGTCTAATTTTCTATGATTTGTATTTCTCCTGTGAGTCCAGTTTTAGATTCCGATGCTTCACTTCAGGTTTACTGTATCCCTTGTACATTCTTATTGACGATGAAACACAGAAATTGCATCCGAATCTAATACAAAGAGGACAATGCCGACTTAAGTACAAGAGGACTGACACTCTAACTTTCTATTATTTGTACCTCTCCTGTGAGTCCAGTTTTAGATTCCGATGCTTCACTTCTGGTTTTCTATAAAACTTGGACCTTCTTATTGACGATGAACCACAGAAATTGCATCAAAATTTAATACAAAAGGCACAATGCCAACTTAAGTACAAGAGGACCAACACACTAACTTTCTATGATTTGAACCTCTCCTGTGAGTCCAGATTTAGATTCCGATGCTTCACTTCAGGTTTACTGTATACCTTGGACCTTCTTATTGACGATGAAACATAGAAATTGCATCCGAATTTAATACAAAAGGCACAATGCCGACTTAAGTACATGAGAACTGACACTCTAACTTTCTATTATATGAAGATCTCCTGTGGGTACAGTTTGAGATTCCGATGCTTCACTTCAGGTTTACTGCATCCCTTGGACCTTCTTATTGACGATAAAGCTCAGAAATTGCATCGGAATTTAATACAAAAAGCACAATGCCGACTTAAGTACAAGAGGACAGACCCTTCTTACATTCTATGATTTGAACCTCTCCTGTGAGACCGGTTTTAGAATCCGATGCTTCACTTCAGGTTTACTGTATCGCTTGGACCTTCTTATTAACGATGAAACACAGAAATTGCATCCGAATTTAATACAAAAGGCACAATGCCGACTTAAGTACAAGAGGACTGACACACTAACTTTCTTTGATTTGAACCTCCCCTGTGAGTCTAGTTTTAGATTCCGATGCTTCACTTCAGGTTTACTGTATACCTCGGACCTTCTTATTGACGATGAAACACAGAAATTGCATCCGAATTTAATACAAGAGGCACAATGCCGATTTAAGTACAAGAGGACTGACAATCTTTCTATGATTTGAACGTCTCCTGTGAGTCCAGTTATAGATTCCGATGCTTAACATCTGGTTTATTGTATCCCTTGGACCTTCTTATTGACGATGGAACACAGAAATTGCATCCGAATTTAATACAAAATGCACAATGCCGACTTAAGTACAAGAGGACTGACACTCTAACTTTCTATGATTTGAACCTCTCCTGTGAGTCCCGTTTTAGATTCCGATGCTTCACTTCAGGATTACTGTATCCCTTGGACCTTCTTATTGACGATGAAACACAGAAATTGCATCCGAATTTAATACAAAAGGCACAATGCCGACTTAAGTACAAGAGGACTGACACTCTATTTTTCTATGATTTGAACCCCTCCTGTGAGTCCCGTTTTTGATTCCGATGCTTCACTTCAATTTTACTGTATCCCTTGGACCTTCTTATTAACAATGAAACACAGAAATTGCATCGGAATTAAATACAAAATGCACAATGCCGACTTAAGAGCAATAGGACTGACACTCTAACTTTCTATGATTTGAACCTCTCCTGTGAGTCCAGTGTCAGATACCGATACTTCACTTCAGGTTTACTGTATACCTTGGACCCCCTTATTGACGATGAAGCACAGAAATTGCATCGGAATTTAATACAAAAGGCACAATGCCGACTTAAGTACAAAAGGACTGACAGTCTAAATTTCTATGATTTGAACCTCTCCTGTGGGTCCAGTTTTAGATTCCGATGCTTCACTTTAGGTTTACTGTATACCTTGGACCTTCTTATTGACGAAGAAACACAGTAATTGCATCCGAATTTAATACAAAAGGCACAATGCCGGCTTAAGTACAAGAGAACTGACACTCTAACTTTTTATGATTTGAACCTCCCCTGTGAGTCCAGTATCAGATTCCGATGCTTCACTCCAGGTTTACTGTATCCCATGGACCCTCTTATTGACGATGAAACACAGAAATTGCATCCTAATTTAATACAAAAAGCACAATGCCGACTTAAGTACAAGAGGACAGACACTTCTTACATTCTATGATTTGAACCTCTCCTGTGAGACTGGTTTTAGATTCTGTTGCTTCATTTCATGTTTACTGTATCCCTTGGACCTTCTTATTGACGATGAAACACAGAAATTGCATCCGAACTTTATACAAAAGGCACAATGCCGACTTAAGTACAAGAGGATTGACACTCTAACTTTCTATTATTTGAACCTCTCCTGTGAGTCCAGTTTTAGATTCCGATGCTTAACTTCTGGTTTACTGTATCCTTTGGACCATCTTATTGGCGATGAAACACAGAAATTGCATCCGAATTTAATACAAAAGGCACAATGCCGACTTAAGTACAAGAGAACTGACACTCTAACTTTCTATGATTTGAACATCTCCTGTGAGTACAGTTTTTGATTCCGATGCTTCACTTCAGGTTTACTGCATCCCTTGGACCTTCTTATTGACGATGAAGCACAGAGATTGCATCCGAATGTAATACAAAAGGCACAATGCCGACTTAAGTATAAGAATACAGACAGTCTAACTTTCTATGATTTGTATTTCTCCTGTGAGTCCAGTTTTAGATTCCGATGCTTCACTTCAGGTTTACTGTATCCCTTGGACATTCTTATTGACGATGAAACACAGAAATTGCATCCGAATCTAATACAAAGAGGACAATGCCGACTTAAGTACAAGAGGACTGACACTCTAACTTTCTATTATTTGTACCTCTCCTGTGAGTCCAGTTTTAGATTCCGATGCTTCACTTCTGGTTTTCTATAAAACTTGGACCTTCTTATTGACGATGAACCACAGAAATTGCATCAAAATTTAATACAAAAGGCACAATGCCAACTTAAGTACAAGAGGACCAACACACTAACTTTCTATGATTTGAACCTCTCCTGTGAGTCCAGATTTAGATTCCGATGCTTCACTTCAGGTTTACTGTATACCTTGGACCTTCTTATTGACGATGAAACATAGAAATTGCATCCGAATTTAATACAAAAGGCACAATGCCGACTTAAGTACATGAGAACTGACACTCTAACTTTCTATTATATGAACATCTCCTGTGTGTACAGTTTGAGATTCCGATGCTTCACTTCAGGTTTACTGCATCCCTTGGACCTTCTTATTGACGATAAAGCTCAGAAATTGCATCGGAATACAATACAAAAGGCACAATGCCGACTCACGTACAAGAGGACTGACACTCTAACTTTCTATGACTAGAACCTCTCCTTTGAGGCCGGTTTTAGATTCCGATGCTTCACTTCAGGTTTACTGTATCCCTTGGACCTTCTTATTGACGATGAAACACAGAAATTGCATCCGAATGTAATACAAAAGGCACAATGCCGACTTAAGAACAATAGGACCGACACTCTAACTCTCTATGATTTGAACCTCTCCTGTGAGTCCAGTTTCAGATTCCGATACTTCACTTCAGGTTTACTGTATCCCATGGACCCTCTTATTGACGATAAAACACAGAAATTGCATCCGAACTTAATACAAAATGAACAATGCCGACTTAAGTACAAGAGCACTGACACTCTAACTTTCAATGATTTAAATCTCTCCTGTGAGTCCAGTTTTAGATTCCGATGCTACACTTCAGGTTTACTGTATCCCTTGGACCTTCTTATTAACAATGAAACACAGAAATTGCATCGGAAATAAATACAAAAGGCACAAGGCCGACTTAAGAACAAATGGAGTGACACTCCAACTTTCTATGATTTGAACCTCTCCTGTGAGTCCAGCTTCAGATTCAGATGCTTCACTTCAGGTTTACTGTATCCCTTGGACCTCCTTATTGCCGATGAAGCACAGAAATTGCATCGGAATTTAATACAAAAGGCACAATGCCGACTTACGTACAAGAGGACTGACGCTCTAACTTTCTATGATTAGAACCTCTCCTGTGAGACCGGTTTTAGATTCTGTTGCTTCATTTCATGTTTACTGTATCCCTTGGACCTTCTTATTGACGATGAAACACAGAAATTGCATCCGAACTTTATACAAAAGGCACAATGCCGACTTAAGTACAAGAGGATTGACACTCTAACTTTCTATTATTTGAACCTCTCCTGTGAGTCCAGTTTTAGATTCCGATGCTTAACTTCTGGTTTACTGTATCCTTTGGACCATCTTATTGACGATGAAACACAGAAATTGCATCCGAATTTAATACAAAAGGCACAATGCCGACTTAAGTACAAGAGAACTGACACTCTAACTTTCTATGATTTGAACATCTCCTGTGAGTACAGTTTTTGATTCCGATGCTTCACTTCAGGTTTACTGCATCCCTTGGACCTTCTTATTGACGATGAAGCACAGAGATTGCATCCGAATGTAATACAAAAGGCACAATGCCGACTTAAGTATAAGAATACAGACAGTCTAACTTTCTATGATTTGTATTTCTCCTGTGAGTCCAGTTTTAGATTCCGATGCTTCACTTCAGGTTTACTGTATCCCTTGGACATTCTTATTGACGATGAAACACAGAAATTGCATCCGAATCTAATACAAAGAGGACAATGCCGACTTAAGTACAAGAGGACTGACACTCTAACTTTCTATTATTTGTACCTCTCCTGTGAGTCCAGTTTTAGATTCCGATGCTTCACTTCTGGTTTTCTATAAAACTTGGACCTTCTTATTGACGATGAACCACAGAAATTGCATCAAAATTTAATACAAAAGGCACAATGCCAACTTAAGTACAAGAGGACCAACACACTAACTTTCTATGATTTGAACCTCTCCTGTGAGTCCAGATTTAGATTCCGATGCTTCACTTCAGGTTTACTGTATACCTTGGACCTTCTTATTGACGATGAAACATAGAAATTGCATCCGAATTTAATACAAAAGGCACAATGCCGACTTAAGTACATGAGAACTGACACTCTAACTTTCTATTATATGAACATCTCCTGTGTGTACAGTTTGAGATTCCGATGCTTCACTTCAGGTTTACTGCATCCCTTGGACCTTCTTATTGACGATAAAGCTCAGAAATTGCATCGGAATACAATACAAAAGGCACAATGCCGACTCACGTACAAGAGGACTGACACTCTAACTTTCTATGACTAGAACCTCTCCTTTGAGACCGGTTTTAGATTCCGATGCTTCACTTCAGGTTTACTGTATCCCTTGGACCTTCTTATTGACGATGAAACACAGAAATTGCATCCGAATGTAATACAAAAGGCACAATGCCGACTTAAGAACAATAGGACCGACACTCTAACTCTCTATGATTTGAACCTCTCCTGTGAGTCCAGTTTCAGATTCCGATACTTCACTTCAGGTTTACTGTATCCCATGGACCCTCTTATTGACGATAAAACACAGAAATTGCATCCGAACTTAATACAAAATGAACAATGCCGACTTAAGTACAAGAGCACTGACACTCTAACTTTCAATGATTTAAATCTCTCCTGTGAGTCCAGTTTTACATTCCGATGCTACACTTCAGGTTTACTGTATCCCTTGGACCTTCTTATTAACAATGAAACACAGAAATTGCATCGGAAATAAATACAAAAGGCACAAGGCCGACTTAAGAACAAATGGAGTGACACTCCAACTTTCTATGATTTGAACCTCTCCTGTGAGTCCAGCTTCAGATTCAGATGCTTCACTTCAGGTTTACTGTATCCCTTGGACCTCCTTATTGCCGATGAAGCACAGAAATTGCATCGGAATTTAATACAAAAGGCACAATGCCGACTTACGTACAAGAGGACTGACGCTCTAACTTTCTATGATTAGAACCTCTCCTGTGAGTCCGGTTTTAGATTCCGATGCTTCACTTCAGGTTTACTGTATCCCTTGGACCTTCTTATTGACGATGAAACATAGAAATTGCATCCGAATTTAATACAAAAGGCACAATGCCGACTTAAGTACAAAAGGACTGGCACTCTAACTTACTCTGATTTGAACCTCCACAGTGAGTCTAGTTTTAGATTCCGATGCTTCACTTCTGGTTCACTGTATACCTCGGACCTTCTTATTGACGATGAAACACTGAAATTGCTTCGGAGTTTAATACAAAAGGCACAATGCCGACTTAAGTACAAGAGGACAGACACTTCTTACATTCTATGATTTGAACCTCTCCTGTGAGACCGGTTTTAGAATCCGATGCTTTACTTCAGGTTTACTGTATCCCTTGGACCTTCTAATTTGACGATGAAACACAGAAATTGCACCCGAATTTAATACAAAAGGCACAAAGCCGACTTAATTACAAGAGGACTGACACTCTAACTTTCTTTAATTTGAACCTCCACTGTGAGTCTAGTTTTAGATTCCGATGCTTCACTTCAGGTTTACTGTATACCTCGGACCTTCTTATTGACGATGAAACACAGAAATTGCATCCGAAATTAATACAAAAGGCATAATGCCGATTTAAGTACAAGGGGACTGACAATCTTTCTATGATTTGAACGTCTCCTGTGAGTCCAGTTTTAGATTCCGATGCTTCACTTCAGGTTTACTGTATCCCTTGGACCTCCTTATTGTCGATGAAGCACAGAAATTGCATCGGAATTTCATACAAAAGGCACAATGCCGACTTACGTACAAGAGGACTGACACTCTAACTTTCTATGATTAGAACCTCTCCTGTGAGACCGGTTTTGGATTCTGATGCTTCACTTCAGGTTTACTGTATCCCTTGGACCTTCTTATTGACGATGAAACACAGAAATTGCATCCGAATTTAATACAAAAGGCACAATGCTGACTTAAGTACAAGAGGACTGACACTCTAACTTTCTATGATTTGAACCTCTCCTGTGAGTCTAGTTTTAGATTCCGATGTTTCACTTCAGGTTTACTGTTTACCTCGGACCTTCTTATTGACGATGAAACACAGAAATTGCATCCGAAAGTAATACAAAAGGCACAATGCCGACTTAAGAACAATAGGACTGACACTCTAACTCTCTATGATTTGAACCTTTCCTGTGAGTCCAGTTTCAGATTCCGATGCTTTACTTCAGGTTTACTGTATCCCTTGGTCCTCCTTATTGTCGATTAAGCACAGAAATTGCATCGGAATTTAATACAAAAGGCACAATGCCGACTTACGTACAAGAGGACTGACACTCTAACTTTCTATGATTAGAACCTCTCCTGTGAGACCGGTTTTAGATTCCGATGCTTCACTTCAGGTTTACTGTATCCCTTGGACCTTCTTATTGACGATGAAACACAGAAATTGCATCCGAATTTAATACAAAAGGCACAATGCCGACTTAAGTACAAGAGGACTGACACTCTAACTTTCTGTGATTTTAACCTCTCCTGTGAGTCTAGTTTTAGATTCCGATGTTTCACTTCAGGTTTACTGTTTACCTCGGACCTTCTTATTGACGATGAAACACAGAAATTGCATCCGAATGTAATACAAAAGGCACAATGCCGATTTAAGAACAATAGGACTGACACTCTAACTCTCTATGATTTGAACCTCTCCTTTGAGTCCAGTTTCAGATTCCGATACTTCACTTCAGGTTTACTGTATCCCATGGACCCTCTTATTGACGATGAAACACAGAAATTGCATCCAAACTTAATACAAAATGAACAATGCCGACTTAAGTACAAGAGCACTGACACTCTAACTTTCAATGATTTAAATCTCTGCTGTGAGTCCAGTTTTAGATTCCGATGCTACACTTCAGGTTTACTGTATCTCTTGGACCTTCTTATTAACAATGAAACACAGAAATTGCATCGGAAATAAATACAAAAGGCACAAGGCCGACTTAAGAACAAATGGACTGACACTCCAACTTTCTATGATTTGAACCTCTCCTGTGAGTCCAGTTTCAGATTCCGATGCTTCACTTCAGGTTTACTGTATCCCTTGGACCTCCTTATTGCCGATGAAGCACAGAAATTGCATCGGAATTTAATACAAAAGGCACAATGCCGACTTACGTACAAGAGGACTGACACTCTAACTTTCTATGATTAGAACCTCTCCTGTGAGACCGGTTTTAGATTCCGATGCTTCACTTCAGGTTTACTGTATCCCTTGGACCTTCTTATTGACGATGAAACACAGAAATTGCATCCGAATTTAATACAAAAGGCACAATGCCGACTTAAGTACAAGAGGACTGACACTCTAACTTTCTATGATTTGAACCTCTCCTGTGAGTCTAGTTTTAGATTCCGATGTTTCACTTCAGGTTTACTGTATACCTCGGACCTTCTTATTGACGATGAAGCACTGAAATTGCAACGGAGTTTAATACAAAAGGCACAATGCCGACTTAAGTACAAGATGACTGACACTCTAACTTTCTATGATTAGAAGTTCTCCTGTGAGACCGGTTTTAGGTTCCGATGCTTCACTACAGGTTTACTGTATCCCATGGACCCACTTATTGACGATGAAACACAGAAATTGCATCCAAATTTAATACAAAAAGCATAATGCCGACTTAAGTACAAGAGGACAGACACTTCTTAAATTCTATGATTTGAACCTCTCCTGTGAGACCGGTTTTAGAATCCGATGCTTCACTTCAGGTTTACTGTATCCCTTGGACCTTCTTATTGACGATGAAACACAGAAATTGCATCCGAATTTAATACAAAAGGCACAATGCAGAATTAAGTACAAGAGGACTGGCACTCTAACTTACTCTGATTTGAACCTCCCCAGTGAGTCTAGTTTTAGATTCCGATGCTTCACTTCTGGTTCACTGTATACCTCGGACCTTCTTATTGACGATGAAACACTGAAATTGCTTCGGAGTTTAATACAAAAGGCACAATGCCGACTTAAGTACAAGATGACTGACACTCTAACTTTCTATGATTAGAACTTCTCCTGTGAGACCAGTTTTAGGTTCCGATGCTTCACTTCAGGTTTACTGTATCCCATGGACCCACCTATTGACGATGAAACACAGAAATTGCATCCAAATTTAATACAAAAAGCACAATGCCGACTTAAGTACAAGAGGACAGACACTTGTTACATTCTATGATTTGAACCTCTCCTGTGAGACCGGTTTTAGAATCCGATGCTTCACTTCAGGTTTACTGTATCCCTTGGACCTTCTAATTTGACGATGAAACACAGAAATTGCACCCGAATTTAATACAAAAGGCACAATGCCGACTTAATTACAAGAGGACTGACACTCTAACTTTCTTTAATTTGAACCTCCACTGTGAGTCTAGTTTTAGATTCCGATGCTTCACTTCAGGTTTACTGTATACCTCGGACCTTCTTATTGACGATGAAACACAGAAATTGCATCCGAAATTAATACAAAAGGCATAATGCCGATTTAAGTACAAGAGGACTGACAATCTTTCTATGATTTGAACGTCTCCTGTGAGTCCAGTTTTAGATTCCGATGCTTCACTTCAGGTTTACTGTATCCCTTGGACCTCCTTATTGTCGATGAAGCACAGAAATTGCATCGGAATTTAATACAAAAGGCACAATGCCGACTAACGTACAAGAGGACTGACACTCTAACTTTCTATTATTAGAACCTCTCCTGTGAGACCGGTTTTAGATTCCGATGCTTCACTTCAGGTTTACTGTATCCCTTGGACCTTCTTATTGACGATGAAACACAGAAATTGCATCCGAATTTAATACAAAAGGCACAATGCTGACTTAAGTACAAGAGGACTGACACTCTAACTTTCTATGATTTGAACCTCTCCTGTGAGTCTAGTTTTAGATTCCGATGTTTCACTTCAGGTTTACTGTTTACCTCGGACCTTCTTATTGACGATGAAACACAGAAATTGCATCCGAATGTAATACAAAAGGCACAATGCCGACTTAAGAACAATAGGACTGACACTCTAACTCTCTATGATTTGAACCTCTCCTGTGAGTCCCGTTTTTGATTCCGATGCTTCACTTCAATTTTACTGTATCCCTTGGACCTTCTTATTGACGATGAAACACAGAACTTGCATCCGAAGTTAATACAAGAGGCACAATGCCGATTTAAGTACAAGAGGACTGACAATCTTTCTATGATTTGAACGTCTCCTGTGAGTCCAGTTTTAGATTCCGATGCTTAACATCTGGTTTATTGTATCCCTTGGACCTTCTTATTGAAGATGAAACACAGAAATTGCATCCGAATTTAATACAAAATTCACAATGCCGACTTAAGTACAAGAGGACTGACACTCTAACTTTCTATGATTTGAACCACTCCTGTGAGTCCCGTTTTAGATTCCGATGCTTCACTTCAGGTTTACTGTATCCCTTGGACCTTCTTATTAACGATGAAACACAGAAATTGCATCCGAATTTAATACAAAAGGCACAATGCCGACTTAAGTACAAGAGGACTGACACTCTAACGTTCTATGATTTGAACCTCTCCTGTGAGTCCCGTTTTTGATTCCGATGCTTCACTTCAATTTTACTGTATCCCTTGGACCTTCTTATTAACAATGAAACACAGAAATTGCATCGGAATTAAATACAAAATGCACAATGCCGACTTAAGAGCAATAGGACTGACACTCTAACTTTCTATGATTTGAACCTCTCCTCTGAGTCCAGTGTCAGATACCGATACTTCACTTCAGGTTTACTGTATACCTTGGACCTCCTTATTGACGATGAAGCACAGAAATTGCATCGGAATTTAATACAAAAGGCACAATGCCGACTTAAGTAAAAGAGGACTGACACTCTAAATTTCTATGATTGGAACCTCTCCTGTGAGTCCAGTTTTAGATTCCGATGCTTCACTTCAGGTTTACTGTATACCTTGGACCTTCTTATTGACGATGAAACACAGTAATTGCATCCGAATTTAATACAAAAGGCACAATGCCGGCTTAAGTACAAGAGGACTGACACTCTAACTTTTTATGATTTGAACCTCCCCTGTGAGTCCAGTTTCAGATTCCGATGCTTCAATCCAGGTTTACTGTATCCATGGACCCTCTTATTGACGATGAAACACAGAATTTGCATCCTAATTTAATACAAAAAGCACAATGCCGACTTAAGTACAAGAGGACAGACACTTCTTACATTCTATGATTTGAACCTCTCCTGTGAGACTGGTTTTAGACTCTGTTGCTTCACTTCATGTTTACTGTATAACTTGGACCTTCTTATTGACGATGAAACACAGAAATTGCATCCGAACTTTATACAAAAGGCACAATGCCGACTTAAGTACAAGAGGATTGACACTCTAACTTTCTATTATTTGAACCTCTCCTGTGAGTCCAGTTTTAGATTCCGATGCTTAACTTCTGGTTTACTGTATCCTTTAGACCTTCTTATTGACGATGAAACACAGAAATTGCATCCGAATTTAATACAAAAGGCACAATGCCGACTTAAGTACAAGAGAACTGACACTCTAACTTTCTATGATTTGAACATCTCCTGTGAGTACAGTTTTTGATTCCGATATTCACTTCAGGTTTACTGCATTCCTTGGACCTTCTTATTGACGATGAAGCACAGAGATTGCATCCAAATGTAATACAAAAGGCACAATGCCGACTTAAGTATAAGAATACAGACAGTCTAACTTTCTATGATTTGTACCTCTCCTGTGAGTCCAGTTTTAGATTCCGATGCTTCACTTCGGGTTTACTGTATACCTCGGACCTTCCTATTGACGATGAAACACAGAAATTGCATCCGAATATAGTACAAGAGGCACAATGCCGATTTAAGTACAAGAGGACTGACAATCTTTCTATGATTTGAACGTCTCCTGTGAGTCCAGTTTTAGATTCCGATGCTTAACTTCTGGTTTATTGTATCCCTTGGACCTTCTTATTGACGATGAAACATAGAAATTGCATCCGAATTTAATACAAAAGGCTCAATGCCGACTTAAGTACAAGAGGACTGACACTCTAACTTTCTATGATTTGAACCTCTCCTGTGAGTCCCGTTTTAGATTCCGATGCTTCACTTCAGGTTTACTGTATCCCTTGGACCTTCTTATTGACGATGAAACACAGAAATTGCATCCGAATTTAATACAAAAGGCACAATGCCGACTTAAGTACAAGAGGACTGACACTCTAACACTCTATGACTTGAACCTCTCCTGTGAGTCCCGTTTTAGATTCCGTTGCTTCACTTCAATTTTACTGTATCCCTTGGACCTTCTTATTAACAATGAAACACAGAAATTGCATCGGAATTAAATACAAAATGCACAATGCCGACTTACGTACAAGAGGACTGACACTCTAACTTTCTATGATTAGAACCTCTCCTGTGAGACCGGTTTTAGATTCCGATGCTTCACTTCAGGTTTACTGTATCCCTTGGACCTTCTTATTGACGATGAAACACAGAAATTGCATCCGAATTTAATACAAAAGGCACAATGCTGACTTAAGTACAAGAGGACTGACACTCTAACTTTCTATGATTTGAACCTCTCCTGTGAGTCTAGTTTTAGATTCCGATGTTTCACTTCAGGTTTACTGTTTACCTCGGACCTTCTTATTGACGATGAAACACAGAAATTGCATCCGAATGTAATACAAAAGGCACCATGCCGACTTAAGAAGAATAGGACTGACACTCTAACTCTCTATGATTTGAACCTTTCCTGTGAGTCCAGTTTCAGATTCCGATGCTTCACTTCAGGTTTACTGTATCCCTTGGTCCTCCTTATTGTCGATTAAGCACAGATATTGCATTGGAATTTAATACAAAAGGCACAATGCCGACTTACGTACAAGAGGACTGACACTCTAACTTTCTATGATTTGAACCTCTCCTGTGAGACCTGTTTTAGATTCCGATGCTTCACTTCAGGTTTACTGTATCCCTTGGACCTTCTTATTGACGATGAAACACAGAAATTGCATCCGAATTTAATACAAAAGGCACAATGCTGACTTAAGTACAAGAGGACTGACACTCTAACTTTCTATGATTTGAACCTCTCCTGTGAGTCTAGTTTTAGATTCCGATGTTTCACTTCAGGTTTACTGTTTACCTCGAACCTTCTTATTGACGATGAAACACAGAAATTGCATCCGAATTTAATACAAAAGGCACAATGCTGACTTAAGTACAAGAGGACTGACACTCTAACTCTCTATGATTTGAACCTCTCCTGTGAGTCCAGTTTCAGATTCCGATACTTCACTTCAGGTTTACTGTAACACTTGGACCTCCTTGTTGACGATGAAGCACTGAAATTGCATCGGAGTTTAATACAAAAGGCATAATGCCGACATAAGTACAAGATGACTGACACTCTAACTTTCTATGATTAGAACTTCTCCTGTGAGACCGGTTTTAGGTTCCGATGCTTCACTACAGGTTTACTGTATCCCATGGACCCACTTATTGACGATGAAACACAGAAATTGCATCCAAATTTAATACAAGAAGCACAATGCCGACTGAAGTACAAGAGGACAGACGCTTCTTACATTCTATGATTTGAACCTCTCCTGTGAGACCGGTTTTAGAATCCGATGCTTCACTTCAGGTTTACTGTATCGCTTGGACCTTCTTATTATCGATGAAACACAGAAATTGCATCCGAATTTAATACAAAAGGCACAATGCCGACTTAAGTACAAGAGGACTGACACACTAACTCTCTTTGATTTGAACCTCCCCTGTGAGTCTAGTTTTAGATTCCGATGCTTCACTTTGGGTTTACTGTATACCTCGGACCTTCCTATTGACGATGAAACACAGAAATTGCATCCGAATTTAGTACAGGAGGCACAATGCCGATTTAAGTACAAGAGGACTGACAATCTTTATATGATTTGAACGTCTCCTGTGAGTCCAGTTTTAGATTCCGATGCTTAACTTCTGGTTTATTGTATCCCTTGGACCTTCTTATTGACGATGAAACACAGAAATTGCATCCGAATTTAATACAAAAGTCTCAATGCCGACTTAAGTACAAGAGGACTGACACTCTAACTTTCTATGATTTGAACCTCTCCTGTGAGTCCCGTTTTAGATTCCGATGCTTCACTTCAGGTTTACTGTATCCCTTGGACCTTCTTATTGACGATGAAACACAGAAATTGCATCCGAATTTAATACAAAAGGCACAATGCCGACTTAAGTACAAGAGGACTGACACTCTAACATTCTATGATTTGAACCTCTACTGTGAGTCCCGTTTTAGATTCCGATGCTTCACTTTAATTTTACTGTATCCCTTGGACCTTCTTATTAACAATGAAACACAGAAATTGCATCGGAATTAAATACTAAATGCACAATGCCGACTTAAGAGCAGTAGGACTGACACTCAAACTTTCTATGATTTGAACCTCTCCTGTGAGTCCAGTGTCAGATTCCGATACTTCACTTCAGGTTTACTGTATACCTTGGACCTCCTTATTGACGATGAAGCACAGAAATGGCATCGGAATTAAATACAAAAGGCACAATGCCAACTTAAGTACAAGAGGACTGACACTCTAAATTTCTATGATTTGAACCTCTCCTGTGAGTTCAGTTTCTGATTCCGATGCTTCATTTCAGGTTTACTGTATACCTTGGACCTTCTTATTGACGATGAAACACAGTAATTGCATCCGAATTTAATACAAAAGCACAATGCCGGCTTAAGTACAAGAGGACTGACACTCTAACTTTTTATGATTTGAACCTCCCCTGTGAGTCCAGTTTCAGATTCCGATGCTTCACTCCAGGTTTACTGTAACCCATGGACCCTCCTATTGACGATGAAACACAGAATTTGCATCCGAATTTAATACAAAAGGCACAATGCCGACTTAAGTACAAAAGAACTGACACTCTAACTTTCTATGATTTGAACATCTCCTGTGAGTACAGTTATTGATTCCGATGCTTCACTTCAGGTTTACTGCATCCCTTGGACCTTCTTATTGACGATGAAGCCCAGAGATTGCATCCTAATGTAATACAAAAGGCACAATGCCGACTTAAGTATAAGAATACAGACACTCTAACTTTCTATGATTTGTACCTCTCCTGTGAGTCCAGTTTTAGATTCCGATGCTTCACTTCAGGTTTACTGTATCCCTTGGACATTCTTATTGACGATGAAACACAGAAATTGCATCCGAATTTAATACAAAGGGGACAATGTCGACTTAAGTACAAGAGGACTGATACTCTAACTTTCTATGATATGAACCACTCCTGTGAGTCCAGTTTTAGATTCCGATGCTTCACTTCGGGTTTACTGTATACCTTGGACCTTCTTATTGACGATGAAACACAGAAATTGCATCCGAATTTAATACAAAAGGCACAATGCCGACTTAAGTACAAGAGGACTGACACTCTAACTTTCTATGATTTGTACCTCTCCTGTGAGTCCAGTTTTAGATTCCGATGCTTCACTTCTGGTTTTCTATAAAACTTGGACCTTCTTATTGACGATGAACCACAGAAATTGCATCAAAATTTAATACAAAAGGCACAATGCCAACTTAAGTACAAGAGGACCAACACACTAACTTTCTATGCTTTGAACCTCTCCTGTGAGTCCAGATTTAGATTCCGATGCTTCACTTCAGGTTTACTGTATACCTTGGACCTTCTTATTGACGATGAAACATTGAAATTGCATCCGAATTTAATACAAAAGGCACAATGCCGACTAAAGTACATGAGAACTGACACTCTAACTTTCTATTAAATGAACATCTCCTGTGGGTACAGTTTGAGATTCCGTGGCTTCACTTCAGGTTTACTGCATCCCTTGGACCTTCTTATTGACGATGAAACATAGAAATTGCATCCGAATTTAATACAAAATGCACAATGCGACTTAAGTACAAGACGACAGACACTCTAACTTTCTATGATTTGAACCTGTCCTGTGAGTCCAGTTTTAGATTCCGATGCTTAACTTCTGGTTTACTGTGTCCCTTGGACCTTCTTAATGACGATGAAACACAGAAATTGCATCCGAATTTAATACAAAATGCACAATGCCGGCTTAAGTACATGAGAACTGACACTCTAACTTTCTATGATTTGAACATCTCCTGTGAGTACAGTTTTAGATTCCGTTGCTTCACTTCTGGTTTACTGCATCCCTTGGACCTTCTTATTGACGATGAAGCACAGAAATTGCATCCGAATTTAATAGAAAGGGGACAATGCCGTCTTAGGTACTAGAGGACTGACACTCTACCTTTCTATGATTTGAACCTCTCCTGTGAGTCGAGTTTTACATTCCGATGCTTCACTTCAGGTTTACTGTATACCTTGGACATTCTTATTGACAATGAAACACAGAAAATGCATCCGAATTTAATACAAAAGGCACAATGCCGACTTAAGTACAAGAGGACTGACACTATAACTTTCTATGATTTGAACCTCTGCTGTGAGTCCAGTTTTAGATTCTGATGCTTCACTTCCTGTTTACTATAAAGCTTGGACCTTCTTATTGACGATGAAACACAGAAATTTCATCATAATTTAATACAAAAGGCACAATGCCGACTTAAGTACAAGAGGACTGACACACTATCTTTCTATGATTTGAACCTCTCCTGTGAGTCCAGTTTTAGATTCCGATGCTTCATTTCAAGTTTACTGTATACCTTAGGCCATCTTATTGACGATGAAACACAGAAATTGCATCCGAATTTAATACAAAAGGCACAATGCCGACTTAAGTAGAGGAGTACTGACACTCTAACTTTCTATGATTTGAACCTCTCCTGTGAGTCCAGTTGTAGATTGCGATGCTTCACTTCAGGTTTACTATATACCTTGGACCTTCTTCTTAACGATGAAACACAGAAATTGCATCCTAAATTAATACAAAAGGCACAATGCCGTCTTAAGTACAAGAGGACTGACACTCTATCATTCTATGATTTGAACCTCTCCTGTGAGTCCAGTTTTAGATTCCGATGCTTCACTTCAGGTTTACTGTATACCTACGACATTCTTATTGACGATGAAACACAATAATTGCTTCCGAATTTAATACAGAAGGCACAATGCCGACTTAAGTACAAGAGGACTGACACTCTAACTTTCTATGATTTATACCTCTCCTGTGAGTCCAGTTTTAGATTCCGATGCTTCACGTCAGGTTCTCTATATACCTTGGACCTTCTTATTGACGATGAAACACAGAAATTGCATCCTAATTTAATACAAAAGGCAAAAGGCCGACTTAAGTACAAGAGGACTGACAATCTAAATTTCTATGATTTGAAGCTCTCCTGTGAGTCCAGTTTTAGATCCCGATGCTTCACGTCAGGTTTACTGTACACCGTGGATCTTCTTATTGACGATGAAACACAGAAATTTTATCCTAATTGAATACAAAAGGCACAATGCCGACTTAAGTACAAGAGGATTGACACTCTAACTTAATATGATTTGAGCCCCGTGTTGTGAGCCCAGTTTTAGATTCCATTGCTTCACTTCAGGTGTACTGTATACCTTGGACCTTCTTATTGACAATGAAACACAGATTTTGGATCCTAATTTTATACAAAAAACACAATGCCCACTTAAGTACATGAGGACTGACTCTCTAACTTACTATGATTTGAGATTCTCCTGTGAGTCGAGGTTTAGATTCCGAGGCTTTACTTCAGGCTTACTGTTTCCCTTGGACCTTCTTATTGACGACGAAACACAGAAATTGCATCCGAATTTAATACAATAGGCACAATGCCGACATAAGTACAAGAGGACTGACACTCTAAATTTCTATGATTTTAACCTCTCCTGTGAGTCCAGTTTTAGATTCCGATGATTCACTTCAGGTTTACTATATACCTTGGACCTTCTTATTGACGATGAAACACAGAAATTGCATCCTAATTTAATACAAAAGGCACAATGCCGATTTAAGTACAAGTGGACTGACACTCTAACTTTCTATTATTTGAAACCCTCCCGTGAGTCCAGTTTTAGATTCCGATGCTGCACTTCAGGTTTACTGTATACCTTAGGCCTTCTTATCGACGATGAAACACAGAAATTGCTTCCGAATTTAATACAAAAGGCACAATGCCGACTTAAGTAGAGGAGTACTGACACTCTAACTTTCTATGATTTGAACCTCTCCTGTGAGTCCAGTTTTAGATTGCGATGCTTCACTTCAGGTTCACTGTATACCTAGGACCTTCTTCGTAACGATGAAAAACAGAAATAGCATCCTAAATTAATACAAAAGGCACAATGCCGACTTAAGTACAAGAGGACTGACACTCTACCTTTCTATGATTTGAACCTCTCCTGTGAGTCCAGTTTTAGATTCCGATGCTTCACTTCAGGTTTACTGTATACCTACGACATTCGTATTGACGATGAAACACAATAATTGCTTCCGAATTTAATACAAAAGGCACAATGCCGACTTAAGTACAAGAGGACTGACACTCTAACTTTCTGTGATTTGAACCTATCCTGTGAGTCCAGTTTTCGATTCCGATGCTTCACATCAGGTTTACTGTATCCCTTGGACCTTCTTATTGACGATGAATCACAGAAATTGCATCCGAATTTTATACAAAAGGCACAATGCCGCCTTTAGTACAAGAGGACTGACACTCTAACCTTTTATGATTTCTGCCTTTTCTGTGAGTCCAGTTTTAGATTCCGATGCTTCACTTCAGGTTTACTGTATACCTAGGACCTTCTTTTAAACGATGAAACACAGAAATTGCTTCCTAATTTATTACAAAAGGCACATGCCGACTTAAGAACAAGAGGACTGACACTCTAACTTTCTACGATTTGAACCCCTCCTGTGAGTCCAGTTTTAGATTCCGATGCTTCACGTCAGGTTCACTATATACCTTGGACCTTCTTATTGACGATGAAACACAGCAATTGCATCCTAATTGAATACAAAAATCACAATGCCGACTTAAGTACAAGGGGATTGACACTCTACCTTAATATAATTTTAACCCCTATTGTGAGCCCAGTTTTCGATTCCGTTGCTTCACTTCAGGTTTACTGTTTTCCTTGGACCTTCTTATTGACAATGAAACACAGATTTTGCATCCTAATTTAATACAAAAGGCACAATGCTGACTTAAGTACAAGAGGACTGACACATTAACTTACTATGGTTTGAACCTCTCCTGTGAGTCCAGTTTTAGATTCCGATGCTTCATTTCAGGTTTACTGTATACCTTAGGCCATCTTATTGACGATGAAACACAGAAATTCCATCCGAATTTAATACAAAATTCATAATGCCGGCTTAAGTACAAGAGGACTGACACTCAAACTTTCTATTATTTGAACCTCTCATGTAAGTCCAGTTTTAGATTCCGATGCTGCACTTCAGGTTTACCGCATACCTTGGACCTTCTTATTGACGATGAATCACAGAAATTCATCCTAATTTAATACAAAAGGCACAATGCCGACTTAAGAACAATAGGACTGACACTCAAACTTTCTATGAATTGAACCCCTCCTGTGAGTCTAGATTTAGATTCCGTTGCTTCACATCAGGTTCACTGTATACCTCGGATCTTATTATTGCCGATGAAACACAGAAATTGCATCCGAATTTAATACAAAAGGCACAATGCCGACTTAAGTACAAGAGGACTGACACTCTATCATTCTATGATTTGAACCTCTCCTGTGAGTCCAGTTTTAGATTCCTTTGCTTCACTTCAAGTTTACTGTATACCTACGACATTCTTATTGACGATGAAACACAATAATTGCTTCCGAATTTAATACAGAAGGCACAATGCCGACTTAAGTACAAGAGGACTGACACTCTAACTTTCTATGATTTATAACTCTACTGTGAGTCCAGTTTTAGATTCCGATGCTTCACGTCAGGTTCTCTATATACCTTGGACCTTCTTATTGACGATGAAACACAGAAATTGCATCCTAATTTAATACAAAAGGCAAAAGGCCGACTAAAGTACAAGAGGACTGGCACTCTAAATTTCTATGATTTGAAGCTCTCCTGTGAGTCCAGTTTTTGATCCCGATGCTTCACGTCAGGTTTACTGTATACCGTGGATCTTCTTATTGACGATGAAACACAGAAATTTGATCCTAATTGAATACAAAAGGCACAATGCCGACTTAAGTACAAGAGGATTGACACTCTAACTTAATATGATTTGAACCCCGTCTTGTGAGCCCAGTTTTAGATTCCATTGCTTCACTTCATGGTTACTGTATACCTTGGACCTTCTTATTGACGATGAAACACAGATTTTGGATCCTAATTTTATACAAAAAGCACAATGCCCACTTAAGTACATGAGGACTGACTGTCTAACTTACTATGATTTGAGATTCTCCTGTGAGTCAAGTTTTAGATTCCGAGGCTTTACTTCAGGCTTACTGTATCCCTTGGACCTTCTTATTGACGACGAAACACAGAAATTGCATCCGAATTTAATACAATAGGCACAATGCCGACATAAGTACAAGAGGACTGACACTCTAAATTTCTATGATTTTAACCTCTCCTGTGAGTCCAGTTTTAGATTCCGATGCTTCATTTCAGGTTTACTGTATACCTTAGGCCATCTTATTGACGATGAAACACAGAAATTCCATCCGAATTTAATACAAAATTCATAATGCCGACGTAAGTACAAGAGGACTGACACTCAAACTTTCTATGATTTGAACCTCTCATGTAAGTCGAGTTTTAGATTCCGATGCTGCACTTCAGGTTTACCGCATACCTTGGACCTTCTTATTGACGATGAATCACAGAAATTGCATCCTAATTTAATACAAAAGGCACAATGCCGACTTAAGAACAATAGGACTGACACTCAAACTTTCTATGAATTGAACCCCTCCTGTGAGTATAGATTTAGATTCCGTTGCTTCACATCAGGTTCACTGTATACCTCGGATCTTATTATTGCCGATGAAGCACAGAAATTGCATCCGAATTTAATACAAAAGGCACAATGCCGATTTAAATACAAGTGCACTGACACTCTAACTTTCTATTATTTGAAACCCTCCCGTGAGTCCAGTTTTAGATTCCGATGCTGCACTTCAGGTTTACTGTATACCTTAGGCTTTCTTATCGACGATGAAACACAGAAATTGCATCCGAATTTAATACAAAAGGCACAATGCCGACTTAAGTACAAGAGGACTGACACTCTATCATTCTACAATTTGAACCTCTCCTGTGAGTCCAATTTTAGATTCCGATGCTTCACTTCAGGTTTACTGTATACCTACGACATTCTTATTGACGATGAAACACAATAATTGCTTCCGAATTTAATACAGAAGGCACAATGCCGACTTAAGTACAAGAGGACTGACACTCTAACTTTCTATGATTTATACCTCTCCTGTGAGTCCAGTTTTAGATTCCGATGCTTCACGTCAGGTTCTCTATATACCTTGGACCTTCTTATTGACGATGAAACACAGAAATTGCATCCTAATTTAATACAAAAGGCAAAAGGCCGACTTAAGTACAAGAGGACTGACACTCTAAATTTCTATGATTTGAAGCACTCCTGTGAGTCCAGTTTTAGATCCCGATGCTTCACGTCAGGTTTACTGTACACCGTGGATCTTCTTATTGACGATGAAACACAGAAATTTTATCCTAATTGAATACAAAAGGCACAATGCCGACTTAAGTACAAGAGGATTGACACTCTAACTTAATATGATTTGAACCCCGTCTTGTGAGCCCAGTTTTAGATTCCATTGCTTCACTTCAGGTTTACTGTATACCTTGGACCTTCTTATTGACGATGAAACACAGATTTTGGATCCTAATTTTATACAAAAAACACAATGCCCACTTAAGTACATGAGGACTGACTCTCTAACTTACTATGATTTGAGATTCTCCTGTGAGTCGAGTTTTAGATTCCGAGGCTTTACTTCAGGCTTACTGTATCCCTTGGACCTTCCTATCGACGACGAAACACAGAAATTGCATCCGAATTTAATACAATAGGCACAATGCCGACTTAAGAACAAGAGGACTGACACTCAAACTTTCTATGATTCGAACCTTTCGTGTGAGTCCAGTTTTAGATTCCGATGCTTCACTTAAGGTTTACTGTATCCCTTGGACCTCCTTATTGACGATGTAACACAGAAATTGCATCCGAATTTAATACAAAAGGCACAATGCCGACTTAAGTACAAGAGGACTGTCACTCTAACTTTCAATGCTATGAACCTCTCCTGTGAGTCGAGTTTTCGATTCCGATGCTTTACTTCAGGTTTACTGTATCCCTTGGACCTTCTTATTGATGACGAAACAAAGAAATTGCATCCGAATTTAATACAATAGGCACAATTGCGACTTAAGTACAAGGGCACTGACACTCTATCTTTCCATGATTTGAACCTCTCCTGTGAGTCCAGTTTTAGATTCCGATGCTCACTTCATGTTTACTGAATCCGTTGGACCTTCTTATTGACGATGAAACACAGAAATGGCATCCAAACTAGATACAAAAAGGCTCAATGCCGACATAAGTATATGAGGACTGACACTCTAACTTTCTATGCTATGAACCTCTCCTGTGAGTCAAGTTTTAGATTCCGATGCTTCACTTCAGGTTTACTATATACCTTGGACCTTCTTATTGACGATGAAACACAGAAATTGCATCCTAATTTAATACAAAAGGCACAATGCCGACATAAGTACAAGAGGATTGACCCTCTAACTTAATATGATTTTATCATCTCCTGTGAGCCCAGTTTTCGATTCCGTTGCTTCACTTCAGGTTTACTGTATACCTTGGACCTTCTTATAGACAATGAAACACAGATTTTGCATCCTAATTTAATACAAAAGGCACAATGCCGACTTAAGTACATGAGGACTGACACTCTAACTTTCTATGATTTGAACCTCTCCTGTGAGTCCAGTTTCAGATTCCGATGCTCCACTTCAGGTTTACTGTATACCGTGGACCTTCTTATTGACGATGAAACACAGGAATTTCATGTTAATTGAATACCAAAGGCACAAGGCCGACTTAAGTACAAAAGGATTGACACTCAAACTTAATTTCATTTGAACCCGTCCTGTGAGCCCAGGTTTAGATTCCGTTGCTTCACTTCAGGTTTACTGTATTCCTTGGACCTTCTAATTGACGGTGAAACACAGAAATTGCAACCTAATTTAATACAAAAAACAATACCGACATAAGTACAAGAGGACTGACACTCTAACTTTCTATTATTTGAACCTCTCCTGTGAGTCCAGTTTTAGATTCCGATGCCTCACTTCAGGTTTACTGTATACCGTGGACTTTCTTATTGACGATGAAACACAGAAATTTCAGCCTAATTGAATACAAAAGGCAGAATGCCGACTTAAGTACAAGAGGACTGACACTCTAACATACTATTATTTGAAACCCTCCCGTAAGTCCAGTTTTAGATTCCGATGCTTCACTTCAGGTATACTGTATACCTTATGCCTTCTTATCGACGATGAAACACAGAATTTGCATCCGAATTTAATACGAAAGGCACAATGCCGACTTAACTAGAGGAGTACTGACACTCTAACTTTCTATGATTTGAACCTCTCCTGTGAGTCCAGTTTTAGATTGCGATGCTTCACTTCAGGTTTACTGTACACCTTGGACCTTTTTCTTAACGATGAAACACAGAAATTGCAACCAAAATTAATACAAAAGGCACAATGCCGACTTAAGTACAAGAGGACTGACACTCTATCTTTCTATGATTTGAACCTCTCCTGTGAGTCCAGTTTTAGATTCCGATGCTTCACTTCAGGTTCACTGTATACCTACGACATTCTTATTGACGATGAAACACAATAATTGCTTCCGAATTTAATACAAAAGGCACAATGCCGACTTAAGTACAAGAGGACTGACACTCTAACTTTCTATGATTTATACCTCTCCTGTGAGTCCAGTTTTAGATTCCGATGCTTCACGTCAGGTTCTCTATATACCTTGGACCTTCTTATAGACGATGAAACACAGAAATTGCATCCTAATTTAATACAAAAGGCAAAAGGCCGACTTAAGTACAGGAGGACTGACACACTAAATTTCTATGATTTGAACCTCTCCTGTAAGTCCAGTTTTAGATCCCGATGCTTCACGTCAGGTTTACTGTATACCGTGGACCTTCTTATTGACGATGAAACACAGAAATTTTATCGTAATTGAATACAAAAGGCACAATGCCGACTTAAGTACAAGACGATTAACACTCTAACTTAATATGATTTGAACCCCGTCTTGTGAGCCCAGTTTTAGATTCCATTCCTTCACTTCAGGTTTACTGTATACCTTGGACCTTCTTATTGACGATGAAACACAGATTTTGGATCCTAATTTTATACAAAAAGCACAATGCCTACTTAAGTACATGAGGACTGACTCTCTAACTTACTATGATTTGAGCCTCTCCTGTGAGTACAGTTTTAGATTCCGATGCTTCACTTGAGATTTACTGTATCCCTTGGACCTCCTTATTGACGATGTAACACAGAAATTGCATCCGAATTTAATACAAAAGGCACAATGCCGACTTAAGAACAAGACGACTGTCACTCTAACTTTCTATGCTATGAACCTCTCCTGTGAGTCAAGTTTTAGATTCCGATGCTTCACTTCAGGTTTACTGTATACCTTGGACCATCTTATTGACGATGAAACATAGAAATTGCATCGGAATTTAATACAAAAGCCACAATGCCGACTTAAGTACAAGAGGACTGACACTCTAATTTTCTATGATTTGAACCTCTCCTGTGAGTCCAGTTTTAGATTTCGATGCTTCACTTCAGGATTACTGTATACCTAGGACCATCTTATTGACGATGAAACACAGAAATTGCATCCGATTTTAATACAAAAGGCACAATGCCGACTTAAGTACAAGAGGACTGACACTTCAACTTTCTTTGATTTGAACCTCTCCTGTGAGTCCAGTTTTAGATTCCGATGCTTCACATCAGGTTTACTGTATCCCTTGGACCTTCTTATTGACGATGAATCACAGAAATTGCATCCGAATTTTTATACAAAAGGCATAATGCCGCCTTGAGTACAAGAGGACTGACACTCTAACTTTTTATGATTTGAACCTCTCCTGTGAGTCCAGTTTCTGATTCCGATGCTTCACTTCAGGTTTACTGTATACCTTGGACCTTCTTCTTAACGATGAAACACAGAAATTGCATCCTAAATTAATACAAAAGGCACTATGGCGACTTAAGTACAAGAGGACTGACACTCTAACTTTCTATGATTTGAACCTCTCCTGTGACTCCAGTTTTAGATTCCGATGCTTCATTTCAGGTTTACTATATACCTTGGACCTTCTTATTGACGATGAAACACAGAAATTGCATCTTAATTTAATACGAAAGGCACAATGCCGACTTAAGAATAAGAGGACTGACACTCTAACTTTCAACGATTTGAACCCCTCCTGTGAGTCCAGTTATAGATTCCGATGCTTCACGTCAGGTTCACTATATACCTTGGACCTTCTTATTGACGATGAAACACAGCAATTGCATCCGAATTGAATACAAAAATCACAATGCCGACTTAAGTACAAGAGGATTGACACTCTAACTTAATATGATTTTAACCCCTCCTGTGAGCCCAGTTTTCGATTCCGTTGCTTCACTTCAAGTTTACTGTATACCTTGGACCTTCTTATAGACAATGAAACACAGATTTTGCATCCTAATTTAATACAAAAGGCACAATGCCGACTTAAGTACAAGCGGACAGACTCTCTAACTTTCTTTGATTTGAGCCTCTCCTGTGAGTCCAGTTTTAGATTCCGATGCTTTACTTCAGGTTTACTGTATCCCTTGGACCTTCTTATTGATGACGAAACACAGAAATTGCATCCGAATTTAATACAGTAGGCACAATGGCGACTTAAGTACAAGAGCACTGACACTCTATCTTTCTATGATTTGAACCTCTCCTGTGGGTCCAGTTTTAGATTCCGATGCTCACTTCATGTTTACTGTATCCGTTGGACCTTCTTATTGACGATGAAACACAGAATTTGCATCCAAAATAATTACAAAAAGGCACAATGCCGACTTAAGTACATGAGGATTGACACTTCAACTTTCTTTGATTTGAACCTCTCCTGTGAGACCAGTTTTAGATTCCGATGCTTCACATCAGGTTTACTGTATCCCTTGGACCTTCTTATTGACGATGAATCACAGAAATTGCATCCGAATTTTATACAAAAGGCATAATGCCGCCTTGAGTACAAGAGGACTGACACTCTAACTTTTTATGATTTGAACCTCTCCTGTGAGTCCAGTTTCTGATTCCGATGCTTCACTTCAGGTTTACTGTATACCTTGGACCTTCTTCTTAACGATGAAACACAGAAATTGCATCCTAAATTAATACAAAAGGCACTATGCCGACTTAAGTACAAGAGGACTGACACTCTAACTTTCTATGATTTGAACCTCTCCTGTGACTCCAGTTTTAGATTCCGATGCTTCACTTCAGGTTTACTATATACCTTGGACCTTCTTATTGACGATGAAACACAGAAATTGCATCCTAATTTAATACGCAAGGCACAATGCCGACTTAAGAACAAGAGGACTGACACTCTAACTTTCAACGATTTGAACCCCTCCTGTGAGTCCAGTTATAGATTCCGATGCTTCACGTCAGGTTCACTATATACCTTGGACCTTCTTATTGACGATGAAACACAGCAATTGCATCCTAATTGAATACAAAAATCACAATGCCGACTTAAGTACAAGAGGATTGACACTCTAACTTAATATGATTTTAACCCCTCCTGTGAGCCCAGTTTTCGATTCCGTTGCTTCACTTCAAGTTTACTGTATACCTTGGACCTTCTTATAGACAATGAAACACAGATTTTGCATCCTACTATAATACAAAAGGCACAATGCCGACTTAAGTACAAGCGGACAGACTCTCTAACTTTCTTCGATTTGAGCCTCTCCTGTGAGTCCAGTTTTAGATTCCGATGCTTTACTTCAGGTTTACTGTATCCCTTGGACCTTCTTATTGATGACGAAACACAGAAATTGCATCCGAATTTAATACAGTAGGCACAATGGCGACTTAAGTACAAGAGCACTGACACTCTATCTTTCTATGATTTGAACCTCTCCTGTGAGTCCAGTTTTAGATTCCGATGCTCCACTTCAGGTTTACTGTATACCGTGGACCTTCTTATTGACGATGAAACACAGAAATTTCATCCTAATTTAATACAAATGGCACAATACCGACATAAGTACAAGAGGACAGCCACTCTAACTTTCTATTATTTGAACCTCTCCTGTGAGTCCAGTTTTAGATTGCGATGCTTCACTTCATGTTTACTGTACACCTTGGACCTTTTTCTTAACGATGAAACACAGAAATTGCAACCAAAATTAATACAAAAGGCACAATGCCGACTTAAGTACAAGAGGACTGACACTCTATCTTTCTATGATTTGAACCTCTCCTGTGAGTCCAGTTTTAGATTCCGATGCTTCACTTCAGGTTCACTGTATAACTACGACATTCTTATTGACGATGAAACACAATAATTGCTTCCGAATTTAATACAAAAGGCACAATGCCGACTTAAGTACAAGAGGACTGACACTCTAACTTTCTATGATTTATACCTCTCCTGTGAGTCCAGTTTTAGATTCCGATGCTTCACGTCAGGTTCTCTATATACCTTGGACCTTCTTATAGACGATGAAACACAGAAATTGCATCCTAATTTAATACAAAAGGCAAAAGGCCGACTTAAGTACAGGAGGACTGACACACTAAATTTCTTTGATTTGAACCTCTCCTGTAAGTCCAGTTTTAGATCCCGATGCTTCACGTCAGGTTTACTGTATACCGTGGACCTTCTTATTGACGATGAAACACAGAAATTTTATCGTAATTGAATACAAAAGGCACAATGCCGACTTAAGTACAAGACGATTGACACTCTAACTTAATATGATTTGAACCCCGTCTTGTGAGCCCAGTTTTAGATTCCATTCCTTCACTTCAGGTTTACTGTATACCTTGGACCTTCTTATTGACGATGAAACACAGATTTTGGATCCTAATTTTATACAAAAAGCACAATGCCTACTTAAGTACATGAGGACTGACTCTCTAACTTACTATGATTTGAGCCTCTCCTGTGAGTACAGTTTTAGATTCCGATGCTTCACTTGAGGTTTACTGTATCCCTTGGACCTCCTTATTGACGATGTAACACAGAAATTGCATCCGAATTTAATACAAAAGGCACAATGCCGACTTAAGAACAAGACGACTGTCACTCTAACTTTCTATGCTATGAACCTCTCCTGTGAGTCAAGTTTTAGATTCCGATGCTTCACTTCAGGTTTACTGTATACCTTGGACCATCTTATTGACGATGAAACATAGAAATTGCATAGGAATTTAATACAAAAGCCACAATGCCGACTTAAGTACAAGAGGACTGACACTTCAACTTTCTTTGATTTGAACCTCTCCTGTGAGTCCAGTTTTAGATTCCGATGCTTCACATCAGGTTTACTGTATCCCTTGGACCTTCTTATTGACGATGAATCACAGAAATTGCATCCGAATTTTATACAAAAGGCATAATGCCGCCTTGAGTACAAGAGGACTGACACTCTAACTTTTTATGATTTGAACCTCTCCTGTGAGTCCAGTTTCTGATTCCGATGCTCCACTTCAGGTTTACTGTATACCTTGGACCTTCTTCTTAACGATGAAACACAGAAATTGCATCCTAAATTAATACAAAAGGCACTATGCCAACTTAAGTACAAGAGGACTGACACTCTAACTTTCTATGATTTGACCCTCTCCTGTGACTCCAGTTTTAGATTCCGATGCTTCACTTCAGGTTTACTATATACCTTGGACCTTCTTATTGACGATGAAACACAGAAATTGCATCCTAATTTAATACGAAAGGCACAATGCCGACTTAAGAACAAGAGGACTGACACTCTAACTTTCAACGATTTGAACCCCTCCTGTGAGTCCAGTTATAGATTCCGATGCTTCACGTCAGGTTCACTATATACCTTGGACCTTCTTATTGACGATGAAACACAGCAATTGCATCCTAATTGAATACAAAAATCACAATGCCGACGTAAGTACAAGAGGATCGACACTCTAACTTAATATGATTTTAACCCCTCCTGTGAGCCCAGTTTTCGATTGCGTTGCTTCACTTCAAGTTTACTGTATACCTTGGACCTTCTTATAGACAATGAAACACAGATTTTGCATCTTAATTTAATACAAAAGGCACAATGCCGACTTAAGTACAAGCGGACAGACTCTCTAACTTTCTTTGATTTGAGCCTCTCCTGTGAGTCCAGTTTTAGATTCCGATGCTTTACTTCAGGTTTACTGTATCCCTTGGACCTTCTTATTGATGACGAAACACAGAAATTGCATCCGAATTTAATACAGTAGGCACAATGGCAACTTAAGTACAAGAGCACTGACACTCTATCTTTCTATGATTTGAACCTCTCCTGTGGGTCCAGTTTTAGATTCCGATGCTCACTTCACGTTTACTGTATCCGTTGGACCTTCTTATTGACGATGAAACACAGAATTTGCATCCAAATTAATTACAAAAAGGCACAATGCCGACTTAAGTACATGAGGACTGACACTTCAACTTTCTTTGATTTGAACCTCTCCTGTGAGCCCAGTTTTAGATTCCGATGCTTCACATCAGGTTTACTGTATCCCTTGGACCTTCTTATTGACGATAAATCACAGAAATTGCATCCGAATTTTATACAAAAGGCATAATGCCGCCTTGAGTACAAGAGGACTGACACTCTAACTTTTTATGATTTGAACCTCTCCTGTGAGTCCAGTTTCTGATTCCGATGCTTCACTTCAGGTTTACAGTATACCTTGGACCTTCTTCTTAACGATGAAACACAGAAATTGCATCCTAAATTAATACAAAAGGCACTATGCCGACTTAAGTACAAGAGGACTGACTTTCTAACTTTCTATGATTTGAACCTCCCCTGTGACTCCAGTTTTAGATTCCGATGCTTCACTTCAGGTTTACTATATACCTTGGACCTTCTTATTGACGATGAAACACAGAAATTGCATCCTAATTTAATACGAATGGCACAATGCCGACTTAAGAACAAGAGGACTGACACTCTAACTTTCAACGATTTGAACCCCTCCTGTGAGTCCAGTTATAGATTCCGATGCTTCACGTCAGGTTCACTATATACCTTGGACCTTCTTATTGACGATGAAACACAGCAATTGCATCCTAATTGAATACAAAAATCACAATGCCGACTTAAGTACAAGAGGATTGACACTCTAACTTAATATGATTTTAACCCCTCCTGTGAGCCCAGTTTTCGATTGCGTTGCTTCACTTCAAGTTTACTGTATACCTTGGACCTTCTTATAGACAATGAAACACAGATTTTGCATCCTAATTTAATACAAAAGGCACAATGCCGACTTAAGTACAAGCGGACAGACTCTCTAACTTTCTTTGATTTGAGCCTCTCCTGTGAGTCCAGTTTTAGATTCCGATGCTTTACTTCAGGTTTACTGTATCCCTTGGACCTTCTTATTGATGACGAAACACAGAAATTGCATCCGAATTTAATACAGTAGGGACAATGGCGACTTAAGTACAAGAGCACTGACACTCTATCTTTCTATGATTTGAACCTCTCCTGTGAGTCCAGTTTTAGATTCCGATGCTCCACTTCAGGTTTACTGTATACCGTGGACCTTCTTATTGACGATGAAACACAGAAATTTCATGTTAATGGAATACAAAAGGCACAATGCCGACTTAAGTACAAGAGGATTGACACTCAAACTTAATTTCATTTGAACCCATCCTGTGAGTCCAGGTTTAGATTCCGTTGCTTCACTTCAGGCTTACTGTATACCTTCGACCTTCTAATTGACGATGAAACACAGAAATTGCATCCTAATTTAATACAAAAGGCACAATACCGACATAAGTACAAGAGGACTGACACTCTAACTTTCTATTATTTGAACCTCTCCTGTGAGTCCAGTTTTAGATTCCGATGCCTCACTTCAGGTTTACTGTATACCGTGGACCTTCATATTGACGATGAAACACAGAAATTTCATCCTAATTGAATACAAAAGGCAGAATGCCGACTTATGAACAAGAGGACTGACACTCTAACTTACTATTATTTAAAACCCTCACGTGAGTCCAGTTTTAGATTCCGATGCTGCACTTCAGGTTTACTGTATACCTTAGGCCTTCTTATCGACGATGAAACACAGAAATTGCATCCGAATTTAATACAAAAGGCACAATGCCGACTTAAGTAGAGGAGTACTGACACTCTAACTTTCTATGATTTGAACCTCTCCTGTGAGTCCAGTTTTAGATTGCGATGCTTCACTTCAGGTTTACTGTACACCTTGGACCTTCTTCTTAACGATGAAACACAGAAATTGCAACCTAAATTAATACAAAAGGCACAATGCCGACTTATGTACAAGAGGACTGACACTCTATCTTTCTATGATTTGAACCTCTCCTGTGAGTCCAGTTTTAGATTCCGATGCTTCACTTCAGGTTCACTGTATACCTACGACATTCTTATTGACGATGAAACACAATAATTGCTTCCGAATTTAATACAAAAGGCACAATGCCGACTTAAGTACAAGAGGACTGACACTCTAACTTTCTATGATTTGAACCTCTCCTGTGAGTCCTGTTTTAGATTCCGCTGCTTCACGTCAGGTTTACTGTATACCGTGGACCTTCTTATTGACGATGAAACACAGAAATTTCATCCTAATTGAATACAAAAGGCATAATGCCGACTTAAGTACAAGAGGATTGACACTCTAACTTAATATGATTTAAACCCCGTCTTATGAGCCCAGTTTTAGATTCCATTGCTTCTCTTCAGGTTTACTGTATACCTTGGACCTTCTTATTGACGATGAAACACAGATTTTGGATCCTAATTTTATACAAAAAGCACAATGCCAACTTAAGTACATGAGGACTGACTCTCTAACTTACTATGATTTGAGCCTCTCCTGTGAGTCCAGTTTTAGATTCCGATGATTCACTTTAGGTTTACAGTATACCTTGGCCCTTCCTATTGGCAATGTAACACAGAAATTGCGTCCGAATTTAATACAAAAGGCACATAGCCGACTTAAGTACAAGAGGGCTGACACTCTAACTTTCTATTATTTGAACTTCTCCTGTGAGTCCAGTTTTAGATTCCGATGCTTCATTTCAGGTTTACTGTATACCGTGGACCTTCTTAATGACGATGAAACACAGAAATTTCATCCTAATTGAATACAAAAGGCAGAATGCCGACTTAAGTACAGGAGGACTGACACTCTAACTTCCTGTGATCTGAACCTCTTCTGTGAGTCCAGTTTTAGATTCCGGTGCTTCACATCAGGTTTACTGTATCCCTTGGACCTTCTTATTGATGATGAATCACAGAAATTGCTTCCGAATTTAATACAAAAGGCACAATGCCGACTTAAGTACAAGAGGACTGACACTCTAACTTTCTATGATTTGAACCTCTCCTGTGAGTCCAGTTTTAGATTCCGATGCTTCACTTCAATTTTACTGTATACTTTGGACCTTTTTCTTAACGATGAAACTCAGAAATTGCATCCTAAATTAATACAAAAGGCACAATGCCGACTTAAGTACAAGAGGACTGACACTCTAACTTTCTATGATTTGAACCTCTGCTGTGAGTCCAGTTTTAGATTCCGATGCTTCACTTCAGGTTTACAATATACCTTGGACCTTCTTCTTGTCGTTGAATCACAGAAATTGCATCCTAATTTAATACAAAATGGCACAATGCCGACTTAAGAACAAGAGGACTGACACTCTAACTATCTATGATTTGAACCTCTCCTGTGAGTCCAGTTTTAGATTTAGATGCTTCCCGTCAGGCTCACTATATACCTTGGACCTTCTTATTGACGATGAAACACAGAAATTGCATCCTAATTGAATTCAAAAATCACAATGCCGACTTAAGTACAAGACGATTGACACTCTAACTTAATTAGATTTTAACCCCTCCTGTGAGCCCAGTTTTAGATTCCGTTGCTTCACTTCAGGTTTACTATATACCTTGGACCTTCTTATTGACAATGAAACACAGATTTTGTATCCTAATTTAATACAAAAGGCACAATGCCGACTTAAGTACAAGAGGACTGACTCTCTAATTGTCTATGATTTGAGCCTCTCCTGTGAGTCCACTTTTAGATTCCGATGCTTTACTTCAAGTTTACTGTATCCCATGGACCTTCTTATTGACGACGAAACACAGAAATTGCATCCGAATTTAATACAAAAGGCACAATGCCGACTTAAGTACAAGAGGACTGACACTTCAACTTTCTATGATTTGAGCCTCTCCTGTGAGTCCAGTTTTAGATTCCGATGCTTCACATCAGGTTTACTGTATCCCTTAAACCTTCTTATTGACGATGAATCACAGAAATTGCATCCGAATTTTATACAAAAGGCACAATGCCGCCTTTAGTACAAGAGGACTGACACTCTAACTTTTTATGGTTTGAACCTCTCCTGTGAGTCCAGTTTTAGATTCCGATGCTTCACTTCAGGTTTACTGTATACCTTGGACCTTCTTCTTAACGATGAAACACAGAAATTGCATCCTAAATTAATACTTAAGGCACTATGCCGACTTAAGTACAAGAGGAGTGACACTCTAACTTTCTATGATTTGAACCTCTCCTGTGAGTCCAGTTTTAAATTCCGATGCTTCACTTTGGGTTTACTATATACCTTGGACGTTCTTATTGACGATGAAACACAGAAATTGCATCCTAATTGAATACAAAAATCACAATGCCGACTTAAGAACAAGAGGACTGACACTTTAACTTAATATGATTTTAACCCCTCCTGTGAGCCCAGTATTCGATTCCGTTGCTTCACTTCAGGTTTACTGTATACCTTGAACCTTCTTATTGACAATGAAACACAGATTTTGCATTATAATTTAATACAAAAGGCACAATTCCGACTTAAGTACAAGAGGACTGACTCTCTAACTTTCTATGATTTGAGCCTCTCCTGTGAGTCCAGTTTTAGATTCCGATGCTTTACTTCAGGTTTACTGTATCCCTTGGACCTTCTTATTGATGACGAAACACAGAAATTGCATCCGAATTTAAAACAATAGGCACAATGGCGACTTAAGTACAAGAGCACTGACACACTATCTTTCTATGATTTGAACCTCTCCTGTGAGTCCTAGTTTTAGATTCCGATGATCACTTCATGTTTACTGTATCCGTTGGACCTTCTTATTGACGATTAAACACAGAAATTGCAGCCAAATTAAATACAGAATGGCACAATGCCGACTTAAGTACATGAGGACTGACACTCTAACTTTCTATGATTTGAACCTCTCCTGTGAGTCCAGTTTTAGATTCCGATGCTCCACTTCAGGTTTACTGTATACCGTGGACCTTCTTAATGACGATGAAACACAGAAATTTCATGTTAATTGAATACGAAAGGTACAATGCCGACTTAAGTACAAAAGGATTGACACTCAAACTTAATTTCATTTGAACCCCTCCTGTGAGTCCAGGTTTAGATTCCGTTGCTTCACATCAGGTTTACTGTATACCTTGGACCTTCTTATTGACGATGAAACACAGAAATTGCCATCTAATTTAATACAAAAGGCACAAAACCGACATAAGTACAAGAGGACAGACACTCTAACTTTCTATGATTTGAACCTCTCCTGTGAGTCCAGTTTTAGATTCCGATGCTTCACTTCAATTTTACTGTATACTTTGGACCTTTTTCTTAACGATGAAACTCAGAAATTGCATCCTAAATTAATACAAAAGGCACAATGCCGACTTAAGTACAAGAGGACTGACACTCTAACTTTCTATGATTTGAACCTCTGCTGTGAGTCCAGTTTTAGATTCCGATGCTTCACTTCAGGTTTACAATATACCTTGGACCTTCTTCTTGTCGTTGAATCACAGAAATTGCATCCTAATTTAATACAAAATGGCACAATGCCGACTTAAGAACAAGAGGACTGACACTCTAACTATCTATGATTTGAACCTCTCCTGTGAGTCCAGTTTTAGATTTAGATGCTTTCCGTCAGGCTCTCTATATAAATTGGACCTTCTTATTGACGATGAAACAGAGAAATTGCATCCTAATTGAATACAAAAATCACAATGCCGACTTAAGTACAAGACGATTGACACTCTAACTTAATTTGATTTTAACCCCTCCTGTGAGCCCAGTTTTAGATTCCGTTGCTTCACTTCAGGTTTACTGTATACCTTGGACCTTCTTATTGACAATGAAACACAGATTTTGTATCCTAATTTAATACAAAAGGCACAATGCCGACTTAAGTACAAGAGGACTGACTCTCTAATTGTCTATGATTTGAGCCTCTCCTGTGAGTCCAGTTTTAGATTCCGATGCTTCACATCAGGTTTACTGTATCCCTTGGACCTTCTTATTGACGATGAATCATAGAAATTGCATCCGAATTTTATAGAAAAGGCACAATGCCGCCTTTAGTACAAGAGGACTGACACTCTAACTTTTTATGGTTTGAACCTCTCCTGTGAGTCCAGTTTTAGATTCCGATGCTCCACTTCAGGTTTACTGTATACCGTGGACCTTCTTAATGACGATGAGACACAGAAATTTCATGTTAATTGAATACGAAAGGTACAATGCCGACTTAAGTACAAGAGGATTGACACTCAAACTTAATTTCATTTGAACCCCTCCTGTGAGTCCAGGTTTAGATTCCGTTGCTTCACATCAGGTTTACTGTATACCTTGGACCTTCTTATTGACGATGAAACACAGAAATTGCCATCTAATTTAATACAAAAAGCACAATACCGACATAAGTACAAGAGGACAGACACTCTAACTTTCTATTATTTGAACCTCTCCTGTGAGTCCAGTTTTAGATTCCGATGCCTCACTTCAGGTTTACTGTATAACGTGGACCTTCTTATTGACGATGAAACACAGAAATTTCATCCTAATTGAATACAAAAGACAGAATGCCGACTTATGTACAAGATGACTGACACTCTAACTTTCTACGATTTGAACCTCTCCTGTGAGTCCAGTTTTAGATTCCGATGATTCACTTCAGGTTTACAGTAAACCTTGGCCCTTCTTATTGGCGATGTAACACAGAAATTGCGTCCGAATTTAATACAAAACACACATAGCCGACTTAAGTACAAGAGGACTGACACTCTAACTTTCTATTATTTGAAACCCTCCCGTGAGTCCAGTTTTAGATTCCGATGCTGCACTTCAGGTTTACTGTATACGTTAGGCCTTCTTATCGACGATGAAACACAGAAATTGCATCCGAATTTAATACAAAAGGCACAATGCCGACTTAAGTAGAGGAGTACTGACACTCTAACTTTCTATGATTTGAACCTCTCCTCTGAGTCCAGTTTTAGATTGCGAAGCTTCACTTCAGGTTTACTGTACACCTTGGACCTTCTTCTAACGATGAAACACGGAAATTGCAACCTAAATTAATACAAAAGGCACAATGCCGACTAAAGTACAAGAGGACTGACACTCTATCTTTCTATGATTTGAACCTCTCCTGTGAGTCCAGTTTTAGATTCCGATGCTTCACTTCAGGTTCACTGTATACCTACGACGTTCTTATTGACGATGAAACACAATAATTGCTTCCGAATTTAATACAAAACTCACAATGCCGACTTAAGTACAAGAGGACTGACACTCTAACTTTCTATGATTTGAACCTCGCCTGTGAGTCCAGTTTTAGATTCCGATGCTTCACTTCAGGTTCACTATATACCTTGGACCTTCTTATTGACGATGAAACACAGAAATTGCATCCTAAATTAATACAAAAGGCAAAAGGCCGACTTAAGTACAAGAGGACTGACACACTAAAATTCTATGATTTGAACCTCTCCTGTGGGTCCTGTTTTAGATTCCGCTGCTTCACGTCAGGTTTACTGTATACCGTGGACCTTCTTATTGACGATGAAACACAGAAATTTCATCCTAATTGAATACAAAAGGCACAATGGCGGCTTAAGTACAAGGGCACTGACACTCTATCTTTCTATGATTTGAACCTCTCCTGTGAGTCCAGTTTTAGATTCCGATGCTCACTTCATGTTTACTGAATCCGTTGCACCTTCTTATTGACGATGATACACAGAAATGGCATCCAAATTAAATACAAAAATGCTCAATGCCGACTTAAGTACATGAGGACTGACACTCTAACTTTCTATGATTTGAACCTCTCCTGTGAGTCCAGTTTCAGATTCCGATGCTCCACTTCAGGTTTACTGTATACCGTGGACCTTCTTATTGACGATGAAACACAGGAATTTCATGTTAATTGAATACCAAAGGCACAAGGCCGACTTAAGTACAAAAGGATTGACACTCAAACTTAATTTCATTTGAACCCGTCCTGTGAGCCCAGGTTTAGATTCCGTTGCTTCACTTCAGGTTTACTGTATTCCTTGGACCTTCTAATTGACGGTGAAACACAGAAATTGCAACCTAATTTAATACAAAAAACAATACCGACATAAGTACAAGAGGACTGACACTCTAACTTTCTATTATTTGAACCTCTCCTGTGAGTCCAGTTTTAGATTCCGATGCCTCACTTCAGGTTTACTGTATACCGTGGACTTTCTTATTGACGATGAAACACAGAAATTTCAGCCTAATTGAATACAAAAGGCAGAATGCCGACTTAAGTACAAGAGGACTGACACTCTAACATACTATTATTTGAAACCCTCCCGTAAGTCCAGTTTTAGATTCCGATGCTTCACTTCAGGTATACTGTATACCTTATGCCTTCTTATCGACGATGAAACACAGAATTTGCATCCGAATTTAATACGAAAGGCACAATGCCGACTTAACTAGAGGAGTACTGACACTCTAACTTTCTATGATTTGAACCTCTCCTGTGAGTCCAGTTTTAGATTGCGATGCTTCACTTCAGGTTTACTGTACACCTTGGACCTTTTTCTTAACGATGAAACACAGAAATTGCAACCAAAATTAATACAAAAGGCACAATGCCGACTTAAGTACAAGAGGACTGACACTCTATCTTTCTATGATTTGAACCTCTCCTGTGAGTCCAGTTTTAGATTCCGATGCTTCACTTCAGGTTCACTGTATACCTACGACATTCTTATTGACGATGAAACACAATAATTGCTTCCGAATTTAATACAAAAGGCACAATGCCGACTTAAGTACAAGAGGACTGACACTCTAACTTTCTATGATTTATACCTCTCCTGTGAGTCCAGTTTTAGATTCCGATGCTTCACGTCAGGTTCTCTATATACCTTGGACCTTCTTATAGACGATGAAACACAGAAATTGCATCCTAATTTAATACAAAAGGCAAAAGGCCGACTTAAGTACAGGAGGACTGACACACTAAATTTCTATGATTTGAACCTCTCCTGTAAGTCCAGTTTTAGATCCCGATGCTTCACGTCAGGTTTACTGTATACCGTGGACCTTCTTATTGACGATGAAACACAGAAATTTTATCGTAATTGAATACAAAAGGCACAATGCCGACTTAAGTACAAGACGATTAACACTCTAACTTAATATGATTTGAACCCCGTCTTGTGAGCCCAGTTTTAGATTCCATTCCTTCACTTCAGGTTTACTGTATACCTTGGACCTTCTTATTGACGATGAAACACAGATTTTGGATCCTAATTTTATACAAAAAGCATGATGCCTACTTAAGTACATGAGGACTGACTCTCTAACTTACTATGATTTGAGCCTCTCCTGTGAGTACAGTTTTAGATTCCGATGCTTCACTTGAGATTTACTGTATCCCTTGGACCTCCTTATTGACGATGTAACACAGAAATTGCATCCGAATTTAATACAAAAGGCACAATGCCGACTTAAGAACAAGACGACTGTCACTCTAACTTTCTATGCTATGAACCTCTCCTGTGAGTCAAGTTTTAGATTCCGATGCTTCACTTCAGGTTTACTGTATACCTTGGACCATCTTATTGACGATGAAACATAGAAATTGCATCGGAATTTAATACAAAAGCCACAATGCCGACTTAAGTACAAGAGGACTGACACTCTAATTTTCTATGATTTGAACCTCTCCTGTGAGTCCAGTTTTAGATTTCGATGCTTCACTTCAGGATTACTGTATACCTAGGACCATCTTATTGACGATGAAACACAGAAATTGCATCCGATTTTAATACAAAAGGCACAATGCCGACTTAAGTACAAGAGGACTGACACTTCAACTTTCTTTGATTTGAACCTCTCCTGTGAGTCCAGTTTTAGATTCCGATGCTTCACATCAGGTTTACTGTATCCCTTGGACCTTCTTATTGACGATGAATCACAGAAATTGCATCCGAATTTTTATACAAAAGGCATAATGCCGCCTTGAGTACAAGAGGACTGACACTCTAACTTTTTATGATTTGAACCTCTCCTGTGAGTCCAGTTTCTGATTCCGATGCTTCACTTCAGGTTTACTGTATACCTTGGACCTTCTTCTTAACGATGAAACACAGAAATTGCATCCTAAATTAATACAAAAGGCACTATGGCGACTTAAGTACAAGAGGACTGACACTCTAACTTTCTATGATTTGAACCTCTCCTGTGACTCCAGTTTTAGATTCCGATGCTTCACTTCAGGTTTACTATATACCTTGGACCTTCTTATTGACGATGAAACACAGAAATTGCATCTTAATTTAATACGAAAGGCACAATGCCGACTTAAGAATAAGAGGACTGACACTCTAACTTTCAACGATTTGAACCCCTCCTGTGAGTCCAGTTATAGATTCCGATGCTTCACGTCAGGTTCACTATATACCTTGGACCTTCTTATTGACGATGAAACACAGCAATTGCATCCGAATTGAATACAAAAATCACAATGCCGACTTAAGTACAAGAGGATTGACACTCTAACTTAATATGATTTTAACCCCTCCTGTGAGCCCAGTTTTCGATTCCGTTGCTTCACTTCAAGTTTACTGTATACCTTGGACCTTCTTATAGACAATGAAACACAGATTTTGCATCCTAATTTAATACAAAAGGCACAATGCCGACTTAAGTACAAGCGGACAGACTCTCTAACTTTCTTTGATTTGAGCCTCTCCTGTGAGTCCAGTTTTAGATTCCGATGCTTTACTTCAGGTTTACTGTATCCCTTGGACCTTCTTATTGATGACGAAACACAGAAATTGCATCCGAATTTAATACAGTAGGCACAATGGCGACTTAAGTACAAGAGCACTGACACTCTATCTTTCTATGATTTGAACCTCTCCTGTGGGTCCAGTTTTAGATTCCGATGCTCACTTCATGTTTACTGTATCCGTTGGACCTTCTTATTGACGATGAAACACAGAATTTGCATCCAAAATAATTACAAAAAGGCACAATGCCGACTTAAGTACATGAGGATTGACACTTCAACTTTCTTTGATTTGAACCTCTCCTGTGAGTCCAGTTTTAGATTCCGATGCTTCACATCAGGTTTACTGTATCCCTTGGACCTTCTTATTGACGATGAATCACAGAAATTGCATCCGAATTTTATACAAAAGGCATAATGCCGCCTTGAGTACAAGAGGACTGACACTCTAACTTTTTATGATTTGAACCTCTCCTGTGAGTCCAGTTTCTGATTCCGATGCTTCACTTCAGGTTTACTGTATACCTTGGACCTTCTTCTTAACGATGAAACACAGAAATTGCATCCTAAATTAATACAAAAGGCACTATGCCGACTTAAGTACAAGAGGACTGACACTCTAACTTTCTATGATTTGAACCTCTCCTGTGACTCCAGTTTTAGATTCCGATGCTTCACTTCAGGTTTACTATATACCTTGGACCTTCTTATTGACGATGAAACACAGAAATTGCATCCTAATTTAATACGCAAGGCACAATGCCGACTTAAGAACAAGAGGACTGACACTCTAACTTTCAACGATTTGAACCCCTCCTGTGAGTCCAGTTATAGATTCCGATGCTTCACGTCAGGTTCACTATATACCTTGGACCTTCTTATTGACGATGAAACACAGCAATTGCATCCTAATTGAATACAAAAATCACAATGCCGACTTAAGTACAAGAGGATTGACACTCTAACTTAATATGATTTTAACCCCTCCTGTGAGCCCAGTTTTCGATTCCGTTGCTTCACTTCAAGTTTACTGTATACCTTGGACCTTCTTATAGACATTGAAACACAGATTTTGCATCCTAATATAATACAAAAGGCACAATGCCGACTTAAGTACAAGCGGACAGACTCTCTAACTTTCTTCGATTTGAGCCTCTCCTGTGAGTCCAGTTTTAGATTCCGATGCTTTACTTCAGGTTTACTGTATCCCTTGGACCTTCTTATTGATGACGAAACACAGAAATTGCATCCGAATTTAATACAGTAGGCACAATGGCGACTTAAGTACAAGAGCACTGACACTCTATCTTTCTATGATTTGAACCTCTCCTGTGAGTCCAGTTTTAGATTCCGATGCTCCACTTCAGGTTTACTGTATACCGTGGACCTTCTTATTGACGATGAAACACAGAAATTTCATCCTAATTTAATACAAATGGCACAATACCGACATAAGTACAAGAGGACAGCCACTCTAACTTTCTATTATTTGAACCTCTCCTGTGAGTCCAGTTTTAGATTGCGATGCTTCACTTCATGTTTACTGTACACCTTGGACCTTTTTCTTAACGATGAAACACAGAAATTGCAACCAAAATTAATACAAAAGGCACAATGCCGACTTAAGTACAAGAGGACTGACACTCTATCTTTCTATGATTTGAACCTCTCCTGTGAGTCCAGTTTTAGATTCCGATGCTTCACTTCAGGTTCACTGTATAACTACGACATTCTTATTGACGATGAAACACAATAATTGCTTCCGAATTTAATACAAAAGGCACAATGCCGACTTAAGTACAAGAGGACTGACACTCTAACTTTCTATGATTTATACCTCTCCTGTGAGTCCAGTTTTAGATTCCGATGCTTCACGTCAGGTTCTCTATATACCTTGGACCTTCTTATAGACGATGAAACACAGAAATTGCATCCTAATTTAATACAAAAGGCAAAAGGCCGACTTAAGTACAGGAGGACTGACACACTAAATTTCTTTGATTTGAACCTCTCCTGTAAGTCCAGTTTTAGATCCCGATGCTTCACGTCAGGTTTACTGTATACCGTGGACCTTCTTATTGACGATGAAACACAGAAATTTTATCGTAATTGAATACAAAAGGCACAATGCCGACTTAAGTACAAGACGATTGACACTCTAACTTAATATGATTTGAACCCCGTCTTGTGAGCCCAGTTTTAGATTCCATTCCTTCACTTCAGGTTTACTGTATACCTTGGACCTTCTTATTGACGATGAAACACAGATTTTGGATCCTAATGTTATACAAAAAGCACAATGCCTACTTAAGTACATGAGGACTGACTCTCTAACTTACTATGATTTGAGCCTCTCCTGTGAGTACAGTTTTAGATTCCGATGCTTCACTTGAGGTTTACTGTATCCCTTGGACCTCCTTATTGACGATGTAACACAGAAATTGCATCCGAATTTAATACAAAAGGCACAATGCCGACTTAAGAACAAGACGACTGTCACTCTAACTTTCTATGCTATGAACCTCTCCTGTGAGTCAAGTTTTAGATTCCGATGCTTCACTTCAGGTTTACTGTATACCTTGGACCATCTTATTGACGATGAAACATAGAAATTGCATAGGAATTTAATACAAAAGCCACAATGCCGACTTAAGTACAAGAGGACTGACACTCTAATTTTCTATGATTTGAACCTCTCCTGTGAGTCCAGTTTTAGATTCCGATGCTTCACTTCAGGATTACTGTATACCTAGGACCATCTTATTGACGATGAAACACAGAAATTGCATCCGATATAAATACAAAAGGCACAATGCCGACTTAAGTACAAGAGGACTGACACTTCAACTTACTTTGATTTGAACCTCTCCTGTGAGTCCAGTTTTAGATTCCGATGCTTCACATCAGGTTTACTGTATCCCTTGGACCTTCTTATTGACGATAAATCACAGAAATTGCATCCGAATTTTATACAAAAGGCATAATGCCGCCTTGAGTACAAGAGGCCTGACACTCTAACTTTTTATGATTTGAACCTCTCCTGTGAGTCCAGTTTCTGATTCCGATGCTTCACTTCAGGTTTACAGTATACCTTGGACCTTCTTCTTAACGATGAAACACAGAAATTGCATCCTAAATTAATACAAAAGGCACTATGCCGACTTAAGTACAAGAGGACTGACTTTCTAACTTTCTATGATTTGAACCTCCCCTGTGACTCCAGTTTTAGATTCCGATGCTTCACTTCAGGTTTACTATATACCTTGGACCTTCTTATTGACGATGAAACACAGAAATTGCATCCTAATTTAATACGAATGGCACAATGCCGACTTAAGAACAAGAGGACTGACACTCTAACTTTCAACGATTTGAACCCCTCCTGTGAGTCCAGTTATAGATTCCGATGCTTCACGTCAGGTTCACTATATACCTTGGACCTTCTTATTGACGATGAAACACAGCAATTGCATCCTAATTGAATACAAAAATCACAATGCCGACTTAAGTACAAGAGGATTGACACTCTAACTTAATATGATTTTAACCCCTCCTGTGAGCCCAGTTTTCGATTGCGTTGCTTCACTTCAAGTTTACTGTATACCTTGGACCTTCTTATAGACAATGAAACACAGATTTTGCATCCTAATTTAATACAAAAGGCACAATGCCGACTTAAGTACAAGCGGACAGACTCTCTAACTTTCTTTGATTTGAGCCTCTCCTGTGAGTCCAGTTTTAGATTCCGATGCTTTACTTCAGGTTTACTGTATCCCTTGGACCTTCTTATTGATGACGAAACACAGAAATTGCATCCGAATTTAATACAGTAGGGACAATGGCGACTTAAGTACAAGAGCACTGACACTCTATCTTTCTATGATTTGAACCTCTCCTGTGAGTCCAGTTTTAGATTCCGATGCTCCACTTCAGGTTTACTGTATACCGTGGACCTTCTTATTGACGATGAAACACAGAAATTTCATGTTAATGGAATACAAAAGGCACAATGCCGACTTAAGTACAAGAGGATTGACACTCAAACTTAATTTCATTTGAACCCATCCTGTGAGTCCAGGTTTAGATTCCGTTGCTTCACTTCAGGCTTACTGTATACCTTCGACCTTCTAATTGACGATGAAACACAGAAATTGCATCCTAATTTAATACAAAAGGCACAATACCGACATAAGTACAAGAGGACTGACACTCTAACTTTCTATTATTTGAACCTCTCCTGTGAGTCCAGTTTTAGATTCCGATGCCTCACTTCAGGTTTACTGTATACCGTGGACCTTCATATTGACGATGAAACACAGAAATTTCATCCTAATTGAATACAAAAGGCAGAATGCCGACTTATGAACAAGAGGACTGACACTCTAACTTACTATTATTTAAAACCCTCACGTGAGTCCAGTTTTAGATTCCGATGCTGCACTTCAGGTTTACTGTATACCTTAGGCCTTCTTATCGACGATGAAACACAGAAATTGCATCCAAATTTAATACAAAAGGCACAATGCCGACTTAAGTAGAGGAGTACTGACACTCTAACTTTCTATGATTTGAACCTCTCCTGTGAGTCCAGTTTTAGATTGCGATGCTTCACTTCAGGTTTACTGTACACCTTGGACCTTCTTCTTAACGATGAAACACAGAAATTGCAACCTAAATTAATACAAAAGGCACAATGCCGACTTATGTACAAGAGGACTGACACTCTATCTTTCTATGATTTGAACCTCTCCTGTGAGTCCAGTTTTAGATTCCGATGCTTCACTTCAGGTTCACTGTATACCTACGACATTCTTATTGACGATGAAACACAATAATTGCTTCCGAATTTAATACAAAAGGCACAATGCCGACTTAAGTACAAGAGGACTGACACTCTAACTTTCTATGATTTGAACCTCTCCTGTGAGTCCTGTTTTAGATTCCGCTGCTTCACGTCAGGTTTACTGTATACCGTGGACCTTCTTATTGACGATGAAACACAGAAATTTCATCCTAATTGAATACAAAAGGCATAATGCCGACTTAAGTACAAGAGGATTGACACTCTAACTTAATATGATTTAAACCCCGTCTTATGAGCCCAGTTTTAGATTCCATTGCTTCTCTTCAGGTTTACTGTATACCTTGGACCTTCTTATTGACGATGAAACACAGATTTTGGATCCTAATTTTATACAAAAAGCACAATGCCTACTTAAGTACATGAGGACTGACTCTCTAACTTACTATGATTTGAGCCTCTCCTGTGAGTCCAGTTTTAGATTCCGATGATTCACTTTAGGTTTACAGGGTACCTTGGCCCTTCCTATTGGCAATGTAACACAGAAATTGCGTCCGAATTTAATACAAAAGGCACATAGCCGACTTAAGTACAAGAGGGCTGACACTCTAACTTTCTATTATTTGAACTTCTCCTGTGAGTCCAGTTTTAGATTCCGATGCTTCATTTCAGGTTTACTGTATACCGTGGACCTTCTTAATGACGATGAAACACAGAAATTTCATCCTAATTGAATACAAAAGGCAGAATGCCGACTTAAGTACAGGAGGACTGACACTCTAACTTCCTGTGATCTGAACCTCTTCTGTGAGTCCAGTTTTAGATTCCGGTGCTTCACATCAGGTTTACTGTATCCCTTGGACCTTCTTATTGATGATGAATCACAGAAATTGCTTCCGAATTTAATACAAAAGGCACAATGCCGACTTAAGTACAAGAGGACTGACACTCTAACTTTCTATGATTTGAACCTCTCCTGTGAGTCCAGTTTTAGATTCCGATGCTTCACTTCAATTTTACTGTATACTTTGGACCTTTTTCTTAACGATGAAACTCAGAAATTGCATCCTAAATTAATACAAAAGGCACAATGCCGACTTAAGTACAAGAGGACTGACACTCTAACTTTCTATGATTTGAACCTCTGCTGTGAGTCCAGTTTTAGATTCCGATGCTTCACTTCAGGTTTACAATATACCTTGGACCTTCTTCTTGTCGTTGAATCACAGAAATTGCATCCTAATTTAATACAAAATGGCACAATGCCGACTTAAGAACAAGAGGACTGACACTCTAACTATCTATGATTTGAACCTCTCCTGTGAGTCCAGTTTTAGATTTAGATGCTTCCCGTCAGGCTCACTATATACCTTGGACCTTCTTATTGACGATGAAACACAGAAATTGCATCCTAATTGAATTCAAAAATCACAATGCCGACTTAAGTACAAGACGATTGACACTCTAACTTAATTAGATTTTAACCCCTCCTGTGAGCCCAGTTTTAGATTCCGTTGCTTCACTTCAGGTTTACTATATACCTTGGACCTTCTTATTGACAATGAAACACAGATTTTGTATCCTAATTTAATACAAAAGGCACAATGCCGACTTAAGTACAAGAGGACTGACTCTCTAATTGTCTATGATTTGAGCCTCTCCTGTGAGTCCACTTTTAGATTCCGATGCTTTACTTCAAGTTTACTGTATCCCATGGACCTTCTTATTGACGACGAAACACAGAAATTGCATCCGAATTTAATACAAAAGGCACATGCCGACTTAAGTACAAGAGGACTGACACTTCAACTTTCTATGATTTGAGCCTCTCCTGTGAGTCCAGTTTTAGATTCCGATGCTTCACATCAGGTTTACTGTATCCCTTAAACCTTCTTATTGACGATGAATCACAGAAATTGCATCCGAATTTTATACAAAAGGCACAATGCCGCCTTTAGTACAAGAGGACTGACACTCTAACTTTTTATGGTTTGAACCTCTCCTGTGAGTCCAGTTTTAGATTCCGATGCTTCACTTCAGGTTTACTGTATACCTTGGACCTTCTTCTTAACGATGAAACACAGAAATTGCATCCTAAATTAATACTTAAGGCACTATGCCGACTTAAGTACAAGAGGAGTGACACTCTAACTTTCTATGATTTGAACCTCTCCTGTGAGTCCAGTTTTAAATTCCGATGCTTCACTTTGGGTTTACTATATACCTTGGACGTTCTTATTGACGATGAAACACAGAAATTGCATCCTAATTGAATACAAAAATCACAATGCCGACTTAAGAACAAGAGGACTGACACTTTAACTTAATATGATTTTAACCCCTCCTGTGAGCCCAGTATTCGATTCCGTTGCTTCACTTCAGGTTTACTGTATACCTTGAACCTTCTTATTGACAATGAAACACAGATTTTGCATTATAATTTAATACAAAAGGCACAATTCCGACTTAAGTACAAGAGGACTGACTCTCTAACTTTCTATGATTTGAGCCTCTCCTGTGAGTCCAGTTTTAGATTCCGATGCTTTACTTCAGGTTTACTGTATCCCTTGGACCTTCTTATTGATGACGAAACACAGAAATTGCATCCGAATTTAAAACAATAGGCACAATGGCGACTTAAGTACAAGAGCACTGACACACTATCTTTCTATGATTTGAACCTCTCCTGTGAGTCCTAGTTTTAGATTCCGATGATCACTTCATGTTTACTGTATCCGTTGGACCTTCTTATTGACGATTAAACACAGAAATTGCAGCCAAATTAAATACAGAATGGCACAATGCCGACTTAAGTACATGAGGACTGACACTCTAACTTTCTATGATTTGAACCTCTCCTGTGAGTCCAGTTTTAGATTCCGATGCTCCACTTCAGGTTTACTGTATACCGTGGACCTTCTTAATGACGATGAAACACAGAAATTTCATGTTAATTGAATACGAAAGGTACAATGCCGACTTAAGTACAAAAGGATTGACACTCAAACTTAATTTCATTTGAACCCCTCCTGTGAGTCCAGGTTTAGATTCCGTTGCTTCACATCAGGTTTACTGTATACCTTGGACCTTCTTATTGACGATGAAACACAGAAATTGCCATCTAATTTAATACAAAAGGCACAAAACCGACATAAGTACAAGAGGACAGACACTCTAACTTTCTATGATTTGAACCTCTCCTGTGAGTCCAGTTTTAGATTCCGATGCTTCACTTCAATTTTACTGTATACTTTGGACCTTTTTCTTAACGATGAAACTCAGAAATTGCATCCTAAATTAATACAAAAGGCACAATGCCGACTTAAGTACAAGAGGACTGACACTCTAACTTTCTATGATTTGAACCTCTGCTGTGAGTCCAGTTTTAGATTCCGATGCTTCACTTCAGGTTTACAATATACCTTGGACCTTCTTCTTGTCGTTGAATCACAGAAATTGCATCCTAATTTAATACAAAATGGCACAATGCCGACTTAAGAACAAGAGGACTGACACTCTAACTATCTATGATTTGAACCTCTCCTGTGAGTCCAGTTTTAGATTTAGATGCTTTCCGTCAGGCTCTCTATATAAATTGGACCTTCTTATTGACGATGAAACAGAGAAATTGCATCCTAATTGAATACAAAAATCACAATGCCGACTTAAGTACAAGACGATTGACACTCTAACTTAATTTGATTTTAACCCCTCCTGTGAGCCCAGTTTTAGATTCCGTTGCTTCACTTCAGGTTTACTGTATACCTTGGACCTTCTTATTGACAATGAAACACAGATTTTGTATCCTAATTTAATACAAAAGGCACAATGCCGACTTAAGTACAAGAGGACTGACTCTCTAATTGTCTATGATTTGAGCCTCTCCTGTGAGTCCAGTTTTAGATTCCGATGCTTCACATCAGGTTTACTGTATCCCTTGGACCTTCTTATTGACGATGAATCATAGAAATTGCATCCGAATTTTATAGAAAAGGCACAATGCCGCCTTTAGTACAAGAGGACTGACACTCTAACTTTTTATGGTTTGAACCTCTCCTGTGAGTCCAGTTTTAGATTCCGATGCTCCACTTCAGGTTTACTGTATACCGTGGACCTTCTTAATGACGATGAGACACAGAAATTTCATGTTAATTGAATACGAAAGGTACAATGCCGACTTAAGTACAAGAGGATTGACACTCAAACTTAATTTCATTTGAACCCCTCCTGTGAGTCCAGGTTTAGATTCCGTTGCTTCACATCAGGTTTACTGTATACCTTGGACCTTCTTATTGACGATGAAACACAGAAATTGCCATCTAATTTAATACAAAAAGCACAATACCGACATAAGTACAAGAGGACAGACACTCTAACTTTCTATTATTTGAACCTCTCCTGTGAGTCCAGTTTTAGATTCCGATGCCTCACTTCAGGTTTACTGTATAACGTGGACCTTCTTATTGACGATGAAACACAGAAATTTCATCCTAATTGAATACAAAAGACAGAATGCCGACTTATGTACAAGATGACTGACACTCTAACTTTCTACGATTTGAACCTCTCCTGTGAGTCCAGTTTTAGATTCCGATGATTCACTTCAGGTTTACAGTATGCCTTGGCCCTTCTTATTGGCGATGTAACACAGAAATTGCGTCCGAATTTAATACAAAACACACATAGCCGACTTAAGTACAAGAGGACTGACACTCTAACTTTCTATTATTTGAAACCCTCCCGTGAGTCCAGTTTTAGATTCCGATGCTGCACTTCAGGTTTACTGTATACCTTAGGCCTTCTTATCGACGATGAAACACAGAAATTGCATCCGAATTTAATACAAAAGGCACAATGCCGACTTAAGTAGAGGAGTACTGACACTCTAACTTTCTATGATTTGAACCTCTCCTCTGAGTCCAGTTTTAGATTGCGAAGCTTCACTTCAGGTTTACTGTACACCTTGGACCTTCTTCTAACGATGAAACACAGAAATTGCAACCTAAATTAATACAAAAGGCACAATGCCGACTAAAGTACAAGAGGACTGACACTCTATCTTTCTATGATTTGAACCTCTCCTGTGAGTCCAGTTTTAGATTCCGATGCTTCACTTCAGGTTCACTGTATACCTACGACATTCTTATTGACGATGAAACACAATAATTGCTTCCGAATTTAATACAAAACTCACAATGCCGACTTAAGTACAAGAGGACTGACACTCTAACTTTCTATGATTTGAACCTCGCCTGTGAGTCCAGTTTTAGATTCCGATGCTTCACTTCAGGTTCACTATATACCTTGGACCTTCTTATTGACGATGAAACACAGAAATTGCATCCTAAATTAATACAAAAGGCAAAAGGCCGACTTAAGTACAAGAGGACTGACACACTAAAATTCTATGATTTGAACCTCTCCTGTGGGTCCTGTTTTAGATTCCGCTGCTTCACGTCAGGTTTACTGTATACCGTGGACCTTCTTATTGACGATGAAACACAGAAATTTCATCCTAATTGAATACAAAAGGCACAATGCCGACTTAAGTACAAGAGGATTGACACTCTAACTTAATATGAATTGAACCCCGTCTTGTGAGCCCAGTTTTAGATTCCATTGCTTCTCTTCAGGTTTACTGTATACCTTGGACCTTCTTATTGACGATGAAACACAGATTTTGGATCCTAATTTTATACAAAAAGCACAATGCCTACTTCAGTACATGAGGACTGACTCTCTAACTTACTATGATTTGAGCCTCTCCTGTGAGTCCAGTTTTAGATTCCGATGATTTACTTCAGGTTTACTGTATCCCTTGGACCCTTTTATTGACGACGAAACACAGAAATTACATCCGAATTTAATACAATAGGCACAATGCTGACTTAAGAACAAGAGGACTGACACTCAAACTTTCTATGATTCGAACCTCTCCTGTGAGTCCAGTTTTAGATCGCGATGCTTCACTTGAGGTTTACTGTATCCCTTGGACCTCCTTATTGACGATGTAACACAGAAATTGCATCCGAATTTAATACAAAAGGCACAATGCCGCCTTTAGTACAAGAGGACTGACACTCTAACTTTTTATGGTTTGAACCTCTCCTGTGAGTCCAGTTTTAGATTCCGATGCTTCACTTCAGGTTTACTGTATACCTTGGACCTTCTTCTTAACGATGATACACAGAAATTGCATCCTAAATTAATACAAAAGGCACTATGCCGACTTAAGTACAAGAGGATTGACACTCTAACTTTCTAAGATTTGAACCTTTCCTGTGAGTCCAGTTTTAAATTCCGATGCTTCACTTTGGGTTTACTATATACCTTGGACATTCTTATTGACGATGAAACACAGAAATTGCATCCTAATTGAATAAAAAAATCACAATGCCGACTTAAGAACAAGAGGACTGACACTTTAACTTAATATGATTTTAACCCCTCCTGTGAGCCCAGTTTTCGATTCCGTTGCTTCACTTCAGGTTAACTGTATACCTTGAACCTTCTTATTGACAATGAAACACAGATTTTGCATTATAATTTAATACAAAAGGCACAATGCCGACTTAAGTACAAGAGGACTGACTCTCTAACTTTCTATGATTAGAGCCTCTCCTGTGAGTCCAGTTTTAGATTCTGATGCTTTAGTTCAGGTTTACTGTATCCCTTGGACCTTCTTATTGATGACGAAACACAGAAATTGCATCCGAATTTAATACAATGGGCACAATGGCGACTTAAGTACAAGAGCACTGACACTCTATCTTTCTATGATTTGAACCTCTCCTGTGAGTCCAGTTTTAGATTCCGATGCTTCACATCAGGTTTACTGTATCCCTTGGACCTTCTTATTGACGATGAATCACAGAAATTGCATCCGAATTTTATACAAAAGGCATAATGCCGCCATTAGTACAAGAGGGCTGACACTCTAACTTTCTATGATTTGAACCTCTCCTGTGAGTCCAGTTTCTGAGTCCGATGCTTCACTTCAGGTTTACTGTATACCTTGGACCTTCTTCTTAACGATGAAACACAGAAATTGCATCCTAATTTAATACAAAAGGCACAATGCCGACTTAAGGACAAGCGGACTGACTCTCTAACTTTCTATGATTTGAGCCTCTCCTGTGAGTCCAGTTTTAGATTCCGATGCTTTACTTCAGGTTTACTGTATCCCTTGGACCTTCTTATTGATGACGAAACACAGAAATTGCATCCGAATTTAATACAATAGGCACAATGGCGACTTAAGTACAAGAGCACTGACACTCTATCTTTCTATGATTTGAACCTCTCCTGTGGGTCCAGTTTTAGATTCCGATGCTTCACGTCAGGTTTACTGTATACCGTGGACCTTCTTATTGACGACGAAACACAGATATTTCATCCTAATAGAATACAAAAGGCACAATGACGATTTAGTACAAGAGGGTTGACACTCTAACTTAATATGATTTGAACCCCGTCTTGTGAGCCCAGTTTTAGATTCCATTGCTTCACTTCAGGTTTACTGTATACCTTGGACCTTCTTATTGACGATGAAACACAGATTTTGGATCCGAATTTTATACAAAAAGCACAATGCCTACTTAAGTACATGAGGACTGACTCTCTAACTTACTATGATTTGAGCCACTCCTGTGAGTCCAGTTTTAGATTCCCATGCTTTACTTCAGGGTCACTGTTTCCCTTGGACCCTTTTATTGACGACGAAACACAGAAATTGCATCCGAATTTAATACAATAGGCACAATGCCGACTTAAGAACAAGAGGACTGACACTCAAACTTTCTATGATTCGAACCTCTCCTGTGAGTCCAGTTTTAGATTGCGATGTTTCACTTGAGGTTTACTGTATGCCTTGGACCTCCTTATTGACGATGTAACACAGAAATTGCATCTTAATTTAATACAAAAGGCACAATGCCGACTTAAGTACAAGAGGACTGACACTCTAATTTTCTATGATTTGAACCTCTCCTGTGAGTCCAGTTTTAGATTCCGATGCTTCACTTCAGGTTTACTGTATACCTAGGATCATCTTATTGACGATGAAACACAGAAATTGCATCCCATTTTAATACAAAAGCCATAATGCCGACTTAAGTACAAGAGGACTGACACTTCAGCTTTCTATGATTTGAGCCTCTCCTGTGAGTCCAGTTTTAGATTCCGATGCTTCACATCAGGTTTACTGTATCCCTTGGACCTTCTTATTGACGATGAATCACAGAAATTGCATCCGAATTTTATACAAAAGGCACAATGCCGCCTTCAGTACAAGAGGACTGACCCTCTAACTTTTTGTGGTTTGAACCTCTCCTGTGAGTCCAGTTTTAGATTCCGATGCTTCACTTCAGGTTTACTGTATACCTTGGACCTTCTTCTTAACGATGAAACACAGTAATTGCATCCTAATTTAATACGAAAGGCACTATGCCGACTTAAGTACAAGAGGACTGACACTCTAACTTTCTATGATTTGAACCTCTCCTGTGAGTCCAGTTTTAAATTCCGATGCTTCACTTTGGGTTTACTATATATCTTGGACGTTCTTATTGACGATGAAACACAGAAATTGCATCCTAATTGAATACAAAAATCACAATGCCGACTTAAGAACAAGAGGACTGACACTTTAACTTAATATGATTTTAACCCCTCCTGTGAGTCCAGTTTTAGATTCCGATGCTTTACTTCAGGTTTACTGTATCCCTTGGACCTTCTTATTGATGACGAAACACAGAAATTTCATCCTAATAGAATACAAAAGACAGAGTGCCGACTTATGTACAAGATGACTGACACTCTAACTTTCTACGATTTGAACCTCTCCTGTGAGTCCAGTTTTAGATTCCGATGATTCACTTCAGGTTTACAGTATACCTTGGCCCTTCTTATTGGCGATGTAACACAGAAATTGCGTCCGAATTTAATACAAAACACACATAGCCGACTTAAGTACAAGAGGACTGACACTCTAACTTTCTATTATTTGAAACCCTCCCGTGAGTCCAGTTTTAGATTCCGATGCTGCACTTCAGGTTTACTGTATACCTTAGGCCTGCTTATCGACGATGAAACACAGAAATTGCATCCGAATTTAATACAAAAGGCACAATGCCGACTTAAGTAGAGGAGTACTGACACTCTAACTTTCTATGATTTGAACCTCTCCTCTGAGTCCAGTTTTAGATTGCGATGCTTCACTTCAGGTTTACTGTACACCTTGGACCTTCTTCTAACGATGAAACACAGAAATTGCAACCTAAATTAATACAAAAGGCACAATGCCGACTAAAGTACAAGAGGACTGACACTCTATCTTTCTATGATTTGAACCTCTCCTGTGAGTGCAGTTTTAGATTCCGATGCTTCACTTCAGGTTCACTGTATACCTACGACATTCTTATTGACGATGAAACACAATAATTGCTTCCGAATTTAATACAAAAGGCACAATGCCGACTCAAGTACAAGAGGACTGACACTCTAACTTTCTATGATTTGAACCTCGCCTGTGAGTCCAGTTTTAGATTCCGATGCTTCACTTCAGGTTCACTATATACCTTGGACCTTCTTATTGACGATGAAACACAGAAATTGCATCCTAAATTAATACAAAAGGCAAAAGGCCGACTTAAGTACAAGAGGACTGACACACTAAATTTCTATGATTTGAACCTCTCCTGTGGGTCCTGTTTTAGATTCCGCTGCTTCACGTCAGGTTTACTGTATACCGTGGACCTTCTTATTGACGATGAAACACAGAAATTTCATCCTAATTGAATACAAAAGGCACAATGCCGACTTAAGTACAAGAGGATTGACACTCTAACTTAATATGAATTGAACCCCGTCTTGTGAGCCCAGTTTTAGATTCCATTGCTTCTCTTCAGGTTTACTGTATACCTTGGACCTTCTTATTGACGATGAAACACAGATTTTGGATCCTAATTTTATACAAAAAGCACAATGCCTACTTCAGTACATGAGGACTGACTCTCTAACTTACTATGATTTGAGCCTCTCCTGTGAGTCCAGTTTTAGATTCCGATGATTTACTTCAGGTTTACTGTATCCCTTGGACCCTTTTATTGACGACGAAACACAGAAATTACATCCGAATTTAATACAATAGGCACAATGCTGACTTAAGAACAAGAGGACTGACACTCAAACTTTCTATGATTCGAACCTCTCCTGTGAGTCCAGTTTTAGATCGCGATGCTTCACTTGAGGTTTACTGTATCCCTTGGACCTCCTTATTGACGATGTAACACAGAAATTGCATCCGAATTTAATACAAAAGGCACAATGCCGCCTTTAGTACAAGAGGACTGACACTCTAACTTTTTATGGTTTGAACCTCTCCTGTGAGTCCAGTTTTAGATTCCGATGCTTCACTTCAGGTTTACTGTATACCTTGGACCTTCTTCTTAACGATGATACACAGAAATTGCATCCTAAATTAATACAAAAGGCACTATGCCGACTTAAGTACAAGAGGATTGAGACTCTAACTTTCTAAGATTTGAACCTCTCCTGTGAGTCCAGTTTTAAATTCCGATGCTTCACTTTGGGTTTACTATATACCTTGGACATTCTTATTGACGATGAAACACAGAAATTGCATCCTAATTGAATAAAAAAAACACAATGCCGACTTAAGAACAAGAGGACTGACACTTTAACTTAATATGATTTTAACCCCTCCTGTGAGCCCAGTTTTCGATTCCGTTGCTTCACTTCAGGTTAACTGTATACCTTGAACCTTCTTATTGACAATGAAACACAGATTTTGCATTATAATTTAATACAAAAGGCACAATGCCGACTTAAGTACAAGAGGACTGACTCTCTAACTTTCTATGATTAGAGCCTCTCCTGTGAGTCCAGTTTTAGATTCTGATGCTTTACTTCAGGTTTACTGTATCCCTTGGACCTTCTTATTGATGACGAAACACAGAAATTGCATCCGAATTTAATACAATGGGCACAATGGCGACTTAAGTACAAGAGCACTGACACTCTATCTTTCTATGATTTGAACCTCTCCTGTGAGTCCAGTTTTAGATTCCGATGCTTCACATCAGGTTTACTGTATCCCTTGGACCTTCTTATTGACGATGAATCACAGAAATTGCATCCGAATTTTATACAAAAGGCATAATGCCGCCATTAGTACAAGAGGGCTGACACTCTAACTTTCTATGATTTGAACCTCTCCTGTGAGTCCAGTTTCTGAGTCCGATGCTTCACTTCAGGTTTACTGTATACCTTGGACCTTCTTATTGGCGATGTAACACAGAAATTGCGTCCGAATTTAATACAAAAGGCACATAGCCGACTTAAGTACAAGAGGACTGACACTCTAACTTTCTATGATTTGAACCTCTCCTGTGAGTCCAGTTTTAGATTCCGATGCTCCACTTCAGGTTTACTGTATACCGTGGACCTTCTTATTGACGATGAAACACAGAAATTTCATGTTAATTGAATACGAAAGGTACAATGCCGACTTAAGTACAAGAGGATTGACACTCAAACTTAATTTCATTTGAACCCCTCCTGTGAGTCCAGGTTTAGATTCCGTTGCTTCACTTCAGGTTTACTGTATATTTTGGACCCTCTTATTAACGATGAAACACAGAAATTGCCATCTAATTTAATACAAAAGGCACAATACCGACATAAGTACAAGAGGACAGACACTCTAACTTTCTATTATTGGAACCTCTCCTGTGAGTCCAGTTTTAGATTCTGATGCCTCGCTTCAGGTTTACTGTATAACGTGGACCTTCTTATTGCCGATGAAACACAGAAATTTCATCCTAATTGAATACAAAAGACAGAATGCCGACTTAAGTACAAGATGACTGACACTCTAACTTTCTATGATTTGAACCTCTCCTGTGAGTCCAGTTTTAGATTCCGATGATTCACTTCAGGTTTACAGTATACCTTGGCCCTTCTTATTGGCGATGTAACACAGAAATTGCGTCCGAATTTAATACAAAAGGCACATAGCCGACTTAAGTACAAGAGGACTGACACTCTAACTTTCTATTATTTGAACTTCTCCTGTGAGTCCAGTTTTAGATTCCGATGCTTCATTTCAGGTTTACTGTATACCGTGGACCTTCTTAATGACGATGAAACACAGAAATTTCATCCTAATTGAATACAAAAGGCAGAATGCCGACTTAAGTACAGGAGGACTGACACTCTAACTTCCTGTGATTTGAACCTCTTCTGTGAGTCCAGTTTTAGATTCCGATGCTTCACATCAGGTTTACTGTATCCCTTGGACCTTCTTATTGATGATGAATCATAGAATTTGCATCCTAATTTAATACAAAATGGCACAATGCCGACTTAAGAACAAGAGGACTGACACTCTAATTATCTATGATTTGAACCTCTCCTGTGAGTCCAGTTTTAGATTTAGATGCTTCCCGTCAGGCTCACTATATACCTTGGACCTTCTTATTGACGATGAAACACAGAAATTGCATCCTAATTGAATACAAAAATCAAATTCCGACTTAAGTACAAGACGATTGACACTCTAACTTAATTTGATTTTAACCCCTCCTGTGAGCCCAGTTTTAGATTCCGTTGCTTCACTTCAGGTTTACTGTGTACCTTGGACCTTCTTATTGACAATGAAACACAGATTTTGTATCCTAATGTAATACAAAAGGCACAATGCCGACTTAAGTACAAGAGGACTGACTCTCTAATTGTCTATGATTTGAGCCTCTCCTGTGAGTCCAGTTTTAGATTCCGATGCTTTACTTCAAGTTTACTGTATCCCATGGACCTTCTTATTGACGACGAAACACAGAAATTGCATCCGAATTTAATACAAAAGGCACAATGCCGACTTAAGTACAAGAGGACTGACACTTCAACTTTCTATGATTTGAGCCTCTCCTGTGAGTCCAGTTTTAGATTCCGATGCTTCACATCAGGTTTACTGTATCCCTTAAACCTTCTTATTGACGATGAATCACCGAAATTGCATCCGAATTTTATACAAAAGGCACAATGCCGCCTTTAGTACAAGAGGACTGACACTCTAACTTTTTATGGTTTGAACCTCTCCTGTGAGTCCAGTTTTAGATTCCGATGCTTCACTTCAGGTTTACTGTATACCTTGGACCTTCTTCTTAACGATGAAACACAGAAATTGCATCCTAAATTAATACGAAAGGCACTATGCCGACTTAAGTACAAGAGGACTGACACTCTAACTTTCTATGATTTGAACCTCTCCTGTGAGTCCAGTTTTAAATTCCGATGCTTCACTTTGGGTTTACTATATACCTTGGACGTTCTTATTGACGATGAAACACAGAAATTGCATCCTAATTGAATACAAAAATCACAATGCCGACTTAAGAACAAGAGGACTGACACTTTAACTTAATATGATTTTAACCCCTCCTGTGAGCCCAGTATTCGATTCCGTTGCTTCACTTCAGGTTTACTGTATACCTTGAACCTTCTTATTGACAATGAAACACAGATTTTGCATTATAATTTAATACAAAAGGCACAATGCCGACTTAAGTACCAGAGGACTGACTCTCTAACTTTCTATGATTTGAGCCTCTCCTGTGAGTCCAGTTTTGGATTCCAATGCTTTACTTCAGGTTTACTGTATCCCTTGGACCTTCTTATTGATGACGAAACACCGAAATTGCATCCGAATTTAATACAATAGGCACAATGGCGACTTAAGTACAAGAGCACTGACACACTATCTTTCTATGATTTGAACCTCTCCTGTGAGTCCAGTTTTAGATTCCGATGATCACTTCATGTTTACTATATCCGTTGGACCTTCTTATTGACGATTAAACACAGAAATTGCAGCCAAATTAAATACAGAAAGGCACAATGCCGACTTAAGTACATGAGGACTGACACACTAACTTTTTATGATTTGAACCTCTCCTGTGAGTCCAGTTTAAGATTCCGATGCTCCACTTCAGGTTTACTGTATACCGTGGACCTTCTTAATGACGATGAAACACAGAAATTTCATGTTAATTGAATACGAAAGGTACAATGCCGACTTAAGTACAAGAGGATTGACACTCAAACTTAATTTCATTTGAACCCCGCCTGTGAGTCCAGGTTTAGATTCCGTTGCTTCACATCAGGTTTACTGTATACCTTGGACCTTCTTATTGACGATGAAACACAGAAATTGCCATCTAATTTAATACAAAAGGCACAATACCGACATAAGTACAAGAGGACAGACACTCTAACTTTCTATTATTTGAACCTCTCCTGTGAGTCCAGTTTTAGATTCTGATGCCTCACTTCAGGTTTACTGTATAACGTGGACCTTCTTATTGACGATGAAACACAGAAATTTCATCCTAATTGAATACAAAAGACAGAATGCCGACTTAAGTACAAGATGACTGACACTCTAACTTTCTATGATTTGAACCTCTCCTGTGAGTCCAGTTTTAGATTCCGATGATTCACTTCAGGTTTACAGTATACCTTGGCCCTTCTTATTGGCGAAGTAACACAGAAATTGCGTCCGAATTTAATACAAAACACACATAGACGACTTAAGTACAAGAGGACTGACACTCTAACTTTCTATTATCTGAACTTCTCCTGTGAGTCCAGTTTTAGATTCCGATGCTTCACTTCAGGTTTACTGTATACCGTGGACCTTCTTAATGACGATTAAACACAGAAATTTCATCCTAATTGAATACAAAAGGCAGAATGCCGACTTAAGTACAGGAGGACTGACACTCTAACTTCCTGTGATTTGAACCTCTCCTGTGAGTCCAGTTTTAGATTCCGATGCTTCACATCAGGTTTACTGTATCCCTCGGACCTTCTTATTGACGATGAATCTCAGAAATTGCTTCCGAATTTAATACAAAAGGCACAATGCCGACTTAAGTACAAGAGGACTGACACTCTAACTTTCTATGATTTGAACCTCTCCTGTGAGTCCAGTTTTAGATTCCGATGCTTCACTTCAATTTTACTGTATACTTTGGACCTTTTTCTTAACGATGAAACTCAGAAATTGCATCCTAAATTAATACAAAAGGCACAATGCCGACTTAAGTACAAGAGGACTGACACTCTAACTTTCTATGATTTGAACCTCTGCTGTGAGTCCAGTTTTAGATTCCGATGCTTCACTTCAGGTTTACAATATACCTTGGACCTTCTTCTTGTCGTTGAATCACAGAAATTGCATCCTAATTTAATACAAAATGGCACAATGCCGACTTAAGAACAAGAGGACTGACACTCTAACTATCTATGATTTGAACCTCTCCTGTGAGTCCAGTTTTAGATTTAGATGCTTCCCGTCAGGCTCACTATATACCTTGGACCTTCTTATTGACGATGAAACAGAGAAATTGCATCCTAATTGAATACAAAAATCACAATGCCGACATAAGTACAAGACGATTGACACTCTAACTTAATTTGATTTTAACCCCTCCTGTGAGCCCAGTTTCAGATTCCGTTGCTTCACTTCAGGTTTACTGTATACCTTGGACCTTCTTATTGACAATGAAACACAGATTTTGTATCCTAATTTAATACAAAAGGCACAATGCCGACTTAAGTACAAGAGGACTGACTCTCTAATTGTCTATGATTTGAGCCTCTCCTGTGAGTCCAGTTTTAGATTCCGATGCTTCACATCAGGTTTACTGTATCCCTTGGACCTTCTTATTGACGATGAATCACAGAAATTGCATCCGAATTTTAAACAAAAGGCACAATGCCGCCTTTAGTACAAGAGGACTGACACTCTAACTTTTTATGGTTTGAACCTCTCCTGTGAGTCCAGTTTTAGATTCCGATGCTTCACTTCAGGTTTACTGTATACCTTGGACCTTCTTCTTAACGATGAAACACAGAAATTGCATCCTAAATTAATACGAAAGGCACTATGCCGACTTAAGTACAAGAGGACTGACACACTAACTTTCTATGATTTGAACCTCTCCTGTGAGTCCAGTTTTAAATTCCGATGCTTCACTTTGGGTTTACTATATACCTTGGACGTTCTTATTGACGATGAAACACAGAAATTGCATCCTAATTGAAAACAAAAATCACAATGCCGACTTAAGAACAAGAGGACTGACACTTTAACTTAATATGATTTTAACCCCTCCTGTGAGCCCAGTATTCGATTCCGTTGCTTTACTTCAGGTTTACTGTATACCTTGAATCTTCTTATTGACAATGAAACACAGATTTTGCATTATAATTTAATACAAAAGGCACAATGCCGACTTAAGTACAAGAGGACTGACTCTCTAACTTTCTATGATTGGAGCCTCTCCTGTGAGTCCAGTTTTAGATTCCGATGCTTTACTTCAGGTTTACTGTATCCCTTGGACCTTCTTATTGATGACGAAACACAGAAATTGCATCCGAATTTAATACAATAGGCACAATGGCGACTTAAGTACAAGAGCACTAACACACTATCTTTCTATGATTTGAACCTCTCCTGTGAGTCCAGTTTTAGATTCCGTTGATCACTTCATGCTTACTGTATCCGTTGGACCTTCTTATTGACGATTAAACACAGAAATAGCAGCCAAATTAAATACAGAAAGGCACAATGCCGACTTAAGTACATGAGGACTGACACTCTAACTTTCTATGATTTGAACCTCTCCTGTGAGTCCTGTTTTAGATTCCGATGCTCCACTTCAGGTTTACTGTATACCGTGGACCTTCTTAATGACGATGAGACACAGAAATTTCATGTTAATTGAATACGAAAGGTACAATGCCGACTTAAGTACAAGAGGATTGACACTCAAACTTAATTTCATTTGAACCCCTCCTGTGAGTCCAGGTTTAGATTCCGTTGCTTCACATCAGGTTTACTGTATACCTTGGACCTTCTTATTGACGATGAAACACAGAAATTGCCATCTAATTTAATACAAAAGGCACAATACCGACATAAGTACAAGAGGACAGACACTCTAACTTCCTATTATTTGAACCTCTCCTGTGAGTCCAGTTTTAGATTCCGATGCCTCACTTCAGGTTTACTGTATAACGTGGACCTTCTTATTGACGATGAAACACAGAAATTTCATCCTAAATGAATACAAAAGACAGAATGCCGACTTAAGTACAAGATGACTGACACTCTAACTTTCTATGATTTGAAACTCTCCTGTGAGTCCAGTTTTAGATTCCGATGATTCACTTCAGGTTTACAGTATACCTTGGCCCTTCTTATTGGCGATGTAGCACAGAAATTGCGTCCGAATTTAATACAAAACACACATAGCCGACTTAAGTACAAGAGGACAGACACTCTAACTTTCTATTATTTGAACTTCTCCCGTGAGTCCAGTTTTAGATTCCGATGCTTCACTTCAGGTTTACTGTATACCGTGGACCTTCTTAATGACGATGAAACACCGAAATTTCATCCTAATTGAATACAAAAGGCAGATTGCCGCCTTAAGTACAGGAGGACTGACACTCTAACTTCTTGTGATTTGAACCTCTACTGTGAGTCCAGTTTTAGATTCCGATGCTTCACATCAGGTTTACTGTATCCCTTGGACATTCTTATTGACGATGAATCACAGAAATTGCTTCCGAATTTAATACAAAAGGCATAATGCCGACTTAAGTACAAGAGGACTGACACTCTAACTTTCTATGATTTGAACCTCTCCTATGAGTCCAGTTTTAGATTCCGATGCTTCACTTCATTTTTACTGTATACCTTGGACCTTCTTCTTAACGATGAAACACAGATATTACATCCTAAATTAATACAAAAGGCACAATGCCGACTTAAGTACAAGAGGACTGACACTCTAACTTTCTATGATTTGAACCTCTGCTGTGAGTCCAATTTTACATTCCGATGCTTCACTTCAGGTTTACAATATACCTTGGACCTTCTTCTTGTCGTTGAAACACAAAAATTGCATCCTAATTTAATACAAAAGGCACAATGCCGACTTAAGAACAAGAGGACTGACACTCTAACTATCTATGATGTGAACCTCTCCCGTGAGTCCAGTTTTAGATTCCGATGCTTCACTTCAGGTTTAATGTATACCGTGGACCTTCTTAATGACGATGAAACACAGAAATTTCATCCTAATTGAGTACAAAAGGCAGAATGCCGACTTAGGTACAGGAGGACTGACACTCTAACTTCCTGTGATTTGAACCTCTCCTGTGAGTCCAGTTTTAGATTCCGATGCTTCACATCAGGTTTACTGTATCCCTTGGACCTTCTTATTGACGATGAAACACAGAATTTGCAACCTAATTGAATACAAGAATCACAATGCCGACTTAAGTACAAGACGATTGACACTCTAACTTAATTTGATTTTAACCCCTCCTGTGAGCCCAGGTTTAGATTCCGTTGCTTCACTTCAGGTTTACTGTAATCCTTGGACCTTCTTATTGACAATGAAACGCAGATTTTGTATCCTAATTTAATACAAAAGGCACAATGCCGACTTAAGTACAAGACTCTCTCATTTTCTATGATTTGAGCCTCTCCTGTGAGTCCAGTTTTAGATTCCGATGCTTTACTTCAAGTTTACTGTATCCCATGGACCTTCTTATTGACGACGAAACACAGAAATTGCATCCGAATTTAATACAATAGCCACAATGGCGACTTAAGTACAAGAGCACTGACACTCTATCTTTCTATGATTTGAACCTCTCCTGTGAGTCCAGTTTTAGGTTCCGATGCTGACTTCATGTTTTACTGTATCCGCTGGATCTTCTTATTGACGATGAAACACAGACATTGGATCCGATTTAAATACAAAAAGGCACAATGCCGACTTAAGTACATGAGAACTGACACTCTAACTTTCTACGATTTGAACCTCTCCTGTGAGTCCAGTTTTAAATTCCGATGCTCCACTTCAGGTTTACTGTATACCGTGGACCTTCTTATTGACGATGAAACACAGAAGTTTCATGTTAATTTAGTACAAACCGCACAATGCTGACTTAAGTACAAGAGGATTGACACTCAAACTTAATTTGATTTGAACCCCTCCTGTGTGTCCAGGTTTAGATTCCGTTGCTTCACTTCAGGTTTACTGTATACCCAGGACCTTCTTATTGACGATAAAACACAGAAATTTCATCCTAATTCAATACAACAGGCACAATGCCGACGTAAGCACAAGAGGATTGACACTCTAACTTGATATGATTTGAACGCCTCCTGTGAGTCCAGTTTTAGATTCCGTTGCTACACTTCAGGTTTACTGTATACCTTGGACATGCTTATTGTCGATGAAACACAGAAATTGCATCCTATTTTAATACAAAAGGCACAATGCCGACTTAAGTACATGAGGACTGATCTCTACCTTTCTATGAATTGAACCTCTCCTGTGAGTCCAGTTTTAGATTCCGATGCTTTACTTCAGGTTTACTGTATCCCTTGGACCTTCTTATTGACGACGAAACACAGAAATTGAATCCGAATTTAATATAAGAGGCACAATGCCGACTTAAGTACAAGAGGACTGACACTCTAACTTTCTATGATTTACACCTCTCCTGTGAGTCCAGTTTTCGATTACGATGCTTCACTTCAGGTTTACTGTATCTGTTGGACCTTCTTATTGACGATGAAACACAGAAAATGCATCCGAATTAAATACAAAAGGCATAATGCCGACTTAAGTACACGAGGACTGACACTCTATGACTTGAACCTCTCCTGTGAGTCCAGTTTTAGATTCCGATGCTTCACTTCAGGTTTACTGTATACCGTGGACCTTCTTATTGACCATGAAACACAGAAATTTCATCCTAATTGAATACAAAAGGCACAATGCCGACTTAAGCACAAGAGGATTGACACTCTAACTTGATATGATTTGAACGCCTCCTGTGAGTCCAGTTTTAGATTCCGTTGCTTCACTTCAGGTTTACTGTATACCTTGGACCTTCTTATTGACGAAGAAACACAGAAATTGCATCCTAATTTAATACAAATGGCACAATGCCGACTTAAGTACATGAGGACTGACTCTCTAACTTTCTATGATTTGAACCTCTCCTCTGAGTCCAGTTTTAGATCCGATGCTTTACTTCAGGTTAACTGTATCCCTTGGACCTTCTTATTGACGACGAAACACAGAAATTGCATCCGAATTTAATACAAAAATCACAATGCCGACTTAAGTACAAGAGGACTGACACTCTACCTTTTATGATTTACACCTCTCCTGTGAGTCCAGTTTTAGATTCCGATGCTTCACTTCAAGTTTACTGTATCCGTTGGACCTGCTTATTGACGATGAAACACAGAAATTGCATCCGAAGTAAATACAAAAGGCTCAATGCCGACTTAACTACAAGAGGACTGACACACTAACTTTCTATGGTTTGAACCTCTCCTGTGAGTCCAGTTTTAGATTCCGATGCTTCACTTCAGGTTTACTGTATACCGTGGACCTTCGTATTGACGATGAAACACAGAAATTGCATCCTAATTGAATACAAAAATCACAATGCCGACTTAAGTACAAGACGATTGACACTCTAACTTAATTTGATTTTAACCCCTCCTGTGAGCCCAGGTTTAGATTCCGTTGCTTCACTTCAGGTTTACTGTATACATTGGACCTTCTTATTGACGAAGAAACACAGAAATTGCATCCTAATTTAATACAAATGGCACAATGCCGACTTAAGTACATGAGGACTGACTCTCTAACTTTCTATGATTTGAACCTCTCCTCTGAGTCCAGTTTTAGATCCGATGCTTTACTTCAGGTTAACTGTATCCCTTGGACCTTCTTATTGACGACGAAACACAGAAATTGCATCCGAATTTAATACAAAAATCACAATGCCGACTTAAGTACAAGAGGACTGACACTCTACCTTTTATGATTTACACCTCTCCTGTGAGTCCAGTTTTAGATTCCGATGCTTTACTTCAATTTACTGTATCCCATGGACCTTCTTATTGACGACGAAACACAGAAATTGCATTCGAATTTAATACCATAGCCACAATGGCGACTTAAGTACAAGAGCACTGACACTCTATCTTTCTATGATTTGAACCTCTCCTGTGAGTCCAGTTTTTGATTCCGATGCTGACTTCATGTTTACTGTATCCGCTGGATCTTCTTATTGACGATGAAACACAGACATTGCATCCGAATTAAATACAAAAAGGCACAATGCCGACTTAAGTACATGAGAACTGACACTCTAACTTTCTACGATTTGAACCTCTCCTGTGAGTCCAGTTTTAGATTCCGATGCTCCACTTCAGGTTTACTGTATACCGTGGACCTTGTTATTGATGATGAAACACAGAAATTTCATGTTAATTGAGTACAAACCGCACAATGCTGACTTAAGTACAAGAGGATTGACACTCAAACTTAATTTGATTTGAACCCCTCCTGTGAGTCCAGGTTTAGATTCCGTTGCTTCACTTCAGGTTTACTGTATACCTAGGACCTTCTTATTGACGATAAAAAACAGAAATAGCATCCTAATTTAATACAAAAGGCACAATACCGACATAAGTACAAGAGGACTGACACTCTAACTTTCTATGATATGAAGCTCTCTTGTGAGTCCAGTTTTAGATTCCGATGCTTCACTTCAGGTTTACTGTATACCGTGGACCTTCTTATTGACGATGAAACACAGAAATTTCATTCTAATTGAATACAAAAGGCACAATGCCGACGTAAGTACAAGAGGATTGGCACTCTAACTTAATATGATTTGAACCCCTCCAGAGAGTCCAGTTTTAGATTCCGTTGCTTCACATCCAGATATGAAGAAGAAAGTTGACAAAAGAACGGAATGGCGTGCTGCTGCCAACCAACCTGTGGGTTGATAACCGAAGAAGAAGAAGAAGCTTCACATCAGGTTTACTGTATACCTTGGACCTTCATATTGACGATGAAACACAGTAATTGCATCCTAATTTAATACAAAAGGCACAATGCCGACTTAAGTACAAGAGGACTGACTCTCCAACTTTCTATGATTTGAACCTCTCCTGTGAGTCCAGTTTTACATACCGATGCTTCACTTCAGGTTTGCTGTACTCCTTGGACCTTCATATTGACGACGAAACACAGAAATTGCATCCGAATTTAATACAAAAGGCACAATCCCGACATAAGTACAAGAGGACTGACACTCTAACTTTCTTTGATTTGAACCTCTCCCGTGAGTCCAGTGTTAGATTCCGATGCTTCACTTCAGGTTTACTGTCCCCGTTGGACCTTCTTATTGACGATGAAACACAGAAATTGCATCCGAATTAAATACAAAAGGCACAATGCCGACTTAAGTTCATGAGGACTGACACTCTAACTTTCTATGATTTGAACCACTCCTGTGAGTTCAGTTTTAGATTCTGATGCTTCACTTCAGGTTTACTGTATACTGTGGACCTTCTTATTGTCGATGAAACACAGAAATTTCATCCTAATTCAATACAACAGGCACAATGCCAACTTAAGCACAAGAGGATTGACACTCTAACTTGATATGATTTGAACGCCTCCTGTGAGTCCAGTTTTAGATTCCGTTGCCACACTTCAGGTTTACTGTATACCTTGGACCTTCTTATTGTCGATGAAACACAGAAATTCCATCCTATTTTAATACAAAAGGCACAATGCCGACTTAAGTACATGAGGACTGACTCTCTAACTTTCTATGAATTGAACCTCTCCTGTGAGTCCAGTTTTAGATTCCGATGCTTTACTTCAGGTTTACTGTATCCCTTGGACCTTCTTATTGACGACGAAACACAGAAATTGCTTCCGAATTTAATACAAGACGCACAATGCCGACTGAAGTACAAGAGGACTGACACTCTAACTTTCTATGATTTACACCTCTCCTGTGAGTCCAGTTTTAGATTCCGATGCTTCACTTCAGGTTTACTGTATCTGTTGGACCTTCTTATTGACGATGAAACACAGAAAATGCATCCGAATTAAATACAAAAGGCATAATGCCGACTTAAGTACACGAGGACTGACACTCTATGACTTGAACCTCTCCTGTGAGTCCAGTTTTAGATTCCGATGCTTCACTTCAGGTTTCCTGTATACCGTGGACCTTCTTATTGACCATGAAACACAGAAATTTCATCCTAATTGAATACAAAAGGCACAATGCCGACTTAAGCACAAGAGGATTGACACTCTAACTTGACATGATTTGAACGCCTCTTGTGAGTCCAGTTTTAGATCCCGTTGCTTCACTTCACGTTTACTGTATACCTTGGACCTTCTTATTGACGATGAAACACAGAAATTGCATCCTAATTTAATACAAAAGGCACAATGCCGACTTAAGTACATGAGGACTGACTCTCTAACTTTCTATGATTTGAACCTCTCCTCTGAGTCCAGTTTTTGATTCCGATGCTTTACTTCAGGTTAACTGTATCCCTTGGACCTTTTTATTGACGACGAAACACAGAAATTGCATCCGAATGTAATACAAATATCACAATGCCGACTTAAGTACAAGAGGACTGACACTCTACCTTTTATGATTTACACCTCTCCTGTGAGTCCAGTTTTAGATTCCGATGCTTCACTTCAAGTTTACTGTATCCGTTGGACCTTCTTATTGACGATGAAACACAGAAATTGCATCCGAAGTAAATACAAAAGGCTCAATGCCGACTTAACTACAAGAGGACTGACACACTAACTTTCTATGATTTGAACCTCTCCTGTGAGTCCAGTATTAGATTCCGATGCTTCACTTCAGGTTTACTGTATACCGTGGACCTTCGTATTGACGATGAAACACAGGAATTTCATCCTAATTGAATACAAAAGGCACAATGCCGACTTAAGTACAAGAGGATTGACACTCTAACATTATATGATTTAAACCCCTCCTGTGAGGCCAGATTTAGATTCTGTTGCTTCACTTCAGGTTGACTGTATACCTTGGACCTTCTTATTTACGATGAAACACAGTAATTGCATCCTAATTTAATACAAAAGGCACATAGGCGACTTAAGTACAGGAGGACTTACTCTCTAACTTTCTATGATTTGAACCTCTCCTGTGAGTCCACTTTTAGATTCCGATGCTTCACTTCAGGTTTACTGTATATCTTGGACCTTCTTATTGACGATGAAACACAGAAATTGCATCCGAATTTAATACAAAAGGCACAATGCCGACTTAAGTACAAGAGGACTGACAATCTAACTTTCTATGGTTTGAACCTCTCCTGTGAGTCCAGTTTTAGATTCCGATGCTTCACTTCAGGTTTACTGTATCCCTTGGACCTTCTTATTGACGATGAAACACAGAAATTGCATCCGAATTTAATACAAAAGGCACAATGGCGACTTAAGTACAAGAGGACAGACACTCTAACTTTCTATGATTTGAACCTCTCCTGTGAGTCCAGTTTTAGATTCCGATGCTTCACTTCAGGTTTACTGTATCCCTTGGACCATCTTATGGACGATGAAACACAGAAATTGCATCCGAATTTAATACAAAAGGCACAATGCCGACTTAAGTACAAGAGGACTGACACTCTAACTTTCTATGATTTGAACCTCTCCTGTGAGTACTGTTTTAGATTCCGATGCTTCACTTCAGGTTTACTGTATACCTTGGACCTTCTTATAGACGATGAAACACAGAAATTGCATCCAAATTTAATACAAAAAGCACAATGCCGACTTAAGTACAAGAGGACTGACACTCTAATTTTCTATGATTTGAACCTCTCCTGTGAGTCCACTGTTGGATTCCGATGCTTCCCTTCAGGTTTACTGTACACTTTGGATCTTCTTATTGACGATGTAGCACCGAAATTTCATCCGAATTTAAAACAAAAGGCACAATGCCGACTTAAGTACAAGAGGACTGACACTCTAACTTTCTATGATTTGAACATCTCCTGTGAGTCCAGGTTTAGATTCCGATGCATCACTTAAGGTTTACTGTATACCTTGGACCTTCTTATTGACGATGAAACAAAGAAATTGCATTATAATTTAATACAAAAGGCACAATGCCGACTTATGTACAAGAGGCCTGACACTCTAACTTAATTTGATTTGAACCCCTCCTGTGAGTCCAGTTTTAGATTCCGATGCTCCACTTCAAGTTTACTGTATACCGTGGACCTTGTTATTGATGATGAAACACAGAAATTTCATGTTAATTGAGTACAAACCGCACAATGCTGACTTAAGTACAAGAGGATTGACACTCAAACTTAATTTGATTTGAACCCCTCCTGTGAGTCCAGGTTTAGATTCCGTTGCTTCACTTCAGGTTTACTGTATACCTAGGACCTTCTTATTGACGATAAAAAACAGAAATAGCATCCTAATTTAATACAAAAGGCACAATACCGACATAAGTACAAGAGGACTGACACTCTAACTCTCTATGATATGAAGCTCTCCTGTGAGTCCAGTTTTAGATTCCGATGCTTCACTTCAGGTTTGCTGTATACCGTGGACCTTCTTATTGACGATGAAACACAGAAATTTCATTCTAATTGAATACAAAAGGCACAATGCCGACGTAAGTACAAGAGGATTGGCACTCTAACTTAATATGATTTGAACCCCTCCAGAGAGTCCAGTTTTAGATTCCGTTGCTTCACATCAGGTTTACTGTGTACCTTGGACCTTCATATTGACGATGAAACACAGTAATTGCATCCTAATTTAATACAAAAGGCACAATGCCGACTTCAGTACAAGAGGACTGACTCTCCAACTTTCTATGATTTGAACCTCTCCTGTGAGTCCAGTTTTACATTCCGATGCTTCACTTCAGGTTTACTGTACTCCTTGGACCTTCATATTGACGACGAAACACAGAAATTGCATCTGAATTTAATACAAAAGGCACAATCCCGACTTAAGTACAAGAGGACTGACACTCTAACTTTCTTTGATTTGAACCTCTCCCCTGAGTCCAGTGTTAGATTCCGATGCTTCACTTCAGGTTTACTGTCCCCGTTGGACCTTCTTATTGACGATGAAACACAGAAATTGCATCCGAATTAAATACAAAAGGCACAATGCCGACTTAAGTACATGAGGACTGACACTCTAACTTTCTATGATTTGAACCACTCCTGTGAGTTCAGTTTTAGATTCTGATGCTTCACTTCAGGTTTACTGTATACTGTGGACCTTCTTATTGACGATGAAACACAGAAATTTCATCCTAATTCAATACAACAGGCACAATGCCGATTTAAGCACAAGAGGATTGACACTCTAACTTGATATGATTTGAACGCCTCCTGTGAGTCCAGTTTTAGATTCCGTTGCTACACTTCAGGTTTACTGTATACCTTGGACCTTCTTATTGTCGATGAAACACAGAAATTGCATCCTATATTAATACAAAAGGCACAATGCCGACTTAAGTACATGAGGACTGACTCTCTAACTTTCTATGAATTGAACCTCTCCTGTGAGTCCAGTTTTAGATTCCGATGCTTTACTTCAGGTATACTGTATCCCTTGGACCTTCTTATTGTTGACAAAACACAGAAATTGCATCCGAATTTAATTCAAGACGCACAATGCCGACTTAAGTACAAGAGGACTGACACTCTAACTTTCTATGATTTACACCTCTCCTGTGAGTCCAGTTTTAGATTCCGATGCTTCACTTCAGGTTTACTGTATCTGTTGGACCTTCTTATTGACGATGAAACACAGAAAATGCATCCGAATTAAATACAAAAGGCATAATGCCGACTTAAGTACACGAGGACTGACACTCTATGACTTGAACCTCTCCTGTGAGTCCAGTTTTAGATTCCGATGCTTCACTTCAGGTTTCCTGTATACCGTGGTTCTTCTTATTGACCATGAAACACAGAAATTTCATCCTAATTGAATACAAAACGCACAATGCCGACTTAAGCACAAGAGGATTGACACTCTAACTTGATATGATTTGAACGCCTCCTGTGAGTCCAGTTTAAGATCCCGTTGCTTCACTTCAGGTTTACTGTATACCTTGGACCTTCTTATTGACGATGAAACACAGAAATTGCATCCTAATTTAATACAAAATTCACAATGCCGACTTAAGTACATGAGGACTGACTCTCTAACTTTCTATGATTTGAACCTCTCCTCTGAGTCCAGTTTTTGATTCCGATGCTTTACTTCAGGTTAACTGTATCCCTTGGACCTTTTTATTGACGACGAAACACAGAAATTGCATCCGAATGTAATACAAAAATCACAATGCCGACTTAAGTACAAGAGGACTGACACTCTACCTTTTATGATTTACACCTCTCCTGTGAGTCCAGTTTTAGATTCCGATGCTTCACTTCAAGTTTACTGTATCCGTTGGACCTTCTTATTGACGATGAAACACAGAAATTGCATCCGAAGTAAATACAAAAGGCTCAATGCCGACTTAACTACAAGAGGACTGACACACTAACTTTCTATGATTTGAACCTCTCCTGTGAGTCCAGTTTTAGATTCCGATGCTTCACTTCAGGTTTACTGTATACCGTGGACCTTCGTATTGACGATGAAACACAGAAATTTCATCCTAATTTAATACAAAAGGCACAATGCCGACTTAAGTACAAGAGGATTGATACTCTAACATTATATGATTTAAACCCCTCCTGTGAGGCCAGTTTTAGATTCTGTTGCTTCACTTCAGGTTGACTGTATACCTTGGACCTTCTTATTGACGATGAAACACAGTAATTGCATCCTAATTTAATACAAAAGGCACATTGGCGACTTAAGTACAGGAGGACTTACTCTCTAACTTTCTATGATTTGAACCTCTCCTGTGAGTCCACTTTTAGATTCCGATGCTTCACTTCAGGTTTACTGTATATCTTGGACCTTCTTATTGACGATGAAACACAGAAATTGCATCCGAATTTAATACAAAAGGCACAATGCCGACTTAAGTACAAGAGGACTGACAATCTAACTTTCTATGGTTTGAACCTCTCCTGTGAGTCCAGTTTTAGATTCCGATGCTTCACTTCAGGTTTACTGTATCCCTTGGACCTTCTTATTGACGATGAAACACAGAAATTGCATCCGAATTTAATACAAAAGGCACAATGGCGACTTAAGTACAAGAGGACAGACACTCTAACTTTCTATGATTTGAACCTCTCCTGTGAGTCCAGTTTTAGATTCCGATGCTTCACTTCAGGTTTACTGTATTCCTTGGACCATCTAATTGACGATGAATCACATAAATTGCATCCGGATTTAATACAAAATGCACAGTGCCGTCTGATGTACAAGAGGGCTGACACTCTAACTTTCAATGATTTGCACCTCTCCTGTGAGTCCAGTTTTAGATTCCGATGCTTCACTTCAGGTTTACTGTATCCCTTGGACCATCTTATGGACGATGAAACACAGAAATTGCATCCAAATTTAATACAAAAAGCACAATGCCGACTTAAGTACAAGAGGACTGACACTCTAATTTTCTATGATTTGAACCTCTCCTGTGAGTCCACTGTTAGATTCCGATGCTTCCCTTCAGGTTTACTGTACACTTTGGATCTTCTTATTGACGATGAAGCACCGAAATTTCATCCGAATTTAAAACAAAAGGCACAATGCCGACTTAAGTACAAGAGGACTGACACTATAACTTTCTATGATTTGAACATCTCCTGTGAGTCCAGGTTTAGATTCCGATGCATCACTTAAGGTTTACTGTATACCTTGGACCTTCTTATTGACGATGAAACAAAGAAATTGCATTATAATTTAATACAAAATGCACAATGCCGACTTAAGTACAAGAGGACTGACACTCTATCTTTGTATGATTTGAACCTCTCCTGTGAGTCCAGCTTTAGATTCCGATGCTTCACTTCAGGTTTACTGTATCCCATGAACCTTCTTACTGACGATGAAACACAGAAATTGAATCCTAATTTAATACAATAGTGACAATACCGACATAAGTACAAGAGGACTGACACTCTATCTTTCTATGACTTGAACCTCTCCTTTGAGTCCAGTTTTAGATTCCGATGCTTCACTTCAGGTTTACTGTATGCCTTGGACCTTCTTATTGTCGATGAAGCACAGAAATTGCATCCGAATTTAATACATAAGGCACAATGCCGACTTAAGTACAAGAGGACTGACACTCTATCTTTGTATGATTTGAACCTCTCCTGTGAGTCCAGCTTTAGATTCCGATGCCTCACTTCAGGTTTACTGTATACCTTGGATCTTTTTATTCACGATGAAACACAGAAATTGCATCCGAATTTAATACAAAAGGCACAATGCCGACTTAAGTACAAGAGGACTGACCCTATAACTTTCTATGTTTTGAACCTCTCGTGAGAGTCCAGTTTTAAATTCCGATACTTCCCTTCAGGTCTACTGTACCCCTTGGACCTTCTTATAGACGATGAAACACAGAAATTGCATCCGAATTTAAAACAAAAGGCACAATGCCGACTTAAGTACAAGAGGACTGACACTCTCTCTTTGTATGATTTGAACCTCTCCTGTGAGTCCGGTTTTAGATTCCGATGCTTCACATCAGGTTTACTGTATCCGTTGGACATTCTCATTGACGATGAAACACAGAAATTGCATCCGAATTAAATACAAAAGGCACAATGCCGACATAAGTACACGAGGACTGACACTCTATGATTTGAACCTCTCCTGTGAGTCCAGTTTTAGATTCCGATGCTTCACTTCAGGTTTACTGTATACCGTGGACCTCCTTATTGACGATGAAACACAGAAATTTCATCCTAATTGAATACAAAAGGCACAATGCCGACTTAAGCACAAGAGGATTGACACTCTAACTTGATATGATTTGAACGCCTCCTGTGAGTCCAGTTTTAGATTCCGTTGCTTCACTTCAGGTTTACTGTATACCTTGGACCTTCTTATTGACGATGAAACACAGAAATAGCATCCTAATTTAATACAAAAGGCACAATGCCGACTGAAGTACATGAAGACTGACTCTCTAACTTTCTATGATTTGAACCTCTCCTGTGAGTCCAGTTTTAGATTCCGATTCCTTACTTCAGGTTTACTGTATCCCTTGGACATCCTTATTGACGAGGAAACACAGAAATTGCATACGAATTTAATAAAAATGGCACAATGCCGACTTAAGTACATGAGGACTGACACTCTAACTTTCTATGATTTACACCTCTCCTCTGAGTCCAGTTTTAGATTCCGATGCTTCACCTCAGGTTTACTGTATCTGTTGGACCTTCTTATTGACGATGAAACGCAGAAATTTCATCCGAATTAAATACAAAAGGCACAATGCCGACTTAAGTACACGAGGTCTGACACTCTATGACTTGAACCTCTCCTGTGAGTCCTGTTTTTGATTCCGATGCTTCACTTCAGGTTTACTCTATACCGTGGACCCTCTTATTGACGATGAAACACAGAAATTTCATCCTAATTGAATACAAAAGGCACAATGCCGACTTACGCACAAGAGGATTGACACTCTAACTTGATATGATTTGAACGCCTCCTGTGAGTCCAGTTTTAGATTCCGTTGCTTCACTTCAGGTTTACTGTATACCTTGGACCTTCTTATTGACGATGAAACACAGAAATTGCATCCTAATTTAATACAAAAGGCACAATGCCGACTTAAGTACATGAGGACTGACTCTCTAACTTTCTATGATTTGAACCTCTCCTCTGAGTCCAGTTTTAGATTCCGATGCTTTACTTCAGGTTTACTGTATCCCTTGGACCTTCTTATTGACGATGACACACAGTAATTGCATACGAATTTAATACAAAATGTACAATGCCGACTTAAGTACAAGAGGACTGACACTCTAACTTTTATGATTTACACCTCTCCTGTGAGTCCAGTTTTAGATTCCGATGATTCACTTCAAGTTCACTGTATCCGTTGGACCTTCTTATTGACGATGAAACACAGAAATTGCTTCCGAATTAAATACAAAATTCTCAATGCCGACTTAAGTACAAGAGGACTGACACTCTAACTTTCTATGATTTGAACCTCTCCTGTGAGTCCAGTTTTAGATTCCGATGCTTCACTTCAGGTTTACTGTATACTGTGGACCTTCTTATTGACGATGAAACACAGAAATTTCATCCTAATTGAATACAAAAGGCACAATGCCGACTTAAGTACAAGAGGATTGACACTCTAACATTATATGTTTTAAACCCCTCCTGTGAGGCCAGTTTTAGATTCTGTTGCTACACTTCAGGTTTTCAGTATACCTTGGACCTTCTTATTGACGATGAAACACAGTAATTGCATCCTAATTTAATACAAAAGGCACATTGGCGCCTTAAGTACAGGAGGACTGACTCTCTAGCTTTCTATGATTTGAACCTCTCCAGTGAGTCCAGTTTTAGATTCCGATGCTTCACATCAGGTTTACTGTAACCGTTGGACCTTCTTATTGACGATGAAACACAGAAATTGCATCCGAATTAAATACAAAAGGCACAATGCCGACTTAAGTACACGAGGACTGACACTCTATGATTTGAACCTCTCCTGTGAGTCCAGTTTTAGATTCCGATGCTTCACTTCAGGTTTACTGTATACCGTGGACCTTCTTATTGACGATGAAACACAGAAATTTCATCCTATTTGAATACAAAAGGCACAATGCCGACTTAAGTACATGAGGACTGACTCTCTAACTTTCTATGATTTGAGCCTCTCCTCTGAGTCCAGTTTTAGATTCCGATGCTTCACTTCACGTTTACTGTATTCCTTGGACCTTCTTATTGACGACGAAACACAGTAATTGCATCCAAATTTAATACAGAAGGCACAATGCCGACTTAAGTACATGAGGACTGACACTCTAACTTTCTATGATTTGAGCCTCTCCTCTGAGTCCAGTTTTAGATTCCGAAGCTTCACATCAGGTTTACGGTATACCTTGGACATTCTTATTGACGATAAAACACAATAATTGCATCCGAATTTAATGCAAAAGGCACAATGCCGACTCAAGTACAAGAGGACTGGCACTCAAACTTTCTATGATTTGAACCTCTCCTGTGGGTCCAGTTTTAGATTCCGATGCTTCACTTCAGGTTTACTGTATTCCTTGGACCATCTTACTGACGATGAATCACATAAATTGCATCCGGATTTAATACAAGAGGCACAGTGCCGTCTGATGTACAAAAGGGCAGACACTCTAACTTTCAATGATTTGAACCTCTCCTGTGAGTCCAGTTTTAGATTCCGATGCTTCACTTCAGGTTTACAGTATCCCTTGGACCATCTTATTGACGATGAAACACAGAAATTGCATCCGAATTTAATACATAAGGCACAATGCCGACTTAAGTACAAGAGGACTGACACTCTAACTTTCTATGATTTGAACCTCTCCTGTGAGTCCTGTTTTAGATTCCGATGCTTCACTTCAGGTTTACTGTATACCTTGGACCTTCTTATTGACGATGAAACACAGAAATTGCATCCGAATTTAATACAAAAGGCACAATGCCGACTTAAGTACAAGAGGACTGACACTCTAAGTTTCTACGATTTGAACCTCTCCTGTGAGTCCACTGTTAGATTCCGATGCTTCGCATCAGGTATACTGTATACCTTGGATCTTCTTATTGACGATGAAGCACAGAAATTTCATCCGAAATTAATACAAAAGGCACAATGCCGACTTAAGTAGAAGAGGACTGACACTCTAACTTTCTATGATTTGAACATCTCCTGTGAGTCCAGGTTTAGATTCCGATGCATCACTTCAGGTTTACTGTATACCTTGGACCTTCTTATTGACGATGAAACATAGAAATTGCATTATAATTTAATACAAAAGGCACAATGCCGACTTATGTACAAGAGGACTGACACTCTAACTTAATATGATTTGAACCCCTCCTGTGAGTCCACTTTTAGATTCCGATGCTTCACTTCAGGTTTACTGCATACCTTGGACCTTCTTATTGACGATGAAGCACAGAAATTGCATCCGAATTTAATACATAAGGCAATATGCCGACTTAAGTACAAGAGGACTGACACTCTAACTCTGTATGATTTGAACCTCTCCTCTGAGTCCAGTTTTAGATTCCGATGCTTCACATCAGGTTTACTGTATCCATTGGACATTCTTATTGACGATGAAACACATAAATTGCATCCGAATTAAATACAAAAGGCACAATGCCGAATTAAGTACACGAGGACTGACACTCTATGATTTGAACCTCTCCTGTGAGTCCAGTTTTAGATTCCGATGCTTCACTTCAGGTTTACTGTATCCCTTGGACCTACTTATTGACGGTGAAACACAGAAAATGCATCCTAATTTAATACAAAAGGCACAATGCCGACTTAAGTACATGAGGACTGACTCTCTAACTTCCTATGATTTGAACCTCTCCTCTGACCCCAGTTTTAGATTCCGATGCGTTACTTCAGGTTTACTGTATCCCTAGGACCTTCTTATTGACGACGAAACACAGAAATTGCATCCGAATTTAATACAAAAAGCACAATGCCGACTTAAGTACAAGAGGACTGACACTCTAACTTTTATGATTTACACCTCTCCTGTGAGTGCAGTTTTAGATTCCGATGCTTCACTTTAAGTTTACTGTATCCGTTGGACCTTCTTATTGACGATGAAACATAGAAATTGCATCGGAATTAAATACAAAAGGCTCAATGCCGACTTAAGTACAAGAGGACTGACACTCTAACTTTCTATGACTTGAACCTCTCCTGTGAGTCCAGTTTTAGATTCCGATGCTTCACTTCAGGTTTACTGTATCCCTTGGACCTTCTTATTGACGACGAAACACAGAAATTGCATCCGAATTTAATACAAAAGGCACAATGCCGACTGAAGTACAAGAGGACTGACACTCTAACTTTCTATGATTTGAACCTCTCCTGTGAGTCCAGTTTTAGATTCTGTTGCTTCACTTCAGGTTTACTGTATACCTTGGACCTTCTTATTGACGATGAAACACAGTAATTGCATCCTAATTTAATACAAAAGGCACATTGGCGACTTAAGTACTGGAGGACTGACTCTCTAACTTTCTATGATTTGAACCTCTCCCGTGAGTCCAGTTTTAGATTCCGATGCTTCACTTCAGGTTTACTGTATTCCTTGGACCATCTTATTGACGATGAATCACATAAATTGCATCCGGATTTAATACAAAAGGCACAGTGCCGTCTGATGTACAAAAGGGCTGACACTCTAACTTTCAATGATTTGAACCTCTCCTGTGAGTCCAGTTTTAGATTCCGATACTTCACTTCTGGTTTACTGTATCCCTTGGACCTTCTTATTGACGATGAAACACAGAAATTGCATCCGAATTTAATATAAACGGCACAATGCCGACTTAAGTACAAGAGGACTGACACTCTAACTGTCTATGATTTGAACCTCTCCTGTGAGTCCACTGTTAGATTCCGATGCTTCCCTTCAGGTATAATGTGTACCTTGGTTCTTCTTATTGACGATGAAGCACAGAAATTTAATCCGAATTTAATACAAAAGGCACAATGCCGACTTAAGTACAAGAGGACTGACACACTAACTTTCTATGATTTGAACATCTCCTGTGAGTCCAGGTTTAGATTCCGATGCATCACTTCAGGTTTACTGTATGCCTTGGACCTTCTTACTGACGATGAAACATAGAAATTGCATTATAATTTAATACAAAAGGCACAATGCCGACTTAAGTACACGAGGACTGACACTCTATGATTTGAACCTCTCCTGTGAGTCCTGTTTTAGATTCCGATGCTTCACTTCAGGTTTACTGTATACCTTGGACCTTCTTATTGACGATGAAACACAGAAATTGCATCCGAATTTAATACAAAAGGCACAATGCCGACTTAAGTACAAGAGGACTGACACTCTAAGTTTCTATGATTTGAACCTCTCCTCTGAGTCCAGTTTTAGATTCCGATGCTTTACTTCAGGTTTACTGTATCCCTTGGACCTTCTTATTGACGATGACACACAGTAATTGCATACGAATTTAATACAAAATGTACAATGCCGACTTAAGTACAAGAGGACTGACACTCTAACTTTTATGATTTACACCTCTCCTGTGAGTCCAGTTTTAGATTCCGATGATTCACTTCAAGTTCACTGTATCCGTTGGACCTTCTTATTGACGATGAAACACAGAAATTGCTTCCGAATTAAATACAAAATTCTCAATGCCGACTTAAGTACAAGAGGACTGACACTCTAACTTTCTATGATTTGAACCTCTCCTGTGAGTCCAGTTTTAGATTCCGATGCTTCACTTCAGGTTTACTGTATACTGTGGACCTTCTTATTGACGATGAAACACAGAAATTTCATCCTAATTGAATACAAAAGGCACAATGCCGACTTAAGTACAAGAGGATTGACACTCTAACATTATATGTTTTAAACCCCTCCTGTGAGGCCAGTTTTTGATTCTGTTGCTACACTTCAGGTTTACAGTATACCTTGGACCTTCTTATTGACGATGAAACACAGTAATTGCATCCTAATTTAATACAAAAGGCACATTGGCGACTTAAGTACAGGAGGACTGACTCTCTAGCTTTCTATGATTTGAACCTCTCCTCTGAGTCCAGTTTCAGATTCCGTTGCCTCACTTCAGGTTTACTGTATCCCTTGGACCATCTTATTGACGATGAATCACATAAATTGCATCCGGATTTAATACAAAAGGCACAGTGCCGTCTGATGTACAAGAGGGCTGACACTCTAACTTTCAATGATTTGAACCTCTCCTGTGAGTCCAGTTTTAGATTCCGATGCTTCACTTCAGGTTTACTGTATACCTTGGACCTTCTTATTGACGATGAAACACAGAAATTTCATTCGAATTTAATACAAAATTCACAATGCCGACTTAAGTACAAGAGGACTGACACTCTAACTTTCTATGATTTAAACATCTCCTGTGAGTCCAGGTTTAGATTCCGATGCATCACTTCAGGTTTTCTGTATACCTTGGACCTTCCTATTGACGATGAAACATAGAAATTGCATTATAATTTAATACAAAAGGCACAATGCCGACTTATGTACAAGAGGACTGACACTCTAACTTAATATGATTTGAACCCCTCCTGTGAGTCCAGTTTTAGATTCTGTTGCTTCACTTCAGGTTTACAGTATACCTTGGACCTTCTTATTGACGATGAAACACAGTAATTGCATCCTAATTTAATACAAAAGGCACATTGGCGCCTTAAGTACAGGAGGACTGACTCTCTAGCTTTCTATGATTTGAACCTCTCCAGTGAGTCCAGTTTTAGATTCCGATGCTTCACATCAGGTTTACTGTAACCGTTGGACCTTCTTATTGACGATGAAACACAGAAATTGCATCCGAATTAAATACAAAAGGCACAATGCCGACTTAAGTACACGAGGACTGACACTCTATGATTTGAACCTCTCCTGTGAGTCCAGTTTTAGATTCCGATGCTTCACTTCAGGTTTACTGTATACCGTGGACCTTCTTATTGACGATGAAACACAGAAATTTCATCCTATTTGAATACAAAAGGCACAATGCCGACTTAAGTACATGAGGACTGACTCTCTAACTTTCTATGTTTTGAGCCTCTCCTCTGAGTCCAGTTTTAGATTCCGATGCTTCACTTCACGTTTACTGTATTCCTTGGACCTTCTTATTGACGACGAAACACAGTAATTGCATCCAAATTTAATACAGAAGGCACAATGCCGACTTAAGTACATGAGGACTGACACTCTAACTTTCTACGATTTGAGCCTCTCCTCTGAGTCCAGTTTTAGATTCCGAAGCTTCACATCAGGTTTACGGTATACCTTGGACATTCTTATTGACGATGAAACACAATAATTGCATCCGAATTTAATGCAAAAGGCACAATGCCGACTCAAGTACAAGAGGACTGGCACTCAATCTTTCTATGATTTGAACCTCTCCTGTGGGTCCAGTTTTAGATTCCGATGCTTCACTTCAGGTTTACTGTATTCCTTGGACCATCTTATTGACGATGAATCACATAAATTGCATTCGGATTTAATACAAGAGGCACAGTGCCGTCTGATGTACAAAAGGGCAGACACTCTAACTTTCAATGATTTGAGCCTCTCCTGTGAGTCCAGTTTTAGATTCCGATGCTTCACTTCAGGTTTACAGTATCCCTTGGACCATCTTATTGACGATGAAACACAGAAATTGCATCCGAATTTAATACATAAGGCACAATGCCGACTTAAGTACAAGAGGACTGACACTCTAACTTTCTATGATTTGAACCTCTCCTGTGAGTCCTGTTTTAGATTCCGATGCTTCACTTCAGGTTTACTGTATACCTTGGACCTTCTTATTGACGATGAAACACAGAAATTGCATCCGAATTTAATACAAAAGGCACAATGCCGACTTAAGTACAAGAGGACTGACACTCTAAGTTTCTACGATTTGAACCTCTCCTGTGAGTCCACTGTTAGATTCCGATGCTTCGCATCAGGTATACTGTATACCTTGGATCTTCTTATTGACGATGAAGCACAGAAATTTCATCCGAAATTAATACAAAAGACACAATGCCGACTTAAGTAGAAGAGGACTGACACTCTAACTTTCTATGATTTGAACATCTCCTGTGAGTCCAGGTTTAGATTCCGATGCATCACTTCAGGTTTACTGTATACCTTGGACCTTCTTATTGACGATGAAACATAGAAATTGCATTATAATTTAATACAAAAGGCACAATGCCGACTTATGTACAAGAGGACTGACACACTAACTTAATATGATTTGAACCCCTCCTGTGAGTCCACTTTTAGATTCCGATGCTTCACTTCAGGTTTACTGCATACCTTGGACCTTCTTATTGACGATGAAGCACAGAAATTGCATCCGAATTTAATACATAAGGCAATATGCCGACTTAAGTACAAGAGGACTGACACTCTATCTTCGTATGATTTGAACCTCTCCTGTGAGTCCAGTTTTAGATTCCGATGCCTCACATCAGGTTTACTGTATACCTTGGACCTTTTTATTCACGATGAAACACAGAAATTGCATCCGAATGTAAAACAAAAGGCACAATGGCGACTTAAGTACAAGAGGACTGACACTCTAACTCTGTATGATTTGAACCTCTCCTCTGAGTCCAGTTTTAGATTCCGATGCTTCACATCAGGTTTACTGTATCCATTGGACATTCTTATTGACGATGAAACACATAAATTGCATCCGAATTAAATACAAAAGGCACAATGCCGAATTAAGTACACGAGGACTGACACTCTATGATTTGAACCTCTCCTGTGAGTCCAGTTTTAGATTCCGATGCTTCACTTCAGGTTTACTGTATCCCTTGGACCTACTTATTGACGGTGAAACACAGAAAATGCATCCTAATTTAATACAAAAGGCACAATGCCGACTTAAGTACATGAGGACTGACTCTCTAACTTCCTATGATTTGAACCTCTCCTCTGACCCCAGTTTTAGATTCCGATGCGTTACTTCAGGTTTACTGTATCCCTTGGACCTTCTTATTGACGACGAAACACAGAAATTGCATCCGAATTTAATACAAAAAGCACAATGCCGACTTAAGTACAAGAGGACTGACACTCTAACTTTTATGATTTACACCTCTCCTGTGAGTGCAGTTTTAGATTCCGATGCTTCACTTTAAGTTTACTGTATCCGTTGGACCTTCTTATTGACGATGAAACATAGAAATTGCATCCGAATTAAATACAAAAGGCTCAATGCCGACTTAAGTACAAGAGGACTGACACTCTAACTTTCTATGACTTGAACCTCTCCTGTGAGTCCAGTTTTAGATTCCGATGCTTCACTTCAGGTTTACTGTATCCCTTGGACCTTCTTATTGACGACGAAACACAGAAATTGCATCCGAATTTAATACAAAAGGCACAATGCCGACTGAAGTACAAGAGGACTGACACTCTAACTTTCTATGATTTGAACCTCTCCTGTGAGTCCAGTTTTAGATTCTGTTGCTTCACTTCAGGTTTACTGTATACCTTGGACCTTCTTATTGACGATGAAACACAGTAATTGCATCCTAATTTAATACAAAAGGCACATTGGCGACTTAAGTACTGGAGGACTGACTCTCTAACTTTCTATGATTTGAACCTCTCCCGTGAGTCCAGTTTTAGATTCCGATGCTTCACTTCAGGTTTACTGTATTACTTGGACCATCTTATTGACGATGAATCACATAAATTGCATCCGGATTTAATACAAAAGGCACAGTGCCGTCTGATGTACAAAAGGGCTGACACTCTAACTTTCAATGATTTGAACCTCTCCTGTGAGTCCAGTTTTAGATTCCGATACTTCACTTCTGGTTTACTGTATCCCTTGGACCTTCTTATTGACGATGAAACACAGAAATTGCATCCGAATTTAATATAAACGGCACAATGCCGACTTAAGTACAAGAGGACTGACACTCTAACTGTCTATGATTTGAACCTCTCCTGTGAGTCCACTGTTAGATTCCGATGCTTCCCTTCAGGTATAATGTGTACCTTGGTTCTTCTTATTGACGATGAAGCACAGAAATTTAATCCGAATTTAATACAAAAGGCACAATGCCGACTTAAGTACAAGAGGACTGACACACTAACTTTCTATGATTTGAACATCTCCTGTGAGTCCAGGTTTAGATTCCGATGCATCACTTCAGGTTTACTGTATGCCTTGGACCTTCTTACTGACGATGAAACATAGAAATTGCATTATAATTTAATACAAAAGGCACAATGCCGACTTAAGTACACGAGGACTGACACTCTATGATTTGAACCTCTCCTGTGAGTCCTGTTTTAGATTCCGATGCTTCACTTCAGGTTTACTGTATACCTTGGACCTTCTTATTGACGATGAAACACAGAAATTGCATCCGAATTTAATACAAAAGGCACAATGCCGACTTAAGTACAAGAGGACTGACACTCTAAGTTTCTACGATTTGAACCTCTCCTGTGAGTCCACTGTTAGATTCCGATGCTTCGCATCAGGTATACTGTATACCTTGGATCTTCTTATTGACGATGAAGCACAGAAATTTCATCCGAAATTAATACAAAAGGCACAATGCCGACTTAAGTAGAAGAGGACTGACACTCTAACTTTCTATGATTTGGACATCTCCTGTGAGTCCAGGTTTAGATTCCGATGCATCACTTCAGGTTTACTGTATACCTTGGACCTTCTTATTGACGATGAAACATAGAAATTGCATTATAATTTAATACAAAAGGCACAATGCCGACTTATGTACAAGAGGACTGACACTCTAACTTAATATGATTTGAACCCCTCCTGTGAGTCCACTTTTAGATTCCGATGCTTCACTTCAGGTTTACTGCATACCTTGGACCTTCTTATTGACGATGAAGCACAGAAATTGCATCCGAATTTAATACATAAGGCAATATGCCGACTTAAGTACAAGAGGACTGACACTCTATCTTCGTATGATTTGAACCTCTCCTGTGAGTCCAGTTTTAGATTCCGATGCCTCACATCAGGTTTACTGTATACCTTGGACCTTTTTATTCACGATGAAACACAGAAATTGCATCCGAATGTAAAACAAAAGGCACAATGGCGACTTAAGTACAAGAGGACTGACACTCTAACTCTGTATGATTTGAACCTCTCCTCTGAGTCCAGTTTTAGATTCCGATGCTTCACATCAGGTTTACTGTATCCATTGGACATTCTTATTGACGATGAAACACATAAATTGCATCCGAATTAAATACAAAAGGCACAATGCCGAATTAAGTACACGAGGACTGACACTCTATGATTTGAACCTCTCCTGTGAGTCCAGTTTTAGATTCCGATGCTTCACTTCAGGTTTACTGTATCCCTTGGACCTACTTATTGACGGTGAAACACAGAAAATGCATCCTAATTTAATACAAAAGGCACAATGCCGACTTAAGTACATGAGGACTGACTCTCTAACTTCCTATGATTTGAACCTCTCCTCTGACCCCAGTTTTAGATTCCGATGCGTTACTTCAGGTTTACTGTATCCCTTGGACCTTCTTATTGACGACGAAACACAGAAATTGCATCCGAATTTAATACAAAAAGCACAATGCCGACTTAAGTACAAGAGGACTGACACTCTAACTTTTATGATTTACACCTCTCCTGTGAGTGCAGTTTTAGATTCCGATGCTTCACTTTAAGTTTACTGTATCCGTTGGACCTTCTTATTGACGATGAAACATAGAAATTGCATCCGAATTAAATACAAAAGGCTCAATGCCGACTTAAGTACAAGAGGACTGACACTCTAACTTTCTATGACTTGAACCTCTCCTGTGAGTCCAGTTTTAGATTCCGATGCTTCACTTCAGGTTTACTGTATCCCTTGGACCTTCTTATTGACGACGAAACACAGAAATTGCATCCGAATTTAATACAAAAGGCACAATGCCGACTGAAGTACAAGAGGACTGACACTCCAACTTTCTATGATTTGAACCTCTCCTGTGAGTCCAGTTTTAGATTCTGTTGCTTCACTTCAGGTTTACTGTATACCTTGGACCTTCTTATTGACGATGAAACACAGTAATTGCATCCTAATTTAATACAAAAGGCACATTGGCGACTTAAGTACTGGAGGACTGACTCTCTAACTTTCTATGATTTGAACCTCTCCCGTGAGTCCAGTTTTAGATTCCGATGCTTCACTTCAGGTTTACTGTATTCCTTGGACCATCTTATTGACGATGAATCACATAAATTGCATCCGGATTTAATACAAAAGGCACAGTGCCGTCTGATGTACAAAAGGGCTGACACTCTAACTTTCAATGATTTGAACCTCTCCTGTGAGTCCAGTTTTAGATTCCGATACTTCACTTCTGGTTTACTGTATCCCTTGGACCTTCTTATTGACGATGAAACACAGAAATTGCATCCGAATTTAATATAAACGGCACAATGCCGACTTAAGTACAAGAGGACTGACACTCTAACTGTCTATGATTTGAACCTCTCCTGTGAGTCCACTGTTAGATTCCGATGCTTCCCTTCAGGTATAATGTGTACCTTGGTTCTTCTTATTGACGATGAAGCACAGAAATTTCATCCGATTTAATACAAAAGGCACAATGCCGACTTAAGTACAAGAGGACTGACACACTAACTTTCTATGATTTGAACATCTCCTGTGAGTCCCGGTTTAGATTCCGATGCATCACTTCAGGTTTACTGTATGCCTTGGACCTTCTTACTGACGATGAAACATAGAAATTGCATTATAATTTAATACAAAAGGCACAATGCCGACTTAAGTACACGAGGACTGACACTCTATGATTTGAACCTCTCCTATGAGTCCAGTTTTAGATTCCGATGCTTTACTTCAGGTTTACTGTATCCCTTGGACCTTCTTATTGACGACGAAACACAGAAATTACATCCGAATTTAATAGAAAAGGCACAATGCCGACTTAAGTGCATGAGGACTGACACTCTAACTTTCTATGATTTGAGCCTCTCCTCTGAGTCCAGTTTTAGATTCCGAAGCTTCACATTAGGTTTACGGTATACCTTGGACATTCTTATTGACGGTGGAACACAATAATTGCATCCGAAATTAATACAAAAGGCACAATGCCGACTTAAGTACAAGAGGACTGGCACTCAAACTTTCTATGATTTGAACCTCTCCTGTGAGTCCAGTTTTAGATTTCGATGCTTTACTTCAGGTTTACTGTATCCCTTGGACCTTCTTATTGACGACGAAACACAGAAATTGCATCTGAATTTAATACAAAAAGGCACAATGCCGACTTAAGTACATGAGGACTGACACTCTACCTTTCTATGATTTGAACCACTCCTGTGAGTCCAGTTTTAGATTCTGATGCTTCACTTCTGGGTTACTGTATACCGTGGACCTTCTTATTGACGATGAAACACAGAAATTTCATCCCAATTGAATACAACAGGCACAATGCCGACTTAAGCACAAGAGGATTGACAAACTAACTAGATATGATTTGAACGCCTCCTGTGAGTCCAGTTTTAGATTCCGTTGCTTCACTTCAGGTTTTCTGTATACCTTGGACCTTCTTATTGTCGATGAAACACAGAAATTGCATCCTAATTTAATACAAAAGGCACAATGCCGAATTAAGTACATGAGGACTGACTCGCTAACTTTCTATGAATTGAACCTCTCCTGTGAGTCCAGTTTTAGATTCCGATGCTTTACTTCAGGTTTACTGTATCCCTTGGACATTCTTATTGACGACGAAATACAGAAATTGCATCCGAATTTTATACAAAAGGCACAATGCTGACTTACGTACAAGTGGACTGACACTCTAACTTTCTATGATTTACACCTCTCCTGTGAGTCCAGTTTTAGATTCCGATGCTTCACGTCAGGATTACTGTATCTGTTGGACCTTCTTATTGACGATGGAACACAGAAATTGCATCCGAATTAAAGACAAAAGGCACAAGGCCGACTTAAGTACATGAGGACTGACACTCTATGACTTGAACCTCTCCTGTGAGTCCAGTTTTAGATTCCGATGCTTCACTTCAGGTTTACTGTATACTGTGGACCTTCTTATTGACGATGAAACACAGAAATTTCATCCTAATTGAATACAAAAGTCACAATGCCGCCTTAAGCACAAGAGGATTGACACTCTAACTTGATATGATTTGAACGCCTCCTGTGAGTCCAGTTTTAGATTCCGTTGCTTCACTTCAGGTTTACTGTATACCTTGGACCTACTTATTGACGGTGAAACACAGAAAATGCATCCTAATTTAATACAAAAGGCACAATGCCGACTTAAGTACATGAGGACTGACTCTCTAACTTCCTATGATTTGAACCTCTCCTCTGACCCCAGTTTTAGATTCCGATGCGTTACTTCAGGTTTACTGCATCCCTTGGACCTTCTTATTGACGACGAAACACAGATATTGCATCCGAATTTAATACAAAAAGCACAATGTCGACTTAAGTACAAGAGGACTGACACTCTAACTTTTATGATTTACACCTCTCCTGTGAGTGCAGTTTTAGATTCCGATGCTTCACTTTAAGTTTACTGTATCCGTTGGACCTTCTTATTGACGATGAAACATAGAAATTGCATCCGAATTAAATACAAAAGGCTCAATGCCGACTTAAGTACAAGAGGACTGACACTCTAACTTTCTATGACTTGAACCTCTCCTGTGAGTCCAGTTTTAGATTCCGATGCTTCACTTCAGGTTTACTGTATACCTTGGACCATCTTATTGACGACGAAACACAGAAATTGCATCCGAATTTAATACAAAAGGCACAATGCCGACTGAAGTACAAGAGGACTGACACTCTAACTTTCTATGATTTTAACCTCTCCTGTGAGTCCAGTTTTAGATTCTGTTGCTTCACTTCAGGTTTACTGTATACCTTGGACCTTCTTATTGACGATGAAACACAGTAATTGCATACTAATTTAATACAAAAGGCACATTGGCGACTTAAGTACTGGAGGACTGACTCTCTAACTTTCTATGATTTGAACCTCTCCTGTGAGTCCAGTTTTAGATTCCGATGCTTCACTTCAGGTTTACTGTATTCCTTGGACCATCTTATTGACGATGAATCACATAAATTGCATCCGGATTTAATACAAAAGGCACAGTGCCGTCTGATGTACAAAAGGGCTGACACTCTAACTTTCAATGATTTGAACCTCTCCTGTGAGTCCAGTTTTAGATTCCGATACTTCACTTCTGGTTTACTGTATCCCTTGGACCTTCTTATTGACGATGAAACACAGAAATTGTATCCGAATTTAATACAAAAGGCACAATGCCGACTTAAGTACAAGAGGACTGACACTCTAACCTTCTATGATATGAAACTCTCCTGTGAGTCCTGTTTTAGATTCCGATGCATCACTTCAGGTTTACTGTATACCTTGGATCTTCTTATTGACGATAAAACACAGAAATTGCATCCGAATTTAATACAAAAGGCACAATGCCGACTTAAGTACAAGAGGACTGACACTTTAACTTTCTATGATTTGAGCCTCTCCTTTGAGTCCACTGTTAGATCCGATGCTTACCTTCAGGTATACTGTATACCTTGGATCTTCTTATTGACGATGAAGCACAGAAATTTCATCCGAATTTAATACAAAAGGCACAAAGCCGACTTAAGTACAAGAGGACTGACACTCTAACTTTCTATGATTTGAACATCTCATGTGAGTCCAGGTTTAGATTCCGATGCATCACTTCAGGTTAACTGTATACCTCGTACCTTCTTACTGGCGATGAAACATAGAAATTGCATTATTATTTAATACAAAATGCACAATGCCGACTTATGTACAAGAGGACTGACACTCTAACTTAATATGATTTGAACCCCTCCTGTGAGTCCAGTTTTAGATTCCGATGCTTCACTTCATGTTTACTGTATGCCTTGGACCTTCTTATTGACGATGAAGCACAGAAATTTCATCCGAATTTAATACATAAGGCACAATGCCGACTTAAGTACAAGAGGACTGACACTCTATATTTGGATGATTTGAACCTCACCTGTGAGTCCAGTTTTAGATTCCAAAGCCTCACTTCAGGTTTACTGTATACCTTGGACCTCTTTATTCACGATGAAACACAGAAATTGCATCCGAATTAAATACAAAAGGCACATTGGCGACTTAAGTACAGGAGGACTGACTCTTTAACTTTCTGTGATTTGAACCTCTCCTGTGAGTCCACTTTTAGATTCCGATGCTTCCCTTCAGGTTTACTGTATACTTTAGATCTTCTTATTGACGATGAAACACAGAAATTTCATCCGAATTTAATACAAAAGGCACAATGCCGACTTAAGTACAAGAGGACTGACACTCTAACTTAATATGTTTTGAACCCCTCATGTGAGTCCAGTTTTAGATTCCGATGCTTCACTTCAGGTTCACTGTATGCCTTGGACCTTCTTATTGACGTTGAAGCACAGAAATTGCGTCCGAATTTAAATCATAAGGCACAATGCCGACCTAAGTACAATAGGACTGACACTCTATCTTTGTATGATTTGAACCTCTCCTGTGAGTCCAGTTTTAGATTCCGATGCCTCACTTCAGGTTTACTGTATACCTTGGACCATTTTATTGACGATGAATCACAGAAATTGCATCCGAACTTAATACAAAAGGCACAATGCCGACTTAAGTACAAGAGGACTGACCCTCTAACTTTCTATGATTTGAACCTCTCGTGAGAGTCCAGTTTTAGATTCCGATACTTCACTTCAGGTCTACTGTACCCCTTGGACCTTCTTATAGACGATGAAACACAGAAATTGCATCCGAATTTAATACAAAAGGCACAATGCCGACTTAAGTACAAGTGGACTGACACTCTAACTTTCCATGATTTGAACCTCTCCTCTGAGTCCAGTTTTAGATTCCGATGCTTCACTTCAGGTTTACTGTATCCCTTGGACCTTCTTATTGACGATGAAACACAGATATTGCATCCTAATTTAATACAATATTCACAATGCCGACTTAAGTACAAGAGGACTGACACTCTAACTTTCTATGATTTCAACCTCTCCTGTAAGTCCAGTTTTAGATTCCGATGCTTCACTTCAGGTTTACTGTATACCTTGGACCTTCTTATTGACGATGAAACACAGAAATTGCATCCGAATTTAATACAAAAGGCACAATGCCTACTTAAGTACAAGAGGACTGACACTCTAACTTTCTATGATTTGAACCTCTCCTGTGAGACCACTGTTAGATTCCGTGGCTTACCTTCAAGTATACTGTATACCTTGGATCTTCTTATTGACGATGAAGCACAGAAATTTCATCCGAATTTAATACAAAAGGCACAATGCCGACTTAAGTACAAGAGGACTGACACTCTAACTTCCTATGATTTGAACATCTCCTGTGAGTCCAGGTTTAGATTCCGATGCATCACTTCAGGTTTACTGTATAACTTGGACCTTCTTATTGACGATGAAACATAGAAATTGCATTATAATTTAATACAAAAGGCACAATGCCGACTTATGTTCAAGAGGACTGACACTCTAACTTAATATGATTTGAACCCCTCCTGTGAGTCCAGTTTTAGATTCCGATGCTTCACTTCAGGTTTACTGTATCCCTTGGACCTTCTTACTGACGATGAAACACAGAAATTGAATTCTAATTTAATACAATAAAGACAATGCCGACATTAGTACAAGAGGACTGACACTCTAACTATCTATGACTTGAAGCTCTCCTTTGAGTCCAGTTTTAGATTCCGATGCTTCACTTCAGGTTTACTGTATGCCTTGGACCTTCTTACTGACGATGAAACACAGATATTGCATCCGAATTTAATACATAAGGCACAATGCCGACTTAAGTACAAGAGGACTGACACTCTATCTTTGTATGGTTTGAACCTCTCTTGTGAGTCCAGATTTAGATTCCGATGCTTCACATCATTTTTACTGTATCCGTTGGACCAACTTATTGACGATGAAACACAGAAATTGCATCCGAATTAAATTCAAAAGGCACAATGCCGACTTAAGTACACGAGGACTGACACTCTATGATTTGAACCTCTCCTGTGAGTCCAGTTTTAGATTCCGATGCTTCACTTCAGGTTTACTGTTTACCGTGGACCTTCTTATTGACGATGAAACACAGAAATTTCATCCTAATTGAATACAAATGGCACAATGCCGACTTAAGCACAAGAGGATTGACACTCTAACTTGATATGATTTGAACGCCTCCTGTGAGTCCAGTTTTAGATTCCGTTGCTTCACTTCAGGTTTACTGTATACCTTGGACCTTCTTATTGACGATGAAACACAGAAATTGCATCCTAATTTAATACAAAAGGCACAATGCCGACTTAAGTACATGAGGACTGACTCTCTAACTTTCTATGATTTGAACCTCTCCTGTGAGTCCAGTTTTAGATTCCGATGCTTTACTTCAGGTTTACTGTATCCCTTGGACCTTCTTATTGACGACGAAACACAGAAATTGCATACTAATTTAATACAAAAGGCACAATGGCGACTAAAGTACAGGAGGACTGACTCTCTAACTTTCTATGATTTGAACCTCTCCTGTGAGTCCAGTTTTAGATTCCGATGTTTCACTTCAGGTTTACTGTATGCCTTGGACCTTCTTATTGACGATGAAACACAGATATTGCATCCGAATTTAATACATAAGGCACAATGCCGACTTAAGTACAAGAGGACTGACACTCTATCTTTGTATGATTTGAACCTCTCCTGTGAGTCCAGTTTTAGATTCCGATGCTTCACTTCAGGTTTACTGTACACCTTGGATCTTCTTATTGACGATGAAACACAGAAATTGCATCCGAATTTAATACAAAAGGCACAATGCCGATTTAAGTACAAGAGGACTGACACTCTAACGTTCTATGATTTGTACCTCTGCTGTGAGTCCACTGTTAGATTCCGATGCTTACCTTCAAGTATACTGTATACCTTGGATCTTCTTATTGACGATGAAGCACAGAAATTTCATCTGAATTTAATACAAAAGGCACAATGCCGACTTAAGTACAAGAGGACTGACACTCTATCTTTGGATGATTCGAACCTCACCTGTGAGTCCAGTTTTAGATTCCGATGCCTCACTTCAGGTTTACTGTATACCTTGGACCTCTTTATTCACGATGAAACACAGGAATTGCATCCGAATTAAATACAAAAGGCACATTGGCGACTTAAGTACACGAGGACTGACACCCTATGATTTGAACCTCTCCTGTGAGTCCAGTTTTAGATTCCGATGCTTCACTTCAGGTTTACTGTATCCCTTGGACCTTCTTATTGACGACGAAACACAGAAATTGCATCCGAATTTATTACAAAAGGCACAATGCCGACTTAAGTACATGAGGACTGACACTCTAACTTTCTATGATTTGAGCCTCTCCTCTGATTCCAGTTTTAGATTCCGAAGCTTCACATTAGGTTTACGGTATACCTTGGACATTCTTATTGACGATGTAACACAATAATTGCATCCGAAATTAATACAAAAATCACAATGCCGACTTAAGTACAAGTGGACTGGCACTCAAACTTTCTATGATTTGAACCTCTCCTGTGAGTCCAGTTTTAGATTCCTATGCTTTACTTCAGGTTTACTGTATCCCTTGGACCTTCTTATTGACGACGAAACACAGAAATTGCATCCGAATTTAATACAAAAGGCACAATGCCGACTTAAGTACAAGAGGACTGACACCCTAAATTTCTATGATTTACACCTCTCCTGTGAGTCCAGTTTTAGATTCCGATGCTTCACTTCAGGTTTACTGTATCCGTTGGACTTTCTTATTGACGATGAAACACAGAAATTGCATCCGAATTAAATACAAAAGGCTCAATGGCGACTTAAGTACAAGAGGACTGACCCTCTAACTTTCTATGATTTGAACCTCTCGTGAGAGTCCAGTTTTAGTTTCCGATACTTCACTTCAGGTCTACTGTACCCCTTGGACCTTCTTATAGACGATGAAACACAGAAATTGCATCCGAATTTAATACAAAAGGCACAATGCCGACTTAAGTACAAGTGGACAGACACTCTAACTTTCCATGATTTGAACCTCTCCTGTGAGTCCAGTTTTAGATTCCGATGCATCACTTCAGGTTTACTGTATCCCTTGGACCTTCTTATTGACGATGAGACACAGATATTGCATCCTAATTTAATACAATAATCACAATGCCGACTTAAGTACAAGAGGACTGACACTCTAACTTTCTATGATTTCAACCTCTCCTGTAAGTCCAGTTTTAGATTCCGATGCTTCACTTCAGGTTAACTGTATACCTTGGACCTTCTTATTGACGATGAAACACAGAAATTGCATCCGAATTTAATACAAAAGGCACAATGCCTACTTAAGTACAAGAGGGCTGACACTCTAACTTTCTATGATTTGAACCTCTCCTGTGAGACCACTGTTAGATTCCGATGCTTACCTTCAAGTATACTGTATACCTTGGATCTTCTTATTGACGATGAAGCACAGAAATTTCATCCGAATTTAATACAAAAGGCACAATGCCGACATAAGTACAAGAGGACTGACACTCTAACTTTCTATGATTTGAACATCTCCTGTGAGTCCAGGTTTAGATTCCGATGCATCACTTCAGGTTTACTGTATAACTTGGACCTTCTTATTGACGATGAAACATAGAAATTGCATTATAATTTAATACAAAAGGCACAATGCCGACTTATGTTCAAGAGGACTGACACTCTAACTTAATATGATTTGAACCCCTCCTGTGAGTCCAGTTTTAGATTCCGATGCTTCACTTCAGGTTTACTGTATCCCTTGGACCTTCTTACTGACGATGAAACACAGAAATTGAATTCTAATTTAATACAATAAAGACAATGCCGACATTAGTACAAGAGGACTGACACTCTAACTTTCTATGACTTGAACCTCTCCTTTGAGTCCAGTTTTAGATTCCGATGCTTCACTTCAGGTTTACTGTATGCCTTGGACCTTCTTATTGACGATGAAACACAGATATTGCATCCGAATTTAATACATAAGGCACAATGCCGACTTAAGTACAAGAGGACTGACACTCTATCTTTGTATGATTTGAACCTCTCCTGTGAGTCCAGTTTTAGATTCCGATGCTTCACTTCAGGTTTACTGTACACCTTGGATCTTCTTATTGACGATGAAACACAGAAATTGCATCCGAATTTAATACAAAAGGCACAATGCCGATTTAAGTACAAGAGGACTGACACTCTAACGTTCTATGATTTGTACCTCTGCTGTGAGTCCACTGTTAGATTCCGATGCTTACCTTCAAGTATACTGTATACCTTGGATCTTCTTATTGACGATGAAGCACAGAAATTTCATCTGAATTTAATACAAAAGGCACAATGCCGACTTAAGTACAAGAGGACTGACACTCTAACTTTCTATGATTTGAACATCTCCTGTGAGTCCAGGTTTAGATTCCGATGCCTCACTTCAGGTTTACTGTATATATCTTGGACCTTTTTATTGACGCTGAAACACAGAAATTTCATCCGAATTTAATACAAAAGGCACAATGCCGACTTAAGTACAAGAGGACTGACACTCTATCTTTGTATGGTTTGAACCTCTCCTGTGAGTCCAGTTTTAGATTCCGATGCTTCACATCAGGTTTACTGTATCCGTTGGACCAACTTATTGACGATGAAACACAGAAATTGCATCCGAATTAAATTCAAAAGGCACAATGCCGACTTAAGTACACGAGGACTGACACTCTATGATTTGAACCTCTCCTGTGAGTCCAGTTTTAGATTCCGATGCTTCACTTCAGGTTTACTGTATACCGTGGACCTTCTTATTGACGATGAAACACAGAAATTTTATCCTAATTGAATACAAAAGGCACAATGCCGACTTAAGCACAAGAGGATTGACACTCTAACTTGATATGATTTGAACGCCTCCTGTGAGTCCAGTTTTAGATTCCGTTGCTTCACTTCAGGTTTACTGTATACCTTGGACCTTCTTATTGACGATGAAACACAGAAATTGCATCCTAATTTAATACAAAAGGCACAATGCCGACTTAAGTACATGAGGACTGACTCTCTAACTTTCTATGATATGAACCTCTCCTGTGAGTCCAGTTTTAGATTCCGATGCTTTACTTCAGGTTTACTGTATCCCTTGGACCTTCTTATTGACGACGAAACACAGAAATTGCATCCTAATTTAATACAAAAGGCACAATAGCGACTGAAGTACAGGAGGACTGACTCTCTAACTTTCTATGATTTGAACCTCTCCTGTGAGTCCAGTTTTAGATTCCGATGCTTCACTTCAGGTTTACTGTATAGCTTGGACCTTCGTATTGACGATGAAACACAGAAATTTCATCCGAATTTAATACAATAGGCACAATGCCGACTTAAGTGCAAGAGGACTGACATTCCAACTTAATATGATTTGAAACCCTCATGTGACTCCAGTTTTAGATTCCGATGCTTCACTTCAGGTTTACTGTATGCCTTGGACCTTCTTATTGACGTTGAAACACAGAAATTGCATCCGAATTTAATACAAAAGGCACAATGCCGACTTAAATAAAAGAGGACTGACCCTCTAACTTTCTATGATTTGAAGCTCTCGTGAGACTCCAGTTTCAGATTCCGATACTTCACTTCAGGTCTACTGTACCCCTTGGACCTTCTTATAGACGATGAAACACAGAAATTGTATCAGAATTTAAAACAAAAGGCACAATGCTGACTTAAATACAAGAGGACTGACACACTAACATAAAATGATTTGAACCTCTCCTGTGAGTCCAGTTTTAGATTCCGATGCTTCACTTCAGGTTTACTGTATCCCTTGGACCTTCTTATTGACGATGAAACACAGATATAGCATCCTAATTTAAAACACTATTCACAATGCCGACTTAAGTACAAGAGGACTGACACTCTAACTTTCTATGATTTGAACCTCTCCTGTGAGTCCAGTTTTAGATTCCGATGCTTCACTTCAGGTTTACTGTATACCTAGGACCTTCTTATTGACGATGAAAAACAGAAATTGCATCCGAATTTAATACAAAAGGCACAATGCCGACTTAAGTACAACAGGATTGACACTGTAACGTAATATGTTTTGAACCCCTCCTATGAGTCCAGTTTTAGATTCCGATGCTTCACTTCAGATTTACTGTATCACTTGGACCTTCTCATTGACGATGAACCACAGAAATTGTATCCAAATTTAATACAAAAGGCACAATACCGACTTATGTACAAGAGGACTGACACTCTAACTTAATACGATTCGAACCCCTCCTGTGAGTCCAGTTTTGGATACCGATGCTTCATTTCAGGTTTACTGTATGCCTTGGACCTTCTTATTGACGATGAAACACAGAAATTGCATCCTAATTTAATACAAAATTCACAATGCCGACTTAAGTACAAGATGACTGGCACTCCAACTTTCCATGATTTGAACCTCTCCTGTGATTCCACTTTCAGATTCCGATGCTTCACTTCAGGTTTACTGTATCCCTTGGACCTTCTTATTGACGATGAAACACAGAAATTGCATCCTAATTTAATACACTAGGCACAATGCCGACTTTAGTACAAGAGGACTGACACTCAAATTTTCTATGATTTGAACCTCTCCTGTGAATCCAGTATTAGATTCCGATGCTTCACTTCAGGTTTACTGTATCCCTTGGACCTTCTTATTGACGATGAAACACTGAAATTTCATCCGAATTTAATACAAAAGGCACAATGCCGCCATAAGTACAAGAGGACTGACACTCTAACTTTCTATGATTTGAACATCTCCTGTGAGTCCAGGTTTAGATTCCGATGCATCACTTCAGGTTTACTGTATAACTTGGACCTTCTTATTGACGATGAAACATAGTAATTGCATTATAATTTAATACAAAAGGCACAATGCCGACTTATGTTCAAGAGGACTGACACTCTAACTTAATATGATTTGAACCCCTCCTGTGAGTCCAGTTTTAGATTCCGATGCTTCACTTCAGGTTTACTGTATCCCTTGGACCTTCTTACTGACGATGAAACACAGAAATTGAATTCTAATTTAATACAATAAAGACAATGCCGACATTAGTACAAGAGGACTGACACTCTAACTTTATATGACTTGAACCTCTCCTTTGAGTCCAGTTTTAGATTCCGATGCTTCACTTCAGGTTTACTGTATGCCTTGGACCTTCTTATTGACGATGAAACACAGAAATTGCATCCTAATTTAATACAAATGGCACAATTCCGACTGAAGTACACGATGACTGACACTCCAACTTCCTATGATTTGAACCTCTCCTGTGAGTTCACTATTACATTCCGACGCTTCACTTCAGGTTTACTGTATAGAATGGACCTTCTTATTGACGATAAAACACATAAATTGCACCCGAATTTAATACAAAAGGCACAATGCCGTCTTAAGTACAAGAGGACTGACACTCTAACTCTCTATGATTTGAACCCCTTGTGAGAGTACAGTTTTAGATTCCGAGGCTTCACTTCAGCTTTACTAAACACCTTGGACCTTCTTATTGACGATGAATCACAGAAATTGCATCCGAATTTAATACAAAAGGCACAATGCCAACTTAAGTACAAGAGTACAGACACTCTAACTTAATATGATTTGAACCCCTCCTGTGAGTCCAGTTTTAGATTCCGATGCTTCACCTCAGGTTTACTGTATCCCTTGGACCTTGTTATTGACAATGACACACAGAAATTGCATCCTAATTTAATACACGAGGCACAATGCCGACTTAAGTACAAGAGGACCTACACTCTAACTTTCTATGATTTGAACCTCTCCTGTAAGTCCAGTTTTAGAATCCGATGTTTCACTTCAGGTTTACTATATCCCTTGGACCTTCTTATTGACGATGAAACACAGAAATTGCATCCGAATTTAATACAAAAGGCACAATGCCGACTTAAGTACACGAGGACTGACACTCTAAATTAATATGATTTGAAACCCTCCTCTGAGTCCAGTTTTAGATTCCGATGCTTCACTTCAGGTTTACTGTGTCCCTTGGACCTTCTTATTGACGATGAATCACAGAAATAGCATCCGAATTTAATACAAAAGGCACAATGCCGACTTAAGTACAAGAGGACTGACACTCTAACATTCTATGATTTGAACCTCTCCTGCGAATCCAGTTTTAGATTCCGGTGCTTCACTTCAGGTTTACTGTACACCTTGGACCTTCTTATTGACGTTGAAACACAGGAATTGCATCCGAATTTAATAGAAAAGGCACAATGCCGACTTAAGTACAAGAGGATTGACACTCTAACGTAATATGTTTTGAACCCCTCCTGTGAGTCCAGTTTTAGATTCCGATGCTTCACTTCAGATTTACTGCATCCCTTGGACCTTCTCTTTGACGATGAACCACAGATATTGCATCCAAATATAATACAAAAGGCACAATGCCGACTTAAGTACAAGAGGACTGACCCTCTAACTTTCTATGATTTGAACCTCTCCTGTGAGTCCACTTTTAGATTCCGATGCTTCACTCCAGGTGTTCTGTATACCTTGGACCCTCTTATTGACGATGAAGCACAAAAATTGCTTGCGAATTTAATACAAGATGCACAATGCCGACTTCAGTACAAGTGGACTTACACTCTAACTTAATATGATTTGAACCCCTCCTACGAGTCCAGTTATGGATACCGATGCTTCACGTCAGGTTTACTGTATACCTTGGACCTTGTTATTGACGATGAAACACAGAAATTCCATCCGAACTTAATACAAAAGGCACAATGCCGACTTAAGTACAAGAGGATTGACACTCTAACGTAATATGTTTTGAACCCCTCCTGTGAGTCCAGTTTTAGATTCCGATGCTTCACTTCAGATTTACTGTTTCACTTGGACCTTCTCATTGACGATGAACCACAGAAATTGCATCCAAATTTAATACAAATGGCACAATGCCGACTTATGTACAAGAGGACTGACACTCTAACTTAATATGATTTAAACCCCTCCTGTGAGTCCAGTTTTGGATACCGATGCTTCACTTCAGGTTTATTGTATGCCTTGGACCTTCTTATTGACGATGAAACACAGAAATTGCATCCTAATTTAATACAAAATTCACAATGCCGCCTTAAGTACAAGATGACTGACTCTCCAACTTTCCATGATTTGAACCTCTCCTGTGAGTCCACTTTTAGATTCCGATGCTTTACTTCAGGTTTACTGTATCCCTTGGACCTTCTTATTGACGATGAAACACAGAAATTGCATCCGAATTTAATACAAAAGGCACAATGCCGTCTTAAGTACAAGTGGACTGACACTCTAACTTTCTATGATTTGAACCTCTTGTGAGAGTCCAGTTTTAGATTCCGATACTTCACTTCAGGGTTACTGTATCCCTTGGACTTTCTTATTGACGATGAAACACAGAAATTGCATCCGAATTTAACACAAAAGGCACAATGGCGACTTAAGTACAAGAGGACTGACACTCCAACTTTCCATGATTTGAACCTCTCCTGTGAGTCCACTTTTAGATTCCGATGCTTTACTTCAGGTTTACTGTATCCCTTGGACCTTCTTATTGACGATGAAACACAGAAATTGCATCCGAATTTAATACAAAAGGCACAATGCCGTCTTAAGTACAAGTGGACTGACACTCTAACTTTCTATGATTTGAACCTCTTGTGAGAGTCCAGTTTTAGATTCCGATACTTCACTTCAGGGTTACTGTATCCCTTGGACTTTCTTATTGACGATGAAACACAGAAATTGCACCAAAATTTAATACAAATGGCACAATGCCGACTTATGTACAAGAGGACTGACACTCTAACTTTCTATGATTTGAACCTCTCCAGTGAGTCCAGTTTTAGATTCCGATGCTTCACTTCAGGTTTACTGTATCCTTGGACTTTCTTATTGACGATGAAACACTGAAATTTCATCCGAATTTAATACAAAAGGCCCAATGCCGACTTAAGTACAAGAGGACTGACTTTCAAACTTTCCATGATTTGAATACCTCTCCTGTGAGTCCAGTTTTACATTCCGATGCTCCACTTCAGGTTTATTGTATCCCTTGGACCTTCTTATTGACGATGAAACACAGAAATTGCATCCGAATTTAATACAAAAGGCGCAATGCCGACTTAAGTACAAGTGGACTTACACTCTACCTTAATATGAATTGAACCCCTCCTGTGAGTCCAGTTTTGGATACCGATGCTTCACTTCAGGTTTACTGTATACCTTGGACCTTGTTATTGACGATGAAACACAGAAATTGCATCCTAATTTAATGCAAAAGGCACAATGCCGACTTAAGTACAAGATGACTGACACTCCAACTTTCTATGATTTGAACCTCTCCTGTGAGTCCACTACTAGATTCCGACGCTTCACTTCAGGTTTACTGCATACATTGGACATTCTTATTGACGACAAAACACATAAATTGCATCCGAATTTAATACAAGAGGCACAATGCCGTCTTAAGTACAAGAGGACTGACACTCTAACTTTCAGTGATTTGAATCTCTCCTGTGAGTCCAGTTTTAGATTCCGATGCTTCACTTCAGGTTTAATGTATCCCTTGGACCTTCTTATTGACGTAGAAACACAGAAATTGTTTCCGAATTTAACACAAAAGGCACAATGCCGTCTTAAGTACAAGAGGACTGACACTCTAACTTTCTATGATTTGAACCTCTCGTGAGAGTCCAGTTTCAGATTCCGATACTTCACTTCAGGTTTACTATATCCCGTGGACCTTCTTATTGACGATGAAACACAGAAATTGCATTCGAATTTAATAAAAAAGGCACAAAGCCGAGTTTATTACATGAGGACTGACACTCTAACTTAATATGATTTGAATCCCTCCTGTGAGTCCAGTTTTAGATTCCGATGCTTCACCTCAGGTTTACTGTATCCCTTGGACCTTCTTATTGCCGATGACACACAGAAATATCATCCTAATTTAATACACTAGGCACAATGCCGACTTAAGTACAAGAGGACTGACACTCTAATTTTCTATGATTTGAACCTCTCCTGTAAGTCCAGTTTTAGATTCCGGTGCTTCACTTCAGGTTTACTGTATCCCTTGTCCCTTCTTATTGACGATGAAACACAGAAATTGCATCCGAATTTAATACAAAAGGCACAATGCCGACTTAAGTACAAGAGGACTGACACTCTAACTTAATATAATTTCAACCGCTCCTCTGAGTCCAGTTTTAGATTCCGATGCTTCACTTCAGGTTTACTGTGTCCCTTGGACCTTCTTATTGACGATGAAACACAGAAATTGCATCCTAATTTAATACAATAAGCACAATGCCGACTTAAGTACAAGAGGACTAACACTCTAACGTTCTATGATTTGAACCTCTCCTGTGAGTCCAGTTTTAGATTCCGAAGCTTCTCTTCTGGGTTACTGTATCCCTTGGAGCTTCTTATTGACGATGAAACACAGAAATTGCATCCGAATTTTATGCAAAAGGCACAGTGGCGACTTAAGTACAAGAGGACTGACAGTCTAACTTTCTATGATTTGAACCTCTCCTGTGATACCAGTTTTAGATTGCGATGCTTCACCTCAGGTTCACAGTATCCCTTGGACCTTCTTATTGACGATGATACACAGAAATTGCATCCAAATTTAATACAAAAGGCACAGTGCCGACTTAAGTACAAGAGGACTGAAACTCTAACTTAATAAGATTTGAACTCCTCCTGTGAGTCCAGTTTTAGATTCCGATCCTTCACTTCAGGTTTACTGTATCCCTTGGACGTTCTTATTGACGACGAAACACAGAAATTGCATCCTAATTTAATACAATAGGCACAGTGCCGACTTAAGTACAAAAGGACTGACACTCTACCTTTCTATGATTTGAACCTCTCCTGTAAGTCCAGTTTTAGATTCCGATGCTTCACTTCAGGTTTACTGTATCCCTTGGACCTTCTTATTGACGATGAAATACAGAAATTGCATCCAAATTTAATACAAAAGGCACAATGGCGACTTAAGTACAAGAGGACTGACACTATAAGTTTCTATGATTTGAACCTCTCGTGAGAGTCCAGTTTTAGATTCGGATGCTTCATTTCAGGTTTACAGTATCCCTTGGACCTTCTTATTGACGAAGAATCACAGAAATTTCATGCGAATTTAATACAAAAGGCACAATGCCGACTTAACTACAAGAGGACTGACACTCTAACTTAATATGATTTGAACCCATCCTGTGAGTCCACTTTTGGATACCGATGCTTCACTTCAGGTTTACTGTATACCTTGGACCTTCTTATTGACGATGAAACACAGATATTGCATCCTAATTTAACACAAAAGGCACAATGCCGAGTTAAGTACAAGAGGACTGACACTCTGTTTTAATATGATTTGAACCCCTCCTGTGAGTCCAGTTTTAGATTCCTATCCTTCACTTCAGGTTTACTGGATCCCTTGGACCTTCTTATTGACGATGAAACACAGAAATTGCATCCTAATTTTATACAGTAGGCACAATGCCGAGTTAAGTACAACAGGACTGACACCCTAACTTCCTATGATTTAAACCTCTCCTGTGAGTCCAGTTTTAGATTCCGTTGCTTCACTTCAGGTTTACTGTATCCCTTGGACGTTCTTATTGACGATGAAACACAGAAATTGCATCCGAATTTAATACAATAGGCACAGTGCCGACTTAAGTCCAAAAGGACTGACACTCTACTTTTCTATGATTTGAACCTCTCCTGTGAGTCCAGTTTTAGATTCCGAAGCTTCTCTTCTGGGTTACTGTATCCCTTGGAGCTTCTTATTGACGATGAAACACAGAAATTGCATCCGAATTATATGCAAAAGGCACAGTGGCGACTTAAGTACAAGAGGACTGACAGTCTAACTTTCTATGATTTGAACCTCTCCTGTGATACCAGTTTTAGATTGCGATGCTTCACCTCAGGTTCACAGTATCCCTTGGACCTTCTTATTGGCGATGATACACAGAAATTGCATCCAAATTTAATACAAAAGGCACAGTGCCGACTTAAGTACAAGAGGACTGAAACTCTAACTTAATAAGATTTGAACTCCTCCTGTGAGTCCAGTTTTAGATTCCGATCCTTCACTTCAGGTTTACTGTATCCCTTGGACGTTCTTATTGACGACGAAACACAGAAATTGCATCCTAATTTAATACAATAGGCACAGTGCCGACTTAAGTACAAAAGGACTGACACTCTACCTTTCTATGATTTGAACCTCTCCTGTAAGTCCAGTTTTAGATTCCGATGCTTCACTTCAGGTTTACTGTATCCCTTGGACCTTCTTATTGACGATGAAACACATAAATTGCATCCGAATATAATACAAAAGTCACAATGCCGACTTAAGTACAAGAGGACTGACACTCTAACTTAATATGATTTGAACCACTCCTGTGAGCCCAGTTTTGGAAACCGATGCTTCACTTCAGGTTTACTGTATACGTTGGACCTTCTTATTGTCGATGAAACACAGAAATTGCATCCGAATTTAATACAAAAGGCACAATGCCGACTTAAGTACAAGAGGACTGACACTATAAGTTTCTATGATTTGAACCTCTCGTGAGAGTCCAGTTTTAGATTCGGATGCTTCATTTCAGGTTTACAGTATCCCTTGGACCTTCTTATTGACGAAGAATCACAGAAATTGCATCCTATTTTAATACAAAAGGCACAATGCCGACTTAAGTACAAGAGGATTGACACTCCTACGTAATATGATTTGAACCCTTCCTGTGAGTCCAGTTTTAGATTCCGATGCTTCACTTCAGATTTACTGCATCCCTTGAACCTTCTCATTGGCGATGAACCACAGATATTGCATCCAAATTTAATACAAAAGGCACAATGGCGACTTAAGTACAAGAGGACTGACACTCCAACTTTCAATGATTTGAACCACTCCTGTGAGTCCACTTTAAATTCCGATGCTTCACTTCAGGTTTAGTGTATACATTGGACCTTCTTATTGACGATGAAACACATAAATTGCGTCCTAATTTAATACAAAAGGCACAATGCCGTCTTAAGTACAAGAGGTCTGACACTCTAACTTTCTGTGATTTTAACTTCTCCTGTGAGTCCAGTTTTAGATTCCGATGCTTCACTTCTGGTTTACTGTATAACTTGCACCTTCTTATGGACGATGAAACACAGAAATTGCAACCGAATTTAACACAAAAGGCACAATGCCGACTTAAGTACAAGAGGACTGACACTCCAACTTTCTATGATTTGAACCTCTCGTGAGAGTCCAGTATTAGTTTCCGATACTTAACTTTTGGTTTACTGTATCCCTTGGACCTTCTTATTGACGATGAAACACAGAAATTGCATCCAAATTTAATACAAAATGCACAATGCCGACTTAAGTACAAGAGGACTGACTCTCTAACTTAATATGATTCGAACCTCTCCTGTGAGTCCAGTTTTAGATTCCGATCCTTCACTTCAGGGTTACTGTATCCCTTGGACCTTCTTATTGACGATGAAACACAGACATTGCATTATAATATAATACAATAGGCACAATGCCGACTTAAGTACAACAGGACTGACACTCGAACTTTCTATGATTTGAACAACCCTCCTGTGAGTCCAGTTTTAGTTTCCGATGCTCCACTTCAGGTTTTCTGTATCCCTTGGACCTTCTTATTGACGATGAAACACAGAAATTGCATCCGAATTTAAGACAAAAATCACAATGCCGACTTAAGTACAAGAGGACTGACACTCTGACTTAAAATGATTTGAACCCCCCTGTAAGCCCAGTTTTGGATACCGATGCTTCACTTCTGGTTTACTGTATACCTTGGACCTTCTTATTGACGATGTAACACAGAAATTGCATCCGAATTTAATACAAATGGCACAATGCTGACTTAAGTACAAGAGGATTGACACTCTTACGTGATATGATTTGAACCATTCCTGTGAGACCGGTTTTAGATTCAGATGCTTCACTTCAGATTTACTGCATCCCTTGCACCTTCTCATTGACGATGAACCACAGATATTGCATCCAAATGAAATACGAAAGGCACAATGCCGACTTAAGTACACGAGAACTGACACTCTAACTTTCTACGATATGAACCCCTCGTGTGAGTCCAGTTTTAGATTCCGATGTTTCACCTGAGGTTTACTGTATCCCTTGGACCTTCTTATTGACGATGACACACAGAAATTGCATCCTTATTTAATACAATAGGCACAATTCCGACATGACTCTAACTTTCTATGATTTGAACCTCTACTGTAAGTCCAGTTTTAGATTCCGATGCTTCACTTCAGGTTTACTGTATCCCTTGGCCCTTCCTATTGACAATGAAACACAGAAATTGCATCCAAATTTAATACAAAAAGCACAATGCCGACATAAGTACAAGAGGACTGACACTCTAACTTAATATGTTTGAACCCCTCCTCTGAGTCCAGTTTTAGATTCCGATGTTTCACCTCAGGTTTACTGTACACCTTGGACCTTCTTATTGACGATGAAACACAGAAATTTTATCCGAATTTAATACAAAGAGCACAATGCCGACTTAAGTAGAAGAGGACTGACACTCTAACTTAATATGATTTGAACCCCTCCTCTGAGTCCAGTTTTTGATTCCGATGCTTCACTTCAGGTTTACTGTGTCCCTTGGACCTTCTTATTGACGATGATATACAGAAATTGCATCCTAATTTAATACAATAGGCACAATGCCGACATAAGTACAAGAGGACTGACTCTAACTTTCTATGATTTGAACCTCTCGTGAGAGTCCAGTTTTAGATTCCCATGCTTCACTTCAGGTTTACAGGATCCCTTGGACCTTCTTATTGACGATGAAACACAGAACTTGCATCCTAATTTAATACAATAGGCACAATGCCGACTTAAGTATAAGAGTACTGACACTCTAACTTTCTATGATTTGAACCTCTCGTGAGAGTCCAGTTTTAGATTCCCATGCTTCACTTCAGGTTTAAAGGATCCCTTGGACCTTCTTATTGACGATGAAACACAGAAATTGCATCCTAATTTAATACAAAAGGCACAATGCGACTTAAGTACAAGATGACTGACACTCCAAAGTTCTATGATTTGAACCTCTCCTGTGAGTCCACTATTAGATTCCGATGCTTGACTTCAGGTTTACTGTATAAATTGGACCTTCTTATTGACGATAAAACACATAAATTGCATCCGAATTTAATACGAAAGGCACAATGCCGTCTTTAGTACAAGAGGACTGACACTCTAACTTTCAATGATTTGAACCACTCCTGTGAGGCCACTTTTAGATTCCGATGGTTCACTTCAGGTTTACCGAATCCCATGGACCTTCTTATTGACGATGAAACACAGAAATTGCTTCCAAACGTAACACAAAGAGGCACAATGCCGACTTAACTACAAGAGGACTGACACTCCAACTTACTATGATCTGAACCTCTCGGGAGAGTCCCGCTTTAGATTCCGATACTTCACTTCAGGTTTACTGTATCCCTTGGACATTCTTATTGACGATGAAACACAGAAATTGCATCCGAATTTAATACAAAAGGCACAATGCCGACTTAAGTACTAGAGGACTGACACTCTAACTTAATATGATTTGAACCCCTCCTCTGAGTCCAGTTTTAGATTCCGATGCTTCACTTCAGGTTTACTATGTCCCTTGGACCTTCTTATTGACGATGAAACACAGAAATTGCATCCTTATTTAATACAATAGGCACAATGCAGACTTAAGTACAAGAGGACTGACACTCTACCTTTCTATGATTTTAACCTTTCCTATGAGTCCAGTTTTAGATTCCGATGGTTCACTTCAGGTTTACTGTATCCCTTGGACCTTCTTATTGACGATGAAACACAGAAATTGCATCCGAATTTAATACAAATGGCACAATGCCGACTTAAGTACAAGAGGACTGACACTCTAACTTCATATGATTTGAACCCCTCCTCTGAGTCCAGTTTTAGATTCCGATGCTTCACTTCAGGTTTACTGTGTCCCTTGGACCTTCTTATTGACGATGAAACACAGAAATTGCATCCTAATTTAATGCAATAGGCACAATGCCGACTTAAGTACAAGAGGACTGACACTCCAACTTTCTATGATTTGAACCACTCCTGTAAGTCCAGTTTTAGTTTCCGATGCTTCACTTCAGGTTTACAGTATCCCTTGGACCTTCTTATTGACGATGGAATACAGAAATTGCATCCTAATTTAATACAAATGGCACAATGCCGACTTAAGTACAAGAGGATTGACACTCTAAAATAATATGATTTGACGCCCTCCTGTGAGTCCAGTTTTAGATTCCGATGCTTCACTTCAGATTTACTGCATCCCTTGGACCTTCTTATTGACGATGAAACACAGAAATTGCATCCAAATGTAATACAAAAGGCACAATGCCGACTTAAGTACAAGAGGACCGACACTCTAACTTTCTATGATTTGAACCTCTGCTGTGAGTCCACTTTTAGATACCGATGCTTCACTTCAGGTTTACTGTATACCTTGGACCCTCTTATTGACGATGAAGCACAGAAATTGCATGCGAATTTAATACAAAAGGCACAATGCCGACTTAACTACAAGAGGACTGACACTCTAACTTAATATGATTTGAACCCATCCTGTGAGTCCACTTTTGGATACCGATGCTTCACTTCAGGTTTACTGTATACCTTGGACCTTCTTATTGACGATGAAACACAGATATTGCATCCTAATTTAATACAAAAGGCACAATGCCGTCTTAAGTATAAGATGACTGACACTCCAACTTTCATTGATTTGAACCTCTCCGGTGACTCCACTTTTAGATTCCGATGCTTCACTTCAGGTTTAGTGTATACATTGGACCTTCTTATTGACGATGAAGCACATAAATTGCATCGGAATATAATACAAAAGACACAATGCCATCTTATGTACAAGAGTACTGACACTCTAACTTTCTATGATTTTAACTTCTCCTGTGAGTCCAGTTTTAGATTCCGATGCTTCACTTCAGGTTTACTGTATACCTTGGACCTTCTTATTGACGATGAAACACAGATATTGCATCCTAATTTAACACAAAAGGCACAATGCCGAGTTAAGTACAAGAGGACTGACACTCTGTTTTAATATGATTTGAACCCCTCCTGTGAGTCCAGTTTTAGATTCCTATCCTTCACTTCAGGTTTACTGTATCCCTTGGACCTTCTTATTGACGATGAAACACAGAAATTGCATCCTAATTTTATACTGTAGGCACAATGCCGAGTTAAGTACAACAGGACTGACACCCTAACTTCCTATGATTTAAACCTCTCCTGTGAGTCCAGTTTTAGATTCCGTTGCTTCACTTCAGGTTTACTGTATCCCTTGGACGTTCTTATTGACGATGAAACACAGAAATTGCATCCGAATTTAATACAAAAGGCACAATGCCGACTTAAGTACGAGAGGACTGACACTCTAACTTTCTATGAATTGAACCTCTCCTGTGAGTCCAGTTTTAGATTCTGATGTTTCACTTCAGGTTTACTGTAAACCTTGGACCTTCTTATTGACGATGAAGCACAGAAATTGCATCCGAATGTAATACAAAAGGCACAATGCCGACTTAAGTACAAGAGGACTAACACTCTAACTTTCTATGATTTGAACCTCTCCTGTGAGACCAGTTTTAGATTCCGATGCAACACTTCAGGTTTACTGTATACCTTGGACCTTCTTATTGACGATGAAGCACAGAAATTGCATGCGAATTTAATACAAAAGGCACAATGCCGACTAAAGTACAAGAGGACTGACACTCTAAATTAATAAGATTTGAATCCTTCCTGTGAGTCCAGTTTTGGATACCGATGTTTCACTTCAGGTTTACTGTATACCTTGGACCTTCTTGTTGACGATGAAACACAGATATTGCATCCTAATTTAACACAAAAGGCACAATGCCGACTTAAGTACAAGAAGACTGACACCCCAACTTTCTATGATTTGAACCTCTCCTGTGAGTCCACTTTCTGATTCCGATGCTTCACTTCAGGTTTACTGTATACATTGGACCTTCTTATTGACGATGAAACACAGAAATTGCATCCTAATTTAATGCAATAGGCACAATGCCGACTTAAGTACAAGAGGACTGACACTCCAACTTTCTATGATTTGAACCTCTCCTGTAAGTCCAGTTTTAGATTCCGATGCTTCACTTCAGGTTTACAGTATCCCTTGGACCTTCTTATTGACGATGGAATACAGAAATTGCATCCTAATTTAATACAAATGGCACAATGCCGACTTAAGTACAAGAGGATTGACACTCTAAAATAATATGATTTGACGCCCTATTGTGAGTCCAGTTTTAGATTCCGATGCTTCACTTCAGATTTACTGCATCCCTTGGACCTTCTTATTGACGATGAAACACAGAAATTGCATCCAAATGTAATACAAAAGGCACAATGCCGACTTAAGTACAAGAGGACCGACACTCTAACTTTCTATGATTTGAACCTCTGCTGTGAGTCCACTTTTAGATTCCGATGCTTCACTTCAGGTTTACTGTATACCTTGGACCCTCTTATTGACGATGAAGCACAGAAATTGCATGCGAATTTAATACAAAAGGCACAGTGCCGACTTAACTACAAGAGGACTGACTCTCTAACTTAATATGATTTGAACCCATCCTGTGAGTCCACTTTTGGATACCGATGCTTCACTTCAGGTTTACTGTATACCTTGGACCTTCTTATTGACGATGAAACACAGATATTGCATCCTAATTTAATACAAAAGGCACAATGCCGTCTTAAGTATAAGATGACTGACACTCCAACTTTCATTGATTTGAACCTCTCCTGTGACTCCACTTTTAGATTCCGATGCTTCACTTCAGGTTTAGTGTATACATTGGACCTTCTTATTGACGATGAAGCACATAAATTGCATCGGAATATAATACAAAAGACACAATGCCATCTTATGTACAAGAGTACTGACACTCTAACTTTCTATGATTTTAACTTCTCCTGTGAGTCCAGTTTTAGGTTCGGATGCTTCACTTCAGGTTTACTGTATACCTTGGACCTTCTTATTGACGATGAAACACAGATATTGCATCCTAATTTAACACAAAAGGCACAATGCCGAGTTAAGTACAAGAGGACTGACACTCTGTTTTAATATGATTTGAACCCCTCCTGTGAGTCCAGCTTTAGATTCCTATCCTTCACTTCAGGTTTACTGTATCCCTTGGACCTTCTTATTGACGATGAAACACAGAAATTGCATCCTAATTTTATACAGTAGGCACAATGCCGAGTTAAGTACAACAGGACTGACACCCTAACTTCCTATGATTTAAACCTCTCCTGTGAGTCCAGTTTTAGATTCCGTTGCTTCACTTCAGGTTAACTGTATCCCTTGGACGTTCTTATTGACGATGAAACACAGAAATTGCATCCGAATTTAATACAATAGGCACAGTGCCGACTTAAGTACAAAAGGACTGACACTCTACCTTTCTATGATTTGAACCTCTCCTGTGAGTCCAGTTTTAGATTCCGAAGCTTCTCTTCTGGGTTACTGTATCCCTTGGAGCTTCTTATTGACGATGAAACACAGAAATTGCATCCGAATTTTATGCAAAAGGCACAGTGGCGACTTAAGTACAAGAGGACTGACAGTCTAACTTTCTATGATTTGAACCTCTCCTGTGATACCAGTTTTAGATTGCGATGCTTCACCTCAGGTTCACAGTATCCCTTGGACCTTCTTATTGACGATGATACACAGAAATTGCATCCAAATTTAATACAAAAGGCACAGTGCCGACTTAAGTACAAGAGGACTGAAACTCTAACTTAATAAGATTTGAACTCCTCCTGTGAGTCCAGTTTTAGATTCCGATCCTTCACTTCAGGTTTACTGTATCCCTTGGACGTTCTTATTGACGACGAAACACAGAAATTGCATCCTAATTTAATACAATAGGCACAGTGCCGACTTAAGTACAAAAGGACTGACACTCTACCTTTCTATGATTTGAACCTCTCCTGTAAGTCCAGTTTTAGATTCCGATGCTTCACTTCAGGTTTACTGTATCCCTTGGACCTTCTTATTGACGATGAAACACATAAATTGCATCCGAATATAATACAAAAGTCACAATGCCGACTTAAGTACAAGAGGACTGACACTCTAACTTAATATGATTTGAACCACTCCTGTGAGCCCAGTTTTGGATACCGATGCTTCACTTCAGGTTTACTGTATACGTTGGACCTTCTTATTGACGATGAAACACAGAAATTGCATCCGAATTTAATACAAATGGCACAATGCCGACTTAAGTAAAAGAGGACTGACACTCTAACTTCATATGATTTGAACCCCTCCTCTGAGTCCAGTTTTAGATTCCGATGCTTCACTTCAGGTTTACTGTGTCCCTTGGACCTTCTTATTGACGATGAAACACAGAAATTGCATCATAATTTAATGCAATAGGCACAATGCCGACTTAAGTACAAGAGGACTGACACTCCAACTTTCTATGATTTGAACCTCTCCTGTAAGTCCAGTTTTAGATTCCGATGCTTCACTTCAGGTTTACAGTATTCCTTGGACCTTCTTATTGACGATGAAACACAGAAATTGCATCCGAATTTAATACAAATGGCACAACGCCGACTTAAGTACAAGAGGACTGACACTCTAACTTCATATGATTTGAACCCCTCCTCTGAGTCCAGTTTTAGATTCCGATGCTTCACTTCAGGTTTACTGTGTCCCTTGGACCTTCTTATTGACGATGAAACACAGAAATTGCATCCGAATTTAATACAAAAGGCACAATGCCGACTTAAGTACAAGAGGACTGACACTATAAGTTTCTATGATTTGAACCTCTCGTGAGAGTCCAGTTTTAGATTCGGATGCTTCATTTCAGGTTTACAGTATCCCTTGGACCTTCTTATTGACGAAGAATCACAGAAATTGCATCCTATTTTAATACAAAAGGCACAATGCCGACTTAAGTACAAGAGGATTGACACTCTTACGTAATATGATTTGAACCCTTCCTGTGAGTCCAGTTTTAGATTCCGATGCTTCACTTCAGATTTACTGCATCCCTTGAACCTTCTCATTGGCGATGAACCACAGATATTGCATCCAAATTTATTACAAAAGGCACAATGGCGACTTAAGTACAAGAGGACTGACACTCCAACTTTCAATGATTTGAACCACTCCTGTGATTCCACTTTAAATTCCGATGCTTCACTTCAGGTTTAGTGTATACATTGGACCTTCTTATTGACGATGAAACACATAAATTGCGTCCTAATTTAATGCAAAAGGCACAATTCCGTCTTAAGTACAAGAGGTCTGACACTCTAACTTTCTGTGATTTTAACTTCTCCTGTGAGTCCAGTTTTAGATTCCGATGCTTCACTTCTGGTTTACTGTATCCCTTGCACCTTCTTATGGACGATGAAACACAGAAATTGCAACCGAATTTAACACAAAAGGCACAATGCCGACTTAAGTACAAGAGGACTGACACTCCAACTTTCTATGATTTGAACCTCTCGTGAGAGTCCAGTATTAGTTTCCGATACTTCACTTTTGGTTTACTGTATCCCTTGGACCTTCTTATTGACGATGAAACACAGAAATTGCATCCAAATTTAATACAAAATGCACAATGCCGACTTAAGTACAAGAGGACTGACTCTCTAACTTAATATGATTCGAACCTCTCCTGTGAGTCCAGTTTTAGATTCCGATCCTTCACTTCAGGGTTACTGTATCCCTTGGACCTTCTTATTGACGATGAAACACAGACATTGCATTATAATATAATACAATAGGCACAATGCCGACTTAAGTACAACAGGACTGACACTCGAACTTTCTATGATTTGAACAACCCTCCTGTGAGTCCAGTTTTAGTTTCCGATGCTCCACTTCAGGTTTTCTGTATACCTTGGACCTTCTTATTGACGATGTAACACAGAAATTGCATCCGAATTTAATACAAATGGCACAATGCCGACTTAAGTACAAGAGGATTGACACTCTTACGTGATATGATTTGAACCCTTCCTGTGAGACCGGTTTTAGATTCAGTTGCTTCACTTCAGATTTACTGCATCCCTTGCACCTTCTCATTGACGATGAACCACAGATATTGCATCCAAATGTAATACGAAAGGCACAATGCCGACTTAAGTACACGAGAACTGACACTCTAACTTTCTACGATATGAACCCCTCGTGTGAGTCCAGTTTTAGATTCCGATGTTTCACCTGAGGTTTACTGTATCCCTTGGACCTTCTTATTGACGATGACACACAGAAATTGCATCCTAATTTAATACAATAGGCACAATTCCGACATGACTCTAACTTTCTATGATTTGAACCTCTACTGTAAGTCCAGTTTTGGATTCCGATGCTTCACTTCAGGTTTACTGTATCCCTTGGCCCTTCCTATTGACAATGAAACACAGAAATTGCATCCAAATTTAATACAAAAAGCACAATGCCGACATAAGTACAAGAGGACTGACACTCTAACTTAATATGTTTGAACCCCTCCTCTGAGTCCAGTTTTAGATTCCGATGTTTCACCTCAGGTTTACTGTACACCTTGGACCTTCTTATTGACGATGAAACACAGAAATTGCATCCGAATTTAATACAAAGAGCACAATGCCGACTTAAGTAGAAGAGGACTGACACTCTAACTTAATATGATTTGAACCCCTCCTCTGAGTCCAGTTTTTGATTCCGATGCTTCACTTCAGGTTTACTGTGTCCCTTGGACCTTCTTATTGACGATGAAATACAGAAATTGCATCCTAATTTAATACAATAGGCACAATGCCGACATAAGTACAAGAGGACTGACTCTAACTTTCTATGATTTGAACCTCTCGTGAGAGTCCAGTTTTAGATTCCCATGCTTCACTTCAGGTTTACAGGATCCCTTGGACCTTCTTATTGACGATGAAACACAGAAATTGCATCCTAATTTAATACAATAGGCACAATGCCGACTTAAGTATAAGAGTACTGACACTCTAACTTTCTATGATTTGAACCTCTCGTGAGAGTCCAGTTTTAGATTCCCATGCTTCACTTCAGGTTTACAGGATCCCTTGGACCTTCTTATTGACGATGAAACACAGAAATTGCATCCTAATTTAATACAAAAGGCACAATGCGACTTAAGTACAAGATGACTGACACTCCAACGTTCTATGATTTGAACCTCTCCTGTGAGTCCACTATTATATTCCGATGCTTGACTTCAGGTTTACTGTATAAATTGGACCTTCTTATTGACGATAAAACACATAAATTGCATCCGAATTTAATACGAAAGGCACAATGCCGTCTTTAGTACAAGAGGACTGACACTCTAACTTTCAATGATTTGAACCACTCCTGTGAGTCCACTTTTAGATTCCGATGGTTCACTTCAGGTTTACCGAATCCCATGGACCTTCTTATTGACGATGAAACACAGAAATTGCTTCCAAACGTAACACAAAAGGCACAATGCCGACTTAACTACAAGAGGACTGACACTCCAACTTACTATGATCTGAACCTCTCGGGAGAGTCCCGCTTTAGATTCCGATACTTCACTTCAGGTTTACTGTATCCCTTGGACATCCTTATTGACGATGAAACACAGAAATTGCATCCGAATTTAATACAAAAGGCACAATGCCGACTTAAGTACTAGAGGACTGACACTCTAACTTAATATGATTTGAACCCCTCCTCTGAGTCCAGTTTTAGATTCCGATGCTTCACTTCAGGTTTACTATGTCCCTTGGACCTTCTTATTGACGATGAAACACAGAAATTGCATCCTTATTTAATACAATAGGCACAATGCAGACTTAAGTACAGGAGGACTGACACTCTACCTTTCTATGATTTTAACCTTTCCTATGAGTCCAGTTTTAGATTCCGATGGTTCACTTCAGGTTTACTGTATCCCTTGGACCTTCTTATTGACGATGAAACACAGAAATTGCATCCGAATTTAATACAAATGGCACAATGCCGACTTAAGTACAAGAGGACTGACACTCTAACTTCATATGATTTGAACCCCTCCTCTGAGTCCAGTTTTAGATTCCGATGCTTCACTTCAGGTTTACTGTGTCCCTTGGACCTTCTTATTGACGATGAAACACAGAAATTGCATCCTAATTTAATGCAATAGGCACAATGCCGACTTAAGTACAAGAGGACTGACACTCCAACTTTCTATGATTTGAACCTCTCCTGTAAGTCCAGTTTTAGATTCCGATGCTTCACTTCAGGTTTACAGTATCCCTTGGACCTTCTTATTGACGATGGAATACAGAAATTGCATCCTAATTTAATACAAATGGCACAATGCCGACTTAAGTACAAGAGGATTGACACTCTAAAATAATATGATTTGACGCCCTCCTGTGAGTCCAGTTTTAGATTCCGATGCTTCACTTCAGATTTACTGCATCCCTTGGACCTTCTTATTGACGATGAAACACAGAAATTGCATCCAAATGTAATACAAAAGGCACAATGCCGACTTAAGTACAAGAGGACCGACACTCTAACTTTCTATGATTTGAACCTCTGCTGTGAGTCCACTTTTAGATTCCGATGCTTCACTTCAGGTTTACTGTATACCTTGGACCCTCTTATTGACGATGAAGCACAGAAATTGCATGCGAATTTAATACAAAAGGCACAATGCCGACTTAACTACAAGAGGACTGACACTCTAACTTAATATGATTTGAACCCATCCTGTGAGTCCACTTTTGGATACCGATGCTTCACTTCAGGTTTACTGTATACCTTGGACCTTCTTATTGACGATGAAACACAGATATTGCATCCTAATTTAATACAAAAGGCACAATGCCGTCTTAAGTATAAGATGACTGACACTCCAACTTTCATTGATTTGAACCTCTCCTGTGACTCCACTTTTAGATTCCGATGCTTCACTTCAGGTTTAGTGTATACATTGGACCTTCTTATTGACGATGAAGCACATAAATTGCATCGGAATATAATACAAAAGACACAATGCCATCTTATGTACAAGAGTACTGACACTCTAACTTTCTATGATTTTAACTTCTCCTGTGAGGCCAGTTTTAGATTCCGATGCTTCACTTCAGGTTTACTGTATACCTTGGACCTTCTTATTGACGATGAAACACAGATATTGCATCCTAATTTAACACAAAAGGCACAATGCCGAGTTAAGTACAAGAGGACTGACACTCTGTTTTAATATGATTTGAACCCCTCCTGTGAGTCCAGTTTTAGATTCCTATCCTTCACTTCAGGTTTACTGTATCCCTTGGACCTTCTTATTGACGATGAAACACAGAAATTGCATCCTAATTTTATACAGTAGCACAATGCCGAGTTAAGTACAACAGGACTGACACCCTAACTTCCTATGATTTAAACCTCTCCTGTGAGTCCAGTTTTAGATTCCGTTGCTTCACTTCAGGTTTACTGTATCCCTTGGACGTTCTTATTGACGATGAAACACAGAAATTGCATCCGAATTTAATACAAAAGGCACAATGCCGACTTAAGTACAAGAGGACTGACACTCTAACTTTCTATGAATTGAACCTCTCCTGTGAGTCCAGTTTTAGATTCTGATGTTTCACTTCAGGTTTACTGTAAACCTTGGACCTTCTTATTGACGATGAAGCACAGAAATTGCATCCGAATGTAATACAAAAGGAACAATGCCGACTTAAGTACAAGAGGACTAACACTCTAACTTTCTATGATTTGAACCTCTCCTGTGAGACCAGTTTTAGATTCCGATGCAACACTTCAGGTTTACTGTATACCTTGGACCTTCTTATTGACGATGAAGCACAGAAATTGCATGCGAATTTAATACAAAAGGCACAATGCCGACTAAAGTACAAGAGGACTGACACTCTAAATTAATAAGATTTGAATCCTTCCTGTGAGTCCAGTTTTGGATACCGATGTTTCACTTCAGGTTTACTGTATACCTTGGACCTTCTTGTTGACGATGAAACACAGATATTGCATCCTAATGTAACACAAAAGGCACAATGCCGACTTAAGTACAAGAAGACTGACACTCCAACTTTCTATGATTTGAACCTCTCCTGTGAGTCCACTTTCTGATTCCGATGCTTCACTTCAGGTTTACTGTATACATTGGACCTTCTTATTGACGATGAAACACATAAATTGCATCCGAATTTAATACAAGAGGCACAATGCCGTCTTAAGTACAAGAGGACTGACACTCTAATTATCTATGATTTGAACCTTGCCTGTGAGTCCAGTTTTAGATTCCGATGTTTCACTTCAAGTTTACTGTATGCCTTTGACCTTCTTATTGACGATGAAGCACTGAAATTGCATCCGAATTTAACACAAAAGGCACAATGCCGACTTAAGTACAAGAGGACTGACACTCTAACATTCTATGATTTGGACCTTTCCTGTGAGAGTAGTTTTGGATTCTGATGCATCACTTCAGGTTTACTGTATCCCTTGCACCTTCGTATTGACGATGAAACACAGAAATTGCATCCGAATTTAATACAAAAGGCACAATGCCGACTTAAGTACAAGAGGAGTGGCACTCTAACTTTCTATGATTTGAACCTCTCCTGTGAGTCCAGTTTTAGTTTCCAATGCTTCACTTCAGGTTTACCGTATCCCGTGGACGTTCTTATTGACAATGAAACACAGAAATTGCATCCTAATTTAATACAATAGGCACAATGCCGACTTAAGTACAAGAGGACTGACACTCTAACTTTCTATGATTTGACCCTCTCCTGGGAGTCCACTTTTAGATTCCGATGCTTCACTTCAGGTTTACTGTATACCTTGGACCCTCTTATTGACGGTGAAGCACAGAAATAGCATGCGAATTTTATACAAAAGGCACAATGCTGACTTAAGTACAAGATGAGTGACACTCTAACTTAATATGATTTGAATCCCTCCTGTGAGTCCAGTTTTGGATACTGATGCTTCACTTCAGGTTTACTGTATACCTTGGACCTTCTTATTAACGATGAAGCACAGAAATTGCATTCTAAATTAATACAAAAGGCACAATGCCGACTTAAGTACAAGATGACCGACACTCCAGCGTTCTGTGATTTGATCCTCTCCTGTGAGTTCACTTTTAGATTCCGATGCTTCACTTCGGGTTAACTGTATACATTGGACCTTGTTATTGACGATGAAACACATAAATTGCATCCGAATTTAATACAAAAGGCACAATGCCGTCTTAAGTACAAGAGGACTGACACTCTAACTTTCTATGATTTGAACCTCGCCTGTGAGTCCAGTTTTAGATTCCGATGCTTCACTTCAGGTTTACTGTATCCCTTGGACCTTCTTATTGACGATGAAACACAGAAATTGCATCCGAATTTAATACAAAAGGCACAATGCCGACTTAAGTACAAGAAGACTGGCACTCTAACTTTCTATGATTTGAACCTCTCCTGTGAGTCCAGTTTTAGATTCCGATGCTTCGCTTCAGGTTTACTGTATCCCTTGGACCTTCTTATTGACGATGAAACACAGAAATTGCATTATAAATTAATACAATAGTCACAATGCCGACTTAAGTACAAGAGGACTGACACTCTAATTTTCTATGATTTGAACCTCTCCTCTGAGTCCAGTTTTAAATTCCGATGCTTCACTTCAGGTTTACTGTATACCTTGGACATTCTTTTTGAAGATGAAACACAGAAATAGCATCCGAATTCAATACAAATGGCACAATGCCGACTTAAGTACAAGAAGACTGACACTCTAACTTTCTATGATTTGAACCTCTCCCGTGAGTCCAGTTTCAGATTCCGATGCTTCACTTCAGGTTACTGTATACCTTGGACCTTCTTATTGACGATGAAACACAGAAATTGCATCCTAATTCAATACAAAAGGCACAATGCCGACTTAAGTACAAGAGGAGTGACACTCCAACTTTCTATGATTTGAACCTCTCCGGTGAGTCCGGTTTTAGATTCCGATGCTTCACTTCAGGCTTATTGTATACATTGGACCTTCTTATTGACGATGAAACACATAAATTGCATCCGAATTTAATACAAAAGGCACAATGCCGTCATAAGTACAAGAGGACTGACACTCTAACTTTCTATGATTTGAACCTCGCCTGTGAGTCCAGTTTTAGATTCCGATGCTTCACTTCAGGTTTACTGTATCCCTTGGACCTTCTTATTGACGATGAAACACAGAAATTGCATCCGAATTTATTACAAAAGGCACAATGCCGACTTAAGTACAAGAAGACTGGCACTCTAACTTTCTATGATTTGAACCTCTCCTGTGAGTCCAGTTTTAGATTACGATGCTTTGCTTCAGGTTTACTGTATCCCTTGGACCCTCTTATTGACGATGAAACACAGAAATTGCATTATAAATTAATACAATAGTCACAATGCCGACTTAAGTACAAGAGGACTGACACTCTAATTTTCTATGATTTGAACCTCTCCTGTGAGTCCAGTTTTAAATTCCGATGCTTCACTTCAGGTTTACTGTATACCTTGGACCTTCTTTTTGAAGATGAAACACAGAAATTGCATCCGAATTCAATACAAATGGCACAATGCCGACTTAAGTACAAGAAGACTGACACTCTAACTTTCTATGATTTGAACCTCTCCCGTGAGTCCAGTTTCAGATTCCGATGCTTCACTTCAGGTTATTGTATACCTTGGACCTTCTTATTGACGATGAAACACAGAAATTGCATCCTAGTTCAATACAAAAGGCACAATGCCGACTTAAGTACAAGAGGACTGACACTCCAACTTTCTATGATTTGAACCTCTCCGGTGAGTCCGGTTTTAGATTCCGATGCTTCACTTCAGGCTTATTGTATACATTGGACCTTCTTATTGACGATGAAACACATAAATTGCATCCGAATTTAATACAAAAAGCACAATGCCGACTTAAGTAGAAGAGGACTGACACTCTAACTTTCTATGATTTGAACCTCTCCTGTGAGTCCACTTTTAGATTCCGATGCTTCACTTCAGGTGTACTGTATACCTTGGACCCTCTTATTGACGATGAAGCACAGAAATTGCATGCGAATTTAATACAAAAGGCACAATGCCGACTAAACTACAAGAGGACTGACACTCTAACTTAATACGATTTGAACCCCTCCTGTGAGTCCAGTTTTGGATACCGATGCTTCACTTCAGGTTTACTGTATATTTTGGACCTTCTTATTGACGATGAAACACAGATATTGCATCCTAATTTAATACAAAAGGCACAATGCCGTCTTAAGTACAAGATGACTGACACTCCAACTTTCAATGATTTGAACCTCTTCTGTGAGTTGTGATATTCGCTATTTTTGGCTTAATTAAAACAGCAAATTCAGCCAGAAGGCAAATACTTGTTTATAATGAATGATTAATATATAATATGGCGTCGCATGGCGACGGTGGAATTTTCTAGATAATGTAATTCGTCGTCTTTGGGCGGCAATATAAACAAAAAAGTACGGATGGATATGCGATCCCTCACTATTTTGTTCGCTGGAGAACAAATGAAGCCTTGAGCGCTAAAAAGACTTTTACTGCTTTTCTCGAGTAAGACGGACGCAGATTTGTGGCGGTATGATCTAATTATTTTTACTAAATAAATAAAAACGTGTTCTGTCTACGTTTTGAGTGAAGTGTAGGAAGAAGAACTGTTGTAACTTACTGTGACGAAGCACGAGCGACTCATGAGGACAATGGCTATATAAAAGAGCGCTCAATGGACATGATATGGACATAAAAATCTACCGTCATTGTAGTATTAAGCTTAAGGTACGATATATGTTTTAGTTATAATAAATATTTGTTCTGGGAATAATGAATCATTTAGCAGTGCTCATTTCTATTATCTCCTCAGTATTATTTTAATTTTAATTATGCATTTTGCTAATATTACAGACTCCAAGATCAGCAGTCCAATGTGCGTGTTACCTTGATAAAAAGAAAACTGTTTTATCGTCTTCTTGCATCAGCTTTAATATTGAATTTCTCTTTTGTGTGATGTTACAGTTGTTTTTGCGCCCTTAAGAACTTTCTGGTCCCTTAGGAAATTTTTTTGTCGTAACAATAACTTCACAACCGGGTATGATCGTGTCTACGATCATGAAGTAATTAGAAAGACGATAACGCAACTTCTTAATCAATAGCACGCTAGTTGTGACTGCCTCAAGCCACGCGAAACCGCAAGTAAAAACTATTCACATCTCATAATGCAATATTTTATGACAATGGTCAATCCATGATTCTTACGCCAATTGTGATTGATAAAACAGTTAGTTAAATCTCAATTTCCAACTTTCCATTGAATAGCAACATCACTTCTATTTTGTAGCATCACAGAGTCCACTTTTAGATTCCGATGCTTCACATCAGGTATAGTGTATACAATGGACCTTCTTATTGACGATGAAACACATAAATTGCATCGGAATTTAATACAAAAAGCACAATGCCGTCTTAAGTACAAGAGGACTGACACTCTCACTTTCTATGATTTTAACTTCTCCTGTGAGACCAGTCTTAGATTCCGATGCTTCACTTCAGGTTTACTGTATCCCTTGGACCTTCTTATGGACGATGAAACACAGAAATTGCATCCGAATTTAACACAAAAGGCACAATGCTGACTTAAGTACAAGAGGACTGACACTCTAACTTTCTATGATTTGAACCTCTCGTGAGAGTCCAGTTTTAGATTTCGATACTTCACTTCAGGTTTACTGTATCCCTTGGACCTTCTTATTGACGATGAAACACAGATATTGCATCCGAATTTAATACAAAAGGCACAATGCCGACTTAAGCACATGAGGACTGACACTCTAACTTAATATGATTTGAACCCCTCCTGTGAGTCCAGTTTTAGATTCCGATCCTTCACTTCAGGTTTACTGTATCCCTTGGACCTTCTTATTGACGATGAAACACAGAAATTGCATCCTAATTTCATACAATAGGCACAATGCCGACTTAAGTACAACAGGACTGACACTCTAACTTTCTATGATTTGAACTTCTCCTGTGAGTCCAGTTTTAGATTCCGATGCTTCACTTCAGGTTTACTGTATCCCTTGGACCTTCTTGTTGACGATGAAACACAGAAATTGCACCCGAATTTAATACAAAAGGCACAATGCCCACTTAAGTACAAGAGGACTGACACTCTAACTGTCTATGAATTGAACCTCTCCTGTGAGTCCAGTTTTAGATTCCGATGTTTCACTTCAGGTTTACTGTATCCCTTGGACCTTCTTATTGACGATGAAATACAGAAATTGCATCTTAATTTAATATAAAATGCTCAATGCCGACTTAAGTACAAGAGGATTGACACTCAAACTTAATATGATTTGAACCCCTCCTGTGAGTCCAGTTTTAGATTCCGATGCTTCACTTCAGGTTTACTGTAAACCTTGGACCTTCTTATTGACGATGAAGCACAGAAATTGCATCCGAATTTAATACAAAAGGCACAATGCCGACTTAAGTACAAGAGGACTGACACTTTAACTTTCTATGATTTGAACCTCTCCTGTGAGACCAGTTTTAGATTCCGATGCTTCACTTCAGGTTTACTGTATACCTTGGACCATCTTATTGACGATGAAACACAGAAATTGCTTCCGAATTTAATACAAAAGGCACAATGCCGACTTTAGTACAAGAGGACTGACACTCTAACTTTCTATGATTTGAACCTCTCGTGAGAGTCCAGTTTTAGATTCCGATGTTTCACTTCAGGTTTACTGTATCCCTTGGACCTTCTTATTGACGATGAAACACTTAAATTGGATCCAAATTTTAATACAAAAGGCACAATGCCGACTTAAGTACAAGAGGACTGACACTTCAACTCTCTATGATTTGAACCTCTCCTGTGAGTCCACTTTTAGATTCCGATGCTTCACTTCAGGTTTACTGTATACCTTGGACCTTCTTATTGACGATGAAACACATAAATTGCATCCGAATTTAATACAAAAGTCACAATGCCGACTTAAGTACACGAGGACTGACACTGTAACTTTCTATGATTGGAACCTTGCCTGTGAGTCCAGTTTTAAATTCTGATGATTCACTTCAGGTTTACTGTATCCCTTGGACCTTCTTATTGACGATGAGGCACTGAAATTGCATCCGAATGTAACACAAAAGGCACAATGCCGACATAAGTACAAGAGGACTGACATTCTATTATTCTATGATTAGAACCTTTCCTGTGAGAGTAGTTTTAGATTCCGATGCATCACTTCAGGTTTTGTGTATCCCTTGCACCTTCGTATTGACGATGAAACACAGAAATTGCATCCGAATTTAATACAAAAGGCACAATGCCGACTTAATTACAAGAGGACTGGCACTCTAACTTTCTATGATTTGAACCTCTCCTGTGAGTCCAGTTTTAGTTTCCGATGCATCACTTCAGGTTTACTGTATCCCTTGGACCTTCTTATTGACGATGAAACACAGAAATTGCATCCTAATTTAATACGATAGGCACAATGCCGACTTAAGTACAAGGGGACTGACACTCCAACTTTCTATGATTTGAACCTCTCCTGTGAGTCCAGTTTTAGATTCCGATGCTTCACTTCAAGCTTATTGTATACATTGGACCTTCTTATTGACGATGAAACACATAAATTGCATCCGAATATAATACAAAAGGCACAATGCCGTCTGAAGTACAAGAGGACTGACACTCTAACTTTCTATGATTTGAACCTCTCGTGTGAGTCCAGTTTTAGATTCCGATGCTTCACTTCAGGTTTACTGTATACCTTGGACCTTCTTATTGACGATGAAACACAGATACTGCATCCGAATTTAATACAAAAGGCACAATGCCGACTTAAGTACAAGAGGACTGACACTCTAACTTTCTATGATGTGAACCTCTCCTGTGAGTCCACTTTTAGATACCGATGCTTCCCTTTAGGTTTACTGTATACCTTGTATCTTCTTATGGACGATGAAGCACAGAACTTTCATCCGAATTTAATACAAAAGGCACAATGCCGACTTAAGTACAAGAGGACTGACACTCTAACTTTCTATGATATGAAGTTCTCCTGTGAGTCCAGTTTTAGATTCCGATGCTACACTTCAGGTTTACAGTATCTCTTGGACCTTCATATTGACGATGAAGTGCAGAAATTGCATCCTAATTTAATATAAAATGCTCAATGCCGACTTAAGTACAAGAGGATTGACAAATTAACTTAATATGATTTGAACCCCTCCTGTGAGTCCAGTTTTAGATTCCGATGCTTCACTTCGGGTTTACTGTATACCTTGGACCTTCTTATTGACGATGAAACACAGAAATTGTATCTAAATTTAATACAAAAGGCACAATGCCGACTTAAGTACAAGAGGACTGACACTCTAACTTCCTATGATTTGAACCCCTCCTGTGAGTACAGTTTTAGATTCCGATGTTTCACTTCAGGTTTACTGTATACCTTGGACCTTCTTATTGCCGATGAAACACAGAAATTGCATCCGAATTTAATACAAGAGGCACAATGACGACTTAAGTACAAGAGGACTGACACTCCAACTTTCTATGATTTGAACCCCTCCTGTGAGTCCAGTTTTAGATTCCGAGCTTCACTTCAGGTTTACTGTATCCCTTGGACCTTCTTATTGACTATGAAACACAGAAATTGCATCCTAATGTAATACAATAGGCTCAATGCAGACTTAAGTACAAGAGGGCTGACACTCTAACTTTCTATGATTTGAATCTCTCCTGTGAGTCCAGTTTCAGATTCTGATGCTTCACTTCAGGTTTACTGTATCCCTTGGATCTTCTTACGGACGATGAAACACAGAAATTGCATCCGAATTTAATACAAAAGGCACAATGCCGACTTAAGTACAAGAGGTCTGACACTCTAACTTTCTATGATTTGAACCTCTCCTGTGAGACCAGTTTTAGATTCCGATGCTTCACTTCAGGTTTACTGTATACCTTGGACCATCTTCTTGACGATGAAACACAGAAATTGCATCCGAATTTAATACAAAAGGCACAATGCCGACTTAAGTACAAGAGGACTGACACTCTAACTTTCTATGATTTGAACCTCTCGTGAGAGTCCAGTTTTAGATTCCGATGCTACACTTCAGGTTTACAGTATCTCTTGGACCTTCATATTGACGATGAAGTGCAGAAATTGCATCCTAATTCAATATAAAATGCTCAATGCCGACTTAAGTACAAGAGGATTGACAAATTAACTTAATATGATTTGAACCCCTCCTGTGAGTCCAGTTTTAGATTCCGATGCTTCACTTCAGGTTTACTGTATCCCTTGGACCTTCTTATTGACGATGAAACACAGAAATTGCATCCAAATTTTAATACAAAAGGCACAATGCCGACTTAAGTGCAAGACGACTGACACTTCAACTATCTATGATTTGAACCTCTCCTGTGAGTCCACTTTTAGATTCCGATGCTTCACTTCAGGTTCACTGTATACCATGGACCCTCTTATTTACGATGAAGCACAGAAATTGCATGCGAATTTAATACAAAAGGCGCAATGCCGACTAAAGTACAAGAGCACCGACACTCTAACTTAATATGATTTGAATCCTTCCTGTGAGTCCAGTTTTGGATACCGATGCTTCACTTCAGGTTTACTGTATACCTTGGACCTTCTTGTTGACGATGAAACACAGAAATTGCATCCTAATTTAATACAAAAGGCACAATGCCGACTTAAGCACAAGATGACTGACACTCCAACTCTCTATGATTTGAACCACTCCTGTAAAAACACTTTCAGATTCCGATGCTTCACTTCAGGTTTACTGTATACATTGGACCTTTTAATTGACGATGAATAACATAAATTGCATCCGAATTTAATACAAAAGGCACAATGCCGACTTAAGTGCAAGACGACTGACACTTCAACTATCTATGATTTGAACCTCTCCTGTGAGTCCACTTTTAGATTCCGATGCTTCACTTCAGGTTCACTGTATCCCTTGGACCTTCTTATTGACGATGAAGCACTGAAATTGCATCCGAATTTAACACAAAAGGCACAATGCCGACATAAGTACAAGAGGACTGACATTCTAACATTCTATGATTTGAACCTTTCCTGTGAGAGTAGTTTTAGATTCCGATGCATCACTTCAGGTTTACTGTATCCCTTGCACCTTCGTTTGTTGTTGTTGTTGTGGTCTTCAGTCCTGAGACTGGTTTGATGCAGCTCTCCATGCTACTCTATCCTGTGCAAGCTCTTTCATCTCCCAGTACCTACTGCAACCTACATCCTTCTGAATCTGCTTAGTGTATTCATCTCTTGGTCTCCCCCTACGATTTTTACCCTCCACGCTGCTCTCCAATACTAAATTGGTGATCCCTTGATGCCTCAGAACATGTCCTACCAACCGATCCCTTCTTCTGGTCAAGTTGGACCTGCTTATTGACGATGAAACACAGAAATTGCATCCGAATTTAATACAAAAGGCACAATGCCGACTTTAGTACAAGAAGACTGACACTCCAACTTTCTATGATTTGAACCTCTCCTGTGAGTCCAGTTTAGTTTCCGATGCTTCACTTCAGGTTTACTGTATCCCTTGGACCTTCTTATTGACGATGAAACACAGAAATTGCATCCGAATTTAACACAAAAAGGCACAATGACGACTTAAGTACAAGAGGACTGACACTATAACATTCTATGATTTGAACCTCTCCTGTGAGAGTAGTTTTAGATTCCGATGCTTCACTTCAGGTTTCCTGTATCCCTTGGACCCTCGTATTGACGATGAAACACCGAAATTGCATCCGAATTTAATACAATAGTCACAATGCCGACTTAAGTACAAGAGGACTGACACTCTAACTTTCTATGATTTGAACCTCTCCTGTGAGTCCAGTTTTATATTCCGATGCTTCACTTCAGGTTTACTGTATACCTTGGACCTTCTTATTGAAGATGAAGCACAGAAATTGGATCCGAATTCAAAACAAATGGCAGAATGCCGACTTAAGTACAAAATACTGACACTCTAACTTTCTATGATTAGAACCTCTCCCGTGAGTCCAGTTTTAGATTCCGATGCTTCACTTCAGGTTACTGTATTCCTTGGACCTGCTTATTGACGATGAAACACAGAAATTGCATCCTAATTTAATACAAAAGGCACAATGCCGACTTAAGTACAAGAGGACTGACACTCTAACTTTCTATGATTTGAACCTCTCCTGTGAGTCCAGCTTTAGATTCCGATGCTTCACTTCAGGTTACTGTATTCCTTGGACCCGCTTATTGACTATGAAACACAGAAATTCCATCCTAATTTAATACAAAAGGCACAATGCCGACTTAAGTACAAGGGGGCTGACACTGTAACTTTCTATGATTTGAACCTCTCCTGTGAGTCCACTTTTAGATACCGATGCTTCCCTTTAGGTTTACTGTATACCTTGTATCTTCTTATGGACGATGAAGCACAGAAATTTCATCCCAATTTAATACAAAAGGCACAATGCCGACTTAAGTACAAGAGGACTGACACTCTAACTTTCTATGACTTGAACCTCTCCTGTGAAGCCAGTTTTAAATTCCGATGCTTCACTTCAGGTTTACTGTATACCTTGGACCTTCTTATTGACGATAAAACATAGAAATTGCATCCGAATTTAATACAAAAGGCAAAATGCCGACTTAAGTACAAGAGGACTGACACTCTAACTTTCTACGATTTGAACCTCTCCTGTGAGTCCAGTTTTAGATTCCGATGCTTCACTTCAGGTTACGGTATACCTTGGACCTTCTTATTGACGATGAAAAACAGAAAATTCATCCGAATTTAATACAAAAGACACAATGTCGACTTAAGTACAGGAGGACTGACACTCTAACTTTCTAAGATTTGATCCACTCCTGTGAGTCCAGATTTAGATTCCGATGCTTCACTTCAGGTTTACTGTATACCTTGGACCTGCTTATTGACGATGAAACACAGAAATTGCATCCGAATTTAATACAAAAGGCACAATGACGACTTAAGTACAAGATCACTGACACTCTAACTTATTATGATTTGAGCCCCTCCTGTGAGTCCAGTTTTAGATTCCGAAGCTTCACTTCAGGTTTACTGTATCCCTTGGACCTTCTTACTGAAGATGAAACACAGAAATTGCATCCTAATTTAATACAATAGGCACAATGCAGACTTAAGTACAAGAGGACTGACACTCTAACTTTCTATGATTTGAATCTCTCCTTTCTGTCCAGTTTCAGATTCTGATGCTTCACTTCAGGTTTACTGTATCCCTTGGATCTTCTTACGGACGATGAAACACAGAAATTGCATCCGAATTTAATACAAAAGGCACAATGCCGACTTAAGTACAAGAGGACTGGCACTGTTACTTTCGATGATTTGAACCTCTCCTGTGAGTCCAGTTTTAGATTCCGATGCTTCACTTCAGGTTTACTGTATACCTTGGACCTTCTTGTTGACGATGAAACACAGATATTTCATCCGAATTTAATACAAAAGGCACAATGCCGACTTAAGTACAAGAGAACTGACACTCTAACTTTCTATGATGTGAACCTCTCCTGTGAGTCCACTTTTAGATACCGATGCTTCCCATCAGGTTTACTGTATACCTTGGACCTTCGTATTGACGATGAAGCACAGAAATTGCATCCGAATTTAATACAAAAGGCACAATGCCGACTTTAGTATAAGAGGACTGACCCTCTAACTTTCTATGATTTGAACCTCTCGTGAGAGTCCAGTTTAGGATTCCGATGCTTCACTTCAGGTTTACTGTATACCTTGGACCTTCTTATTGAATATGAAACACAGAAATTGCATCCGAATTCAATACAAAAGGCACAATGCCGACTTAAGTACAAGAACACTGACACTCTAACTTTCTATGATTTGAACCTCTCCCGTGAGTCCAGTTTTAGATTCCGATGCTTCACTTCAGGTTACTGTATACCTTGGACCTTCTTATTGACCATGAAGCACAGAAATTGCACCCTAATTTAATACAAAAGGCACAATGCCGACTTAAGTACAATAGGGATGACACTCCAACTTTCTATGATTTGAACCTCTCCTGTGAGTCCAGTTTTAGATTCCGATGCTTCACTTCAGTCTTATTGTACACATTGGACCTTCTTATTGACGATGGAACACATAAATTGCATCCGAATTTAATAAAAAAGTCACAATGCCATCTGAATTACAAGTGGACTGACACTCTAACTTTCTATGATTTGAACCTCTCCTGTGAGTCCACTTTTAGATTCCGATGCTTCACTTCAGGTTTACTGTATACATTGGACCTTCTTATTGACGATGAAACACATAAATTGCATCCAAATTTAATACAAAAGGCACAATGCTGACTTATGTACAAGAGGACTGACACTCTAATTTCTGTGATTTGAACCTCTCCAGTGAGTCCAGTTTTAAATTCCGATGCTTCACCTAAGGTTTACTGTATACCTTAGACACTCTTATTGACGATGAAGCACAGATATTTCATACGAATTTAATACAAAAGGCAGAATGCCAACTTAAGTACAAGAGGACTGACACTCTAACTTTCTGTGATTTGAACCTCTCCTGTGAGTCCAGTTTTAGATTCCGATGCTTCACTTCATGTTTACTGTATGACTTTAACCTTCAAATTGAAGATGAAACATAGAAATTGCATCCGAATTTAATACAAAAGGCACAATGCCGACTTAAGTACAAGTGGACTGACACTCTAACTTTCTATTATTTGAACCTCTTATGTGAGTCCAGTTTTAGACTCCGATGCTTCACTTCAGGTTTACTGTATCCCTTGGACCTTCTAATTGACGATGAAACACAGAAATTGCATCCGAATTTAATACAAAAGGCACAATGCTGACTTATGTACAAGAGGACTGACACTCTAATTTCTGTGATTTGAACCTCTCCTGTGAGTCAAGTTTTAGTTTCCGACTCGTCACTTCAGGTTCACTGTATACCTTGGACCTTCTTATTGACGATGAAGCACAGAAATAGCATCCAAATTTAATACAAAAGGCGCATTGCTGACTTAAGTACAAGAGGACTGACACTCTAACTTTCTATGATTTGAACCTCTCCTGTGAGTTCAGTTTTAGATTCCGATTCTTCACTTGAGGTTAGCTGTATACCTTGGACCTTCTCATTATCGATGAAACACAGAAATTGCATCCGAATTTAATACAAAAGGACCAATGCCGACTTAAGTACAAGTCGACTGACACTCTAATTTTCTACGATTTGAACTTCTCCTGTGAGTCCAGTTTTAGATTCCGATGCTTCACTTTAGGTTTACTGTATACCTTGGACCTCCTTATTGACGATGAAGCACAGAAATTGCATCCGAATTTAATTCAAATGGCACAATGCCGACTTAAGTACCAGAGGGCTGACACTCTAACAATCTGTGATTTGAACCTCTCCTGTGAGTCCAGTTTCAGATTCCGATGCTTCACTTCGTGTTTACTGTATACCTTTAACATTCTTATTGACGATGAAACATAGAAATTGCATCCGAATTTAATACAAAAGACACAATGCTGACTTATGTACAAGAGGACTGACACTCTAATTTCTGTGATTTGAACCTCTCCTGTGAGTCCAGTTTTAGTTTCCGATGCTTCACTTCAGGTTCACTGTATACCTTGGACCTTCTTATTGACGATGAAGCACAGAGTTAGCATCCAAATTTAATACAAAAGGCACATTGCCGACTTAAGTACAAGAGGACTGACACTCTTACACACTGCCGACTTAAGTACAAGAGGACAGACACATCAAACTTTCTATGAATTGAACCTCTCCTGTGAGTCAAGTTTTAGATTCCGATGCTTCACTTGAGGTTTACTGTATACCTTGGAACTTCACATTGTCGATGAAACCCAGAAATTGCATCCGAATCTAATACAAATGGCACAATGCCGACTTAAGTACAAGAGGACTGACACTCTAACTTTCTATTATTTGAACCTCTCATGTGAGTCCAGTTTTAGATTCCGATGCTTCACTTCAGGTTTACTGTATCCCTTGGACCTTCTTATTGACGATGTAACATAGAAATTGCATCCGAATTTAATACAAAAGACACAATGCTGACTTATGTACAAGAGGACTGACACTCTAATTTCTGTGATTTGAACCTCTCCTGTGAGTCCAGTTTTAGTTTCCGATGCTTCACTTCAGGTTCACTGTATACCTTGGACCTTCTTATTGACGATGAAGCACAGAGTTAGCATCCAAATTTAATACAAAAGGCACATTGCCGACTTAAGTACAAGAGGACTGACACTCTTACTTTCTATGATTTGAACCTCTCCTGTGAGTCAAGTTTTAGATTCCGATGCTTCACTTGAGGTTTACTGTATACCTTGGAACTTCACATTGTCGATGAAACCCAGAAATTGCATCCGAATTTAATGCAAAATGCACAATGCCGACTTAAGTACAATACGACTGACACTCTAACTTTCTACGATTTGAACCTCTCCTGTGAGTCCAGTTTTAGATTCCGATGCTTCACTTCAGGTTTACTGTATACCTTGGACCTCCTTATGGACGATGAAGCACAGAAATTGCATCCGAGTTTAATACAAATGGCACAATGCCGAATTAATTACAAGAGGGCTGACACTCTAACTTTCTGTGATTTGAGCCTCTCCTGTGAGTCCAGTTTTAGATTCCGATGCTTCACTTCATGTTTACTGTATACCTTTAAACTTCTTATTGACGATGAAACATAGAAATTACATCCGAAATTAATACAAAAGGCACACTGCCGACTTAAGTACAAGAGGACAGACACATCAAACTTTCTATGAATTGAACCTCTCGTGTGAGTCCTGTTTTAGATTCCGATGCTTCACTTCAGGTTTGCTGTATCCCTTGGACCTTCTTATTGACGATGAAACAAAGAAATTGCATCCTAATTTAATACGCTATGCACAATGCCGACTTAAGTACAAGAGGATTGACACTCTAACGTAATATGTTTTGAACCCCTCCTGTGAGTCCAGTATTAGATTCCGATGCTTCACTTCAGATTTACTGTATCACTTGGACCTTCTCATTGACGATGAACCACAGAAATTGTATCCAAATTTAATACAAAAGGCACAATACCGACTCATGTACAAGAGGACTGACACTCTAACTTTCTATGATTTGAACCTCTATTGTGAGTCCAGTATTAGATTCAGATGCTTCACTTCAGGTTTACTGTATACCTTGGACCTTCTTATTGACGATGAAGTTTAGAAATTGCATCCTAATATAATACAAAAGGCACAATGCCGACTTAAGTACAAGAGGACTGACACTCTAACTTTCTAAGATTTGTAACTCTCCTGGGAGTCCACTTTTGGATTCCGATGCTTCACTTCAGGTTTACTGTATACCTTGGACCTTCTTATTGACGATGAAACATAGAAATTGCATCCGAAATTAATACAAAAGTCACAATGCCAACTTATGTACAAGAGGACTGACACTCTAACATTCTATGAATTGAACCTCTCGTGTGAGTCCAGTTTTAGATTCCGATGCTTCACTTCAGGTCTACAGTATCCATTGGACCTTCTTATTGACGATGAAACACAGAAATTGGATCCAAACTCAATACAAAAAGCACAATGCCGACTTAAGTACAGGAGGACTGACACTCCAACTTTCTATGATTTGACCCTCTCCTGTGAGTCCACTTTTAGATTCCGATGCTTCACTTCATGTTTACTGTATACCTTTAACCTTCTTATTGACGATGAAACATAGAAATTGCATCCGAATTTAATACAAAAGGCACCATGCGAACTTAAGTACAAGAGGACTGACACTCTAACTTTCTATTATTTGAACCTCTCACGTGAGTCCAGTTTTAGATTCCGATGCTTCACTTCAGGTTTACTGTATCCCTTGGACCTTCTTATTGACGATGTAACATAGAAATTGCATCCGAATTTAATACAAAAGACACAATGCTGACTTATGTACAAGAGGACTGACACTCTAATTTCTGTGATTTGAACCTCTCCTGTGAGTCCAATTTTAGTTTCCGATGCTTCACTTCAGGTTCACTGTATACCTTGGACATTCTTATTGACGATGAAGCACAGAAATAGCATCCAAATTTAATACAAAAGGCACATTGCCGACTTAAGTAAAAGAGGACTGACACTCTAACTTTCTATGATTTGAACCTCTCCTGTGAGTCCAGTTTTAGATTCCGATGCTTCACTTGAGGTTTACTGTATACCTTGGACATTCTTATTGACGATGAAGCACAGAAATTGCATCTGAATTTAATACAAAAGGCACAATGCCGACTCTAGTACAAAAGGTGTATTCTCCAACATTCAATGATTTTAACCTCTCCTGTGGGTCCAGTTTTAGATTCTGATGCTTCACTTCAGGTTTACTGTATCCCTTGGACCTTCTTATTGACGATGAAACACAGAAATTGCATCCAAATTTAATACAAATGGCACAATGCCGACCTAAGTACAAGAGGACTGACACTCTAACTTTCTATGATTTGTACTTCTCCTATGAGTAAAGTTTTAGATTCCGATGCTTCACTTGAGATTTACTGTATACCTTGGACCTTCACATTGTTGATGAAACACAGAAATTGCTTCCGAATTTAATGCAAAAGGCACAATGCCGACTTAAGTACAAGGCGACTGACACTCTAACTTTCTACGATTTGAACCTCTCCTGTGAGTCCAGTTTTAGATTCCGATGCTTCACTTCAGGTTTACTGTATACCTTGGACCTTCTTATTGACGATGAAGTACAGAAATTGCATCTGAATTTAATACAAAAGGCACAATGCCGACTTAAGTACAAGAGGTGTATTCTCTAACATTCAATGATTTTAACCTCTCCTCTGGGTCCAGTTTTAGATTCTGATGCTTCACTTCAGGTTTACTGTATACCTTGGACCTTATTGACGATGAAACACAGAAATTGCATCCGAATTTAATACAAAAGGCACAATGCTGACCTAAGTACAAGAGGACTGACACTCTAACTTTCTATGATTTGAACCTGTCCTGTTAGTCCAGTTTTAGATTCCGATGCTTCACTTCAGGTTTACTGTATCCCTTGGACCTTCTTATTGACGATGAAACACAGAAATTGCATCCGAATCTAATACAAATGGCACAATGCCGTCTTAAGCACATGTGGACTGACACTCTAACTTCCTATGATTTGTACCTCTCCTATGAGTCAAGTTTTAGATTCCGATGCTTCACTTCAGGTTTACTGTATACCTTGGACCTTCTTATTGACGATGAAACACAGATATTGCATCCGAATTTAATACAAAAGGCACAATGCTGACTTAAGTACTAGCGGACTGACACTCTAACTTTCTATGGTTCGAACCTTCCTGTGAGTCCAGTTTTAGATTCCAATGCTTCACTTCAGGTTTACTGTATCCCTTGGACCTTCTTATTGACGATGAAACACAGAAATTGCATCCGAATTTAATACACAAGGCACAATGCCGAGTTAAGTACAAGAAAACTGACACTCTAAGTTTCTATGATTTGAACCTCTCGTGTGAGTCCAGTTTTAGATTCCGATGCTTCACTTCAGGTATACTGTATACCTTGGACCTTCTTATTGACGATGAAACATAGAAATTGCATCCGAATTAAATACAGAAGGCACAATGCCGACATAAGTACAAGAGGACTGACACTCTAACTTTCTATGATTTGAACCTGTCCTGTTAGTCCAGTTTTAGATTCCGATGCTTCACTTCAGGTTTACTGAATCCCTTGGACCTTCTTATTGACGATGAAACACAGAAATATCATCCGAATTTAATACGCTATGCACAATGCCGAATTATGTACAAGAGGACTGACACTCTAACTTTCTATGATTTGAACCTGTCCTGTTAGTCCACTTTTAGATTCCGATGCTTCACTTCAGGTTTACTAAATACCTTGGACCCTCTAATAGACGATGAAGCACAGAAATTGCATGCGACTTTAATACAAAAGGCACAATGCCGACTTAGGTACAAGTGGACCGACACTGTAACTTAATTTGATTTTAAACCCCTCCTGTAAGTCTAGTTTTTGATACCATTTGCTTCACTTCTGGTTTACTGCATACGTTGGACCTTCTTACTGACGATGAAACACAGAAATTGCATCCTAATTTAATACAAAAGGCACAATGCCGACTTAAGTACAAGACGACTGATACTCCAACTTTCTATGATTTGAACCTCTCCTGTGAGTCCTTTTTTAGATTCCGATGCTTCACTTCAGGTTTACTGTATACATTGGACCTTCTTATTGACGATGAAACACATAAATTGCATCCAAATTTAATACAAAAGGCACAATGCCGTCTTCAGTACAAGAGGACTGACACTCTAACTGTCTATGATTTGAACCTCTCCTGTGAATCCAGTTTTTGATTCCGTTGCTTCACTTCAGGTTTACTGTATACCTTGGACCTTCTTATTGACGATGAAACACAGAAATTGATTTCGAATTTAATAAAAAAGGCACAATGCCGACTTAACTACAAGAGGACTGACACTCTAACTTTCTATGAATTGAACCTCTCGTGTGAGTCCAGTTTTAGATTCCGATGCTTCACTTCAGGTTTACTGTATCCCTTGGACCTTCTTATTGACGATGAAACACAGATATTGCATCCTAATTTAATACAAAAGGCACAATGCCGACTTAAGTACAAGATGACTGATACTCCAGCTTTCTATGATTTGAACCTCTCCTGTGAGTCCACTTTTAGATTCCGATGCTTCACTTCAGGATTACTGTATACATTGGACCTTCTTATTGACGATGAAACACATAAATTGAATCCGAATTTAATACAAAAGGCACAATGCCGTCTTAAGTACAAGAGGACTGACACTCATACTGTCTATGATTTGAACCCCTCCAGTGAGTCCAGTTTTAAATTCCGATGCTTCACCTAAGGTTTACTGTACACCTTAGACCCTCTTATTGACGATGAAGCACAGAAATTGCATCCGAATTTAATACAAAAGGCACAATGCCGACTTAAGTACAAGAGGACTGACACTCTGACTTTCTGTGATTTGAACCTCTCCTGTGAGTCCAGTTTTAGATTCCGATGCTTCACTTCATGTTTACTGTATAACTTCAACCTTCAAATTGACGATGAAACATAGAAATTGCATCCGTATTTAATACAAAAGGCACAATGCCGACTTAAGTACAAGAGGACTGACACTCTAACTTTCTATGATTTGAACCTTCCTGTGAGTCCAGTTTTAGATTCCGATGCTTCACTTCAGGTTTACTGTATACCTTGGACCTTCTTATTGACGATGAAGTACAGAAATTGCATCTGAATTTAATACAAAAGGCACAATGCCGACTTAAGTACAAGAGGTGTATTCTCTAACATTCAATGATTTTAACCTCTCCTGTGGGTCCAGTTTTAGATTCTGATGCTTCACTTCAGGTTTACTGTATACCTTGGACCTTATTGACGATGAAACACAGAAATTGCATCCGAATTTATTGCAAAAGACACAATGCTGACTTAAGTACAAGAGGACTGACACTCTAACTTTCTATGATTTGAACCTTCCTGTGAGTCCAGTTTTAGATTCCAATGTTTCACTTCAGGTTTACTGTATCCCTTGGACCTTCTTATTGACGATGAAACACAGAAATTGCATCCGAATCTAATACAAAAGGCACAATGCCGTCTTAAGCACATGAGGACTGACACTCTAACTTCCTATGATTTGTACCTCTCCTATGAGTCAAGTTTTAGATTCCGATGCTTCACTTCAGGTTGACTGTATACCTTGGACCTTCTTATTGACGATGAAACACAGAAATTGCATCCGAATTTAATACAAAAGGCACAATGCTGACTTAAGTACTAGCGGAATGACACTCTAACTTTCTATGGTTTGAACCTTCCTGTGAGTCCAGTTTTAGATTCCAATGCTTCACTTCAGGTTTACTGTATCCCTTGGACCTTCTTATTGACGATGAAACACAGAAATTGCATCCGAATTTAATACACAAGGCACAATGCCGAGTTAAGTACAAGAAAACTGACACTCTAAGTTTCTATGATTTGAACCTCTCGTGTGAGTCCAGTTTTAGATTCCGATGCTTCACTTCAGGTATACTGTATACCTTGGACCTTCTTATTGACGATGAAACATAGAAATTGCATCCGAATTAAATACAGAAGGCACAATGCCGACATAAGTACAAGAGGACTGACACTCTAACTTTCTATGATTTGAACCTGTCCTGTTAGTCCAGTTTTAGATTCCGATGCTTCACTTCAGGTTTACTGAATCCCTTGGACCTTCTTATTGACGATGAAACACAGAAATATCATCCGAATTTAATACGCTATGCACAATGCCGAATTATGAACAAGAGGACTGACACTCTAACTTTCTATGATTTGAACCTCTCTGGTGAGTCCACTTTTAGATTCCGATGCTTCACTTCAGGTTTACTAAATACCTTGGACCCTCTAATAGACGATGAAGCACAGAAGTTGCATGCGACTTTAATACAAAAGGCACAATGCCGACTTAGGTACAAGTGGACCGACACTGTAACTTAATATGATTTTAAACCCCTCCTGTAAGTCTAGTTTTGGATACCATACGCTTCACTTCTGGTTTACTGCATACGTTGGACCTTCTTATTGACGATGAAACACAGAAATTGCATCCTAATTTAATACAAAAGGCACAATGCCGACTTAAGTACAAGACGACTGATACTCCAACTTTCTATGATTTGAACCTCTCCTGTGAGTCCTTTTTTAGATTCCGATGCTTCACTTCAGGTTTACTGTATACATTGGACCTTCTTATTGACGATGAAACACATAAATTGCATCCAAATTTAATACAAAAGGCACAATGCCGTCTTCAGTACAAGAGGACTGACACTCTAACTGTCTATGATTTGAACCTCTCCTGTGAATCCAGTTTTTGATTCCGTTGCTTCACTTCAGGTTTACTGTATACCTTGGACCTTCTTATTGACGATGAAACACAGAAATTGATTTCGAATTTAATAAAAAAGGCACAATGCCGACTTAACTACAAGAGGACTGACACTCTAACTTTCTATGAATTGAACCTCTCGTGTGAGTCCAGTTTTAGATTCCGATGCTTCATTTCAGGTTTACTGTATCCCTTGGACCTTCTTATTGACGATGAAACACAGATATTGCATCCTAATTTAATACAAAAGGCACAATGCCGACTTAAGTACAAGATGACTGATACTCCAGCTTTCTATGATTTGAACCTCTCCTGTGAGTCCACTTTTAGATTCCGATGCTTCACTTCAGGATTACTGTATACATTGGACCTTCTTATTGACGATGAAACACATAAATTGAATCCGAATTTAATACAAAAGGAACAATGCCGTCTTAAGTACAAGAGGACTGACACTCATACTGTCTATGATTTGAACCCCTCCAGTGAGTCCAGTTTTAAATTCCGATGCTTCACCTAAGGTTTACTGTACACCTTAGACCCTGTTATTGACGATGAAGCACAGAAATTGCATCCGAATTTAATACAAAAGGCACAATGCCGACTTAAGTACAAGAGGACTGACACTCTAACTTTCTGTGATTTGAACCTCTCCTGTGAGTCCAGTTTTAGATTCCGATGCTTCACTTCATGTTTACTGTATAACTTCAACCTTCAAATTGACGATGAAACATAGAAATTGCATCCGAATTTAATACAAAAGGCACAATGCCGACTTAAGTACAAGAGGACTGACACTCTAACATTCTATTATTTGAACCTCTTATGTGAGTCCAGTTTTAGACTCCGATGCTTCACTTCAGGTTTATTGTATCCCTTGGACCTTCTTATTGACGATGAAACACAGAAATTGCATCCGAATTTAATACAAAAGGCACAATGCTGACTTATGTACAAGAGGACTGACACTCTAATTTCTGTGATTTGAACCTCTCCTGTGAGTCCAGTTTTAGTTTCTGACTCTTCACTTCAGGTTCACTGTATACCTTGGACCTCCTTATTGACGATGAAGCACAGAAATAGCATCCAAATTTAATACAAAAGGCACATTGCTGACTTAAGTACAAGAGGACTGACACTCCAACTTTCTATGATTTGAACCTCTCCTGTGAGTTCAGTTTTAGATTCCGATGCTTCACTTGAGGTTAGCTGTATACCTTGGACCTTCTCTTTGTCGATGGAACACAGAAATTGCATCCGAATTTAATACAAAAGGACCAATGCCGACTTAAGTACAAGTCGACTGACACTCTAATTTTCTACGATTTGAACTTCTCCTGTGAGTCCACTTTTAGATTCCGATGCTTCACTTCAGGTTTACTGTATACCTTGGACCTCCTTATTGACGATGAAGCACAGAAATTGCATCCGAATTTAATACAAATGGCACAATGCCGACTTAAGTACAAGAGGGCTGACACTCTAACAATCTGTGATTTGAACCTCTCCTGTGAGTCCAGTTTCAGATTCCGATGCTTCACTTCATGTTTACTGTATACCTTTGACCTTCTTATTGACGATGAAACATAGAAATTGCATCCGAATTTAATACAAATGGCACAATGCCGACTTAAGTACAAGAGGACTGACACTCTAACTTTCAATTATTTGAACCTCTCATGTGAGTCCAGTTTTAGATTCCGATGCTTCACTTCAGGTTTACTGTATCCCTTGGACCTTCTTATTGACGATGTAACATAGAAATTGCATCCGAATTTAATACAAAAGACACAATGCTGACTTATGTACAAGAGGACTGACACTCTAATTTCTGTGATTTGAACCTTTCCTGTGAGTCCAGTTTTAGTTTCCGATGCTTCACTTCAGGTTCACTGTATACCTTGGACCTTCTTATTGACGATGAAGCACAGAGTTAGCATCCAAATTTAATACAAAAGGCACATTGCCGACTTAAGTACAAGAGGACTGACACTCTTACTTACTATGATTTGAACCTCTCCTGTGAGTCCAGTTTTAGATTCCGATGTTTCACTTGAGGTTTACTATATACCTTGGAACTTCACTTTGTCGATGAAACACGGAAATTGCATCCGAATTAAATGCAAAAGGCACAATGCCGACTTAAGTACAAGACGACTGACACTCTAACTTTCTACGATTTGAACCTCTCCTGTGAGTCCAGTTTTAGATTCCGACGCTTCACTTCAGGTTTACTGTATACCATGGACCTCCTTATTGACGATGAAGCACAGAAATTGCATCCGAGTTTAATACAAATGGCACAATGCCGAATTAATAACAAGAGGGCTGACACTCTAACTTTCTGTGATTTGAACCTCTCCTGTGAGTCCAGTTTTAGATTCCGATGCTTCTTTTCATGTTTACTGTATACCTTTAAACTTCTTATTGACGATGAAACATAGAAATTACATCCGAAATTAATACAAAAGGCACACTGCCGACTTAAGTACAAGAGGACTGACACATCAATCTTTCTATGAATTGAACCTCTCGTGTGAGTCCTGTTTTAGATTCCGATGCTTAACTTCAGGTTTACTGTATCCCTTGGACCTTCTTATTGACGATGAAACACAGAAATTGCATCTGAATTTAATACAAAATGCACAATGCCGACTTAAGTACAAGGGGACTGACCCTCTAACTTAATATGATTTGAACCCCTCCTGTGAGTCCAGTTTTAGATTCCGATGCTTCACTTCAGGTTTACTGTATCCCTTGGACCATCTTATTGACGATGAAACACAGAAATTGCATCGGAATTTAATACGCTATGCACAATGCCGACTTAAGTACAAGAGGATTGACACTCTAACGTAATATGTTTTGAACCCCTCCTGTGAGTCCAGTTTTAGATTCCGATGCTTCACTTCAGGTTTACTGTATACCTTAGACCCTCTTATGGACGATGAAGCACAGAAATTTCATACGAATTTAATACAAAAGGCACAATGCCGACTTAAGTACAAGAGGACTGACACTCTAAATTTCTGTGATTTGAACCTCTCCTGTGAGTCCAGTTTTAGATTCCGATGCTTCACTTCATGTTTACTGTATACCTTTAACCTTCTTATTGACATTGAAACATAGAAATTGCATCCGAAATTAATACAAAAATCATAATGACGACTTAAGTACAAGAGGACAGACACTCTAACATTCAATGAATTGAACCTTTCGTGTGAGTCCAGTTTTAGATTCCGATGCTTCACTTCATGTTTACTGCATACCTTTAACCTTCTTATTGACGATGTAACATAGAAATTGCATCCTAATTTAATACAAAAGGCACATTGCCGACTTAAGTAAAAGAGGACTGACACTCTAACTTTCTATGATTTGAACCTCTCCTGTGAGTCCAGTTTTAGATTCCGATGCTTCACTTGAGGTTTACTGTATACCTTGGGCATTCTTATTGTCGATGAAGCACAGAAATTGCATCTGAATTTAATACAAAAGGCACAATGCCGACTCTAGTACAAAAGGTGTATTCTCTAACATTCAATGATTTTAACCTCTCCTGTGGGTCCAGTTTTAGATTCTGATGCTTCACTTCAGGTTTACTGTATCCCTTGGACCTTCTTATTGACGATGAAACACAGAAATTGCATCCAAATTTAATACAAATGGCACAATGCCGACCTAAGTACAAGAGGACTGACACTCTAACTTTCTATGATTTGTACTTCTCCTATGAGTCAAGTTTTAGTTTCCGATGTTTCACTTGAGGTTTACTGTATACCTTGGACCTTCACATTGTTGATGAAACACAGAAATTGCATCCGAATTTAATGCAAAAGGCACAATGCCGACTTAAGTACAAGAGGACTGACACTCTAACTTTCTATGATTTGAACCTTCCTGTGAGTCCAGTTGTAGATTCCAATGTTTCACTTCAGGTTTACTGCATCCCTTGGACCTTCTTATTGACGATGAAGCACAGAAATTGCATCCGAATTTAATACACAAGGCACAATGCCGAGTTACGTACAAGAGGACTGACAGTCTAACTCTCTATGATTTGATCTTCTCCTGTGAGTCCAGTTCTAGATTCCGATGCTTCACTTCAGGTTTACAGTATACCTTGGAAAATCTTATTGACGACGAAGCACAAAAATAGCATCCGAATGTAATACAAAAGTCACAATGCCGACTTAAGTACAAGAGGACTGACACTCTAACTTTCTATGATTTGAACCTCTCCTGTGAGACCAGTTTAAATTCCGATGCTTCACTTCAGGTTTACTGTATCCCTTAGACCTTCGTATTGACGATGAAACACAGAAATTGCATCCGAATCTAATACAAAAGGCACAATGCCGACTTAAGTACATGAGGACTGACACTCTAACTTCCTATGATTTGTACCTCTCCTATGAGTCAAGTTTTAGATTCCGATGCTTCACTTCAGGTTTACTGTATACCTTGGACCTTCTTATTGACGATGAAACACAGAAATTGATTTCGAATTTAATAAAAAAGGCACAATGCCGACTTAACTACAAGAGGACTGACACTCTAACTTTCTATGAATTGAACCTCTCGTGTGAGTCCAGTTTTAGATTCCGATGCTTCACTTCAGGTTTACTGTATCCCTTGGACCTTCTTATTGACGATGAAACACAGATATTGCATCCTAATTTAATACAAAAGGCACAATGCCGACTTAAGTACAAGATGACTGATACTCCAGCTTTCTATGATTTGAACCTCTCCTGTGAGTCCACTTTTAGATTCCGATGCTTCACTTCAGGATTACTGTATACATTGGACCTTCTTATTGACGATGAAACACATAAATTGAATCCGAATTTAATACAAAAGGAACAATGCCGTCTTAAGTACAAGAGGACTGACACTCATACTGTCTATGATTTGAACCCCTCCAGTGAGTCCAGTTTTAAATTCCGATGCTTCACCTAAGGTTTACTGTACACCTTAGACCCTGTTATTGACTATGAAGCACAGAAATTGCATCCGAACTTAATACAAAAGGCACAATGCCGACTTAAGTACAAGAGGACTGACACTCTAACTTTCTGTGATTTGAACCTCTCCTGTGAGTCCAGTTTTAGATTCCGATGCTTCACTTCATGTTTACTGTATAACTTCAACCTTCAAATTGACGATGAAACATAGAAATTGCATCCGAATTTAATACAAAAGGCACAATGCCGACTTAAGTACAAGAGGACTGACACTCTAACATTCTATTATTTGAACCTCTTATGTGAGTCCAGTTTTAGACTCCGATGCTTCACTTCAGGTTTATTGTATCCCTTGGACCTTCTTATTGACGATGAAACACAGAAATTGCATCCGAATTTAATACAAAAGGCACAATGCTGACTTATGTACAAGAGGACTGACACTCTAATTTCTGTGATTTGAACCTCTCCTGTGAGTCTAGTTTTAGTTTCTGACTCTTCACTTCAGGTTCACTGTATACCTTGGACCTTCTTATTGACGATGAAGCACAGAAATAGCATCCAAATTTAATACAAAAGGCACATTGCTGACTTAAGTACAAGAGGACTGACACTCCAACTTTCTATGATTTGAACCTCTCCTGTGAGTTCAGTTTTAGATTCCGATGCTTCACTTGAGGTTAGCTGTATACCTTGGACCTTCTCTTTGTCGATGGAACACAGAAATTGCATCCGAATTTAATACAAAAGGACCAATGCCGACTTAAGTACAAGTCGACTGACACTCTAATTTTCTACGATTTGAACTTCTCCTGTGAGTCCACTTTTAGATTCCGATGCTTCACTTCAGGTTTACTGTATACCTTGGACCTCCTTATTGACGATGAAGCACAGAAATTGCATCCGAATTTAATACAAATGGCACAATGCCGACTTAAGTACAAGAGGGCTGACACTCTAACAATCTGTGATTTGAACCTCTCCTGTGAGTCCAGTTTCAGATTCCGATGCTTCACTTCATGTTTACTGTATACCTTTGACCTTCTTATTGACGATGAAACATAGAAATTGCATCCGAATTTAATACAAATAGCACAATGCCGACTTAAGTACAAGAGGACTGACACTCTAACTTTCAATTATTTGAACCTCTCATGTGAGTCCAGTTTTAGATTCCGATGCTTCACTTCAGGTTTACTGTATCCCTTGGACCTTCTTATTGACGATGTAACATAGATATTGCATCCGAATTTAATACAAAAGACACAATGCTGACTTATGTACAAGAGGACTGACACTCTAATTTCTGTGATTTGAACCTTTCCTGTGAGTCCAGTTTTAGTTTCCGATGCTTCACTTCAGGTTCACTGTATACCTTGGACCTTCTTATTGACGATGAAGCACAGAGTTAGCATCCAAATTTAATACAAAAGGCACATTGCCGACTTAAGTACAAGAGGACTGACACTCTTACTTACTATGATTTGAACCTCTCCTGTGAGTCCAGTTTTAGATTCCGATGTTTCACTTGAGGTTTACTATATACCTTGGAACTTCACTTTGTCGATGAAACACGGAAATTGCATCCGAATTTAATGCAAAAGGCACAATGCCGACTTAAGTACAAGACGACTGACACTCTAACTTTCTACGATTTGAACCTCTCCTGTGAGTCCAGTTTTAGATTCCGACGCTTCACTTCAGGTTTACTGTATACCATGGACCTCCTTATTGACGATGAAGCACAGAAATTGCATCCGAGTTTAATACAAATGGCACAATGCCGAATTAATAACAAGAGGGCTGACACTCTAACTTTCTGTGATTTGAACCTCTCCTGTGAGTCCAGTTTTAGATTCCGATGCTTCTTTTCATGTTTACTGTATACCTTTAAACTTCTTATTGACGATGAAACATAGAAATTACATCCGAAATTAATACAAAAGGCACACTGCCGACTTAAGTACAAGAGGACTGACACATCAATCTTTCTATGAATTGAACCTCTCGTGTGAGTCCTGTTTTAGATTCCGATGCTTAACTTCAGGTTTACTGTATCCCTTGGACCTTCTTATTGACGATGAAACACAGAAATTGCATCTGAATTTAATACAAAATGCACAATGCCGACTTAAGTACAAGGGGACTGACCCTCTAACTTAATATGATTTGAACCCCTCCTGTGAGTCCAGTTTTAGATTCCGATGCTTCACTTCAGGTTTACTGTATCCCTTGGACCATCTTATTGACGATGAAACACAGAAATTGCATCGGAATTTAATACGCTATGCACAATGCCGACTTAAGTACAAGAGGATTGACACTCTAACGTAATATGTTTTGAACCCCTCATGTGAGTCCAGTTTTAGATTCCGATGCTTCACTTCAGATTTACTGTATCACTTGGACCTTCTCATTGACGATGAACCACAGAAATTGTATCCAAATTTAATACAAAAGGCACAATACCGACTTATGTACAAGAGGACTGACACTCTAACTTTCTATGATTTGAACCTCTATTGTGAGTCCAGTATTAGATTCAGATGCTTCACTTCAGGTTTACTGTATACCTTGGACCTTCTTATTGACGATGAAGCTTAGAAATTGCATCCTAATATAATACAAAAGGCACAATGCCGACTTAAGTACAAGAGGACTGACACTCTAACTTTCTATGATTTGTACCTCTCCTGGGAGTCCACTTTTGGATTCCGATGCTTCACTTCAGGTTTACTGTATACCTTGGACCTTCTTATTGACGATGAAGCACAGAAAAAGCATCCAAATTTAATACAAAAGGCACAATGCCGACTTATGTACAGGAGGACTGACGCTCTAACTTTCTATGATTTGAACTTCTCCTGTGAGTCCAGTTTTACATTCCGTTGCTTCACTTGAGGTTTACTGTATACCTTGGACCTTCTCATTGTCGATGAAACACAGAAATTGCATCCGAATTTAATACAAAAGGCACAATGCCGACTTAAGTACAAGACGTCTGACACTCTAACTTTCTACGATTTGAACCTCTCCTGTGAGTCCAGTTTCAGATCCCGATGCTTCACTTCAGGTTTACCGTATACCTTGGACCTCCTTATTGCCGATGATGTACAGAAATTGCATCCGAATTTAATACAAATGGCACAATGTCGACTTAAGTACAAGAGGGCTGACAGTCTAACATTCTGTGATTTGAACCTCTCCTGTGAGTCCAGTTTCAGATTCCGATGCTTCACTTCATGTTTACTGTATACCTTTAACCTTCTTATTGACGATGAAACATAGAAATTGCATCCGAAATTAATACAAAAGTCACAATACCAACTTAAGTACAAGAGGACTGACACTCTAACATTCTATGAATTGAACCTCACGTGTGAGTCCAGTTTTAGATTCCGATGCTTCACTTCAGGTTTACAGTATCCATTGGACCTTCTTATTGACGATGAAACACAGAAATTGCATCCAAACTCAATACAAAAAGCACAATGCCGACTTAAGTACAGGAGGACTGACACTCTCACTTTCTATGATTTGACCCTCTCCTGTGAGTCCACTTTTAGATTCCGATGCTTCACTTCAGGTTTACTGTATACCTTAGACCCTCTTATGGACGATGAAGCACAGAAATTTCATACGAATTTAATACAAAAGGCACAATGCCGACTTAAGTACAAGAGGACTGACACTCTAAATTTCTGTGATTTGAACGTCTCCTGTGAGTCCAGTTTTAGATTCCGATGCTTCACTTCATGTTTACTGTATACCTTTAACCTTCTTATTGACATTGAAACATAGAAATTGCATCCGAAATTAATACAAAAATCACAATGACGACTTAAGTACAAGAGGACAGACACTCTAACATTCAATGAATTGAACCTTTCGTGTGAGTCCAGTTTTAGATTCCGATGCTTCACTTCATGTTTACTGCATACCTTTAACTTTCTTATTGACGATGTAACATAGAAATTGCATCCTAATTTAATACAAAAGGCACATTGCCGACTTAAGTAAAAGAGGACTGACACTCTAACTTTCTATGATTTGAACCTCTCCTGTGAGTCCAGTTTTAGATTCCGATGCTTCACTTGAGGTTTACTGTATACCTTGGACCTTCACATTGTTGATGAAACACAGAAATTGCATCCGAATTTAATGCAAAAGGCACAATGCCGACTTAAGTACAAGAGGACTGACACTCTAACTTTCTATGATTTGAACCTTCCTGTGAGTCCAGTTGTAGATTCCAATGTTTCACTTCAGGTTTACTGCATCCCTTGGACCTTCTTATTGACGATGAAGCACAGAAATTGCATCCGAATTTAATACACAAGGCACAATGCCGAGTTACGTACAAGAGGACTGACAGTCTAACTCTCTATGATTTGATCTTCTCCTGTGAGTCCAGTTCTAGATTCCGATGCTTCACTTCAGGTTTACAGTATACCTTGGAAAATCTTATTGATGACGAAGCACAAAAATAGCATCCGAATGTAATACAAAAGTCACATTGCCGACTTAAGTACAAGAGGACTGACACTCTAACTTTCTATGATTTGAACCTCTCCTGTGAGTCCAGTTTAAATTCCGATGCTTCACTTCAGGTTTACTGTATCCCTTAGACCTTCGTATTGACGATGAAACACAGAAATTGCATCCGAATCTAATACAAAAGGCACAATGCCGACTTAAGTACATGAGGACTGACACTCTAACTTCCTATGATTTGTACCTCTCCTATGAGTCAAGTTTTAGATTCCGATGCTTCACTTCAGGTTTACTGTATACCTTGGACCTTCTTATTGACGATGAAACACAGAAATTGCATCCGAATTTAATACAAAAGGCACAATGCTGACTTAAGTACTAGCGGACTGACACTCTAACTTTCTATGGTTTGAACCTTCCTGTGAGTCCAGTTTTAGATTCCAATGCTTCACTTCAGGTTTACTGTATCCCTTGGACCTTCTTATTGACGATGAAACACAGAAATTGCTTCCGAATTTAATACACAAGGCACAATGCCGAGTTAAGTACAAGAGGACTGACACTCTAACTTTCTATGATTTGAACCTCTCGTGTGAGTCCAGTTTTAGATTCCGATGCTTCACTTCAGGTTTACTGTATACCTTGGGCCTTCTTATTGACGTTGAAGCATAGAAATTGCATCCGAATTAAATACAGAAGGCACAATGCCGACATAAGTACAATAGGACTGACACTCTAACTTTCTATGATTTGAACCTGTCCTGTTAGTCCAGTTTTAGATTCCGATGCTTCACTTAAGGTTTACTGAATCCCTTGGACCTTCTTATTGACGATGAAACACCGAAATATCATCCGAATTTAATACGCTATGCACAATGCCGAATTATGTACAAGAGGACTGACACTCTAACTTTCTATGATATGAACCTCTCCTGTGAGTCCAGTTTTAGATTCCGATACTTCACTTCAGGTTTACTGTATACCTTGGACCTTCTTATTGACGGTGAAGCACAGACATTGCACCCGAATTAAATACAGAAGCACAATGCCGACTTAAGTACAAGAGGTGTATACTCTAACATTCTATGATTTTAACCTCTCCTGTGGGTCCAGTTTTAGATTCTGATGCTTCACTTCAGGTTTACTGTATCCCTTGGACCTTCTTATTGACGATGAAACACAGAAATTGCATCTGAATTTAATACACAAGGCACAATGCCGACTTAAGTACAAGAGGAGTATACTCTAACATTCTATGATTTTAACCTCTCCAATGAGTCAAGTTTTAGATTCCGGTGCTTCACTTGAGGTTTACTGTATACCTAGGACCTTCACATTATCGATGAAACACAGAAATTGCATCCGAATTTAATGCAAAAGGCACAATGCCGACTTGAGTACAAGACGACTGACACTCTAACTTTCTACGATTTGAACCACTCCTGTGAGTCCAGTTTTAGATTCCGATGCTTCACTTCAGGTTTACTGTATACCTTGACCTCCTTATTGACGATGAAGCACAGAAATTGCATCCGAGTTTAATACAAATGGCACAATGCCGAATTAAGTACAAGAGGACTGACACTCTAACTTTCTGTGATTTGAACCTCTCCTGTGAGTCCAGTTTTAGATTCCGATGCTTCACTTCATGTTTACTGTATACCTTTAAATTTCTTATTGACGACGAAACATAGAAATTACGTCCGAAATTAATACAAAAGGCACACTGCCGACTTAAGTACAAGAGGACTAACACTCTAACTTTCTATGAGTTGAACCTCTCGTGTGAGTCCAGTTTTAGATTCCGATGCTTCACTTCAGGTGTACTGTATCCCTTGGACCTTCTTATTGACGGTGAAACACAGAAATTGCATCCGAATTTAATACAAAATGCACAATGCCGACTTAAGTACAAGAGGACTGACACTCTAACTTAATATGATTTTAACCCCTCCTGTAAGTCCTGTTTTAGATTCCGATGCTTTACTTCAGGTTTTCTGTATCCCTTGGACCTTCTTATTGGCGATGAAACACAGAAATTGCATCTGAATTTAATACAAAAGGCACAATGCCGACTTAAGTACAAGATGTGTATTCTCTAACATTCAATGGTTTTAACCTCTCCTGTGGGTCCAGTTTTAGATTCTGATGCTTCACTTCAGGTTTACTGTATCCCTTGGACCTTCTTATTGACGATGAAACACCGAAATTGCATCCAAATTTAATACAAATGGCACAATGCCGACCTAAGTACAAGAGGACTGACACTCTAACTTTCTATGATTTGAACCTCTCCTGTGAGTCCAGTTTACATTCCGATGCTTCACTTCAGGTTTACTGTATCCCTTGGACCTTCGTATTGACGATGAAACACAGAAATTGCATCCGAATCTAATACAAAAGGCACAATGCCGACTTAAGTACACGAGGACTGACACTCTAACTTTCTATGATTTGTATCTCTCCTATGAGTCAAGTTTTAGATTCCGATGCTTCACTTCAGGTTTACTGTATACCTTGGACCTTCTTATTGACGATGAAACACAGAAATTGCATCCGATTTTAATACAAAAGGCACAATGCTGACTTAAGTACAAGAGGACTGACACTCTAACTTTCTATGATTTAAACCTTCCTGTGAGTCCAGTTTTAAAATCCAATGTTACCCTTCAGGTTTACTGTATCCCTTGGACCTTCTTATTGACGATGAAACACAGAAATTGCATCTGAATTTAATACACAAGGCACAATGCCGCGTTAAGTACAAGAGGACTGACAATCTAACTTTCTATGATTTGAACTTCTCCTGTGAGTCCAGTTCTAGATTCCGATGCTTCACTTCCGGTTTACAGTATACCTTGGACCATCTTATTGACGATGAAGCACAAAAATAGTATCCGAATGTAATACAAAAGTCACAATGCCGACTTAAGTACAAGAGGACTGACACTCTAACTTTCTATGATTTGAACCTCTCCTGTGAGTCCAGTTCTAGATTCCGATGCTTCACTTCCGGTTTACAGTATACCTTGGACCATCTTATTGACGATGAAGCACAAAAATAGTATCCGAATGTAATACAAAAGTCACAATGCCGACTTAAGTACAAGAGGACTGACACTCTAACTTTCTATGATTTGAACCTCTCCTGTGAGTCCAGTTTTAGATTCCGATGCTTCACTTCAGGTTTACTATATACCTTGGACCTTCATATTGACGATGAAGCACAGAAATTGCATCCGAATTAAATACAGAAGGCACAATGCAGACTTAAGTACAAGAGGTGTATACTCTAACATTCTATGATTTGAACCTCTCCTGTGAGTCCAGTTTAAATTCCGATGCTTCACTTCAGGTTTACTGTATCCCTTGGACCTTCGTATTGACGATGAAACACAGAAATTGCATCCGAATTTAATACACTAGGCACAATGCCGCGTTAAGTACACGAGGACTGACACTCTAACTTTCTATTATTTTAACCCCTCCTGTGAGTCCAGTTTTAAATTCCGATGCTTCACTTCAGGTTTACTGTATACCTTGGACCTTCTTATTGACGATGAAACATAGCAATTGCATCCTAATTTAATACAAAAGGCAAAATGCCGACTTAAGTACAAGAGGACTGACTCTCTAACTTTCCATGATTTGAACCCCTCCCGTGAGTCCACATTTAGATTCCGATGCTTGACTTCAGCTTTACTGTATCCCTTGGACCTTCTTATTGACGATGAAGCACAGAAATTGCATCCGAATTTAATACAAAAGGCACAATGCCGACATAAGTACAAGAGGACTGACACTCTAACATTCTATGATTTGAACCTCTCCTGTGAGTCCAGCTTTAGATTCCGATGCTTCACTTCAGGTTTACTGTATACCTTGGACCTTCTTATTGACGATAAGGCACAGAAAATGCATCCGAATTTAATACAAAAGGCAAAATGCTGACTTAAGTACAAGAGGACTGACACTCTAACTTTCCATGATTTGAACCCCTCCCGTGAGTCCACTTTTAGATTCCGATGCTTGACTTCAGGTTTTCTGTATCCCTTGGACCTTCTTATTGACGATGAAACACAGAAATTGCATCCGAATTTAATACCAAAAGCACAATGCCGACTTAAGTACCAGAGGACTGACACTCTAACTTTCTATGATTTGTACCTCTCCTGTGAGTCTAGTTTTAGATTCTGATGCTTCACTTCAGGTTTACAGTATCCCTTGGACCATCTTATTGACGATGAAGCACAATAATAGCATCCGAATGTAATACAAAAGTCACAATGCCGACTTAAGTACAAGAGGACAAACACACAAACTTTCTATGATTTGAACCTCTCCTGTGAGTCCAGTATTAGATTCCGATGCTTCGCTTCAGGTTTACAGTATACCTTGTACCTTTATATTGACGATGTAGCACAGAAATTGCATCCGAATTTAATACAAAAGGCACAATACCGACTTAAGTACAAGAGGACTGACACTCCAACTTTCTATGATTTGAACCTCACCTGTGAGTCCAGTTTTAGATTCCGATGCTTCACTTTAGGTTTACTATATCCCTTGGACCCTCTTATTGGCGATGAAACACAGAAATTGCATCCGAATTTAATACAAAGGCACAATGCCGACTTAAGGACAAGAGGACTGACAGTCTAACTTTCTGTGGTTTGAACCTCTCCTGTGAGTCCAGTTTTAGATTCTGATGCTTCAATTCACATTTACTGTATACCTTGGACCTTCTTATTGACGATGAAACACAGAAATTGCATCCGAATTTAATACAAAAGGCGCAATGCCGACTTAAGTACAAGAGGCGTATACTCTAACATTCTATGATTTTAACCTCTCCTGTGGGTCCAGTTTTAGATTCTGATGCTTCACTTCAGGTTTACTATATCACTTGGACCTTCTTATTGACGATGAAACACAGAAATTGCATCCGAATCTAATACAAAGGGCACAATGCCGACTTAAGTACAATAGGACTGACACTCTAACTTTCTATGATTTGAACCTCTCCTGTGAGTCCAGTTTTAGATTCCGATGCTTCCCTTTAGGTTTACTGTATCCCTTGGACCCTCTTATGGACGATGAAACACAGAAATTGCATCCGAATTTAATACAAAGTCCACAATGCCGACTTAAGTACAAGAGGACGGACACTCAAACTTTCTATGATTTGAACCTCTCCTGTGAGTCCAGTATCAGATTCCGATTCTTCACTTCAGGTTTACTGTATGACTTGGACCTTCTTTTAGACGATGAAGCACAGAAATTGCATCCGAATTCAGTACAAAAGGCACGATGCCGACTTAAGTACAAGAGGACTGACACTCTAACTTTCTCTGATGTGAACCTCTCCTGTGAGTCCACTTTTAGATACCGATGCTTCCCTTCAGGTTTACTGTATACCTTGTATCTTCGTATTGACGATGAAGCATAGAAATTTCATCCGAATTTAATACAAAAGGCACAATGCCGACTTAAGTACACGAGGACTGACACTCTAACTTTCTATTATTTGAACCTCTCCTGTGAGTATAGTTTTAAATTCCGATGCTTCACTTCATGTTTACTGTATACCTTGGACCTTCTTATTGACGATGAAACACAGAAATTGCATCCTAATTTAATACAAAAGGCAATATGCAGACTTAAGTACTAGAGGACTGACACTCAAACTTTCTATGATTTGAACCTCTCCTGTGAGTTCAGTTTTAGATTCCGATGCTTCACTTCAGGTTTACTGTATACCTTGGACCTTCTTATTGACGATGAAGCACATAAATTGCATCCGAACTAAATACAGAGGGCACAATGCCGACATAAGTACAAGAGGACTGACACTCTTACTTTCTATGATTTGAACCTGTCCTGTGAGTCCAGTTTCAGATTCCGATGCTTCACTTCAGATTTACTGCATCCCTTGGACCCTCTTATTGACGATGAAACACAGAAAATGCATCCGAATTTAATACAAAATGTACAATGCCGACTTAAGTACAAGAGGACTGACGCTCAAATTTTTCTATGATTTGAACCTCTCCTGTGAGTCCAGTTTCAGATTCCGATTCTTCACTTCAGGTTTACTGTAGCACTTGGACCTTCTTATTGACGATGAAACACAGAAATTGCATCCGAATTCAGTACAAAAGGCACAATGCCGACTTAAGTACAAGAGGACTGACACTCCAACTTTCTATGAAGTGAAATTTCCTGTGATTCTAGTTTTGGATTCCAATGCTTCACTTCAGGTTTACTGTATCCCTTGGACCTTCTTATTGACGATGAAACACAGAAATTGCATCCGTATTTAATACACAAGGCACAATGCCGAGTTAAGTGCAAGAGGACTGACAATCTAACTTTCTATGATTTGAACCTCTCCTGTGAGTCCAGTTTTAGATTCTGATGCTTCACTTCTGGTTTACTGTATCCCTCGGACCTTATTATTGACGATGAAACACAGAAAATGCATCCGAATTCAGTACCAAAGGCACAATGCCGACTTAAGTACAAGAGGACTGACACTCTAACTTTCTATGATGTGAAAATCTCCTGTGAGTCCACTTTTAGATACCGATGCTTCCCTTCAGGTTTACTGTATACCTTGTATCTTCTTATTGACGATGAAGCACAGAAATTTCATCCGAATTTAATACAAAAGGCACAATGCCGACTTAAGTACAAGAGGACTAACACTCTAACTTTCTATGATTTGAACCTCTCCAGTGAGTCCAGTTTTAGATTCCGATGCTTCACTTAAGGTTTCCCGTATACCTTGGTCCTTCATATTGACGATGAAGCACAGAAATTGCATCCGAATTAAATACAGAAGGCACAATGCCAACATATGTACAAAAGGACTGACACTCTAACTTTCTATGATTTGAACCTGTCCTGTGAGTCCAGTTTTAGATTCCGATTCTTCACTTCAGGTGTACTGTATCCCTTGGACCCTCTTATTGACGATGAAACACAGAAATTGCATCCGAATTTAATACAAAATCCACAATGCCGACTTAAGTACAAGAGGACGGACACTCAAACTTTCTATGATTTGAACCACTCCTGTGAGTCCAGTTTCAGATTCCGATTCTTCACTTCAGGTTTACTGTATGACTTGGACCTTCTTATTGACGATGAAACACAGAAATTGCATCCGAATTCAGTACAAAAGGCACAATGCCGACTTAAGTACAAGAGGACTGACACTCTAACTTTCTATGATGTGAAAATCTCCTGTGAGTCCACTTTTAGATACCGATGCTTCCCTTCAGGTTTACTGTATACCTTGTATCTTCTTATTGACGATGAAGCACAGAAATTTCATCCGAATTTAATACAAAAGGCACAATGCCGACTTAAGTACACGAGGACTGACACTCTAACTTTCTATTATTTGAACCTCTCCTGTGAGTATAGTTTTAAATTCCGACGCTTCACTTCAGGTTTACTGTATACCTTGGACCTTCTTATTGTCGATGAAACACAGCAATTGCATCCTAATTTAATACAAAAGGCAATATGCAGACTTAAGTACAAGAGGACTGACACTCTAACTTTCTATGAATTGAACCTCTCCTGTGAGTTCAGTTTTAGATTCCGATGCTTCACTTCAGGTTTACTGTATACCTTGGACCTTCTTATTGACGATGAAGCACAGAAATTGCATGCGAACTAAATACAGAAGGCACAATGCCGACGTTAGTACAAGAGGACTGACACTCTAACTTTCTATGATTTGAACCTGTCCTGTGAGTCCAGTTTCAGATTCCGATGCATCACTTCAGGTTTACTGTATCCCTTGGACCCTCTTATTGACGATGAAACACAGAAAATGCATCCGAATTTAATACAAAATGCACAATGCCGACTTATGTACAAGAGGACTGACACTCAAACTTTCTATGATTTGAACCTCTCCTGTGAGTCCAGTTTCAGATTCCGATTCTTCACTTCAGGTTTACTGTAGCACTTGGACCTTCTTATTGACGATGAAACACAGAAATTGCATCCGAATTCAGTACAAAAGGCACAATGCCGACTTAAGTACAAGAGGACTGACACTCAAACTTTCTATGATGTGAACCTTCCTGTAAGTCCAGTTTTGGATTCCAATGCTTCACTTCAGGTTTACTGTATCCCTTGGACCTTCTTATTGACGATGAAACACAGAAATTGCATCCGAATTAAATACAGAAGGCACAATGCCAACATAAGTACAAAAGGACTGACACTCTAACTTTCTATGATTTGAACCTGTCCTGTGAGTCCAGTTTTAGATTCCGATTCTTCACTTCAGGTGTACTGTATCCCTTGGACCCTCTTATTGACGATGAAATACAGAAATTGCATCCGAATTTAATACAAAATCCACAATGCCGACTTAAGTACAAGAGGACAGACACTCAAACTTTCTATGATTTGAACCTCTCCTGTGAGTCCAGTTTCAGATTCCGATTCTTCACTTCGGGTTTACTGTATGACTTGGACCTTCTTATTGACGATGAAACACAGAAATTGCATCCGAATTCAGTACATAAGGCACAATGCCGACTTAAGTACAAGAGGACTGACACTCAAACTTTCTATGATGTGAACCTTCCTGTAAGTCCAGTTTTGGATTCCAATGCTTCACTTCAGGTTTACTGTATCCCTTGCACCTTCTTATTGACGATGAAACACAGAAATTGCATCCGAATTTAATACCAAAGGCACAATGCCGAGTTAAGTACAAGGGGACTGACAATCTAACTTTCTATGATTTGAACCTCTCCTGTGAGTCCAGTTTTAGATTCCGATGCTTCACTTCAGGTTTACTGTATACCTTGGACCTTCTTATTGACGATGAAGCACAGAAATTGCATCCGAATTTAATACAAAAGGCACAATGCCGACATAAGTACAAGAGGACTGACACTCTAACTTTCTATGATTTGAACCTGTCCTGTGAGTCCAGTTTCAGATTCCGATGCTTCACTTCAGGTTTACTGTATCCCTTGGACCCTCTTATTGACGATGAAACACAGAAAATGCATCCGAATTTAATCCAAAATGCACAATGCCGACTTAAGTACAAGAGGACTGACACTCAAACTGTCTATGATTTGTACCTCTCCGGCGAGTCCAGTTTCTGATTCCGATTCTTCACTTCATGTTTACTGTAGCACTTGGACCTTCTTATTGACGATGAAACACAGAAATTGCATCCGAATTCAGTACAAAAGGCACAATGCCGACTTAAGTACAAGCGGACTGACACACTAACTTTCTATGATGTGAACCTTCCTGTGATTCCAGTTTTGGTTTCCAATGCTTCACTTCAGGTTTACTGTATCCCTTGGACGTTCTTATTGACGATGAAACACAGAAATTGCATCCGAATTTAATACACAAGGCACAATGCCGAGTTAAGTACAAGAGGACAGACACTCAAACTTTCTATGATATGAACCTTCCTGTGAGTCCAGTTTTAGATTCTGATGCTTCACTTCTGGTTTACTGTATCCCTCGGACCTTCTTATTGACGATGAAACACAGAAATTGCATCCGAATTCAGTACAAAAGGCACAATGCCGACTTATGTACAAGAGGACTGACACTCTAACTTTCTATGTTGTGAATCTCCCCTGTGAGTCCACTTTTAGATACCGATGCTTCCCTTCAGGTTTACTGTATAACTTGTATCTTCTTATTGACGATGAAGCACAGAAATTTCTTCCGAATTTATTACAAAAGGCACAATGCCGACTTAAGTACACGAGGACTGACACTCTAACTTTCTATTATTTGAACCTCTCCTGTGAGTTCAGTTTTAAATTCCGATGCTTCACTTCACTTTAACTGTATACCTAGGACCTTCTTATTGACGATGAAGCACAGAAATTGCATCCGAATTTAATACAAAAGGCACAATGCCGACTTAAGTACAAGAGGACTAACACTCTAACTTTCTATGATTTGAACCTCTCCTGTGAGTCCAGTTTTAGATTCCGATGCTTCACTTAAGGTTTCCCGTATACCTTGGTCCTTCATATTGACGATGAAGCACAGAAATTGCATCCGAATTAAATACAGAAGGCACAATGCCAACATAAGTACAAAAGGACTGACACTCTAAATTTCTATGATTTGAACCTGTCCTGTGAGTCCAGTTTTAGATTCCGATTCTTCACTTCAGGTGTACTGTATCCCTTGGACCCTCTTATTGACGATGAAACACAGAAATTGCATCCGAATTTAATACAAAATCCACAATGCCGACTTAAGTACAAGAGGACGGACACTCAAACTTTCTATGATTTGAACCTCTCCTGTGAGTCCAGTTTCAGATTCCGATTCTTCACTTCAGGTTTACTGTATGACTTGGACTTTCTTATTGACGATGAAACACAGAAATTGCATCCGAATTCAGTACAAAAGGCACAATGCCGACTTAAGTACAAGAGGACTGACACTCTAACTTTCTATGATGTGAACCTCTCCGGCGAGACCAGTTTTAGATTCCGATGCTTCACTTCAGGTTTACCGTATACCTTGGACTTTCATATTGACGATGAAGCACAGAAATTGCATCCGAATTAAATACAGAAGGCACAATGGCAACATAAGTACAAGAGGACTGACACTCTAAGTTTCTATGATTTGAACCTGTCCTGTGAGTCCATTTTTAGATTCCGATGCTTCACTTCAGGTTTACTGTATCCCTTGGACCCTCTTATTGACGATGAAACACAGAAATTGCTTCCGAATTTAATACAAAATCCACAATGCCGACTTAAATACAAGAGGACGGACACTCAAACTTTCTATGATTTGAACCGCTCCTGTGAGTCCAGTTTCAGATTCCGATTCTTCACTTCAGGTTTACTGTATGACTTGGACCTTCTTATTGACGATGAAACACAGAAATTGCATCCGAATTCAGTACAAAAGGCACAATGCCGACTTAAGTACAAAAGGACTGACACTCTAACTTTGTATGATGTGAACCTCTCCTGTGAGTCCACTTTTAGATACCGATGCTTCCCTTCAGGTTTACTGTATACCTTGTATCTTCTTATTGACGATGAAGCACAGAAATTTCATCCGAATTTAATACAAAAGGCACAATGCCGACTTAAGTACACGAGGACTGACACTCTAACTTTCTATTATTTGAACCTCTCCTGTGAGTATAGTTTTAAATTCCGACCCTTCACTTCAGGTTTACTGTATACCTTGGACCTTCTTATTGACGATGAAACACAGAAATTGCATCCGAATTTAATACAAAAGGCACAATGCCGACTTAAGTACAAGAGGACTAACACTCTAACTTTCTATGATTTGAACCTCTCCTGTGAGTCCAGTTTTAGATTCCGATGCTTCACTTAAGGTTTCCCGTATACCTTGGTCCTTCATATTGACGATGAAGCACAGAAATTGCATCCGAATTAAATACAGAAGGCACAATGCCAACATATGTACAAAAGGACTGACACTCTAACTTTCTATGATTTGAACCTGTCCTGTGAGTCCAGTTTTAGATTCCGATTCTTCACTTCAGGTGTACTGTATCCCTTGGACCCTCTTATTGACGATGAAACACAGAAATTGCATCCGAATTTAATACAAAATCCACAATGCCGACTTAAGTACAAGAGGACGGACACTCAAACTTTCTATGATTTGAACCTCTCCTGTGAGTCCAGTTTCAGATTCCGATTCTTCACTTCAGGTTTACTGTATGACTTGGACCTTCTTATTGACGATGAAACACAGAAATTGCATCCGAATTCAGTACAAAAGGCACAATGCCGACTTAAGTACAAGAGGACTGACACTCTAACTTTCTATTATTTGAACCTCTCCTGTGAGTATAGTTTTAAATTCCGACGCTTCACTTCAGGTTTACTGTATACCTTGGACCTTCTTATTGTCGATGAAACACAGCAATTGCATCCTAATTTAATACAAAAGGCAATATGCAGACTTAAGTACAAGAGGACTGACACTCTAACTTTCTATGAATTGAACCTCTCCTGTGAGTTCAGTTTTAGATTCCGATGCTTCACTTCAGGTTTACTGTATACCTTGGACCTTCTTATTGACGATGAAGCACAGAAATTGCATGCGAACTAAATACAGAAGGCACAATGCCGACGTTAGTACAAGAGGACTGACACTCTAACTTTCTATGATTTGAACCTGTCCTGTGAGTCCAGTTTCAGATTCCGATGCATCACTTCAGGTTTACTGTATCCCTTGGACCCTCTTATTGACGATGAAACTCAGAAAATGCATCCGAATTTAATACAAAATGCACAATGCCGACTTATGTACAAGAGGACTGACACTCAAACTTTCTATGATTTGAACCTCTCCTGTGAGTCCAGTTTCAGATTCCGATTCTTCACTTCAGGTTTACTGTAGCACTTGGACCTTCTTATTGACGATGAAACACAGAAATTGCATCCGAATTCAGTACAAAAGGCACAATGCCGACTTAAGTACAAGAGGACTGACACTCAAACTTTCTATGATGTGAACCTTCCTGTAAGTCCAGTTTTGGATTCCAATGCTTCACTTCAGGTTTACTGTATCCCTTGGACCTTCTTATTGACGATGAAACACAGAAATTGCATCCGAATTAAATACAGAAGGCACAATGCCAACATAAGTACAAAAGGACTGACACTCTAACTTTCTATGATTTGAACCTCTCCTGTGAGTCCAGTTTTAGATTCCGATTCTTCACTTCAGGTGTACTGTATCCCTTGGACCCTCTTATTGACGATGAAACACAGAAATTGCATCCGAATTTAATACAAAATCCACAATGCCGACCTAAGTACAAGAGGACGGACACTCAAACTTTCTATGATTTGAACCTCTCCTGTGAGTCCAGTTTCAGATTCCGATTCTTCACTTCGGGTTTACTGTATGACTTGGACCTTCTTATTGACGATGAAACACAGAAATTGCATCCGAATTCAGTACAAAAGGCACAATGCCGACTTAAGTACAAGAGGACTGACACTCTAACTTTCTATGATGTGAAAATCTCCTGTGAGTCCACTTTTAGATACCGATGCTTCCCTTCAGGTTTACTGTATACCTTGTATCTTCTTATTGACGATGAAGCACAGAAATTTCATCCGAATTTAATACAAAAGGCACAATGCCGACTTAAGTACACGAGGACTGACACTCTAACTTTCTATTATTTGAACCTCTCCTGTGAGTATAGTTTTAAATTCCGACGCTTCACTTCAGGTTTACTGTATACCTTGGACCTTCTTATTGTCGATGAAACACAGCAATTGCATCCTAATTTAATACAAAAGGCAATATGCAGACTTAAGTACAAGAGGACTGACACTCTAACTTTCTATGAATTGAACCTCTCCTGTGAGTTCAGTTTTAGATTCCGATGCTTCACTTCAGGTTTACTGTATACCTTGGACCTTCTTATTGACGATGAAGCACAGAAATTGCATGCGAACTAAATACAGAAGGCACAATGCCGACGTTAGTACAAGAGGACTGACACTCTAACTTTCTATGATTTGAACCTGTCCTGTGAGTCCAGTTTCAGATTCCGATGCATCACTTCAGGTTTACTGTATCCCTTGGACCCTCTTATTGACGATGAAACACAGAAAATGCATCCGAATTTAATACAAAATGCACAATGCCGACTTATGTACAAGAGGACTGACACTCAAACTTTCTATGATTTGAACCTGTCCTGTGAGTCCAGTTTCAGATTCCGATTCTTCACTTCAGGTTTACTGTAGCACTTGGACCTTCTTATTGACGATGAAACACAGAAATTGCATCCGAATTCAGTACAAAAGGCACAATGCCGACTTAAGTACAAGAGGACTGACACTCAAACTTTCTATGATGTGAACCTTCCTGTAAGTCCAGTTTTGGATTCCAATGCTTCACTTCAGGTTTACTGTATCCCTTGGACCTTCTTATTGACGATGAAACACAGAAATTGCATCCGAATTAAATACAGAAGGCACAATGCCAACATAAGTACAAAAGGACTGACACTCTAATTTTCTATGATTTGAACCTCTCCTGTGAGTCCAGTTTTAGATTCCGATTCTTCACTTCAGGTGTACTGTATCCCTTGGACCCTCTTATTGACGATGAAACACAGAAATTGCATCCGAATTTAATACAAAATCCACAATGCCGACTTAAGTACAAGAGGACGGACACTCAAACTTTCTATGATTTGAACCTCTCCTGTGAGTCCAGTTTCAGATTCCGATTCTTCACTTCGGGTTTACTGTATGACTTGGACCTTCTTATTGACGATGAAACACAGAAATTGCATCCGAATTCAGTACATAAGGCACAATGCCGACTTAAGTACAAGAGGACTGACACTCAAACTTTCTATGATGTGAACCTTCCTGTAAGTCCAGTTTTGGATTCCAATGCTTCACTTCAGGTTTACTGTATCCCTTGCACCTTCTTATTGACGATGAAACACAGAAATTGCATCCGAATTTAATACCAAAGGCACAATGCCGAGTTAAGTACAAGGGGACTGACAATCTAACTTTCTATGATTTGAACCTCTCCTGTGAGTCCAGTTTTAGATTCCGATGCTTCACTTCAGGTTTACTGTATACCTTGGACCTTCTTATTGACGATGAAGCACAGAAATTGCATCCGAATTTAATACAAAAGGCACAATGCCGACATAAGTACAAGAGGACTGACACTCTAACTTTCTATGATTTGAACCTGTCCTGTGAGTCCAGTTTCAGATTCCGATGCTTCACTTCAGGTTTACTGTATCCCTTGGACCCTCTTATTGACGATGAAACACAGAAAATGCATCCGAATTTAATCCAAAATGCACAATGCCGACTTAAGTACAAGAGGACTGACACTCAAACTGTCTATGATTTGTACCTCTCCGGCGAGTCCAGTTTCTGATTCCGATTCTTCACTTCAGGTTTACTGTAGCACTTGGACCTTCTTATTGACGAGGAAACACAGAAATTGCATCCGAATTCAGTACAAAAGGCACAATGCCGACTTAAGTACAAGCGGACTGACACACTAACTTTCTATGATGTGAACCTTCCTGTGATTCCAGTTTTGGTTTCCAATGCTTCACTTCAGGTTTACTGTATCCCTTGGACGTTCTTATTGACGATGAAACACAGAAATTGCATCCGAATTTAATACACAAGGCACAATGCCGAGTTAAGTACAAGAGGACAGACACTCAAACTTTCTATGATATGAACCTTCCTGTGAGTCCAGTTTTAGATTCTGATGCTTCACTTCTGGTTTACTGTATCCCTCGGACCTTCTTATTGACGATGAAACACAGAAATTGCATCCGAATTCAGTACAAAAGGCACAATGCCGACTTATGTACAAGAGGACTGACACTCTAACTTTCTATGATGTGAATCTCCCCTGTGAGTCCACTTTTAGATACCGATGCTTCCCTTCAGGTTTACTGTATACCTTGTATCTTCTTATTGACGATGAAGCACAGAAATTTCTTCCGAATTTATTACAAATGGCACAATGCCGACTTAAGTACACGAGGACTGACACTCTAACTTTCTATTATTTGAACCTCTCCTGTGAGTTCAGTTTTAAATTCCGATGCTTCACTTCATTTTAACTGTATACCTAGGACCTTCTTATTGACGATGAAGCACAGAAATTGCATCCGAATTTAATACAAAAGGCACAATGCCGACTTAAGTACAAGAGGACTAACACTCTAACTTTCTATGATTTGAACCTCTCCTGTGAGTCCAGTTTTAGATTCCGATGCTTCACTTAAGGTTTCCCGTATACCTTGGTCCTTCATATTGACGATGAAGCACAGAAATTGCATCCGAATTAAATACAGAAGGCACAATGCCAACATATGTACAAAAGGACTGACACTCTAACTTTCTATGATTTGAACCTGTCCTGTGAGTCCAGTTTTAGATTCCGATTCTTCACTTCAGGTGTACTGTATCCCTTGGACCCTCTTATTGACGATGAAACACAGAAATTGCATCCGAATTTAATACAAAATCCACAATGCCGACTTAAGTACAAGAGGACGGACACTCAAACTTTCTATGATTTGAACGTCTCCTGTGAGTCCAGTTTCAGATTCCGATTCTTCACTTCAGGTTTACTGTATGACTTGGACCTTCTTATTGACGATGAAACACAGAAATTGCATCCGAATTCAGTACAAAAGGCACAATGCCGACTTAAGTACAAGAGGACTGACACTCTAACTTTCTATGATGTGAACCTCTCCGGTGAGACCAGTTTTAGATTCCGATGCTTCACTTCAGGTTTACCGGATACCTTGGACTTTCATATTGACGATGAAGCACAGAAATTGCATCCGAATTAAATACAGAAGGCACAATGGCAACATAAGTACAAGAGGACTGACACTCTAAGTTTCTATTATTTGAACCTGTCCTGTGAGTCCAGTTTTAGATTCCGATGCTTCACTTCAGGTTTACTGTATCCCTTGGACCCTCTTATTGACGATGAAACACAGAAATAGCTTCCGAATTTAATACAAAATCCACAATGCCGACTTAAATACAAGAGGACGGACACTCAAACTTTCTATGATTTGAACCGCTCCTGTGAGTCCAGTTTCAGATTCCGATTCTTCACTTCAGGTTTACTGTATGACTTGGACCTTCTTATTGACGATGAAACACAGAAATTGCATCCGAATTCAGTACAAAAGGCACAATGCCGACTTAAGTACAAAAGGACTGACACTCTAACTTTGTATGATGTGAACCTCTCCTGTGAGTCCACTTTTAGATACCGATGCTTCCCTTCAGGTTTACTGTATACCTTGTATCTTCTTATTGACGATGAAGGGGGTGAAGCTGACTCCTGCACGTGGTGCCCCTGCATAGGTACTGGACTAGATTCTCCAGTACTGAACTGAACGTCAGCATTCCAAAAGCATTGCATTATAGGTTTCACTATGAATGGAAACCAAAGGTCTTTATCAAGACCTCACCTTGTGATTGTATCAATCAACATAGAAGGATTGTCTGTTGCCAAAGAAGAACTCCTGCAACATATTGCCAAGGAACCTAGGTGTGATATTTTATGTATACAAGAAACCCATCGAGATGACACCATGAGAAGACCAAAATTCCTTGGGATGAAACTGGCAGTTGAGCGACCCCATAGACAATATGGCAGTGCTATCTTTGTGAGGAACGATATAGCTGTTCTCTCTACCTCACTTACAGAACTCAACAATATTGAAATACTGTCTGTAGAACTGAATGGTTGTATTGTGTCGTCAATTTACAAACCCCCAGGAGCAGATTTCCAATTTTCACCTACAGACAACTACACCAATCAACAAGCTCACTTTATTGTTGGAGATTTCAATAGTCATAGCAGTGTTTGGGGTTATGCTGAGGACGACAGTAATGGTGAAGCAGTTTTGACTTGGGCTGATACCAACCATCTTAATCTTGTCCATGATAATAAACTCCCACCATCTTTTAACAGTGGGCGTTGGAAACGTGGGTATAACCCCGACTTAATTTTTGTTAGCGAGAACATAGCTCACCAATGCAGAAAAACTGTTCTAAATCCGATACCAAATACTCAACACCGCCCCATAGGCTGCCAAGTGTTTGCAGCCATTACTCCTAGAATCACATCATTCCGAAGGCGATACAATTTCAAGAAAGCAGACTGGCAGAAGTTTGCTGATCTCCTTGACTCAGAAGTTTCACGCATAGAACCCTCAGTTTCCAACTATGATGAGTTTGTAGAAGCCGTGAAAAGATGCTCAAGACTCTCAACTCCCAGAGGCTGTCGAGTTAACTACATACCTGGCTTGACAGAAGAATCCGTGAAGCATCTACATAACTATATCCAACTTTTCAATGATAATCCTTACAGCATTGAAACCTTAACTGCTGGCCAAAATTTATCCTCAGCCTTAGCCAAATCCAAAAAAGAACGATGGATAGAGCTACTCGAGAACCTTGATATGTCTAAAAGCAGTCAGAAAGCCTGGCAGTTGCTGCGACGCCTGAACAACGACCCTGTCCACAATCATGGCCATGCAAACATTGCACCAGATCAAATTGCTCATCATCTAGTTCAGAATGGAAGGGTCAATTGTTCTAAAGATAGAACAAAACTCAAAAGAGAACCTGAACGTGAAAACAACCATATATCAAATGACTTCATCTTACAAGAACTCAGAACCGCAATTCAGAAATGCAAAAATGGTAAAGCGCCTGGTCTAGACGACCTAATGATTGAGCAAATTAAACATTTTGGTCCCATCACGGAAAGATGGCTTCTGCAATTCTATAATGGTTGTCTGAAGCGGAAACAGATCCCTGCCATCTGGAGGAAAACTAAAGTTATTCCCTTACTAAAACCTGGAAAGGGTGCAGCTGATCCCAAGAACTACCGACCGATTTCGCTCCTTTGCCATTTGTATAAAATCTATGAAAGAATGTTGCTAAATAGACTCACTCCCATTGTCGAAAAACAACTCATACCTCAACAAGCAGGTTTCCGACCTGGAAAGAATTGTACAGCACAAGTTCTTAATCTGACTGAACATATTGAAGAGGGATATGAGAAAGGATACATTTCCGGGGCTGTCTTCGTGGATCTCACAGCAGCATATGACACCATTCAACATCGACAATTATTGCACAAAGTCTATTACATCACTAGAGACATTAATTTCACCAGAACTGTGCAGACACTTTTGGAAAACCGGCGATTCTATGTGGAGTTCCAAGGAAGAAAGAGTAGATGGAGAAGTCAAAGGAATGGCTTGCCTCAGGGTAGTGTCCTTTCCCCCATATTGTTCAACATATTTACAAATGACCAGCCTCAACCTTCTCTTACAAAGAGTTTCATCTATGCAGATGATCTTGCCTTAGTCACACAAGCCAGAGATTTTGACACAGTAGAAAACCAGCTTACTGTTGCTCTCAAGGACCTATCTGAGTACTACAGAGTCAATAACTTAAGACCGAACCCTGCTAAAACTCAAGTTTGTGCTTTCCACTTACGCAATCGAGAGGCCTATAGAAAACTTACAGTGTTTTGGGAAGATCAAGAGCTTGAACATTGTTTCTACCCCAAATATCTGGGTGTCACCTTAGATCGAACGTTGACCTACAGAAAACACTGCACTAACACCAAGCAGAAAGTTGCTGCTCGTAACAACATCCTGCGGAAGCTCACTGGCAGCGTTTGGGGTGCAGATCCCAAACTACTAAGAACATCAGCCTTGGCCTTGTGTTATTCCGCAGCTGAATACGCATGTCCTGTATGGTACAAGTCATCTCATGCAAAGCAGGTTGATGTGGCCCTGAACGAAACCTGCAGGACAGTAACGGGATGCCTCAAAGCTACACCTATTGATAAACTCCATAAACTAGCAGGTATTGCTCCTCCAGACATAAGGCGTGAAGTCGCAGCCAAACTTGAGAGACATAAAGCAGATCATAACACCGATCACCTGCTACATGGATACCAGCTACCAATTAGTAGACTCAAATCTAGGAGGAGCTTCATGAGAACTACTACACCCCTCACCGGTCGGACTGGAGCAGCCAGACTATCTCAGTGGACAGCAAAATCTGACAGTAACGATTGGATGACTCCTTCTGAGACCCTTCCTCCTGGTGGAAATCAAGTCTGGACAGTGTGGAAGTCTCTAAATCGGCTCAGGAGTGGCGTCGGACGAACTAAGGACAATCTGTTTAAATGGGGCTTCATGAAGGAATCTTCCACCTTGTGTGACTGCGGAGAAGAACAGACAACCAAACATTTAATTAACTGTCCTAGATGTCCTGTATCATGTTCCACACAAGAGCTTGTTGATGTTTCAGACAATGCTGCTGCCGTTGCACAATTTTGGGCTAATACCGTTTAGTTTGTTCTTTTATGATTTGACCTGATTTGTTATATTGTATATATTGTAAATATTGTTGTAATGTTTTTGACTCGAAATAAATAAATTGACGATGAAACACAGAAATTTCATCCGAATTAAATACAGAAGGCACAATGCCAACATAAGTACAAAAGGACGGACACTCAAACATTCTATGATTTGAACCTCTCCTGTGAGTCCAGTTTCAGATTCCGATTCTTCACTTCAGGTTTACTGTATGACTTGCACCTTCTTATTGACGATGAAACACAGAAATTGCATCCTAAATTAATACAAAAGGCAATATGCAGACTTAAGTACAAGAGGACTGACACTCTAACTTTCTATGATTTGAACCTCTCCTGTGAGTTCAGTTTTAGATTCCGATGCTTCACTTCAGGTTTACTGTATACCTTGGACCTTCTTATTGACGATGAAGCACAGAAATTGCATGCGAACTAAATACAGAAGGCACAATGCCGACGTCAGTACAAGAGGACTGACACTCTAACTTTCTATGATTTGAACCTGTCCTGTGAGTCCAGTTTCAGATTCCGATGCATCACTTCAGGTTTACTGTATCCCTTGGACCCTCTTATTGACGATGAAACACAGAAATTGCATCCGAATTTAATACCCAAGGCACAATGCAGAGTTAAGTACAAGGGGACTGACAATCTAACTTTCTATGATTTGAACCTCTCCTGTGAGTCCAGTTTTAGATTCCGATGCTTCACTTCAGGTGTACTGTATACCTTGGACCTTCTTATTGACGATGAAACACAGAAAATGCATCCGAATTTAATATAAAATGCACAATGCCGACTTAAGTACACGAGGACTGACACTCAAACTTTCTATGATTTGAACCTCTCCTGTGAGTCCAGTTTCAGATTCCGATTCTTCACTTCAGGTTTACTGTAGCACTTGGACCTTCTTATTGACGATGAAACACAGAAATTGCATCCGAATTCAGTACAAAAGGCACAATGCCGACTTAAGTACTAGAGGACTGACACTCTAACTTTCTATGATGTGAACCTTCCTGTGATTCCAGTTTTGGATTCCAATGCTTCACTTCAGGTTTACTGTATCCCTTGGACGTTCTTATTGACGATGAAACACAGAAATTGCATCCGAATTTAATACACAACGCACAATGCCGAGTTAAGTACAAGAGGACTGACTGTCTAACTTTCTATGATTTGAACCTCTCCTGTGAGTCCAGTTTTAGATTCTGATGCTTCACTTCTGGTGTACTGTATCCCTCGGACCTTCTTATTGACGATGAAACACAGAAATTGCATCCGAATTCAGTACAAAAGGCACAATGCCGACTTAAGTACAAGGGGACTAACACTCTAACTTTCTATGATGTGAATCTCCCCTGGGAGTCCACTTTTAGATACCGATGCTTCCCTTCAGGTTTACTGTATACCTAGTATCTTCTTATTGACGATGAAGCACAGAAATTTCTTCCGAATTTAATACAAAAGGCACAATGCCGACTTAAGTACACGAGGACTGACACTCTAACTTTCTATTATTTGAACCTCTCCTGGGAGTCCAGTTTTAAATTCCGATGCTTCACTTCACTTTAACTGTATACCTTGGACCTTCTTATTGACGATGAAGCACAGAAATTGCATCCGAATTTAATACAAAAGGCACAATGCCGACTTAAGTACAAGAGGAGTGACACTCTAACTTTCTATGATTTGAACCTCTCCTGTGAGTCCAGTTTTAGATTCCGATGCTTCACTTCAGGTTTACCGTACACCTTGGACCTTCATATTGACGATGAAGCACAGAAATAGCATCCGAATTAAATACAGAAGGCACAATGGCAACATAAGTACAAGAGGACGGACACTCTAAGTTTCTATGATTTGAACCTCTCCTGTGAGTCCAGTTTCAGATTCCGATTCTTCACTTCAGGTTTACTGTATCCCTTGGGCCTTCTTATTGACGATGAAACACAGAAATTGCTTTTGAATCTAATACAAAAGGCACAATGACGACTTAAGAACAAGAGGACTGCCACTCTAACTTTCTATGATTTGAACCTCTAATGTGAGTCCAGTTTAAGATTCCGATGCTTCACTTCAGGTTTACTGTATCCCTTGGACCTTGTTATTGACGATGAAGCACAGATTTTGCATTGGAATGTTATACAAAATGCACAATGCCGACTTAAGTACATGAGGACTGACACTCTAACTTTCTATGATGTGAACCTCTCCTGTGAGTCCAGTTTTAGATTCCGACGCTTCACTTCAGGTTTACTGTATCCCTTGGACCTTCTTATTGACGATGAAACACAGAAATTGCATTTGAATTTAATACAAAAGGCACAATGCCGACTTAAGCACAAGAGGACAGACACTCTAACTTTCTATGATTTGAACCTCTTCTGTGTGTCCAGTTTTAGATTCCGATACTTCACTTCAGGTTTACTGTATCCCTTGGACCTTCTTATTGACGATGAAACACAGAAATTGCATTTGAATTTCATACAAGAGGCACAATGCCGACTTAAGTACAAGAGGACTGACACTCTAACTTTCTATGATTTGAACCTCTCCTGCGAGTCCAGTTTTAGATTCCGATGCTTCACTTCAGGTTTACTGTATCCTTTGGACCCTCTACTGACGATGAAGCACGGAAATTGCATCCGAATTTAGTGCAAAATGCACAATGCCGACTTAAGTACAAGAGGACTGACACTCCTACTTTCTATGATTTGAACCTCTCCTGTGAGTCCAGTTTTAGATTCCGAAGCTTAACTTCAGGTTTACTGTATCCCTTGGACCTTATTATTGACGATGAAACACAGAAATTGCATCCGAATTTAATACAAAAGGCACAATGCCGACTTAAGTACAAGAGGAGTGACACTCTAACTTTCTATGATTTGAACCTCTCCTGTGAGTCCAGTTTTAGATTCCGATGCTTCACTTCATGTTTACTGTATCTCTTGGACCTTCTTATTGACGATGAAACACTGAAATTGCATTTGAATTTAATACAAAAGGCACAATGCCGACTTAAGTACAAGAGGACTGACACTCTAACTTTCTATGATTTGAACCTCTCCTGCGAGTCCAGTTTTAGATTCCGATGCTTCACTTCAGGTTTACTGTATCCCTTGGACCTTCTAATTGTCGATGATGCACAGATTTTGCATTCGAATTTAATACAAAAGGCACAATGCCGACTTAAGTACAAGAGGACTGACACTCTAACTTTCTATGATTCGAACCTCTCCTGTGAGTCCAGTTTTAGATTCCGACGCTTCACTTCAGGTTTACTGTATCACTTGGACCCTCTATTAACGATGAAGCACGGAAATTATATCAGAATTTAATACAAAAGGCACAATGCCGACTTAAGTACAAGAGGACTGACACTCCTACTTTCTATGATTTGAACCCCTCCTGTGAGTCCAGTTTTAGATTCCGATGCTTAACTTCAGGTTAACTGTATCCCTTGGACCTCATTATTGACGATGAAACACAGAAATTGCATCCGAATTTAATACAAAAGGCACAATGCCGACTTAAGTACAAGAGGACTGACACTCTAACTTTCTATGATTTGAACCTCTCCTGTGAGTCCAGTTTTAGATTCCGATGCTTCACTTCATGTTTACTGTATCCCTTGGACCTTCTTATTGACGATGAAACACAGGAATTGCATCCGAATTTAATACAAAAGGCATAATGCAGACTTAAGTACAAGTGGACTGACACACTAACTTTATATGATTTGAACCTCTTCTGTGAGTCCAGTTTTAGATTCCGATACTTCACTTCTGGTTTACAGTATCTTTTGGACATTCTTATTGACGATGTAACACAGAAATTACATCCGAGTTTAATACAAAAGGCACAATGCTGACTTAAATACAAGAGGACTGACACTCCTACTTTCTATGATTTGAACGTCTCCTGTGAGTCCAGTTTTAGATTCCGATGCTTCACTTCATGTTTACTGTATCCCTTGGACCTTCTTATTGACGATGAAACACAGGAATTGCATCCGAATTTAATACAAAAGGCACAATGCCGACTTAAGTACAAGTGGACTGACACTCTAACTTTCTATGATTTGAACCTCTTCTGTGTGTCCAGTTTTAGATTCCGATACTTCACTTCAGGTTTACTGTATCCCTTGGACCTTCTTATTGTCGATGAAGCACAGATTTTGCATTCTAATTTAATACAAAAGGCACAATGCCGACTTAAGTACAAGAGGACTGACACTCTAACTTTCTATGATTCGAACCTCTCCTGTGAGTCCAGTTTTAGATTCCGATGCTTCACTTCAGGTTTACTGTATCCCTTGGACCCTCTATAAATGATGAAGCACGGAAATTGCATCCGAATTTAATACAAAAGGCACAATGCCGACTTAGGTACAAGAGGACTGACACTCCTACTTTCTATGATTTGAACCTCTCCTGTGAGTCCAGATTTAGATTCCGATGCTTAACTTCAGGTTTACTGTATCCCTTGGACCTCATTATTGACGATGAAACACAGAAATTGCATCCGAATTTAATACAAAAGGCACAATGCCGACTTAAGTACAAGAGGACTGACACTCTAACTTTCTATGATTTGAACCTCTCCTGTGAGTCCAGTTTTAGATTCCGATGCATCACTTCATGTTTACTGTATCCCTTGGACCTTCTTATTGACGATGAAACACAGGAATTGCATCCGAATTTAATACAAAAGGCACAATGCTGACTTAAGTATAAGAGGACTGACACTTTAACTTTCTATGATTGGAACCTCTCCTGTGAGTCCAGATTTAGTTTCCGATGCTTCACTTCAGATTTACTGCATACCTTGGACCTTCTTACTGACAATGAAACACAGCAATTGCATCCGAATTAAATACAAAACGCACAATGCAGACTTAAGTACAAGAGGACTGACACTCTAACTTTCTATGATTTAAACCTCTCCTGTGAGTCCAGTTTTAGATTCCGATGCTTCGCTTCAGGTTTACTGCATCCCTTGGACCTTGTTATTGACGATGAAACACTGAAATTACATCCGAATTTAATGCAAAAGGAGGAATGCCGTCTTAAGTACAAGAGGACTGACACTCTAACGTTCTATGATTTGAATCTCTCCTGTGAGTCCAGCTTTAGATTCCGATGCTTCACTTCAGGTTTACTGTATCCCTTGGACCTTCTTATTGGCGATGAAGCACAGAAATTGCATCCGGATTTAATACCAATGGCACAATGCCGACTTAAGTACAAGAGGACTGACACTTTAACTTTCTATGATTTGAACCTCTCCTGTGAGTCCAGTTTTAGATTCCGATGCTTCACTTCAGGTTTACTGTATACCTCGGACCTTCTTAATGACGATGAAGCACAGAAATTGCATCCGAATGTAATACAAAAAGCACAATAAAGACTTAAGTACAAGCGGACAGACACTCTAACTTTATATGATTTGAACCTCTCCTGTGAGTCCAGTTTTACATTCCGATGCTTCACTTCAGGTTTACTGTATACCTTGGACCTTCTTACTGACAATGAAACACAGCAATTGCATCCGAATTAAATACAAAATGCACAATGCAGACTTAAGTACAAGAGGACTGACACTCTAACTTTCTATGATTTGAACCTCTCCTGTGAGTCCAGTTTTACATTCTGATGCTTCACTTCTGGTTTACTGTATCCCTGGGATCTTCTTATTGACGATCAAACACAGAAATTGCATCCGAATTTAATAAAAAGGCACACTGCCGACTTAAGTACAAGAAGACTGACACTCAAACTTTCTATGATTTGAACCTCTCCTGTGAGTCCAGTTATAGATGCCGATGCTTCACTTCAGGTTTACTGTATACCCTGGACCTTCTTATTGACGATGAAGCACAAAAATTGCATCCGAATTTAATACAAAAGGCACAATGCCGACTTAAGTACAAAGGGACAGACACTCTAACTTTCTATGATTTGAACCTCTCCTGTAAGTCCCATTTTAGATTCCAATGCTTCACTTCAGGTTTACTGTATACCTTGGACCTTCTTACTGACGATGAAACACAGAAATTGCATCCGAATATAATACAGAATGCACAATGCCAACTTAAGTACAAGAGGACTCACACTCTAACTTTCTATGATTTGAATCTCTCCTGTGGGTCCAGTTTTAGATTCCGATGCTTCACTTCAGATTTACTGTATACCTTGGACCTTCTTATTGACGATGAAGCACAGATATTGCATCCGAATATATACAAAAGGTACAATGCCGACTTAAATACAAGAGGACTGACACTCTAACTTTCTATGATTTGAACCTCTCCTGTGAGTCCAGGTTTAGTTTCCGATGCTTCACTTCAAGTTTACTCTATCCCTTGGACCCTCTTATTGACGATGAAACACAGAAATAGCATCCGAATTTAATACAAATGGCACAATGCCGACTTAAGTACAAGAGGACTGACACTCCTACTTTCTATGATTTGAACCTCTCCTGTGAGTCCAGTTTTAGATTCCGATGTTTCACTTCAGGTTTACTGTATCCCTTGGACCTTGTTATTGACGATGAAACACAGAAATCGCATCCGAATTTAATACAGAATGCACAATGCCAACTTAAGTACAAGAGGAATGACACTCTAACTTTCTATGGATTGAACCTCTCCTGTGGGTCCAGTTTTAGATTCCGATGCTTCACTTCAGATTTACTGTATACCTTGGACCTTCTTATTGACGATGAAGCACAGATATTGCATCCGAATATATACAAAGAGGTACAATGCCGACTTAAATACAAGAGGACTGACACTCTAACTTTGTATGATTTGAATCTCTCCTGTGAGTCCAGTTTTAGATTCCGATGCTTCACTTCAGGTTTACTGTATACCTTGGACCTTCTTACTGACAATGAAACACAGCAATTGCATCCGAATTAAATACAAAAGGCACAATGCAGACTTAAGTACAAGAGGACTGACACTCTAACTTTCTATGATTTGAACCTCTCCTGTGAGTCCAGTTTTAGATTCCGACGCTTCACTTCAGGTTTACTGTATCACTTGGACCTTGTTATTGACGATGAAACACAGAAATTGCATCCGAATTTAATGCAAAAGGAGGAATGCCGTCTTAAGTACAAGAGGACTGACACTCTAACGTTCTATGATTTGAATCTCTCCTGTGAGTCCAGCTTTAGATTCCGATGCTTCACTTCAGGTTTACTGTATCCCTTGGACCTTCTTATTGGCGATGAAGCACAGAAATTGCATCCGGATTTATTACAAATGGCACAATGCCGACTTAAGTACAAGAGGACTGACACTCTAACTTTAATGATTTGAACCTCTCCTGTGTCTCCAGTTTCAGATTCGGATGCTTCACTTCAGGTTTACTGTATCCCTTGGACCTTGTTATTGACGATGAAACACAGAAATCGCATCCGAATTTAATACAGAATGCACAATGCCAACTTAAGTACAAGAGGACTGACACTCTAACTTTCTATGATTTGAACCTCTCCTGTGGGTCCAGTTTTAGATTCCGATGCTTCACTTCAGATTTACTGTATACCTTGGACCTTCTTATTGACGATGAAGCACAGATATTGCATCTGAATATATACAAATGGTACAATGCCGACTTAAATACAAGAGGACTGACACTCTAACTTTCTATGATTTGAACCTCTCCTGTGAGTCCAGTTTTAGTTTCCGATGCTTCACTTCAAGTTTACTCTATCCCTTGGACCCTCTTATTGACGATGAGACACAGAAATTGCATCCGAATTTAATGCAAAAGGAGGAATGCCGTCTTAAGTACAAGAGGACTGACACTCTAAAGTTCTATGAATTGAATCTCTCCTGTGAGTCCAGCTTTAGATTCCGATGCTTCACTTCAGGTTTACTGTATCCCTTGGACCTTCTTATTGGCGATGAAGCACAGAAATTGCATCCGGATTTATTACAAATGGCACAATGGCGACTTAAGTACAAGAGGACTGACACTCTAACTTTACTGATTTGAACCTCTCCTGTGATTCCAGTTTTACATTCTGATGCTTCACTTCTGGTTTACTGTATCCCTTGGATCTTCTTATTGACGATGAAACACAGAAATTGCATCCGAATTTAATACAGAATGCACAATGCCAACTTAAGTACAAGAGGACTGACACTCTAACTCTCTATGATTTGAACCTCTCCTGTGGGCCCAGTTTTAGATTCCGATGCTTCACTTCAGATGTACTGTATACCTTGGACCATCTTATTGACGATGAAGCACAGATACTGCATCCGAATATATACAAAAGGTACAATGCCGACTTAAATACAAGAGGACTGACACTCTAACTTTCTATGAGTTGAACCTCTCCTGTGAGTCCAGTTTTAGTTTCCGATGCTTCACTTCAAGTTTACTCTATCCCTTGGACCCTCTTATTGACGATGAAACACAGAAATTGCATCCGAATTTAATACAAAAGGCACAATGCCGACTTAAGTACAAGAGGACTGAAACTCAAATTTTCTATGATTTGAACCTCTCCTGTGAGTCCAGTTTTACATTCTGATGCTTCACTTCTGGTTTACTGTATACCTTGGATCTTCTTATTGACGATGAAACACAGAAATTGCATCCGAATTTAATAAAAAGGCACACTGACGACTTAAGTACAAGAAGACTGACACTCAAACTTTCTATGATTTGAACCTCTAATGTGAGTCCAGTTTTAGATGCCGATGCTTCACTTCAGGTTTACCGTATCCCTTGGACTTTCTTATTGGCGATGAAGCACAGAAATTGCATCCGGATTTATTACAAATGGCACAATGCCGACTTAAGTACAAGAGGACTGACACTCTAACTTTCTATGATTTGAACCTCTCCTGTGAGTCCCATTTTAGATTCCGATGCTTCACTTCAGGTTTACTCTATCCCTTGGACCTTCTTACTGACGATGAAACACAGAAATTGCATCCGAATTTAATACAGAATGCACAATGCCAACTTAAGTACAAGAGGACTGACACTCCTACTTTCTATGTTTTGAACCTCTCCTGTGAGTCCGGTTTTAGATTCCGATGCTTCACTTCAGGTCTACTGTATCCCTTGGACCTTGTTATTGACGATGAAACACAGAAATCGCATCCGAATTTAATACAGAATGCACAATGCCAACTTAAGTACAAGAGGACTGACACTCTAACTTTCTATGATTTGAACCTCTCTTGTGGGTCCAGTTTTAGATTCCGATGCTTCACTTAAGATTTACTGTATACCTTGGACCTTCTTATTGACGATGAAGCACAGATATTGCATCTGAATATATACAAAAGGTGCAATGCCGACTTAAATACAAGAGGACTGACACTCTAACTTTTTATGATTTGAACCTCTCCTGTGAGTCCAGTTTTAGATTCCGATGCTTCACTTCAGGTTTACTGTATACCTTGGACCTTCTTACTGACAATGAAACACAGCAATTGCATCCGAATTAAATACAAAAGGCACAATGCAGACATAAGTACAAGAGGACTGACACTCTAACTTTCTATGATTTGAACCTGTCCTGTGAGTCCAGTTTTAGATTCCGACGCTTCACTTCAGGTTTACTGTATCACTTGGACCTAGTTATTGACGATGAAACACAGAAATTGCATCCGAATTTAATGCAAAAGGATAAATGCCGTCTTAAGTACAAGAGGACTGACACTCTAACGTTCTATGATTTGAATCTCTCCTGTGAGTCCAGCTTTCGATTCCGATGCTTCACTTCAGGTTTACTGTATCCCTTGGACCTTCTTATTGGCGATGAAGCCTAGAAATTGCATCCGGATTTATTACAAATGGCACAATGCCGACTAAAGTACAAGAGGACTGACACTTCAACTTTCTATGATTTGAACGTCTCCTGTGAGTCCAGTTTTAGATTCCGATGCTTCACTTCAGGTTTACTGTATACCTTGGACCTTCTTACTGACAATGAAACACAGCAATTGCATCCGAAATTAATACAAAAGGCACAATGCAGACTTAAGTACAAGAGGACTGACACTCTAACTTCCTATGATTTGAACCTCTCCTGTGAGTCCAATTTTAGATTCCGATTCTTCACTTCAGGTTTACTGTATACCTTGGACCTTCTTACTGACGATGAAACACAGAAATTGCATCCGAATATATACAAAAGGTACAATGCCGACTTAAATACAAGAGGACTGACACTCTAACTTTCTATGATTTGAACCACTCCTGTGAGTCCAGTTTTAGTTTCCGATGCTTTACTTCAAGTGTACTCTATCCCTTGGACCCTCTTATTGTCGATGAAACACAGATATTGCATCCGAATTTAATACAAATAGCACAATGCCGACTTAAGTACAAGAGGACTGAAACTCCCACTTTTTATGATTTGAACCTCTCCTGTTAGTCCAGTTTTAGATTCCGATGCTTCACTTCAGGTTTACTGTATTCCTTGGACCTTCTTACTGACGATAAAACACAGAAATTGCATCCGAATTTAATACAAAAAGAACAATGCCGACTTGAGTACAAGAGGACTGTTACTGTAACTTTCTATAAATGGAACCTCTCCTGTGAGTCCAGTTTTAGATTCCGATGCTTCACTTCAGGTTTACTGTTTCCCTTGGACCTTCTTATTGACGATGAAGCACAAATTTTGCATCCGAATTTAATACAAAAGGCACAATGCCGACTTAAGTACATGAGGACTGAAACTCAAATTTTCTATGATTTGAACCTCTCCTGTGAGTCCAGTTTTGGATTCCGATGCTTCACTTCAGGTTTACTGTATACCTTGGACCTTCTTATTTACAATGAAACACAGAAATTGCATCCGAATTTAATACAAAGTGCACAATGCCGACTTAAGTACAAGCGGACTGACACTCTAACTTTCTATGATTTGAACCTCTCCTGTGAATCCAGTTTTAGATTCCGATGCTTCACTTTAGGTTTACTGAATCCCTTGGACCTTCTTATTGACGATGAAACACAGAAATTGCTTCCGAATTTAATACAAAAGGCACAATGTCGACTTAAGTACAAGAGGACGGACACTCTAACTTTCTATGATTTGAACCTCTCCTGTGAGTCCAGTTTTAGTTTCCGATGCTTCACTACAAGTTTACTCTATCCCTTGGACCCTCTTATTGACGATGAAACACAGAAATTGCATCCGAATTTAATACAAAAGGCACAATGCCGACTTAAGTACAAGAGGACTGAAACTCAAATTTTCTATGATTTGAACCTCTCCTGTGAGTCCAGTTTTAGATTCTGATGCTTCACTTCTGGTTTACTGTATACCTTGGATCTTCTTATTGACGATGAAACACAGAAATTGCATCCTAATTTAATAAAAAGGCACACTGCCGACTTAAGTACAAGAAGACTGACACTCAAACTTTCTATGATTTGAACCTCTCCTGTGAGTCCAGTTTTAGATGCCGATGCTTCACTTCAGGTTTACTGTATACCCTGGACCTTCTTATTGACGATGAAGCACAAAAATTGCATCCAAATTTAATACAAAAGGCACAATGCCGACTTAAGTACAAAGGGACTGACACTCTAACTTTCTATGATTTGAACCTCTCCTGTGAGTCCCATTTTAGATTCCGATGCTTCACTTCAGGTTTACTGTATACCTTGGACCTTCTTACTGACGATGAAACACAGAAATTGCATCCGAATTTAATACAGAATGCACAATGCCAACTTAAGTACAAGAGGACTGACACTCTAACTTTCTATGATTTGAACCTCTCCTGTGGGTCCAGTTTTCGATTCCGATGCTTCACTTCAGATTTACTGTATACCTTGGACCTTCATATTGACGATGAAGCACAGATGTTGCATCCGAATATATACAAAAGGTACAATGCCGACTTAAATACAAGAGGACTGACACTCTAACTTTCTATGATTTGAACCTCTCCTGTGAGTCCAGTTTTAGTTTCCGATGCTTCACTTCAAGTTTACTCTATCCCTTGGACCCTCTTATTGACGATGAAACACAGAAATTGCATCCGAATTTAATACAAATGGCACAATGCCGACTTAAGTACAAGAGGACTGACACTCCTACTTTCTATGTTTTGAACCTCTCCTGTGAGTCCGGATTTAGATTCCGATGCTTCACTTCAGGTTTACTGTATCCCTTGGACCTTGTTATTGACGATGAAACACAGAAATCGCATCCGAATTTAATACAGAATGCACAATGCCAACTTGAGTACAAGAGGACTGACACTCTAACTTTCTATGATTTGAACCTCTCCTGTGGGTCCAGTTTTAGATTCCGATGCTTCACATCAGATTTACTGTATACCTTGGACCTTCTTATTGACGATGAAGCACAGATATAGCATCTGAATATATACAAAAGGTACAATGCCGACTTAAATACAAGAGGACTGACACTCTAACTTTTTATGATTTGAACCTCTCCTGTGAGTCCAGTTTTAGATTCCGATGCTTCACTTCAGGTTTACTGTATACCTTGGACCTTCTTACTGACAATGAAACACAGCAATTGCATCCGAATTAAATACAAAAGGCACAATGCAGACTTAAGTACAAGAGGACTGACACTCTAACTTTCTATGATTTGAACCTGTCCTGTGAGTCCAGTTTTAGATTCCGACGCTTCACTTCAGGTTTACTGTATCACTTGGACCTTGTTATTGACGATGAAACACAGAAATTGCATCCGAATTTAATGCAAAAGGATAAATGCCGTCTTAAGTACAAGAGGACTGACACTCTAACGTTCTATGATTTGAATCTCTCCTGAGAGTCCAGCTTTCGATTCCGATGCTTCACTTCAGGTTTACTGTATCCCTTGGACCTTCTTATTGGCGATGAAGCACAGAAATTGCATCCGGATTTATTACAAATGGCACAATGCCGACTAAAGTACAAGAGGACTGACACTTCAACTTTCTATGAATTGAACCTCACCTGTGAGTCCAGTTTTAGATTCCGATGCTTCACTTCAGGTTTACTGTATACCTTGGACCTTCTTACTGACGATGAAACACAGAAATTGCATCCGAATATATACAAAAGGTACAATGCCGACTTAAATACAAGAGGACTGACACTCTAACTTTCTATGATTTGAACCACTCCTGTGAGTCCAGTTTTAGTTTCCGATGCTTCACTTCAAGTTTACTCTATCCCTTGGACCCTCTTATTGACGATGAAACACAGAAATTGCATCCGAATTTAATACAAAAGGCACAATGCCGACTTAAGTACAAGAGGACTGAAACTCCTACTTTTTATGATCTGAACCTCTCCTGTTAGTCCAGTTTTAGATTCCGATGCTTCACTTCAGGTTTACTGTATTCCTTGGACCTCCTTACTGACGATAAAACACAGAAATTGCATCCGAATTTAATACAAAAAGAACAATGCCGACTTGAGTACAAGAGGACTGACACTGTAACTTTCTATAAATGGAACCTCTCCTGTGAGTCCAGTTTTAGATTCCGATGCTTCACTTCAGGTTTACTCTTTCCCTTGGACCTTCTTATTGACGATGAAGCACAAATTTTGCATCCGAATTTAATACAAAAGGCACAATGCCGACTTAAGTACATGAGGACTGAAACTCAAATTTTCTATGATTTGAACCTCTCCTGTGAGTCCAGTTTTGGATTCCGATGCTTCACTTCAGGTTTACTGTATCCCTTGGACCTTCTTATTGACGATGAAACACAGAAATTGCATCCGAATTTAATACAAAAGGCACAATGCCGACTTAAGTACAAGAGGACTGAAACTCCTACTTTTTATGATCTGAACCTCTCCTGTTAGTCCAGTTTTAGATTCCGAAGCTTCACTTCAGGTTTACTGTATACCTTGGACCTTCTTACTGACGATGAAACACAGAAATTGCATCCGAATATATACAAAAGGTACAATGCCGACTTAAATACAAGAGGACTGAACTCTAACTTTCTATGATTTGAACCTCTCCTGTGGGTCCAGTTTTAGATTCCGATGCTGCACTTCAGATTTACTGTATACCTTGGACCTTCTTATTGACGATGAAGCACAGATATAGCATCTGAATATATACAAAAGGTACAATGACGACTTAAATACAAGGGGACTGACACTCTAACTATTTATGATTTGAACCTCTCCTGTGAGTCCAGTTTTAGATTCCGATGCTTCACTTCAGGTTTACTGTATACCTTGGACCTTCTTACTGACAATGAAACACAGCAATTGCATCCGAATTAAATACAAAAGGCACAATGCAGACTTAAGTACAAGAGGACTGACACTCTAACTTTCTATGATTTGAACCTGTCCTGTGGGTCCAGTTTTAGATTCCGACGCTTCACTTCAGGTTTACTGTATCACTTGGACCTTGTTATTGACGATGAAACACAGAAATTGCATCCGAATTTAATGCAAAAGGATAAATGCCGTCTTAAGTACAAGAGGACTGACACTCTAACGTACTATGATTTGAATCTCTCCTGAGAGTCCAGCTTTCGATTCCGTTGCTTCACTTCAGGTTTACTGTATCCCTTGGACCTTCTTATTGGCGATGAAGCACAGAAATTGCATCCGGATTTATTACAAATGGCACAATGCCGACTAAAGTACAAGAGGACTGACACTTCAACTTTCTATGAATTGAACCTCTCCTGTGAGTCCAATTTTAGATTCCGATTCTTCACTTCAGGTTTACTGTATACCTTGGACCTTCTTACTGACGATGAAACACAGAAATTGCATCCGAATATATACAAAAGGTACAATGCCGACTTAAATACAAGAGGACTGACACTCTAACTTTCTATGATTTGAACCACTCCTGTGAGTCCAGTTTTAGTTTCCGATGCTTCACTTCAAGTTTACTCTATCCCTTGGACCCTCTTATTGACGATGAAACACAGAAATTGCATCCGAATTTAATACAAAAAGCACAATGCCGACTTAAGTACAAGAGGACTGAAACTCCTACTTTTTATGATCTGAACCTCTCCTGTTAGTCCAGTTTTAGATTCCGATGCTTCACTTCAGGTTTACTGTATTCCTTGGACCTTCTTACTGACGATAAAACAAAGAAATTGCATCCGAATTTAATACAAAAAGAACAATGCCGACTTGAGTACAAGAGGACTGACACTGTAACTTTCTATAAATGGAACCTCTCCTGTGAGTCCAGTTTTAGATTTCGATGCTTCACTTCAGGTTTACTGTTTCCCTTGGACCTTCTTATTGACGATGAAGCACAAATTTTGCATCCGAATTTAATACAAAAGGCACAATGCCGACTTAAGTACATGAGGACTGAAACTCAAATTTTCTATGATTTGAACCTCTCCTGTGAGTCCAGTTTTGGATTCCGATGCTTCACTTCAGGTTTACTGTATCCCTTGGACCTTCTTATTGACGATGAAACACAGAAATTGCATCCGAATTTAATACAAAAGGCACAATGCCGACATAAGTACAAGAGGACTGACACTCTAACTTTCTATGATTGGAACCTCTCCTGTGAGTCCAGTTTTAGATACCGATGCTTCACTTCAGGTTTACTGTATCAATTGGACCTTCTTATTGACGATGAAACACAGAAATTGCATCCGAATGTAATACAAAAGGCACAATGCCGACTTAAGTACAAGTGGACTGACACTCTAACTTTATATGATTTGAACCTCTTCTGTGAGTCCAGTTTTAGATTCCGATACTTCACTTCTGGTTTACAGTATCCCTTGGACATTCTTATTGACGATGTAACACAGAAATTACATCCGAGTTTAATACAGAAGGCACAATGCTGACTTAAGTACAAGAGGACCGACACTCCTACTTTCTATGATTTGAACGTCTCCTGTCAGTCCAGTTTTAGATTCCGATGCTTCACTTCAGGTTTACTGTATACCTTGGACCTTCGTATTGACGATGAAACACAGAAATTGCATCCGAATTTAATACAAAAGGCACAATGCCGTTTTAAGTACACGGGGACTGACACTCTAACTTTCTATGATTTGAACCTCTCCTGTGAGTCCGGTTTTAGATCCGATGCTTCACTTCAGGTTTACTGTATCCCTTGGACCTTCTAATTGACGACGAAACACAGAAATTGCATCCGAATTTAATTCAAAAGGCACAATGCCGACTTAAGTACAAGAGGACTGACACTCCTACTTTCTATGATTTGAACCTCTCCTGTGAGTCCAGTTTTAGATTCCGATGCTTAACTTCAGGTTTACTGTATCCCTTGGACCTCATTATTGACGATGAAACACAGAAATTGCATCCGAATTTAATACAAAAGGCACAATGCCGACTTAAGTACAAGAGGACTTACATTCTAACTTTCTATGATTTGAACCTCTCCTGTGAGTCCAGTTTTAGATTCCGATGCTTCACTTCATGTTTACTGTGTCCCTTGGACCTTCTTATTGACGATGAAACACAGGAATTGCATCCGAATTTAATACAAAAGGCACAATGCTGACTTAAGTATAAGAGGACTGACACTTTAATTTTCTATGCTTGGAACCTCTCCTGTGAGTCCAGATTTAGATTCCGATGCTTCACTTCAGGTTTACTGTATACCTTGGACCTTCTTACTGACAATGAAACACAGCAATTGCATCCGAATTAAATACAAAAAACACAATGCAGACTTAAGTACAAGAGGACTGACACTCTAACTTTCTATGATTTAAACCTCTCCTGTGAGTCCAGTTTTAGATTCCGATGCTTCACTTCAGGTTTACTGTATCCCTTGGACCTTGTTATTGACGATGAAACACAGAAATTACATCCGAATTTAATGCAAAAGGAGGAATGCCGTCTTAAGTACAAGAGGACTGACACTCTAACGTTCTATGATTTGAATCTCTCCTGTGAGTCCAGCTTTAGATTCCGATGCTTCACTTCAGGTTTACTGTATCCCTTGGACCTTCTTATTGGCGATGAAGCACAGAAATTGCATCCGGATTTAATACCAATGGCACAATGCCGACTTAAGTACAAGAGGACTGACACTTTAATTTTCTATGATTTGAACCTCTCCTGTGAGTCCAGTTTTAGATTCCGATGCTTCACTTCAGGTTTACTGTATACCTTGGACCTTCTTAATGACGATGAAGCACAGAAATTGCATCCGAATTTAATACAAAAAGCACAATAAAGACTTAAGTACAAGCGGACAGACACTCTAACTTTATATGATTTGAACCTCTCCTGTGAGTCCAGTTTTACATTCCGATGCTTCACTTCAGGTTTACTGTATACCTTGGACCTTCTTACTGACGATGAAACACAGAAATTGCATCCGAATTTAATACAGAATGCACAATGCCAACTTAAGTACAAGAGGACTGACACTCTAACTTTCTACGATTTGAACCTCTCCTGTGAGTCCAGTTTTAGTTTCCGATGCTTCACTTCAAGTTTACTCTATCCCTTGGACCCTCTTATTGACGATGAAACACAGAAATAGCATCCGAATTTAATACAAATGGCACAATGCCGACTTGAGTACAAGAGGACTGACACTCCTACTTTCTATGATTTGAACCTCTCCTGTTAGTCCAGTTTTAGATTCCGATGTTTCACTTCAGGTTTACTGTATCCCTTGGACCTTGTTATTGACGATGAAACACAGAAATCGCTTCCGAATTTAATACAGAATGCACAATGCCAACTTAAGTACAAGAGGAATGACACTCTAACTTTCTATGATTTGAACCTCTCCTGTGGGTCCAGTTTTAGATTCCGATGCTTCACTTCAGATTTACTGTATACCTTGGACCTTCTTATTGACGATGAAGCACAGATATTGCATCCGAATATATACAAGGAGGTACAATGCCGACTTAAATACAAGAGGACTGACACTCTAACTTTCTATGATTTGAATCTCTCCTGTGAGTCCAGTTTTAGATTCCGATGCTTCACTTCAGGTTTACTGTATACCTTGGACCTTCTTACTGACAATGAAACACAGCAATTGCATCCGAATTAAATACAAATGGCACAATGCAGACTTAAGTACAAGAGGACTGACACTCTAACTTTCTATGATTTGAACCTCTCCTGTGAGTCCAGTTTTAAATTCCGACGCTTCACTTCAGGTTTACTGTATCACTTGGACCTTGTTATTGACGATGAAACACAGAAATTGCATCCGAATTTAATGCAAAAGGAGGAATGCCGTCTTAAGTACAAGAGGACTGACACTCTAACGTTCTATGATTTGAATCTCTCCTGTGAGTCCAGCTTTAGATTCCGATGCTTCACTTCAGGTTTACTGTATCCCTTGGACCTTCTTATTGGCGATGAAGCACAGAAATTGCATCCGGATTTGTTACAAATGGCACAATGCCGACTTAAGTACAAGAGGACTGACACTCTAACTTTAATGGTTTGTACCTCTCCTGTGAGTCCAGTTTTACATTCTCATGCTTCACTTCTGGTTTACTGTATCCCTTGGATCTTCTTATTGACGATGTAGCACAGAAATTGCATCCGAATTTAATACAGAACGCACAATGCCAACTTAAGTACAAGAGGACTGACACTCTAACTTTCTATGATTTGAACCTCTCCTGTGGGTCCAGTTTTAGATTCCGATGCTTCACTTCAGATTTACTGTATACCTTGGACCATCTTATTGACGATGAAGCACAGATATTAGATCTGAGTATATACAATAGGTACAATGCCGACTTAAATACAAGAGGACTGACACTCTAACTTTCTATGATTTGAACCTCTCCTGTGAGTCCAGTTTTAGTTTCCGATGCTTCACTTCAAGTTTACTCTATCCCTTGGACCCTCTTATTGACGATGAAACACAGAAATTGCATCCGAATTTAATACAAATGGCACAATGCCGACTTAAGTACAAGAGGACTGACACTCCTACTTTCTATGATTTGAACATCTCCTGTGAGTTTAGTTTTAGATTCCGATGCTTCACTTCAGGTTTACTGTATCCCCTGGCCCTTGTTATTGACGATGAAACACAGAAATCGCACCTGAATTTAATACAGAATGCACAATGCCAACTTAAGTACAAGAGGACTGACACTCTAACTGTATATGATTTGAACCTCTCCTGTGAGTCCAGTTTTAGATTCCGATGCTTCACTTCAGGTTTACTGTATACCTTGGACCTTCTTATTGACGATGAAGCACAGAAATTGCGTCCGAATTTAGTACAAAAGGCACAATAAAGACTTAAGTACAAGCGGACAGACACTCTAACTGTATATGATTTGAATCTCTCCTGTGAGTCCAGTTTTAGATTCCGATGCTTCACTTCAGGTTTACTGTATACCTTGGACCTTCTTACTGACAATGAAACACAGCAATTGCATCCGAATCAAATACAAAAGGCACAATGCAGACTTAAGTACAAGAGGACTGACACTCTAACTTTCTATGATTTGAACCTCTCCTGTGAGTCCAGTTTTAAATTCGACGCTTCACTTCAGGTTTACTGTATCACTTGGACCTTGTTATTGACGATGAAACACAGAAATTGCATCCGAATTTAATGCAAAAGGAGGAATGCCGTCTTAAGTACAAGAGGACTGACACTCTAACGTTCTATGATTTGAATCTCTCCTGTGAGTCCAGCTGTTGATTCCGATGCTTCACTTCAGGTTTACTGTATCCCTTGCACCTTCTTATTGGCGATGAAGCACACAAATTGCATCCGGATTTATTACAAATGGCACAATGCCGACTTAAGTACAAGAGGACTGACACTCTAACTTTAATGATTTGAACCTCTCCTGTGAGTCCAATTTTACATTCTGATGCTTCACTTCTGGTTTACTGTATCCCTTGGATCTTCTTATTGACGATGTAACACAGAAATTGCATCCGAATTTAATACAGAATGCACAATGCCAACTTAAGTACAAGAGGACTGACACTCTAACTTTCTATGATTTGAACCTCTCCTGTGGGTCCAGTTTTAGATTCCGATGCTTCACTTCAGATTTACTGTATACCTTGGACCATCTAATTGACGATGAAGCACAGATATTAGATCTGAGTATATACAATAGGTACAATGCCGACTTAAATACAAGAGGACTGACACTCTAACTTTCTATGATTTGAACCTCTCCTGTGAGTCCAGTTTTAGTTTCCGATGCTTCACTTCAAGTTTACTCTATCCCTTGGACCCTCTTATTGACGATGAAACACAGAAATTGCATCCGAATTTAATACAAATGGCACAATGCCGACTTAAGTACAAGAGGACTGACACTCCTACTTTCTATGATTTGAACCTCTCCTGTGAGTTTAGTTTTAGATTCCGATGCTTCACTTCAGGTTTACTGTATCCCCTGGCCCTTGTTATTGACGATGAAACACAGAAATCGCACCTGAATTTAATACAGAATGCACAATGCCAACTTAAGTACAAGAGGACTGACACTCTAACTGTATATGATTTGAACCTCTCCTGTGAGTCCAGTTTTAGATTCCGATGCTTCACTTCAGGTTTACTGTATACCTTGGACCTTCTTATTGACGATGAAGCACAGAAATTGCGTCCGAATTTAGTACAAAAGGCACAATAAAGACTTAAGTACAAGCGGACAGACACTCTAACTGTATATGATTTGAATCTCTCCTGTGAGTCCAGTTTTAGATTCCGATGCTTCACTTCAGGTTTACTGTATACCTTGGACCTTCTTACTGACAATGAAGCACAGCAATTGCATCCGAATTAAATACAAAAGGCACAATGCAGACTTAAGTACAAGAGGACTGACACTCTAACTTTCTATGATTTGAACCTCTCCTGTGAGTCCAGTTTTAAATTCGACGCTTCACTTCAGGTTTACTGTATCACTTGGACCTTGTTATTGACGATGAAACACAGAAATTGCATCCGAATTTAATGCAAAAGGAGGAATGCCGTCTTAAGTACAAGAGGACTGACACTCTAACGTTCTATGATTTGAATCTCTCCTGTGAGTCCAGCTGTTGATTCCGATGCTTCACTTCAGGTTTACTGTATCCCTTGCACCTTCTTATTGGCGATGAAGCACAGAAATTGCATCCGGATTTATTACAAATGGCACAATGCCGACTTAAGTACAAGAGGACTGACACTCTAACTTTAATGATTTGAACCTCTCCTGTGAGTCCAATTTTACATTCTGATGCTTCACTTCTGGTTTACTGTATCCCTTGGATCTTCTTATTGACGATCTAACACAGAAATTGCATCCGAATTTAATACAGAATGCACAATGCCAACTTAAGTACAAGAGGACTGACACTCTAACTTTCTATGATTTGAACCTCTCCTGTGGGTCCAGTTTTAGATTCCGATGCTTCACTTCAGATTTACTGTATACCTTGGACCATCTTATTGACGATGAAGCACAGATATTAGATCTGAATATATACAATAGGTACAATGCCGACTTAAATACAAGAGGACTGACACTCTAACTTTCTATGATTTGAACCTCTCCTGTGAGTCCAGTTTTAGTTTCCGATGCTTCACTTCAAGTTTACTCTATCCCTTGGACCCTCTTATTGACGATGAAACACAGAAATTGCATCCGAATTTAATACAAATGGCACAATGCCGACTTAAGTACAAGAGGACTGACACTCCTACTTTCTATGATTTGAACCTCTCCTGTGAGTTTAGTTTTAGATTCCGATGCTTCACTTCAGGTTTACTGTATCCCCTGGACCTTGTTATTGACGATGAAACACAGAAATCGCACCTGAATTTAATACAGAAAGCACAATGCCAACTTAAGTACAAGAGGACTGACACTCTAACTGTATATGATTTGAACCTCTCCTGTGAGTCCAGTATTAGATTCCGATGCTTCACTTCAGGTTTACTGTATACCTTGGACCTTCTTATTGACGATGAAGCACAGAAATTGCATCCGAATTTATCACAAAAGGCACAATAAAGACTTAAGTACAAGCGGACAGACACTCTAACTGTATATGATTTGAACCTCCCCTGTGAGTCCAGTTTTAGATTCCGATGCTTCCCTTCAGGTTTACTGTATACCTTGGACCTTCTTACTGACAATGAAACACAGCAATTGCATCCGAATTAAATACAAAAGGCACAATGCAGACATAAGTACAAGAGGACTGACACTCTAACTTACTATGATTTGAACCTCTCCTGTGAGTCCAATTTTAGATTCCGATGCTTCACTTCAGGTTTACTGTATACCTTGGACCTTCTTACTGACGATGAAACACAGAAATTGCATCCGAATTTAATACAGAATGCACAATGCCAACTTAAGTACAAGAGGACTGACACTCTAACTTTCTATGATTTGAACCTCTCCTGTGAGTCCAGTTTTAGATTCCGATGCTTCACTTCAGGTTTACTGTATCCCTTGGACCTTGTTATTGACGATGAAACACAGAAATTACATCCGAATTTAATGCAAAAGGAGGAATGCCGTCTTAAGTACAAGAGGACTGACACTCTAACGTTCTATGATTTGAATCTCTCCTGTGAGTCCAGCTTTAGATTCCGATGCTTCACTTCAGGTTTACTGTATCCCTTGGACCTTCTTATTGGCGATGAAGCACAGAAATTGCATCCGGATTTAATACCAATGGCACAATGCCGACTTAAGTACAAGAGGACTGACACTTTAATTTTCTATGATTTGAACCTCTCCTGTGAGTCCAGTTTTAGATTCCGATGCTTCACTTCAGGTTTACTGTATACCTTGGACCTTCTTAATGACGATGAAGCACAGAAATTGCATCCGAATTTAATACAAAAAGCACAATAAAGACTTAAGTACAAGCGGACAGACACTCTAACTTTATATGATTTGAACCTCTCCTGTGAGTCCAGTTTTACATTCCGATGCTTCACTTCAGGTTTACTGTATACCTTGGACCTTCTTACTGACGATGAAACACAGAAATTGCATCCGAATTTAATACAGAATGCACAATGCCAACTTAAGTACAAGAGGACTGACACTCTAACTTTCTATGATTTGAATCTCTCCTGTGGGTCCAGTTTTAGATTCCGATGCTTCACTTCAGATTTACTGTATACCTTGGACCTTCTTATTGACGATGAAGCACAGATATTGCATCCGAATATATACAAAAGGTACAATGGCGACTTAAATACAAGAGGACTGACACTCTAACTTTCTACGATTTGAACCTCTCCTGTGAGTCCAGTTTTAGTTTCCGATGCTTCACTTCAAGTTTACTCTATCCCTTGGACCCTCTTATTGACGATGAAACACAGAAATAGCATCCGAATTTAATACAAATGGCACAATGCCGACTTGAGTACAAGAGGACTGACACTCCTACTTTCTATGATTTGAACCTCTCCTGTTAGTCCAGTTTTAGATTCCGATGTTTCACTTCAGGTTTACTGTATCCCTTGGACCTTGTTATTGACGATGAAACACAGAAATCGCATCCGAATTTAATACAGAATGCACAATGCCAACTTAAGTACAAGAGGAATGACACTCTAACTTTCTATGATTTGAACCTCTCCTGTGGGTCCAGTTTTAGATTCCGATGCTTCACTTCAGATTTACTGTATACCTTGGACCTTCTTATTGACGATGAAGCACAGATATTGCATCCGAATATATACAAGGAGGTACAATGCCGACTTAAATACAAGAGGACTGACACTCTAACTTTCTATGATTTGAATCTCTCCTGTGAGTCCAGTTTTAGATTCCGATGCTTCACTTCAGGTTTACTGTATACCTTGGACCTTCTTACTGACAATGAAACACAGCAATTGCATCCGAATTAAATACAAAAGGCACAATGCAGACTTAAGTACAAGAGGACTGACACTCTAACTTTCTATGATTTGAACCTCTCCTGTGAGTCCAGTTTTAAATTCCGACGCTTCACTTCAGGTTTACTGTATCACTTGGACCTTGTTGTTGACGATGAAACACAGAAATTGCATCCGAATTTAATGCAAAAGGAGGAATGCCGTCTTAAGTACAAGAGGACTGACACTCTAACGTTCTATGATTTGAATCTCACCTGTGAGTCCAGCTTTAGATTCCGATGCTTCACTTCAGGTTTACTGTATCCCTTGGACCTTCTTATTGGCGATGAAGCACAGAAATTGCATCCGGATTTGTTACAAATGGCACAATGCCGACTTAAGTACAAGAGGACTGACACTCTAACTTTAATGGTTTGTACCTCTCCTGTGAGTCCAGTTTTACATTCTGATGCTTCACTTCTGGTTTACTGTATCCCTTGGATCTTCTTATTGACGATGTAGCACAGAAATTGCATCCGAATTTAATACAGAATGCACAATGCCAACTTAAGTACAAGAGGACTGACACTCTAACTTTCTATGATTTGAACCTCTCCTGTGGGTCCAGTTTTAGATTCCGATGCTTCACTTCCGATTTACTGTATACCTTGGACCATCTTATTGACGATGAAGCACAGATATTAGATCTGAGTATATACAATAGGTACAATGCCGACTTAAATACAAGAGGACTGACACTCTAACTTTCTATGATTTGAACCTCTCCTGTGAGTCCAGTTTTAGTTTCCGATGCTTCACTTCAAGTTTACTCTATCCCTTGGACCCTCTTATTGACGATGAAACACAGAAATTGCATCCGAATTTAATACAAATGGCACAATGCCGACTTAAGTACAAGAGGACTGACACTCCTACTTTCTATGATTTGAACCTCTCCTGTGAGTTTAGTTTTAGATTCCGATGCTTCACTTCAGGTTTACTGTATCCCCTGGCCCTTGTTATTGACGATGAAACACAGAAATCGCACCTGAATTTAATACAGAATGCACAATGCCAACTTAAGTACAAGAGGACTGACACTCTAACTGTATATGATTTGAACCTCTCCTGTGAGTCCAGTTTTAGATTCCGATGCTTCACTTCAGGTTTACTGTATACCTTGGACCTTCTTATTGACGATGAAGCACAGAAATTGCGTCCGAATTTAGTACAAAAGGCACAATAAAGACTTAAGTACAAGCGGACAGACACTCTAACTGTATATGATTTGAATCTCTCCTGTGAGTCCAGTTTTAGATTCCGATGCTTCACTTCAGGTTTACTGTATACCTTGGACCTTCTTACTGACAATGAAACACAGCAATTGCATCCGAATTAAATACAAAAGGCACAATGCAGACTTAAGTACAAGAGGACTGACACTCTAACTTTCTATGATTTGAACCTCTCCTGTGAGTCCAGTTTTAAATTCGACGCTTCACTTCAGGTTTACTGTATCACTTGGACCTTGTTATTGACGATGAAACACAGAAATTGCATCCGAATTTAATGCAAAAGGAGGAATGCCGTCTTAAGTACAAGAGGACTGACACTCTAACGTTCTATGATTTGAATCTCTCCTGTGAGTCCAGCTGTTGATTCCGATGCTTCACTTCAGGTTTACTGTATCCCTTGCACCTTCTTATTGGCGATGAAGCACAGAAATTGCATCCGGATTTATTACAAATGGCACAATGCCGACTTAAGTACAAGAGGACTGACACTCTAACTTTAATGATTTGAACCTCTCCTGTGAGTCCAATTTTACATTCTGATGCTTCACTTCTGGTTTACTGTATCCCTTGGATCTTCTTATTGACGATGTAACACAGAAATTGCATCCGAATTTAATACAGAATGCACAATGCCAACTTAAGTACAAGAGGACTGACACTCTAACTTTCTATGATTTGAACCTCTCCTGTGGGTCCAGTTTTAGATTCCGATGCTTCACTTCAGATTTACTGTATACCTTGGACCATCTTATTGACGATGAAGCACAGATATTAGATCTGAGTATATACAATAGGTACAATGCCGACTTAAATACAAGAGGACTGACACTCTAACTTTCTATGATTTGAACCTCTCCTGTGAGTCCAGTTTTAGTTTCCGATGCTTCACTTCAAGTTTACTCTATCCCTTGGACCCTCTTATTGACGATGAAACACAGAAATTGCATCCGAATTTAATACAAATGGCACAATGCCGACTTAAGTACAAGAGGACTGACACTCCTACTTTCTATGATTTGAACCTCTCCTGTGAGTTTAGTTTTAGATTCCGATGCTTCACTTCAGGTTTACTGTATCCCCTGGCCCTTGTTATTGACGATGAAACACAGAAATCGCACCTGAATTTAATACAGAATGCACAATGCCAACTTAAGTACAAGAGGACTGACACTCTAACTGTATATGATTTGAACCTCTCCTGTGAGTCCAGTTTTAGATTCCGATGCTTCACTTCAGGTTTACTGTATACCTTGGACCTTCTTATTGACGATGAAGCACAGAAATTGCGTCCGAATTTAGTACAAAAGGCACAATAAAGACTTAAGTACAAGCGGACAGACACTCTAACTGTATATGATTTGAATCTCTCCTGTGAGTCCAGTTTTAGATTCCGATGCTTCACTTCAGGTTTACTGTATACCTTGGACCTTCTTACTGACAATGAAACACAGCAATTGCATCCGAATTAAATACAAAAGGCACAATGCAGACTTAAGTACAAGAGGACTGACACTCTAACTTTCTATGATTTGAACCTCTCCTGTGAGTCCAGTTTTAAATTCGACGCTTCACTTCAGGTTTACTGTATCACTTGGACCTCGTTATTGACGATGAAACACAGAAATTGCATCCGACTTTAATGCAAAAGGAGGAATGCCGTCTTAAGTACAAGAGGACTGACACTCTAACGTTCTATGATTTGAATCTCTCCTGTGAGTCCAGCTGTTGATTCCGATGCTTCACTTCAGGTTTACTGTATCCCTTGCACCTTCTTATTGGCGATGAAGCACAGAAATTGCATCCGGATTTATTACAAATGGCACAATGCCGACTTAAGTACAAGAGGACTGACACTCTAACTTTAATGATTTGAACCTCTCCTGTGAGTCCAATTTTACATTCTGATGCTTCACTTCTGGTTTACTGTATCCCTTGGATCTTCTTATTGACGATCTAACACAGAAATTGCATCCGAATTTAATACAGAATGCACAATGCCAACTTAAGTACAAGAGGACTGACACTCTAACTTTCTATGATTTGAACCTCTCCTGTGGGTCCAGTTTTAGATTCCGATGCTTCACTTCAGATTTACTGTATACCTTGGACCATCTTATTGACGATGAAGCACAGATATTAGATCTGAATATATACAATAGGTACAATGCCGACTTAAATACAAGAGGACTGACACTCTAACTTTCTATGATTTGAACCTCTCCTGTGAGTCCAATTTTAGATTCCGATTCTTCACTTCAGGTTTACTGTATACCTTGGACCTTCTTACTGACGATGAAACACAGAAATTGCATCCGAATATATACAAAAGGTACAATGCCGACTTAAATACAAGAAGACTGACACTCAAACTTTCTATGATTTGAACCTCTCCTGTGAGTCCAGTTTTAGATGCCGATGCTTCACTTCAGGTTTACTGTATACCCTGGACCTTCTTATTGACGATGAAGCACAAAAATTGCATCCGAATTTAATACAAAAGGCACAATGCCGGCTTAAGTACAAAGGGACTGACACTCTAACTTTCTATGATTTGAACCTCTCCTGTGACTCCCATTTTAGATTCCGATGCTTCGCTTCAGGTTTACTGTATTCCTTGGACCTTCTTACTGACGATGAAACACAGAAATTGCATCCGAATTTAATACAGAATGCACAATGCCAACTGAAGTACAAGAGGACTGACACTCTAACTTTCTATGATTTGAACCTCTCCTGTGGGTCCAGTTTTCGATTCCGATGCTTCACTTCAGATTTACTCTATCCCTTGGACCCTCTTATTGACGATGAAACACAGAAATTGCATCCGAATTTAATACAAATGGCACAATGCCGACTTAAGTACAAGAGGACTGACACTCCTACTTTCTATGTTTTGAACCTGTCCTGTGAGTCCGGTTTTAGATTCCGAAGCTTCACTTCAGGTTTACTGTATCCCTTGGACCTTGTTATTGACGATGAAACACAGAAATCGCATCCGAATTTAATACAGAATGCACAATGCCAACTTAAGTACAAGAGGACTGACACTCTAACTTTCTATGATTTGAACCTCTCCTGTGGGTCCAGTTTTAGATTCCGATGCTTCACTTCAGGTATACTGTATACCTTGGACCTTCTTATTGACGATGAAGCACAGATATTGCATCTGAATATATACAAAAGGTACAATGCCGACTTAAATACAAGAGGACTGACACTCTAACTTTTTATGATTTGAACCTCTCCTGTGAGTCCAGTTTTAGATTCCGATGCTTCACTTCAGGTTTACTGTATACCTTGGACCTTCTTACTGACAATGAAACACAGCAATTGCATCCGAATTAAATACAAAAGGCACAATGCAGACTTAAGTACAAGAGGACTGACACTCTAACTTACTATGATTTGAACCTGTCCTGTGAGTCCAGTTTTAGATTCCGACGCTTCACTTCATGTTTACCGTATCACTTGGACCTTGTTATTGACGATGAAACACAGAAATTGCATCCGAATTTAATGCAAAAGGATAAATGCCGTCTTAAGTACAAGAGGACTGACACTCTAACGTTCTATGATTTGAATCTCTCCTGTGAGTCCAGCTTTCGATTCCGATGCTTCACTTCAGGTTTACTGTATCCCTTGGACCTTCTTATTGGCGATGAAGCACAGAAATTGCATCCGGATTTATAACAAATGGCACAATGCCGACTAAAGTACAAGAGGACTGACATTTCAACTTTCTATGACTTGAACCTCTCCTGTGAGTCCAGTTTTAGATTCCGATGCTTCACTTCAGGTTTACTGTATACCTTGGACCTTCTTACTGACAATGAAACACAGCAATTGCATCCGAAATTAATACAAAACGCACAATGCAGACTTAAGTACAAGAGGACTGACACTCTAACTTCCTATGATTTGAACCTCTCCTGTGAGTCCAATTTTAGATTCCGATTCTTCACTTCAGGTTTACTGTATACCTTGGACCTTCTTACTGACGATGAAACACAGAAATTGCATCCGAATATATACAAAAGGTACAATGCCGACTTAAATACAAGAAGACTGACACTCAAACTTTCTATGATTTGAACCTCTCCTGTGAGTCCAGTTTTAGATGCCGATGCTTCACTTCAGGTTTACTGTATACCCTGGACCTTCTTATTGACGATGAAGCACAAAAATTGCATCCGAATTTAATACAAAAGGCACAATGCCGACTTAAGTACAAAGGGACTGACACTCTAACTTTCTATGATTTGAACCTCTCCTGTGACTCCCATTTTAGATTCCGATGCTTCACTTCAGGTTTACTGTATTCCTTGGACCTTCTTACTGACGATGAAACACAGAAATTGCATCCGAATTTAATACAGAATGCACAATGCCAACTTAAGTACAAGAGGACTGACACTCTAACTTTCTATGATTTGAACCTCTCCTGTGGGTCCAGTTTTCGATTCCGATGCTTCACTTCAGATTTACTCTATCCCTTGGACCCTCTTATTGACGATGAAACACAGAAATTGCATCCGAATTTAATACAAATGGCACAATGCCGACTTAAGTACAAGAGGACTGACACTCCTACTTTCTATGTTTTGAACCTGTCCTGTGAGTCCGGTTTTAGATTCCGATGCTTAACTTCAGGTTTACTGTATCCCTTGGACCTTGTTATTGACGATGAAACACAGAAATCGCATCCGAATTTAATACAGAATGCACAATGCCAACTTAAGTACAAGAGGACTGACACTCTAACTTTCTATGATTTGAACCTCTCCTGTCGGTCCAGTTTTAGATTCCGATGCTTCACTTCAGATTTACTGTATACCTTGGACCTTCTTATTGACGATGAAGCACAGATATTGCATCTCAATATATACAAAAGGTACAATGCCGACTTAAATACAAGAGGACTGACACTCTAACTTTTTATGATTTGAACCTCTCCTGTGAGTCCAGTTTTAGATTCCGATGCTTCACTTCAGGTTTACTGTATACCTTGGACCTTCTTACTGACAATGAAACAGAGCAATTGCATCCGAATTAAATACAAAAGGCACAATGCAGACTTAAGTACAAGAGGACTGAAACTCAAATTTTCTATGATTTGAACCTCTCCTGTGAGTCCAGTTTTACATTCTGATGCTTCACTTCTGGTTTACTGTATACCTTGGATCCTCTTATTGACGATGAAACACAGAAATTGCATCCGAATTTAATACAAAGGCACACTGCCGACTTAAGTACAAGAAGACTGCCACTCAAACTTTCTATGATTTGAACCTCTCCTGTGAGTCCAGTTTTAGATGCCGATGCTCCACTTCAGGGTTACTGTATACCCTGGACCTTCTTATTGACGATGAAGCACAAAAATTGCATCCGAATTTAATACAAAAGGCACAATGCCGACTTAAGTACAAAGGGACTGACACTCTAACTTACTATGATTTGAACCTCTCCTGTGAGTCCCATTTTAAATTCCGATGCTTCACTTCAGGTTTACTGTATTCCTTGGACCTTCTTACTGACGATGAAACACAGAAATTGCATCCGAATTTAATACAGAATGCACAATGCCAACTTAAGTACAAGAGGACTGACACTGTAACTTTCTATGATTTGAACCTCTCCTGTGGGTCCAGTTTTCGGTTCCGATGCTTCACTTCAGATTTACTCTATCCCTTGGACCCTCTTATTGACGATGAAACACAGAAATTGCATCCGAATTTAATACAAATGGCACAATGCCGACTTAAGTACAAGAGGACTGACACTCCTAATTTCTATGTTTTGAACCTGTCCTGTGAGTCCGGTTTTAGATTCCGATGCTTCACTTCAGGTTTACTGTATCCCTTGGACCTTGTTATTGACGATGAAACACAGAAATCGCATCCGAATTTAATACAGAATGCACAATGCCAACTTAAGTACAAGAGGACTGACACTCTAACTTTCTATGATTTGAACCTCTCCTGTGGGTCCAGTTTTAGATTCCGATGCTTCACTTCAGGTATACTGTATACCTTGGACCTTCTTATTGACGATGAAGCACAGATATTGCCTCTGAATATATACAAAAGGTACAATGCCGACTTAAATACAAGAGGACTGACACTCTAACTTTTTATGATTTGAACCTCTCCTGTGAGTCCAGTTTTAGATTCCGATGCTTCACTTCAGGTTTACTGTATACCTTGGACCTTCTTACTGACAATGAAACACAGCAATTGCATCCGAATTAAATACAAAAGGCACAATGCAGACTTAAGTACAAGAGGACTGACACTCTAACTTACTATGATTTGAACCTGTCCTGTGAGTCCAGTTTTAGATTCCGACGCTTCACTTCATGTTTACCGTATCACTTGGACCTTGTTATTGACGATGAAACACAGAAATTGCATCCGAATTTAATGCAAAAGGATAAATGCCGTCTTAAGTACAAGAGGACTGACACTCTAACGTTCTATGATTTGAATCTCTCCTGTGAGTCCAGCTTTCGATTCCGATGCTTCACTTCAGGTTTACTGTATCCCTTGGACCTTCTTATTGGCGATGAAGCACAGAAATTGCATCCGGATTTATAACAAATGGCACAATGCCGACTAAAGTACAAGAGGACTGACACTTCAACTTTCTATGATTTGAACCTCTCCTGTGAGTCCAGTTTTAGATTCCGATGCTTCACTTCAGGTTTACTGTATACCTTGGACCTTCTTACTGACAATGAAACACAGCAATTGCATCCGAAATTAATACAAAAGGCACAATGCAGACTTAAGTACAAGAGGACTGACACTCTAACTTCCTATGATTTGAACCTCTCCTGTGAGTCCAATTTTAGATTCCGATTCTTCACTTCAGGTTTACTGTATACCTTGGACCTTCTTACTGACGATGAAACACAGAAATTGCATCCGAATATATACAAAAGGTACAATGCCGACTTAAATACAAGAAGACTGACACTCAAACTTTCTATGATTTGAACCTCTCCTGTGAGTCCAGTTTTAGATGCCGATGCTTCACTTCAGGTTTACTGTATACCCTGGACCTTCTTATTGACGATGAAGCACAAAAATTGCATCCGAATTTAATACAAAAGGCACAATGCCGACTTAAGTACAAAGGGACTGACACTCTAACTTTCTATGATTTGAACCTCTCCTGTGACTCCCATTTTAGATTCCGATGCTTCACTTCAGGTTTACTGTATTCCTTGGACCTTCTTACTGACGATGAAACACAGAAATTGCATCCGAATTTAATACAGAATGCACAATGCCAACTTAAGTACAAGAGGACTGACACTCTAACTTTCTATGATTTGAACCTCTCCTGTGGGTCCAGTTTTCGATTCCGATGCTTCACTTCAGATTTACTCTATCCCTTGGACCCTCTTATTGACGATGAAACACAGAAATTGCATCCGAATTTAATACAAATGGCACAATGCCGACTTAAGTACAAGAGGACTGACACTCCTACTTTCTATGTTTTGAACCTGTCCTGTGAGTCCGGTTTTAGATTCCGATGCTTAACTTCAGGTTTACTGTATCCCTTGGACCTTGTTATTGACGATGAAACACAGAAATCGCATCCGAATTTAATACAGAATGCACAATGCCAACTTAAGTACAAGAGGACTGACACTCTAACTTTCTATGATTTGAACCTCTCCTGTCGGTCCAGTTTTAGATTCCGATGCTTCACTTCAGATTTACTGTATACCTTGGACCTTCTTATTGACGATGAAGCACAGATATTGCATCTGAATATATACAAAAGGTACAATGCCGACTTAAATACAAGAGGACTGACACTCTAACTTTTTATGATTTGAACCTCTCCTGTGAGTCCAGTTTTAGATTCCGATGCTTCACTTCAGGTTTACTGTATACCTTGGACCTTCTTACTGACAATGAAACAGAGCAATTGCATCCGAATTAAATACAAAAGGCACAATGCAGACTTAAGTACAAGAGGACTGAAACTCAAATTTTCTATGATTTGAACCTCTCCTGTGAGTCCAGTTTTACATTCTGATGCTTCACTTCTGGTTTACTCTATACCTTGGATCCTCTTATTGACGATGAAACACAGAAATTGCATCCGAATTTAATACAAAGGCACACTGCCGACTTAAGTACAAGAAGCCTGACACTCAAACTTTCTATGATTTGAACCTCTCCTGTGAGTCCAGTTTTAGATGCCGATGCTCCACTTCAGGGTTACTGTATACCCTGGACCTTCTTATTGACGATGAAGCACAAAAATTGCATCCGAATTTAATACAAAAGGCACAATGCCGACTTAAGTACAAAGGGACTGACACTCTAACTTACTATGATTTGAACCTCTCCTGTGAGTCCCATTTTAGATTCCGATGCTTCACTTCAGGTTTACTGTATTCCTTGGACCTTCTTACTGACGATGAAACACAGAAATTGCATCCGAATTTAATACAGAATGCACAATGCCAACTTAAGTACAAGAGGACTGACACTCTAACTTTCTATGATTTGAACCTCTCCTGTGGGTCCAGTTTTCGATTCCGATGCTTCACTTCAGATTTACTCTATCCCTTGGACCCTCTTATTGACGATGAAACACAGAAATTGCATCCGAATTTAATACAAATGGCACAATGCCGACTTAAGTACAAGAGGACTGACACTCCTACTTTCTATGTTTTGAACCTGTCCTGTGAGTCCGGTTTTAGATTCCGATGCTTCACTTCAGGTTTACTGTATCCCTTGGACCTTGTTATTGACGATGAAACACAGAAATCGCATCCGAATTTAATACAGAATGCACAATGCCAACTTAAGTACAAGAGGACTGACACTCTAACTTTCTATGATTTGAACCTCTCCTGTGGGTCCAGTTTTAGATTCCGATGCTTCACTTCAGGTATACTGTATACCTTGGACCTTCTTATTGACGATGAAGCACAGATATTGCATCTGAATATATACAAAAGGTACAATGCCGACTTAAATACAAGAGGACTGACACTCTAACTTTTTATGATTTGAACCTCTCCTGTGAGTCCAGTTTTAGATTCCGATGCTTCACTTCAGGTTTACTGTATACCTTGGACCTTCTTACTGACAATGAAACACAGCAATTGCATCCGAATTAAATACAAAAGGCACAATGCAGACTTAAGTACAAGAGGACTGACACTCTAACTTACTATGATTTGAACCTGTCCTGTGAGTCCAGTTTTAGATTCCGACGCTTCACTTCATGTTTACCGTATCACTTGGACCTTGTTATTGACGATGAAACACAGAAATTGCATCCGAATTTAATGCAAAAGGATAAATGCCGTCTTAAGTACAAGAGGACTGACACTCTAACGTTCTATGATTTGAATCTCTCCTGTGAGTCCAGCTTTCGATTCCGATGCTTCACTTCAGGTTTACTGTATCCCTTGGACCTTCTTATTGGCGATGAAGCACAGAAATTGCATCCGGATTTATAACAAATGGCACAATGCCGACTAAAGTACAAGAGGACTGACACTTCAACTTTCTATGATTTGAACCTCTCCTGTGAGTCCAGTTTTAGATTCCGATGCTTCACTTCAGGTTTACTGTATACCTTGGACCTTCTTACTGACAATGAAACACAGCAATTGCATCCGAAATTAATACAAAAGGCACAATGCAGACTTAAGTACAAGAGGACTGACACTCTAACTTCCTATGATTTGAACCTCTCCTGTGAGTCCAATTTTAGATTCCGATTCTTCACTTCAGGTTTACTGTATACCTTGGACCTTCTTACTGACGATGAAACACAGAAATTGCATCCGAATATATACAAAAGGTACAATGCCGACTTAAATACAAGAAGACTGACACTCAAACTTTCTATGATTTGAACCTCTCCTGTGAGTCCAGTTTTAGATGCCGATGCTTCACTTCAGGTTTACTGTATACCCTGGACCTTCCTATTGACGATGAAGCACAAAAATTGCATCCGAATTTAATACAAAAGGCACAATGCCGACTTAAGTACAAAGGGACTGACACTCTAACTTTCAATGATTTGAACCTCTCCTGTGACTCCCATTTTAGATTCCGATGCTTCACTTCAGGTTTACTGTATTCCTTGGACCTTCTTACTGACGATGAAACACAGAAATTGCATCCGAATTTTGATACAGAATGCACAATGCCAACTTAAGTACAAGAGGACTGACACTCTAACTTTCTATGATTTGAACCTCTCCTGTGGGTCCAGTTTTCGATTCCGATGCTTCACTTCAGATTTACTCTATCCCTTGGACCCTCTTATTGACGATGAAACACAGAAATTGCATCCGAATTTAATACAAATGGCACAATGCCGACTTAAGTACAAGAGGACTGACACTCCTACTTTCTATGTTTTGAACCTGTCCTGTGAGTCCGGTTTTAGATTCCGATGCTTCACTTTAGGTTTACTGTATCCCTTGGACCTTGTTATTGACGATGAAACACAGAAATCACATCCGAATTTAATACAGAATGCACAATGCCAACTTAAGTACAAGAGGACTGACACTCTAACTTTCTATGATTTGAACCTCTCCTGTCGGTCCAGTTTTAGATTCCGATGCTTCACTTCAGATTTACTGTATACCTTGGACCTTCTTATTGACGATGAAGCACAGATATTGCATCTGAATATATACAAAAGGTACAATGCCGACTTAAATGCAAGAGGACTGACACTCTAACTTTTTATGATTTGAACCTCTCCTGTGAGTCCAGTTTTAGATTCCGATGCTTCACTTCAGGTTTACTGTATACCTTGGACCTTCTTACTGACAATGAAACAGAGCAATTGCATCCGAATTAAATACAAAAGGCACAATGCAGACTTAAGTACAAGAGGACTGAAACTCAAATTTTCTATGATTTGAACCTCTCCTGTGAGTCCAGTTTTACATTCTGATGCTTCACTTCTGGTTTACTGTATACCTTGGATCCTCTTATTGACGATGAAACACAGAAATTGCATCCGAATTTAATACAAAGGCACACTGCCGACTTAAGTACAAGAAGACTGACACTCAAACTTTCTATGATTTGAACCTCTCCTGTGAGTCCAGTTTTAGATGCCGATGCTCCACTTCAGGGTTACTGTATACCCTGGACCTTCTTATTGACGATGAAGCACAAAAATTGCATCCGAATTTAATACAAAAGGCACAATGCCGACTTAAGTACAAAGGGACTGACACTCTAACTTACTATGATTTGAACCTCTCCTGTGAGTCCCATTTTAGATTCCGATGCTTCACTTCAGGTTTACTGTATTCCTTGGACCTTCTTACTGACGATGAAACACAGAAATTGCATCCGAATTTAATACAGAATGCACAATGCCAACTTAAGTACAAGAGGACTGACACTCTAACTTTCTATGATTTGAACCTCTCCTGTGGGTCCAGTTTTCGATTCCGATGCTTCACTTCAGATTTACTCTATCCCTTGGACCCTCTTATTGACGATGAAACACAGAAATTGCATCCGAATTTAATACAAATGGCACAATGCCGACTTAAGTACAAGAGGACTGACACTCCTACTTTCTATGTTTTGAACCTGTCCTGTGAGTCCGGTTTTAGATTCCGATGTTTCACTTCAGGTTTACTGTATCCCTTGGACCTTGTTATTGACGATGAAACACAGAAATCGCATCCGAATTTAATACAGAATGCACAATGCCAACTTAAGTACAAGAGGACTGACACTCTAACTTTCTATGATTTGAACCTCTCCTGTGGGTCCAGTTTTAGATTCCGATGCTTCACTTCAGGTATACTGTATACCTTGGACCTTCTTATTGACGATGAAGCACAGATATTGCATCTGAATATATACAAAAGGTACAATGCCGACTTAAATACAAGAGGACTGACACTCTAACATTTTATGATGTGAACCTCTCCTGTGAGTCCAGTTTTAGATTCCGATGCTTCACTTCAGGTTTACTGTATACCTTGGACCTTCTTACTGACAATGAAACACAGCAATTGCATCCGAATTAAATACAAAAGGCACAATGCAGACTTAAGTACAAGAGGACTGACACTCTAACTTACTATGATTTGAACCTGTCCTGTGAGTCCAGTTTTAGATTCCGACGCTTCACTTCATGTTTACCGTATCACTTGGACCTTGTTATTGACGATGAAACACAGAAATTGCATCCGAATTTAATGCAAAAGGATAAATGCCGTCTTAAGTACAAGAGGACTGACACTCTAACGTTCTATGATTTGAATCTCTCCTGTGAGTCCAGCTTTCGATTCCGATGCTTCACTTCAGGTTTACTGTATCCCTTGGACCTTCTTATTGGCGATGAAGCACAGAAATTGCATCCGGATTTATAACAAATGGCACAATGCCGACTAAAGTACAAGAGGACTGACACTTCAACTTTCTATGATTTGAACCTCTCCTGTGAGTCCAGTTTTAGATTCCGATGCTTCACTTCAGGTTTACTGTATACCTTGGACCTTCTTACTGACAATGAAACACAGCAATTGCATCCGAAATTAATACAAAAGGCAAAATGCAGACTTAAGTACAAGAGGACTGACACTCTAACTTCCTATGATTTGAACCTCTCCTGTGAGTCCAATTTTAGATTCCGATTCTTCACTTCAGGTTTACTGTATACCTTGGACCTTCTTACTGACGATGAAACACAGAAATTGCATCCGAATATATACAAAAGGTACAATGCCGTCTTAAATACAAGAAGACTGACACTCAAACTTTCTATGATTTGAACCTCTCCTGTGAGTCCAGTTTTAGATGCCGATGCTTCACTTCAGGTTTACTGTATACCCTGGACCTTCTTATTGACGATGAAGCACAAAAATTGCATCCGAATTTAATACAAAAGGCACAATGCCGACTTAAGTACAAAGGGACTTACACTCTAACTTTCTATGATTTGAACCTCTCCTGTGACTCCCATTTTAGATTCCGATGCTTCACTTCAGGTTTACTGTATTCCTTGGACCTTCTTACTGACGATGAAACACAGAAATTGCATCCGAATTTAATACAGAATGCACAATGCCAACTTAAGTACAAGAGGACTGACACTCTAACTTTCTATGATTTGAACCTCTCCTGTGGGTCCAGTTTTCGATTCCGATGCTTCACTTCAGATTTACTGTATACCTTGGACCTTCTTATTGACGATGAAGCACAGATATTGCATCTGAATATATACAAAAGGTACAATGCCGACTTAAATACAAGAGGACTGACACTCTAACTTTTTATGATTTGAACCTCTCCTGTGAGTCCAGTTTTAGATTCCGATGCTTCACTTCAGGTTTACTGTATACCTTGGACCTTCTTACTGACAATGAAACAGAGCAATTGCATCCGAATTAAATACAAAAGGCACAATGCAGACTTAAGTACAAGAGGACTGAAACTCAAATTTTCTATGATTTGAACCTCTCCTGTGAGTCCAGTTTTACATTCTGATGCTTCACTTCTGGTTTACTGTATACCTTGGATCCTCTTATTGACGATGAAACACAGAAATTGCATCCGAATTTAATACAAAGGCACACTGCCGACTTAAGTACAAGAAGACTGACACTAAAACTTTCTATGATTTGAACCTCTCCTGTGAGTCCAGTTTTAGATGCCGATGCTCCACTTCAGGGTTACTGTATACCCTGGACCTTCTTATTGACGATGAAGCACAAAAATTGCATCCGAATTTAATACAAAAGGCACAATGCCGACTTAAGTACAAAGGGACTGACACTCTAACTTACTATGATTTGAACCTCTCCTGTGAGTCCCATTTTAGATTCCGATGTTTCACTTCAGGTTTACTGTATACCTTGGACCTTCTTACTGACGATGAAACACAGAAATTGCATCCGAATTTAATACAGAATGCACAATGCCAACTTAAGTACAAGAGGACTGACACTCTAACTTTCTATGATTTGAACCTCTCCTGTGGGTCCAGTTTTCGATTCCGATGCTTCACTTCAGATTTACTGTATACCTTGGACCTTCTTATTGACGATGAAGCACAGATATTGCATCCGAATATATACAAAAGGTACAATGCCGACTTAAATACAAGATGACTGACACTCTAACTTTCTATGATTTGAACCTCTCCTGTGAGTCCAGTTTTAGTTTCCGATGCTTCACTTCAAGTTCACTCTATCCCTTGGACCCTCTTATTGACGATGAAACACAGAAATTGCATCAGAATTTAATACAAATGGCACAATGCCGACTTAAGTACAAGAGGACTGACACTCCTACTTTCTATGTTTTGAACCTCTCCTGTGAGTCCGGTTTTAGATTCCGATGCTTCACTTCAGGTTTACTGTATCCCTTGGACCTTGTTATTGACGATGAAACACAGAAATCGCATCCGAATTTAATACAGAATGCACAATGCCAACTTAAGTTTAAGAGGACTGACACTCTAACTTTCTATGATTTGAACCTCTCCTGTGGGTCCAGTTTTAGATTCCGATGCTTCACTTCAGATTTACTGTATACCTTGGACCTTCTTATTGACGATGAAGCACAGATATTGCATCTGAATATATACAAAAGGTACAATGCCGACTTAAATACAAGAGGACTGACACTCTAACTTTTTATGATTTGAACCTCTCCTGTGAGTCCAGTTTTAGATTCCGATGCTTCACTTCAGGTTTACTGTATACCTTGGACCTTCTTACTGACAATGAAACACAGCAATAGCATCCGAATTAAATACAAAAGGCACAATGCAGACCTAAGTACAAGAGGACTGACACTCTAACTTTCTATGATTTGAACCTGTCCTGTGAGTCCAGTTTTAGATTCCGACGCTTTACTTCAGGTTTACTGTATCACTTGGACCTTGTTATTGACGATGAAACACAGAAATTGCATCCGAATTTAATGCAAAAGGATAAATGCCGTCTTAAGTACAAGAGGACTGACACTCTAACGTTCTATGATTTGAATCTCTCCTGTGAGTCCAGCTTTCGATTCCGATGCTTCACTTCAGGTTTACTGTATCCCTTGGACCTTCTTATTGGCGATAAAGCACAGAAATTGCATCCGGATTTATTACAAATGCCACAATGCCGACTAAAGTACAAGAGGACTGACACTTCAACTTTCTATGATTTGAACCTCTCCTGTGAGTCCAGTTTTAGATTCCGATGCTTCACTTCAGGTTTACTGTATACCTTGGACCTTCTTACTGACAATGAAACACAGCAATTGCATCCGAAATTAAAACAAAAGGCACAATGCAGACTTAAGTACAAGAGGACTGACACTCTAACTTCCTATGATTTGAACCTCTCCTGTGAGTCCAATTTTAGATTCCGATTCTTCACTTCAGGTTTACTGTATACCTTGGACCTTCTTACTGACGATGAAACACAGAGATTGCATCCGAATATATACAAAAGGTACAATGCCGACTTAAATACAAGAGGACTGACACTCTAACTTTCTATGATTTGAACCACTCCTGTGAGTCCAGTTTTAGTTTCCGATGATTCACTTCAAGTTTACTCTATCCCTTGGACCGTCTTATTGACGATGAAACACAGAAATTGCATCCGAATTTAATACAAATAGCACAATGCCGACTTAAGTACAAGAGGACTGGAACTCCTACTTTTTATGATTTGAACCTCTCCTGTTAGTCCAGTTTTAGATTCCAATGCTTCACTTCAGGTTTACTGTATTCCATGGACCTTCTTACTGACGATAAAACACAGAAATTGCATCCGAATTTAATACAAAAATAACAATGCCGACTTGAGTACAAGAGGACTGACACTGTAACTTTCTATAAATGGAACCTCTCCTGTGAGTCCAGTTTTAGATTCCGATGCTTCACTTCAGGTTTACTGTTTCCCTTGGACCTTCTTATTGACGATGAAGCACAAATTTTGCATCCGAATGTAATACAAAAGGCACAATGCCGACTTAAGTACATGAGGACTGAAACTCAAATTTTCTATGATTTGAACCTCTCCTGTGAGTCCAGTTTTGGATTCCGATGCTTCACTTCAGGTTTACTGTATACCTTGGACCTTCTTATTTACAATGAAACACAGAAATTGCATCCGAATTTAATACAAAGTGCACAATGCCGACTTAAGTACAAGCGGACTGACACTCTAACTTTCTATGATTTGAACATCTCCTGTGAATCCAGTTTTAGATTCCGATGCTTCACTTTAGGTTTACTGAATCCCTTGGACCTTCTTATTGACGATGAAACACAGAAATTGCTTCCGAATTTAATACAAAAGGCACAATGTCGACTTAAGTACAAGAGGACGGACACTCTAACATTCTATGATATGAACCACTCCTGTGAGACCAGTTTTAGATTCCGATGCTTCACTTCCGGTTTACTGTATCCCTTGGACCTTCTTATTGACGATGAAACACAGATTTTGCATCCGAATCTAATACAAAAGGCACAATTCTCACTTAAGTACAAGCGGACTGACACTCTAACTTTCTATGATTTCAACCTCTCCTGTGAATCCAGTTTTAGATTCCAATGCTTCACTTCAGGTTTACTGTATCCCTTGGACCTTCTTATTTACGATGAAACACAGAAATTGCTTCCGAATTTAATACAAAAGGCACAATGTCGATTTAAGTACAAGAGGACTGACACTCTAACTTTCTATGATTTGAACCTCTCCTGTGAGTCCAGTTTTAGATTCCGATGCTTCACGTCCGGTTTACTGTACCCCTTGGACCTCCATATTGACGATGAAGCACAGAAATTGCATCCGAATTTAATACAAAAGGCACAATGCCGGCTTAAGTACAAGAGGACTGACACACTAACTTTCTATGATTTGAACCTCTCCTGTGAGTCCAGTTTTAGATTCCGATGATTCACTTAAGGTTTACTGTATCCCTTGGACCCTCTTATTGACGATGAAACACGGAAATTGCAACCGAATTTAATAAAAAAGGCACAATGCCGACTTAAGTACGAGAGGACTGACACTCCTACTTACTATGATTTGAACCTCTCCTGTGAGTTCAGTTTTAGATTCCGATGCTTCACTTCAGGTTTACTGTATCCCTTGCACCTTCTTATTGACGATGACACACAGAAATTGCATTGAATTTAATACAAAAGGCACAATGACGACTTAAGAACAAGAGGACTGACACTCTAACTTTCTATGATTTGAACCTCTAATGTGAGTCCAGTTTAAGATTCCGATGCCCCACTTCAGGTGTACTGTATCCCTTGGACCTTCTTATTGTCGATGAAGCACAGATTTTGCATTGGAATTTTATACAAAATGCACAATGCCGACTTAAGTACATGAGGACTGACACTTTAACTTTCTATGATGTGAACCTCTCCTGTGAGTCCAGTTTTAGATTCCGATGCTTCACTTCAGGTTTACTGTTTACCTTGGACCTTCTTATTGACGATGAAGCACAGAAATTGCATCCGAATATAGTACAAAAGGCACAATAAAGACTTAAGTACAAGCGGACAGACACTCTAACTGTATATGATTTGAACCTCTCCTGTGAGTCCAAATTTAGATTCCGATGCTTCACTTCAGGTTTACTGTATACCTTGGACCTTCTTACTGACGATGAAACACAGAAATTGCATCCGAATTTAATACAGAATGCACAATGCCAACTTAAGTACAAGAGGACTGACACTCTAATTTTCTATGATTTGAACCTCTCCTGTGGGTCCAGTTTTAGATTCCGATGCTTCACTTCAGATGTACTGTATACATTGGACCATCTTATTGACGATGAAACACAGAAATTGCATCCGAATTTAATACAGAATGCACAATGCCAACTTAAGTACAAGAGGACTGACACTCTAAAGTTCTATGATTTGAATCTCTCCTGTGAGTCCAGCTTTAGATTCCGATGCTTCACTTCAGGTTTACTGTATCCCTTGGACATTCTTATCGGCGATGAAGCACAGAAATTGCATCCGGATTTATTACAAATGGCACAATGCCGACTTAAGTACAAGAGGACTGACACTCTAACTTTAATGATTTAAACCTCTCCTGTGAGTCCAGTTTTACATTCTGATGCTTCACTTCTGGTTTACTGTATCCCTTGGATCTTCTTATTGACGATGAAACACAGAAATTGCATCCGAATTTAATACAGAATGCACAATGCCAACTTAAGTACAAGAGGACTGACACTCTAACTCTCTATGATTTGAACCTCTCCTGTGGGTCCAGTTTTAGATTCCGATGCTTCACTTCAGATTTACTGTATACCTTGGACAATCTTATTGACGATGAAGCACAGATATTGCATCCGAATATATACAAAAGGTACAATGCCGACTTAAATACAAGAGGACTGACACTCTAACTTTCTATGATTTGAACCTCTCCTGTGAGTCCAGTTTTAGTTTCCGATGCTTCACTTCAAGTTTACTCTATCCCTTGGACCCTCTTATTGACGATGAAACACAGAAATTGCATCCGAATTTAATACAAATAGCACAATGCCGGCTTAAGTACAAGAGGACTGACACTCCTACTTTCTATGATTTGAACCTCTCCTGTTAGTCCAGTTTTTGATTCCGATGCTTCACTTCAGGTTTACTGTATCCCTTGGACCTTCTTATTGACGATAAAACACAGAAATTGCATCCGAATTTAATACAAAGAGAACAATGCCGACTTGAGTAAAAGATTACTGACACTCTAACTTTCTATAAATTGAACCTCTCCTGTGAGTCTAGTTTTAGATTCCGATGCTTTACTTCAGGTTTACTGTTTCCCTTGGACCTTCTTATTGACGATGAAGCACAAATTTTGCATCCGAATTTAATACAAAACGCACAATGCCGACTGAAGTACAAGAGGACTGAAACTCATATTATCTATGATTTGAACCTCTCCTGTGAGTCCAGTTTTACATTCTGATGCTTCACTTCTGGTTTAGGGTATCCCTTGGATCTTCTTATTGACGATGAAACACAGAAATTGCATCCGAATTTAATAAAAAGGCACACTGCCGACTTAAGTACAAGAAGACTGACACTCAAACTTTCTATGATTTGAACCTCTCCTGTGAGTCCAGTTTTAGATGCCGATGCTTCACTTCAGGTTTACTGTATACCCTGGACCTTCTTATTGACGATGAAGCACAAAAATTGCATCCGAATTTAATACAAAAGGCACAATGCCGACTTAAGTACAAAGGGACTGACACTCTTTCTGTGATTTGAACCTCTCCTGTGAGTCCCATTTTAGATTCCGATGCTTCACTTCAGGTTTACTGTATACCTTGGACCTTCTTACTGACGATGAAACACAGAAATTGCATCCGAATTAATTACAGAATGCACAATGCCAACTTAAGTACAAGAGGACTGACACTCTAACTTTCTATGATTTGAACCTCTCCTGTGGGTCCAGTTTTAGATTCCGATGCTTCACTTCAGATTTACTGTATACCTTGGACCTTCTTATTGACGATGAAGCTCAGATATTGCATCCGAATTTAATACAAATGGCACAATGCCGACTTAAGTACAAGAGGACTGACACTCCTACTTTCTATGATTTGAACCTCTCCTGTGAGTCCAGTTTTAGATTCCGATGCTTCACTTCAGGTTTACTGTATCCCTTGGACCTTGTTATTGACGATGAAACACAGAAATCGCATCCGAATTTAATACAGAATGCACAATGCCAACTTAAGTACAAGAGGAATGACACTCTAACTTTCTATGATTTGAACCTCTCCTGTGGGTCCAGTTTTAGATTCCGATGCTTCACTTCAGATTTACTGTGTACCTTGGACCTTCTTATTGACGATGAAGCACAGATATTGCATCCGAATATATACAAAAGGTACAATGCCGACTTAAATACAAGAGGACCGACACTCTAACTTTCTATGATTTGAACCTCTCCTGTGAGTCCAGTTTTAGATTCCGATACTTCACTTCTGGTTTACTGTATACCTTGGACCTTCTAACCGACAATGAAACACAGCAATTGCATCCGAATTAAATACAAAAGGCACAATGCAGACTTAAGTACAAGAGGACTGACACTCTAACTTTCTATGATTTGAACCTCTCGTGTGAGTCCAGTTTTAGATTCCGACGCTTCACTTCAGGTTTACTGTATCACTTGGACCTTGTTATTGACGATGAAACACAGAAATTGCATCCGGGTTTATTACAAATGGCACAATGCCGACTTAAGTACAAGAGGACTGACACTCTAACTTTAACGATTTGAACCTCGCCTGTGAGTCCAGTTTTACATTCAGATGCTTCACTTCTGGTTTACTGTTTCCCTTGGATCTTCTTATTGACGATGAAACACAGAAATTGCATCCGAATTTAATACAGATGCACAATTCCAACTTAAGTACAAGAGGACTGACACACTAACTTTCTGTGATTTGAACCTCTCCTGTGGGTCCAGTTTTAGATTCCGATGCTTCACTTCAGATTTACTGTATACCTTGGACCATCTTATTGACGATGATGCACAGATATTGCATCCGAATATATACAAAAGGTACAATGCCGACTTAAATACAAGAGGACTGACACTCTAACTTTCTATGATTTGAACCTCTCCTGTGAGTCAAGTTTTAGTTTCCGATGCTTCACTTCAAGTTTACTCTATCCCTTGGACCCTCTTATTGACGATGAAACACAGAAATTGCATCCGAATTTAATACAAATGGCACAATGCCGACTTAAGTACAAGAGGACTGACACTCCTACTTTCTATGATTTGAACCTCTCCTGTGAGTCCAGTTTTAGATTCCGATGCTTCACTTCAGGGTTACTGTATCCCTAGGACCTTGTTATTGACGATGAAACACAGAAATCGCATCCGAATTTAATACAGAATGCACAATGCCAACTTAAGTACAAAAGGAATGACACTCTAACCTTCTATGATTTGAACCTCTCCTGTGGGTCCAGTTTTAATTTCCGATGCTTCATTTCAGGTTTACTGTATACCTTGGACCTTCATACTGACAATGAAACACAGCAATTGCATTAGAATTAAATACAAAAGGCACAATGCAGACTTAAGTACAAGAGGCCTGAAACTCAAATTTTCTATGATTTGAACCTCTCCTGTGAGTCCAGTTTTATATTCTGATGCTTCACTTCTGGTTTACAGTATCCCTTGGATCTTCTTATTGACGATGAAACACAGAAATTGCATCCGAATTTAATAAAAAGGCACACTGCCGACTTAAGTACAAGAAGACTGACACTCAAACTTTCTATGATTTGAACCTCTCCTGTGAGTCCAGTTTTAGATGCCGATGCTTCACTTCAGGTTTTTTGTATACCCTGGACCTTCTTATTGACGATGAAGCACAAAAATTGCATCCGAATTTAATACAAAAGGCACAATGCCGACTTATGTACAAAGGGACTGACACTTTAACTTTCTATGATTTGAACCTCTCCTGTGAGTCCCATTTTAGATTCCGATGCTTCACTTCAGGTTTACTGTATACCTTGGACCTTCTTACTGACGATGAAACACAGAAATTGCATCCGAATTTAATACAGAATGCACAATGCCAACTTAATTACAAGAGGACTGACACTCTAACTTTCTATGATTTGAACCTCTCCTGTGGGTCCAGTTTTCGATTCCGATGCTTCACTTCAGATTTACTGTATACCTTGGACCTTCTTATTGACGATGAAGCACAGATATTGCATCCGAATAAATACAAAAGGTACAATGCCGACTTAAATACAAGAGGACTGACACTCTAACTTTCTATGATTTGAACCTCTCCTGTGAGTCCAGTTTTAGTTTCCGATGCTTCACTTCAAGTTTACCCTATCCCTTGGACCCACTTATTGACGATGAAACACAGAAATTGCATCCGAATTTAATACAAATGGCACAATGCCGACTTAAGTACAAGAGGACTGACACTCCTACTTTCTATGTTTTGAACCTCTCCTGTGAGTCCGATTTAGATTCCGATGCTTCACTTCAGGTTTACTGTATCCCTTGGACCTTGTTATTGACGATGAAACACAGAAATTGCATCCGAATTTAATGCAAAAAGATAAATGCCGTCTTAAGTACAAGAGGACTGACACTCTAACGTTCTATGATTTGAATCTCTCCTGTGAGTCCAGCTTTCGATTTCGATGCTTCACTTCAGGTTTACTGTATCCCTTGGACCTTCTTATTGGCGATGAAGCACAGAAATTGCATCCGGATTTATTACAAATGGCACAATGCCGACTAAAGTACAAGAGTACTGACACTTCAACTTTCTATGATTTGAACCTCTCCTGTGAGTCCAGTTTTAGATTCCGATGCTTCACTTCAGGTTTACTGAATACCTTGGACCTCCTTACTGACAATGAAACACAGCAATTGCATCCGAATTAAATACAAAAGGCACAATGCAGACTTAAGTACAAGAGGACTGACACTCTAACTTCCTATGATTTGGACCTCTCCTGTGAGTCCAATTTTGGATTCCGATTCTTCACTTCAGGTTTACTGTATCCCTTGGACCTTCTTACTGACGATAAAACACAGAAATTGCATCCGAATTTAATACAAAAAGAACAATGCTGACTTGAGTACAAGAGGATAGACACTGTAACTTTCTTTAAAATGGAACCTCTCCTGTGAGTCCAGTTTGAGATTCCGATGCTTCACTTCAGGTTTACTGTTTCCCTTGGACCTTCTTATTGACGATGAAGCACAAATTTTGCATCCGAATTTAATACAAAAGGCACAATGCCGACATAAGTACATGAGCACTGAAACTCAAATTTTCTATGATTTGAACCTCTCCTGTGAATCCAGTTTTAGATTCCGATGCTTCACTTTAGGTTTACTGAATCCCTTGGACCTTCTTATTGACGATGAAACACAGAAATTGCTTCCGAATTTAATACAAAAGGCACAATGTCGACTTAAGTACAAGAGGACGGACACTCTAAGTTTCTATGATATGAACCACTCCTGTGAGACCAGTTTTAGATTCCGATGCTTCACTTCCGGATTACTGTATCCCTTGGACCTTCTTATTGACGATGAAACACAGATTTTGCATCCGAATCTAATACATAAGGCACAATTCTGACTTAAGTACAAGCGGACTGACACTCTAACATTCTATGATTTCAACCTCTCCTGTGAATCCCGTTTTAGATTCCAATGCTTCACTTCAGGTTTACTGTATCCCTTGGACCTTCTTATTGACGATGAACCACAGAAATTGCTTCCGAATTTAATACAAAAGGCACAATGTCGATTTAAGTACATGAGGACTGACACTCTAACTTTCTATGATTTGAACCTCTCCTGTGAGTCCAGTTTTAGATTCCGATGCTTCACTTCAGGTTTACTGTATACCTTCGACCTTCTTACTGACAATGAAACACAGCAATTCCATCCGAATTAAATACAAAAGCACAATGCAGACTTAAGTACAAGAGGACTGACACTCTAACTTACTAGGATTTGAACCTCTCCTGTGAGTCCAATTTTCGATTCCGATGCTTCACTTCAGGTTTACTGTATACCTTGGACCTTCTTACTGACGATGAAACACAGAAATTGCATCCGAATTTAATACAGAATGCACAATGCCAACTTAAGTACAAGAGGACTGACACTCTAACTTTCTATGATTTGAACCTCTCCTGTGAGTTCAGTTTTAGATTCCGATGCTTCACTTCAGGTTTACTGTATCCCTTGGACCTTCTTATTGACGATGACACACAGAAATTGCATTGAATTTAATACAAAAAGCACAAGGACGACTTAAGAACAAGAGGACTGACACTCTAACTTTCTATGATTTGAACCTCTAATGTGAGTCCAGTTTAAGATTCCGATGCCTCACTTCAGGTTTACTGTATCCCTTGGACCTTCTTATTGTCGATGAAGCACAGATTTTGCATTAGAATTTTATACAAAATGCACAATGCCGACTTAAGTACATGAGGACTGACACTTTAACTTTCTATGATGTGAACCTCTCCTGTGAGTCCAGTTTTAGATTCCGATGCTTCACTTCAGGTTTACTGTATCCCTTGGACCTTCTTATTAACGATGAAACACAGAAATTGCATTTGAATTTAATACAAAAGGCACAATGCCGACTTAAGTACAAGAGGACTGACACACTAAATTACTATGATATGAACCTCCCCTGTGAGTCCAGTTCTAGATTCCGATGCTTCACTTCAGGTTTACCGTATCCCTTGGACCTTCTAATTGACGATGAAGCACAGATTTTGCATTCGAATTTAATACAAAAGGCACAATGCCGACTTAAGTACAAGAGGACAGACACTCTAACTTTCTATGATTCGAACCTCTCCTGTGAGTCATGTTTTAGATTCCGATGCTTCACTTCAGGTTTACTGTATACCTTGGACCTTCTTACTGACGATGAAGCACAGAAATTGCATCCGAATTTAATACAGAAAGCACAATGCCGACTTAAGTACAAGTGGACTGACACTCTAACTTTCTATGATTTGAACCTCTCCTGTGGGTCCAGTTTTAGATTCCGATGCTTCACTTCAGATTTACTGTATACCTTGGACCTTCTTATTGACAATGAAGCACAGATATTGCATCCGAATAAATACAAAAATCACAATGCCGACTTAAGTATAAGAGGACTGACACTCTAGCTTTATATGATTTGAACCTTTCCAGTTAGTCCAGTTTTAGATTCCGATGCTTCACTTCAAGTTTACTCTATCCCTTGAACCCTCTTATTGACGATGAAAAACAGAAATTGCCTTCGAATTTAATACAAATGGCATAATGCCGACTTAAGTACAACAGGACTGACACTCCTACTTTCTATGATTTGAATCTCTCCTGTTAGTCTAGTTTTTGCTTCCGATGCTTCACTTCAGGTTTACTGTATCCCTTGGACCTTCTTATTGACGATAAAACACAGAAATTGCATCCGAATTTAATACAAATAGAGCAATGCCGACTTAAGTACAAGAGGACTGACACTCTAACTTTCTATGAATTGAACCTCTCCTGTGAGTCCAGTTTTAGATTCCGATGCTTCACTTCAGGTTTACTGTATCCCTTGGACCTTCTTATTGACGATGAAACAAATTTTGCATCCGAATTTAATACAAAAGGCACAATACCGACTTAAGTACAAGAGGACTGAAACTCAAGTTTTCAATGATTTCAACCTCTCCTGTGAGTCCAGTTTTGGATTCCGATGCTTCACTTCAGGTTTACTGTATACCTTGGACCTTCTTATTTACAATGAAACACAGAAATTGCATCCGAAATTAATACAAAGTGCACAATGCCGACTTAAGTACAAGCGGTCTGACGTTCTAACTTTCTATGATTTGAACCACTCCTGTGTGTCTAGTCTCTGATTCCGATGCTTCACTTCAGGTTTACTGTATCCCTTGGACCCTCTTACTGACGATGAAACACGGAATTTGCATCCGAATTTAATAAAAAAGGCACAATGCCGACTTAAGTACAAGAGGACTGACACTCCTACTTTCTACGATTTGAACCTCTCCTGTGAGTTCAGTTTTTGATTCCGATGCTTCACTTCAGGTTTACTGTATCCCTTGGACCTTCTTATTGACGATGACACACAGAAATTGCATTTGAATTTAATACAAAAGGCACAATGACGACTTAAGGACAAGAGGACTGACACTCTAACTTCCTATGATTTGAACCTCTAATGTGAGTCCAGTTTAAGATTCCGATGCCTGACTTCAGGTTTACTGTATCCCTGGGACCTTCTTATTGACGATGAAGCACAGATTTTGCATTGGAATTTTATACAAAATGCACAATGCCGACTTAAGTACATGAGGACTGACACTTTAACTTTCTATGATGTGAACCTCTCCTGTTAGTCCAGTTTTAGATTCCGATGCTTCACTTTAGGTTTACTGTATCCCTTGGACCTTCGTATAGACGATGAAACACAGAAATTGCATTTGAATGTAATACAAAAGGCACAATGCCGACCTAAGTACAAGAGGACTGACACTCTAACTTTCTATGATTTGAACCTCCCCTGTGAGTCCAGTTTTAGATTCCGATGCTTCACTTCAGGTTTACCGTATCCCTTGGACCTTCTAATTGACGATGAAGCACATATTTTGCATTCGAATTTAATACAAAAGGCACAATGCTGACTTAAGTTCAAGAGGACTGACACTCTAACTTTCTATGATTCGAACCTCTCCTGTGAGTCATGTTTTAGATTCCGATGCTTCACTTCAGGCTTACTGTATCCCTTGGGCCCTCTATTGACGATGAAGCACGGAAATTGCATCCGAATTTAATACAAAAAGCACAATGCCGACTTAAGTACAAGAGGACTGACACTCTCACTGCCTACGATTTGAACCTCTCCTGTGAGTCCAGTTTTAGATTCCGATGCTTCACTTCAGGTTTACTGTATACCTTGGACCTCTATGTTGACGATGAAGCACAGAAATTGCATCCGAATTTAATACAAAAGGCACAATGCCGACATAAGTACAAGAGGACTGACACATTAACTTTCTATGATTTCAACCTCTCCTGTGAGTCCAGTTCTAGATTCCGATGCTTCACTTCAGGTTTACTGTATACCTTGGACCTTCTTATTGACGATGAAGCACATTAATTGCATCCGAGATTAATACAAAAGGCACAATGCTGACTTAAGTACAAGATGACTGACACTCTAACGTTCTATGATTTGAGTCTCTCCTGTGAGTCCAGTTTTAGATTCCGAAGCTTCTCTTCAGGTTTACTGTATCCCTTGAACTTTGCTATTAACGATGAAGCACAGAAATTGCATCCGGATTTAATACAAAAGCCACAATGCCGACTTAAGTACAAGAGGACTGACACTCAAACTTTCTATGATTTGAACCTCTCCTGTGTGTCCAGTTTTAGATTCCGATGCTTCACTTCAGATTTACTGTATACCTTGGACCATCTTATTGACGATGAAGCACAGATATTGCATCCGAATATATACAAAAGGCACAATGCCGACTTAAGTACAAGAGGACTGACACTCTAGCTTTATATGATTTGAACCTTTCCTGTGATTCCAGTTTTAGATTCCGATGCTTCACTTCAAGCTTACTCTATCCCTTGGACCCACTTATTGACGATGAAACGCAGAAATTGCATCCGAATTTAATACAAATGGCACAATGCCGACTTAAGTACAAGAGGACTGACACTCCTACTTTCTATGATTTGAACCTCTCCTGTTAGTCCAGTTTTTTACTCCGATGCTTCACTTCAGGTTTACTGTATCCCTTGGACCTTCTTATTGACGATAAAACACAGAAATTCCATCCGAATTGAATACAAATAGAACCATGCCGACTTAAGTATAAGAGGACTGACACTCTAACTTTCTATGAATTGAACCTCTCCTGTGAGTCCAGTTTTAGATTCCGATGCTTCACTTCAGGTTTACTGTATCACTTGGACCTTCTTATTGACGATGAAACACAAATTTTGCATCCGAATTTAATACAAAAGGCACAATACCGACTTAAGTACAAGTGGACTGTAACTCAAACTTTCTATGATTTGAACCTCTCCTGTGAGTCCAGTTTTGGATTCCGATGCTTCACTACCTTGGACCTTCTTATTTACAATGAACTACAGAAATTGCATCCGAATTTAATACAAAGGGCACAATGCCGACTTAAGTACAAGCGGACTGACACTCTAACTTTCTATGATTTCAACCTCTCCTGCGAATCCAGTTTTTAATTAAAATGCTTCACTTCAGGTTTACTGTATCCCTTGGACCTTCTTATTGACGATGAACACAGAAATTGCTTCAGAATTTAATACAAAAGGCACAATGCCGACTTAAGTACAAGAGGACTTACACACTAACTTTCTATGATTTAAACCTCTCCTGTGAGTCCAGTTTTAGATTCCGATGCTTCACTTCAGGTTTACTGTATCCCTTGGACCCTCTTATTGACGATGAAACACGGAATTTGCATCCGAATTTAATAAAAAAGGCACAATGCCGACTTAAGTACAAGAGGACTGACACTCCTACTTTCTACGATTTGAACCTCTCCTGTGAGTTCAGTTTTAGATTCCGATGCTTCACTTCAGGTTTACTGTATCCCTTGGACCTTCTTATTGACGATGACACACAGAAATTGCATTTGAATTTAATACAAAAGGCACAATGACGACTTAAGAACAATAGGACTGACACTCTAACTTCCTATGATTTGAAACTCTAATGTGAGTCCAGTTTAAGATTCCGATGCCTCACTTCAGGTTTACTGTTTCACTTGGACCTTCTAATTGACGATGAAGCACAGATTTTGCATTGGAAATTTATACAAAATGCACAATGCCGACTTAAGTATATGAGGACTGACACTCTAACTTTCTATGATGTGAACCTCTCCTGTGAGTCCAGTTTTAGATTCCGATGCTTCACTTCAGGTTTACTGTATCCCCTGGACCTTCTTATTGACGATGAAACACAGAAATTGCATTTGAATTTAATACAAAAAGCACAATGCCGACTTAAGTACAAGAGGACTGACACTCTAACTTTCTATGATTTGAACCTCCCCTGTGAGTCCAGTTTTAGATTCCGATGCTTCACTTCAGGTTTACCGTATCCCTTGGACTTTCTAATTGACGATGAAGCACAGATTTTGCGTTCGAATGTAATACAAAAGGCACAATGCCGACTTAAGGACAAGATGGGTGACACTCTAACTTTCTATGATTCGAACCTCTCCTGTGAGTCCAGTTTTAGATTCCGATGCTTCACTTCAGGTTTACTGTATCCCTTGGACCCTCTATTGACGATGAAGCACGGAAATTGCATCCGAATTAAATACAAAAGGCACAATGCCGACTTAAGTACAAGAGGACTGTCACTCCTACTTTCTATGATTCGAAGCTCTCCTGTGAGTCCAGTTTTAGATTCCGATGCTTCAGTTCAGGTTTACTGTATCCCTTGGACCTTCTTATTGACGATGAAACACAGGAATTGCATCCGAATTTAAAGCAAAAGGCACAATAGTGCCTTAAGTACAAGAGGACTGACACTCCCACTTTCTATGATTTGAACCCCTCCTGTGAGTCCAGTTTTAGATTCCGCAGCTTCACATCAGGTTTACTGTATACCTTGGACCTTCTTATTGACGATGAATCACAGAAATTGCATCCGAATATAATACAAAAGGCTCAATGCCGTTTTAAGTACAAGGGGACTGACACTCTAACTTTCTATGATTTGAACCTCTCCTATGAGTCCAGTTTTAGATTCCGATTCTTCACTTCAGGTTTACTGTATCCCTTGAACCTTCTTATTGACGATGAAACACAGAAATTGCATCCGAATTTAATACAAAAGGCACAATGCCGACTTAAGTACAAGAGGACTGACACTCCTACTTTCTACGATTTGAACCTCTCCTGTGAGTTCAGATTTAGATTCCGATTCTTCACTTCAGGTTTACTGTATCCCTTGGACCTTCTTATTGACAATGAAACACAAATTTTGCATCCGAATTTAATACAAAAGGCACATTACCGACTTAAGTACAAGAGAATTGAAACTCAAACTTTCTATGATTTGAACCTCTCCTGTGAGTCCAGATTTGGATTCCGATGCTTCACTTCAGGTTTACTGTATGCCTTGGACCTTCTTATTTACAATGAAACACAGAAATTGCATCCGAATTTAATACAAAGGGCACATTGCCGACTTAAGTACAAGCGGACTGACGTTCTAATTTTCTATGATTTGAACCACTCCTGTGTGTCCAGTCTCTGATTCCGATGCTTCACTTCAGGTTTACTGTATCCCTTGGAGCCTATTATTGACGATGAAACACGGAATTTGCATCCGAATTTAATAAAAAAGGCACAATGCTGACTTAAGTACAAGAGGACTGACACTCCTACTTTCTACGATTTGAACCTCTCCTGTGAGTTCAGTTTTACATTCCGATGCTTCACTTCAGGTTTACTGTATCCCTTGGACCTTCTTATTGACGATGAAACACAGAAATTGCTTCCGAATTTAATACAAAAGGAACAATGTCGACTTAAGCACAAGAGGACTGACACTCTAACTTTCTATGATTTGAGCCACTCCTGTGAGACCAGTTTTAGATTCCGATGCTTCACTTCCGGTTTACTGTATCCCTTGGTCCTTCTTATTGACGATGAAACACAGATTTTGCATCCGAATTTAATACAAAAGGCACAATTCTGACTTAAGTACAAGCGGACTGACACTCTAACTTTCTATGATTTTAACCTCTCCTGTGAATCCAGTTTTAGATTGCAATGCTTCACTTCAGGTTTACTGTATCCCTTTGACCTTCTTATTGACGATGAAACACAGAAATTGCTTCCGAATTTAATACAAAAAGCACAATGTCGACTTAAGTACAAGAGGACTGACACTCTAACTTTCTATGATTTGAACCTCTCCTGTGAGTCCAGTTTTAGATTCCGATGCTTCACGTCCAGTTTACTGTACCCCTTGGACCTCCTTATTGACGATGAAGCACAGAAATTGCATCCGAATTTAATACAAAAGGCACAATGCCGACTTAAGTACAAGAGGACTGACACACTAACTTTCTATGATTTGAACCTCTCCTGTGAGTCCAGTTTTAGATTTCGATGCTTCACTTAAGGTTTATTGTATCCCTTGGACCCTCTTATTGACGATGAAACACGGAAATTGCATCCGAATTTAATAAAAAAGGCACAATGATGACTTAAGTACAAGAGGACTGACACTCCTACTTTCTATGATTTGAACCTCTCCTGTGAGTTCAGTTTTAGATTCCGATGCTTCACTTCAGGTTTACTGTATCCCTTGGACCTTCTTATTGACGATGACACACAGAAATTGCATTTGAATTTAATTCAAAAGGCACAATGACGACTTAAGAACAAGAGGACTGACACTCCAACTTTCTATGTTTTGAACCTCTAATGTGGGTCCAGTTTAAGATTCCGATGCCTCACTTCAGGTTTACTGTATCCCTTGGACCTTCTTATTAACGATGAAGCACAGATTTTGCATTGGAATTTTATACAAAATGCACAATGCCGACTTAAGTACATGAGGACTGACACTCTAACTTTCTATGATGTGAACCTCTCCTGTGAGTCCAGTTTTAGATTCCGATGCTTCACTTCAGGTTTACTGTATCCCTTGGACCTTCTTATTGACGATGAAACACAGAAATTGCATTTGAATTTAATACAAAAGGCACATTGCCGACTTAAGTACAAGAGGATTGACACTCTAACTTTCTATGATTTTAACCTCCCCTGTGAGTCCAGTTTTAGATTCCGATGCTTCACTTCAGGTTTACCGTATCCCTTGGACCTTCTAATTGACGATGAAGCATATATTTTGCATTCGAATTTAATACTAAAGGCACAATGCCGACTTAAGTTCAAGAGGACTGACACTCTAATTTTCTATGATTCGAACCTCTCCCGTGAGTAATGTTTTAGATTCCGATGCTTCACTTCAGGTTTACTGTATCCCTTGGACCCTCTATTGACGATGAAGCAACGAAATTGCATCCGAATTTAATACAAAAAGCACAATGTCGACTTAAGTACAAGAGGACTGACACTCTCACGGTCTACGATTTGAACCTCTCCTGTGAGTCCAGTTTTAGATTCCGATGCTTCACTTCAGGTTTACTGTATACCTTGGACCTCTATGTTGACGATGAAGCACAGAAATTGCATCCGAATTTAATACAAAAGGCACAATGCCGACATAAGTACAAGAGGACTGACACTCTAACTTTCTATGATTTGAACCTCTCCTGTGAGTCCAGTTCTAGATTCCGATGCTTCACTTCAGGTTTACTGTATACCTTGGACCTTCTTATTGACGATGAAGCACAGAAATTGCAATCGAATTTAATACAGAATGCACAATGCTGACTTAAGTACAAGTGGACTGACACTCTAACTTTCTATGATTTGAACCTCTCCTGTGGGTCCAGTTTTAGATTCCCATGCTTCACTTCAGATTTACTGTATTCCTTGGACCTTCTTATTGACGATGAAGCACAGATATTGCATCCGAATATATACAAAAGGCACAATGCCGACTTAAGTACAAGAGGACTGACACTCTAGCTTTATATGATTTTAACCTTTCCTGTGAGTCCAGTTTTAGATTCCGATGCTTCACTTCAAGTTTACTCTGTCCCTTGGACCCTCTTATTGACGATGAAACACGGAAATTGCATCCGAATTTAATACAAATGGCACAATGCCGACTTAAGTACAAGAGGACTGACACTCCTACTTTCTATGATTTGAACCTCTCCTGTTAGTCCAGTTTTTGATTCCGATGCTTCACTTCAGGTTTACTGTATCCCTTGGACCTTCTTATTGACGATAAAACACAGAAATTCCATCCCAATTTAGTACAAATAGAACAATGCCGACTTAAGTACAAGAGGACTGTGACTCTAACTTTCTATGAATTGAACCTCACCTGTGAGTCCAGTTTTAGATTCCGATGCTTCACTTCAGGTTTACTGTATCCCTTGGACCTTCTTATTGATGATGAAACACAAATTTTGCATCCGATTTTAATACAAAAGGCACAATGCCGACTTAAGTACAAGAGGACTGACGATCTAACTTTCTATGATTTGAACCACTCCTGTGTGTCCAGTCTCTGATTCCGATGCATCACTTGAGGTTTACTAAATACGTTGGACCTTCTTATTGACGATGAAACCCAGAAATTGCGTCCGAATTTAATACAAAAGGGACAATGGCGACCTAAGTACAAGAGGACTGACACTATAACATTCTATGATTTGAACCTCTCCTGTGAGTCCAGTTTTAGATTTCGATGCTTCTCTTCAGGTTTACTGTATCAGTTGGACCTTCTTATTGACGATGAAACACAGAAATTGCATCCGAATTCAATACAAAAAGCACAATGCCGACTTAAGTACAAGAGGACTGACACTCTCACTGTCTATGATTTGAACCTCTCCTGTGAGTCCAGTTTTAGATTCCGAAGCTTCACTTAAGGTTTACTGTATACCTTGGACCTTCTTACTGTCGACGAAACACAGAAATTGCATCCGAATTTAATACAGAATGCACAAATCCGACTTAAGTAAAAGAGGACTGACACTCAAACTCTCTATGATTTGAACCTCTCCTGTGGGTCCAGTTTTAGATTCCGATGCTTCTCTTCAGATTTACTGTTTACCTTGGACCTTCTTATTGACGATGTGGCACAGATTTTGCATCCGAATTTAATACAAAAGGCACAATGCCGACTTAAGCACAAGAGGACAGAAACTCAAACTTTCTATGATTTGAACCTCTCCTGTGAGTCCAGTTTTGGATTCCGATGTTTCACTTCTGGTTTACTGTATCCCTTAGACCCTCTTATTGACGATGAAACTCGGAATTTGCATCCGAATTTAATAAAAGAGGCACAATGCCGACTTAAGTACAAGAGGACTGACACTCCTACTTTCTACGATTTGACCTCTCCTGTGAGTTCAGTTTTAGATTCCGATGCTTCACTTCAGGTTTACTGTATCCCTTAGACCTTCTTATTGACGATGACACACAGAAATTGCATTTGAATTTAATACAAAAGGCACAATGACGACTTAAGAACAATAGGACTGACACTCTAACTTCCTATGATTTGAAACTCTAATGTGAGTCCAGTTTAAGATTCCGATGCCTCACTTCAGGTTTACTGTTTCCCTTGGACCTTCTTATTGACGATGAAGCACAGACTTTGCATTGGAAATTTATACAAATTGCACAATGCCGACATAAGTACATGAGGACTGACACTCTAACTTTCTATGATGTGATCCTCTCCTGTGAGTCCAGTTTTAGATTCCGATGCTTCACTTCAGGTTTACTGTATCCCTTGGACCTTCTTATTGACGATGAAACACAGAAATTGCATTTGAATTTAATACAAACAGCACAATGCCGACTTAAGTACAAGAGGACTGACACTCTAACTTTCTATGATTTGAACCTCCCCTGTGAGTCCAGTTTTAGATTCCGATGCTTCACTTCAGGTTTACCGTATCCCTTGGACCTTCTAATTGACGATGAAGCACAGATTATGCATTCGAATTTAATACAAAAGGCACAATGCCGACTTAAGGACAAGATGAGTGACACTCTAACTTTCTATGATTCGAACCTCTCCTGTGAGTCCAGTTTTAGATTCCGATGCTTCACTTCAGGATTACTGTATACCTTGGACCTTCTTGTTGACGATGAAGCACAGAAATTGAATCAGAATTATTACAAAAGGCACAATACCGACTTAAGTACAAGAGGACTGACACTCTAAGTTTCTATTTCTTGAACCTCACCTGTGAGTCCAGTTTTAGATTTCGATGCTTCTCTTCAGGTTTACTGTATACCTTGGACCTTCTTATTGACGATGAATCACAGAAATTGCATCCGAATTTAATACAAAAGGCACAATGCCGTTTTAAGTACAAGGGGATTGACACCCTAACTTTCTATGATTTGAACCTCTCCTGTGAGTAAAGTTTTAGATTCCGATGCTTCACTTCAGGCTTACTGTATCCCTTGAACCTTCTTATTGACGATGAAACACAGAAATTGCATCCGAATTTAATACAAAAGGCACAATGCCGACTTATGTACAAGAGGACTGACACTCCCACTTTTTTCGACATGAACCTCTCCTGTGAGTTCAGTTTTTGATTACGATGCTTCACTTCAGGTTTACTGTATCCCTTGGACCTTCTAATTGACGATGACACACAGAAATTACATTTGAATTTAATACAAAAGGCACAATGACGGCTTAAGAAAAAGAGGACTGACACTCTAACTTTCTATGATTTGAACCCCTAATGTGAGTCCAGTTATGATTCCGATGCCTCACTTCAGGTTTACTGTATCCCTTGGACCTTCTTATTGACTATGAAGCAGAGATTTTGCATTGGAATTTTATACAAAATGCACAATGCCGACTTAAGTACATGAGGACTGACACTCTAACTTTCTGTGATGTGAACCTCTCCTGTGTGTCCAATTTTAGATTCCGATGCTTCACTTCAGGTTTACTGTATCAGTTGGACCTTCTTATTGACGATGAAACACAGAAATTGCATCCGAATTCAATACAAAAAGCACAATGCCGACTTAAGTACAAGAGGACTGACACTCTCACTGTCTATGATTTGAACCTCTCCTGTGAGTCCAGTTTAGGATTCCGAAGCTTTACTTAAGGTTTACTGTATACCTTGGACTTCCTTATTGACGATGAAGCACAGAAATTGCATCCGAATTTAATACAAAAGGCACAATGCCGACATAAGTACAAGAGGACTGACACTCTAATTTTCTATGATTTGAACCTCTCCTGTGAGCCCAGTTTTTGATTCCGATGCTTCACTTATGGTTTACTGTATACCTTGGACCTTCTTACTGTCGATGAAACACAGAAATTGCATCCGAATTTAATACAGAATGCACAAATCCGACATAAGTAAAAGAGGACTGACACTCAAACTCTCTATGATTTGAACCTCTCCTGTGGGTCCAGTTTTAGATTCCGATGCTTCTCTTCAGATTTACTGTTTACCTTGGACCTTCTTATTGACGATGAGGCACAGATTTTGCATCCGAATTTAATACAAAAGGCACAATGCCGACTTAAGTACAAGAGGACAGAAACTCAAACTTTCTATGATTTGAACCTCTCCTGTGAGTCCAGTTTTGGATTCCGATGCTTCTCTTCAGGTTCACTGTATACCTTGGACCTTCTTATTTACAATGAAACACAGAAATTGCATGCGAATTTAATGCAAAGGGCACAACGCCGACTTAAGAACAAGCGGACTGACACTCTAACTTTCTATGATTTGAACCTGTCCTGTGAATCCAGTTTTAGATTCCGATGCTTCACTTTAGGTTTACTGTATCCCTTGGACCTTCTTATTGACGATGAAGCACAGATTTTGCATCCGAATTTAACACAAAAGGCACAATGCCGACTTAAGTGCAAGAGGAATGACACTCCTACTTTCTATGATTTGAACCTCTCCTGTGAGTCCAGTTTTAGATTACGATGCTTCACTTCATGTATACTGTATCCCTTGGACCTTCTTATCGACGACGAAACACAGGAATTGCATCTGAATTTAATACAAAAGGCACAATGCTGACTTAAGTACAAGAGGACTGACACTCCCACTTTCTATGATTTGAACCCCTCCTGTGAGTCCAGTTTTAGATTCCGATATTCACATCAGGTTTACTGTATACCTTGGACCTTCTTATTGACGATGAATCACAGAAATTGCATCCGAATTTAATACAAAAGGCACAATGCCGTTTTAAGTACAAGGGGATTGACACTCTAAATTTCTATGATTTGAACCTCTCCTGTGAGTACAGTTTTAGATTCCGATGCTTCACTTCAGGTTTACTGTATCCCTTGAACCTTCTTATTGACGATGAAACACAGAAATTGCATCCGAATTTAATACAAAAGGCACAATGACGGCTTAAGAACAAGAGGACTGACACTCTAACTTTCTATGATTTGAACCTCTAATGTGAGTCCAGGTATGATTCCGATGCCTCACTTCAGGTTTACTGTATCCCTTGGACCTTCTTATTGACTATGAAGCACAGATTTTGCATTGGAATTTTATACAAAATGCACAATGCCGACTTAAGTACAAGAGGACTGACACTCTAACTTTCTATGAGTTGTACCTCTCCTGTGAGTCCAGTTTTAGATTCCGATTCTACACTTCAGGTTTACTGTATACCCTAGAACTTCTTATTGGCGATGAAACACAGAAATTGCATCCGAATTTAATACAAAAGGCACAATGACGGCTTAAGAACAAGAGGACTGACACTCTAACTTTCTATGATTTGAACCTCTAATGTGAGTCCAGTTATGATTTCGATGCCTCACTTCAGGTTTTCTGTATCCCTTGGACCTTCTTATTGACTATGAAGCACAGATTTCGCATTGGAATTTTATACAAAATGCACAATGCCGACTTAAGTACATGAGGACTGACACTTTAACTTTCTATGATGTGAACCTCTCCTGTGTGTCCAATTTTAGATTCCGATGCTTCACTTCAGGTTTACTGTATCAGTTGGACCTTCTTATTGACGATGAAACACAGAAATTGCATCCGAATTCAATACAAAAAGTACAATGCCGACTTAAGTACAAGAGGACTGACACTCTCACTGTCTATGATTTGAACCTCTCCTGTGAGTCCAGTTTTAGATTCCGAAGCTTCACTTAAGGTTTACTGTATACCTTGGACTTCCTTATTGACGATGAAGCACAGAAATGGCATCTGAATTTAATACAAAAGGCACAATGCCGACATAAGTACAAGAGGACTGACACTCTAATTTTCTATGATTTGAACCTCTCCTGTGAGTCCAGTTTTTGATTCCGATGCTTCACTTAGGGTTTACTGTATACCTTGGACCTTCTTACTGTCGATGAAACACAGAAATTGCATCCGAATTTAATACAGAATGCACAAATCCGACTTAAGTAAAAGAGGACTGACACTCAAACTCTCTATGATTTGAACCTCTCCTGTGGGTCCAGTTTTAGATTCCGATGCTTCTCTTCAGATTTACTGTTTACCTTGGACCTTCTTATTGACAATGAAGCACAGTTATTGCATCCGAATATATACAAAAGGCACAATGCCGACTAAAGTACAAGAGGACTGACCCACTAACTTTCTATGATCTGAACCTCTCCTCTGAGTCCAGTTTTAGATTCCGATGCTTCACTTCAGGTTTACTCTATCCCTTGGACCCTCTTATTGACGATGAAACACAGAAATTGCATACGAATTTCATACAAATGGCACAATGCCGACTTAAGTACAAGAGGACTGACACTCCTACACTCTATGATTTGCACCACTCCTGTGAGTCCAGTTTTAGATTCCGATGCTTCACTTCCGCTTTACTGTATCCCTTGGACCTTCTTATTGACGATGAGGCACAGATTTTACATCCGAATTTAATACAAAAGGCACAATGCCGACTTAAGTACAAGAGGACAGAAACTCAAACTTTCTATGATTTGAACCTCTCCTGTGAGTCCAGTTTTGGATTCCGATGCTTCACTTCAGGTTCACTGTATACCTTGGACCTTCTTATTTACAATGAAACACAGAAATTGCATGCGAATTTAATGCAAAGGGCACAATGCCGACTTAAGAACAAGCGGACTGACACTCTAACTTTCTATGATTTGAACCTGTCCTGTGAATCCAGTTTTAGATTCCGATGCTTCACTTTAGGTTTACTGTATCCCTTGGACCATCTTATTGACGATGAAGCACAGATTTTGCATCCGAATTTAACACAAAAGGCACAATGCCGACTTAAGTACAAGAGGAATGACACTCCTACTTTCTATGATTTGAACCTCTCCTGTGAGTCCAGTTTTAGATTACGATGCTTCACTTCATGTATACTGTATTCCTTGGACCTTCTTATCGACGATGAAACACAGGAATTGCATCTGAATTTAATACAAAAGGCACAATGCTGACTTAAGTACAACAGGACTGACACTCCCACTTTCTATGATTTGAACCTCTAATGTGAGTCCAGTTATGATTCCGATGCTTCACTTCAGGTTTACCGTATCCCTTGGACCTTCTTATTGACTATGAAGCACAGATTTTGCATTGGAATTTTATACAAAATGCACAATGCCGACTTAGTACATGAGGACTGACACTCTAACTTTCTATGATGTGAACCTCTCCTGTGTGTCCAATTTTAGATTCCGATGCTTCACTTCAGGTTTACTGTATCAGTTGGACCTTCTTATTGACGATGAAACACAGAAATTGCATCCGAATTCAATACAAAAAGCACAATGCCGACTTAAGTACAAGAGGACTGACACTCTAACTTTCTATGATTTGAACCTCCCCTGTGAGTCCTGTTTTAGATTCCGATGCTTCACTTCAGGTTTACTGTATCCCTTGGACCTTCTAATTGACGATGAAGCACCGATTCTGCAATCGAATTTGATACAAAAGGCACAATGCCGACTTAAGTACAAGAGGACTGACACTCTAACTTTCTATGAGTTGTACCTCTCCTGTGAGTCCAGTTTTAGATTCCGATTCTACACTTCAGGTTTACTGTATACCCTAGACCTTGTTATTGGCGATGAAACACAGAAATTGCATCCGAATTTAATACAAAATGCACAATGCCGACCTAAGTACAAGAGGACTGACACTCCAACTTTCTATGATTTGAACCTCGCCTATTAGTCCAGTTTTAGATTCCTATGCTTCACTTCAGGTTTACTGTATCCCATTGACCTTCTTATTGACGATGAAACACAGACATTGCATCCGTATTTAATACAAAAGGCACAATGCCGACTTAAGTACAAGAGGACTGACACTCTAACTGTCTATGATTTGAACCTCTCCCGTGAGACCAGTTTTACATTCTGATGCTTCACTTCTGGTTTACTGTATCACTTGCACCTTCATATTGACGATGAAACACAGACATTGCATCCGAATTTAATACAAAAGGCATAATGCCGACTTGTGTACAAGATGACTGACACTCTGACATTCTATGATTTGAACCTCTCCTGCGATTCCAGTTTTAGATTCCGATGCTTCACTTCAGGTTTACTGTACCCCTTGGACCTTATAATTGGCGATGAAGCACAGAAATTGCATCCGGATTTAATACAAATGGCACAGTGCCGACCTAAGTACAAGAGGACGGACACTTTAACTTTCTATGATTTGAACCTCTACTGTGAGTCCAGTTTTAGATTCCGATGCTTCACTTCAGGTTTACTGTATACCTTGGACTTTCTTATTGACGATTAAGCACAGTTATTGCATCCGAATATATACAAAAGGCACAATGCCGATTTAAGTACAAGAGGGCTGACACACTAACTTTCTATGATTTGAACCTCTCCCGTGAGACCAGTTTTACATTCTGATGCTTCACTTCTGGTTTACTGTATCCCTTGCACCTCCTTATTGACGATGAAGCACATTAATTGCATCCGAATTTAATAAAAAAGGCACAATGCCGACTTAAGTACAAGAGGACTGACACTCTAACGTTCTATGATTTGAATCTCTCCTGTGAGTCCAGCTTTAGATTCCGATGCTTCACTTCAGGTTTACTGTACCCCTTGGACCTTATAATTGGCGATGAAGCACAGAAATTGCATCCGGATTTAATACAAATGGCACAATGCCGACCTAAGTACAAGAGGACGGACACTTTAACTTTCTATGATTTGAACCTCTACTGTGAGTCCAGTTTTAGATTCCGATGCTTCACTTCAGGTTTACTGTATACCTTGGACTTTCTTATTGACGATGAAGCACAGTTATTGCATCCGAATATATACAAAAGGCACAATGCCGACTTAAGTACAAGAGGGCTGACACACTAACTTTCTATGATCTGAACCTCTCCTGTGAGTCCAGTTTTAGATTCCGATACTTCACTTCAGGTTTACTCTATCCCTTGGACCCTCTTATTGACGATGAAACACAGAAATTGCATACGAATTTCATACAAATGGCACAATGCCGATTTAAGTACAAGAGGACTGACACTCCTACTTTCTATGATTTGAACCACTCCTGTGAGTCCAGTTTTAGATTCCGATGCTTCACTTCAGGTTTACTGTATCCCTTGGACCTTCTTATTGACGATAAAACTCAGAAATTGCATCGGAATTTAATACAAAAGCACAATGCCGACTTAAGTACAAGAGGACTGACACACTAACTTTCTATGAATTGAACATCTCCTGTGAGTCCAGTTTTAGACTCCGGTGCTTCACTTCAGGTTTACTGTATCCCTTGGACCTTCTTATTGACGATGAAGCACAGATTTTGCATCCGAATTTAATACAAAAGCACAATGCCGACTTAAGTACAAGAGGACTGAAACTCAAACTTTCTATGATTTGAACCTCTCCTGTGAGTCCAGTTTTGGATTCCGATGCTTCACTTCAGGTTTACTGTATACCTTGGACCTTCTTATTTACAATGAAACACAGAAATAGCATCCGAATTTAATACAAAAGCACAATGCCGACTTAAGTACAAGAGGACTGACACTCTAACTTTCTATGATTTGAAAATCTCCCGTGAGTCCAGTTTTACATTCTGATGCTTCACTTCTGGTTTACTGTATCCCTTGCACCTTCATATTGACGATGAAACACAGATACTGCATCCGAATTTAATACAAAAAGCATAATGCCGACTTACGTACTAGATGACTGACACTCTAACTTTCTATGATTTGAACCTCTCCTGTGAGTCCAGTTTTAGATTCCGATGCTTCACTTCAGGTTTACAGTATACCTTGGACCTCCTTATTGACGATGAAGCACATTAATTGCATCCTAATTTAATAAAAAACGCACAATGCCGACTTAAGTACAAGAGGACTGACACTCTAACGGTCTATGATTTGAATCTCTCCTGTGAGGCCAGCTTTAGATTCCGATGCTTCTCTTCAGGATTACTGTATCCCTTGGACGTTCTTATTGACGATAAAACACAGAAATTGCATCCGAATTTAATACAAAAGGCACAATGCCGACTTAAGTACAAGAGGACTGACACTCTAACTTACTATGATTTGAACCTCTCCTGTGAATCCAGTTTTAAATTCCGATGCTTCACTTGAGGTTTACTGTATCCCTTTGACCTTCATATTGACGATGAAACACAGAAATTGCTTCCGAATTTAATACAAATGGCACAATGTCGACTTGAGTACAAGAGGGCTGACACTCTAACTTTCTATGATTGGAACCTCTCCTGTGAGTCCAGTTTTAGATTCCGATGCTTCACTTCCGGTTTACTGTACCCCTTCGACCTTCTTATAGACGATGAAGCACAGATTTTGCATCCGAATTTAATACAACAGGCACAATGGCGACCTAAGTACAAGAGGACTGACACTCTAACTTTCTATGATTTGAACCTCTCCTGTGAGTCCAGTTTTAGATTCCGATGCTTCACTTCAGGTTTACTGTACAACTTGGGCCTTCTTATTGACGATGAAACAAAGAAATTGCTTCCGAATATAATACAATAGGCACAATGCCGACTGAAGTACAGGAGGACTGACACTCAAACTTTCTATGATTTGAACCTCTCCTGTGAGTCCAGTTTTAGATTCCGATGCTTCAGATCAGTTTACTCTATCCCTAGGACCCCCTTATTGACGACGAAACACAGAAATTGCATCCGAATTTAATATAAATGGCACAATGCCGACTTAAGTACAAGAGGGCTGAAACTCCTACTTTCTATGATTTGAACCTCTCCTGTGAGTCCAGTTTTAGATTCCGATGCTTCTCTTCAGGATTACTGTATCCCTTGGACGTTCTTATTGACGATAAAACACAGAAATTGCATCCGAATTTAATACAAAAGGCACAATGCCGACTTAAGTACAAGAGGACTGACACTCTAACTTACTATGATTTGAACCTCTCCTGTGAATCCAGTTTTAAATTCCGATGCTTCACTTGAGGTTTACTGTATCCCTTTGACCTTCATATTGACGATGAAACACAGAAATTGCTTCCGAATTTAATACAAAAGGCACAATGTCGACTTGAGTACAAGAGGGCTGACACTCTAACTTTCTATGATTGGAACCTCTCCTGTGAGTCCAGTTTTAGATTCCGATGCTTCACTTCCGGTTTACTGTACCCCTTCGACCTTCTTATAGACGATGAAGCACAGATTTTGCATCCGAATTTAATACAACAGGCACAATGGCGACCTAAGTACAAGAGGACTGACACTCTAACTTTCTATGATTTGAACCTCTCCTGTGAGTCCTGTTTTAGATTCCGATGCTTCACTTCAGGTTTACTGTACAACTTGGGCCTTCTTATTGACGATGAAGCACAGAAAATGCATCGGAATTAAATTCAAAATTCACAAAGCCGACTTAAGTACAAGAGGACTGACACTCTAACTTTCTATGATTTGAACCTCTCTTGTGAGTCCAGTTTTAGATTCAGATGATTCACTTCAGGTTTACTGTTTAACTTGGACCTCCTTATTGACGATGAAACAGAGAAACTGCATCCGAATTTTACGCACAAGGCACAATGCTGACTTAGGTACAAGAGGACTGACACTCTTTCGATGATTTGAACTTCTACTGTGGGTCCAGTTTTGGATTCCGATGCTTTACTTCAGGTTTACTGTATACCTTGGACCTTCTTATTGACGATGAAGCACAGAAATTGCTTCGGAATTAAATACAAAAATGCACAATGCCGGCTTAAGTACAAGAGGACAGACACTCAAACTTTCTATGATTTGAAACTCTTCTGTGAGTCCAGTTTTAGATTCCGATGCTTCACTTCAGGTTTACTGTATACCTTGGACCTTCTTATTGACGATGAAACACAGACATTGCATCCGAATTTAATACAAAAGCCACAATGCCGACTTGAGTACAAGAGGACTGACACTCTAACTTTGTATGATCTGAACCTCTCCTGTGAGTCCAGTCTTAGATTCCGATGCTTCACTTCAGGTTTACTGTTTACCTTGGACCTTCTTATTGACGATGAAACACGGAAATTGCATTCGAATTTATTACAAAAGGCACAATGCCGACATAAGTACAAGAGGACTGACACTCTAATTTTCTATGATTTGAAGCTCTCCTGTGAGTCCAGTTTTAGATTCCGATGCTTCACTTAAGCTTTACTGTATTCCTTGGACATTCTTATTGACGATGAAACACAGAATTGCATCCGAATGAAATACAAAAGGCACAATGCCGACTTTAGTACTAAAGGACTGACACTCTAACTTTCTATGATTTGAACCTCTCCTGTAAGTCCAGTTTTAGATTCTGATCCTATTTTTCAGGTTTGCTGTATCCCTTGGATCTTCTTATTGAGGATGAAACACAGAAATTGCATCCGAATTTAAAACAAAAGGCTCAATGCCGACTTAAGTTCAAGAGGACTGACAATTTAACTGTCTATGACTTGAACCCCTCCTGGGAGTACAGTTTTAGATTCCGATGCTTCACTTCACGTTTACTCTATCCCTTGGACCCTCTTAATGACGATGAAACACAGAAATTGCATCCGAATTTAATACAAATGGCACAATGCCGATTTAAGTACAAGAGGACTGACACTCCTACTTTCTATGATTTGAACCTCTCCATGGAGTCCAGTTTTAGATTCCGATGCTTCACTTCAGGTTTACTGTATCCCTAGGACGTTCTGATTGACGATAAAACACAGAAATTGCATCCGAAATTAATACAAAGGGCACAATGCCGACTTAAGTACAAGAGGATTGACACTATAACTTTCTATGATTTCAACCTCTCCTGTGAGTCCAGTTGTAGTTTCTGATGCTTTACTTCAAGTTTACTGTATCCCTTGGACCTTCTAATTGACGATAAAGCACAGATTTTGCATCTGAATTTAATACAAAAGGAACAATGCCGACTTTAGTACAAGAAGAGTGACACTCTAACTTTCTATGATTTGAACCACTCCTGTTTGTCCTGTCTTAGATTCCGATGCTTCACTTCAGGTTTACTGTATACGTTGGACCTTCTTATTGACGATGAAACACAGAAATTCCATCAGAATTTAATACAACAGGCACATTGGCGACTTAAGTACAAGAGTACTGACACTCTAACTTTCTAAGATTTGAACCTCTCCTGTGAGTCCAGTTTTAGATTCCGATGCTTCAATTCAGGTTTACTGTATACCTTGGACCTTCTTATTTACAATGAAACAAAGACATTGCATCCGAATTTAATACAAAAGGCACAATGCTGACGTAAGTACAAGCGGACTGACACTCTAACTTTCTATGATTTGAACCTCTCCTGTGAGTCCAGTTTTCGATTCCGATGCTTTACTTCCGGTTTACTGTATCCCTTGGACCTCCTTATTGACGATGAAGCACAGATTTTGCATCCGAATTTAATACAAAAAGCACAATGCCGACTTAAGTACAAGAGGACTGAAACTCTAAGTTTCTATGATTTGAACCACTCCTGTGTGTCCAGTCTCAGATTCCGATGCTTCACTTCAGGTTTACTGTATATGTTGGACCATCTTATTGACGATGAAACACAGAAATTGGATCGGAATTAAATTCAAAAGGCACAATGCCGACTTAAGTACAAGAGGACTGACACTCCAACCTTCTATGATTGGAGACTCTCCTGTGAGTCCAGTTTTAGATTCCGATGCTTCACGACAGGTTTACTGTATCTCTGGGACCTTCTTATTGACGATGAAGCACAGGAATTGCATCGGAATTAAAACCAAAAGTCACAATGCCGACTTAAGTACATGAGGACGGATACTCTAACATTCTATGATTTTTACCTCTCCTGTGTGTACAGCGGTAGGTTCCGATGCTTCACTTCAGGTTTACTGTATACCTTGGACCTTCTCATTGACGATGAAGCACAGAAAGTGCATCGGAATTAAATTCAAAATTCACAATGCCGACTTATGTACAAGAGGACTGACCCTCTAACTTTCTATGATTTGAACCTCTCTTTTGAGTCCAGTTTTAGATTCAGATGCTTCACTTCAGGTTTACTGTTTACCTTGGACCTTCTTATTGACGAAGAAACACAGAAATTGCACCCGAATTTTATGCAAACAGCACAATGCTGACTTAGGTACAAGAGGACTGACACTCTAACTTTCTATGATTTGAACCTCTACTGTGAGTCCAGTTTTAGATTCCGATGCTTTACATCAGGTTTACTGTATTCCATGGACCTTCTTATTGACGATGAAGCACAGATATAGCGTCGGAATTAAATACAAAAATGCAAAATGCCGACTTAAGTACAAGAGGACTGACACTCTAACTTTCTATGATTTGAACCTCCGCTGTGAGTCCAGTTTTGGATTCCGAGGCTACACTTCAATTTCACTGTACACCTTGGACCTCGTTATTGACGATGAAACACAGAAATTGCATCGGAATTAAATTCAATAGGAACAATGCCGACTTAAGTACAAGAGGACTGACACTCTAACTTTCTATGATTTGAACCTCTCGTGTGAGTCCAGTCTTAGATTCCGATGCTTCACTTCAGGTTTACTGTTTACCTTGGACCTTCTTATTGATGATGATACACAGAAATTGCATTCGAATTTAATACAAAAGGCACAATGCCGACTTAAGTACAAAAGAACTGACACTCTAATTTTCTATGATTTGAACCTCTCCTGTGAGTCCAGTTTTAGATTCCGATTCTTCTCTTCAGGTTTACTGTATTCCTTGGACCTTCTTATTGACGATGAAACACAGAATTTGCATCCAAATTTAACACAAAGGCCACAATGCCTACTTAAGCACTAGAGGACTGACACTCTAACTTTCTATGATTTGAACCTCTCCTGTGAGTCCAGTTTTAGTTTCCGATGCTTCACTTCCGGTTTGCTGTATCCCTTGGACCTCCTTATTGACGATGAAACACTGATTTTGCATCCGAATTTAATACAAAAGGCACAATGCCGACTTAAGTACAAGAGGACTGACTCTCTAACTTTCAATGATTTGAACCACTCCTGTGTGTCCAGTCTCAGATTCCGATGCTTCACTTTAAGTTTACTGTATACGTTGGACCATCTTATTGACGATGAAGCACAGAAATTGCATCCGAATTTAATACAAAAGGCACAATGCCGACTTTAGTTCAAGAGGACTGACACTTTAACTTTCTATGACTTGAACCCCTACTGGGAGTCCAGTTTTAGATTCCGATGCTTCACTTCAGGTTTACTGTACAACTTGGGCCTTCTTATTGACGATGAAGCACAGAAAATGCATCGGAATTAAATTCAAAATTCACAATGCCGACTTAAGTACAAGAGGACTGACACTCTAACTTTCTATGATTTGAACCTCTCTTGTGAGTCCAGTTTTAGATTCAGATGCTTCACTTCAGGTTTACTGTATCCCTTGGACCTTCTTATTGACTATGAAACACAGAAATTGCTTCCGAATTTAATACAAAAGGCACAATGTCGACTTAAGCACAAGAGGACTGACACTCTAACTTTCTATGATTTGGACCACTCCTGTGAGTCCAGTTTTTGATTCCGATGCTTCACTTCCGGTTTACTGTATCCCTTGGACCTCCTTATTGACGATGAAGCACTGATTTTGCATCCGATTTTAATACAAAAGGCACAATGTCGACTTAAGTACAAGTGGACTGACACTCTAATTTTCTTTGATTTGAACCTCTCCTGTGAGACCAGTTTTAGATTCCGATGCTTCACTTCCGGTTTACTGTATGCCTTGGACATTCTTATTGACGATGAAGCACAGATTTTGCATCCGAATTTAATACAAAAGGCACAATGCTGACTTAAGTACAAGCGGACTGACACTCTAACTTTCTATGATCTCAACCTCTCCTGTGAATCCAGTTTTAGATTCCAATGCTTCACTTCAGGTTTACTGTATCCCTTGGACCGTCTTATTGACGATGAAACACGGAAATTGCATTCGAATTTATTACAAAAGGCACAATGCCGACATAAGTACAAGAGGACTGACACTCTAATTTTCTATGATTTGAAGCTCTCCTGTGAGTCCAGTTTTAGATTCCGATGCTTCACTTAAGGTTTACTGTATTCCTTGGACATTCTTATTGACGATGAAACACAGAATTGCATCCGAATGAAATACAAAAGGCACAATGCCGACTTAAGTACTAAAGGACTGACACTCTAACTTTCTATGATTTGAACCTCTCCTGTAAGTCCAGTTTTAGATTCTGATCCTATTTTTCAGGTTTGCTGTATCCCTTGGATCTTCTTATTGAGGATGAAACACAGAAATTGCATCCGAATTTAATACAAAAGGCACAATGCCGACTTAAGTACAAGAGGACTGACGCACTAACTTACTATGATTTGAACCTCTCCTGTGAATCCAGTTTTAAATTCCGATGCTTCACTTGAGGTTTACTGTATCCCTTTGACCTTCATATTGACGATGAAACACAGAAATTGCTTCCGAATTTAATACAAAAGGCACAATGTCGACTTGTGTACAAGAGGACTGACACTCTAACTTTTTATGATTTGAACCTCTCCTGTGAGTCCAGTTTTAGATTCCGAGCTTCACTTCCGGTTTACTGTATCCCTTCGACCTTCTTATAGACGATGAAGCACAGATTTTGCATCCGAATTTAATACAACAGGGACAATGGCGACCTAAGTACAAGAAGACTGACACTCAAACTTTCTATGATTTGAACCTCTCCTGTGAGTCCAGTTTTAGATTCCGATGCTTCACTTCAGGTTTAGTGTATACCTTGGACCTTCTTATATACATTGAAACCCAGAAATTGCATCCGAATTTAATACAAAAGGCACAATGCTGACTTAAGTACGAGCGGACTGACACTCTAACTTTCTATGATTTAAACCTCTCCTGTGAACACAGTTTTAGATTCCGATGCTTCACTTCAGGTTTACTGTATCCCTTGGACCTTCTTATTGACTATGAAACACAGAAATTGCTTCCGAATTTAATACAAAAGGCACAATGTCGACCTAAGTACAAGAGGACTGACACTCTAACTTTCTATGATTTGGACCTCTCCTGTGAGTCCAGTTTTTGATTCCGATGCTTCACTTCCGGTTTACTGTTTCCCTTGGACCTCCTTATTGACGATGAAGCACTGATTTTGCATCCGAATTTAATACAAAATTCACAATGCCGACTTAAGTACAAGAGGACTGACTCTCTAACTTTCTATGATTTGAACCACTCCTGTGTGTCCAGTCTCAGATTCCGATGCTTTACTGCAGGTTTACTGTATACTCTGGACCATCTTATTGACGATGAAACACAGAAATTGCATCCGAATTTAATACAAAGGGCACAATGCCGACTTAAGTTCAAGAGGACTGACACTTTAACTTTCTATGACTTGAACCCCTACTGGGAGTCCAGTTTTAGATTCCGATGCTTCACTTCAGGTTTACTGTACAACTTGGGCCTTCTTATTGACGATGAAGCACAGAAAATGCATCGGAATTAAATTCAAAATTCACAATGCCGACTTAAGTACAAGAGGACAGACACTCAAACTTTCTATGATTTGAAACTCTTCTGTGAGTCCAGTTTTAGATTCCGATGCTTCACTTCAGGTTTACTGTATACCTTGGACCTTCTTATTGACGATGAAACACAGACATTGCATCCGAATTTAATACAAAAGCCACAATGCCGACTTGAGTACAAGAGGACTGACACTCTAACTTTCTATGATTTGAACCACTCCTGTGTGTCCAGTCTCAGATTCCGATGTTTCACTTCAGGTTTACTGTATACGTTGGACCTTCTTACTGACGATGAAACACAGAGATTGCATCGGAATTAAAGTCAAAAGGTTCAATGCCGACTTAAGTACAAGAGGACCGACACTCTAACTTTCAATGATTTGAACCTTTCCTGTGAGTACAGTTTTAGATTCCGATGCTTCACTTCAGCTTTACTGTATACCTTGGACCATCTTATTGACGATGAAACACAGAAATTGCATCGGAATTAAATTCAAAAGGCACAATGCCGACTTAAGTACAAGAGGACTGACACTCCAACCTTCTATGATTTGAGACTCTCCTGTGAGTCCAGTTTTAGATTCCGATGCTTGACGACAGGTTTACTGTATCTCTGGGACCTTCTTATTGACGATGAAGCACAGGAATTGCATCGGAATTAAAACCAAAAGTCACAATGCCGACATAAGTACATGAGGACGGATACTCTAACATTCTATGATTTGAACCTCTCCTGTGTGTACAGTGGTAGGTTCCGATGCTTCACTCCAGGTTTACTGTATACGTTGGACCATCTTATTGACGATGAAACACAGAAATTGCATCGGAATTAAATTCAAAAGGCACAATGCCGACTTAAGTACAAGAGGACTGACACTCCAACCTTCTATGATTGGAGACTCTCCTGTGAGTCCAGTTTTAGATTCCGATGCCTCACGACAGGTTTACTGTATTTCTGGGACCTTCTTATTGACGATGAAGCACAGGATTTGCATCGGAATTAAAACCAAAAGTCACAATGCCAACATAAGTACATGAGGACGGATACTCTAACATTCTATGATCTTTACCTCTCCTCTGTGTACAGCGGTAGGTTCCGATGCTTCACTTCAGGTTTACTGTATACCTTGGACCTTCTTATTGACGATGAAGCACAGAAAATGCATCGGAATTAAATTCAAAATTCACAATGCCGACTTATGTACAAGAGGACTGACCCTCTAACTTTCTATGATTTGAACCTCTCTTTTGAGTCCAGTTTTAGATTCAGATGCTTCACTTCAGGTTTACTATTTACCTTGGACCTTCTTATTGACGAAGAAACACAGAAATTGCACCCGAATTTTATGCAAACAGCACAATGCTGACTTAGGTACAAGAGGACTGACACTCTAACTTTCTATGATTTGAACCTCTACTGTGAGTCCAGTTTTAGATTCCGATGCTTTACATCAGGTTTACTGTATTCCTTGGACCTTCTTATTGACGATGAAGCACAGAAATAGCGTCGGAATTAAATACAAAAATGCAGAATGCCGACTTAAGTACAAGAGGACTGACACTCCAACCTTCTATGATTGGAGACTCTCCTGTGAGTCCAGTTTTAGATTCCGATTCTTCTCTTCAGGTTTACTGTATTCCTTGGACCTTCTTATTGACGATGAAACACAGAATTTGCATCCAAATTTAACACAAAGGCCACAATGCCTACTTAAGCACTAGAGGACTGACACTCTAACTTTCTATGATTTGAACCTCTCCTGTGAGTCCAGTTTTAGTTTCCGATGCTTCACTTCCGGTTTACTGTATCCCTTGGACCTCCTTATTGACGATGAAACACTGATTTTGCATCCGAATTTAATACAAATGGGACAATGCCGACTTAAGTACAAGAGGACTGACTCTCTAACTTTCTATGATTTGAACCACTCCTGTGTGTCCAGTCTCAGATTCCGATGCTTCACTTTATGTTTACTGTATACGTTGGACCATCTTATTGGCGATGAAGCACAGAAATTGCATCCGAATTAAATACAAAAGGCACAATGTCGACTTAAGTGCAAGAGGACTGACACTCTAACTTTCTATGAATTGGACCTCTCCTGTGAGTCGAGTTTTTGATTCCGATGCTTCATTTCCGGTTTACTGTATCCCTTGGACCTCCTTATTGACGATGAAGCACTGATTTTGCATCCGAATTTAATACAAAAGGCACAATGTCGACTTAAGTACAAGTGGACTGACACTCTAACTTTCTTTGATTTGAACCTCTCCTGTGAGACCAGTTCTAGATTCCGATGCTTCACTTCCGGTTTACTTTATGCCTTGGACCTTCTTATTGACGATGAAGCACAGATTTTGCATCCGAATTTAATACAAAAGGCACAATGCTGACTTAAGTACAAGCGGACTGACACTCTAACTTTCTATGATCTCAACCTCTCCTGTGAATCCAGTTTTAGATTCCAATGCTTCACTTCAGGTTTACTGTATCCCTTGGACCGTCTTATTGACGATGAAACAAAGAAAATGCTTCCGAATATAATACAATAGGCACAATGCCGACTGAAGTACAGGAGGACTGACACTCTAACTTTCTATGAATTGAACCTCTCCTGTGAGTCCAGTTTTAGATTCCGAGGCTTCACTTCAGTTTACTCTATCCCTAGGACCCCCTTATTGACGACGAAACACAGAAATTGCATCCGAATTTAATATAAATGGCACAATGCCGACTTAAGTACAAGAGGACTGACACTCCTACTTTCTATGATTTGAACCTCTCCTGTGAGTCCAGTTTTAGATTCCGATGCGTCACTTCAGGATTACTGTATCCCTTGGACGTTCTTATTGACGATAAAACACAGAAATTGCATCCGAATTTAATACAAAAGGCACAATGCCGACTTAAGTACAAGACGACTGACACACTAACTTACTATGATTTGAACCTCTCCTGTGAATCCAGTTTTAAATTCCGATGCTTCACTTGAGGTTTACTGTATCCCTTTGATCGTCATATTGACCATGAAACACAGAAATTGCTTCCGAATTTAATACAAAAGGCACAATGTCGACTTGTGTACAAGAGGACTGACACTCTAACTTTCTATGATTTGAACCTCTCTTGTGAGTCCAGTTTTAGATTCATATGCTTCACTTCAGGTTTACTGTTTACCTTGGACCTCCTTATTGACGATGAAACAGAGAAATTGCATCCGAATTTTACGCACAAGGCACAATGCTGACTTAGGTACAAGAGGACTGACACTCTAACTTTCTATGATTTGAACCTCTACTGTGGGTCCAGTTTTGGATTCCGATGCTTTACTTCAGGTTTACTGTATACCTTGGACCTTCTTATTGACCTCTCCTGTGAGTTCAGTCTTGGATTCCGATGCTTCACTTCAGGCTTACTGTTTACCTTGGACCTTCTTATTGACGATAAAACACAGACATTGCATCCGAATTAAAAACAAAAATGCACAATGCCGGCTTAAGTACAAGAGGACTGACACTCTAACTTTCTATGATTTGAACCTCTGCTGTGAGTCCAGTTTTGGATTTCGATGCTTCACTTCAGGTTTACTGTATACCTTGGACCTTATCATTGACGATGAAACACAGAAATTGCATCGGAATTAAATTCAAAAGGCACAATGCCGACTTATGTACAAGAGGACAGACACTCAAACTTTCTATGATTTGAAACTCTTCTGTGAGTCCAGTTTTAGGTTCCGATGCTTCACTTCAGGTTTACTGTATACCTTGGACCTTCTTATTGACGATGAAACACAGACATTGCATCCGAATTTAATACAAAAGGCACAATGCCGACTTAAGTACAAGAGGACTGACACTCTAATTTTCTATGATTTGAAGCTCTCCTGTGAGTCCAGTTTTAGATTCCGATGCTTCACTTAAGGTTTACTGTATTCCTTGGACATTCTTATTGACGATGAAACACAGAAATTGCATCCGAATTAAATACTAAAGGCACAATGCCGACTTAAGTACTAAAGGACTGACACTCAAACTTTCTATGATTTGAACCTCTCCTGTAAGTCCAGTTTTAGATTCTGATCCTATTTTTCAGGTTTGCTGTATCCCTTGGATCTTCTTATTGAGGATGAAACACAGAAATTGCATCCGAATTTAAAACAAAAGGCTCAATGCCGACTTAAGTTCAAGAGGACTGACAATTTAACTTTCTATGACTTGAACCCCTCCTGGGAGTCCAGTTTTAGATTCCGATGCTTCACTTCACGTTTACTCTATCCCTTGGACCCTCTTAATGACGATGAAACACAGAAATTGCTTCCGAATTTAATACAAATGGCACAATGCCGACTTAAGTACAAGAGGACTGACACTCAAACTTACTATGATTTGAACCTCTCCTGTGAGTCCAGTTTTAGATTCCGATGCTTCACTTCCGGTTTACTGTATCTCTTGGACCTTCTTATTGACGATGAAGCACAGATTTTGCATCTGAATTTAATACAAAAAGCACAGTGCCGACTTAAGTACAAGAGGACTGACACTCTAAGTTTCTATGATTTGAACCACTCCTGTGTGTCCAGTCCCAGATTCCGATGCTTCACTTCAGGTTTACTGTATACGTTGGACCTTCTTACTGACGATGAAACACAGAGATTGCATCGGAATTAAATTCAAAAGGTTCAATGCCGACTTAAGTACAAGAGGACCGACACTCTAACTTTCAATGATTTGAACCCTTCCTGTGAGTCCAGTTTTAGATTCCGATGCTTCACTTCAGCTTTACTGTATACCTTGGACCATCTTATTGACGATGAAACACAGAAATTGCATCGGAATGAAATTCAAAAGGCACAATGCCGACTTAAGTACAAGAGGACTGACACTCCAACCTTCTATGATTTGAGACTCTCCTGTGAGTCCAGTTTTAGAATCCGATGCTTCACGACAGGTTTACTGTATCTCTGGGACCTTCTTATTTGACGATGAAGCACAGGAATTGCATCGGAATTAAAACCAAAGTCACAATGCCGACATAAGTACATGAGGACGGATACTCTAACATTCTATGATTTGAACCTCTCCTGTGTGTACAGTGGTAGGTTCCGATGCTTCACTTCAGGCTTACTGTATACCTTTGACCTTCTTATTCACGATGAAGCACAGAAAATGCATCGGAATTAAATTCAAAATTCACAATGCCGACTTATGTACAAGAGGACTGACCCTCTAACTTTCCTTGATTTGAACCTCTCTTTTGAGTCCAGTTTTCGATTCAGATGCTTCACTTCAGGTTTACTGTTTACCTTGGACCTTCTTATTGACGAAGAAACACAGAAATTGCACCCGAATTTTATGCAAACAGCACAATGCTGACTTAGGTACAAGAGGACTGACACTCTAACTTTCTATGATTTGAACCTCTACTGTGAGTCCAGTTTTAGATTCCGATGCTTTACATCAGGTTTACTGTATTCCTTGGACCTTCTTATTGACGATGAAGCACAGAAATAGCGTCGGAATTAAATACAAAAATGCACAATGCCGACTTAAGTACAAGAGGACTGACACTCTAATTTCTATGATTTGAACCTCCGCTGTGAGTCCAGTTTTGGATTCCGATGCTACACTTCAATTTCACTGTACACCTTGGACCTCGTTAATGACGATGAAACACAGAAATTGCATCGGAATTAAATTCAATAGGCACAATGCCGACTTAAGTACAAGAGGACTGACACTCTAACTTTCTATGATTTGAACCTCTCGTGTGAGTCCAGTCTTAGATTCCGATGCTTCACTTCAGGTTTACTGTTTACCTTGGACCTTCTTATTGATGATGATACACAGAAATTGCATTCGAATTTAATACAAAAGGCACAATGCCGACTTAAGTACAAAAGGACTGACACTCTAATTTTCTATCATTTGAACCTCTCCTGTGAGTCCAGTTTTAGATTCCGATTCTTCTCTTCAGGTTTACTGTGTTTCTTGGACCTTCTTATTGACGATGAAACACAGAATTTGCATCCAAATTTAACACAAAGGGCACAATGCCTACTTAAGCACTAGAGGACTGACACTCTAACTTTCTATGATTTGTACCTCTCCTGTGAGTCCAGTTTTAGTTTCCGATGCTTCACTTCCGGTTTACTGTATCCCTTGGACCTCCTTATTGACGATGAAACACTGATTTTGCATCCGAATTTAATACAAAAGGCACAATGCCGACTTAAGTACAGGAGAACTGACTCTCTAACTTTCTATGATTTGAACCACTCCTGTGTGTCCAGTCTCAGATTCCGATGCTTCACTTTAGGTTTACTGCATACCCGAATTTTATGCAAACAGCACAATGCTGACTTAGGTACAAGAGGACTGACACTCTAACTTTCTATGATTTGAACCTCTACTGTGAGTCCAGTTTTAGATTCCGATGCTTTACATCAGGTTTACTGTATTCCTTGGACCTTCTTATTGACGATGAAGCACAGAAATAGCGTCGGAATTAAATACAAAAATGCACAATGCCGACTTAAGTACAAGAGGACTGACACTCTAATTTCTATGATTTGAACCTCCGCTGTGAGTCCAGTTTTGGATTCCGATGCTACACTTCAATTTCACTGTACACCTTGGACCTCGTTAATGACGATGAAACACAGAAATTGCATCGGAATTAAATTCAATAGGCACAATGCCGACTTAAGTACAAGAGGACTGACACTCTAACTTTCTATGATTTGTACCTCTCCTGTGAGTCCAGTTTTAGTTTCCGATGCTTCACTTCCGGTTTACTGTATCCCTTGGACCTCCTTATTGACGATGAAGCACAGAAATTGCATCCGAATTTAATACAAAAGGCACAATGCCGACTTAAGTTCAAGAGGACTGACACTTTAATTTTCTATGACTTGAACCCCTACTGGGAGTCCAGTTTTAGATTCCGATGATTCACTTCAGGTTTACTGTACAACTTGGGCCTTCTTATTGACGATGAAGCACAGAAAATGCATCGGAATTACATTCAAAATTCACAATGCCGACTTAAGTACAAGAGGACTGACACTCTAACTTTCTATGATTTGAACCTCTCTTGTGAGTCCAGTTTTAGATTCAGATGCTTCACTTCAGGTTTACTGTTTACCTTGGACCTTCTTATTGACGATGAAACAGAGAAATTGCATCCGAATTTTATGCACAAGGCACAATGCAGACTTAGGTACAAGAGGACTGACACTCAAACTTTCTATGATTTGAACCTCTACTGTGGGTCCAGTTTTGGATTCCGATGCTTTACTTAAGGTTTACTGTATACCTTGGACCTTCTTATTGACGATGAAGCACAGAAATTGCGTCGGAATTAAATACAAAAATGCACAATGCCGGCTTAAGAACAAGAGGACTCACACTCTAACTTTCTATGATTTGAACCTCTGCTGTGAGTCCAGTTTTGGATTCCGATGTTTCACTTCAGGTTTACTGTATACCTTGGACCTTGTCAATGACGATGAAATACAGAAATTGCATCGGAATTAAATTCAAAACGCACAATGCCGACTTAAGTACAAGAGGACAGACACTCAAACTTTCTATGATTTGAACCTCTCCTGTGAGTCCAGTTTTAGATTCCGATGCTTCACTTCAAGTTTACTGTATCCCTTGGACCTTCTTATTGACGATAAAGCACAGATTTTGCATCCGAATTTAATACAAAAGGCACAATGCCGACTTAAGTACAAGAGGACTGACACTCAAACTTTCTATGATTTGAACCTCTCCTGTGAGTCCAGTTTTAGATTCCGATGCTTCACTTCAGGTTTACTGTATACATTGGACTTTCTTACTTACAATGGAACACAGAAATTGCATCCGAATTTGATACAAAGGGCACAATGCCGACTTAAGTACAAGCGGACTGACACTCTAACTTTCTATGATTTGAACCTCTGCTGTGAATCCAGTTTTAGATTCCGATGCTTCACTTCAGGTTTACTGTATCCCTTGGACCTTCTTATTGACGATGAAACACAGAAATTGCTTCCGAATTTAATACAAAAGGCACAATGTCGACATAAGTACAAGAGGACTGACACTCTAGATTTCTATGATTTGAACCTCTCCTGTGACTCCTGTTTTAGATTCCGATGCTTCACTTCCGGTTTACTGTATCCCTTGGACCTTCTTATTGACGATGAAGCAGAGATTTTGCATCTGAATTTAATACAAAAGGAACAATGCCGACTTTAGTACAAGAGGACTGACACTCTAACTTTCTATGATTTGAACCTCTCCTGTGAGTCCAGTTTTAGATTCCGATGCTACACTTCCGGTTTACTGTATCCCTTGGACCTTATTATTGACGATGAAGCACAGATTTTGCATCCGAATTTAATGCAAAATGCACAATGCCGACTTAAGTACAAGAGGATGGAGACTCTAACATTCTATGATTTGAACCTCTCCTGTGTGTACAGTGGTAGGTTCCGATGCTTCACTTCCGGTTTACTGTATACCTTGGACCTTCTTATTGACGATGAAGCACAGAAAATGCATCGGAATTAAATTCAAAATTCACAATTCCGACTTATGTACAAGAGGACTGACCCTCTAACTTTCTATGATTTGAACCTCTCTTTTGAGTCCAGTTTTAGATTCAGATGCTTCACTTCAGGTTTACTGTTTACCTTGGACCTTCTTATTGACGAAGAAACACAAAAAATTGCACCCGAATTTTAGGCAAACATCACAATGCTGACTTAGGTACAAGAGGACTGACACTCTAACTTTCTATGATTTGAACCACTACTGTGAGTCCAGTTTTAGATTCCGATGCTTTACTTCAGGTTTACTGCATACCTTGGACCTTCTTATTGACGAATAAGCACAGAAATAGCGTCGGAATTAAATACAAAAATGCACAATGCCCACTTAAGTACAAGAGGACTGACACTCTAACTTTCTATGATTTGAACCTCTGCTGTGAGTCCAGTTTTGGATTCCGATGCTACACTTCAAGTTCACTGTACACCTTGTACCTTGTTATTGACGATGAAACACAGAAATTGCATCGGAATTAAATTCAAAATTCACAATGCCGACTTATGTACAAGAGGACTGACCCTCTAACTTTCTATGATTTGAACCTCTCTTTTGAGTCCAGTTTTAGATTCAGATGCTTCACTTCAGGTTTACTGTTTACCTTGGACCTTCTTATTGACGATGAAACACAGAAATTGCATCCGAATTTAATACAAAAGGCACAATGCCGACCTAAGTACAAGAGGACTTACACTGTAACTTTCTATGATTTGAACCTCTCCTGTGAGTCCAGTTTTAGATTCCGATGCTTCACTTCAGGTTTACTGTATACCTTGCACCTTCTTATTGACGATGAAACACAGAAATTGCTTCCGAATTTAAAACAAAAGGAACAATGCCGACTTAAGTTCAAGACGATTGACACTTTAACTTTCTATGACTTGAACCCCTCCTGGGAGTCCAGTTTTAGATTCCGATTCTTCACTTCAGGTTTACTCTATCCCTTGGACCCTCTTATTGACGATGAAACACAGAAATTGCACCCGAATTTAATACAAATGACACAATGCCGACTTCAGTACAATAGGACTGACACTCTAAATTTCTATGATTTGAACCTCTCCTGTGAGTCCAGTTTTAGATGCCGATGCTTCACGTCAGGTTTACTGTATCTAGGGGACCAACTTATTGACGATGAAGCACAGGACTTGCATCGGAATTAAAACCAAAAGTCACAATGCCGAATTAAGTACAAGAGGACGGAGACTCTAACATTCTATGATTTTAACCTCTCCTGTGTGTACAGTGGTAGGTTCCGATGCTTCACTTCAGGTTTACTGTATACCTTGGACCCTCTTATTGACGATGAAGCACGGAAAATGCATCGGAATTAAATTCAAAATTCACAATGCCGACTTATGTACAAGAGGACTGACCCTCTAACTTTCTATGATTTGAACCTCTCTTTTGAGTCCAGTTTTAGATTCAGATGCTTCACTTCAGGTTTACTGTTTACCTTGGACCATCTTATTGACGAAGAAACACAGAAATTGCACCCGAATTTTATGCAAACAGCACAATGCTGACTTAGGTACAAGAGGACTGACACTCTAACTTTCTATGATTTGAACCTGTACTGTGAGTCCAGTTTTAGATTCCGATGCTTTACTTCAGGTTTACTGCATACCTTGGACCTTCTTATTGACGACGAAACACAGAAATAGCGTCGGAATTAAATACAAAAATGCACAATGCCGACTTAAGTACAAGAGGACTGACTCTCTAACTTTCTATGATTTGAACCTCTGCTGTGAGTCCAGTTTTGGATTCCGATGCTACACTTCAAGTTCACTGTACACTTTGGACCTTGTTATTGACGATGAAACACAGAAATTGCATCGGAATTAAATTCAAAAGGCACAATGCCGACTTAAGAACAAGAGGACTGACACACTAACTTTCTATGATTTGAACCTCTCGTGTGAGTCCAGTCTTAGATTCCGATGCTTCACTTCAGGTTTACTGTTTACCTTGGACCTTCTTATTGGCGATGAAGCACAGATTTTGCATTCGAATTTAATACAAAAGGCACAATGCCGACTTTAGTACAAGAGGACTGACACTCTAACTTTCTATGTTTTGAACCTCTCCCGTGAGTCCAGTTTTAGTTTCCGATGATTCACTTCAGGTTTACTGTATCCATTGGACCTTCTTATTGACGATGAAACACAGAAATTGCTTCCGAATTTAATACAAAAGGAACAATGTCGATTTAAGTACAAGAGGACTGACACTCTAACTTTCTATGATTTTAACCTCTCCTGTGAGTCCAGTCTTAGATTCCGATGCTTCACTTCAGGTTTACTGTATACCTTGGACCTTCTTATTGGCGATGAAACACAGAAATTGCATCCCAATTTAATACTAAAGGCACAATGCCGACTTAAGTACTAGAGGACTGACACTCTAATTTTCTATGATTTGAACCTCTCCTGTGAGTCCAGTTTTAGATTCCGAAGCTTCACTTCAGGCGTACTGAATACCTTGGACCTTCTTATTGACGATGAAACACAGAAATTGCATCCGAATTTAATACAAAAGGCACAATGCCGACCTAAGTACAAGAGGACTGACACTCTAGCTTTCGATGATTTGAACCTCTCCTGTGAGTCCAGATTTAGATTCCGATGCTTCACTTCACGTTTACTGTATCCCTTGCACGTTCTTATTGACGATGAAACACAGAAATTGCATCCGAATTTAATACAAAAGCTACAATGCCGACCTAAGTACAAGAGGACTTACACTGTAACTTTCTATGATTTTAACCTCTCCTGTGAGTCCAGTTTTAGATTCCGATGCTTCACTTCAGGTTTACTGTATACCTTGCACCTTCTTATTGACGATGAAACACAGAAATTGCATCCGAATTTAATACAAATGGCACAATGCCGACTTAAGCACAAGAGGACTGACACTCATACTTTCTTTTATTTGAACCTCTTCTGTGAGTCCAGTTTTAGATTCCGAAGCTTCACTTCAGGTTTACTGTATCCCTGGGACCTTCTTATTGACGATGAAACACAGAAATTGCATCCGAATTTAATACAAAAGTCACAATGCCGACTTAAGTACTAGAGGACTGACACCCTAACTTTCTATGATTTGAACCTCTCCTGTGAGTCCAGTTTTGGATTCTGATCCTAGACTTCAGGTTTGCTGTACCCCTTGGACCTTCTTATTGACGATGAAACACAGAAATTGCAACCGAATTTAAAACAAACGGCACAATGCCGACTTAAGTGCAAGAGGACTGACACTTTATCTTTCTATGACTTAAACCCCTCCTGGGAGTCCAGTTTTAGATTCCGATGCTTCAGTTCATGTTTACTGTATACCTTGGGCCTTCTTATTGACGAAGAAACACAGAAATTGCATCCGAATATAATACAAAAGGCACAATGCCGACTTAAGTACAAGGGGACTGACACTCCTACTTTCTATGATTTGAACCTCTCCTGTGAGCCCAGTTTTAGATTCCGATGCTTCACTTCAGGTTTACTGTATCCCTTGGACCATCTTATTGACGATAAAACACAGAAATTGCATCCGAATTTAATACAAAAGGCACAATGCCGACTTAAGTACAAGAGGACTGACACTCAAACTTTCTATGATTTGAACCTCTCCTGTGAGTCCAGTTTTGGATTCCGATGCCTCACTTCAGGTTTACTGTATACCTTGGACCTTCTTATTTACAATGAAACACAAAAATTGCATCCGAATTTAATACAAAGAGCACAATGCCGACTTAAGTACATGCGGACTGACACTCTAACTTTGTACGATTTGAACCTCTCCTGTGAATCCAGTTTTAGATTCCGATACTTCACTTCAGGTTTTCTGTATCGCTTGGACCTTCTTATTGACGATGAAACACAGAAATTGCTTCCGAATTTAATACAAAAGGCACAATGTCGACTTAAGTACAAGAGGACTGACTCTCTAACTTTCTATGATTTGAACCACTCCTGAGAGTCCAGTTTTAGATTCCGATGCTTCACTTCCGGTTTACTGTATCCGTTGGACCTTCTTATTGACGATGAAGCACAGATTTTCCATCCGAATTTAATACAAAAGGCACAATGCCGACTTTAGTACAAGGATACTGACACTCTAACTTTCTATGATTTGAACCACTCCTGTGTGTCCAGTTTTAGATTCCGATGCTTCCCTTCAGGTTAACTGTATCCCTTGGACCCTCTTATTGACGATGAAACACAGAAATTGCTTCCGAATTTAATACAAAAGGCACAATGTCGACTTAAGTACAAGGGGACTGACTCTCTAACTTTCTATGATTTGAACCTCTCCTGTGAGTCCTGTTTTAGATTCCGATGCTTCACTTCCGGTTTACTGTAGACCTTGGACCTTCTTATTGGCGATGAAACAAAGAAATTGCATCCGAATTTGATACAAGAGGCACAATGCCGAGTTAACCACAATAGGACTGACACTCTAACTTTCTATGATTTGAACCTCTCCTGTCAGTCCAGATTTAGATTCCGATGCTTCACTTCAGGTTTACTGGATACGTTGGACCTTCTTATTGACGATGAAACACAGAAATTGCATCGGAATTAAATTCAAAAGGCACAATGCCGACTTAAGTACAAGAGGACTGACACTCCTACCTTCTTTGATCTGAAACTCTCCTGTGAGTCCAGTTTTAGATTCCGGTGCTTCACGTCAGGTTTACTGTATCCCCGGGACCTTCTTATTGACGATGAAGCACAGAAATTGCATCGGAATTAAATTCAAAAGGCACAATGCCGACTTAAGTACAAGAGGACGGGTGCTCTATCGTTCTATGATTTGAACCTCTCCTGTGAGTACAGTTTTTGATTCCGATGCTTCACTTCAGGTTTACTGTATACCTTGGACCTTCTTATTGACGATGAAGCTTAGAAAATGCATCGGAAATAAATTCAAAATTTACAATGCCGACTTAAGTACAAGAGGACTGCAATCTAATTTTCTATGATTTGAACCTCTCTTGTGAGTCCACGTTTATATTCAGATGCTTCACTTCAGGTTTACTGTTTACTTTGGACCTTCTTACTGACGATGAAACACAGAAATTGCATCCGAATTTTATGCAAAAGGCACAATGCTGACTTAGGTACAAGAGGACTGACACTCTAACTTTCTATGATTTGAACCCCTACTGTGAGTCCAGTTTTAGATTCCGATGCGTTACTTCAGGTTTACTGTATACCTTAAACCTTCTTATTGACGATGAAGCACAGAAATTGCGTCGGAAATAAATACAAAAATGCACAATGCCGGCTTAAGTACAAGAGGACTGACACCCTAACTTTCTATGATTTGAACCTCTGCTGTGAGTCCAGTTCTGGATTCCGATGCTTCACTTCAGGTTTACTGTATACCTTGGACCTTCTTATTGACGATGGAACACAGAAATTGCATCGGAATTAAATTCAAAAGGCACAATGTAGACTTAAGTACAAGTGAACCGACACTCTAACTTTCTATGATTTGAACCTCTCCTGTGAGTCCAGTCTTAGATTCCGATGCTTCACTTCAGGTTTACTGTATACCTTGGACTTTCTTATTGACGATGAAACACAGTAATTGCATCGGAATTAAATTCAAAAGGCACAATGCCGACTTTTGTACAAGAGGACTGACACTCCAACTTTCTATGATTTGAAACTCTCCTGTGAGTCCTGTTTTAGATTCCGATGCTTCCCTTCAGGTTTACTGTTTCCCTGGGACCTTCTTATTGACGATGAAGCACAGAAATTGCATCGGAATTAAATTCAGAAGGCACAATGACGACTTAAGTACAAGAGGACTGACACTCAAATTTTCTCTGATTTGAAACCCTTCTGTGAGTCCAGTTTTAGATTACGATGCTTCACTTAAGATTTACTGTATACCTTGGACCTTCTTATTGACGAAGAAACACAGAAATTGCATCGGAATTTAATACAAAAGCCACAATGCCGACTTAAGTACAAGAGGACTGACACTCTAACTTTCTGTGATTTGAACCTCTCCTGTGAGTTCAGTCTTAGATTCCGATGCTTCACTTCTGGCCTACTGTTTACCTTGGACCTTCTTATTGACGAAGAAACACAGAAATTGCATCGGAATTTAATACAAAAGCCACAATGCCGACTTAAGTACAAGAGGACTGACACTCTAACTTTCTGTGATTTGAACCTCTCCTGTGAGTTCAGTCTTAGATTCCGATGCTTCACTTCTGGCCTACTGTTTACCTTGAACCTTCTTATTGACGATGAAACACAGACATTGCATTCGAATTTAATACAAATGGCACAATGCCGACTTAAGTACAAGAGGACTGACACTCCTACTTTCTATGATTTGAACCTCTCCTGTGAGTCCAGTTTTAGATTCCGATGCTTCACCTTAGGTTTACTGTATCCCTTGGACATAATTATTGACGATAAAATACAGAAATTGCATCCAAATTTAATACAAAAGGCACAATGCCGCGTTAAGTACAAGAGGAACGACACTCTAACTTTCTATGATTTGAACCTCTCCTGTGAGTCCAGTTTTAGATTCCGATGCTTCACTTCAGGTTTACTGTATCACTTGGACCTTCTTATTGACGATGAAGCACAGATTTAGCATCCGAATGTAATACAAAAGGCACAATTCCGACTTAAGTACAAGAGGACTGACACTCAAACTTTCTATGATTTGAACCTCTCCTGTGAGTCCAGTTTTGGATTCCGATGCTTCACTTCAGGTTTACTGTATACCTTGGAACTTCTTATTTACAATGAAATACAGAAATTGAATCCGAATTTAATACAAAGGGCACAATGCCGACTTATGTACAAGCAGACTGACACTCTAACTTTCTATGATTTGAACCTCTCGCGTGAATCCAGTTTTAGATTCCGATGCTTCACTTCAGGTTTACTGTATCCCTTGGACCATCTTATTGACGATAAAACACAGAAATTTCATCCGAATTTAATACAAAAGGCACAATTCCGATTTAAGTACAAGAGGACTGACACTCAAACTTTCTATGATTTGAACCTCTCCTGTGAGTCCAGTTTTGGATTCCGATTCCTCACTTCAGGTTTACTATATACCTTGGACCTTCTTATTTACAATGAAACACAGAAATTGCATCCGAATTTAATACAAAGGGCACAATACCGACATAAGTACAAGCGGACTGACACTCTAACTTTCTATGATTTGAACCTCTCTTGTGAATCCAGTTTTAGATTCCGATGCTTCACTTCAGGTTTACTGTATCGCATGGACGCTCTTATTGACGATGAAACACAGAAATTGCTTCCGAATTTAATACAAAAGGCACAATGTCGACTTAAGTACAAGAGGACTGACACTCTAACTTTCTATGATTTGAACCACTCCTGTGAGTCCAGTATTAGATTCCGATGCTTCACTTCCGGTTTACTGTATCCCATCGACCTTCTTATTGACGATGAAGCACAGATTTTGCATCCAAATTTAATACAAAAGGCACAATGCCGACTTTAGTACAAGAGGACTGACACTCTAACTTTCTATGATTTGAACCAATCCTGTGTGTCCAGTCTTAGATTCCGATGCTTCACTTCTGGATTACTGTATACGTTGGACCTTCTTATTGACGATGAAACACAGAAATTGCATCCGAATTTAATACAACGGGCACAATGCCGACTTAAGTACAAGAGGACTGACACTCTAACTCTCTATGATTTGAACCTCTCCTGTGAGTCCAGTTTTAGATTCCGATGCTTCACTTCAGGTGTAGTGTATACCTTGGACGTTCTAATTTACAATGAAACACAGATGTTGCATCCGAATTTAATACAAAAGGCACAATGCTGACTTAAGTACAAGCGGACTAACTCTAACTTTCTATGATTTGAACCTCTCCTGTGAATCCAGTTTTAGATTCCGATGCTTCCCTTCAGGTTTACTGTATCCATTGGACCCTCTTTTTGACGATGAAACACAGAAATTGCTTCCGAATTCATTACAAAAGGCACAATGTCGACTTAAGTACAAGAGGACTGACTCTCTAAATTTCTATGATTTGAACCTCTCCTGTGAGTCCTGTTTTAGATTCCGATGCCTCACTTCCGGTTAACTGTATCCCTTGGACCCCCTTATTGACGATGAAGCGCAGATTTTGCATCCGAATTTAATACAAAAGGCACAATGCCGACTTAAGTACAAGAGGACTGACACTCTAACTTTCTATGATTTGAACCTCTCCTGTGAGTCCAGTTTTAGATGCCGATGCTTCACTTCAGGTTTACTGTATACCCTGGACCTTCTTATTGACGATGAAGCACAAAAATTGCATCCGAATTTAATACAAAAGGCACAATGCCGACTTAAGTACAAAGGGACTGACACTCTAACTTTCTATGATTTGAACCTCTCCTGTGAGTCCCATTTTAGATTCCGATGCTTCACTTCAGGATTACTGTATACGTTGGACCTTCTTATTGACGATGAAACACAGAAATTGCATCCGAATTTAATACAACAGGCACAATGCCGACTTAAGTACAAGAGGACTGACACTCTAACTCTCTATGATTTGAACCTCTCCTGTGTGTCCAGTTTTAGATTCCTATGCTTCACTTCAGGTGTAGTGTATACCTTGGACGTTCTTATTTACAATGAAATACAGACGTTGCATCTGAATTTAATACAAAAGGCACAATGCTGACTTAAGTTCAATCGGACTGACACTCTAACTTTCTATGTTTGGAACCTCTCCTGAGAATCCATTTTTAGATTCCGATGCTTCCCTTCTGGTTAACTGTATCCCTTGGACCCTCTTATTGACGATGAAACACAGAAATTGTTCCGAATTTAATACAAAAGGCACAATGTCGACTTAAGTACAAGGGGACTGAGTCTCTAACTTTCTATGATTTGAACCTCTCCTGTGAGTCCTGTTTTAGATTCCGATGCTTCACTTCCGGTTTACTGTAGACCTTGGACCTTCTTATTGACGATGAAACAAAGAAATTGCATCCGAATTTGATACAAGAGGCACAATGCCGAGTTAACCACAATAGGACTGACACTCTAACTTTCTATGATTTCAACCTCTCCTGTCAGTCCAGATTTAGATTCCGATGCTTCACTTCAGGTTTACTGGATACGTTGGACCTTCTTATTGACGATGAAACACAGAAATTGCATCGGAATTAAATTGAAAAGGCACAATGCCGACTTAAGTACAAGAGGACTGACACTCCTACCTTTTTTGATCTGAAACTCTCCTGTGAGTCCAGTTTTAGATTCCGGTGCTTCACGTCAGGTTTACTGTATCCCCGGGACCTTCTTATTGACGATGAAGCACAGAAATTGCATCGGAATTAAATTCAAAAGGCACAATGCCGACTTAAGTACAAGAGGACGGGTGCTCTATCATTCTATGATTTGAACCTCTCCTGTGAGTACAGTTTTTGATTCCGATGCTTCACTTCAGGTTTACTGTATACCTTGGACCTTCTTATTGACGATGAAGCTTAGAAAATGCATCGGAATTAAATTCAAAATTTACAATGCCGACTTAAGTACAAGAGGACTGCAATCTAATTTTCTATGATTTGAACCTCTCTTGTGAGTCCACTTTTATATTCAGATGCTTCACTTCAGGTTTACTGTTTACTTTGGACCTTCTTACTGACGATGAAACACACAAATTGCATCCGAATTTTATGCAAAAAGCACAATGCTGACTTAGGTACAAGAGGACTGACACTCTAACTTTCTATGATTTGAACCCCTACTGTGAGTCCAGTTTTAGATTCCGATGCGTTACTTCAGGTTTACTGTATACCTTAAACCTTCTTATTGACGATGAAGCACAGAAATTGCGTCGGAAATAAATACAAAAATGCACAATGCCGGCTTAAGTACAAGAGGACTGACACCCTAACTTTCTATGATTTGAACCTCTGCTGTGAATCCAGTTCTGGATTCCGATGCTTCACTTCAGGTTTACTGTATACCTGGGACCTTCTTATTGACGATGGAACACAGAAATTGCATCGGAATTAAATTCAAATGGCACAATGTAGACTTAAGTACAAGTGAACCGACACTCTAACTTTCTATGATTTGAACCTCTCCTGTGAGTCCAGTTTTAGACTCCGATGCTTCACTTCAGGTTTACTGTATACCTTGGACTTTCTTATTGACGATGAAACACTGATTTTGCATCGGAATTAAATTCAAAAGGCACAATGCCGACTTTTGTACAAGAGGACTGACACTCCAACTTTCTATGATTTGAAACTCTCCTGTGAGTCCAGTTTTAGATTCCGATGCTTCCCTTCAGGTTTACTGTTTCCCTGGGACCTTCTTATTGACGATGAAGCACAGAAATTGCATCGGAATTAAATTCAAAAGGCACAATGACGACTTAAGTACAAGAGGACTGACACTCAAATTTTCTCTGATTTGAAACCCTTCTGTGAGTCCAGTTTTAGATTACGATGCTTCACTTAAGATTTACTGTATACCTTGGACCTTCTTATTGACGATGAAACACAGAAATTGCATCGGAATTTAATACAAAAGCCACAATGCCGACTTAAGTACAAGAGGACTGACACTCTAACTTTCTGTGATTTGAACCTCTACTGTGAGTTCAGTCTTAGATTCCGATGCTTCACTTCAGGCCTACTGTTTACCTTGAACCTTCTTATTGACGATGAAACACAGACATTGCATTCGAATTTAATACAAAAGGCACTATGCCGACTTAAGTACTAGGGGACTGACACTCTAACTTTCTATGATTTGAACCCCTCCTGTGAGTCCAGTATTAGATTCTGATCCTACACTTCAGGTTTGCTGTATTCGTTGGATCTTCTTATTGAAGGTGAAACGCAGAAATTGCATCCGAATTTAAAACAAAAGCCACAATGCCGACTTAAGTTCAAGAGGACTGACACTTTAACTTTCTATGACTTGAACCCCTCCAGGGAGTCAAGTTTTAGATTCCGATGCTTCAGTTCAGGTTTACTGTATCCCTTGGACCTTCTTATTGACGAAGAAACACAGAAATTTCAACCGAATATAATCCAGAAGGCACAATGCCGACTTAAGTACAAGAGGGCTGATACTCAAACTTTCTATGATTTGAACCTCTCCTGTGAGTCCAGTTTTAGATTCCGATGCTTCACTTCAGGTTTACTCTATCCCTTGGACCCTCTTATTGACGATGAAACACAGTAATTGCATCCGAATTTTATACAAATGGCACAATGCCGACTTAAGTACAAGAGGACTGACACTCCTACTTTCTATGATTTGAACCTCTCATGTGAGTCCAGTTTTAGATTCCGATGCTTCACCTTAGGTTTACTGTATCCCTTGGACATAATTATTGACGATAAAATACAGAAATTGCATCCAAATTTAATACAAAAGGCACAATGCCGCGTTAAGTACAAGAGGAACGACACTCTAACTGTCTATGATTTGAACCTCTCCTGTGAGTCCAGTTTTAGATTCCGATGCTTCACTTCAGGTTTACTGTATCACTTGGCCCTTCTTATTGACGATGAAGCACAGATTTAGCATCCGAATGTAATACAAAAGGCACAATTCCGACTTAAGTACAAGAGGACTGACACTCAAACTTTCTATGATTTGAACCTCTCCTGTGAGTCCAGTTTTGGATTCCGATGCTTTACTTCAGGTTTACTGTATACCTTGGACCTTCTTATTTACAATGAAATACAGAAATTGAATCCGAATTTAATACAAAGGGCACAATGCCGACTTATGTACAAGCAGACTGACACTCTAACTTTCTATGATTTGAACCTCTCGCGTGAGTCCAGTTATAGATTCCGATGCTTCACTTCAGGTTTACTGTATCCCTTGGACCTTCTTATTGACGATAAAACACAGAAATTGCATCCGAATTTAATACAAAAGGCACAATTCCGACTTAAGTTCAAGAGGACTGACACTCTAACTCTCTATGATTTGAACCTCTCCTGTGAGTCCAGTTTTAGATTCCGATGCTTCACTTCAGGTGTAGTGTATACCTTGGACGTTCTTATTTACAATGAAACACAGATGTTGCATCCGAATTTAATACAAAAGGCACAATGCTGACTTAAGTACAAGCGGACTGACACTCTAACTTTCTATGATTTGAACCTCTCCTGTGAATCCAGTTTTAGATTCCGATGCTTCCCTTCAGGTTTACTGTATCCATTGGACCCTCTTATTGACGATGAAACACAGAAATTGCTTCCGAATTCATTACAAAAGGCACAATGTCGACTTAAGTACAAGAGGACTGACTCTCTAAATTTCTATGATTTGAACCTCTCCTGTGAGTCCTGTTTTAGATTCCAATGCCTCACTTCCGGTTAACTGTATCCCTTGGACCCCCTTATTGACGATGAAGCGCAGATTTTGCATCCGAATTTAATACAAAAGGCACAATGCCGACTTAAGTACAAGAGGACTGACACTCTAACTTTCTATGATTTGAACCTCTCCTGTGAGTCCAGTTTTAGATTCCGATGCTTCACTACAGGTTTACTATAGACCTTGGACCTTCTTATTGACGATGAAACAAAGAAATTGCATCCGAATTTAATACAAGAGGCACATTGCCGACGTAACCACAATAGGACAGGTTTACTGTATACGTTGGACCTTCTTATTGACGATGAAACACAGAAATTGCATCGGAATTAAATTCAAAAGGCACAATGCCGACATAAGTAAAAAAGGGGACTGACACTCCTACCTTCTTTGATTTGATACTCTCCTGTGAGTCCAGTTTTAGATTCCGGTGCTTCACGTCAGGTTTACTGTATCCCTGGGAGCTTCTTATTGACGACGAAGCACAGAAATTGCATTGGAATTATATTCAAAAGGCACAATGCCGACTTAAGTACAAGAGGACGGATACTCTAACATTCTATGATTTGAACCTCTCCTGTGAGTACAGTTTTAGATTCCGATGCTTCACTTCAGGTTTACTGTATACCTTGGAGCTTCTTATTGACGATGAACCACAGAAAATGCATCGGAATTAAATTCAAAATTCACAATGCCGACTTAAGTACAAGAGGACTGACGCTCTAACTTTCTATGATTTGAACCGCTCCTGTGAGACCAATTTTAGATTCCGATGCTTCACTTCAGGTTTACTGTATACCTTCGACTTTCTTATTGACGATGAAACACAGTAATTGCATCGGAATTAAATTCAAAAGGCGCAATGAGGATTTATGTACAAGCGGACTGACACTCCAACTTTCTATGATTTGAAACTCTCCTGTGAGTCCAGTTTTAGATTCCGATGCTTCACTTCAGATTTACTGTATCCCTGGGACCGTCTTATTGACGATGATGCACAGAAATTGCATCGGAATTAAATTCAAAAGGCACAATGCCGACTTAAGTACAAGAGGACTGACACTCAAGTTATCTCTGATTTGAAACTTTTCTGTGAGTCCAGTTTTAGATTCCGATGCTTCACTTAAGATTTACTGTATACCTTGGACCTTCTTATTGACGATGAAACACAGACATTGCATTCGAATTTAATACAAAAGGCACTATGCCGACTTATGTACAAGAGGACTGACACTCTAATTTTCTATGATTTGAACCTCTCCTGTGAGTCCAGTTTTAGATTCCGATGCTACACTTCAGGTTTACTGTATCCCTTGGACCTTTTTATTGACGAAGAAACACAGAAATTTCAACCGAATATAATCCAGAAGGCACAATGCCGACTTAAGTACAAGAGGACTGATACTCTAACTTTCTATGATTTGAACCTCTCCTGTGAGTCCAGTTTTAGATTCCGATGCTTCACTTCAGGTTTACTCTATCCCTTGGACCCTCTTATTGACGATGAATCACAGAAATTGCAGCCGAATTTAATACAAATGGCACAATGCCGACTTAAGTAGAAGATGACTGACACTCCTGCTTTCTATGATTTGAACCTCTCCTATGAGTACAGTTTTAGATTCCAATGCTTCACTTTAGGTTTACTGTATCCCTTGGACCTTCTTATTGACGATGAAACACAGAGATTGCATCGGAATTAAATTCAAAAGGCTCAATGCCGACTTAAGTACAAGAGGACCGACACTCTAAATTTCTATGATTTGAACCTCTCCTGTAAGTCCAGATTTAGATTCCAATGCTTCACTTCAGGTTTACTGTTTACGTTGGACCTTCTTGTTGACGATGAAACACAGAAATTGCATCGGAATTAAATTCAAAAGGCACAATGCCGACATAAGTACAAGAGGACTGACACTCCTACCTTCTTTGATTTGAAACTCTTCTGTGAGTCCAGTTTTAGATGCCGGTGCTTCACGTCAGGTTTACTGATTACCTTGGACCTTCCTATTGACGATGAAACACAGACATTGCATTCGAATTTAATACAAAAGGCACTATGCCGACTTTTGTACAAGAGGACTGACACTCTAATTTTCTATGATTTGAACCCCTCCTGTGAGTCCAGTATTAGATTCTGATCCTACACTTCAGGTAGGCTGTATCCCTTGGACCTTCTTATTGACGGTGAAACACAGAAATTGCATCCGAATTTAAAACAAAAGGCACAATGCCGACTTAAGTTCAAGAGGACTGACACTTTAACTTTCTATGACTTGAACCCCTCCAGGGAGTCCAGTTTTAGATTCCGATGCTTCAGTTCAGGTTTACTGTATCCCATGGACCTTCTTATTGACGAAGAAACACAGAAATTTCAACCGAATATAATCCAGAAGGCACAATGCGGACTTATGTACAAGAGGACTGATACTCTAACTTTCTATGATTTGAACCTCTCCTGTGAGTCCAGTTTTAGATTCCGATGCTTCACTTCAGGTTTATTCTATCCCTTGGACCCTCTTATTGACGATGAATCACAGAAATTGCAGCCGAATTTAATACAAATGGCACAATGCCGACTTAAGTAGAAGATGACTGACACTCCTACTTTCTATGATTTGAACCTCTCCTGTGAGTACAGTTTTAGATTCCGATGCTTCACTTTAGGTTTACTGTCTCCCTTGGACCTTCTTATTGACGATGAAACACAGAGATTGCATCAGAATTAAATTCAAAAGGCACAATGCCGACTTAAGTACAAGTGGACCGACACTCTAACTTTCTATGATTTGAACCTCTCCGGTGAGTCCAGTTTTAGATTCCGATGCTTCACTTCAGGTTTACTGTATACCTTGGACTTTCTTATTGACGATGAAACACAGTAATTGCATCGGAATTAAATTCAAAATGCACAATGCCGACTTAAGTACAAGAGGACTGACACTCCAACTTACTAAGATTTGAAACTCTCCTGTGAGTCCAGTTTTAGATTCCGATGCATCACTTCAGGTTTACTGTATCCCCTGGACCTTCTTATTAACGATGGAGCACAGAAATTGCATCCGAATTTAATACAAATGGCACAATGCCGACTTAAGTACAAGAGGACTGACACTCCTACTTTCTATGATTCGAACCTCTCCTGTGAGTCCAGTTTTAGATTCCGATGCTTCACTTTATATTTACTGTATCCCTTGGACCTTCTTATTGACGATGAAACACAGAGATTGCATCGGAAATAAATTCAAAATGCTCAATGCCGACTTAAGTACAAGAAAACCGACACTCTAACTTTCTACGATTTGAACCTCTCCTGTGAGTCCAGTTTTAGATTCTGATGTTTCACTTCAGGTTTACTGTAGACCTTGGACCTTCTTATTGACGATGAAACAAAGAAATTGCATCCGAAATTAATACAAGAGGCACAATGCCGACTTAACCGCAATAGGACTGACACTCTAACTTTCTATGATTTGAACCTCTCCTGTGAGTCCAGCTAAGGATTCCGATGCTTCACTTCAGGTTTACTGAATACCTTTGACCTTATTATTGACGATGAAACACAGAGATTGCATCGGAATTAAATTCAAAAGTTTCAATGCCGACTTAAGCACAAGAGGACGGATACTCTAACATTCTATGATTTGAACCTCTCCTGTGAGTACAGTTTTAGATTCCGATGCTTCACGTCAGGTTTACTGTATACCTTGGACCTTCATATTGACGATGATACACAGAAATTGCATCGGAACTAAATTCAAAATTCACAATGCCGACTTAAGTACAAGAGGACTGACAATCTAACTTTCTATGATTTGAACCTCTCTTGTGAGTCCACTTTTATATTCAGATGCTTAACCTCAAGTTTACTGTTTACTTTGGACCTTCTTATTGACGATGAAACACAGAAATTGCATCCGAATTTTATGCAAAACGCACAATGCTGACTTAGGTACAAGAGGACTGTCACTCTAACTTTCTATGATTTGAACCTCTACTGTGAGTCCAGTTTTAGATTCCGATGCTTTACTTCAGGTTTACTGTATACTGTTCTTATTGACGATGAAGCACAGAAATTGCGTCGGAATTAAATACAAAAATGCACAATGCCGGCTTAAGTACAAGAGGACTGACACTCTAACTCTCTATGATTTGAACCTCTCCTGTGAGTCCAGTTTTAGATTCCGATGCTTCACTTCAGGTGTAGTGTATACCTTGGACGTTCTTATTTACAATGAAACACAGATGTTGCATCCGAATTTAATACAAAGGCACAATGCTGACTTAAGTACAAGCGGACTGACACTCTAACTTTCTATGATTTGAACCTCTCCTGTGAATCCAGTTTTAGATTCCGATGCTTCCCTTCAGGTTTACTGTATCCATTGGAAACTCTTATTGACGATGAAACACAGAAATTGCTTCCGAATTCATTACAAAAGGCACAATGTCGACTTAAGTACAAGAGGACTGACTCTCTAAATTTCTATGATTTGAACCTCTCCTGTGAGTCCTGTTTTAGATTCCGATGCCTCACTTCCGGTTAACTGTATCCCTTGGACCCCCTTATTGACGATGAAGCGCAGATTTTGCATCCGAATTTAATACAAAAGGCACAATGCCGACTTAAGTACAAGAGGACTGTTACTCTAACTCTCTATGATTTGAACCTCTCCTGTGAGTCCAGTTTTAGATTCCGGTGCTTCACGTCAGGTTTACTGTATCCCTGGGACCTTCTTATTGACGATGAAGCACAGAAATTGCATTGGAATTAAATTCAAAAGGCACAATGCCGACTTAAGTACAAGAGGACGGATACTCTAACAATCTATGATTTGAACCTCTCCTGTGAGTACAGTTTTAGATTCCGATGCTTCACTTCAGGTTTACCGAATACCTTGGACCTTCTTATTGACGATGAACCACAGAAAATGCATCGGAATTAAATTCAAAATTCACAATGCCGACTTAAGTACAAGAGGACTGACAATCTAACTTTCTATGATTTGAACCTCTCTTGTGAGTCCACTTTTATATTCAGATGCTTCACCTCAGGTTTACTGTTTACTTTGGACCTTCTTATTGACGATGAAACACAGAAATTGCATCCGAATTTTATGCAAAAGGCACAATGCTGACTTAGGTACAAGAGGACTGACGCTCTAACTTTCTATGATTTGAACCTCTACTGTGAGTCCAGTTTTAGATTCCGATGCTTTACTTCAGGTTTACAGTATACCTTAAACCTTCTTATTGACGATGAAGCACAGAAATTGCGTCGGAATTAAATACAAAAATTCACAATGCCGGCTTAAGTACAAGAGGACTGACACCCTTACTTTCTACGATTTGAACCTCTGCTGTGAGTCCAGTTCTGGATTCCGATGATTCACTTCAGGTCTACTGTATACCTTGGACCTTATTATTGACGATGAAACACAGAAATTGCATCGGAATTAAATACAAAATGCACAATGCAGACTTAAGTACAAGAGGACTGACACTCTAACTTTCTATGATTTGAACCTCTCCTGTGAGTCCAGTTTTACATTCTGATGCTTCACTTGTGGTTTACTGTATCCCTTGGATCTTCTTATTGACGATCAAACACAGAAATTGCATCCGAATTTAATAAAAAGGCACACTGCCGACTTAAGTACAAGAAGACTGACACTCCTGCTTTCTATGATTTGAACCGCTCCTGTGAGTCCAATTTTAGATTCCGATGCTTCACTTCAGGTTTACTGTATACCTTGGACTTTCTTATTGACGATGAAACACAGTAACTGCATCGGAATTAAATTCAAAAGGCACTATGAGGATTTATGTACAAGCGGACTGACACTCCAACTTTCTATGATTTGAAACTCTCCTGTGAGTCCAGTTTTAGATTCCGATGCTTCCCTTCAGATTTACTGTATCCCTGGGACCGTCTTATTGACGATGAAGCACAGAAATTGCATCGGAATTAAATTCAAAAGAAACAATGCCGACTTAAGTACAAGAGGACTGACACTCAAGTTATCTCTGATTTGAAACTTTTCTGTGAGTCCAGTTTTAGATTCCGATGCTTCACTTAAGATTTACTGTATACCTTGGACCTTCTTATTGACGATGAAACACAGACATTGCATTCGAATTTAATACAAAAGGCACTATGCCGACTTATGTACAAGAGGACTGACACTCTAATTTTCTATGATTTGAACCTCTCCTGTGAGTCCAGTTTTAGATTCCGATGCTTTACTTCAGGTTTACTCTATCCCTTGGACCCTCTTATTGAGGATGAATCACAGAAATTGCAGCCGAATTTAATACAAATGGCACAATGCCGACTTAAGTAGAAGATGAATGACACTCCTGCTTTCTATGATTTGAACCTCTCCTGTGAGTACAGTTTTAGATTCCGATGCTTCACTTTAGGTTTACTGTATCCCTTGGACCTTCTTATTGACGATGAAACACAGAGATTGCATCGGAATTAAATTCAAAAGGCTCAATGCCGACTTAAGTACAAGAGGACCGACACTCTAAATTTCTATGATTTGAATCTCTCCTGTAAGTCCAGATTTAGATTCCAATGCTTCACTTCAGGTTTACTGTTTACGTTGGACCTTCTTGTTGACGATGAAACACAGAAATTGCATCGGAATTAAATTCAAAAGGCACAATGCCGACATAAGTACAAGAGGACTGACACTCCTACCTTCTTTGATTTGAAACTCTTCTGTGAGTCCAGTTTTAGATTCCGGTGCTTCACGTCAGGTTTACTGTTTACCTTGGACCTTCTTATTGACGATGAAACACAGACATTGCATTCGAATTTAATACAAAAGGCACTATGCCGACTTTTGTACAAGAGGACTGACACTCTAATTTTCTATGATTTGAACCTCTCCTGTGAGTCCAGTTTTAGATTCCGATGCTTCACTTCAGGTTTACTGAATCCCTTGGACCTTCTTATTCACGATGAAACACAGAAATTGCATTCGAATTTATTACAAAAGGCACAATGCCGACTCAAGTACTAGGGGACTGACACTCTAACTTTCTATGATTTGAACCCCTCATGTGAGTCCAGTATTAGATTCTGATCCTACACTTTAGGTTTGCTGTATCCCTTGGACCTCCTTATTGACGGTGAAACACAGAAATTGCATCCGAATTTAAAACAAAATGCACAATGCCGACTTAAGTTCAAGAGGACTGACACTTTAACTTTCTATGACTTGAACCCCTCCAGGGAGTCCAGTTTTAGATTCCGATGCTTCAGTTCAGGTTTACTGTATCCCTTGGACCTTCTTATTGACGAAGAAACACAGAAATTTCGACCGAATATAATCCAGAAGGCACAATGCCGACTTATGTACAAGAGAACTGATACTCTAACTTTCTATGATTTGAACCTCTCCTGTGAGTCCAGTTTTAGATTCCGATGCTTCACTTCAGGTTTACTCTATCCCTTGGACCATCTTATTGACGATGAATCAAAGAAATTGCAGCCGAATTTAATACAAATGGCACAATGCCGACTTAAGTAGAAGATGACTGACACTCCTACTTTCTATGATTTGAACCTCTCCTGTGAGTACAGTTTTAGATTCCGATGCTTCACTTTAGGTTTACTGTATCCCTTGGACCTTCTTATTGACGATGAAACACAGAGATTGCATCGGAATTAAATTCAAAATGCTCAATGCCGACTTAAGTACAAGAGGACCGACACTCTAACTTTCTATGATTTAAACCTCTCCGGTGAGTCCAGATTTAGATTCCAATGCCTCCCTTCAGGTTTACTGTATACGTTGGACCTTCTTATTGACGATGAAACACAGAAATTGCATCGGAATTAAATTCAAAAGGCACAATGCCGACATAAGTACAAGAGGACTGACACTCCTACCTTCTTTGAATTGAAACTCTTCTGTGAGTCCAGTTTTAGATTCCGGTGCTTCACGTCAGGTTTACTGTATCCCTGGGACCTTCTTATTGACGATGAAGCACAGAAATTGCATCGGAACTATATTCAAAAGGCACAATGCCGACTTAAGTACAAGTGGACGGATACTCTAACATTCTATGATTTGAACCTCTCCTGTGAGTACAGTTTTAGATTCCGATGCTTCACTTCAGGTTTACTGTATACCTTGGACCTTCTTATTGACGATGAAGCACAGAAAATGCATCGGAATTAAATTCAAAATTCACAATGCCGACTTAAGTACAAGAGGACTGACAATCTAACTTTCTATGATTTGAACCTGTCTTGTGAGTCCACTTTTATATTCAGATGCTTCACCTCAGGTTTACTGTTTACTTTGGACCTTCTTATTGACGATGAAACACAGAAATTGCATCCAAATTTTATGCCAAAGGCACATTGCTGACTTAGGTACAAGAGGACTGACACTCTAACTTTCTATGATTTGAACCTCTACTGTGAGTCCAGTTTTAGATTCCGATGCTTTACTTCATGTTTACTGTATACCTTAAACCTTCTTATTGACGATGAAGCACAGAAATTGCGTCGGAATTAAATACAAAAATGCACAATGCCGGCTTAAGTACAGGAGGACTGACACCCTAACTTTCTATGATTTGAACCTCTGCTGTGAGTCCAGTTCTGGATTCCGATGCTTCACTTCAGGTTTACTGTATACCTTGGACCTTATTATTGACGATGAAACACAGAAATTGCATCGGAATTAAATTCAAAAGGCACAATGCCGACTTAAGTACAAGTGGACCGACACTCTAACTTTCTATGATTTGAACCTCTCCGGAGAGTCCAGTTTTAGATTCCGATGCTTCACTTCAGGTTTACTGTATACCTTGGACTTTCTTATTGACGATGAAACACAGCAATTGCATCGGAATTAAATTCAAAATGCACAATGCCGACTGAAGTACAAGAGGACTGACACTCCAACTTACTAAGATTTGAAACTCTCCTGTGAGTCCAGTTTTAGATTCCGATGCTTCACTTCAGGTTTACTGTATCCCTGGGACCTTCTTATTAACGATGAAGCACAGAAATTGCATCGAAATTAAATTCAAAAGGCACAATGCCGACTTAAGTAAAAGAGGACTGACACTCAAATTTTCTCTGATTTGAAACACATCCATGAGTCCAGTTTTAGATTCCGATGCTTCACTTAAGATTTACTGTATACCTTGGACCTTCTTATTGACGATGAAACACAGAAATTGCATCCCAATTTAATACAAAAGTCACAATGCCGACTGAAGTACAAGAGGACTAATACTCTAACTTTCTATCATTTGAAACTCTCCTGTGAGTTCAGTCTTAGATTCCGATGCTTCACTTCAGGCTTACTGTTTACCTTGGACCTTCTTATTGACGATAAAACACAGACATTGCATTCGAATTTAATACAAAAGGCACTATGCCGACTTAAGTACAAGAGGACTGACACTCTAATTTTCTATGATTTGAACCTCTCCTGTGAGTCCAGTTTTAGATTCCGATGCTTCACTTCAGGTTTACTGTATCCCTTGGACCTTCTTATTGACGATGAAACACAGAAATTGCATCCGAATTTATTCCAAAAGGCACAATGCCGACTTAAGTACTAGGGGACTGACACTCTAACTTTCTATGATTTGAACCTCTCCTGTGAGTCCAGTTTTAGATTCCGATGCTTCACTTTACATTTACTGTATCCCTTGGACCTTCTTATTGACGATGAAACACAGAGATTGCATCGGAATTAAATTCAAAAGGCTCAATGCCGACTTAAGTACAAGAGGACCGACACTCTAATTTTCTACGATTTGAACCTCTCCTGTGAGTCCAGTTTTAGATTCTGATGCTTCACTTCAGGTTTACTGTAGACCTTGGACCTTCTTATTGACGATGTAACAAAGAAATTGCAACCGAATTTAATACAATAGGCACAATGCCGACTTAACCGCAATAGTACTGACGCTCTAACTTTCTATGATTTGAATCTCTCCTGTGAGTCCAGCTTTGGATTCCGATGCTTCACTTCAGGTTTACTGAATACCTTTGACCTTCTTATTGACGATGAAACACAGAGATTGCATCGGAATTAAATTCAAAAGGCTCAATGCTGACTTAAGTACAAGAGGACGGATACTCTAACATTCTATGATTTGAACCTCTCCTGTGAGTACAGTTTTAGATTCCGATGCTTCACGTCAGGTTTAATGTATACCTTGGACCTTCTTATTGACAATGAAGCACAGAAAATGCATCGGAATTAAATTCAAAATTCACAATGCCGACTTAAGTACAAGAGGACTGACAATCTAACTTTCTATGATTTGAACCTCTCTTGTGAGTCCACTTTTATATTCAGATGCTTAACCTCAAGTTTACTGTTTACTTTGGACCTTCTTATTGACGATGAAACACAGAAATTGCATCCGAATTTTATGCAAAAGGCACAATGCTGACTTAGGTACAAGAGGACTGTCACTCTAACTTTCTATGCTTTGAACCTCTACTGTGAGTCCAGTTTTAGATTCCGATGCTTTACTTCAGGTTTACTGTATACTGTTCATATTGACGATGAAGCACAGAAATTGCGTCAGAATTAAATACAAAAATGCACAATGACGGCTTAAGTACAAGAGGACTGACACCCTAACTTTCTATGATTTGAACCTCTGCAGTGAGTCCAGTTCTGGATTCCGATACTTCACTTCAGGTTTACTGTATACCTTGGACATTATTATTGACGATGAAACACAGAAATTGCATCGGAATTAAATTCAAAAGGCACAATGCCAACTTAAGTACAAGTGGTCCGACACTCTAACTTTCTATGATTTGAACCTCTCCTGTGAGTCCAGTTTTAGATTCCTATGCTGCACTTAAGATTTACTGTATACCTTGGACCATCTTATTGACGATGAAACACAGAAATTGCATCGGAATGAAATTCAAAAGGCACAATGCCGACATAAGTACAAGAGGACCGACACTCTAACTTTCTAAGATTTGAACCTCTCCTGTGAGTCCAGTTTTAGATTCCGATGCTTCACTTCATGTTTACTGTATACCTTGGACCTTCTTATTGACGATGAAACACAGAAATTGCATCGGAATTAAATTCAAAAGGCACAATGTCAACTTAAGTACAAGAGGACTGACACTCCAACTTTCTATGATTTAAAACTCTCCTGTGAGTCCAGTTTTAGATTCCAATGCTTCACTTCATGTTTACTGTATCACTTGGACCTTCTTATTGACGATGAAACACAGAAATTGCTTCCGAATTTAATACAAAAGGCACAATGTCGACTTAAGTACAGGAGGACTGACACTCTAACTTTCTATGATTTGAACCACTCGTGTGTCTCCAGTCTCAGATTCCGATGCTTCACTTCAGGTTTACTGTATACGTTGGTCCTTCTTATTGGCGTTGAAACACAGAAATTGCATCCGAATTTAATATAAAAGGCACAATGGCGACCTAAGTACAAGAGGACTGACACTCTAACATCCTATGATTTGAACCTCTCCTGTGAGTCCAGTTTTAGATTCCGATGCTTCACTTCAGGTTTAGTGTATACCTTGGACCTTCTTAATTACAATCAAACACAGAAATTGCATCCGAATTTAATACAAAAGGCACAATGCTGACTTAAGTACAAGCGGACTGACACTCTAACTTAATATGATTTGAACCTCTCCTGTATGTCCAGTTTTAGATTCCGATGATTCACTTCCGGTTTACTGTATCCCTTGGACCTCCTTATTGACGATGAGGCACAGCTTTTGCCTCCGAATTTAATACAAAAGGCACAATGCCGACTTAAGTACAAGAGGACTGACACTCTAACTTTCTATGATTTGAACCACTCCTGTGTGTCCAGTCTCAGATTCCGCTGCTTCACTTCAGGTTTACTGTATACGTTGGACCTGCTTATTGACGTTGAAACACAGAAATTGCATCCGAATTTATTACAAAAGGCACAATGGCGACCTAAGTACAAGAGGACTGACACTCTAACATTCTATGATTTGAACCTCTCGTGTAAGTCCAGTTTTGGATTCCGATGCTTCACTTCAGATTTACTGTATCCCTTGGACCTTCTTATTGATGATGAAACACAGAAATTGCATCCGAATTTAATACAAAAGTCACAATGTCGACTTAAGTACAAGAGGACTGACACTCTAACTTTCTATGATTTGATCCTCTCCTGTGAGTCCAGTTTTAGATTCCGATGCTTCACTTCCGGTTTACTGTATCCCTAGGACCTCCTTATTGACGAAGAGGCACAGATTTTGCCTCCGAATTTAATACAAAAGGCACAATGCCGACTTAAGTAAAAGAGGACTGACACTCTAACTTTCTATGATTTGAACCACTCCTGTGTGTCCAGTCTCAGATTCCGATGCTTCACTTCAAGTTTACTGTATATGTTGGACCTTCGTATTGACGATGAAACACAGAGATTGCATCGGAATTAAATTCAAAAGGCTCAATGCCGACTTAAGTACAAGAGGATGGATACTCTAACATTCTATGATTTGAACCTCTCCTGTGTGTACAGTTTTAGATTCCGATGCTTCACGTCAGGTTTACTGCATACCTTGGACCTTCTTATTGACGATGATACACAGAAATTGCATCGGAATTAACTTCAAAAGGCACAATGCCGACATAAGTACAAGAGGACTGACACTCCTACCTTCTTTCATTTGAAACTCTCCTGTGAATCCAGATTTAGATTCCGGTGCTTTACGTCACGTTTACTGTGTCCCTGGGACCTTCTTATTGACGATGAAGCACAGATATTGCATCGGAATTAAAATCAAAAGGCACAATGTCGACTTAAGTACAAGAGGACGGATACTCTAACATTCTATGATTTGAACCTCTCCTGTGAGTACGGTTTTAGATTCCGATGCTTCACGTCAGGTTGAATGTATACCTTGGACCCTCTTATTGACAATGAAGCACAGAAAATGCATCGGAATTAAATTCAAAATTCACAATGCCGACTTAAGTACAAGAGGACTGACAATCTAACTTTCTATGATTTGAACCTCTCTTGTGAGTCCACTTTTATATTCAGATGCTTAACCTCAAGTTTACTGTTTACTTTGGACCTTCTTACTGACGATGAAACACAGAAATTGCATCCGAATTTTATGCAAAAGGCCCCACGCTGACTTAGGTACAAGAGGACTGTCACTCTAACTTTCTATGATTTGAACCTCTACTGTGAGTCCAGTTTTAGATTCCGACGCTTTACTTCAGGTTTACTGTATACAGTTCTTATTGACGATGAAGCACAGAAATTGCGTCGGAATTAAATACAAAAATGCACAATGCCGGCTTAAGTATAAGAGGACTGACACCCTAACTTTCTATGATTTGAACCTCTGCTGTGAGTCCAGTTCTGGATTCCGATACTTCACTTCAGGTTTACTGTATACCTTGGACCATCTTATTGACGATGAAACACAGAAATTGCATCGGAATGAAATTCAAAAGGCACAATGCCGACATAAGTACAAGAGGACCGACACTCTAACTTTCTAAGATTTGAACCTCTCCTGTGAGTCCAGTTTTAGATTCCGATGCTTCACTTCATGTTTACTGTATACCTTGGACCTTCTTATTGACGATGAAACACAGAAATTGCATCGGAATTAAATTCAAAAGGCACAATGTCAACTTAAGTACAAGAGGACTGACACTCCAACTTTCTATGATTTAAAACTCTCCTGTGAGTCCAGTTTTAGATTCCAATGCTTCACTTCATGTTTACTGTATCACTTGGACCTTCTTATTGACGATGAAACACAGAAATTGCTTCCGAATTTAATACAAAAGGCACAATGTCGACTTAAGTACAGGAGGACTGACACTCTAACTTTCTATGATTTGAACCACTCGTGTGTCTCCAGTCTCAGATTCCGATGCTTCACTTCAGGTTTACTGTATACGTTGGTCCTTCTTATTGGCGTTGAAACACAGAAATTGCATCCGAATTTAATATAAAAGGCACAATGGCGACCTAAGTACAAGAGGACTGACACTCTAACATCCTATGATTTGAACCTCTCCTGTGAGTCCAGTTTTAGATTCCGATGCTTCACTTCAGGTTTAGTGTATACCTTGGACCTTCTTAATTACAATCAAACACAGAAATTGCATCCGAATTTAATACAAAAGGCACAATGCTGACTTAAGTACAAGCGGACTGACACTCTAACTTAATATGATTTGAACCTCTCCTGTATGTCCAGTTTTAGATTCCGATGATTCACTTCCGGTTTACTGTATCCCTTGGACCTCCTTATTGACGATGAGGCACAGCTTTTGCCTCCGAATTTAATACAAAAGGCACAATGCCGACTTAAGTACAAGAGGACTGACACTCTAACTTTCTATGATTTGAACCACTCCTGTGTGTCCAGTCTCAGATTCCGCTGCTTCACTTCAGGTTTACTGTATACGTTGGACCTGCTTATTGACGTTGAAACACAGAAATTGCATCCGAATTTATTACAAAAGGCACAATGGCGACCTAAGTACAAGAGGACTGACACTCTAACATTCTATGATTTGAACCTCTCGTGTAAGTCCAGTTTTGGATTCCGATGCTTCACTTCAGATTTACTGTATCCCTTGGACCTTCTTATTGATGATGAAACACAGAAATTGCATCCGAATTTAATACAAAAGTCACAATGTCGACTTAAGTACAAGAGGACTGACACTCTAACTTTCTATGATTTGATCCTCTCCTGTGAGTCCAGTTTTAGATTCCGATGCTTCACTTCCGGTTTACTGTATCCCTAGGACCTCCTTATTGACGAAGAGGCACAGATTTTGCCTCCGAATTTAATACAAAAGGCACAATGCCGACTTAAGTAAAAGAGGACTGACACTCTAACTTTCTATGATTTGAACCACTCCTGTGTGTCCAGTCTCAGATTCCGATGCTTCACTTCAAGTTTACTGTATATGTTGGACCTTCGTATTGACGATGAAACACAGAGATTGCATCGGAATTAAATTCAAAAGGCTCAATGCCGACTTAAGTACAAGAGGATGGATACTCTAACATTCTATGATTTGAACCTCTCCTGTGTGTACAGTTTTAGATTCCGATGCTTCACGTCAGGTTTACTGTATACCTTGGACCTTCTTATTGACGATGATACACAGAAATTGCATCGGAATTAACTTCAAAAGGCACAATGCCGACATAAGTACAAGAGGACTGACACTCCTACCTTCTTTCATTTGAAACTCTCCTGTGAATCCAGATTTAGATTCCGGTGCTTTACGTCACGTTTACTGTGTCCCTGGGACCTTCTTATTGACGATGAAGCACAGATATTGCATCGGAATTAAAATCAAAAGGCACAATGTCGACTTAAGTACAAGAGGACGGATACTCTAACATTCTATGATTTGAACCTCTCCTGTGAGTACGGTTTTAGATTCCGATGCTTCACGTCAGGTTGAATGTATACCTTGGACCCTCTTATTGACAATGAAGCACAGAAAATGCATCGGAATTAAATTCAAAATTCACAATGCCGACTTAAGTACAAGAGGACTGACAATCTAACTTTCTATGATTTGAACCTCTCTTGTGAGTCCACTTTTATATTCAGATGCTTAACCTCAAGTTTACTGTTTACTTTGGACCTTCTTACTGACGATGAAACACAGAAATTGCATCCGAATTTTATGCAAAAGGCCCCACGCTGACTTAGGTACAAGAGGACTGTCACTCTAACTTTCTATGATTTGAACCTCTACTGTGAGTCCAGTTTTAGATTCCGACGCTTTACTTCAGGTTTACTATATACAGTTCTTATTGACGATGAAGCACAGAAATTGCGTCGGAATTAAATACAAAAATGCACAATGCCGGCTTAAGTATAAGAGGACTGACACCCTAACTTTCTATGATTTGAACCTCTGCTGTGAGTCCAGTTCTGGATTCCGATACTTCACTTCAGGTTTACTGTATACCTTGGACATTATTATTGACGATGAAACACAGAAGTTGCACCGGAATTAAATTCAAAAGGCACAATGCCGACTTAAGTACAAGTGGACCGACACTCTAACTTTCTATTATTTGAACCTCTCCTGTGAGTCCAGTTTTAGATTCCTATGCTTCACTTAAGATTTAGTGTATACCTTGGACCATCTTATTGACGATGAAACACAGAAATTGCATCCGAATTTAATACAAAAGCCACAATGCCGACTGAAGTACAAGAGGACTGACACTCTAACTTTCTATGATTTGAACCTCTCCTGTGAGTTCAGTCTTAGATTCCGATGCTTCACTTCAGGCTTACTGTTTACCTTGGACCTTCTTATTAACGATAAAACACAGAGATTGCATTCGAATTTAATACAAAAGGCACTATGCCGACTTTAGTACAAGCGGACTGACACTCTAATTTTCTATGATTTGAACCTCTCCTGTGAGTCCAGTTTTAGATTCCGACGCTTCACGTCAGGTTTACTGTATCCCTAGGACCTTCTTGTTGACGATGAAACACAGAAATTGCATCCGAATCTAATACAAAAAGCACAATGCTGACTTAAGTACAAGCGGACTGACACTCTAACTTTCTATGATTTGAACCTCTCCTGTGAATTTAGTTTTAGATTCCGATGCTTCACTTCCGGTTTACTGTATCCCTTGGACCTTCTTATTCACAATGATACACAGAAATTGCATCGGAATTAAATTCAAAAGGCACAATGCCAACTTAAATACAAGAGGACTGACACTCCAACTTTATATGATTTGAAACTCTCCTGTGAGTCCAGTTTTAGATTCCGATGCTTCACTTCAGGTTTACTGTATCCCTGGGACCTTCTTACTGTCGATGAAGCACAGAAATTGCATCGGAATTAAATTCAAAAGGTACAATGCCGACTTAAGCACAAGAGGACTGACACTCAAACTTTCTATGATTTGAAACTCTTCTGTGAGTCCAGTTTTAGATTCCAATGCTTCACTTCAGGTTTACTGTATACCTTGGATCTTCTTATTGACAATGATACACAGAAATTGCATCCGAATTTAATACAAAAGCCACAATGCCGACTTAAGTACAAGAGGACTGACACTCTAACATTCTATAATATGAACCTGTCCTGTGAGTCCAGTCTTAGATTCCGATGCTTCACTTGAGGCTTACTGTTTACATTGGACCTTCTTATTGACGATGAAACACAGAAATTGCAATCGAATTTAATACGAAAGTCACAATGCTGACTTACATACAAGAGGACTGACACTCAAATTTTCTATGATTTGAACCTCTCCTGTGAGTCAAGTTTTAGATTCCGATGCTACACTTCAGGTTTTCTGTATCCCTTGGACCTTCTTATTGACGATGAAACACAGAAATTGCATCCGAATTTAATACAAAAGGCACAATGTTTACTTAAGTTCAAGAGGACTGACACTTTAACTTTCTAAGACTTGAACCCCTCCTGGGAGTCCAGTTTTAGATTGCGATGCTTCAGTTCGGTTTACTGTATCCCTTGGACCTTCTTATTGACGAAGAAACACAGAAATTGCATCCGAATATAATACAAAAGGCACAATGCCGACTTAAGTACAAGAGGACTGACACTCTAACTTTCTATGATTTGAACCTCTCCTGTGAGTCTAGTTTAGATTCCGATGCTTCACTTCAGGTTTACTCTATCCCATGGACCCTCTTATTGACGATGAAACACAGAAATTGCATCCGAATTAAATACAATCGGCACAATGCCGACCTAAGTACAAGAGGACTGACACTCCTACTTTCTATGATTTGAACCTCTCCTGTGAGTCCAGTTTTAGATTCCGATGCTTCACTTCAGGTTTATTGTATCCCTTGGACCTTCTAATTGACGATAAAACACAGAAATTGCATCCGAATTTAATACAAAACGCACAATGCCGACTTTAGTACAAGAGGACTGACACTCTAACTTTCTATGATTTGAACCACTCCTGTGTGTCCAGTCTCAGATTCCGATGCTTAACTTCAAATTTACTGTATACGTTGGACCTTCTTATTGACGAAGAAACACAGAAATTGCATCCGAATTTAATACAGCAGGCACAATGGCGACTTAAGTACAAGAGGACTGACACTCTAACTTTCTATGATTTGAACATCTCATGTGAGTCCAGTTTTAGATTCCGATGCTTCACTGCAGGTTTAGTGTATACCTTGGACCTTCTTATTTACAACAAACACGGAAATTGCATACCAATGTAATACAAAAGGCACAATGCTGACTTAAGTACAAGCGGACTGACACTCTAACATTCTATGATTTGAACCTCTCCTGTGAATCCAGTCTTAGATTCCGATGCTTCACTTCCGGTTTACTGTATCCCTTGGACCTCCTTATTGACGATGAAACACAGATTTTGCATCCGAATGTAATACAAAAGGCACTATGCCGACTTAAGTGCAAGAGGACTGACACTTTAACTTTCTATGATTTTAACCACTCCTGTGTGTCCAGTCTCAGATTCCGACGCTTCAGTTCAGGTATACTGTATACGTTGGACCTTCTTATTGACGATGAAACACAGAAATTGCATTCGAATTTAATACAAAAGGCACTATGCCGACTTAAGTACAAGCGGACTGACACTCTAATTTTCTATGATTTGAACCTCTCCTGTGAGTCCAGTTTTAGATTCCGACGCTTCACGTCAGGTTTACTGTATCCCTAGGAGCTTCTTGATGACGATGAAACACAGAAATTGCATCCGAATTTATTACAAAAGGCACAATGCCGATTTAAGTACTAGGGGACTGACACTCCAACTTTCTATGATTTCAACCTCTCCTATGAGTCCAGAATTAGATTCTGATCCTACACTTCAGGTTTGCTGTATCCCTTGGACCTTCTTATTGACGGTGAAACACAGAAATTGCATCCGAATTTGAAACAAAAGGCACAATGCCGACTTAAGTTCAAGAGGACTGACACTCTAACTTTCTACGATGTGAACCTCTCGTGTGAGTCCAGTTTTAGATTCCGATGCTTCACTTCAGGTTTAGTGTATACCTTGGACCTTCTTATTTACAATGAAACACAGAAATTGCATCCGAATCTAATACAAAAAGCACAATGCTGACTTAAGTACAAGCGGACTGACACTCTAACTTTCTATGATTTGAACCTCTCCTGTGAATTTAGTTTTAGATTCCGATGCTTCACTTCCGGTTTACTGTATCCCTTGGACCTTCTTATTCACAATGATACACAGAAATTGCATCGGAATTAAATTCAAAAGGCACAATGCCAACTTAAATACAAGAGGACTGACACTCCAACTTTATATGATTTGAAACTCTCCTGTGAGTCCAGTTTTAGATTCCGATGCTTCACTTCAGGTTTACTGTATCCCTGGGACCTTCTTACTGACGATGAAGCACAGAAATTGCATCGGAATTAAATTCAAAAGGTACAATGCCGACTTAAGCACAAGAGGACTGACACTCAAACTTTCTATGATTTGAAACTCTTCTGTGAGTCCAGTTTTAGATTCCAATGCTTCACTTCAGGTTTACTGTATACCTTGGACCTTCTTATTGACAATGATACACAGAAATTGCATCCGAATTTAATACAAAAGCCACAATGCCGACTTAAGTACAAGAGGACTGACACTCTAACATTCTATAATATGAACCTGTCCTGTGAGTCCAGTCTTAGATTCCGATGCTTCACTTGAGGCTTACTGTTTACATTGGACCTTCTTATTGACGATGAAACACAGAAATTGCAATCGAATTTAATACGAAAGTCACAATGCTGACTTAAGTACAAGAGGACTGACACTCAAATTTTCTATGATTTGAACCTCTCCTGTGAGTCAAGTTTTAGATTCCGATGCTACACTTCAGGTTTTCTGTATCCCTTGGACCTTCTTATTGACGATGAAACACAGAAATTGCATCCGAATTTAATACAAAAGGCACAATGTTTACTTAAGTTCAAGAGGACTGACACTTTAACTTTCTAAGACTTGAACCCCTCCTGGGAGTCCAGTTTTAGATTGCGATGCTTCAGTTCAGGTTTACTGTATCCCTTGGACCTTCTTATTGACGAAGAAACACAGAAATTGCATCCGAATATAATACAAAAGGCACAATGCCGACTTAAGTACAAGAGGACTGACACTCTAACTTTCTATGATTTGAACCTCTCCTGTGAGTCTAGTTTAGATTCCGATGCTTCACTTCAGGTTTACTCTATCCCTTGGACCCTCTTATTGACGATGAAACACAGAAATTGCATCCGAATTAAATACAATCGGCACAATGCCGACCTAAGTACAAGAGGACTGACACTCCTACTTTCTATGATTTGAACCTCTCCTGTGAGTCCAGTTTTAGATTCCGATGCTTCACTTCAGGTTTATTGTATCCCTTGGACCTTCTAATTGACGATAAAACACAGAAATTGCATCCGAATTTAATACAAAACGCACAATGCCGACTTTAGTACAAGAGGAATGACACTCTAACTTTCTATGATTTGAACCACTCCTGTGTGTCCAGTCTCAGATTCCGATGCTTCACTTCAAATTTACTGTATACGTTGGACCTTCTTATTGACGAAGAAACACAGAAATTGCATCCGAATTTAATACAGCAGGCACAATGGCGACTTAAGTACAAGAGGACTGACACTCTAACTTTCTATGATTTGAACATCTCATGTGAGTCCAGTTTTAGATTCCGATGCTTCACTGCAGGTTTAGTGTATACCTTGGACCTTCTTATTTACAACAAACACGGAAATTGCATCCCAATGTAATACAAAGGGCACAATGCTGACTTAAGTACAAGCGGACTGACACTCTAACATTCTATGATTTGAACCTCTCCTGTGAATCCAGTCTTAGATTCCGATGCTTCACTTCCGGTTTACTGTATCCCTTGGACCTCCTTATTGACGATGAAACACAGATTTTGCATCCGAATGTAATACAAAAGGCACTATGCCGACTTAAGTGCAAGAGGACTGACACTTTAACTTTCTATGATTTTAACCACTCCTGTGTGTCCAGTCTCAGATTCCGACGCTTCAGTTCAGGTATACTGTATACGTTGGACCTTCTTATTGACGATGAAACACAGAAATTGCATCCCAATTTAATACAAAAAGCACAATGCCGACTTAAGTTCAAGAGGACTGACACTTTAACTTTCTATGACTTGAACCCCTCCTGGGAGTCCAGTTTTAGATTCCGATGCTTCACTTCAGGTTTACTGTATACCTTGGACCTTCTTATTGACGATGAAGCACAGAAAATGCATCGGAATTAAATTCAAAATTCACAATGCCAACTTAAGTACAAGAGAACTGACACTCTAACTTTCTATGATTTGAACCTCTGTTGTGAGTCCAGTTTTAGATTCAGATGCTTCACTTCAGGTTTACTGTTTACCTTGGACTTTTTTATTGACGATGAAACACAGAAATTGCATCGGAATGAAATTCAAAAGGCACAATGCCGACTTAAGTACAAGAGGACCGACACTCTAACTTTCTAAGATTTGAACCTCTCCTGTGAGTCCAGTTTTAGATTCCGATGCTTCACTTCAGGTTTACTGTATACCTTGGACCTTCTTATTGACGATGAAACACAGAAATTGCATCGGAATTAAATTCAAAAGGCACAATGTCAACTTAAGTACAAGAGGACTGACACTCCAACTTTCTATGATTTAAAACTCTCCTGTGAGTCCAGTTTTAGATTCCGATGCTTCACTTCCGGTTTACTGTATCCCTTGGACCTTCTTATTGACGATGAAACACAGAAATTGCTTCCGATTTTAATACAAAAGGCACAATGTTGACTTAAGTACAGGAGGACTGACACTCTAACTTTATATGATTTCAACCACTCCTGTGTGTCCAGTCTTAGATTCCGATGCTTCACTTCAAATTTACTGTATACGTTGGACCTTCTTATTGACGATGAAACACAGAAATTGCATCCGAATTTAATACAACAGGCACTATGGCGACGTAAGTACAAGAGGACTGACACTCTAACTTTCTATGATTTGAACCACTCGTGTGTGTCCAGTCTCAGATTCTGATGCTTCACTTCACTACGGGTTACTGTATACGTTGGTCCTTCTTATTGACGTTGAAACACAGAAATTGCATCCGAATTTAATATAAAAGGCACAATGGCGTCCTAAGTACAAGAGGACTGACACTCTAACATTCTATGATTTGAACCTCTCCTGTGAGTCCAGTTTTAGATTCCGATGCTTCACTTCAGGTTTACTGTATCCCTTGGACCTTCTTATTGATGATGAAACACAGAAATTGCATCCGAATTTAATACAAAAGGCACAATGTCGACTTAAGTACAAGAGGACTGACACTCTAACTTTCTATGATTTGATCCTCTCCTGTGAGTCCAGTTTTAGATTCCGATGCTTCACTTCCAGTTTACTGTATCCCTAGGACCTCCTTATTGACGATGAGGCACAGATATTGCCTCCGAATTTAATACAAAAGGCACAATGCCGACTTAAGTAAAAGAGGACTGACACTCTAACTTTCTATGATTTGAACCACTCCTGTGTGTCCAGTCTCAGATTCCGATGCTTCACTTCAGGTTTACTGTATATGTTGGACCTTCTTATTGACGATGAAACACAGAAATTGCATCCGAATTTAATACAATAGGCACAATGGCGACCTAAGTACAAGTGGACTGACACTCTAACATTCTATGATTTGAATTTCTCCTGTGAGTCCAGTTTTAGATTCCGATGCTTCACTTCAGGTTTCTGTATACCTTGGACCTTCTTATTGACGATGAAGCACAGATTTTGCATCCGAATTTAATACAGAAGGCACAATGCCGACTTAAGTACAAGAGGACTGACACTATCTGTCTATCTATCTACATCTATACTCCGCGAGCCACCTTACGGTGTGTGGCGGAGGGTACTTATTGTACCACTATCTGATCCCCCCTTCCCTGTTCCATTCACGAATTGTGCGTGGGAAGAACGACTGCTTGTAAGTCTCCGTATTTGCTCTAATTTCTCGGATCTTTTCGTTGTGATCATTACGCGAGATATATGTGGGCGGTAGTAATATGTTGCCCATCTCTTCCCGGAATGTGCTCTCTCGTAATTTCGATAATAAACCTCTCCGTATTGCGTAACGCCTTTCTTGAAGTGTCCGCCACTGGAGCTTGTTCAGCATCTCCGTAACGCTCTCGCGATGACTAAATGTCCCCATGACGAATCGCGCTGCGTTTCGCTGGATCATGTCTATCTCTTCTATTAATCCAACCTGGTAAGGGTCCCATACTGATGAGCAATACTGAAGAATCGGACGAACAAGCGTTTTGTAAGCTACTTCTTTCGTCGATGAGTCACATTTTCTTAGAATTCTTCCTACGAATCTCAACCTGGCGCCTGCTTTTCCCACTATTTGTTTTATGTGATCATTCCACTTCAGATCGCTCCGGATAGTAACTCCTAAGTATTTTACGGTCGTTACCGCTTCCAATGATTTACCACCTATGGCATAATCGTACTGGAATGGATTTCTGCCAATATGTATGCGCATTATATTACATTTATCTACGTTTAGGGAAAGCTGCCAGCTGTCGCACCATGCATTAATCCTCTGCAGGTCCTCCTGGAGTACGTACGAGTCTTCTGATGTTGCTACTTTCTTGTAGACCACCGTGTCATCTGCAAATAGCCTCACGGAGCTGCAGATGTTGTCAACTAAGTCATTTATGTATATTGTAAACAATAAAGGTCCTATTACCCTTCCCTACGGTACTCCCGAAATTACCTCTACATCTGCAGATTTTGAACCGTTAAGAATGACATGTTGTGTTCTTTCTTCTAGGAAATCCTGAATCCAATCACAAACCTGGTCCGATATTCCGTAAGCTCGTATTTTCTTTCACTAAACGTAAGTACGGAACCGTATCAAATGCCTTCCTGAAGTTCAGGAATACGGCATCAATCTGCTCGCCAGTGTCTACGGCACTGTGAATTTCTTGGGCAAATAGGGCGAGCTGAGTTTCACATGATCTCTGTTTGCGGAATCCATGTTGGTTATGATGAAGGAGATTTGTATTATCTAAGAACGTCATAATACGAGAACACAAAACATGTTCCATTATTCTACAACAGATTGACGTAAGCGAAATAGGCCAATAATTATTCGCATCTGATTTCTGACCCTTCTTGAAAATGGGAACGACCTGCGCTTTCTTCCAGTCGCTAGGTACTTTACGTTCTTCCAGCGATCTACGATAAATTGCTGATAGAAAGGGGGCAAGTTCTTTAGCATAATCACTGTAGAATCTTAAGGGTATCTCGTCTGGTCCGGATGCTTTTCCGCTACTAAGTGATAGCAGTTGTTTTTCAGTTCCGATATCGTTTGTTTCAATATTTTCCATTTTGGCGTCCGTGCGACGGCTGAAGTCAGGGACCGTGTTACGATTTTCCGCAGTGAAACAGTTTCGGAACACTGAATTCAGTATTTCTGCCTTTCTTCGGTCGTCCTCTGTTTCGGTGCCATCGTGGTCAACGATTGACTGAATAGGGGATTTAGATCCGCTTACCGATTTTACATATGACCAAAACTTTTTAGGGTTCTTGTTTAGATTGTTTGCGAATGTTTTATGTTCGAATTCGTTGAATGCTTCTCTCATTGCTCTCTTTACGCTCTTTTTCGCTTCGTTCAGCTTTTCCTTATCAGCTATGATTCGACTACTCTTAAACCTATGATGAAGCTTTCTTTGTATCCGTAGTACCTTTCGTACATGATTGTTATACCACGGTGGATCTTTCCCCTCGCTTTGGACCTTAGTCTTTACGAACTTATCTAAGGCGTACTGGGCGATTTTTCTGAATTTTTTCCATTTTTGTTGCACATCCTCTTCCTCAGAAATGAACGTTTGATGGTGGTCACCCTGATATTCTGCGATTTGTGCCCTATCACTCTTGTTAAGCAAATATATTTTCCTTCCTTTCTTGGCATTTCTTATTACACTTGTAGCCATTGATGCAACCACTGACTTATGATCACTGATACCCTCTTCTACATTCACGGAGTCGAAAAGTTCCGGTCTATTTGTTGCTATGGGGTCTAAAACGTTAGCTTCACGAGTTGGTTCTCTAACTATCTGCCCGAAGTAATTCTCGGACAAGGCAGTCAGGATAATGTCACAAGAGTCTCTGTCCCTGGCTTCAGTTCTGATTGTGTGACTATCCCATTCTATACCTGGTAGATTGAAGTCTCCCCCTATTACAATAGTATGATCACGAAACTTCTTCACGACGTTCTGCAGGCGCTCAACTACTACGGTTGCTGATGCAGGTGGTCTATAGAAGCATCCGACTATGATATCTGACCCACCTTTGATACTTAACTTAACCCAGATTATTTCACATTCGCATTCGCTAATAACTTCGCTTGATATTATTGAATTCTTTACTGCTATAAATACTCCTCCACCATTGGCGTTTATCCTATCCTTGCGGTATATATTCCATTCTGTGTCTAGGATTTCGTTACTGTTCACTTCCGGTTTTAACCAACTTTCCGTTCCTAATACTATATGCGCACTATTTCCTTCAATAAGAGATACTCAAACATTCTATGATTAGAACCTCTCCTGTGAGTCCAGTTTTGGATTCCGATGCTTCACTTCAGGTTTACTGTATACCTTGGACCTTCTTATTTACAATGAAACACAGAAATTGCATCCGAATTTAATACAAAGGGCTCAACGCCGACTTTAGTACAAGAGGACTGACACTCTAACTTTCTATGATTTCAACCACTCCTGTGTGTCCAGTCTTACATTCCGATGCTTAACTTCAAATTCACTGTATACGTTGGACCTTCTTATTGACGATGAAACACAGAAATTGCATCCGAATTTAATACAACAGGCACAATGGCGACTTAAGTACAAGAGGACTGACACTGTAAATTTCTATGATTTGAACCACTCCTGTGTGTCCAGTCTCAGATTCCGGTGCTTCACTTCAGGTTTACTGTATACGTTGGAGCTTCTTATTGACGTTGAAACACAGAAATTGCATCCGAATTTAATACAAAAGGCACAATGGCGACCTAAGTACAAGAGGACTGACACTCTAACATTCTATGATTTGAACCTCTCCTGTGAGTCCAGTTTTCGATTCCGAAGCTTCACGTCAGGTTTAGTGTGTACCTTGGACCTTCTTAATTACAATGAAACACAGAAATTGCATCCGAATTTAATACAAAAGGCACAATGCTGACTTAAGTACAAGCGGACTGACACTCTAATTTTCTATGATTTGAACCTCTCCTGTGAATCCAGTTTTAGATTCCGATGCTTCACTTCAGGTTTACTGTATACCTTGGACCTTCTTATTGACGATGAGGCACAGATTTTGCCTCCGAATTTAATACAAAAGGCACAATGCCGACTTAAGTACAAGAGGACTGACACTCTAACTTTCTATGATTTGAACCACTCCTGTGTGTCCAGTCTCAGATTCCGATGCTTCACTTCAAGTTTAGTGTATACGTTGGACCTTCTTATTGACGTTGAAACACAGAAAATGCATCCGAATTTAATACAAAAGGCACAATGGCGACTTAAGTACAAGAGGACTGACACTATAAATATCTATGATTTGAACCGCTCCTGTGAGTCCAGTTTTAGATTCTGATCCTACACTTCAGGTTTGCTGTATCCCTTGGACCTTCTTATTGACGATGAAACACGGAAATTGCATCCGAATTTAAAACAAAAGGCACAATGCCGACTTAAGTTCAAGACGACTGACACTCAAACTTTCTATGATTTGCACCACTCCTGTGTGTCCAGTCTTAGATTCCGATGCTTCACTTCCGGTTTACTGTATCCGTTGGACCATCTTATTGACGATGAAGCACAGATTTTGCATCCGAATTTAATACAAAAGGCACAAAGCCGACTTAAGTACAAGAGGACTGACACTCTAACTTTCTATGACTTCAACCACTCCTGTGTATCCAGTCTTAGATTCCGATGCTTCACTTCAAATTTACTGTATACGTTGGACCTTCTTATTGACGATGAAACACAGAAATTGCATCCGAATGTAATACAACAGGCACAATGGCGACATAAGTACAAGAGGACTGACACTCTAACTTTCTATGATTTGAACCTCTCCTGTGAGTCCAGTTTTAGATTCCGATGCTTCACTTCCAGTTTACTGTATCCCTTGGACCTCCTTATTGACGATGAGGCACAGATTTTGCCTCCGAATTTAATACTAAAGGCACAATGCCGACTTAAGTAAAAGAGGACTGACACTCTAACTTTCTATGATTTGAACCACTCCTGTGAGTCCAGCTTTAGATTCCGATGCTTCACTTCAGGTTTACTGTATAACTTGGACCTTCTTATTGACGATGAAACACAGAAATTGCATCCGAATTTAATACTAAAGGCACAATGCCGACTTCAGTACAGGAGGACTGACACTCTAACGTTCTATGATTTGAACATCTCCTGTGAGTCCAGTTTTAGATTCCGATGCTTCACTTCAGGTTTACTGTATCCCTTGAACCATCTTATTGACGATGAAACACAGAAATTGCATCCGAATTTAATAAAAAAGCACAATGCCGATTTAGGTACAAGAGGACAGACTCTCTAACTTTCTATGATTTGAACCTCTCCTGTGAGCCCAGTTTTAGATTACGATGCTTCACTTCAGGTTTACTGTATCCCTTGGACATTCTTATTGACGATGAAACACATAAATTGCATCCGAATTTAATACAAAAGGCACAATGCCGACTTAAGTACAAGAGGACTGACACTCTAACTTTCTAAGATTAGGACCACTCCTTTGAGTCCAGTTTTAGATTCCGATGCCTCACTCCTGGTTTACTGTATCCCTTGGACCTTCTTATTGATGATGAAACACAGAAATTGCATCCGAATTAAAAACAAAAGGACAATGCCGGCTTAAGTACAGGAGGACTGACACTCTAACTTTCAATGATTTGAACCTCTGCTGTGAGTCCAGTTTTAGATTCCGATGATTCACTTCAGGTTTACTGTATCCCTTGGACCTTCTTGTTGACGATGAAGCACAGATTTTGCATCCGAATTGAATGCAAAAGGCACAATGCCGACTTAAGTACAAGAGGACTCACACTCTAACATTCTATGATTTCAACCAGTCCTGTGCGTCCAGTCTTAGATTCCGATGCTTCACTTCAGGTTTACTGTATGCCTCGGATCATCGTATTGACGGTGAAACACAGAAATTGCATCCGAATTTAATACAAAAGGCACAATGGCGACTTAAGTACAAGAGGACTGGCACTCTAACTTTCTATGATTTGAACCTCTCCTGTGAGTCCAGTTTTAGATTCTGATCCTTCACTTCAGGTTTTCTGTATCCCTTGGACCTTCTTATTGACAATGAAACACAGAAATTGCATCCGAACTTAATACAAAAGACACAATGCCGACTAAAGTACAAGAGGACTGACACTCTAACTTTCTATGATTTGAACCTCTCCTGTGAGTCCAGTTTTAGATCCGATGCGTCACGTCAGTTTTACTATATACCTTGCACCTTCTTATTGACGATGAAACACAGAAATTGCAACCGAATTTAAAACAAAAGGCAAAATGCCGACTACAGTGTAAGAGGACTGACACTCTAACCCTCTATGATTTGAACCTCTCCTGTGAGTCCAGCTTTGGATTCCGATGCTTCACTTCAGGTTTACTGTATACCTTCAACCTTCTTATTGACGATGAAACACAGAGATTGCATCGGAATTAAATTCAAAAGGCTCAATGCCGACTTAAGTACAAGAGGACCGACACTCTAACTTTCTATGATTTGAACCTCTCCTGTGAGTCCAGTTTTAGATTCCGATGCTTCACTTCAGGTTTACTGTATACCTTGGACCTTCTTATTGACGATGAAACACAGAAATTGCATTCGAATTTTATGCAAAAGGCACAATACTGACTTAGGTACAAGAGGACTGACACTCTAACTTTCTATGATTTGAACTTCTGCTGTGAGTCCACTTTTAGATTCCGTTGCTTTACTTCAGGTTTACTGTATACCTTGGACCTTGTTACTGACGATGAAACACAGAAATTTCATCGGAATTAAATTCAAAAGGCACAATGCAGACTTAAGTACAAGATGACCGACACTCTAACTTTCTATGATTTGAAGTTCTCCTGTGGGTCCAGTTTTAGATTCCGGTGCTTCACTTCAGGTTTACTGTATACCTTGGAACTTCTTATTGACGATGAAACACAGAAATTTCATCGGAATTAAATTCAAAAGTCACAATGCCGACTTAAGTACAAAAGGACTGACACTCCAACTTTCTATGATTTGAAACTCTCCTGTGAGTCCAGTTTTAGATTCCGATACTTCACTTCAGGTTTACTGTGTCCCTGGGACTTTCTTATTGACGATGAAGCACAGAAATTGCATCGGAATTAAATTCAAAAGGCACAATGCCGACTTATGTACAAGAGGACTGACACTCAAACTTGCTATGATTTGAAACACTTCTGTGAGTCCAGTTTTAGATTCCGATGCTTCACTTCAGGTTTACTGTATACCTTGGACCTTCTTATTGACGATGAAACACAGAAATTGCATCCGAATGTAATACAAAAGCCACAATGCCGACTTAAGTACAAGAGGACTGACACTCTAACTTTCTATGATTTGAAACTCTTCTGTGAGTGCAGTTTTAGATTCCGATGCTTCACTTCATTTTTACCATTTACCTTGGACATTCTTATTGACGTTGAAACACCGAAATTGCATCCGAAGTTTATGCAAAAGGCACAATGCTGACTTAGGTACAAGAGGACTGATACTCTCACTTTCTATGATTTGAACCTCTCCTGTGGGTCCAGTTTTAGATCCTATGCGTCACTTCAGTTTTACTATATACCTTGCACCTTCTTATTGACGATGAAACACAGAAATTGCATCCGAATTTAAAACAAAAGGCACAATGCCGACTGAAGTACAAGAGGACTGACACTCTAACTTTCTATGATTTGAACCTCTGTTGTGAGTCCAGCTTTGGATTCCGATGCTTCACTTCCGGTTTACTGTATACCTTGGACCTTCTTATTGACGATGAAACACAGAGATTGCATCGGAATTAAATTAAAAAGGCTCAATGCCGACTTAAGTGCAAGAGGACGGACACTCTAACTTTCTATGATTTGAACCTCTCCTGTGAGTCCAGTTTTAGATTCCGATGCTTCACCTCAGGTTTACTGTATACATTGGACCTTCTTATTGACGATGAAACACAGAAATTGCAGCGGAATGAAATTCAAAAGGCACAATGCCGACTTAAGTACAAGAGGACTGACAATCCAACCTTCTATGATTTGAAACTCTCCAGTGAGTCAAGTTTTAGATTCCGATCCTTCACGTCAGGTTTACTGTATCCCTGGGACCTTCTTATTGACGGTGAAGCACAGATATTGCATCGGAATTAAATTCAAAAGGCACAATGTCGACTTAAGTACAAGAGGATACTCTAACATTCTATGATTTAAACCTCTCCTGTGAGTACAGTTTTAGATTCCGATGCTTCACTTCAGGTTTACAGTATACCTTGGACCTTCGTATTGACGAAGAAGCACAGAAAATGCAACAGAATTAAATTCAAAATTCACAATGCCGACTTAAGTACAAGATGACTGACACTATAACTTACTACGATTTGAACCTCTACTGTGAGTCCAGTTTTAGATTCCGATGCTTTACTTCAGGTTTACTGTATACCTGGGACCTTGTTATTGACGATGAAGCACAGAAATCTCGTCGGAATTAAATACAAAAATGCACAATGCCGGCTTAAGTACAAGAGGACTGACACTCTAAGTTTCTATGATTTGAACCCCTGCTGTGAGTCCAGTTTTAGATTACGATGCTCCACTTCAGGTTTAACGTATACCTTGGACCTTCTTATTGACGATGAAACACAGAAATTGCATCCGAATTTTATGCAAAAGGCACAATGCTGACTTAGGTACAAGAGGACTGACACTATAACTTACTACGATTTGAACCTCTACTGTGAGTCCAGTTTTAGATTCCAATGCTTTACTTCACGTTTACTGTATACCTGGGACCTTGTTATTGACGATGAAGCACAGAAATCTCGTCGGAATTAAATACAAAAATGCACAATGCCGACATAAGTACAAGAGGACTTACACTCCAACTATCTATGATTTGAAACTCTCCTGTGAGTCCAGTTTTAGATTCCGATGCTTAACTTCAGGTTTACCGTATTCCTGGGAGCTTCTTATTGACGATGAAGCACAGAAATTGCATCGGAATTAAATTCAAAAGGCACAATGCCGACTTAAGTACAAGAGGACTGGCACTCAAATTTTCTATGATTTGAAACTCTTCTGTGAGTCCAGTTTTAGATTCCGATGCTTCACTTCTGGTTTACTGTATACCTTAGACCTTCTTATTGACGAGGAAACTCAGAAATTGCATCCGAATTTAATACAAAAGCCACAATGCCGACTTAAATACAAGAGGACTGACACTCTAATTTTCTATGATTTGAACCTCTCCTGTGAGTCCAGTTTTAGATTCCGATGCTTCACTTCAGGTTTACTGTATCACTTGGACCTTCATATTGACGATGAAACACAGAAATTGCATCCGAATTTAATACAAAAGGCACAATGCCGACTTAAGTACTGGAGGACTGACACTCTAACTTTCTATGATTTGAACCTCTCCTGTGAGTACAGTTTAAGATTCTGATCCTACACTTCAGGTTTGCTGTATCCCTTGGACCTTCTTATTAACGAAGAAACACAGAAATTGCATCCGAATTTAATACAAAAGGCACAATGTCAACTTAAGTACAAATGGACTGACACTCTAACTTTCTATGATTTGAACCTCTCCTGAGAGTCCAGTTTTAGATTCTGATGCTTCACTTCAGGTTTAGTGCATCCCTTGGAACTTCTTATTGACGATGAAACACAGAAATTGCATCGGAATTAAATTCAAAAGGCACAATGCCGACTTAAGTACAAGAGGACTGACACTCTATCTTTCTATGATTTGAACCTCTGCTGTGAGTCCAGTTTTAGATTCCGATGGTTCACTTCAGATTTACTGTATCCCTTTTACCTTCTTATTGACGATGAAGCACAGAAATTGCATCGGAAGTAAATTCAAAAGGCACAATGCCGACTTAAGTACAAGAGGACTGACACGCCAACTTTCTATGTTTTAAAACTCTTCTGTGAGTCCAGTTTTAGATTCCGATGCTTCACTTCAGGTTTACTGTATGCCTTGGACCTTCTATTTGACGATGAAACACAGATATTGCATTCAAATTTAATACAAAAGCCACAATGCCGACTTTATTACAAGGGGACTGACACTCTAACTTTCTATGATTTGAACGTCTCTTGTGAGTCCAGTTTTAGATTCCGATGTTTCACTTCAGGTTTACTGTATCCCTTGGACCTTCTTATTGACGATGAAACACAGAAATTCATCCGAATTTAACACAAAAGGCACAATACCAACTTAAGTACAAGAGGACTGACACTCTAACTTTCTATGATTTGAACTTCCCCTGTGAGTTCAGTTTTAGATTCCGATGCTTCACTTCAGGTTTACTGTATCCCTTGGAACTTATTTTTGACGATGAAACACAGAAATAGCATCCGAATTTAATACAAAAGGCACAATTCCGACTTAAGTACAGGAGGACTGACACTCTAACTTTCTATGATATGAACTTCTCCTGTGAGTTCAGTTTTAGATTACGATCCTTCACTTCAGGTTTGCTGTATCCCTTGGACCATCTTAATGACGATGAAACACAGAAATTGCATCCGAATTTAATCCGAAAATCACAATGCCGACTTAAGTACAAGGGGACTGACACTCTAACTTTCTATGATTTGAACCTCTCCTGTGAGCCCAGTTTTAGATTCCGATGCTTCACTTCAAGTTTACTGTATACCTTGGACCTTCTTATTGACGATGAAACACAGAGATTGCATCCGAATATAACACAAATGGCACAATGCCGACATAGGTACAAAAGGACTGACACTCTCACATTCTATGATTTGAACCTCTCCTGTGGGTCCTGTTTTAGATTCCGATGCTTCATTTCATGTTTACTGTATACCTTGGACCTTCTTATTGACGATGAAACACAGAAATTGCATCCGAATTTAATACAAAAGGCACAATGCGACTTAGGTGCAAGAGGACTGCCACTCTCACTTTCTATGATTTGAACCTCTCCTGTGAGTCCAGTGTTAGATTCCGATGCGTCACTTCAGTTTTACTGTATACCTTGCACCTTCTTATTGACGATGAAACACAGAAATTGCATCCGAATGTAAAACAAAAGGCACAATTCCGACATAAGTACTAGATAACTGACTCTCTACCTTTATATGATTTGAACCCCTCCTGTGAGTCCAGTTTTAGATTCCGATGCTTTACTTCAGGTTTACTGTATACCTGGGACCTTGTTATTGACGATGAAGCACAGAAATCTCGTCGGAATTAAATACAAAAATGCACAATGCCGGCTTAAGTACAAGAGGACTGACACTCTAAGTTTCTATGATTTGAACCTCTGCTGTGAGTCCAGTTTTAGATTACGATGCTCCACTTCAGGTTTACTGTATACCTTAGACCTTCTTATTGACGAGGAAACTCAGAAATTGCATCCGAATTCAATACAAAAGCCACAATGCCTACTTAAATACAAGAGGACTGACACTCTAATTTTCTATGATTTGAACCTCTCCTGTGAGTCCAGTTTTAGATTCCGATGCTTCACTTCAGGTTTACTGTATCACTTGGACCTTCATATTGACGATGCAACACAGAGATTGCATCCGAATATAACACAAAAGGCACAATGCCGACATAAGTACAAAAGGACTGACACTCTCACATTCTATGATTTGAACCTCTCCTGTGAGTCCTGTTTTAGATTCCGATGCTTCATTTCATGTTTACTGTATACCTTGGACCTTCTAATTGACGATGAAACACAGAAATTGCATCCGAATTTAATACAAAAGGCACAATGCCGACTTAAGCACAAGAGGACTGACGCTCTAACTTTCTATGATTTGAACCTCTCACTTGAGTCCAGTTTTAAATTCCAATGCTTCACTTCAGGTTAACTGTATACCTCGAACCTTCTTATTTACGATGAAACACAGAAATTGCATCGGAATTAAATTCCAAAGGCACAATGCCGACTTAAGTACAAGAGGACTGACACTCTAACTTTCTATGATTTGAACCCCTCCTGTGAGTCCAGTTTTACATTCCGATGCTTCACTTCAGGATTACTGTATCCCTTGGACCTTTCTATTGACGATGAAACACTGAAATTGCATCCGTATTTAATACAAAAGGCAGAATGCCGATTTAAGTACACGTGGACTGACACACTAACTTTCTATGATTTGAACCCTTCCTGTGAGTCCAGTTTTAGATTCCGATGCTTCCTTCAGGCTTACTATATCCCTTGGACCTTCTTATTGACGCTGAAACACAGAAATTGCATCCGAATGTAATACAAAAGGCACATTGCCGACTTAAGTACATGAGGACCGACACTCTTTCTATGATTTGAACCTCTCCTGAGAGTCCTCTTTTAGATTCCGATGCTTCACTTCGGGTTTATTTTATCCCTTGGACATTCTTATTGGCGATGAAATACCGAAATTGCATACGAATTTAATGCAAAAGGCACAATGCCGACATAGGTACAAGAGGACTGACACTCTAACTTTCTATGATTTGAACCTCTCCTGTGAGTCCACTTTTAGATTCCGATGCTTCACTTTAGGTTAACAGTATACCTCGGACCTTCTTATTGACGATGAAATACAGAAATTGCATCGGAATTAAATTGAAAAGGCACAATGCCGACTTAAGTATAAGAGGACTGACACTCTAACTTTCCATCAATCGAACCTCTCCTGTGAGTCCAATTTTAGATTCCGATGCTGCACTTCAGGTTTACTGTATCCCTTGGACCTTCTTATTGGCGATGAAACACAGAAATTGCAACCGTATTTAATACAAAACATACAATGCCGACTTAAGTACAAGAGGATTGGCTTTCTAACTTTCAATGATTCGAACCTCTCCTGTGAGTCCAGTTTTAGATTCCGATGCTTCACTTCAGGTATACTGTATACCTTGTACCTTCTCATTGACTATGAAACACGGAAATTGCATACGAATTTAATACTAAAAGCACAATGTCGACTTAAGTTCTAGCGGACTGACACTTTAACTTTCTATGATTTGAAACTCTCCTGTGGGTGTAGTTTTAGATTCCGATTCTTCACTTCAGGTTTACTGTATCCCTTGGACCCACTTATTGACGATGAAACACAGAAATTGCATCCGAATTTTATACAAAAGGCACAATGCCGACTTAAGAACAAGAGGACTGACACTCTAACTTTCCATGAATTGAACCTCTCCTGTGAGTTCTATTTTAGATTCCGATGCTTCACTTCAGGTTTACTGTATCCCTTGGGCCATCTTATTGGCGGTGAAACAAAGAAATCGCATCCGAATTTAATACAAAACATACAATGCCGACTTAAGTGCAAGTGGACTAACTTTCTAACTTTCTATGATTTGAACCTCTCCTGTGAGTCCAGTTTTAGATTCCGATGCTTCACTTCAGGTATACAGTATACCTTGGACCTTCTTATTGACTATGAAACACAGAAATTGCATACGAATTTAATACAAAAGGCTCAATGCCGACTTAAGCACAAGAGGACTGACACTCTAACTTTCTATGATTTGAACCTCTCCCTTGAGTCCAGTTTTAAATTCCAATGCTTCACTTCAGGTTAACTGTATACCTCGTACCTTCTTATTTACGATGAAACACAGAAATTCATCAGAATTAAATTCCAAAGGCACAATGCCGACTTAAGTACAAGAGGACTGACACTCTAACTTTCTATGATTTGAACCCCTCCTGTGAGTCCAGTTTTACATTCCGATGCTTCACTTCAGGATTACTGTATCCCTTGGACCTTTCTATTGACGATGAAACACTGAAATTGCATCCGTATTTAGTTCAAAAGGCACAATGCCGATTTAAGTACAAGTGGACTGACACACTAACTTTCTATGATTTGAACCCTTCCTGTGAGTCCAGTTTTAGATTCCGATGCTTCCTTCAGGTTTACTATATCCCTTGGACCTTCTTATTGACGCTGAAACACAGAAATTGCATCCGAATGTAATACAAAAGGCACAATGCCGACTTAAGTACATGAGGACCGACACTCTTTCTATGATTTGAACCTCTCCTGAGAGTCCTGTTTTAGATTCCGATGCTTCACTTCGGGTTTATTGTATCCCTTGGACATTCATATTGGCAATGAAACATAGAAATTGCATTCGAATTTAATACAAAAGGCACAATGCCGACTTCAGTACAAGACAACTGACACTCTAACTTTCTATGATTTGAACCTCTCCTGTGAGTCCAGTTTTAGATTCCGATGCATCACTTCAGTTTTACAGTAAACCTTGCACCTTCTTATTGACGATGAAACACAGAAATTGCATCCGAATTTAATACAAAAGGCACAATGCCGACTTAAGTACAAGAGGACTGACACTCTAACTTTCTATGATTTCAGCCCCTCCTGTGTGTCAAAGTTTAAATTCCGATGCTTCACTGCAGGTTTACTGTATCCCTTGGATCTTCTTATTGGCGATGAAACACAGAAATCGCATCCAAATTTAATATAAAACACACAATGCCGACTTAAGTACAAGAGCACTGACTTTCTAACTTTCTATGATTTGAACCTCTCCTGTGAGTCCAGTTTTAGATTACAATGCTTCACTTCAGGTATACTGGATACCTTGGACCTTCTTGTTGACTACGAAACACAGAAATTGCATCCGAATTTAATACAAAAGGCACAATGCCGACATAAGTACAAGTGGACTGTCACTCTAACTTTCTATGATTTGAACCTCTCCTGTGAGTCCAGTTTTAGATTCCGATGCTTCCCTTCAGGCTAACTGTATACCTCGGACCTTCTTATTGACGATGAAATACATAAATTGCATCGGAATTAAATTGAAAAGGCACAATGCCGACTTAAGTAGAAGAGGGCTGACACTCTACCTTTCTATCAATTGAACCTCTCCTGTGAGTCCAATTTTAAATTCCGATGCTTCACTTCAGGTTTACTGTATCCCTTGAACCATCTTAATGGCGATGAAACACAGAAAATGCATTAGAATTTAATACAAAACATACAATGCCGACTTAAGTACAAGAGGACTGACTTTCTAACTTTCAATGATTAGAACCTCTCCTGTGAGTCCAGTTTTATATTCCGATGCTTCACTTCAGGTTTACTGTTAACCTTGGACCTTATAATTGACGATGAAACACAGAAATTGCATCCGAATTGACTACAGAAGGCACAATGCCGACTTAAGTACTAGAGGACTGACGCTCTAAATTTCTATGATTTGAACCTCCCCTGTGAGTCCAGTTTTAGAATCCGATGCTTCACTTCAGGTTTACTGTATACCTTGGACCTTCTTATTGACGATGAAACACAGAAATTGCATCCGAATATAACACAATAGGTACAATGCCGACTTAAGTACAAGAGGACTGTCACTCTCACTTTCTATGCTTTGAACCTCTCCAGTGAGTCCAGTTTTAGATTCCGTTGCTTCACTTCAGTTTTAGTGTATCCCTTGGACCTTCTTATTGACGATAAAACACAGAAATTGCATCGGATTTATATTCAAAAGGCACAATGCCGACTTAAGTGCAAGAGGACTGACACTCTAACTATCTATTAATCGAACCTCACCTGTGAGACCAGTTTTAGATTACGATGCTACACTTCAGATTTACTGTATCCCTTGTACCTTCCAATTCACGATGAAACACAGAAATTGCATCCGAATTAAATTTAAAAGGCACAATGCCGACTTAAGTACAAGAGGACTGACACTCTAACATTCTATATTTTGAACCTCTCCTGTGAGTCCAGTTTTAGATTCCGATGTTCCACTTCAGGTTTACTGTATCGCTTGGACCTTCTTATTGACGATGAAACACAGAAATTGCATCCGAATTTAATACAAAAGGCACAATGCCGACTTAAGTACAAGTGGATTGACACTCTAACTTTCTATGATTTGAACCTCTCCTGTGAGTCCACTTTTAGATTCCGATGCTTCACTTCAGGTTTACCGTATTCCTTGGACCTTCTTATTGACGCTGAAACACATAAAGGGCATTCGAATTTAATACAAAAATCACAATGCCGACTTAAGTACAAGAGGACTGACACTCTAACTTTCTATGTTTTGAACCTCTGCAGTGAGTCCAGTTTAAGATTCCGATGCTTCACTTCGGGTTTACTGTATCCCTTGGACCTTGTTATTGGCGATTAAACACAGAAATTGCATCCGAATTTAATACAAGACTCACAATGCCGACTTAAGTACAAGAGGACTGACACTCTAACTTTCTATGATTTGAACCCTTCCTGTGACTCCAGTTTTACATTCCGATGCTTCACTTCAGGATTACTGTATCCCTTGGACCTTCTTATTGGCGATGAAACACAGAAATTGCTTCCGAATTTAATACAAAAGGCGCAATGCCGACTTAAGTACAAGAGGACTGTCACTCAAACTTTCTATGATTTGAAGCACTCCTGTGAGTCCAGTTTTATATTCCGATGCTTCACTTCAGGTTTACTGCTAACCTTGGACCTAATAATTGACGATGAAACACAGAAATTGCATCCGAATTGATTACAAAAGGCACAATGCCGACTTAAGTACTAGAGGACTGACGCTCTAAATTTCTATGATTTGAACCTCTCCTGTGAGTCCAGTTTTAGATTCTGATCCTTCACTTCAGGTTTATTGTATTCCTTCGACCTTCTTATTGACGATGAAACACAGAAATTGCATCCGAATTTACTACAAAAGGCACAATGCCGACATAAGTACAAGTGGACGGTCCATCTAACTTTCTATGATTTGAACCTCTCCTGTGAGTCCAGTTTTAGATTCCGATGCTTCACTTCAGGCTAACTGTATACCTCGGACCTTCTTATTGACGATGAAATACAGAAATTGCATCGGAATTAAATTGAAAAGGCACAATGCCGACTTAATTACAAGAGGACTGACACTCCAACTTTCTATGATTTGAACCTCTCCTTTGTGTCCAATTTTTAGATTCCGATGCTTCACTTCAGGTTTACTGTATACCTTGGACCTTCTTATTGGCGATGAAACACAGAAATTGCATCCGAATTTAATATAAAACACACAATGCCGACTTAAGTATCAGGGGACTGACTTTCTAACTTTCTATGATTTGAACCTCTCCTGTGAGTCCAGTTTTAGATTCCGATGCTTCACTTCAGGTTTACTGTATCCCTTGGACTTTCTTATTGACGATGAAACACAAAAATTGCATCCGAATTTAATACAAAAGGCACAATGCCGACTTAAGTGGAAGAGGTATGACACTCTAACTTTCTATGATTTGAACCTCTCCTGTGTGTCCAATTTTAGATTCCGTTGCTTCATTCCAGCTATACTGTATACCTTGGACCTTCTTATTGGCGATGAAACACAGAAATTGCATCCGAATTTAATATAAAACACACAATGCCGACTTAAGTATAAGGGGACTGACTTTCTAATTTTCTATGATTTGAACCTCTCCTGTGAGTCCAGTTTTAGATTCCGATGCTTCACTTCAGGTATACTGTATACCTTGGACCTTCTCATTGACTATGAAACACAGAAATTGCATACGAATTTAATACAAAAGTCACAATGCCGACTTAGGTACAAGAGGACTGACACTCTAACTTTCTATGACTTGAATATCTCCTGTGAGTCCAGTTTGAGATTCCGATGCTTCACTTCAGGTTAACTGTATACCTCAGACCTTCTTATTGACGATGAAACACAGAAATTGCATCGGAATTAAATTCCAAAGGCACAATGCCGACTTAAGTACAAGAGGACTGACACTCTAACTTTCTATGATTTGAACCTCTCCTGTGAGTCCAATTTTATATTTCGATGCTTCACTTCAGGTTTACTGTATCCCTTGAACCATCTTAATGGCGATGAAACACAGAAAATGCATTCGAATTTAATACAAAACATACAATGCCGACTTAAGTACAAGAGGACTGACTTTCTAACTTTCAAAGATTAGAACCTCTCCTGTGAGTCCAGTTTTAGATTCCGATGGTTCACTTCAGGAATACTGTATACCTTGGACCTTCTTATTGACTATGAAACACAGAAATTGCATTCGAATTTAATACAAAAGGCACAGTGCCGACTTAAGTACAAGATGACTGAGACTCTAACTTTCTAAGATTTGAACCTCTCCTGTGAGTCCAGTTTTAAATTCCGATGCTCCATATCAGGTTAACTGTATACCTCGAACCTTCTTATTTACGATGAAACACAGAAATTGCATCGGAGTTAAATTCAAAAGGCACAATGCCAACTTAAGTACAAGAGGACAGACACTCAAACTTTCTATGATTTGAACCCCTCCAGTGAATCCAGTTTTACATTCCGATGCTTCACTTCAGGATTACTGTATCCCTTGGACCTTTTTATTGACGATGAAATACAGAAATTGCATTCGAATTTAATACAAAAGGCACAGTGCCGACATAAGTACAAGTGGACTGTCACTCTAACTTTCTATGAATTGAACCTCTCCTGTGAGTCCAGTTTTAGATTCCGATGCTTCACTTCAGGCTAACTGTATACCTCGGACCTTCTTATTGACGATGAAATACAGAAATTGCATCGGAATTAAATTGAAGAGGCACAATGCTGACTTAAGTATAAGGGGACTGACTTTCTAACTTTCTATGATTTGAACCTCTCCTGTGAGTCCAGTTTTAGATTACGATGCTTCACTTCAGGTTTACTGTATCCCTTGGACTTTCTTATTGACGATGAAACACAAAAATTGCATCCGAATTTAATACAAAAGGCACAAAGCCGACTTACGTAGAAGAGGTATGACACTCTAACTTTCTATGATTTGAACCTCTCCTGTGTGTCCATTTTTAGATTCTGATGCTTCACTTCAGGTCAACTGTATACCTCGGACCTTCTTATTGACGATGAAACACAGAAATTGCATCGGAATTAAATTCCAAAGGCACAATGCCGACTTAAGTACAAGAGGACTGACACTCTAACTTTCTATGATTTGAACCCTTCCTGTGAGTCCAGTTTTACATTCCGATGCTTCACTTCAGGATTACTGTATCCCTTGGACCTTCTTATTGGCGATGAAACACAGAAATTGCTTCCGAATTTAATACAAAAGGCGCAATGCCGACTTAAGTACAAGAGGACTGTCACTCAAACTTTCTATGATTTGAAGCTCTCCTGTGAGTCCAGTTTTATATTCCTGTAATTTTTTCCTCCTATCTACGTAATTCTGTAGCTCTCAATTCGTTCGAGCAATCAATCATTCATGATAGGAAATACAGTCATAGCTCAGTCACTCAAAATGATTCTGAAATTTTACTTGTTAGAATGAAATCAGGCGATGATTCTTCTTCTCTGCAGGCTCGTGCTTTGCGGCAGTCTGCTAATCTGCACAAATAAAATGCCTCGTAATTTTGGGAGCGTTGTATAATCAGTCGGGAAACCTCAGATCAAGCGGATATTTGGCTTTGATGAAGTTTAACCTTCCGAAGAAGCAATGGAGCTCTTGGATTATTAAGTGCAGGTTCGTATCCAGTCTTTCGGAAGTCCCTTCTGATTAACAACTACGCAATATATCGATAAATATCATTAATTCTCAAATTTAAAATACACACCATTTACTTGAAGGAGCCATCGATATATATTTCCATTTAATCGTACAGTTCATATCAGTTATCTTCTGTAATAAATCTCAATAATCAGATTACAGTTCTTCCAAACCAAGCTCAGGCTAATCGGCACGAAGACAAACTCGGAAGCTCTCTTTCTTTTTTTTTTTCTAACAACCACCAGAGAGAGTACTACAAAGAATACTTATGCGCTCATGGCATAGCTATTGTATGAGCTACTTTTCGCATGGATTCTGCGAGTATGAAGATAGAAAATTTGTAAACGTCATTCAAGGGTAGAATTGTATCAGAATAATTCATCGAATATAAAGAGATATTACAATTGCCCCTCGCAGCGAGCAAAGTTAGTGATAATACACTTTGCGAGCTAACAGAAAAAATTTGTTGGGTTGTTTATTCAAAAGAGGAATATTTTGAATTAGTAGAATTTTACTGTAGAGAGTATGGGTAACATGTTAAGACAATAAGTTACGGGAATACCTAAGCTGTAGTTTTTACATGTACCGGGGTATACCCGCATCCCGAGTACATAACCAGGGAAGATGTAGATTGGTGTAATTACGAAAAAGGTCTACCCATTTGGGAACTGGCCTTCACAGGGAAACCCTGGAAAACCCGGAAGAATAGACCCCAGCTCAGGTATTAAAGAAGATAGGAAAGCCTAAATCCAGTAATTTTGAAATATAAGAAGCTCCATAGATTAGATCGAAGGAAAAGTGCCTCATAGCCAAAAAAAAATTTTACAATATTGCTCAAAAAAAATTTTCAAAATTCTTCTTTCGACGATGTAGCTGGCGATCTCGTTGTGAAGTCGCTGGAACAGGAACACTGGGTACGGACACCGGGTAGGCGACGTACAGCGTTTGGTGGACGCGGCACGGAGGACAGGCGATGGCTTATGGTACAGGATAGAAGCTGGTAACGTGCCGTAGAAACAGGAAGATGATCTCAGGAACAGATGGTCAGGGACGTGAACATGAAACAGGTTTAAAGTGGAATAAGAAAAAGTTCTGACTGAATAAATCCCTGGAAGAGAGTGGATTAAGGCAACGAAGTCCATATTTCATCGTTGAACTCAAAATCGGAGTGGATTCTTATATTCTTCCATCTGTACTAGACTGGAACATCCATCAGTCCTGACAATCACGAATTTTGCATTACAACTGCTGATTTTCCAAAACATTGCCAAATAGACTGTGGGCAATTAAATTTTGTTGTAGGTCATATCGAATGTATTCCTCTCAAAAATTTTTTTTATCTAATCTTCGTTTTGTTATAGTGCAGGTGGAAGTAGAGCATTGAATCTGTCCGAGGTTTGCTTTCAATTACGAAATTATGGATAAAATTTAAGTTTACACCTGATGAAAAATTTTAAACATAGGCATATGACACTGACTCCACAAAAGGAATAATTTGAAAAATTTTCATTATTCTTATAATTACTTGATTTATAGATCCACTTGCAAATAAATATCATTAATGATGACGTATGTTCATTTAACAAATCATCCACTCGCAGAATCTTCTTCATCCTCTCATGAACATTTATGGAAATATATTTCAACAATTATATCCATAATATGAAACACACAAACTGCTATTCTTAAAATGTTAGTTAAAATTCTTAAATTAATTCTCCTGGTAAAGAAGGCATAATTAAAAAATCTAAAAATTATAATAATTTTCTCTCGCGCAACCAGAGAGTTTCTTCAATTGTTTGCAACAGTGACATTATCGACTGTTGCTTCATTTCACAGCTCATTTGTTTTCTTGCGCGAACAGCGCACATCATACACACAGCGTATTTACCTACATATCCCACACTGTTCAAGTTTCACACGCAATTCTCACATAAGTGCTGTGTCTTGAGGAAATGTAGATGCACTTTCATTGTATATCACTGTGGCTTCTGCTCATTGTCCACACTTACAAACACTAGTAATTAACAAATTCTTCTACCTATCTTAAAAATTTTGTGCTAAAGTATCACAGGAGTAATCTCACTGTCTCTTTAACCTATCACAGGAGTAATCTCACTGTCTCTTTAACCTATCACAGGAGTAATCTCACTGTCTCTTTAACCTATCACAGGAGTAATCTCACTGTCTCTTTAACCTATCACAGGAGTAATCTCACTGTCTCTTTAACCTATCACAGGAGTAATCTCACTGTCTCTTTAACCTATCACAGGAGTAATCTCACTGTCTCTTAACCTAGCACAGGAGTAGTCTCACTGTCTCTTAACCTCTAGACAACATAAACTTCTTGATATTTATATACACATTCGACTCATAGTCAAATTCCACACTAAATTCTTCTCCATATTTGGTATCACAGATCTACGATCCTTCACTAAATTTCTTAATATCATTATGCGGGAATAATCCCTTTATCCTTTTCGATTCGGGATATGCCAACAAGTATGATCCAGGATTTGGTATATTTACAATAACATATGGTCCGGTATAAATAAGATTCCATTTCTTTATGTTCTTCATCAGTTTCGAGGAATGGATGTGTCGCCTCAATAAAACCTTTTCTCCAAGATGAAACGTCTGAATCCGGTGAATCCGTTTATCATACGTCAATTTCTGTTGTATTGCCTTTTTAGTTAAATTGACAAGTGCGAGTCGAATCTTTTCTTCCCATATTAAATTCTGGTCTTCATACTTTTCGTCCGTTGACTCCAGGTTTTGGAACGACTAAGAGCGGAGAACAATATGGACTAGTTGATAGCTCAATCAAGTTCCATTCTAACATTCTATTTATCTCCCTTTGAACGGATTGTTTTAAACGCCAGGGGATCGGATAGTGCGTGTAACAGTAAGTCTGATGTGGCTTCACTTGTAGGTGACAAATATACCACTTTATAATTCCTGGTTTCTCATCAAAAATCTCTTCATATGCCCCTAACAAATAATGAAGCTGCTGCCTTTGTTCTCCGGTAAGCTGATTTGATTCACTAGCTTTTATCGTTGTTGTTTGGTTAAAGTCCTCTTGTTGTATCAAATCCTTTGAAAGCTCCTTCCAACGACCGTTTGTAGTGTCAATTAATTGAATTATGGCACCGCGACAATATTTCTCATGCACCGTTTCCTTTCTATTTAGATCCAGTGCTATCTCTTCTCCATTTAATCTAAATTTAACTATTCCTTCCAAAAAATCAATCTGACACTCGTACTCCTGCATACTCCCAATACCAAGAATACAGTCCACTAATAACTTCTCCACTACAAGGAACGTGCATTTTATTGCTACATTTCCCATTTTCATCTCTAATCGTGTTTGTATTTTGACATTGGGAGAGCGTGCTCCAACAGCTCCGATGATTTTGCAGTTCTGTACTGGCAAAATTGGTACCTTCTTCTTCCTAATAATTCTCCGAAAAAGAGCGCCTGAGATGACATTGGCGGAAGCGGCGGTGTCCAATATCACATTCGTTGGAACTTCCTCTATTTCAACACATACTTCCGATACCGGAACACTCGATCTGTCATTATGACACGTTATTAAATCCTTTGTTAACTCTTCAGTCAACAGCTCACCATCATTATATCTTAACATTTGTAATTTTACTGTTTCGCCCCTAACAGATCCCCTGACCGCTCCTCCGGGGCACGATGCGGTCATGTTTAGTTTGACTGATTATTGGTCCGATTGGTATTTATCTCTTCAGCTACTTCAGTGATTATCGGTTGTTGTGGTGAATTCGGTCTATATTGTCTTGCTTGATTTGTGTAATTATTGTTGTTGTTCTGCTGGTGTTGGTAGAACTGTCCTGTGTTGCCATACATTGGATTATATCGATTAAAATTCCTACTGTTTCTAAAATAGCCCCTCGCTGCACCATTACCAAAGTTTCCATTATGGTAATAATTATTATTTGCATTTTGTCCATTTCTAAGTCTCCTCGGAGAGTGTAGTTGGTTATGATTATCGTTACTGCTACTATTACTGCCATTCCCATTCGAGTTGCAGCTCGGATTCGCTTCTGTTACTCCTCTTTGATATGACATTTCTCTTGCCCTTTTATTGTCCTCCTCAATTATATCAATATGATCAAGCGTAGTCATAAATGAGTCTATATCCTTATCATTTATATATAACAGCTGATTCCTTATACTGGTGGGTAGTCTGGACTTGAGTATTCTAAGTATATCCGGCAAAGGAATCGGTACATCCCAATACAAAGATTTATTAATGTATTTCTCAAAATATCTCTTTAGAGATCCTCTAGAAAACGAGAAAGGCTCAGGATACAATACTTCCTGCCTAAGTCTTTCTTGTATTCCAGCAGACCAATATTTTGCTAGAAATGCCTGCTCAAATTCTTTGTAACATTTACAAGAAGATGTTTGTTCGGATGCCCACAGTGCTCCTGATCCTTGTATATATCCAGATACAAAACTAATCTTTTGCCATTCTGTCCAAGATCGTGGAAATAGACCTCTGAAACTTCGAATAAAGACTACAGGATGAACATTCTTTTTGTCAGGGTTAAAGATTTGAAATTGTCTCTGTTTAATCATCTTCTCCTCAACGGTACTACGATTCCAAAAATCATCCTGTTCGTACTTTTCCCTGTGGCTCTCCGTTATATCGAATCTAACTTGTGACGTTCCAGTTCTATCTACATCGGATCTTGACGTGGACGGAATGTCACGCGCAGATTGAGAGTTTTGTTTCCTACTTCTCGCTGTTTCTAAATCCTGCTGCGAGAGATTTAGTGATCTTTCGATATTTTCTTTCCAACGCGAGAAATCTTCGCCAAGTTGTTCTCGAACTTCCTTTAACCCTTTGTTAAAAAAATTATCCTCGGAACTCTCTGAAATGGACTGTAAAGCTACTTTCACAGTTTCTTCTATGGTTTCCGAAGGAGAATTTTGCCGCTCTAATGTCATTTCTGAAAACTTTCCCGCAAGTACATTCATTCTATGTTCCACTGCCTCCTGTTTTTCCTTCACTTCGTCAAATTGCTTCTTTAGATTATCTTGGGATTCTGTTATTTCTGGTATCATAGCTACGGAACACTGTATGTCCTCTTGAGCTTGTATTACTTGAGGAAACAGTTCTACTTGTTTTTGTATCTTGTCAATTTTGACGGATACATATTCGGTTAGTTCCGCTTTTAATTTAGTATTGTTTTCTTGGCATTGTCGGCGGACCTGCTCAATTCGAGCAATAAGATTCTGTTCGGTCTTTTCTGCCTGTTCTTTTATTTCCTGTGTCTGGGTATTTAATCTCTGATCTAATTCGGTAAAGGTTGCTCTTAACTGATTTTGTAATTCTGTTTGATTTTCGGCTAGTTGATTTTTGAATTCATTTTGTATAACGGATAAGTCTCGTTTTACCTCTGCTTGGCCTTCGGCTAATAGAGACAACTGTTGCATAATAACAACTAATGTGTCAACAACAGTCTGATCAGCTGTTGTATGAATGTTTTCTGAACCAGCGGGATTATTTATATTGCTACCGCTAGCCACAACAGTCTCAGAATTGTTATCCGTGGCCTCTGCTTCTGTGCAAACAGCTGAAGGCTGTTGCACGTCTCGTTGCTGATTCAATGACATTTTAAATGCCGCTCTAGTCAATACCATTAAATAACTGTCAATATCAGGTTCCAGTCACTAAATACGGTTTCAAATTTACTGTCGTAGACACACTTAACTTTCAAATTACTGCACAGATGGCATAAAGTTCAATGTCCAGATACGAAAATCACACAATATACAGTTCTACAATCTAACTACTATCTGGAAAAAAGTTCTTTCTAAATTGATTTCAAACTATTTTAACTACAGGATAAAAAAATTAGATTTCTCTGGCCTTGTTCTGTAGTCTTGGTGTTGTCCAATAGTTGAAATCGTTTCTTGGTATCAGCAATCTTTTACTATGGGCACCGAATCTCTCTTCAGGTTAGTTACCTCTCGTTCTCGTAGGTTTTCATGAAACAAAAAATACATATATTATATAACAATCCAAGAGAGTCCTGTCACACTGGCGCCACTGTAATTTTTTCCTCCTATCTACGTAATTCTGTAGCTCTCAATTCGTTCGAGCAATCAATCATTCATGATAGGAAATACAGTCATAGCTCAGTCACTCAAAATGATTCTGAAATTTTACTTGTTAGAATGAAATCAGGCGATGATTCTTCTTCTCTGCAGGCTCGTGCTTTGCGGCAGTCTGCTAATCTGCACAAATAAAATGCCTCGTAATTTTGGGAGCGTTGTATAATCAGTCGGGAAACCTCAGATCAAGCGGATATTTGGCTTTGATGAAGTTTAACCTTCCGAAGAAGCAATGGAGCTCTTGGATTATTAAGTGCAGGTTCGTATCCAGTCTTTCGGAAGTCCCTTCTGATTAACAACTACGCAATATATCGATAAATATCATTAATTCTCAAATTTAAAATACACACCATTTACTTGAAGGAGCCATCGATATATATTTCCATTTAATCGTACAGTTCATATCAGTTATCTTCTGTAATAAATCTCAATAATCAGATTACAGTTCTTCCAAACCAAGCTCAGGCTAATCGGCACGAAGACAAACTCGGAAGCTCTCTTTCTTTTTTTTTTTCTAACAACCACCAGAGAGAGTACTACAAAGAATACTTATGCGCTCATGGCATAGCTATTGTATGAGCTACTTTTCGCATGGATTCTGCGAGTATGAAGATAGAAAATTTGTAAACGTCATTCAAGGGTAGAATTGTATCAGAATAATTCATCGAATATAAAGAGATATTACATTCCGATGCTTCACTTCAGGTTTACTGTTAACCTTGGACCTTATAATTGGCGATGAAACACAGAAATTGCATCCGAATTGACTACAAAAGGCACAATGCCGACTTAAGTACTAGAGGACTGACGCTCTAAATTTCTATGATTTGAACCTCCCTGTGAGTCCAGTTTTAGAATCCGATGCTTCACTTCAGGTTTACTGTATACCTTGGACCTTCTTATTGACGATGAAACACAGAAATTGCATCCGAATATAACACAATAGGTACAATGCCGACTTATGTACAAGAGGACTGTCACTCTCACTTTCTATGATATGAACCTCTCCAGTGAGTCCAGTTTTAGATTCCGTTGCTTCACTTCAGTTTTAGTGTATCCCTTGGACCTTCTTATTGACGATGAAACACAGAAATTGCATCCGAATTTAATACAACAGGCACAATGCCGACTTAAGTACAAGTGGATTGACACTCTAACTTTCTATGATTTGAACCTCTCCTGTGAGTCCACTTTTAGATTCCGATGCTTCACTTCAGGTTTACTGTATCCCTTGGACCTTCTTATTGACGCTGAAACACATAAAGTGCATCCGAATTTAATACAAAAATCACAATGCCGACTTAAGTACAAGAGGACTGACACTCTAACTTTCTATGTTTTGTACCACTGCAGTGAGTCCAGTTTAAGATTCCGATGCTTCACTTCAGGTTTACTGTATCCCTTGGACCTTCTTATTGGCGATTAAACACAGAAATTGCATCCGAATTTAATACAAGACTCACAATGCCGACTTAAGTACAAGAGGACTGACACTCTAACTTTCTATTAATCGAACCTCACCTGTGAGATTAGTTTTAGATTACGATGCTACACTTCAGATTTACTGTATCCCTTGTACCTTCCTATTCACGATGAAACAGAGAAATTGCATCCGAATTAAATTTAAAAGGCACAATGCCGACTTAAGTACAAGAGGACTGACACTCTAACTTTCTATATTTTGAACCTCTCCTGTGAGTCCAGTTTTAGATTCCGATGCTCCACTTCAGGTTTACTGTATCCCTTGGACCTTCTTATTGACGATGAAACACAGAAATTGCATCCGAATTTAATACAACAGGCACAATGCCGACTTAAGCACAAGTGGATTGACACTCTAACTTTCTATGATTTGAACCTCTCCTGTGAGTCCACTTTTAGATTCCGATGCTTCACTTCAGGTTTACTGTATCCCTTGGACCTTCTTATTGACGCTGAAACACATAAAGGGCATCCGAATTTAATACAAAAATCACAATGCCGACTTAAGTACAAGAGGACTGACACTCTAACTTTCTATGTTTTGTACCACTGCAGTGAGTCCAGTTTAAGATTCCGATGCTTCACTTCAGGTTTACTGTATCCCTTGGACCTTCTTATTGGCGATTAAACACAGAAATTGCATCCGAATTTAATACAAGACTCACAATGCCGACTTAAGTACAAGAGGACTGACACTCTAACTTTCTATGATTTGAACCCTTCCTGTGAGTCCAGTTTTACATTCCGATGCTTCACTTCAGGATTACTGTATCCCTTGGACCTTCTTATTGGCGATGAAACACAGAAATTGCTTCCGAATTTAATACAAAAGGCGCAATGCCGACTTAAGTACAAGATGACTGTCACTCAAACTTTCTATGATTTGAAGCTCTCCTGTGAGTCCAGTTTTTATATTCCGATGCTTCACTTCAGGTTTACTGTTAACCTTGGAAATTATAATTGACGATGAAACACAGAAATTGCATCCGAATTGATTACAAAAGGCACAATGCCGACTTAAGTACTAGAGGACTGACGCTCTAAATTTCTATGATTTGAACCTCTCCTGTGAGTCCAGTTTTAGATTCTGATCCTTCACTTCAGGTTTACTGTATTCCTTCGACCTTCTTATTGACGATGAAACACAGAAATTGCATCCGAATTTAATACAAAAGGCACAATGCCGACATAAGTACAAGTGGACTGTCACTCTAACTTTCTATGATTTGAACCTCTCCTGTGAATCCAGTTTTAGATTCCGATGCTTCACTTCAGGCTAACTGTATACCTCGGACCTTCTTATTGACGATGCAATACAGAAATTGCATCGGAATTAAATTGAAAAGGCACAATGCCGACTTAATTACAAGAGGACTGACACTCCAACTTTCTATGATTTGAACCTCTCCTTTCTGTCCAATTTTTAGATTCCGATGCTTCACTTCAGGTTTACTGTATACCTTGGACCTTCTTATTGGCGATGAAACACAGAAATTGCATCCGAATTTAATATAAAACACACAATGCCGACTTAAGTATAAGGGGACTGACTTTCTAACTTTCTATGATTTGAACCTCTCCTGTGAGTCCAGTTTTAGATTCCGATGCTTCACTTCAGGTTTACTGTATCCCTTGGACTTTCTTATTGACGATGAAACACAAAAATTGCATCCGAATTTAATACAAAAGGCACAATGCCGACTTAAGTGGAAGAGGTATGACACTCTAACTTTCTATGATTAGAACCTCTCCTGTGTGTCCAATTTTAGATCCCGTTGCTTCACTTCAGGTATACTGTATACCTTGGACCTTCTTATTGGCGATGAAACACAGAAATTGCATCCGAATTTAATATAAAATACACAATGCCGACTTAAGTATAAGGGGACTGACTTTCTAACTTTCTATGATTTGAACCTCTCCAGTGAGTCCAGTTTTAGATTCCGATGCTTCACTTCAGGTATACTGTATACCTTGTACCTTCTCATTGACTATGAAACACAGAAATTGCATACGAATTTAATACAAAAGTCACAATGCCGACTTAGGTACAAGAGGACTGACACTCTAACTTTCTATGACTTGAATATCTCCTGTGAGTCCAGTTTGAGATTCCGATGCTTCACTTCAGGTTAACTGTATACCTCGGACCTTCTTATTGACGATGAAACACAGAAATTGCATCGGAATTAAATTCCAAAGGCACAATGCCGACTTAAGTACAAGAGGACTGACACTCTAACTTTCTATAATTTGAACCTCTCCTGTGAGTCCAATTTTATATTCCGATGCTTCACTTCAGGTTTACTGTATCCCTTGAACCATCTTAATGGCGATGAAACACAGAAAATGCATTCGAATTTAATACAAAACATACAATGCCGACTTAAGTACAAGAGGACTGACTTTCTAACTTTCAATGATTAGAACCTCTCCTGTGAGTCCAGTTTTAGATTCCGATGCTTCACTTCAGGAATACAGTATACCTTGGACCTTCTTATTGACTATGAAACACAGAAATTGCATTCGAATTTAATACAAAAGGCACAGTGCCGACTTAAGTACAAGATGACTGACACTCTAACTTTCTAAGATTTGAACCTCTCCTGTGAGTCCAGTTTTAAATTCCGATGCTCCATATCAGGTTAACTGTATACCTCGAACCTTCTTGTTTACGATGAAACACAGAAATTGCATCGGAATTAAATTCAAAAGGCACAATGCCAACTTAAGTACAAGAGGACTGACACTCAAACTTTCTATGATTTGAACCCCTCCAGTGAATCCAGTTTTACATTCCGATGCTTCACTTCAGGATTACTGTATCCCTTGGACCTTTTTATTGACGATGAAACACAGAAATTGCATTCGAATTTAATACAAAAGGCACAATGCCGACATAAGTACAAGTGGACTGTCACTCTAACTTTCTATGATTTGAACCTCTCCTGTGAGTCCAGTTTTAGATTCCGATGCTTCACTTCAGGCTAACTGTATACCTCGGACCTTCTTATTGACGATGAAATACAGAAATTGCATCGGAATTAAATTGAAAAGGCACAATGCCGACTTAAGTATAAGGGGACTGACTTTCTAACTTTCTATGATTTGAACCTCTCCTGTGAGTCCAGCTCTAGATTCCGATGCTTCACTTCAGGTTTACTGTATCCCTTGGACTTTCTTATTGACGATGAAACACAAAACTTGCATCCGAATTTAATACAAAAGGCACAAAGCCGACTTACGTAGAAGAGGTATGACACTCTAACTTTCTATGATTTGAACCTCTCCTGTGTGTCCAATTTTAGATTCCGATGCTTCACTTCAGGTTTACTGTATACCTTGGACCTTCTTATTGGCGATGAAACACAGAAATTGCATCCGAATTTAATATAAAACACACAATGCCGACTTAAGTATAAGGGGACTGACTTTCTAAATTTCTATGATTTGAACCTCTCCTGTGAGTCCAGTTTTAGATTCCGATGCTTCACTTCAGGGATACTGTATACCTTGGACCTTCTCATTGACTATGAAACACAGAAATTGCATACGAATTTAATACAAAAGTCACAATGCCGACTTAGGTACAAGAGGACTGACGCTCTAACTTTCTATGACTTGAATATCTCCTGTGAGTCCAGTTTGAGATTCCGATGCTTCACTTCAGGTTAACTGTATACCTCGGTCCTTCTTATTGACGGTGAAACACAGAAATTGCATCCGAATTGACTACAAAAGGCACAATCCCGACTTAAGTACTAGAGGACTGACGCTCTAAATTTCTATGATTTGAACCTCCCCTGTGAGTCCAGTTTTAGAATCCGATGCTTCACTTCAGGTTTACTGCATACCTTGGACCTTCTTATTGACGATGAAACACAGAAATTGCATCCGAATATAACACAATAGGTACAATGCCGACTGAAGTACAAGAGGACTGTCACTCTCACTTTCTATGATTTGAACCTCTCCAGTGAGTCCAATTTTAGATTCCGTTGCTTCACTTCAGTTTTAGTGTATCCCTTGGACCTTCTTATTGACGATAAAACACAGAAATTGCATCGGATTTATATTCAAAAGGCACAATGCCGACTTAAGTACAAGAGGACTGACACTCTAACTTTCTATTAATCGAACCTCACCTGTGAGACCAGTTTTAGATTACGCTGCTACACTTCAGATTTACTGTATCCCTTGTACCTTCCTATTCACGATGAAACACAGAAATTGCATCCGAATTAAATTTAAAAGGCACAATGCCGACTTAAGTACAAGAGGACTGACACTCTAACTTTCTATATTTTGAACCTCTCCTGTGTGTCCAGTTTTAGATTCCGATGCTCCACTTCAGGTTTACTGTATCCCTTGGACCTTCTTATTGACGATGAAACACAGAAATTGCATCCGAATTTAATACAAAAGGCACAATGCCGACTTAAGTACAAGTGGATTGACACTCTAACTTTCTATGATTTGAACCTCTCCTGTGAGTCCACTTTTAGATTCCGATGCTTCACTTCAGGTTTACTGTATCCCTTGGACCTTCTTATTGACGCTGAAACACATAAAGGGCATCCGAATTTAATACAAAAATCACAATGCCGACTTAAGTACAAGAGGACTGACACTCTAACTTTCTATGTTTTGAACCTCTGCAGTGAGTCCAGTTTAAGATTCCGATGCTTCACTTCATGTTTACAGTATCCCTTGGACCTTCTTATTGGCGATTGAACACAGAAATTGCATCCGAATTTAATACAAGACTCACAATGCCGACTTAAGTACAAGAGGACTGACACTCTAACTTTCTATGATTTGAACCCTTCCTGTGAACCCAGTTTTACATTCCGATGCTTCACTTCAGGATTACTGTATCCCTTGGACCTTCTTATTGGCGATGAAACACAGAAATTGCTTCCGAATTTAATACAAAAGGCGCAATGCCGACTTAAGTACAAGATGACTGTCACTCAAACTTTCTATGATTTGAAGCTCTCCTGTGAGTCCAGTTTTTATATTCCGATGCTTCACTTCAGGTTTACTGTTAACCTTGGAAATTATAATTGACGATGAAACACAGAAATTGCATCCGAATTGATTACAAAAGGCACAATGCCGACTTAAGTACTAGAGGACTGACGCTCTAAATTTCTATGATTTGAACCTCTCCTGTGAGTCCAGTTTTAGATTCTGATCCTTCACTTCAGGTTTACTGTATTCCTTCGACCTTCTTATTGACGATGAAACACAGAAATTGCATCCGAATTTAATACAAAAGGCACAATGCCGACATAAGTACAAGTGGACTGTCACTCTAACTTTCTATGATTTGAACCTCTCCTGTGAATCCAGTTTTAGATTCCGATGCTTCACTTCAGGCTAACTGTATACCTCGGACCTTCTTATTGACGATGCAATACAGAAATTGCATCGGAATTAAATTGAAAAGGCACAATGCCGACTTAATTACAAGAGGACTGACACTCCAACTTTCTATGATTTGAACCTCTCCTTTCTGTCCAATTTTTAGATTCCGATGCTTCACTTCAGGTTTACTGTATACCTTGGACCTTCTTATTGGCGATGAAACACAGAAATTGCATCCGAATTTAATATAAAACACACAATGCCGACTTAAGTATAAGGGGACTGACTTTCTAACTTTCTATGATTTGAACCTCTCCTGTGAGTCCAGTTTTAGATTCCGATGCTTCACTTCAGGTTTACTGTATCCCTTGGACTTTCTTATTGACGATGAAACACAAAAATTGCATCCGAATTTAATACAAAAGGCACAATGCCGACTTAAGTGGAAGAGGTATGACACTCTAACTTTCTATGATTAGAACCTCTCCTGTGTGTCCAATTTTAGATCCCGTTGCTTCACTTCAGGTATACTGTATACCTTGGACCTTCTTATTGGCGATGAAACACAGAAATTGCATCCGAATTTAATATAAAATACACAATGCCGACTTAAGTATAAGGGGACTGACTTTCTAACTTTCTATGATTTGAACCTCTCCAGTGAGTCCAGTTTTAGATTCCGATGCTTCACTTCAGGTATACTGTATACCTTGTACCTTCTCATTGACTATGAAACACAGAAATTGCATACGAATTTAATACAAAAGTCACAATGCCGACTTAGGTACAAGAGGACTGACACTCTAACTTTCTATGACTTGAATATCTCCTGTGAGTCCAGTTTGAGATTCCGATGCTTCACTTCAGGTTAACTGTATACCTCGGACCTTCTTATTGACGATGAAACACAGAAATTGCATCGGAATTAAATTCCAAAGGCACAATGCCGACTTAAGTACAAGAGGACTGACACTCTAACTTTCTATAATTTGAACCTCTCCTGTGAGTCCAATTTTATATTCCGATGCTTCACTTCAGGTTTACTGTATCCCTTGAACCATCTTAATGGCGATGAAACACAGAAAATGCATTCGAATTTAATACAAAACATACAATGCCGACTTAAGTACAAGAGGACTGACTTTCTAACTTTCAATGATTAGAACCTCTCCTGTGAGTCCAGTTTTAGATTCCGATGCTTCACTTCAGGAATACAGTATACCTTGGACCTTCTTATTGACTATGAAACACAGAAATTGCATTCGAATTTAATACAAAAGGCACAGTGCCGACTTAAGTACAAGATGACTGACACTCTAACTTTCTAAGATTTGAACCTCTCCTGTGAGTCCAGTTTTAAATTCCGATGCTCCATATCAGGTTAACTGTATACCTCGAACCTTCTTGTTTACGATGAAACACAGAAATTGCATCGGAATTAAATTCAAAAGGCACAATGCCAACTTAAGTACAAGAGGACTGACACTCAAACTTTCTATGATTTGAACCCCTCCAGTGAATCCAGTTTTACATTCCGATGCTTCACTTCAGGATTACTGTATCCCTTGGACCTTTTTATTGACGATGAAACACAGAAATTGCATTCGAATTTAATACAAAAGGCACAATGCCGACATAAGTACAAGTGGACTGTCACTCTAACTTTCTATGATTTGAACCTCTCCTGTGAGTCCAGTTTTAGATTCCGATGCTTCACTTCAGGCTAACTGTATACCTCGGACCTTCTTATTGACGATGAAATACAGAAATTGCATCGGAATTAAATTGAAAAGGCACAATGCCGACTTAAGTATAAGGGGACTGACTTTCTAACTTTCTATGATTTGAACCTCTCCTGTGAGTCCAGTTCTAGATTCCGATGCTTCACTTCAGGTTTACTGTATCCCTTGGACTTTCTTATTGACGATGAAACACAAAACTTGCATCCGAATTTAATACAAAAGGCACAAAGCCGACTTACGTAGAAGAGGTATGACACTCTAACTTTCTATGATTTGAACCTCTCCTGTGTGTCCAATTTTAGATTCCGATGCTTCACTTCAGGTTTACTGTATACCTTGGACCTTCTTATTGGCGATGAAACACAGAAATTGCATCCGAATTTAATATAAAACACACAATGCCGACTTAAGTATAAGGGGACTGACTTTCTAAATTTCTATGATTTGAACCTCTCCTGTGAGTCCAGTTTTAGATTCCGATGCTTCACTTCAGGGATACTGTATACCTTGGACCTTCTCATTGACTATGAAACACAGAAATTGCATACGAATTTAATACAAAAGTCACAATGCCGACTTAGGTACAAGAGGACTGACGCTCTAACTTTCTATGACTTGAATATCTCCTGTGAGTCCAGTTTGAGATTCCGATGCTTCACTTCAGGTTAACTGTATACCTCGGTCCTTCTTATTGACGGTGAAACACAGAAATTGCATCCGAATTGACTACAAAAGGCACAATCCCGACTTAAGTACTAGAGGACTGACGCTCTAAATTTCTATGATTTGAACCTCCCCTGTGAGTCCAGTTTTAGAATCCGATGCTTCACTTCAGGTTTACTGCATACCTTGGACCTTCTTATTGACGATGAAACACAGAAATTGCATCCGAATATAACACAATAGGTACAATGCCGACTGAAGTACAAGAGGACTGTCACTCTCACTTTCTATGATTTGAACCTCTCCAGTGAGTCCAATTTTAGATTCCGTTGCTTCACTTCAGTTTTAGTGTATCCCTTGGACCTTCTTATTGACGATAAAACACAGAAATTGCATCGGATTTATATTCAAAAGGCACAATGCCGACTTAAGTACAAGAGGACTGACACTCTAACTTTCTATTAATCGAACCTCACCTGTGAGACCAGTTTTAGATTACGCTGCTACACTTCAGATTTACTGTATCCCTTGTACCTTCCTATTCACGATGAAACACAGAAATTGCATCCGAATTAAATTTAAAAGGCACAATGCCGACTTAAGTACAAGAGGACTGACACTCTAACTTTCTATATTTTGAACCTCTCCTGTGTGTCCAGTTTTAGATTCCGATGCTCCACTTCAGGTTTACTGTATCCCTTGGACCTTCTTATTGACGATGAAACACAGAAATTGCATCCGAATTTAATACAAAAGGCACAATGCCGACTTAAGTACAAGTGGATTGACACTCTAACTTTCTATGATTTGAACCTCTCCTGTGAGTCCACTTTTAGATTCCGATGCTTCACTTCAGGTTTACTGTATCCCTTGGACCTTCTTATTGACGCTGAAACACATAAAGGGCATCCGAATTTAATACAAAAATCACAATGCCGACTTAAGTACAAGAGGACTGACACTCTAACTTTCTATGTTTTGAACCTCTGCAGTGAGTCCAGTTTAAGATTCCGATGCTTCACTTCATGTTTACAGTATCCCTTGGACCTTCTTATTGGCGATTGAACACAGAAATTGCATCCGAATTTAATACAAGACTCACAATGCCGACTTAAGTACAAGAGGACTGACACTCTAACTTTCTATGATTTGAACCCTTCCTGTGAACCCAGTTTTACATTCCGATGCTTCACTTCAGGATTACTGTATCCCTTGGACCTTCTTATTGGCGATGAAACACAGAATTTGCTTCCGAATTTAATACAAAAGGCGCAATGCCGACTTAAGTACAAGAGGACTGTCACTCAAACTTTCTATGATTTGAAGCTCTCCTGTGAGTCCAGTTTTATATTCCGATGCTTCACTTCAGGTTTACTGTTAACCTTGGACCTTATAATTGACGATGAAACACAGAAATTGCATCCGAATTGATTACAAAAGGCACAATGCCGACCTAAGTACTAGAGGACTGACGCTCTAAATTTCTATGATTTGAACCTCTCCTGTGAGTCCAGTTTTAGATTCTGATCCTTCACTTCAGGTTTACTGTATTCCTTCGACCTTCTTATTGACGATGAAACACAGAAATTGCATCCGAATTTAATACAAAAGGCACAATGCCGACATAAGTACAAGTGGACTGTCACTCTAACTTTCTATGATTTGAACCTCTCCTGTGAGTCCAGTTTTAGATTCCGATGCTTCACTTCAGGCTAACTGTAAACCTCGGTCCTTCTTATTGACGATGAAATACAGAAATTGCATCGGAATTAAATTGAAAAGGCACAATGCCGACTTAATTACAAGAGGACTGACACTCCAACTTTCTATGATTTGAACCTCTCCTCTGTGTCCAATTTTTAGATTCCGATGCTTCACTTCAGGTTTACTGTATACCTTGGACCTTCTTATTGGCGATGAAACACTGAAATTGCACCCGAATTTAATATAAAACACACAATGCCGACTGAAGTATAAGGGGACTGACTTTCTAACTTTCTATGATTTGAACCTCTCCTGTGAGTCCAGTTTTAGATTCCGATGCTTCACTTCATGTTTACTGTATCCCTTGGACTTTCTTATTGACGATGAAACACAAAAATTGCATCCGAATTTAATACAAAAGTCACAATGCCGACTTAAGTGGAAGAGGTATGACACTCTAACTTTCTATGATTTGAACCTCTCCTGTGTGTCCAATTTTAGATTCCGTTGCTTCACTTCAGGTATACTGTATACCTTGGACCTTCTTATTGGCGATGAAACACAGAAATTGCATCCGAATTTAATATAAAACACAGAATGCCGACTTAAGTATAAGGGCACAGACTTTCTAACTTTCTATGATTTGAACCTCTCCTGTGAGTCCAGTTTTAGATTCCGATGCTTCACTTCAGGTATACTGTATACCTTGGACCTTCTCATTGACTATGAAACACAGAAATTGCATACGAATTTAATACAAAAGTCACAATGCCGACTTAGGTACAAGAGGACTGACACTCTAACTTTCTATGACTTGAATATCTCCTGTGAGTCCAGTTTGAGATTCCGATGCTTCACTTCAGGTTAACTGCATACCTCGGACCTTCTTATTGACGATGAAACACAGAAATTGCATCGGAATTAAATTCCAAAGGCACAATGCCGACTTAAGTACAAGAGGACTGACACTCTAACTTTTTATGATTTGAACCTCTCCTGTGAGTCCAATTTTATATTCCGATGCTTCACTTCAGGTTTACTGTATCCCTTGAACCATCTTAATGGCGATGAAACACAGAAAATGCATTCGGATTTAATACAAAACATACAATGCCGACTTAAGTACAAGAGGTCTGACTTTCTAACTTTCAATGATTAGAACCTCTCCTGTGAGTCTAGTTTTAGATTCCGATGCTTCACTTCAGGAATACTGTATACCTTCGACCTTCTTATTGACTATGAAACACAGAAATTGCATTCGAATTTAATACAAAAGGCACAGTGCCGACTTAAGTACAAGATGACTGACACTCTAACTTTCTAAGATTTGAACCTCTCCTGTGAGTCCAGTTTTAAATTCCGATGCTCCATATCAGGTTAACTGTATACCTCGAACCTTCTTATTTATGATAAAACACAGAAATTGCATCGGAAATAAATTCAAAAGGCACAATGCCAACTTAAGTACAAGAGGACTGACACTCAAACTTTCTATGATTTGAACCCCTCCAGTGAATCCAGTTTTACATTCCGATGCTTCACTTCTGGATTACTGTATCCCTTGGACCTTTTTATTGACGATGAAACACAGAAATTGCATCCGAATTTAATACAAAAGGCACAATGCCGACATAAGTACAAGTGGACTGTCACTCTAACTTTCTATGATTTGAACCTCTCCTGTGAGTCCAGTTTTAGATTCCGATGCTTCACTTCAGGCTAACTGTATACCTCGGACCTTCTTATTGACGATGAAATTCAGAAATTGCATCGGAATTAAATTGAAAAGGCACAATGCCGACTTAAGTATAAGGGGACTGACTTTCTAACTTTCTATGATTTGAACCTCTCCTGTGAGTCCAGTTTTAGATTCCGATGCTTCACTTCAGGAATACTGTATACCTTGGACCTTCTTATTGACTATGAAACACAGAAATTGCATTCGAATTTAATACAAAAGGCACAGTGCAGACTTAAGTACAAGATGACTGACACTCTAACTTTCTAAGATTTGAACCTCTCCTGTGAGTCCAGTTTTAAATTCCGATGCTCCATATCAGGTTAACTGTATACCTCGAACCTTCTTATTTACGATGAAACACAGAAATTGCATCGGAATTAAATTCAAAAGGCACAATGCCAACTTAAGTACAAGAGGACTGACACTCAAACTTTCTATGATTTGAACCCCTCCAGTGAATCCAGTTTTACATTGCGATGCTTCACTTCAGGATTACTGTATCCCTTGGACCTTATAATTGACGATGAAACACAGAAATTGCATCCGAATTGACTACAAAAGGCACAATGCCGACTTAAGTACTAGAGGACTGACGCTCTAAATTTCTATGATTTGAACCTCCCCTGTGAGTCCAGTTTTAGAATCCGATGCTTCACTTCAGGTTTACTGTATACCTTGGACCTTCTTATTGACGATGAAACACAGAAATTGCATCCGAATATAACACAATAGGTACAATGCCGACTTAAGTACAAGAGGACTGTCACTCTCAGTTTCTATGATTTGAACCTCTCCAGTGAGTCCAGTTTTAGATTCCGATGCTTCACTTCAGGTTTACTGTATACCTTGGACCTTCTTATTGACGAAGAAACACAGAAATTGCATCCGAATATAACACAATAGGCACAATGCCGATTTAAGTACAAGAGGACTGTCACTCTCACTTTCAATGATTTGATCTTCTCCAGTGAGTCCAGTTTTAGATTCCGATGCTTCACTTCAGTTTTATTGTATCCCTTGGAACTTCTTATTGACGATAAAACACAGAAACTGTATCGGATTTATATTCAAAAGGCACAATGCCGACTTAAGTACAAGAGGACTGACACTCTAACTTTCTATTAATCGAACCTCACCTGTGAGACCAGTTTTAGATTACGATGCTACACTTCAGATTTACTGTATCCCTTGTACCTTCCTATTCACGATGAAACACAGAAATTGCATCGGAATTAAATTTAAAAGGCACAATGCCGACTTAAGTACAAGAGGACTGACACTCTAACTTTCTATATTTTGAACCTCTCCTGTGAGTCCAGTTTTAGATTCCGATGCTCCACTTCAGGTTTACTGTATCCCTTGGATTTTCGTATTGACGATGAAACACAGAAATTGCATCCGAATTTAATACAAAAGGCACAATGCCGACTTACGTACAAGTGGATTGACACTCAAACTTTCTATGATTTGAACCTCTCCTGTGAGTCCACTTTTAGATTCCGATGCTTCACTTCAGGTTTACTGTATCCCTTGGACCTTCTTACTTACGCTGAAACACATAAAGGGCATCCGAATTTAATACAAAAATCACAATGCCGACTTAAGTACAAGAGGACTGACACTCTAACTTTCTATGTTTTGAACCTCTGCAGTGAGTCCAGTTTAAGATTCCGATGCTTCACTTCAGGTTTACTGTATCCCTTGGACCTTCTTATTGGCGATTAAACACAGAAATTGCATCCGAATTTAATACAAGACTCTCAATGCCGACATAAGTACAAGAGGACTGAAACTCTAACTTTCTATGATTTGAACCCTTCCTGTGAGTCCAGTTTTACATTCCGATGCTTCACTTCAGGATTACTGTATCCCTTGGACCTTCTTATTGGCGATGAAACACAGAATTTGCTTCCGAATTTAATACAAAAGGCGCAATGCCGACTTAAGTGCAAGAGGACTGCCACTCAAACTTTCTATGATTTGAAGCTCTCCTGTGAGTCCAGTTTTATATTCCGATGCTTCACTTCAGGTTTACTGTTAACCTTGGACCTTATAATTGACGATGAAACACAGAAATTGCATCCGAATTGATTACAAAAGGCACAATGCTGACTTAAGTACTAGAGGACTGACGCTCTAAATTTCTATGATTTGAACCTCTGCTGTGAGTCCAGTTTTAGATTCCGATGCTTAACTTCAGGTTTACTGTATCCCTTGGACCTTCTTATTGGCGATGAAACACAGAAATTGCATCCGAATTTGATACAAGACATACAATGCCGACTTAAGTACAAGAGGACTGACACTCTAACTTTCTATGATTTGAACCTCTCCTGTGGGTCCACTTTTAAATTCCGATGCTTCACTTCAGGTTTTCTGTATCCCTTGGATCTTCTTATTGACGATGAAACACAGATATTGCATCCGAATTTAATACAATAGGCACAATGCGAACTTAAGTACAAGAGGACTGACACTCTAACCTTCTATGATTTGAACCGCTCCTGTGAGTCCAGTTTTAGATTCCGTTGTTTCACTTCAGGTTTACTGTATCCCTTGGACCCTCTTCTTGACGATGAAACACAGAAATTGCATCCGAATATAACACAATAGGCACAATGCCGACTTAAGTACATGAGGACTGTCACTCTCACTATCTATGATTTGAACCTGTCCTGTGAGTCCACTTTTAGATTCCGATGCTTCACTTCAGTTTTAGTGTATCCCTTGGACCTTCTTATTGACGATGAAACACAGAAATTGCATCGGAATTATATTCAAAAGGCACAATGCCGACTTAAGTACAAGAGGACTGACACTCTAACTTTCTATATTTTGAACCTCTCCTGTGAGTCCAGTTTTAGATTCCGATGATCCACTTCAGGTTTACTGTATCCCTTGGACCTTCTTATTGACGATGAAACACAGAAATTGCATCCGAATTTAATACAAAAGACACAATGCCGACTTAAGTACAAGTGTAGTGACACTCTATTTTTCTATGATTTGAACCTCTCCTGTGAGTCCAGTTTTAGATTCTGATGCTACACTTCATGTTTACTGTTTCCCTTGGACCTTCTTATTGACGCTGAAACACATAAAGGGCATCCGAATTTAATACAAAAGGCACAATGCCGACTTAAGTACAAGAGGACTGACACTCTAACTTTCTATGATTTAAACCTCTCCTGTGAGTCCAGTTTTAGAATCCGATGCTTGACTTCAGGTATACTGTATACCTTGGACCTTCTTATTGACGATGAAACACAGAAATTGCATCCGAGTTTAATACAATAGGCACAATGCCGACTTAAGTACAAGAGAACTGACACTCTAACTTTCTATGTTTTGAACCTCTCCTGTGAGTCCAGTATTAGATTCCGATGCTTCACTTCTGTTTTACTGTATACCTTGCACCATCTTATTGACGACGAAACACAGATATTGCATCCGAATTTAAGACAAAAGGCACAATGCTGACTTAAGTACAAGAGGACTAACACTCTAACTTTCTATGATTTGAACCTCTCCTGTGAGTCCACTTTTAGATTCCGGTGCTTCACTTCAGGTTTTCTGTATCCCTTGGATCTTCTTATTGACGATGAAACACAGATATTGCATCCGAATTTAATACAATAGGCACAATGCGAACTTAAGTTTAAGAGGACTGACACTCTAACCTTCTATGATTTGAACCTCTCCTGTGAGTCCAGTTTTAGATTCCGTTGCTTCACTTCAGGTTTACTGTATCCCTTGGACCTTCTTATTGACGATGAAACACAGAAATTGCATCCAAATATAACACAATAGGCACAATGCCGACTTAAGTACAAGAGGACTGTCACTCTCACTTTCTATGATTTGAACCTGTCCTGTGAGTCCAGTTTTAGATTCCGATGCTTCACTTCAGTTTTAGTGTATCCCTTGGACCTTCTTATTGACGATGAAACACAGAAATTCCATCGGAATTATATTCAAAAGGCACAATGCCGACTTAAGTACAAGAGGACTGACACTCTAACTTTCTATTATTTGAACCTCGCCTGTGAGACCAGTTTTAGATTACGATGCTACACTTCAGATTTACTGTATCCCTTTTACCTTCTTATTCACGATGAAACACAGAAATTGCATCCGAATTAAATTTAAAAGGCACAATGCCGACTTAAGTACAAGAGAACTGACACTCTAAATTTCTATGATTTGAACCTCTCCTTTGAGTCCAGTTTTAGAATCCGATGCTTCACTTCAGGTTTACTGTATCCCTTGGACCTTCTTATTGACGATGAAACACACAAAGGGCATCCGAATTTAGTACAAAAGGCACAATGCCGACTTAAGTACAAGCGGACTGACACTCTAACTTTCTGTGTTTTGAACCTCTCCTGTTAGTCCAGTTTTAGATTCCGATGCTTCACTTCTGTTTTACTGTATACCTTGCACCATCTTATTGACGATGAAACACAGATATTGCATCCGAATTTAAAACAAAAGGCACAATGCCGACTTAAGTACAAGAGGACTGACACTCTAACTTTCTATGATTTGAACCTCTCCTGTGAGTCCACTTTTAGATTCCGATGCTTCACTTCAGGCTTTCTGTATCCCTTGGATCTTCTTATTGACGATGAAACACAGAAATTGCATCCGAATTTAATACAATAGGCACATTGCGAACTTAAGTACAAGAGGACTGACACTCTAACTTTCTATGATTTGAACCTCTCCTGTGAGTCCAGTTTTAGAATCCGATGCTTCACTTCAGGTTTACTGTATCCCTTGGACCTTCTTATTGACGATGAAACACAGTAATTGCATCCGAATTAATACAAAAGGCACAATGCCGACTTAAGTACAAGAGGACTGACACTCTAAGTTGCTATGATTTGAACCTCACCTGTGAGTCCAGTTTTATATTATGATGCTATACTTCAGGTCTACTGTATACCTTGGACCTTCTTATTGACCATGAAACACAGAAATTGCATCCGAATTTTATACAAACGTCACAATGCCGACTTAAGTACAAGAGGACTGACACACTAGCTTTCTATGATTTGAACCTCTCCTGTGAGTCCATTTTTACTTACCGATGCTGCACTTTTGGCTTACTGTATACCTTGGACCTTCTTATTGACGGTGAAACACAGAAATTGCATTCGAATTTAATACAAAAGTCATAATGCCGACTTAAGTACAAGAATACTCACACTCTAAGTTTCTAGGTTTTGAACCTCTCCTGTGAGTCCAGTATTAGATTCCGATGCTTCACTTCAGGTTTACTGTATCCCTTGGACCTCCTTATTAACGATGAATTACAGAAATTGCATCCGAATTTAATACAAAAGGCACAATGCCGACTTAAGTACAAGTGGACTGACACTCTAAGTTTCTATGATTTGAACCTCTGCTGTGAGTCCAGTTTTAGATTCCGATGCTTCACTTCAGGGTAACTGTATACCTCGGACCTTCTTATTGATGATGAAACACAGAAATTGCATCGGAATTAAATCCAAAAGGCATAATGCCGACTTAGGTACAAGAGGACTGACACTCTAACTTTCTATGATTTGAACCTCTCCTGTGAGTCCAGTTTTAGATTCCGATGCTACACTTCAGGTTTACTCTATCCCTTGGACCCTCTTATTAACGATGAAACACAGAAATTGCATCCGAATTTAATACAAAAGGCACAATGCCGACTTAAGTACAAGTGGACTGACACTCTAAGTTTCTATGATTTGAACCTCTCCTGTGAGCCCAGTTTTGTATTATGATGCTTCACTTCAGGTCTACTGTATACCTAGGACCTTCCTATTGGCGATGAAACACAGAACTTGCATCCGAATATTATACAAACGTCACAATGCCGACTTAAGTACATAAGGACTGACACAGTAACTTTCCATGATTTGAACCTCTCCAGTGAGTCCAGTTTTACTTACCCTATGCTGCACTTTGGGTTCACTGTCTACCTTGGACCTTCTTATTGACGATGAAACACAGAAGTTGCATTCCAATTTAATACAAAAGGCACAATGCCGACTTAAGAACAAGAGGACTCACACTCTAACTTTCTATGATTTAAACCTCTCCTGTGAGTCCAGTTTTAGATTCCGATGCTTCACTTCAGGTTTGCTGTATACCTTGGACCTTCTTATTGACGATGATTCACAGAAATTGCATCCGAATTTAATACAGAAGGCACAATGCCGACTTAAGTACAAGAGGACTGACACTCTAACTTTCTATGGTTTGAACCTCTCCTGTGAGTCCAGTTTTAGATTCCGATGATTCACTTCAGGTTTACGGTATGCCTTGGACCTTCTTATTGACGATAAAACGCAGAAATTGCATCGGAATTAAAATAAAAAGGCACAATGCCGACTTAAGTACAAGAGGACTGTCACTCCAAGTTTCTATGATATGAAACTCTCCTGTGAGTCCAGTTTTTGATTCCGATGCTTCACTTCAGGTTTATTGTATCCCTGGGACATTCTTATTGACGATGAAGCATAGAAATTGCATCGGAATTAAATTAAAAACGCACAATGCCGACTTAAGTACAAGAGGCCTGACACTCCTACTTTCTATGATTTGAAATTCTCCTGTGAGTCCAGTTTCAGATTCCGATGCTTCACTTCAGGTTTTCTGTATCGTATGCCTTCTTATTGGCGATGAAACACAGAAAATGCATCCGAATTTAATACAAAACACACAATGCCGACTTAAGTGCAAGAGGACTGACACTCTAACTTTCTATGACTTGAACATCCCCTGTGAGTCCAGTTTTAGATTCCGATACTTCACTTCAGGTTTACTGTATGACTTAGACCTTCTTATTGACGATGAAACACAGAAATTGCATCCAAATTTAATACAAAAGGCACAATGCCGACTTAAGTACAAGAGCACTGACACTCTAACTTTCTATGTTTTGAGCCTCTGCTGTGAGTCCAGTTTAGGATTCCGATGCTTCACTTCAGGTTAACTGTATACCTCAGACCTTCTTATTGATGATGAAACACAGAAATTACATCGGAATTAAATTCAAAAGGCACAATGCCGACTTAAGTACAAGAGGACTGACACTCTAACTTTCTATGATTTGAACCTCTCCTGTGAGTACAGTTTTAGATTCCGATTCATCACTTCAGGTTTACTGTATACCTTGGACCTTCTTATTGACGATGAAACACAGAAATTGCATCCGAATTTTATACAAACGTCACAATGCCGACTTAAGTACAAGAGGACTGACACACTAACTTCCTATGCTTTGAACCTCTCCTGTGAGTCCAGTTTTACTTACCGACGCTGAACTTTGGGTTTACTGTATACCTTGGACCTTCTTATTGACGATGAAAGACAGAAATTGCATTCGAATTTAATACAAAAGGCACAATGCCGACTTAAGTACAAGAGGACTCACACTCTAACTTTCTATGATTTAAACCTCTCCTGTGAGTCCAGTTTTAGATTCCGATGCTTCACTGCAGGTTTACTATATACCTTGGACCTTCTTATTGACGATGAAGCACAAAAATTGCATCCGAATTTAATACAGAAGGCACAATGCCGACTTAAGTACAAGAGGACTGACACTCTAACCTTCTATGATTTGAACCTCTCCTGTGAGTCCAGTTTTTGATTCCGTTGCTTCACTTCAGGTTTACTGTATCCCTTGGACCTTCTTATTGACGATGAAACACAGAAATTGCATCCAAATATAACACAATAGGCACAATGCCGACTTAAGTACAAGAGGACTGTCACTCTCACCTTCTATGATTTGAACCTGTCCTGTGAGTCCAGTTTTAGATTCCGATGCTTCACTTCAGTTTTAGTGTATCCCTTGGACCTTCTTATTGACGATGAAACACAGAAATTCCATCGGAATTATATTCAAAAGGCACAATGCCGACTTAAGTACAAGAGGACTGACACTCTAACTTTCTATAATTTGAACCTCGCCAGTGAGACCAGTTTTAGATTACGATGCTACACTTCAGATTTACTGTATCCCTTTTACCTTCTTATTCACGATGAAACACAGAAAGTGCATCCGAATTAAATTTAAAAGGCACAATGCCGACTTAAGTACAAGAGAACTGACACTCTAAATTTCTATGATTTGAACCTCTCCTTTGAGTCCAGTTTTAGAATCCGATGCTTCACTTCAGGTTTACTGTATCCCTTGGACATTCTTATTGACGATGAAACACACAAAGGGCATCCGAATTTAGTACAAAAGGCACAATGCCGACTTAAGTACAAGCGGACTGACACTCTAACTTTCTGTGTTTTGAACCTCTCCTGTTAGTCCAGTTTTAGATTCCGATGCTTCACTTCTGTTTTACTGTATACCTTGCACCATCTTATTGACGATGAAACACAGATATTGCATCCGAATTTAAAACAAATGGCACAATGCCGACTTAAGTACAAGAGGACTGACACTCTAACTTTCTATGATTTGAACCTCTCCTGTGAGTCCACTTTTAGATTCCGATGCTTCACTTCAGGCTTTCTGTATCCCTTGGATCTTCTTATTGACGATGAAACACAGAAATTGCATCCGAATTTAATACAATAGGCACATTGCGAACTTAAGTGCAAGAGGACTGACACTCTAACTTTCTATGATTTGAACCTCTCCTGTGAGTCCAGTTTTAGAATCCGATGCTTCACTTCAGGTTTACTGTATCCCTTGGACCTTCTTATTGAGGATGAAACACAGTAATTGCATCCGAATTAATACAAAAGGCACAATGCCGACTTAAGTACAAGAGGACTGACACTCTAAGTTGCTATGATTTGAACCTCACCTGTGAGTCCAGTTTTATATTATGATGCTATACTTCAGGTCTACTGTATACCTTGGACCTTCTTATTGACCATGAAACACAGAAATTGCATCCGAATTTTATACAAACGTCACAATGCCGACTTAAGTACAAGAGGACTGACACACTAGCTTTCTATGATTTGAACCTCTCCTGTGAGTCCAGTTTTACTTACCGATGCTGCACTTTTGGCTTACTGTATACCTTGGACCTTCTTATTGACGGTGAAACACAGAAATTGCATTCGAATTTAATACAAAAGGCATAATGCCGACTTAAGTACAAGAGGACTCACACTCTAAGTTTCTAGGTTTTGAACCTCTCCTGTGAGTCCAGTATTAGATTCCGATGCTTCACTTCAGGTTTACTGTATCCCTTGGACCTTCTTATTAACGATGAATTACAGAAATTGCATCCGAATTTAATACAAAAGGCACAATGCCGACTTAAGTACAAGTGGACTGACACTATAAGTTTCTATGATTTGAACCTCTGCTGTGAGTCCAGTTTTAGATTCCGATGCTTCACTTCAGGGTAACTGTATACCTCGGACCTTCTTATTGATGATGAAACACAGAAATTGCATCGGAATTAAATCCAAAAGGCATAATGCCGACTTAGGTACAAGAGGACTGACACTCTAACTTTCTATGATTTGAACCTCTCCTGTGAGTCCAGTTTTAGATTCCGATGCTACACTTCAGGTTTACTCTATCCCTTGGACCCTCTTATTAACGATGAAACACAGAAATTGCATCCGAATTTAATACAAAAGGCACAATGCCGACTTAAGTGCAAGTGGACTGACACTCTAAGTTTCTATGATTTGAACCTCTCCTGTGAGCCCAGTTTTGTATTATGATGCTTCACTTCAGGTCTACTGTATACCTAGGACCTTCCTATTATCGATGAAACACAGAACTTGCATCCGAATATTATACAAACGTCACAATGCCGACTTAAGTACATAAGGACTGACACAGTAACTTTCCATGATTTGAACCTCTCCAGTGAGTCCAGTTTTACTTACCCTATGCTGCACTTTGGGTTCACTGTCTACCTTGGACCTTCTTATTGACGATGAAACACAGAAATTGCATTCCAATTTAATACAAAAGGCGCAATGCCGACTTAAGAACAAGAGGACTCACACTCTAACTTTCTATGATTTAAACCTCTCCTGTGAGTCCAGTTTTAGATTCCGATGCTTCACTTCAGGTTTGCTGTATACCTTGGACCTTCTTATTGACGATGATTCACAGAAATTGCATCCGAATTTAATACAGAAGGCACAATGCCGACTTAAGTACAAGAGGACTGACACTCTAACTTTCTATGGTTTGAACCTCTCCTGTGAGTCCAGTTTTAGATTCCGATGATTCACTTCAGGTTTACGGTATGCCTTGGACCTTCTTATTGACGATAAAACGCAGAAATTGCATCGGAATTAAAATAAAAAGGCACAATGCCGACTTAAGTACAAGAGGACTGTCACTCCAAGTTTCTATGATATGAAACTCTCCTGTGAGTCCAGTTTTTGATTCCGATGCTTCACTTCAGGTTTATTGTATCCCTGGGACATTCTTATTGACGATGAAGCATAGAAATTGCATCGGAATTAAATTAAAAACGCACAATGCCGACTTAAGTACAAGAGGCCTGACACTCCTACTTTCTATGATTTGAAATTCTCCTGTGAGTCCAGTTTCAGATTCCGATGCTTCACTTCAGGTTTTCTGTATCGTTTGGGCCTTCTTATTGGCGATGAAACACAGAAAATGAATCCGAATTTAATACAAAACACACAATGCCGACTTAAGTGCAAGAGGACTGACACTCTAACTTTCTATGACTTGAACATCCCCTGTGAGTCCAGTTTTAGATTCCGATACTTCACTTCAGGTTTACTGTATGACTTAGACCTTCTTATTGACGATGAAACACAGAAATTGCATCCAAATTTAATACAAAAGGCACAATGCCGACTTAAGTACAAGAGCACTGACACTCTAACTTTCTATGTTTTGAGCCTCTGCTGTGAGTCCAGTTTAGGATTCCGATGCTTCACTTCAGGTTAACTGTATACCTCAGACCTTCTTATTGATGATGAAACACAGAAATTACATCGGAATTAAATTCAAAAGGCACAATGCCGACTTAAGTACAAGAGGACTGACACTCTAACTTTCTATGATTTGAACCTCTCCTGTGAGTACAGTTTTAGATTCCGATTCATCACTTCAGGTTTACTGTATACCTTGGACCTTCTTATTGACGATGAAACACAGAAATTGCATCCGAATTTTATACAAACGTCACAATGCCGACTTAAGTACAAGAGGACTGACACACTAACTTCCTATGCTTTGAACCTCTCCTGTGAGTCCAGTTTTACTTACCGATGCTGAACTTTGGGTTTACTGTATACCTTGGACCTTCTTATTGACGATGAAAGACAGAAATTGCATTCGAATTTAATACAAAAGGCACAATGCCGACTTAAGTACAAGAGGACTCACACTCTAACTTTCTATGATTTAAACCTCTCCTGTGAGTCCAGTTTTAGATTCCGATGCTTCACTGCAGGTTTACTATATACCTTGGACCTTCTTATTGACGATGAAGCACAAAAATTGCATCCCAATTTAATACAGAAGGCACAATGCCGACTTAAGTACAAGAGGACTGTCACTCTCACCTTCTATGATTTGAACCTGTCCTGTGAGTCCAGTTTTAGATTCCGATGCTTCACTTCAGTTTTAGTGTATCCCTTGGACCTTCTTATTGACGATGAAACACAGAAATTCCATCGGAATTATATTCAAAAGGCACAATGCCGACTTAAGTACAAGAGGACTGACACTCTAACTTTCTATAATTTGAACCTCGCCAGTGAGACCAGTTTTAGATTACGATGCTACACTTCAGATTTACTGTATCCCTTTTACCTTCTTATTCACGATGAAACACAGAAAGTGCATCCGAATTAAATTTAAAAGGCACAATGCCGACTTAAGTACAAGAGAACTGACACTCTAAATTTCTATGATTTGAACCTCTCCTTTGAGTCCACTTGTAGAATCCGATGCTTCACTTCAGGTTTACTGTATCCCTTGGACCTTCTTATTGACGATGAAACACACAAATTGCATCCGAATTTAATACAAAAGGCACAATGCCCACCTAAGTACAAGAGGACTCACACTCTAACTTTCTATGATTTAAACCTCTCCTGTGAGTCCAGTTTTAGATTCTGATGCTTCACTTCAGGTTTACTGTATCCCTTGGACCTTCTTATTGACGCTGAAACACACAAAGGGCATCCGAATTTAGTACAAAAGGCACAATGCCGACTTAAGTACAAGCGGACTGACACTCTAACTTTCTGTGTTTTGAACCTCTCCAGTGAGTCCAGTTTTAGATTCCGATGCTTCACGTCTGTTTTACTGTATACCTTGCACCATCTTATTGACGATGAAACACAGATATTGCATCCGAATTTAAAACAAAAGGCACAATGCCGACTTAAGTACAAGAGGACTGACACTCTAACTTTCTATGATTTGAACCTCTCCTGTGAGTCCACTTTAAGATTCCGATGCTTCACTTCAGGTTTTCTGTATCCCTTGGATCTTCTTATTGACGATGAAACACAGAAATTGCATCCGAATTTAATACAATAGGCACATTGCGAACTTAAGTACAAGAGGACTGACACTCTAACTTTCTATGATTTGAACCTCTCCTGTGAGTCCAGTTTTAGAATCCGATGCTTCACTTCAGGTTTACTGTATCCCTTGGACCTTCTTATTGACGATGAAACACAGTAATTGCATCCGAATTAATACAAAAGGCACAATGCCGACTTAAGTACAAGAGGACTGACACTCTAAGTTGCTATGATTTGAACCTCACCTGTGAGTCCAGTTTTATATTATGATGCTTCACTTCAGGTCTACTGTATACCTTGGACCTTCTTATTGACCATGAAACACAGAAATTGCATCCGAATTTTATACAAACGTCACAATGCCGACTTAAGTACAAGAGGACTGACACACTAACTTTCTATGATTTGAACCTCTCCTGTGAGTCCAGTTTTACTTACCGATGCTGCACTTTGGGCTTACTGTATACCTTGGACCTTCTTATTGGCGGTGAAACACAGAAATTGCATTCGAATTTAATACAAAAGGCACAATGCCGACTTAAGTACAAGAGGACTCACACTCTAAGTTTCTAGGTTTTGAACCTCTCCTGTGAGTCCAGTATTAGATTCCGATGCTTCACTTCAGGTTTACTGTATCCCTTGGACCTTCTTATTAACGATGAAGCACAGAAATTGCATCCGAATTTAATACAAAAGGCACAATGCCGACTTAAGTACAAGTGGACTGACACTCTAACTTTCTATGATTTGAACCTCTCCTGTGAGTCCAGTTTTAGATTCCGATGCTACACTTCAGGTTTACTGTATCCCTTGGACCTTCTTATTAACGATGAAACACAGAAATTGCATCCGAATTTAATACAAAAGGCACAATGCCGACTTAAGTACAAGTGGACTGACACTCTAAGTTTCTGCGATTTGAACCTCTCCTGTGAGCCCAGTTTTATATTATGATGCTTCACTTTAGGTCTACTGTATACCTAGGACCTTCCTATTGGCGATGAAACACAGAACCTGCATCCGAATTTTATACAATCATCACAATGCCGACTTAAGTACATTAGGACTGACACAGTAACTTTCTATGATTTGAACCTCTCCAGTGCGTCCACTTTTACTTACCCTATGCTGCACTTTGGGTTCACTGTCTACCTTGGACCTTCTTATTGGCGATGAAACACAGAAATTGCATTCCAATTTAATACAAAAGGCACAATGCCGACTTAAGTACAAGAGGACTCACACTCAAACTTTCTATGATTTAAACCTCTCCTGTGAGTCCAGTTTTAGATTCCGATGCTTCACTTCAGGTTTGCTGCATACCTTGGACCTTCTTATTGACGATGATTCACAGAAATTGCATCCGAATTTAATACAGAAGGCACAATGCCGACTTAAGTACAAGAGGACTGACACACTAACTTTCTATGGTTTGAACCTCTCCTGTGAGTCCAGTTTTAGATACCGATGATTCACTTCAGGTTTACGGTATGCCTAGGACCTTCTTATTGACGATAAAACGCAGAAATTGCATCGGAATTAAATTAAACAGGCACAATGCCGACTTAAGTACAAGAGGACTGTCACTCCAACTTTCTATGATATGAAACTCTCCTGTGAGTCCAGTTTTTGATTCCGATGCTTCACTTCAGGTTTATTGTATCCCTGGGACATTCTTATTGACGATGAATCATAGAAATTGCATCGGAATTAAATTAAAAAGGCACAATGCCGACTTAAGTACAAGAGGCCTGACACTCCTACTTTCTATGATTTGAAATTCTCCTGTGAGTCCAGTTTCAGATTCCGATGCTTCACTTCAGGTTTTCTGTATCGTTTGGACCTTCTTATTGGCGATGAAACACAGAAAATGCATCCGAATTTAATACAAAACACACAATGCCGACTTAAGTGCAAGAGGACTGACACTCTAACTTTCTATGTTTTGAGCCTCTGCTGTGAGTCCAGTTTAGGATTCCGATGCTTCACTTCAGGTTAACTGTATACCTCAGACCTTCTTATTGATGATGAAACACAGAAATTGCATCGGAATTAAATTCAAAAGGCACAATGCCGACTTAAGTACAAGAGGACTGACACTCTAACTTTCTATGATTTGAACCTCTCCTGTGAGTACAGTTTTAGATTCCGATGCATCACTTCAGGTTTACTGTATACCGTGGACCTTCTTATTGACGATGAAACACAGAAATTGCATCCGAATTTTATACAAACGTCACAATGCCGACTTAAGTACAAGAGGACTGACACTCTAACTTTCTACGACTTGAACATCCACTGTGAGTCCAGTTTTAGATTCCGATACTTCACTTCAGGTTTACTGTATACCTTGGACCTTCTTATTGACGATGAAACACAGAAATTGCATCCAAATTTAATACAAAAGGAACAATGCCGACTTATGTACAAGAGCACTGACACTCTAACTTTCTATGCTTTGAACCTCTGCTGTGAGTCCAGTTTTAGATTTCGATGCTTCACTTCAGGTTATCTGTATACCTCGGACCTTCTTATTGATGATGAAACACAGAAATTGTATTGGAATTAAATTCAAAATGCACAATGCCGACTTAAGTACAAGAGCACTGACACTCTAACTTTCTATGATTTGAACCTCTCCTGTGAGTACAGTTTAAGATTCCGATGCTTCACTTCGGGTTTACTGTATCCCTTGGACCTTCTTATTGGCAATGAAACACAGAAATTGCATCCGAAATTAATACAAAAGGCACAATGCCGACTTAAGTACAAGAGAACTGACACTCTAAGTTTCTATGATTTGAACCTCTCCTGTGAGTCCAGTTTTATATTATGATGCTTCACTTTTGGTTTACTGTATACCTTGGACATTCTTATTGACGATGAAACACAGAAATTCCATCCGAATTTTATACAAACGTCACAATGCCGACTTAAGTACAAGAGGACTGACACACTAACTTCCTATGCTTTGATCCTCTCCTGTGAGTCCAGTTTTACTTACCGATGCTGAACTTTGGGTTTACTGTATACCTTGGACCTTCTTAATGACGATGAAACACAGAAATTGCATTCGAATTTAATACAAAAGGCACAATGCCGACTTAAGTACAAGAGGACTCACACTCTAACTTTCTATGATTTAAACCTCTCCTGTGAGTCCAGTTTTAGATTCCGATGCTTCACTTCAGGTTTACTGTATACCTTGGAACTTCTTATTGACGATGAAGCACAAAAATTGCATCCGAATTTAATACAGAAGGCACAATGCCGACTTAAGTACAAGAGGACTGACACTCTAACTTTCTATTTTTTTAACCTCTCCTGAGAGTCCAGTTTTAGATTCCGATGCTTCACTTCAGGTTTACTGTATCCCTTGGACCTTCTTATTGACGATGAAACACAGAAATTGCGTCCGAATATAATACAAAAGGCACAATGCCGACATAAGTACAAGTGGACTGACACTCTAAGTTTCTATGATTTGAACATCTCCTGTGAGACCAGTTTTATATTATGATGCTTCTCTTCAGGTCTACTGTATACCTTGGACCTTCTTATTGACGATGAAACACAGTAATTGCATCCGAATTTTGTAAAAGCGTCACAATGCCGACTTAAGTACAAGAGGACTGACACACTAACTTCCTATGCTTTGAACCTCTCCTGTGAGTCCAGTTTTACTTACCGATGCTGAACTTTGGGTTTTATTGTATACCTTGGACCTTCTTATTGACGATGAAACACAGAAATTGCATTCGAATTTAATACAAAAGGCAGAGTGCCGACTTAAGTACAAGAGGACTCACACTCTAATTTTCTATGATTTAAACTTCTCCTGTGAGTCCAGTTTTAGATTCCGATGCTTCACTTCAGGTTTACTGTATCCCTTGGACCTTCTTATTGACGATGAAATACAGAAATTGCATCCGAATTTAATACAAAAGGCACAATGCCGACTTAAGTACAAGTGGACTGATACACTAACTTTCTATGATTTGAACCACTCCTGTGAGTCCAGTTTTACATTCCGATGCTTCAGTTCAGGTTTACTGTATCCCTTGGACCTTCTTATTGACGATGAAACACAGTAATTGCATCCGAATTAATACAAAAGGCACAATGCCGACTTAAGTACAAGAGGACTGACACTCTAAGTTGCTATGATTTGAACCTCACCTGTGAGTCCAGTTTTATATTATGATGCTTCACTTCAGGTCTACTGTATACCTTGGACCTTCTTATTGACCATGAAACACAGAAATTGCATCCGAATTTTATACAAACGTCACAATGCCGACTTAAGTACAAGAGGACTGACACACTAGCTTTCTATGATTTGAACCTCTCCTGTGAGTCCAGTTTTACTTACCGATGCTGCACTTTGGGCTTACTGTATACCTTGGACCTTCTTATTGACGGTGAAACACAGAAATTGCATTCGAATTTAATACAAAAGGCATAATGCCGACTTAAGTACAAGAGGACTCACACTCTAAGTTTCTATGATTTAAACCTCTCCTGTGAGTCCAGTTTTAGATTCCGATGCTTCACTTCAGGTTTGCTGTATACCTTGGACCTTCTTATTGACGATGATTCACAGAAATTGCATCCGAATTTAATACAGAAGGCACAATGCCGACTTAAGTACAAGAGGACTGACACTCTAACTTTCTATGGTTTGAACCTCTCCTGTGAGTCCAGTTTTAGATTCCGATGATTCACTTCAGGTTTACGGTATGCCTTGGACCTTCTTATTGACGATAAAACGCAGAAATTGCATCGGAATTAAATTAAAAAGGCACAATGCCGACTTAAGTACAAGAGGACTGTCACTCCAAGTTTCTATGATATGAAACTCTCCTGTGAGTCCAGTTTTTGATTCCGATGCTTCACTTCAGGTTTATTGTATCCCTGGGACATTCTTATTGACGATGAAGCATAGAAATTGCATCGGAATTAAATTAAAAACGCACAATGCCGACTTAAGTACAAGAGGCCTGACACTCCTACTTTCTATGATTTGAAATTCTCCTGTGAGACCAGTTTCAGATTCCGATGCTTCACTTCAGGTTTTCTGTATCGTTTGGACCTTCTTATTGGCGATGAAACACAGAAAATGCATCCGAATTTAATACAAAACACACAATGCCGACTTAAGTGCAAGAGGACTGACACTCTAACTTTCTATGACTTGAACATCCCCTGTGAGTCCAGTTTTAGATTCCGATACTTCACTTCAGGTTTACTGTATGACTTAGACCTTCTTATTGACGATGAAACACAGAAATTGCATCCGAATTTAATACAAAAGGCACAATGCCGACTTAAGTACAAGAGCACTGACACTCTAACTTTCTATGTTTTGAGCCTCTGCTGTGAGTCCAGTTTAGGATTCCGATGCTTCACTTCAGGTTAACTGTATACCTCAGACCTTCTTATTGATGATGAAACACAGAAATTACATCGGAATTAAATTCAAAAGGCACAATGCCGACTTAAGTACAAGAGGACTGACACTCTAACTTTCTATGATTTGAACCTCTCCTGTGAGTACAGTTTTAGATTCCGATTCATCACTTCAGGTTTACTGTATACCTTGGACCTTCTTATTGACGATGAAACACAGAAATTGCATCCGAATTTTATACAAACGTCACAATGCCGACTTAAGTACAAGAGGACTGACACACTAACTTCCTATGCTTTGAACCTCTCCTGTGAGTCCAGTTTTACTTACCGATGCTGAACTTTGGGTTTACTGTATACCTTGGACCTTCTTATTGACGATGAAACACAGAAATTGCATTCGAATTTAATACAAAAGGCACAATGCCGACTTATGTACAAGAGGACTCACACTCTAACTTTCTATGATTTAAACCTCTCCTGTGAGTCCAGTTTTAGATTCCGATGCTTCACTGCAGGTTTACTATATACCTTGGACCTTCTTATTGACGATGAAGCACAAAAATTGCATCCGAATTTAATACAGAAGGCACAATGACGACTTAAGTACAAGAGGACTGACACTCTAACCTTCTATGTTTTGAACCTCTCCTGTGAGTCCAGTTTTTGATTCCGTTGCTTCACTTCAGGTTTACTGTATCCCTTGGACCTTCTTATTGACGATGAAACACAGAAATTCCATCGGAATTATATTCAAAAGGCACAATGCCGACTTAAGTACAAGAGGACTGACACTCTAACTTTCTATTATTTGAACCTCGCCTGTGAGACCAGTTTTAGATTACGATGCTACACTTCAGATTTACTGTATCCCTTTTACCTTCTTATTCACGATGAAACACAGAAAGTGCATCCGAATTAAATTTAAAAGGCACAATGCCGACTTAAGTACAAGAGAACTGACACACTAAATTTCTATGATTTGAACCTCTCCTTTAAGTCCACTTGTAGAATCCGATGCTTCACTTCAGGTTTATTGTATCCCTTGACCCTTCTTATTGACGATGAAACACACAAATTGCATCCGAATTTAATACAAAAGGCACAATGCCGACCTAAGTACAAGAGGACTCACACTCTAACTTTCTATGATTTAAACCTCTCCTGTGAGTCCAGTTTTAGATTCCGATGCTTCACTTCAGGTTTACTGTATCCCTTGGACCTTCTTATTGACGCTGAAACACACAAAGGGCATCCGAATTTAGTACAAAAGGCACAATGCTGACTTAAGTACAAGCGGACTGACACTCTAACTTTCTGTGTTTTGAACCTCTCCTGTGAGTCCAGTTTTAGATTCCGATGCTTCACTTCTGTTTTACTGTATACCTTGCACCATCTTATTGACGATGAAACACAGATATTGCATCCGAATTTAAAACAAAAGGCACAATGCCGACTTAAGTACAAGAGGACTGACACTCTAACTTTCTATGATTTGAACCTCTCCTGTGAGTACAGTTTTAGATTCCGATTCATCACTTCAGGTTTACTGTATACCTTGGACCTTCTTAGTGACGATGAAACACAGAAATTGCATCCGAATTTTATACAAACGTCACAATGCCGACTTAAGTACAAGAGGACTGACACACTAACTTCCTATGCTTTGAACCTCTCCTGTGAGTCCAGTTTTACTTACCGATGCTGAACTTTGGGTTTACTGTATACCTTGGACCTTCTTATTGACGATGAAACACAGAAATTGCATTCGAATTTAATACAAAAGGCACAATGCCGACTTAAGTACAAGAGGACTCAAACTCTAACTTTCTATGATTTAAACCTCTCCTGTGAGTCCAGTTTTAGATTCCGATGCTTCACTGCAGGTTTACTATATACCTTGGACCTTCTTATTAACGATGAAGCACAAAAATTGCATCCGAATTTAATACAGAAGGCACAATGACGACTTAAGTACAAGAGGACTGACACTCTAACCTTCTATGATTTGAACCTCTCCTGTGAGTCCAGTTTTTGATTCCGTTGCTTCACTTCAGGTTTACTGTATCCCTTGGATCTTCTTATTGACGATGAAACACAGAAATTCCATCGGAATTATATTCAAAAGGCACAATGCCGACTTAAGTACAAGAGGACTGACACTCTAACTTTCTATTATTTGAACCTCGCCTGTGAGACCAGTTTTAGATTACGATGCTACACTTCAGTTTTACTGTATCCCTTTTACCTTCTTATTCACGATGAAACACAGAAAGTGCATCCGAATTAAATTTAAAAGGCACAATGCCGACTTAAGTACAAGAGAACTGACACACTAAATTTCTATGATTTGAACCTCTCCTTTAAGTCCACTTGTAGAATCCGATGCTTCACTTCAGGTTTATTGTATCCCTTGACCCTTCTTATTGACGATGAAACACACAAATTGCATCCGAATTTAATACAAAAGGCACAATGCCGACCTAAGTACAAGAGGACTCACACTCTAACTTTCTATGATTTAAACCTCTCCTGTGAGTCCAGTTTTAGATTCCGATGCTTCACTTCAGGTTTACTGTATCCCTTGGACCTTCTTATTGACGCTGAAACACACAAAGGGCATCCGAATTTAGTACAAAAGGCACAATGCTGACTTAAGTACAAGCGGACTGACACTCTAACTTTCTGTGTTTTGAACCTCTCCTGTGAGTCCAGTTTTAGATTCCGATGCTTCACTTCTGTTTTACTGTATACCTTGCACCATCTTATTGACGATGAAACACAGATATTGCATCCGAATTTAAAACAAAAGGCACAATGCCGACTTGAGTACAAGAGGACTGACACTCTAACTTTCTATGATTTGAACCTCTCCTGTGAGTCCACTTTAAGATTCCGATGCTTCACTTCAGGTTTTCTGTATCCCTTGGATCTTCTTATTGACGATGAAACACAGAAATTGCATCCGAATTTAATACAATAGGCACATTGCGAACTTAAGTACAAGAGGACTGACACTCTAACTTTCTATGATTTGAACCTCTCCTGTGAGTCCAGTTTTAGAATCCGATGCTTCACTTCAGGTTTACTGTATTCCTTGGACCTTCTTATTGACGATGAAACACGGTAATTGCATCCGAATTAATACAAAAGGCACAATGCCGACTTAAGTACAAGAGGACTGACACTCTAAGTTGCTATGATTTGAACCTCACCTGTGAGTCCAGTTTTATATTATGATGCTTCACTTCAGGTCTACTGTATACCTTGGACCTTCTTATTGACCATGAAACACAGAAATTGCATCCGAATTTTATACAAACGTCACAATGCCGACTTAAGTACAAGAGGACTGACACACTAACTTTCTATGATTTGAAACTCTCCTGTGAGTCCAGTTTTACTTACCGATGCTGCACTTTGGGCTTACTGTATACCTTGGACCTTCTTATTGACGGTGAAACACAGAAATTGCATTCGAATTTAATACAAAAGGCACAATGCCGCCTTAAGTACAAGAGGACTCACACTCTAAGTTTCTAGGTTTTGAACCTCTCCTGTGAGTCCAGTATTAGATTCCGATGCTTCACTTCAGGTTTACTGTATCCCATGGACCTTCTTATTAACGATGAAGCACAGAAATTGCATCCGAATTTAATACAAAAGGCACAATGCCGACTTAAGTACAAGTGGACTGACACTCTAACTTTCTATGATTTGAACCTCTCCTGTGAGTCCAGTTTTAGATTCCGATGCTACACTTCAGGTTTACTGTATCCCTTGGACCTTCTTATTAACGATGAAACACAGAAATTGCATCCGAATTTAATACAAAAGGCACAATGCCGACTTAAGTACAAGTGGACTGACACTCTAAGTTTCTATGATTTGAACCTCTCCTGTGAGCCCAGTTTTATATTATGATGCTTCACTTCAGGTCTACTGTATACCTAGGACCTTCCTATTGGCGATGAAACACAGAACTTGCATCCGAATTTTATACAAACGTCACAATGCCGACTTAAGTACATTAGGACTGACACAGTAACTTTCTATGATTTGAACCTCTCCAGTGCGTCCAGTTTTACTTACCCTATGCTGCACTTTGGGTTCACTGTCTACCTTGGACCTTCTTATTGACGATGAAACACAGAAATTGCATTCCAATTTAATACAAAAGGCACAATGCCGACTTAAGTACAAGAGGACTCACACTCTAACTTTCTATGATTTAAACCTCTCCTGTGAGTCCAGTTTTAGATTCCGATGCTTCACTTCAGGTTTGCTGTGTACCTTGGACCTTCTTATTGACGATGATTCACAGAAATTGCATCCGAATTTAATACAGAAGGCACAATGCCGACTTAAGTACAAGAGGACTGACACACTAACTTTCTATGGTTTGAACCTCTCCTGTGAGTCCAGTTTTAGATTCCGATGATTCACTTCAGGTTTACGGTATGCCTAGGACCTTCTTATTGACGATAAAACGCAGAAATTGCATCGGAATTAAATTGAACAGGCACAATGCCGACTTAAGTACAAGAGGACTGTCACTCAAACTTTCTATGATATGAAACTCTCCTGTGAGTCCAGTTTTTGATTCCGATGCTTCACTTCAGGTTTATTGTATCCCTGGGACATTCTTATTGACGATGAAGCATAGAAATTGCATCGGAATTAAATTAAAAAGGCACAATGCCGACTTAAGTACAAGAGGACTGACACTCTAAATTTCTATGATTTGAACCTCTCCTGTGAGTACAGTTTTAGATTCCGATGCATCACTTCAGGTTTACTGTATACCTTGGACCTTCTTATTGACGATGAAACACAGAAATTGCATCCGAATTTTATACAAACGTCACAATGCCGACTAAAGTACAAGAGGACTGACACTCTAACTTTCTACGACTTGAACATCCACTGTGAGTCCAGTTTTAGATTCCGATACTTCACTTCAGGTTTACTGTATATCTTGGACCTTCTGATTGACGATGAAACACAGAAATTGCATCCAAATTTAATACAAAAGGAACAATGCCGACTTATGTACAAGAGCACTGACGCTCTAACTTTCTATGCTTTGAACCTCTGCTGTGAGTCCAGTTTTAGATTTCGATGCTTCACTTCAGGTTATCTGTATACCTCGGACCTTCTTATTGATGATGAAACACAGAAATTGTATTGGAATTAAATTCAAAAGGCACAATGCCGACTTAAGTACAAGAGGACTGACACTCTAACTTTCTTTGATTTGAACCTCTCCTGTGAGTACAGTTTAAGATTCCGATGCTTCACTTCGGGTTTACTGTATCCCTTGGACCTTCTTATTGGCAATGAAACACAGAAATTGCATCCGAAATTAATACAAAAGGCACAATGCCGACTTAAGTACAAGAGAACTGACACTCTAAGTTTCTATGATTTGAACCTCTCCTGTGAGTCCAGTTTTATATTATGATGCTTCACTTTTGGTTTACTGTATACCTTGGACATTCTTATTGACGATGAAACACAGAAATTCCATCCGAATTTTATACAAACGTCACAATGCCGACTTAAGTACAAGAGGACTGACACACTAACTTCCTATGCTTTGATCCTCTCCTGTGAGTCCAGTTTTACTTACCGATGCTGAACTTTGGGTTTACTGTATACCTTGGACCTTCTTATTGACGATGAAACACAGAAATTGCATTCGAATTTAATACAAAAGGCACAATGCCGACTTAAGTACAAGAGGACTCACACTCTAACTTTCTATGATTTAAACCTCTCCTGTGAGTCCAGTTTTAGATTCCGATGCTTCACTTCAGGTTTACTGTATACCTTGGAACTTCTTATTGACGATGAAGCACAAAAATTGCATCCGAATTTAATACAGAAGGCACAATGCCGACTTAAGTACAAGAGGACTGACACTCTAACTTTCTATTTTTTTAACCTCTCCTGAGAGTCCAGTTTTAGATTCCGATGCTTCACTTCAGGTTTACTGTATCCCTTGGACCTTCTTGTTGACGATGAAACACAGAAATTGCGTCCGAATATGATACAAAAGGCACAATGCCGACATAAGTACAAGTGGACTGACACTCTAAGTTTCTATGATTTGAACATCTCCTGTGAGACCAGTTTTATATTATGATGCTTCTCTTCAGGTCTACTGTATACCTTGGACCTTCTTATTGACGATGAAACACAGAAATTGCATCCGAATTTTGTAAAAGCGCCACAATGCCGACTTAAGTACAAGAGGACTGACACACTAACTTCCTATGTTTTGAACCTCTCCTGTGAGTCCAGTTTTACTTACCGATGCTGAACTTTGGGTTTTATTGTATACCTTGGACCTTCTTATTGACGATGAAACACAGAAATTGCATTCGAATTTAATACAAAAGGCAGAATGCCGACTTAAGTACAAGAGGACTCACACTCTAATTTTCTATGATTTAAACTTCTCCTGTGAGTCCAGTTTTAGATTCCGATGCTTCACTTCAGGTTTACTGTATCCCTTGGACCTTCTTATTGACGATGAAATACAGAAATTGCATCCGAATTTAATACAAAAGGCACAATGCCGACTTAAGTACAAGTGGACTGATACACTAACTTTCTATGATTTGAACCACTCCTGTGAGTCCAGTTTTACATTCCGATGCTTCAGTTCAGGTTTACTGTATCCCTTGGACCTTCTTATTGGCGATGAAACACGGAAAATGCATCCGAATTTAATACAAAACACACAATGCCGACTTAGGTACAAGAGGACTGACACTCTAACTTTCTATGATTTGAACCTCTCCTGTGAGTACAGTTTTAGATTCCGATGCTTCACTTCAGGTTTACTGTATCCGTTGGACCTTCTTATTGGCGATGAAACTCAGAAAACGCATCCGAATTTAATACAAAACACACAATGCCGACTTAAGTACAAGAGGACTGACACTCTAACTTTCTATTATTTGAACCTCCCCTGTGGGTCCAGTCTTAGATTCCGATACTTCACTTCAGGTTTACTGTATACCTTGGACCTTCTTATTGACGATGAAACACAGAAATTGCATCCGAATTTAATACAAAAGGCACAATGCCGACTTAAGTACAAGTGGACTGACACTCTAAGTTTCTATGATTTAAACCTCTCCTGTCAGTCCAGTTTTATATTATGATGCTTCACTTCAGGTTTACTGTATACCTTGGACCTTCTTATTGGCGATGAAACACAGAAATTGGATCCGAATTTTATACAAACGTCACAATGCCGACTTAAGTACAAGAGGACTGACACACTAACTTGCTATGATTTGAACCTCTCCTGTGAGTCCAGTTTTACTTACCGATGCTGAACTTTGGGTTTACTGTATCTCTTGGACCTTCTTACTGACGATGAAACACAGAAATTGCATCCGAATTTAATACAAAAGGCACAATGCCGACTTAAGTACAAGAGGACTGACACTCTAACTTTCTATGATTTGAACCTCTCCTGTGAGTCCACTTTAAGATTCCGATGCTTCACTTCAGGTTTTCTGTATCCCTTGGATCTTCTTATTGACGATGAAACACAGAAATTGCATCCGAATTTAATACAATAGGCACATTGCGAACTTAAGTACAAGAGGACTGACACTCTAACTTTCTATGATTTGAACCTCTCCTGTGAGTCCAGTTTTAGAATCCGATGCTTCACTTCAGGTTTACTGTATCCCTTGGACCTTCTTATTGACGATGAAACACAGTAATTGCATCCGAATTAATACAAAAGGCACAATGCCGACTTAAGTACAAGAGGACTGACACTTTAAGTTGCTATGATTTGAACCTCACCTGTGAGTCCAGTTTTATATTATGATGCTTCACTTCAGGTCTACTGTATACCTTGGACCTTCTTATTGACCATGAAACACAGAAATTGCATCCGAATTTTATACAAACGTCACAATGCCGACTTAAGTACAAGAGGACTGACACACTAACTTTCTATGATTTGAACCTCTCCTGTGAGTCCAGTTTTACTTACCGATGCTGCACTTTGGGCTTACTGTATACCTTGGACCTTCATATTGACGGTGAAACACAGAAATTGCATTCGAATTTAATACAAAAGGCACAATGCCGACTTAAGTACAAGAGGACTCACACTCTAAGTTTCTAGGTTTTGAACCTCTCCTGTGAGTCCAGTATTAGATTCCGATGCTTCACTTCAGGTTTACTGTATCCCTTGGACCTTCTTATTAACGATGAAGCACAGAAATTGCATCCGAATTTAATACAAAAGGCACAATGCCGACTTAAGTACAAGTGGACTGACACTCTAACTTTCTATGATTTGAACCTCTCCTGTGAGTCCAGTTTTAGATTCCGATGCTACACTTCAGGTTTACTGTATCCCTTGGACCTTCTTATTAACGATGAAACACAGAAATTGCATCCGAATTTAATACAAAAGGCACAATGCCGACTTAAGTACAAGTGGACTGACACTCTAAGTTTCTATGATTTGAACCTCTCCTGTGAGCCCAGTGTTATATTATGATGCTTCACTTCAGGTCTACTGTATACCTAGGACCTTCCTATTGGCGATGAAACACAGAACTTGCATCCGAATTTTATACAGACGTCACAATGCCGACTTAAGTACATTAGGACTGACACAGTAACTTTCTATGAATTGAAACTCTCCAGTGCGTCCAGTTTTACTTACCCTATGCTGCACTTTGGGTTCACTGTCTACCTTGGACCTTCTTATTGACGATGAAACACAGAAATTGCATTCCAATTTAATACAAAAGGCACAATGCCGACTTAAGTACAAGAGGACTCACACTCTAACTTTCTATGATTTAAACCTCTCCTGTGAGTCCAGTTTTAGATTCCGATGCTTCACTTCAGGTTTGCTGTATACCTTGGACCTTCTTATTGACGATGATTCACAGAAATTGCATCCGAATTTAATACAGAAGGCACAATGCCGACTTAAGTACAAGAGGACTGACACACTAACTTTCTATGGTTTGAACCTCTCCTGTGAGTCCAGTTTTAGATTCCGATGATTCACTTCAGGTTTACGGTATGCCTAGGACCTTCTTATTGACGATAAAACGCAGAAATTGCATCGGAATTAAATTAAACAGGCACAATGCCGACTTAAGTACAAGAGGACTGTCACTCCAACTTTCTATGATATGAAACTCTCCTGTGAGTCCAGTTTTTGATTCCGATGCTTCACTTCAGGTTTATTGTATCCCTGGGACATTCTTATTGACGATGAATCATAGAAATTGCATCGGAATTAAATTAAAAAGGCACAATGCCGACTTAAGTACAAGAGGCCTGACACTCCTACTTTCTATGATTTGAAATTCTCCTGTGAGTCCAGTTTCAGATTCCGATGCTTCACTTCAGGTTTTCTGTATCGTTTGGACCTTCTTATTGGCGATGAAACACAGAAAATGCATCCGAATTTGATACAAAACACACAATGCCGACTTAAGTACAAGAGGACTGACACTCTAACTTTCTATTATTTGAACCTCCCCTGTGAGTCCAGTTTTAGATTCCGATACTTCACTTCAGGTTTACTGTATACCTTGGACCTTCTTATTGACGATGAAACACAGAAATTGCATCCGAATTTAATACAAAAGGCACAATGCCGACTTAAGTACAAGTGGACTGACACTCTAAGTTTCTATGATTTAAACCTCTCCTGTGAGTCCAGTTTTATATTATGATGCTTCACTTCAGGTTTACTGTATACCTTGGACCTTCTTATTGGCGATGAAACACAGAAATTGGATCCGAATTTTATACAAACGTCACAATGCCGACTTAAGTACAAGAGGACTGACACACTAACTTGCTATGATTTGAACCTCTCCTGTGAGTCCAGTTTTACTTACCGATGCTGAACTTTGGGTTTACTGTATCTCTTGGACCTTCTTACTGACGATGAAACACAGAAATTGCATCCGAATTTAATACAAAAGGCACAATGCCGACTTAAGTACAAGAGGACTGACACTCTAACTTTCTATGATTTGAACCTCTCCTGTGAGTCCACTTTAAGATTCCGATGCTTCACTTCAGGTTTTCTGTATCCCTTGGATCTTCTTATTGACGATGAAACACAGAAATTGCATCCGAATTTAATACAATAGGCACATTGCGAACTTAAGTACAAGAGGACTGACACTCTAACTTTCTATGATTTGAACCTCTCCTGTGAGTCCAGTTTTAGAATCCGATGCTTCACTTCAGGTTTACTGTATCCCTTGGACCTTCTTATTGACGATGAAACACAGTAATTGCATCCGAATTAATACAAAAGGCACAATGCCGACTTAAGTACAAGAGGACTGACACTCTAAGTTGCTATGATTTGAACCTCACCTGTGAGTCCAGTTTTATATTATGATGCTTCACTTCAGGTCTACTGTATACCTTGGACCTTCTTATTGACCATGAAACACAGAAATTGCATCCGAATTTTATACAAACGTCACAATGCCGACTTAAGTACAAGAGGACTGACACACTAACTTTCTATGATTTGAACCTCTCCTGTGAGTCCAGTTTTACTTACCGATGCTGCACTTTGGGCTTACTGTATACCTTGGACCTTCTTATTGACGGTGAAACACAGAAATTGCATTCGAATTTAATACAAAAGGCACAATGCCGACTTAAGTACAAGAGGACTCACACTCTAAGTTTCTAGGTTTTGAACCTCTCCTGTGAGTCCAGTATTAGATTCCGATGCTTCACTTCAGGTTTACTGTATCCCTTGGACCTTCTTATTAACGATGAAGCACAGAAATTGCATCCGAATTTAATACAAAAGGCACAATGCCGACTTAAGTACAAGTGGACTGACACTCTAACTTTCTATGATTTGAACCTCTCCTGTGAGTCCAGTTTTAGATTCCGATGCTACACTTCAGGTTTACTGTATCCCTTGGACCTTCTTATTAACGATGAAACACAGAAATTGCATCCGAATTTAATACAAAAGGCACAATGCCGACTTAAGTACAAGTGGACTGACACTCTAAGTTTCTATGATTTGAACCTCTCCTGTGAGCCCAGTGTTATATTATGATGCTTCCCTTCAGGTCTACTGTATACCTAGGACCTTCCTATTGGCGATGAAACACAGAACTTGCATCCGAATTTTATACAGACGTCACAATGCCGACTTAAGTACATTAGGACTGACACAGTAACTTTCTATGAATTGAAACTCTCCAGTGCGTCCAGTTTTACTTACCCTATGCTGCACTTTGGGTTCACTGTCTACCTTGGACCTTCTTATTGACGATGAAACACAGAAATTGCATTCCAATTTAATACAAAAGGCACAATGTTGACTTAAGTACAAGAGGACTCACACTCTAACTTTCTATGATTTAAACCTCTCCTGTGAGTCCAGTTTTAGATTCCGATGCTTCACTTCAGGTTTGCTGTATACCTTGGACCTTCTTATTGACGATGATTCACAGAAATTGCATCCGAATTTAATACAGAAGGCACAATGCCGACTTAAGTACAAGAGGACTGACACACTAACTTTCTATGGTTTGAACCTCTCCTGTGAGTCCAGTTTTAGATTCCGATGATTCACTTCAGGTTTACGGTATGCCTAGGACCTTCTTATTGACGATAAAACGCAGAAATTGCATCGGAATTAAATTAAACAGGCACAATGCCGACTTAAGTACAAGAGGACTGTCACTCCAACTTTCTATGATATGAAACTCTCCTGTGAGTCCAGTTTTTGATTCCGATGCTTCACTTCAGGTTTATTGTATCCCTGGGACATTCTTATTGACGATGAAGCATAGAAATTGCATCGGAATTAAATTAAAAAGGCACAATGCCGACTTAAGTACAAGAGGCCTGACACTCCTACTTTCTATGATTTGAAATTCTCCTGTGAGTCCAGTTTCAGATTCCGATGCTTCACTTCAGGTTTTCTGTATCGTTTGGACCTTCTTATTGACGATGAAACACAGAAATTGCATCCAAATTTAATACAAAAGGAACAATGCCGACTTATGTACAAGAGCACTGACACTCTAACTTTCTATGCTTTGAACCTCTGCTGTGAGTCCAGTTTTAGATTTCGATGCTTCACTTCAGGTTATCTGTATACCTCGGACCTTCTTATTGATGATGAAACACAGAAATTGTATTGGAATTAAATTCAAAAGGCACAATGCCGACTTAAGTACAAGAGGACTGACACTCTAACTCTCTATGATTTGAGCCTCTCCTGTGAGTACAGTTTAAGATTCCGATGCTTCACTTCGGGTTCACTGTATCCCTTGTACCTTCTTATTGGCAATGAAACACAGAAATTGCATCCGAAATTAATACAAAAGGCACAATGCCGACTTAAGTACAAGAGAACTGACACTCTAAGTTTCTATGATTTGAACCTCTCCTGTGAGTCCAGTTTTATATTATGATGCTTCACTTTTGGTTTACTGTATACCTTGGACATTCTTATTGACGATGAAACACAGAAATTCCATCCGAATTTTATACAAACGTCACAATGCCGACTTAAGTACAAGAGGACTGACACACTAACTTCCTATGTTTTGATCCTCTCCTGTGAGTCCAGTTTTACTTACCGATGCTGAACTTTGGGTTTACTGTATACCTTGGACCTTCTTATTGACGATGAAACACAGAAATTGCATTCGTATTTAATACAAAAGGCACAATGCCGACTTAAGTACAAGAGGACTCACACTCTAACTTTCTATGATTTAAACCTCTCCTGTGAGTCCAGTTTTAGATTCCGATGCTTCACTTCAGGTTTACTGTATACCTTGGAACTTCTTATTGACGATGAAGCACAAAAATTGCATCCGAATTTAATACAGAAGGCACAATGCCGACTTAAGTACAAGAGGACTGACACTCTAACTTTCTATTTTTTTTACCTCTCCTGAGAGTCCAGTTTTAGATTCCGATGCTTCACTTCAGGTTTACTGTATCCCTTGGACCTTCTTGTTGACGATGAAACACAGAAATTGCGTCCGAATATAATACAAAAGGCACAATGCCGACATAAGTACAAGTGGACTGACACTCTAATTTCTATGATTTGAACATCTCCTGTGAGACCAGTTTTATATTATGATGCTTCTCTTCAGGTCTACTGTATACCTTGGACCTTCTTATTGACGATGAAACACAGAAATTGCATCCGAATTTTGTAAAAGCGTCACAATGCCGACTTAAGTACAAGAGGACTGACACACTAACTTCCTATGTTTTGAACCTCTCCTGTGAGTCCAGTTTTACTTACCGATGCTGAACTTTGGGTTTTATTGTATACCTTGGACCTTCTTATTGACGATGAAACACAGAAATTGCATTCGAATTTAATACAAAAGGCAGAATGCCGACTTAAGTACAAGAGGACTCACACTCTAATTTTCTATGATTTAAACTTCTCCTGTGAGTCCAGTTTTAGATTCCGATGCTTCACTTCAGGTTTACTGTATCCCTTGGACCTTCTTATTGACGATGAAATACAGAAATTGCATCCGAATTTAATACAAAAGGCACAATGCCGACTTAAGTACAAGTGGACTGATACACTAACTTTCTATGATTTGAACCACTCCTGTGAGTCCAGTTTTACATTCCGATGCTTCAGTTCAGGTTTACTGTATCCCTTGGACCTTCTTATTGGCGATGAAACACGGAAAATGCATCCGAATTTAATACAAAACACACAATGCCGACTTAGGTACAAGAGGACTGATACTCTAACTTTCTATGATTTGAACCTCTCCTGTGAGTACAGTTTTAGATTCCGATGCTTCACTTCAGGTTTACTGTATCCGTTGGACCTTCTTATTGGCGATGAAACTCAGAAAACGCATCCGAATTTAATCCAAAACACACAATGCCGACTTAAGTACAAGAGGACTGACACTCTAACTCTCTATTATTTGAACCTCCCCTGTGGGTCCAGTTTTAGATTCCGATACTTCACTTCAGGTTTACTGTATACCTTGGACCTTCTTATTGACGATGAAACACAGAAATTGCATCCGAATTTAATACAAAAGGCCAATGCCGACTTAAGTACAAGTGGACTGACACTCTAAGTTTCTATGATTTAAACCTCTCCTGTGAGTCCAGTTTTATATTATGATGCTTCACTTCAGGTTTACTGTATACCTTGGACCTTCTTATTGGCGATGAAACACAGAAATTGCATCCGAATTTTATACAAACGTCACAATGCCGACTTAAGTACAAGAGGACTGACACACTAACTTCCTATGATTTGAACCTCTCCTGTGAGTCCAGTTTTACTTACCGATGCTGAACTTTGGGTTTACTGTATCTCTTGGACCTTCTTACTGACGATGAAACACAGAAATTGCATCCGAATTTAATACAAAAGGCACAATGCCGACTTAAGTACAAGAGGACTGACACTCTAACTTTCTATGATTTGAAACTCTCCTGTGAGTAAAGTTTTAGATTCCAATGCTTCACTTCAGGTTTAATGTATACCTTGGACCTTCTTATTGACGATGAAACACAGAAATTGAATCCGAATTTAATACAAAAACCACAATGCCGACTTACGTACAAGAGTACTGACACCCTAACATTCTATGATTTGAACCTCTCCTGTGAGTCCAGTCTTAGATTCCCATTCTTCACTTCAGGTTTACTGTTTACCTTCGACCTTCTTATTGACGATGAAATACAGAAATTGCATTCGAATTTAATACAGGAGGCACAATGCCGACTTGAGTACAAGAGGACTGACACTCTAATTTTCTATGATTTGAACATCTCCTGTGAGGCCAGTTTTAGATTCTGATGCTTCACTTCAGGTTTACTGTATAACGTGGACCTTCTTATTGCCGATGAAACACGGAAATTGCATCCGAATTTAATACAAAAGGCACAATGCCGACTTATGTACAGGAGGACTGACACTCTATCTTTCTATGATTTGAACCTCTCCTGCCAGTCCAGTTTTAGATTCCGATCCTGCTCTTCAGGTTTTTCTGTTTCCTTTGGATCTTCTTATGGACGAGGAAACACAGAAATTGCATCCGAATTTAATACAAAAGGCACAATGCCGACTTAAGTACAAGAGGACTGACACTCTAACTTTTCTATGATTTGAACCTCCCCTGTGAGTCCAGATTTAGATTCCGATGCTACACTTCAGGTTTACTGTGTACCTTGGACCTTCTTATTGACGATGAAACACTGTAATTGCACCCGACTTTAATACAATAGGTACAATGCCGACTTAAGTACAAGAGGACTGACACTCTCACTTTCTATGATTTGAACCTCTCCTGTGAATCAAGTTTTAGATTCCGATGCTTCACTCCAGGTATACTGTATCCCTTGGACATTCTTATTTTCGATGAAACACAGAAATGGCATCCAAATTTAATACAAAAGGCACAATGCCGGCTTAAGTACAAGAGGACTGACACTCTTACTATCTATGATTTGAACCTCTCCTGTGAGTCCAGTCTTAGATTCCGATGCTTCACTTCAGGTATACTGTATCTCTTGCACCTTCTTACTGACGATGAAACACAGAAATTGCATCCGAAATTAATACAAAAGGCACAATGCCGACTTAAGTACAAGAGGACTGAATTTCTTTTTATGATTCGAACCTCTCCTGTGAGTCCAGTTTTAGATTCCGATGCATCACTTCAGGTGTACTGTATCCCTTGGACTGTCTTAAAGACGATGAAACACAGAAATTGCATCCGAATTTAAAACAAAAGGCACAATGCCGACTTAAGTACAAGAGGACTGACACTCTAACTTATCTATGATTTGAACCTCTCCTGTGAGTCCAGTTTTAGATTCCGATCCTTCACTTCACTTTTGCTGTATCTCTTGGACCTTCTTCTTGACGATGAAACACAGACATTGCATTCGAATGTAATGCCAAAGGAACAATGCCGACTTAAGTACAAAAGAATTGACACTCTTACTATCTATGATTTGAACCTCTCCTGTGAGTCCAGTCTTAGATTCCGATGCTTCATTTCAGGTTTACTGTATAACTTGGACCTTCTTATTGACGATGAAATACAGAAATTGCATTCGAATTTAATACAGGAGGCACAATGCCGACCTAAGTACAAGAGGACCGACACTCTATCTTTCTATGATTGGAACCTCTCCTGTGAGGCCAGTTTTAGATTCTGATCCTGCACTTCAGGTTTTTCTGTATCCCTTGGATCTTCTTATTGACGATAAACAATGAAAATGCATCCGAATTTAATACAAAAGGCACAATGCCGACTTAAGTACAAGAGGACTGGCACCCTAACTTTCTATGATTTGTACCTCTCCTGTGAGTCCAGTTTTAGATTCCAATGCTTCACTTCAGGTTAACTGTATACCTCGGACTTTCTTATTGTTGATGAAACACAGAAATTGCATCGGAATTAAATTCAAAAGGCAGAGTGCCGACTTAAGTACAATAGGACTGACACTCTAACTATCTATGATTTGAACCTCTCCTGTGAATCCAGTTTTAGATCCCGATGCTTCACTTCGGGTTTAGTGTATCCCTTGGACCTTCTTATTGACGATGGAACACAGAAATTGCATCCAAATTTAATTCAAAAGGCACAATGCCGACTTAAGTACAAGAGGACTGACACTCTAACTTTCTATGAATTGAACCTCTCCTGTGAGTCCAGTTTTAGATTCCGATGCTTCACTTCAGGTTTACTGTATATCTTAGACCTTGTTATTGACGATAAAGCACAGAAATTGCATCCAAATTTAATACAAAATCCACAATGCCGACTTAAGTGCAAGGGGACTGACACTCTAACTTTCTATGATTTGAACCTCTCCTGTGAGTCGAGTTTTAGATTCCGATGCTTCACTTCAGGTTTACTGTTTCCCTTGGACATTCTTATTGACGATGAAACACAGAAATTTCATCCAAATTTAATACAAAAGGCACAATGCCGACTTAAGTACAAGAGGACTGACTTTCTAACTTTCTATGATTTGAACCTATCCTGTGAGTCCAGTTTTAGATTCCGATGCATCACTTCAGGTTTACTGTATCCCTTGTACCGTCTTATTCACGATGAAACACAGAAAATGCATCCGAATTTAATACAAAACGCACAATGCCGACCTAAGTACAAGAGGACTGACACTCTAACATTCTATGGTTTGAGCCTCTCCTGTGAGTCCAGTTTTAGATTCCGATGCTTCACTTCAGTTTTACTGTATACCTTGGACCATCTTATTGACGATGAATGCCGACATAAGTACAAGAGGACTGTCACTCAAACTTTCTATGATTTGAACCTCTCCTGTGAGTCTAGTTTTTGATTCCGATGCTTCACTTCAGGTTTACTGTATCCCTTGGACCTTTTTATTGACGATGAGTCACAGATGTTGCATCCGAATTTGATACAAAAGGCACAATGCCGGCTTAAGTACAAGAGGACTGTTACTCTTACTTTCTATGATTTGAACCTCTCGTGTGAGTCCAGTTTTAGATTCCGATGCTTTACCTCGGGTTTAGTGTATCCCTTGTACCGTCTTATTCACGATGAAACACAGAAATTTCATCCAAATTTAATACAAAAGGCACATTGCCGACTTAAGTACAAGAGGACTGACACTCTAACTTTCTATGATTTGAACCTCTCCTGTGATTCCAGTTTTAGATTCCGATGCATCACTCCATGTTTACTGTATCCCTTGGAGCTTCTTATTGACGATGAAACACAGAAATCGCATCCGAATTTAATACAAAAGCCACAATGCCGACTTAAGTACAAGAGGACTGACACTCTAACTTCCTATGATTTGAACCTCTCCTGTTAGTCCAGTTTTAGATTCCAATGCTTCACTTCAGGTTTACTGTAACCCTTGGACCTTCTTATTGACGATGAAACACAGAATGTGCATCTGAATTTTATACAACGGGCACAACGCCGTCCCTAGTACAAGAGGACTGACACTCTAACTTTTTATGATTTGAACCTCACCTGTGAGTCCAGTTTTAGATTCCGATGCTTCACTTCAGGTTTACTGTATAACTTGGACCTTCTTATTGACGATGAAACACAGAAATTGCATCCGAATTTAATACAAAAGGCACAATGCCTACTTATGTACAAGAGGCCTGACATTCTAACTCTCTCTGATTTGAACCTCTCCTGTGAGTCCAGTTTTACATTCCGATGCTTCACTTCAGGTTTACTGTATCCCTTGGACCTTCTTATTGACGATGAAGCACAGAAATTGCATCCGAATTTAATACAAAAGGCACAATGCCGACTTAAGTACAAGATGACTGACACTCTAATTTCCTATGATTTGAACCTCTCCAGTGAGTCTAGTTTTAGATTCCGATGCTTCACTTCAGGTTTACTGTATCACTTGGACCTTCTTATTGTCGATGAAACACAGATATTGCATCCGAATTTAATACAAAAGGCACAATGCCGACTTATGTACAAGAGGACTGACACTCTAACTTTCTATGATTTGAACCTCTCCTGTCAGTCCAGTTTTAGATTCCGATGCTTCACTTCAGGTTTACTGTATACCTTGGACCTTCTTCTTGACAATGAAATACTGAAATTGCATCCGAATTAAATACAAAAGGCACAATGCCTACTCAAGTACAAGAGGACTGACACTCTAACTTTCTATGATTTGAACCTCTCCTGTGAGTCCAGTTTTAGATTCGGATGCTTCACTTCAGGTTTACTGTATCTTTTGGACCTTCTTATTGACGAGGGAACGTAGAAATTGCATCCGAATTTAATACAAAAGGCACAATGCCGACATAAGTACAAGATGACTGACATTCTAACTTTCTATGATTTGAACCTTTCCTGTGAGTCCAGTTTTAGATTCCGATGCTTCACATCAGGTTTACTGTATACCTTGGATCTTCTTATTGACGATGAAGCACAGAAATTGCATCCGAATTTAATACAAAATCCACAATGCCGACTTAAGTACAAGAGGACTGACACTCTAATTTTCTATGATTTGAACCTCTCCTGTGAGTCCAGTTTCAGATTCCGATGCGTCACTTCAGGTTTACTGTATCCCTTGGACCTTCTTATTGACGATGAAACACAGAAATTGCATCCGAATTTAATACAAAACGCACAATGCCGACTTAAGTGCAAGAGGACTGACACTCTAACTTTCTGTGATTAGAACCTCTTATGTGGGTCTAGTTTTGATTCCGATGCTTCACTTCAAGTTTACTGTATACCTTGGACCTTCTTATTGACGATGAGACACAGATATTGCATCCGAATTTAATACAAAAGGCACAAAGCCGACTTATGTACAAGAGGAATGAGACTGTAACTTTCTATGATTTGAACCTCTGCTGTGTGTCCAGTTTCAGATTCCGATGCTTCCCTTCAGTTGTCCTGTATCCCTTGGACCTTCTTATTGACGATGTAATACAGAAATTGCATTCGAATTTAATACAGGAGGCACTATGGTGACTTAAGTACAAGAGGACTGACACTCTAACTTTCTATGATTTGAACCTCTCCTGTGAGTCCAGTTTTAGATTCCGATGCTTCACTTCAGGTTTAGTGTATCCCTTGGACCTTCTTATTGACGATGAAACACAGAAATTGCATCCGAATTTAAAACAAAAGGTACAATGCCGACTTAAGTACAAGAGGACTGACACTCTAACTTTCTATGATTTGAACCTCTCCTGTGAGTCCAGTTTTAGATTCGGATGCTTCACTTCCGGTTTACTGTATCTTTTGGACCTTCTTATTGACGATGGAACGTAGAAATTGCATCCGAATTTAATACAGAAGGCACAATGCCGACTTAAGTACAAGATGACTGACATTCTAACTTTCTATGATTTGAACCTTTCCTGTGAGTCCAGTTTTAGATTCCTATGCTTCACTTCAGGTTTACTGTATCCCTTGTACCTTCTTATTGACGACGAAACACAGAAATTGCAACCGAATTTAATACAAAAGGCACAATGCCGACTTAAGTACAAGAGGACTGACACTCTAACTTTCTATGATTTGAACCTACTCTATGAGTCCAGTTTTAGATTCCGATGCTTCACTTCTGGTTTACTGTATACCTTGGACCTTCTTATTGACGATGAAGCACAGAAATTGCATCCGAATTTGATACAAAATCCACAATGCCGACTTAAGTACAAGAGGACTGACACTCTAATTCTCTATGATTTGAACCTCTCCTGTGAATCCAGTTTCAGATTCCGATGCGTCACTTCAGGTTTACTGTATCCCTTGGACCTTCTTATTGACGATGAAACACAGAAATTGCATCCGAATTTAATACAAAACGCACAATGCCGACTTAAGTGCAAGGGGACTGACACTCTAACTTTCTATGATTTGAACCTCTCCTGTGGGTCCAGTTTTGATTCCGATGCTTCACTTCAGGTTTACTGTATCTTTTGGACGTTCTTATTGACGATGGAACATAGAAATTGCATTCGAATTTAATACAAAAGGCACAATGCCAACTTAAGTACAAGATGACTGACATTCTAACTTTCTATGATTTGAACCTCTCCTGTGAGTCCAGTTTTAGATTCCGATGCTTCACTTCAGGTTTATTGTATCCCTTGGACCTTCTTATTGACGATGAAACACAGAAATTGCGACCGAATTTAATACAAAAGGCACAATGCCGACTTATGTACAAGAGGACTGACACTCAAACTTTCTATGATTTGAACCTCTCCTGTGAGTCCAGTTTTAGATTCCGATGCTTCACTTCAGGTTTACTGTATACTTTGGACCTTCTTATTGACGATGAAGCACATAAATTGCATCCGAATTTAATACAAAATCCACAATGCCGACTTAAGTACATGAGGACTGACACTCTAATTTTCTATGATTTGAACCTCTCCTGTGAGTCCAGTTTTAAATTCCGATGCGTCACTTCAGGTTTACTGTATCCCTTGGACCTTCTTATTGACGATGAAACACAGAATTTGCATCCGAATTTAATACAAAACGCACAATGCCAACTTAAGTACAAGAGGACTGACACTCTAACTTTCTATGATTTGAACGTCTCCTGTGAGTCAAGTTTTTGATTCGGAAGCTTCACTTCAGGTTTACTGTATCCCTTGGACCTCCTTATTGACGATGAAACACAGAAATTGCATCCGAATTTATTACAAAAGGCACAATGCCGACTTAAGTACAAGAGGACTGACACTCTAACTTTCTATGATTTGAACTTCTCCTGTGAGTCCAATTTTAGATTCCGATGCTTCACTTCAGGTTTACTGTATACCTTGGAACTTCTTATTGACGATGTAACACAGAAATTGCATCCGAATTAGATACAAAATGCACAATGCCGACTTACGTACAAGAGGACTGACACTCTAACTTTCTATGTCTTGAACCTCTCCAGTGAGTCCAGTTTTAGATTCCGATGCTTCAATTCAGGTTTACTGTATCCCTTGGACCTTCTTATTGTCGATGAAACACAGATATTGCATCCGAATTTAATACAAAAGGCACAATGCCGACTTATGTACAAGAGGACTGACACTCTAACTTTCTATGATTTGAACCTCTCCTGTGAGTCCAGTTTTAGATTCCGATGCTTCACTTCAGGTTTAGTGTATCCCTTGGACCTTCTTATTGACGATGAAACACAGAAATTGAATACGAATTTAATACAAAATGTACAACGCCGACTTAAGTACAAGAGGACTGACACTCTAACTCTCTATGATTTGAACCTCTCCTGTCAGTCCAGTTTTAGATTCCGATGCTTCACTTCAGGTTTACTGTATACCTTGGACCTTCTTCTTGACGATGAAATACTGAAATTGCATCCGAATTTAATACAAAAGGCACAATGCCTACTCAAGTACAAGAGGACTGACACTCTAACTTTCTATGATTTGAACCTCTCCTGTGAGTCCAGTTTTAGATTCGGATGCTTCACTTCAGGTTTACTGTATATCTTGGACCTTCTTATTGTCGATGAAACACAGATATTGCATCCGAATTTAATACAAAAGGCACAATGCCGACTTAAGTACATGAGTACTGACACTCTAACTCCCTATGATTTGAACCTCTCCTGTCAGACCAGTTTTAGATTCCGATGCTTCCCTTCGTGTTTACTGTATCCCTGGGACCTTCTTATTGACGATGAAGCACAGAAATTGCATCCGAATTTAATACAAAAGGCACAATGCCGACTTAAGTACAAGAGGACTGACACACTAACTTCCTATGATTTGAACCTCTCCTGTGAGTACAGTTTTTGATTCTGATGCTTTACTTCAAGTTCACTGTACTCCGTGGACCTTCTTATTGACGATGAAATACAGAATTTGCATCCGAATTCAATACAAAAGGCACAATGCCGACTTAAGTACAAGAGGATTGACACTCTAACTGTGTATGATTTGAACGTCTCCTGTGAGTCAAGTTTTTGATTAGGAAGCTTCACTTCAGGTTTACTGTATCCCTTGGACCTCCTTATTGACGATGAAACACAGAAATTGCATCCGAATTTATTACAAAAGGCACAATGCCGACTTAAGTACAAGAGGACTGACACTCTAACTTTCTATGATTTGAACTTCTCCTGTGAGTCCAATTTTAGATTCCGATGCTTCACTTCAGGTTTACTGTATACCTTGGAACTTCTTATTGACGATGTAACACAGAAATTGCATCCGAATTAGATACAAAATGCACAATGCCGACTTACGTACAAGAGGACTGACACTCTAACTTTCTATGTCTTGAACCTCTCCAGTGAGTCCAGTTTTAGATTCCGATGCTTCAATTCAGGTTTACTGTATCCCTTGGACCTTCTTATTGTCGATGAAACACAGATATTGCATCCGAATTTAATACAAAAGGCACAATGCCGACTTATGTACAAGAGGACTGACACTCTAACTTTCTATGATTTGAACCTCTCCTGTGAGTCCAGTTTTAGATTCCGATGCTTCACTTCAGGTTTAGTGTATCCCTTGGACCTTCTTATTGACGATGAAACACAGAAATTGAATACGAATTTAATACAAAAGGTACAATGCCGACTTAAGTACAAGAGGACTGACACTCTAACTCTCTATGATTTGAACCTCTCCTGTCAGTCCAGTTTTAGATTCCGATGCTTCACTTCAGGTTTACTGTATACCTTGGACCTTCTTCTTGACGATGAAATACTGAAATTGCATCCGAATTTAATACAAAAGGCACAATGCCTACTCAAGTACAAGAGGACTGACACTCTAACTTTCTATGATTTGAACCTCTCCTGTGAGTCCAGTTTTAGATTCGGATGCTTCACTTCAGGTTTACTGTATCTTTTGGACCTTCTTATTGACGAGGGACGTAGAAATTGCAACCGAATTTAATACAAAAGGCACAATGCCGACATAAGTACAAGATGACTGACATTCTAACTTTCTATGATTTGAACCTTTCCTGTGAGTCCTGTTTTAGATTCCGATGCTTCACTTCAGGTTTACTGAATACCTTGGACCTTCTTATTGACGATGAAGCACAGAAATTGCATCCGAATTTAATACAAAATCCACAATGCCGACTTAAGTACAAGAGGACTGACACTCTAATTTTCTATGATTTGAACCTCTCCTGTGAGTCCAGTTTCAGATTCCGATGCGTCACTTCAGGTTTACTGTATCCCTTGGACCTTCTTATTGACGATGAAACACAGAAATTGCATCCGAATTTAATACAAAACGCACAATGCCGACTTAAGTGCAAGAGGACTGACACTCTAACTTTCTATGATTAGAACCTCTCCTGTGGGTCTAGTTTTGATTCCGATGCTTCACTTCAGGTTTACTGTATACCTTGGACCTTCTTATTGACGATGAGACACAGATATTGCATCCGAATTTAATACAAAAGGCACAAAGCCGACTTATGTACAAGAGGAATGAGACTGTAACTTTCTATGATTTGAACCTCTGCTGTGTGTCCAGTTTCAGATTCCGATGCTTCCCTTCAGTTGTCCTGTATCCCTTGGACCTTCTTATTGACGATGAAATACAGAAATTGCATTCGAATTTAATACAGGAGGCACTATGGTGACTTAAGTACAAGAGGACTGACACTCTAATTTTCTATGATTTGAACATCTCCTGTGAGTCCAGTTTTAGATTCCGATGCTTCACTTCAGGTTTGCAGTATAACTTGGACCTCCTTATTGCCGATGAAACACGGAAATTGCATCCGAATTTAATACAAAAGGCACAATGCCGACATAAGTACAAGAGGACTGACACTCTAACTTTCTATGATTTGAACCTCTCCTGTGAGTCCAGTTTTAGATTCCGATGCTTCACTTCAGGTTTAGTGTATCCCTTGGACCTTCTTATTGACGATGAAACACAGAAATTGCATCCGAATTTAATACAAAAGGTACAATGCCGACTTAAGTACAAGAGGACTGACACTCTAACTTTCTATGATTTGAACCTCTCCTGTGAGTCCAGTTTTAGATTCGGATGCTTCACTTCCGGTTTACTGTATCTTTTGGACCTTCTTATTGACGATGGAACGTAGAAATTGCATCCGAATTTAATACAGAAGGCACAATGCCGACTTAAGTACAAGATGACTGACATTCTAACTTTCTATGATTTGAACCTCTCCTGTGAGTCCAGTTTCAGATTCCGATGCGTCACTTCAGGTTTACTGTATCCCTTGGACCTTCTTAGTGACGATGAAACACAGAAATTGCATCCGAATTTAATACAAAACGCACAGTGCCGACTTAAGTGCAAGAGGACTGACACTCTAACTTTCTATGATTTGAACCTCTCCTGTGGGTCCAGTTTTGATTCCGATGCTTCACTTCAGGTTTACTGTATCTTTTGGACCTTCTTATTGACGATGGAACATAGAAATTGCATTCGAATTTAATACAAAAGGCACAATGCCGACTTAAGTACAAGATTACTGACATTCTAACTTTCTATGATTTGAACCTCTCCTGTGAGTCCAGTTTTAGATTCCGATGCTTCACTTCAGGTTTATTGTATCCCTTGGACCTTCTTATTGACGATGAAACACAGAAATTGCGACCGAATTTAATACAAAAGGCACAATGCCGACTTAAGTACAAGAGGACTGACACTCAAACTTTCTATGATTTGAACCTCTCCTGTGAGTCCAGTTTTAGATTCCGATGCTTCACTTCAGGTTTACTGTATACCTTGGACCTTCTTATTGACGATGAAGCACAGAAATTGCATCCGAATTTTATACAAAATCCACAATGCCGACTTAAGTACATGAGGACTGACACTCTAATTTTCTATGATTTGAACCTCTCCTGTGAGTCCAGTTTTAAATTCCGATGCCTCACTTCAGGTTTACTGTATCCCTTGGACCTTCTTATTGACGATGAAACACAGAATTTGCATCCGAATTTAATACAAAACGCACAATGCCAACTTAAGTACAAGAGGACTGACACTCTAACTTTCTATGATTTGAACCTCTCCTGTGAGTCCAGTTTTAGATTCCGATGCTTCACTTCAGGTTTACTGTATATCTTGGACCTTCTTATTGTCGATGAAACACAGATATTGCATTCGAATTTAATACAAAAGGCACAATGCCGACTTAAGTACATGAGTACTGACACTCTGACTCTCTATGATTTGAACCTCTCCTGTCAGACCAGTTTTAGATTCCGATGCTTCACTTCGTGTTTGCTGTATCCCTGGGACCTTCTTATTGACGATGAAACACAGAAATTGCATCCGACTTTAATACAATAGGCACAATGCCGACTTAAGTACAAGAGGACTGACACTCTCACTTTCTATGATTTGAACCTCTCCTGTGAATCCAGTTTTAGATGCCGATGCTTCACTTCGGGTTTAGTGTATCCCTTGGACCTTCTTATTGACGATGGAACACGGTAATTGCATCCAAATTTAATTCAAAAGGCACAATGACGACTTAGGTACAAGAGGACTGACACTCTAACTTCCTATGATTTGAACCTCTCCTGTGTGTCCAGTTTTAGATTCCTATGCTTCACTTCAGGTTTACCGTATATCTTGGACCTTGTTATTGACGATGAAGCACAGAAATTGCGTCCGAGTTTAATACAAAATCCACAATGCCGACTTAAGTACAAGATGACTGACACTCTAACTTTCTATGATTTGAACCTCTCCTGTGAGTCGAGTTTTAGATTCCGATGCTTCACTTCAGGTATACTGTATCCCTTGGACCTTCTTACTGACGATGAAACAAAAATTGCATCCGAATTTAATACAAAAGGCACAATGTCGACTTATGTACAAGAGGACTTACACTCTTATTTTCTATGTTTTAACCTCTCCTGTGAATCCACTTTTAGATTCCGATGCTTCACTTCAGGTTTACTGATACCTTGGACGTTCTTATTGACGATGAAACACAGAAATTGCATCCGAATTTAATACAAAAGGCACAATGCCGACTTAAGTACAAGATGTCTGACACTGTAACTTTCTATGATTTGAACCTCTCCTGTGAGGTCAGTTTTAGATTCCGATGCTTCACTTCAGGTTTACTGTATCGCTTGGACTTTCTTATTGACGATGAGACACAGATATTGCATCCGAATTTAGCACAAAAGGCACAATGCCGACTTAAGTACAAGAGGACTGACTTTCTTGCTTTTCTATGATTTGAACCTCTCCTGTGAGTCCAGTATTAGATTCCGATCCTTCACTTCACTTTTGCAGTATCTCTTGGACCTTCTTCTTGACGATGAAACACAGACATTGCATCCGAATGTAATGCCAAAGGCACAATGCCCAATTAAGTACAAGAGAACTGACACTCTAACTTTCTATGATTTGAACCACTCCTGTGAGTCCAGTCTTATTTTCCGATGCTTCATTTCAGGTTTACTGTTTACCTTGGACCATCTTATTGACGAAGAAATACAGAAATTGCATTCGAATTTAATACAGGAGGCACAATGCCGACCTAAGTACAAGAGGACTGACACTCTAATTTTCTATGATTTGAACATCTCCTGTGAGTCCAGTTTTAGATTCCGATGCTTCACTTCAGGTTTACTGTATAACTTGGACCTTCTTATTGCCGATGAAACACGGAAATTGCATCCAAATTTAATACAAAAGGCACAATGCGACTTGTGTACAAGAGGACTGACACTCTATCTTTCTATGTTTGAACCTCGCCTGTGAGTCCAGTTTCGGATTCTGATCCTGCACTTCAGGTTTTTCTGTATCCTTTGGATCTTCTTATTGACGATGAAACACAGAAATTGCAACCGAATTTAATACAAAAGGCACAATGCCGACTTAAGTACACGAGGACTGACACCCTAACTTTCTATGATTTGAACCTCTCCTTTGAGTCCAGTTTTAGATTCCGATGCTTCACTTCAGGTTAACTGTATACCTCGGACTTTCTTATTGTTGATGAAACACAGAAATTGCATCGGAATTAAATTCAAAAGGCAGAATGGGGATTAAGTACAATAGGACTGACACTCTAACTTTCTATGATTTGAACCTCTCCTGTGAGTCCAGTTTTAGATTCCGATGTATCACTTCAGGTTTACTGTATCCCTTGGACCGTCTTATTGACGATGAAACACAGAAATTGCATCCGAATTTAATACAAAACGCACAATGCCGACTTCAGTACAAGTGGACTGACACTCTAACATTCTAAGATTTGAGCCTCTCCTGTGAGTCCAGTTTTAGATTCCGATGTTTCACTTCAGTTTTACTGTATACCTTGGACCTTCTTATTGACGATGAATGCCGACTTTAGTACAAGAGGACTGTCACTCAAACTTTCTATGATTTGAACCTCTCCTGTGAGTCCAGTTTTAGATTCCGATGCTTCACTTCAGGTTTACTGTATCCCTTGGACCTTCTGATTGACGATGAAGCACAGAAATTGCATTCGAATTTAATACAAAAGGTACAATGCCGACTTAAGAACAAGAGGACTGACACTCTAACATTGTATGATTTCAACCTCTCCTGTGAGTCCAGATTTACATTCCGATGCTTCACTTCAGGTGTATTGTATACCTTGGACCTTCTTATTGAAGATGAATGCCGACTTAAGTACAAGAGGACTGTCACTCTAACTCTCTATGATTTGAACCTCTCCTGTGAGTCCAGTTTTAGATTCCGATGCTTCACTTCAGGTTTACTGTATACCTTGGACCTTCTTATTGACGATGAAACACAGAAATTGCATCCGAATTTAATACAAAAGGCACAACGCCGCGTTTAGTACAAGAGGACTGACACTCCAACTTTCTATGATTTGAACCTCTCCTGTGAGTCCAGTTTTAGATTCCGATGCTTCACTTCAGGTTTACTGTATACCTTGGACCTTCTTATTGACGATGAAACACAGAAATTGCATCCGAATTTAATACAAAAGGCACAATGACGACTTAAGTACAAGAGGACTGACGCTCAAACATTCTATGATTTGGGCCTCTCCTGTGAGTCGAGTTTTACATTCCGATGCTTCACTTCAGGTTTACTGTATACCTTGGACCTTCTTATTGACGATGAATGCCAACTTAAGTGCAAGAGGACTGTCACTCTAACTTTCTATGATTTGAACCTCTCCTGTGAGTCCAGTTTTAGATTCCGATGCTTCACTTTAGGTTTACTGTATCACTTGGAGCTTCTTATTGACAATGAAACACAGAAATTGCATCCGAATTTAATACAAAAGGCACAATGCCGACTTAAGTAGAAGAGGACTGACATTCTAACTCTCTCTGATTTGAACCTCTCCTGTGAGTCCAGTTTTACATTCCGATGCTTCACTTCAGGTTTACTGTATCCCTTGGACCTTCTTATTGACGATGAAGCACAGAAATTGCATCCGAATTTAATACAAAAGTCACAATGCCGACTTAAGTACAAGAGGACTGACACTCTAACTTCCTATGATTTGAACCTCTCCTGTGAGTCCAGTTTTTGATTCCAATGCTTCACTTCAGGTTCACTGTAACCCTTGGACCTTCTTATTGAAGATGAAATACAGAATTTGCATCCGAATTTAATACAAAAGGCACAATGTTGACATAAGTACAAGGGGACTGACACTCTAACTTTCTATGATTTGAACCTCTCCTGTGAATCCAGTTTTAGATTCCGATGCTTCACTTCGGGTTTTGTGTATCCCTTGGACCTTCTCATTGACGATGGAACACAGAAATTGCATCTGAATTTAATTCAAAATGCACAATGCCGACTGAAGTACAAGAGGACTGACACTCTAACTTTCTATGATTTGAACCTCCCCTGTGAGTCCAGTTTTAGATTCCGATGCTTCACTTCAGGTTTACTGTATACCTTGGACCTTCTTATTGACGATGAAGCACAGAAATTGCATCCGAATTTGATACAAAAGGCACAATGCCGACTTAAGTACAAGATGACTGACGCTGTAACTTTCTATGATTTGAACCTCTCCTGTGAGGTCAGTTTTAGATTCCGATGCTTCACTTCAGGTTTACTGTATCGCTTGGACTTTCTTATTGACGATGAGACACAGATATTGCATCCGAATTTAATACAAAAGGCACAATGCCGACTTAAGTACAAGAGGACTGACTTTCTAACTTTTCTATGATTTGAACCTCTCCTGTGAGTCCAGTATTAGATTCCGGTCCTTCACTTCACTTTTGCAGTATCTCTTGGACCTTCTTCTTGACGATGAAACACAGACATTGCATCCGAATGTAATGCCAAAGGCACAATGCCCACTTAAGTACAAGAGAACTGACGCTCTAACTTTCTATGATTTGAACCACTCCTGTGAGTCCAGTCTTATTTTCCGATGCTTCATTTCAGGTTTACTGTTTACCTTGGACCTTCTTATTGACGATGAAATACAGAAATTGCATTCGAATTTAATACAGGAGGCACAATGCCGACCTAAGTACAAGAGGACTGACACTCTAACTTTCTATGATTTGAACCTCTCCTGTGAGTCCAGTTTTAGATTCCGATGCATCACTTCAGGTTTACTGTATCCCTTGGACCGTCTTATTGACGATGAAACACAGAAATTGCATCCGAATTTAATACAAAACGCACAATGCCGACTTCAGTACAAGTGGACTGACACACTAACATTCTAAGATTTGAGCCTCTCCTGTGAGTCCAGTTTTAGATTCCGATGTTTCACTTCAGTTTTACTGTATACCTTGGACCTTCTTATTGACGATGAATGCCGACTTTAGTACAAGAGGACTGTCACTCAAACTTTCTATGATTTGAACCTCTCCTGTGAGTCCAGTTTTAGATTCCGATGCTTCACTTCAGGTTTACTGTATCCCTTGGACCTTCTGATTGACGATGAAGCACAGAAATTGCATTCGAATTTAATACAGAAGGTACAATGCCGACTTAAGAACAAGAGGACTGACACTCTAACATTGTATGATTTCAACCTCTCCTGTGAGTCCAGATTTACATTCCGATGCTTCACTTCAGGTGTATTGTATACCTTGGACCTTCTTATTGAAGATGAATGCCGACTTAAGTACAAGAGGACTGTCACTCTAACTTTCTATGATTTGAACCTCTCCTGTGAGTCCAGTTTTAGATTCCGATGCTTCACTTCAGGTTTACTGTATACCTTGGACCTTCTTATTGACGATGAAACACAGAAATTGCATCCGAATTTAATACAAAAGGCACAACGCCGCGTTTAGTACAAGAGGACTGACACTCCAACTTTCTATGATTTGAACCTCTCCTGTGAGTCCAGTTTTAGATTCCGATGCTTCACTTCAGGTTTACTGTATACCTTGGACCTTCTTATTGACGATGAAACACAGAAATTGCATCCGAATTTAATACAAAAGGCACAATGCCGACATAAGTACAAGGGGACTGACACTCTAACTTTCTATGATTTGAACCTCCCCTGTGAGTCCAGTTTTAGATTCCGATGCTTCACTTCAGGTTTACTGTATACCTTGGACCTTCTTATTGACGATGAAGCACAGAAATTGCATCCGAATTTGATACAAAAGGCACAATGCCGACTTAAGTACAAGATGACTGACACTGAAACTTTCTATGATTTGAACCTCTCCTGTGAGGTCAGTTTTAGATTCCGATGCTTCACTTCAGGTTTACTGTATCGCTTGGACTTTCTTATTGACGATGAGACACAGATATCGCATCCGAATTTAATACAAAAGGCACAATGCCGACTTAAGTACAAGAGGACTGACTTTCTAACTTTTCTATGATTTGAACCTCTCCTGTGAGTCCAGTATTAGATTCCGGTCCTTCACTTCACTTATGCAGTATCTCTTGGACCTTCTTCTTGACGATGAAACACAGACATTGCATCCGAATGTAATGCCAAAGGCACAATGCCCACTTAAGTACAAGAGAACTGACGCTCTAACTTTCTATGATTTGAACCACTCCTGTGAGTCCAGTCTTATTTTCCGATGCTTCATTTCAGGTTTACTGTTTACCTTGGACCTTCTTATTGACGATGAAATACAGAAATTGCATTCGAATTTAATACAGGAGGCACAATGCCGACCTAAGTACAAGAGGACTGACACTCTAATTTTCTATGATTTGAACATCTCCTGTGAGTCCAGTTTTAGATTCCGATGCTTCACTTCAGGTTTACTGTATAACTTGGACCTTCTTATTGCCGATGAAACACGGAAATTGCATCCGAATTTAATACAAAAGGCACAATGCGACTTATGTACAAGAGGACTGACACTCTATCTTTCTATGAATTGAACCTCGCCTGTGAGTCCAGTTTCAGATTCTGATCCTGCACTTCAGGTTTTTCTGTATCCTTTGGATCTTCTTATTGACGATGAAACACAGAAATTGCATCCGAATTTAATACAAAAGGCAAAATGCCGACTTAAGTACACGAGGACTGACACCCTAACTTTCTATGATTTGAACCTCTCCTGTGAGTCCAGTTTTAGATTCCGATGCTTCACTTCAGGTTAACTGTATACCTCGGACTTTCTTATTGTTGATGAAACACAGAAATTGCATCGGAATTAAATTCAAAAGGCAGAATGGGGATAAGTACAATAGGACTGACACTCTAACTTTCTATGATTTGAACCTCTCCTGTGAGTCCAGTCTTAGATTCCGATGCTTCACCTCAGGTATACTGTATCTCTTGGACCTTCTTAATGACGATGAAACACAGAAATTGCATCCGAATTTAATACAAAAGTTACAATGCCGACTTAAGAACAAGAGGACTGACACTCTAACTTTCTATGATTTGAACCGCTCCTGTGAGTCCAGTTTTAGATTCCGATGCTTCACTTCTGGTTTACTGTATCCCTTGGACCTTCTTATTGACGATGAAACACAGAAATTGCATCCGAATTTAATACATAAGGCACAATGCCGACTTCAGTACAAAAGGACTGACTTTCTAACTTTCTATGATTTGAACCTCTCCTGTGAGTACAGTTTTAGATTCCGATGCATCACTTCAGGTTTACTGTATCCCTTGGACCGTCTTATTGACGATGAAACACAGAAATTGCATCCGAATTTAATACAAAAGGCACAACGCCGCGTTTAGTACAAGAGGACTGACACTCTAACTTTCTATGATTTGAACCTCTCCTGTGAGTCCAGTTTTAGATTCCGATGCTTCACTTCAGGTTTACTGTATACCTTGGACCTTCTTATTGACGATGAAACACAGAAATTGCATCCGAATTTAATACAAAAGGCACAATGACGACTTAAGTACAAGAGGACTGACACTCAAACATTCTATGATTTGGGCCTCTCCTGTGATTCGAGTTTTAGATTCCGATGCTTCACTTCAGGTTTACTGTATACCTTGGACCTTCTTATTGACGATGAATGCCAACTTAAGTACAAGAGGACTGTCACTCTAACTTTCTATGATTTGAACCTCTCCTGTGAGTCCAGTTTTAGATTCCGATGCTTCACTTCAGGTTTACTGTATCACTTGGAGCTTCTTATTGACGATGAAACACAGAAATTGCATCCGAATTTAATACAAAAGGCACAATGCCGACTTAAGTACAAGAGGACTGACATTCTAACTCTCTCTGATTTGATCCTCTCCTGTAAGTCCAGTTTTTGATTCCGATGCTTCACTTCAGGTTTACTGTATCCCTTGGACCTCCTTATTGACGATGAACCACAGAAATTGCATCCGAAATCATTACAAAAGGAACAATGCCGACTTAAGTACAAGAGGACTGACACTCTAACTTTCTATGATTTGAACCTCTCCTGTGAGTCCAGTTTTAGATTCCGATGCTTCACTTCAGGTTTACTGTATACATTGGAACTTCTTATTGACGATGAAACACAGAAATTGCATCCGAATTTAATACATAAGGCACAATGCCGACTTCAGTACAAAAGGACTGACACTCTAACTTTCTATGATTTGAACCTCTCCTGTGAGTCCAGTTTTTGATGCCAATGCTTCACTTCAGGTTCACTGTAACCCTTGGACCTTCTTATTGACGATGAAATACAGAATTTGCATCCGAATTTAATACAAAAGGCACAATGCCGACATTAGTACAAGGGGACTGACACTCTAACTGTCTATGATTTGAACCTCTCCTGTAAGTCCAGTTTTTGATTCCGATGCTTCACTTCAGGTTTACTGTATCCCTTGGACCTCCTTATTGACGATGAACCACAGAAGTTGCATCCGAAATCATTACAAAAGGCACAATGCCGACTTAAGTACAAGAGGACTGACACTCTAACTTTCTATGATTTGAACCTCTCCTGTGAGTCCAGTTTTAGATTCCGATGCTTCACTTCAGGTTTACTGTATACATTGGAACTTCTTATTGACGATGTAACACAGAAATGGATTCCGAATTTAATACAAAAGGCACAATGCCGACTTAAGTACAAGAGGACTGACACTCTAACTTCCTATGATTTGAACCTCTCCTGTGAGTCCAGTCTCAGATTCCGATGCTTTACTTCAGGTTTACTGTAACCCTTGGACCTCCTTATTGACGATGAAACACAGAAATTGCATCCGAATTTAATACAAAATGCACAATGCTGACTTAAGTACAAGAGGACTGACACTCTAACTTTCTATGTTTTGAACCTCTCCTGTGAATCCAGTTTTAGATTCCGATGCTTCACTTCGGGTTTAGTGTATCCCTTGGACCTTCTCATTGACGATGGAACAAAGAAATTGCAGCTGAATTTAATTCAAAAGGCACAATGCCGACTGAAGTACAACAGGACTGACACTCTAACCTTCTATGATTTGAACCTCCCCTGTGAGTCCAGTTTTAGATTCCGATGTTTCACTTCAGGTTTACTGTATACCTTGGACCTTCTTATTGACGATGAAGCACAGAAATTGCATCCGAATTTGATACAAAATCCACAATGCCGACTGAAGTACAAGAGGACTGACTCTCTAACTTTCTATGATTTGAACCTCTCCTGTGAGTCCAGTTTTAGATTCCGATGCCTCACTTCAGGTTTACTGTATCCCTTGGACCTTCTTATTGTCGATCAAACACAGATATTGCATCCGAATTTAATACAAAAGGCACAATGCCGACTTAAGGACAAGAGGACTGACACTCTACCATTCTATGATTTGAACCTCTCCTGTGATACCAGTTTTAGATTCTGATGCTTCACTTCAGGTTTAGTGTATCCCTTGGACCTTCTTATTGACGATGAAACATAGAAATTGCATCCCATTTTAATACAAAAGGTACAATGCCGACTTAAGTACAAGAGGACTGACACTCTAACTCACTATGATTTGAACCTCTCCTGTCAGTCCAGTTTTAGATTCCGATGCTTCACTTCAGGTTTACTGTATACCTTGGACCTTCTTCTTGACGATGAAACACAGACATTGCATCCGAATTTAATACAAAAGGCACAATGCCGACTTAAGTACAAGAGGACTGACACTCTAACTTTCTATGATTTGAACCTCTCCTGTGAGTCCAGTTTTAGATTCCGAAGCTTCACTTCAGGTTTACTGTATACCTTGGACCTTCTTTTTGACGATGAAACACAGAAATTGCATCTGAATTTAATACAAAAGGCACAATGACGACTTAAGTACAAGAGGACTGACACTCAAACATTCTATGATTTGGGCCTCTCCCGTGAGTCGAGTTTTAGATTCCGATGCTTCACTTCAGGTTTACTGTATACCTTGGACCTTCTTATTGACGATGAATGCCGACTTAAGTACAAGAGGACTGACACTCTAATTTTCTATGATTTGAACATCTCCTGTGAGTCCAGTTTTAGATTCCGATGCTTCACTTCAGGTTTACTGTATAACTTGGACCTTCTTATTGCCGATGAAACACGGAAATTGCATCCAAATTTAATACAAAAGGCACAATGCGACTTGTGTACAAGAGGACTGACACTCTATCTTTCTATGTTTGAACCTCGCCTGTGAGTCCAGTTTCGGATTCTGATCCTGCACTTCAGGTCTTTCTGTATCCTTTGGATCTTCTTATTGACGATGAAACACAGAAATTGCAACCGAATTTAATACAAAAGGCACAATGCCGACTTAAGTACATGAGGACTGACACCCTAACTTTCTATGATTTGAACCTCTCCTTTGAGTCCAGTTTTAGATTCCGATGCTTCACTTCAGGTTAACTGTATACCTCGGACTTTCTTATTGTTGATGAAACACAGAAATTGCATCGGAATTAAATTCAAAAGGCAGAATGGGGATTAAGTACAATAGGACTGACACTCTAACTTTCTATGATTTGAACCTCTCCTGTGAATCCAGTCTTAGATTCCGATGCTTCACCTCAGGTATACTGTATCTCTTGGACCTTCTTAATGACGATGAAACACAGAAATTGCATCCGAATTTAATACAAAAGTTACAATGCCGACTTAAGAACAAGAGGACTGACACTCTAACTTTCTATGATTTGAACCTCTCCTGTGAGTCCAGTTTTAGATTCCAATGCTTCACTTCTGGTTTACTGTATCCCTTGGACCTTCTTATTGACGATGAAACACAGAAATTGCATCGGAATTTAATACATAAGGCACAATGCCGACTTAAGTACAAAAGGACTGACTTTCTAACTTTCTATGATTTGAACCTCTCCTGTGAGTCCAGTTTTAGATTCCGATGCATCACTTCAGGTTTACTGTATCCCTTGGACCGTCTTATTGACGATGAAACACAGAAATTGCATCCGAATTTAATACAAAACGCACAATGCCGACTTCAGTACAAGTGGACTGACACTCTAACATTCTAAGATTTGAGCCTCTCCTGTGAGTCCAGTTTTAGATTCCGATGTTTCACTTCAGTTTTACTGTATACCTTTTACCTTCTTATTGACGATGAATGCCGACTTTAGTACAAGAGGACTGTCACTCAAACTTTCTATGATTTGAACCTCTCCTGTGAGTCCAGTTTTAGATTCCGATGCTTCACTTCAGGTTTACTGTATCCCTTGGACCTTCTGATTGACGATGAAGCACAGAAATTGCATTCGAATTTAATACAAAAGGTACAATGCCGACTTAAGAACAAGAGGACTGACACTCTAACATTGTATGATTTCAACCTCTCCTGTGAGTCCAGATTTACATTCCGATGCTTCACTTCAGGTGTATTGTATACCTTGGACCTTCTTATTGACGATGAAACACAGAAATTGCATCCGAATTTAATACAAAAGGCACAACGCCGCGTTTAGTACAAGAGGACTGACACTCCAACTTTCTATGATTTGAACCTCTCCTGTGAGTCCAGTTTTAGATTCCGATGCTTCACTTCAGGTTTACTGTATACCTTGGACCTTCTTATTGACGATGAAACACAGAAATTGCATCCGAATTTAATACAAAAGGCACAACGCCGCGTTTAGTACAAGAGGACTGACACTCCAACTTTCTATGATTTGAACCTCTCCTGTGAGTCCAGTTTTAGATTCCGATGCTTCACTTCAGGTTTACTGTATACCTTGGACCTTCTTATTGACGATGAAACACAGAAATTGCATCCGAATTTAATACAAAAGGCACAATGACGACATAAGTACAAGAGGACTGACGCTCAAACATTCTATGATTTGGGCCTCTCCTGTGAGTCGAGTTTTACATTCCGATGCTTCACTTCAGGTTTACTGTATACCTTGGACCTTCTTATTGACGATGAATGCCAACTTAAGTGCAAGAGGACTGTCACTCTAACTTTCTATGATTTGAACCTCTCCTGTGAGTCCAGTTTTAGATTCCGATGCTTCACTTTAGGTTTACTGTATCACTTGGAGCTTCTTATTGACAATGAAACACAGAAATTGCATCCGAATTTAATACAAAAGGCACAATGCCGACTTAAGTAGAAGAGGACTGACATTCTAACTCTCTCTGATTTGAACCTCTCCTGTGAGTCCAGTTTTACATTCCGATGCTTCACTTCAGGTTTACTGTATCCCTTGGACCTTCTTATTGACGATGAAGCACAGAAATTGCATCCGAATTTAATACAAAAGTCACAATGCCGACTTAAGTACAAGAGGACTGACACTCTAACTTCCTATGATTTGAACCTCTCCTGTGAGTCCAGTTTTTGATTAAAATGCTTCACTTCAGGTTCACTGTAACCCTTGGACCTTCTTATTGACGATGAAATACAGAATTTGCATCCGAATTTAATACAAAAGGCACAATGTTGACATAAGTACAAGCGGACTGACACTCTAACTTTCTATGACTTGAACCTCTCCTGTGAATCCAGTTTTAGATTCCGATGCTTCACTTCGGGTTTTGTGTATCCCTTGGACCTTCTCATTGACGATGGAACACAGAAATTGCATCTGAATTTAATTCAAAATGCACAATGCCGACTGAAGTACAAGAGGACTGACACTCTAACTTTCTATGATTTGAACCTCCCCTGTGAGTCCAGTTTTAGATTCCGATGCTTCACTTCAGGTTTACTGTATACCTTGGACCTTCTTATTGACGATGAAGCACAGAAATTGCATCCGAATTTGATACAAAAGGCACAATGCCGACTTAAGTACAAGATGACTGACACTGTAACTTTCTATGATTTGAACCTCTCCTGTGAGGTCAGTTTTAGATTCCGATGCTTCACTTCAGGTTTACTGTATCGCTTGGACTTTCTTATTGACGATGAGACACAGATATTGCATCCGAATTTAATACAAAAGGCACAATGCCGACTTAAGTACAAGAGGACTGACTTTCTAACTTTTCTATGATTTGAACCTCTCCTGTGAGTCCAGTATTAGATTCCGGTCCTTCACTTCACTTTTGCAGTATCTCTTGGACCTTCTTCTTGACGATGAAACACAGACATTGCATCCGAATGTAATGCCAAAGGCACAATGCCCACTTAAGTACAAGAGAACTGACGCTCTAACTTTCTATGATTTGAACCACTCCTGTGAGTCCAGTCTTATTTTCCGATGCTTCATTTCAGGTTTACTGTTTACCTTGGACCTTCTTATTGACGATGAAATACAGAAATTGCATTCGAATTTAATACAGGAGGCACAATGCCGACCTAAGTACAAGAGGACTGACACTCTAACTTTCTATGATTTGAACCTCTCCTGTGAGTCCAGTTTTAGATTCCGATGCATCACTTCAGGTTTACTGTATCCCTTGGACCGTCTTATTGACGATGAAACACAGAAATTGCATCCGAATTTAATACAAAACGCACAATGCCGACTTCAGTACAAGTGGACTGACACTCTAACATTCTAAGATTTGAGCCTCTCCTGTGAGTCCAGTTTTAGATTCCGATGTTTCACTTCAGTTTTACTGTATACCTTGGACCTTCTTATTGACGATGAATGCCGACTTTAGTACAAGAGGACTGTCACTCAAACTTTCTATGATTTGAACCTCTCCTGTGAGTCCAGTTTTAGATTCCGATGCTTCACTTCTGGTTTACTGTATCCCTTGGACCTTCTGATTGACGATGAAGCACAGAAATTGCATTCGAATTTAATACAAAAGGTACAATGCCGACTTAAGAACAAGAGGACTGACACTCTAACATTGTATGATTTCAACCTCTCCTGTGAGTCCAGATTTACATTCCGATGCTTCACTTCAGGTGTATTGTATACCTTGGACCTTCTTATTGAAGATGAATGCCGACTTAAGTACAAGAGGACTGTCACTCTAACTTTCTATGATTTGAACCTCTCCTGTGAGTCCAGTTTTAGATTCCGATGCTTCACTTCAGGTTTACTGTATACCTTGGACCTTCTTATTGACGATGAAACACAGAAATTGCATCCGAATTTAATACAAAAGGCACAACGCCGCGTTTAGTACAAGAGGACTGACACTCCAACTTTCTATGATTTGAACCTCTCCTGTGAGTCCAGTTTTAGATTCCGATGCTTCACTTCAGGTTTACTGTATACCTTGGACCTTCTTATTGACGATGAAACACAGAAATTGCATCCGAATTTAATACAAAAGGCACAATGACGACTTAAGTACAAGAGGACTGACGCTCAAACATTCTATGATTTGGGCCTCTCCTGTGAGTCGAGTTTTACATTCCGATGCTTCACTTCAGGTTTACTGTATACCTTGGACCTTCTTATTGACGATGAATGCCAACTTAAGTGCAAGAGGACTGTCACTCTAACTTTCTATGATTTGAACCTCTCCTGTGAGTCCAGTTTTAGATTCCGATGCTTCACTTTAGGTTTACTGTATCACTTGGAGCTTCTTATTGACGATGAAACACAGAAATTGCATCCGAATTTAATACAAAAGGCACAATGCCGACTTAAGTAGAAGAGGACTGACATTCTAACTCTCTCTGATTTGAACCTCTCCTGTGAGTCCAGTTTTACATTCCGATGCTTCACTTCAGGTTTACTGTATCCCTTGGACCTTCTTATTGACGATGAAGCACAGAAATTGCATCCGAATTTAATACAAAAGGCACAATGCCGACTTAAGTACAAGAGGACTGACACTCTAACTTCCTATGATTTGAACCTCTCCTGTGAGTCCAGTTTTTGATTCCAATGCTTCACTTCAGGTTCACTGTAACCCTTGGACCTTCTTATTGAAGATGAAATACAGAATTCGCATCCGAATTTAATACAAAAGGCACAATGCCGACATAAGTACAAGGGGACTGACACTCTAACTTTCTATGATTTGAACCTCTCCTGTGAATCCAGTTTTAGATTCCGATGCTTCACTTCGGGTTTTGTGTATCCCTTGGACCTTCTCATTGACGATGGAACACAGAAATTGCATCTGAATTTAATTCAAAATGCACAATGCCGACTGAAGTACAAGAGGACTGACACTCTAACTTTCTATGATTTGAACCTCCCCTGTGAGTCCAGTTTTAGATTCCGATGCTTCACTTCAGGTTTACTGTATACCTTGGACCTTCTTATTGACGATGAAGCACAGAAATTGCATCCGAATTTGATACAAAAGGCACAATGCCGACTTAAGTACAAGATGACTGACACTGTAACTTTCTATGATTTGAACCTCTCCTGTGAGGTCAGTTTTAGATTCCGATGCTTCACTTCAGGTTTACTGTATCGCTTGGACTTTCTTATTGACGATGAGACACAGATATCGCATCCGAATTTAATACAAAAGGCACAATGCCGACTTAAGTACAAGAGGACTGACTTTCTAACTTTTCTATGATTTGAACCTCTCCTGTGAGTCCAGTATTAGATTCCGGTCCTTCACTTCACTTATGCAGTATCTCTTGGACCTTCTTCTTGACGATGAAACACAGACATTGCATCCGAATGTAATGCCAAAGGCACAATGCCCACTTAAGTACAAGAGAACTGACGCTCTAACTTTCTATGATTTGAACCACTCCTGTGAGTCCAGTCTTATTTTCCGATGCTTCATTTCAGGTTTACTGTTTACCTTGGACCTTCTTATTGACGATGAAATACAGAAATTGCATTCGAATTTAATACAGGAGGCACAATGCCGACCTAAGTACAAGAGGACTGACACTCTAATTTTCTATGATTTGAACATCTCCTGTGAGTCCAGTTTTAGATTCCGATGCTTCACTTCAGGTTTACTGTATAACTTGGACCTTCTTATTGCCGATGAAACACGGAAATTGCATCCGAATTTAATACAAAAGGCACAATGCGACTTATGTACAAGAGGACTGACACTCTATCTTTCTATGAATTGAACCTCGCCTGTGAGTCCAGTTTCAGATTCTGATCCTGCACTTCAGGTTTTTCTGTATCCTTTGGATCTTCTTATTGACGATGAAACACAGAAATTGCATCCGAATTTAATACAAAAGGCAAAATGCCGACTTAAGTACACGAGGACTGACACCCTAACTTTCTATGATTTGAACCTCTCCTGTGAGTCCAGTTTTAGATTCCGATGCTTCACTTCAGGTTAACTGTATACCTCGGACTTTCTTATTGTTGATGAAACACAGAAATTGCATCGGAATTAAATTCAAAAGGCAGAATGGGGATAAGTACAACAGGACTGACACTCTAACTTTCTATGATTTGAACCTCTCCTGTGAGTCCAGTCTTAGATTCCGATGCTTCACCTCAGGTATACTGTATCTCTTGGACCTTCTTAATGACGATGAAACACAGAAATTGCATCCGAATTTAATACAAAAGTTACAATGCCGACTTAAGAACAAGAGGACTGACACTCTAACTTTCTATGATTTGAACCGCTCCTGTGAGTCCAGTTTTAGATTCCGATGCTTCACTTCTGGTTTACTGTATCCCTTGGACCTTCTTATTGACGATGAAACACAGAAATTGCATCCGAATTTAATACATAAGGCACAATGCCGACTTCAGTACAAAAGGACTGACTTTCTAACTTTCTATGATTTGAACCTCTCCTGTGAGTCCAGTTTTAGATTCCGATGCATCACTTCAGGTTTACTGTATCCCTTGGACCGTCTTATTGACGATGAAACACAGAAATTGCATCCGAATTTAATACAAAAGGCACAACGCCGCGTTTAGTACAAGAGGACTGACACTCTAACTTTCTATGATTTGAACCTCTCCTGTGAGTCCAGTTTTAGATTCCGATGCTTCACTTCAGGTTTACTGTATACCTTGGACCTTCTTATTGACGATGAAACACAGAAATTGCATCCGAATTTAATACAAAAGGCACAATGACGACTTAAGTACAAGAGGACTGACACTCAAACATTCTATGATTTGGGCCTCTCCTGTGATTCGAGTTTTAGATTCCGATGCTTCACTTCAGGTTTACTGTATACCTTGGACCTTCTTATTGACGATGAATGCCAACTTAAGTACAAGAGGACTGTCACTCTAACTTTCTATGATTTGAACCTCTCCTGTGAGTCCAGTTTTAGATTCCGATGCTTCACTTCAGGTTTACTGTATCACTTGGAGCTTCTTATTGACGATGAAACACAGAAATTGCATCCGAATTTAATACAAAAGGCACAATGCCGACTTAAGTACAAGAGGACTGACATTGTAACTCTCTCTGATTTGATCCTCTCCTGTAAGTCCAGTTTTTGATTCCGATGCTTCACTTCAGGTTTACTGTATCCCTTGGACCTCCTTATTGACGATGAACCACAGAAATTGCATCCGAAATCATTACAAAAGGCACAATGCCGACTTAAGTACAAGAGGACTGACACTCTAACTTTCTATGATTTGAACCTCTCCTGTGAGTCCAGTTTTAGATTCCGATGCTTCACTTCAGGTTTACTGTATACATTGGAACTTCTTATTGACGATGAAACACAGAAATTGCATCCGAATTTAAAACATAAGGCACAATGCCGACTTCAGTACAAAAGGACTGACACTCTAACTTTCTATGATTTGAACCTCTCCTGTGAGTCCAGTTTTTGATGCCAATGCTTCACTTCAGGTTCACTGTAACCCTTGGACCTTCTTATTGACGATGAAATACAGAATTTGCATCCGAATTTAATACAAAAGGCACAATGCCGACATTAGTACAAGGGGACTGACACTCTAACTGTCTATGATTTGAACCTCTCCTGTAAGTCCAGTTTTTGATTCCGATGCTTCACTTCAGGTTTACTGTATCCCTTGGACCTCCTTATTGACGATGAACCACAGAAATTGCATCCGAAATCATTACAAAAGGCACAATGCCGACTTAAGTACAAGAGGACTGACACTCTAACTTTCTATGATTTGAACCTCTCCTGTGAGTCCAGTTTTAGATTCCGATGCTTCACTTCAGGTTTACTGTATACATTGGAACTTCTTATTGACGATGTAACACAGAAATGGATTCCGAATTTAATACAAAAGGCACAATGCCGACTTAAGTACAAGAGGACTGACACTCTAACTTCCTATGATTTGAACCTCTCCTGTGAGTCCAGTCTCAGATTCCGATGCTTCACTTCAGGTTTACTGTAACCCTTGGACCTCCTTATTGACGATGAAACACAGAAATTGCATCCGAATTTAATACAAAATGCACAATGCTGACTTAAGTACAAGAGGACTGACACTCTAACTTTCTATGTTTTGAACCTCTCCTGTGAATCCAGTTTTAGATTCCGATGCTTCACTTCCGGTTTAGTGTATCCCTTGGACCTTCTCATTGACGATGGAACAAAGAAATTGCAGCTGAATTTAATTCAAAAGGCACAATGCCGACTGAAGTACAACTGGACTGACACTCTAACCTTCTATGATTTGAACCTCCCCTGTGAGTCCAGTTTTAGATTCCGATGTTTCACTTCAGGTTTACTGTATACCTTGGACCTTCTTATTGACGATGAAGCACAGAAATTGCATCCGAATTTGATACAAAATCCACAATGCCGACTGAAGTACAAGAGGACTGACTCTCTAACTTTCTATGATTTGAACCTCTCCTGTGAGTCCAGTTTTAGATTCCGATGCCTCACTTCAGGTTTACTGTATCCCTTGGACCTTCTTATTGTCGATCAAACACAGATATTGCATCCGAATTTAATACAAAAGGCACAATGCCGACTTAAGGACAAGAGGACTGACACTCTAACATTCTATGATTTGAACCTCTCCTGTGATTCCAGTTTTAGATTCTGATGCTTCACTTCAGGTTTAGTGTATCCCTTGGACCTTCTTATTGACGATGAAACATAGAAATTGCATCCCATTTTAATACAAAAGGTACAATGCCGACTTAAGTACAAGAGGACTGACACTCTAACTCACTATGATTTGAACCTCTCCTGTCAGTCCAGTTTTAGATTCCGATGCTTCACTTCAGGTTTACTGTATACCTTGGACCTTCTTCTTGACGATGAAACACAGACATTGCATCCGAATTTAATACAAAAGGCACAATGCCGACTTAAGTACAAGAGGACTGACACTCTAACTTTCTATGATTTGAACCTCTCCTGTGAGTCCAGTTTTAGATTCCGAAGCTTCACTTCAGGTTTACTGTATACCTTGGACCTTCTTTTTGACGATGAAACACAGAAATTGCATCTGAATTTAATACAAAAGGCACAATGACGACTTAAGTACAAGAGGACTGACACTCAAACATTCTATGATTTGGGCCTCTCCCGTGAGTCGAGTTTTAGATTCCGATGCTTCACTTCAGGTTTACTGTATACCTTGGACCTTCTTATTGACGATGAATGCCGACTTAAGTACAAGAGGACTGTTACTCTAATTTTCTATGATTTGACCCTCTCCTGTGAGTCCAGTTTTAGACTCCGATGCTTCACTTCAGGTTTACTGTATCCCTTGGACCTTCTTATTGACGATGAAGCACAGAAATTGCATCCGAATTTAATACAAAAGGCACAATGCCGACTTAAGTACAAGAGGGCTGACACTCTAACTTTCTATGATTTGAACCTCTCCTGTGAGTCCAGTTTTTGATTCCGATGCTTCACTTCAGTTTTACTATATCCCTTGGACCTCCTTATTGACGATGAAACACAGAAATTGCATCCGAATTTATTACAAAAGGCACAATGCCGACTTAAGTACAAGAGGACTGACACCCTAACTTTCTATGATTTGAACATTTGAACCTCTCCTGTGAGTCCAGTTTTAGCTTCCGATGCTTCACTTCAGGTTTACTGTATACCTTGGAACTTCTTATTGACGATGTAACACATAAATGGCATCCGAATTTAATACAAAAGGCACAATGCCGACTTAAGTACAAGAGGACTGACACTCTAACTTTCTATGATTTGAACCTCTCCTGTGAGTCCAGTTTTAGATTCCAATGCTTCACTTCAGGTTTACTGTATCCCTTGGACCTTCTTATTGACGATGAAACACAGAAATTGCATCCGAATTTAATACAAAAGGGACAATGCCGACTTTAGTACAAGAGGACTGACACTCTAACACTCTATGATTTGAACCTCTCCTGTCAGTCCAGTTTTAGATTCCGATGCTTCACTTCAGGTTTACTATATACCTTGGACCTTCTTCTTGACGATGAAACACAGAAATTGCATCCGAATTTAATACAAAAGGCACAATGCCGACTTAAGTACAAGAGGACTGACACTCTAACTTTCTATGATTTGAGCTTCTCTTGTGAGTCCACTTTTAGATTCGGATGCTCACTTCAGGTTTACTGTATCTTTTGGACCTTCTTATTGACGATGGAACATAGAAATTGCATCCGAATTTAATACAAAAGGCACAATGCCGACTTATGTACAAGATGACTGACATTCTAACTTTCTATGATTTGAACCTCTCCTGTGAGTCCAGTTTTAGATTCCGATGCTTCACTTCAGGTTTACTGTATCCCTTGGACCTTCTTATTGACGATGAAACACAGTAATTGCGACCGAATTTAATACAAAAGGCACAATGCCGACTTAAGTACAAGAGGACTGACACTCTAACTTTCTATGATTTGAACCTCCCCTGTGACCCCAGTTTTAGATTCCGATGCTTCACTTCAGGTTTACTGTATACCTTGGACCCTCTTATTGACGATGAAGCACAGAAATTGCATCCGAATTTAATACAAAATCCACAATGCCGACTTAAGTACAAGAGGACTGACACTCTAATTTTCTATGATTTGAACCTCTCCTGTGAGTCCAGTTTTGATTCCGATGCGTCACTTCAGGTTTACTGTATCCCTTGGACCTTCTTATTGACGATGAAACATAGAAATTGCATCCGAATTTAATACAAAACTCACTATGCCGACTTATGTACAAGAGGACTGACACTGTAACTTTCTATGATTTGAACCTCTCCTGTGGGTCCAGATTTGATTCCGATGCTTCACTTCAGGTTTACTGTATACCTTGGACCTTCGTATTGACGATGAGACACAGATATTGCATCCGAATTTAATACAAAAGGCACAAAGCCGACTTATGTACAAGAGGAATGAGACTCTAACTTTCTATGATTTGAACATCTGCTGTGTGTCCAGTTTCAGATTCCGTTGCTTCACTTCAGGTTTCCTGTATCCCTTGGACCTTCTTATTGACGATGAAATACAGAAATTGCAATCGAATTTAATACAGGAGGCACAATGCCGACTTAAGTACAAGACGACTGACACTCTAATTTTCTATGATTTGAACATCTCCTGTGAGTCCAGTTTTAGATTCCGATGCTTCACTTCAGGTTTACTGTATAACTTGGACCTTCTTATTGCCGATGAAACGCGGAAATTGTATCCGAATTTAATACAAAAGGGCACAATGCCGACTTAAGTACAAGAGGACTGACACTCTAACTTTCTATGATTTGAACCTCTCCTGTGAGTATAGTTTTAGATTCCTATGCTTCACTTCAGGTAAACTGTATCCCTTGAAGCTTCTTATTGACGATGAAACACAGAAATTGCATTAGAATTTAATACAAAAGGCACAATGCCGACTTAAGTACAAGAGGACTGACATTCTAACTCTCTCTGATTTGAACCTCTCCTGTGAGTCCAGTTTTACATTCCGATGCTTCACTTCAGGTTTACTGTATCCCTTGGACCTTCTTATTGACGATGAAGAACAGAACTTGCATCCGAATTTAATACAAAAGGCACAATGCCGACTTAAGTACAAGAGGACTGACACTCTAACTTCCTATGATTTGAACCTCTCCTGTGAGTCCAGTTTTTGATTCGGATGCTTCACTTCAGGTTCACTGTATCCCCCGGACCTTCTTATTGAAGATGAAATACAGAATTTGCATCCGAATTTAATACAAAAGGCACAATGCCGACTTAAGTACAAGGGTAGTGACACTCTAACTGTCTATGATTTGAATCTCTCCTGTGAGTCCAGTTTTTGATTCCGATGCTTCACTTTAGGTTTACTGTATCCCTTGGACCTCCTTATTGACGATGAAACACAGAAATTGCATCCGAATTTATTACAAAAGTCACAATGCCGACTTAAGTACAAGAGGACTGACACTCTAGCTTTCCATGATTTGAACCTCTCCTGTGAGTCCAGTTTTAGATTCCGATGCTTCACTTCAGGTTAACTGTATACCTTGGAACTTCTTATTGACGATATAACACAGAAATGGCATCCGAATTTAATACAAAAGGCACAATGCCGACTTAAGTACAGGAGGACTGACACTCTAACTTTCTATGATTTGTACCTCTCCTGTGAGTACAGGTTTAGATTCCGATGCTTCACTTCAAGTTTACTGTAACCCTTGGACCTTCTTATTGACGATAAAACACAGAAATTGCATCCGAATTTAATACAAAATGCACAATGCCGATTTAAGTACAAGAGGACTGACACACTAACTTTCTATGATTTGAACCTTTCCTGTGAATCCAGTTTTAGATTCCGATGCTTCACTTCGGGTTTAGTGTATCCCATGGACCTTCTCACTGACGATGGAACACAGAAATTGCATCTGAATTTAATTCAACAGGCACAATGCCGACTGAAGTACAAGAGGACTGACACTCTAACTTTCATTGATTTGAACCTCCCCTGTGAGTCCAGTGTTAGATTCCGATGCTTCACTTCAAGTTTACTGTATACCTTGGACCTTCTTATTGACGATGAAGCACAGAAATTGCATCCGAATTTGATACAAAATCCACAATGCCGGCTTAAGTACAACAGGACTGACACTCTATCTTTCTATGATTTGAACCCCTCCTGTGAGTCCAGTTTTAGATTCCGATGCTTCACTTCAGGTTTACTGTATCCCTTGGACCTTCTTATTGTCGATGAAACACAGGTATTGCATCCAAATTTAATACAAAAGGCACAATGCCGACTTAAGTACAAGAGGACTGACACTCTAACTTTCTATGATTTGAACCTCTCCTGTGAGTCCAGTATTAGATTCCGATGCTTCACTTCAGGTTTAGTGTATTCCTTGGACCTTCTTATTGACGATGAAACACAGAAATTGCATCCGAATTTAAGACAAAACGTACAATGCCGACTTAAGTACAAGAGGACTGACACTCTAACTCTCTAAGATTTGAGCCTCTCCTGTCAGACCAGTTTTAGATTCCGATGCTTCACTTTAGGTTTATTGCATACCTTGGACCTTCTTCTTGACGATGAAACACAGAAATTGCATCCGAATTTAATACTAAAGGCACAATGCCGGCTTAAGTACAAGAGGACTGACACTCTAACTTTCTATGATTTGAACCCCTCCTGAGAGTCCAGTTTTAGATTCGGATGCTTCACTTCAGGTTTACTGTATCTTTTGGACCTTCTTATTGACGATGGAACATAGAAATTGCATCCGAATTTAATACAAAAGACACAATGCCGACTTATGTACAAGATGACTGACACTCTAACTTTCTATGATTTGAACCTCTCCTGTGAGTCCAGTTTTAGATTCCGATGCTTCACTTCAGGTTTACTGTAACCCTTGGACCTTCTTATTGACGATGAAACACAGAAATTGCGACCGAATTTAATACAAAAGGCACAATGCCGTCTTAACTACAAGGGGACTGACACTCTAACTTTCTATGATTTGAACCTCCCCTATGAGTCCAGTTTTAGATTCCGATGCTTCACTTCAGGTTTACTGTATACGTTGGACCTTTTTTATTGACGATGAAGCTCAGAAATTGCATCCGAATTTAATACAAAATCCACAATGCCGACTTAAGTACAAGAGGACTGACACTCTAATTTTCTATGATTTGAACCTCTCCTGTGAGTCCAGTTTTAGATTCCGATGCGTCACTTCAGGTTTACTGTATCCCTTGGACCTAATTATTGACGATGAAACACAGAAATTGCATCCGAATTTAATACAAAACGCACAATGCCGACTTAAGTACAAGAGGACTGACACTCTAACTTTCTATGATTTGAACCTCTCCTGTGGGTCCAGTTTTGATTCCGATGCTTCACTTCAGGTTTACTGTACACCTTGGACCTTCATATTGACGATGAGACACAGATATTGCATCCGAATTTAATACAAAAGGCACAAACCCGACTTATGTACAATAGGAATGAGACTCTAACTTTCTATGATTTGAACCTCTGCTGTGTGTCCAGTTTCAGATTCCGATGCTTCACTTCAGGTTTCCTGCATCCCTTGGACCTTTTATTGACGATGAAATACAGAAATTGCAATCGAATTTAATACAGGAGGCACAATGCCGACTTAAGTACAAGAGGACTGACACTCTAATTTTCTATGATTTGAACATCTCCTGTGAGTCCAGTTTTAGATTCCGATGCTTCACTTCAGGTTTACTGTATAACTTGGTCCCTCTTATTGCCGATGAAACACGGAAATTGCATCCGAATTTAATACAAAAGGCACAATGCCGACTTAAGTACAAGAGGACTGACACTCTAACTTTCTATGATTTGAACCTCCCCTGTGAGTCCAGTTTTAGATTCCGATGCTTCACTTCAGTTTTACTGTATACCTTAGACCTTCTTATTGAAGATGAAGCACAGGAATTGCATCCGAATTTCATACAAAATCCACAATGCCGACTTAAGTACAAGAGGACTGACACTCTAAATTTCTATGATTTGAACCTCTCCTGTGAGTCCAGTTTTATATTCCGATGCTTCACTTCAGGTTTACTGTATCACTTGGATATTCTTATTGGCGATGAAACACAGATATTGCATTTGAATTTAATACAAAAGGCACAATGCCGACTTAAGTACAAGAGGACTGACACACTAACTTTCTGTGATTTGAACATCTCCTGTGAGTCCAGTTTTAGATTCCGATGCTTCACTTCAGGTTTAGTGTATCCCTTGGACCTTCTTATTGACGATGAAGCACAGAAATTGCATCCGAATTTAATACAAAAGGTACAATGCCGACTTAAGTACAAGAGGACTGACACTCTTACTTTCTATGATTTGAACCTCTCCTGTGAGCCCAGTTTTAGATTCCGATGCTTCACTTCATGTTTACTGTTTCCCTTGGACCTTCTTATTGACGATGAAACACAGAAATTGCATCCGAATTTAATACAAAAGGCACAATTCCGACTTAAGTACAAGAGGACTGACACTCTAACTTTCTATGATTTGAACCTCTCCTGTGAGTCCAGTTTTAGATTCTGATGCTTCACTTCAGGTTTCCGTATCTTTTGAACCTTCTCATTGACGATGAAACATAGAAATTGCATCCGAATTTAATACAAAAGGCACAATGCCGACTTAAGTTTAAGATGACTGACATTCTAACTTTCTATGATTTGAACCTCTCCTGTGAGTCCAGTATTAGATTCCGATGCTTCACTTCAGGTTTAAAGTATCCCTTGGACCTTCTTATTGACGATGAAACACAGAAATTGCATCCGAATTTAATACAAAACGCACAATGCCGACATTAGTACAAGAGGACTGACACTCTAACTTTCTATGATTTGAACCTCTCCTATGAGTCCAGTTTTAGATTCCGATGCTTCACTTCAGGTCTACTGTATCTCTTGGACCTTCTTATTGTCATTGAAACACAGATATTGCATCCGAATTTAATACAAAAGGCACAATGCCGACTTAAGTACAAGAGGACTGACACTCTAACTCTCTATGATTTGAACCTCTCCTGGTAGTCCAGTTTTAGATTCCGTTGCTTCACTTCGGGTTTACTGTATACCTTGGACCTTCTTCTTGACGATGAAACACAGAAATTGCATCCGAATTTAAGACAAAAGGTACAATGCCGACTTAAGTACAAGAGGACTGACACTCTAACTCTCTAAGATTTGAACCTCTCCTGTCAGTCCAGTTTTAGATTCCGATGCTTCACTTTAGGTTTATTGCATACCTTGGACCTTCTTCTTGACGATGAAACACAGAAATTGCATCCGAATTTAATACAAAAGGCACAATGCCGACTTAAGTACAAGAGGACTGACACTCTAACTTTCTATGATTTGAACCTCTCCTGTGAGTCCAGTTTTAGATTCGGATGCTTCACTTCAGGTTTACTGTATCTTTTGGACCTTCTTATTGACGATGGAACATAGAAATTGCATCCGAATTTAATACAAAAGGCACAATGCCGACTTATGTACAAGATGACTGACACTCTAACTTTCTATGATTTGAACCTCTCCTGTGAGTCCAGTTTTAGATTCCGATGCGTCACTTCAGGTTTACTGTATCCCTTGGACCTAATTATTGACGATGAAACACAGAAATTGCATCCGAATTTAATACAAAACGCACAATGCCGACTTAAGTACAAGAGGGCTGACACTCTAACTTTCTATGATTTGAACCTCTCCTGTGGGTCCAGTTTTGATTCCGATGCTTCACTTCAGGTTTACTGTACACCTTGGACCTTCTTATTGACGATGAGACACAGATATTGCATCCGAATTTAATACAAAAGGCACAAACCCGACTTATGTACAAGAGGAATGAGACTCTAACTTTCTATGATTTGAACCTCTGCTGTGTGTCCAGTTTCAGATTCCGATGCTTCACTTCAGGTTTCCTGCATCCCTTGGACCTTTTATTGACGATGAAATACAGAAATTGCAATCGAATTTAATACAGGAGGCACAATGCCGACTTAAGTACAAGAGGACTGACACTCTAATATTCTATGATTTGAACATCTCCTGTGAGTCCAGTTTTAGATTCCGATGCTTCACTTCAGGTTTACTGTATAACTTGGTCCTTCTTATTGCCGATGAAACACGGAAATTGCATCCGAATTTAATACAAAAGGCACAATGCCGACTTAAGTACAAGAGGACTGACACTCTAACTTTCTATGATTTGAACCTCCCCTGTGAGTCCAGTTTTAGATTCCGATGCTTCACTTCAGTTTTACTGTATACCTTAGACCTTCTTATTGACGATGAAGCACAGAAATTGCATCCGAATTTCATACAAAATCCACAATGCCGACATAAGTACAAGAGGACTGACACTCTAAATTTCTATGATTTGAACCTCTCCTGTGAGTCCAGTTTTATATTCCGATGCTTCACTTCAGATTTACTGTATCACTTTGATATTCTTATTGGCGATGAAACACAGATATTGCATTTGAATTTAATACAAAAGGCACAATGCCGACTTAAGTACAAGAGGACTGACACACTAACTTTCTGTGATTTGAACATCTCCTGTGAGTCCAGTTTTAGATTCCGATGCTTCACTTCAGGTTTAGTGTATCCCTTGGACCTTCTTATTGACGATGAAACACAGAAATTGCATCCGAATTTAATACAAAAGGTACAATGCCGACTTAAGTACAAGAGGACTGACACTCTAACTTTCTATGATTTGAACCTCTCCTGTGAGCCCAGTTTTAGATTCCGAGCTTCACTTCATGTTTACTGTATCCCTTGGACCTTCTTATTGACGATGAAACACAGAAATTGCATCCGAATATAATACAAAAGGCACAATGCCGACTTAAGTACAAGAGGACTGACACTCTAACTTTCTATGATTTGAACCTTTCCTGTGAGTCCAGTTTTAGATTCTGATGCTTCACTTCAGGTTTCCGTATCTTTTGAACCTTCTTATTGAAGATGAAACATAGAAATTGCATCCAAATTTAATACAAAAGGCACAATGCCGACTTAAGTTTAAGATGACTGACATTCTAACTTTCTATGATTTGAACCTCTCCTGTGAGTCCAGTTTTAGATTCCGATGCGTCACTTCAGGTTTACTGTATCCCTTGGACCTAATTATTGTCGATGAAACACAGAAATTGCATCCGAATTTCATACAAAACGCACAATGCCGACTTAAGTACAAGAGGACTGACACTCTAACTTTCTATGATTTGAACCTCTCCTGTGGGTTCAGTTTTGATTCCGATGCTTCACTTCAGGTTTACTGTACACCTTGGGCCTTCTTATTGACGATGAGACACAGATATTGCATCCGAATTTAATACAAAAGGCACAAACCCGACTTATGTACAACAGGAATGAGACTCTAACTTTTTATGATTTGAACCTCTGCGGTGTGTCCAGTTTCAGATTCCGATGCTTCACTTCAGGTTTCCTGCATCCCTTGGACCTTTAATTGACGATGAAATACAGAAATTGCAATCGAATTTAATACAGGAGGCACAATGCCGACTTAAGTACAAGAGGACTGACACTCTAATTTTCTATGATTTGAACATCTCCTGTGAGTCCAGTTTTAGATTCCGATGCTTCACTTCAGGTTTACTGTATAACTTGGTCCTTCTTATTGCCGATGAAACACGGAAATTGCATCCGAATTTAATACAAAAGGCACAATGCCGACTTAAGTACAAGAGGACTGACACTCTAACTTTCTATGATTTGAACCTCCCCTGTGAGTCCAGTTTTAGATTCCGATGCTTCACTTCAGTTTTACTGTATACCTTAGACCTTCTTATTGACGATGAAGCACAGAAATTGCATCCGAATTTCATACAAAATCCACAATGCCGACTTAAGTACAAGAGGACTGACACTCTAAATTTCTATGATTTGAACCTCTCCTGTGAGTCCAGTTTTATATTCCGATGCTTCACTTCAGGTTTACTGTATCACTTGGATATTCTTATTGGCGATGAAACACAGATATTGCATTTGAATTTAATACAAAAGGCACAATGCCGACTTAAGAACAAGAGGACTGACACATTAAGTTTCTGTGATTTGAACATCTCCTGTGAGTCCAGTTTTAGATTCCGATGCTTCACTTCAGGTTTAGTGTATCCCTTGGACCTTCTTATTGACGATGAAACACAGAAATTGCATCCGAATTTAATACAAAAGGTACAATGCCGACTTAAGTACAAGAGGACTGACACTCTAACTTTCTATGATTTGAACCTCTCCTGTGAGCCCAGTTTTAGATTCCGATGCTTCACTTCATGTTTATTGTATCCCTTGGACCTTCTTATTAACGATGAAACACAGAAATTGCATCCGAATTTAATACAAAAGGCACAATGCCGACTTAAGTACAAGAGGACTGACACTCTATCTTTCTATGATTTGAACCTCTCCTGTGAGTCCAGTTTTAGATTCTGATGCTTCACTTCAGGTTTCCGTATCTCCTGAACCTTCTTATTGACGATGAAACATAGAAATTGCATCCGAATTTAATACAAAAGGCACAATGCCGACTTAAGTTTAAGATGACTGACATTCTAACTTTCTATGATTGGAACCTCTCCTGTGAGTCCAGTATTAGATTCCGATGCTTCACTTCAGGTTTAAAGTATCCCTTGGACCTTCTTATTGACGATGAAACACAGAAATTGCATCCGAATTTAATACAAAACGCACAATGCCGACATTAGTACAAGAGGACTGACACTCTAACTTTCTATGATTTGAACCTCTCCTATGAGTCCAGTTTTAGATTCCGGTGCTTCACTTCAGGTTTACTGTATCTCTTGGACCTTCTTATTGTCATTGAAACACAGATATTGCATCCGAATTTAATACAAAAGGCACAATGCCGACTTAAGTACAATAGGACTGACACTCTAACTCTCTATGATTTGAACCTCTCCTGTCAGTCCAGTTTTAGATTCCGTTGCTTCACTTCGGGTTTACTGTATACCTTGGACCTTCTTCTTGACGATGAAACACAGAAATTGCATGCGAATTTAATACAAAAGGCACAATGCCGACTTAAGTACAAGAGGACTGACACTCTAACTTTCTATGATTTGAACCTCTCCTGTGAGTCCAGTTTTAGAATCGGATGCTTCACTTCAGGTTTACTGTATCTTTTGGACCTTCTTATTGACGATGGAACATAGAAATTGCATCCGAATTTAATACAAAAGGCACAATGCCGACTTAAGTACAAGATGACTGACATTCTAACTTTCTATGATTTGAACCTCTCCTGTGAGTCCAGTTTTAGATTCCGATGCTTCACTTCAGGTTTACTGTATCCCTTGGACCTTCTTATTGACGATGAAACACAGAAATTGCGACCGAATTTAATACAAAAGGCACAATGCCGACTTAAGTACAAGAGGACTCACACTCTAACTTTCTATGATTTGAACCTCCCCTGTGAGTCCAGTTTTAGATTCCGATGCTTCACTTCAGGTTTACTGTATACCCTGGACCTTCTTATTGACGATGAAGCACAGAAATTGCATCCGAATTTAATACAAAATCCACAATGCCGACTTAAGTACAAGAGGACTGACACTCTAATTTTCTATGATTTGAACCTCTCCTGTGTGTCCAGTTTCAGATTCCGATGCGTCACTTCGGGTTTACTGTATCCCTTGGACCTTCTTATTGACGATGAAACACAGAAATTGCATCCGAATTTATTACAAAACGCACAATGCCGGCTTAAGTACAAGAGGACTGACACTCTAACTTTCTATGATTTGAACCTCTCCTGTGGGTCCAGTTTTGACTCCGATGCTTCACTTCAGGTTTACTGTATACCTTGGGCCTTCTTTTTGACGATGAGACACAGTTATTGCATCCGAATTTAATACAAAAGGCACAAAGCCGACTTATGTACAAGAGGAATGAGACTCTAACTTTCTATGATTTGAACCTCTGCTGTGTGTCCAGTTTCAAATTCAGATGCTTCACTTCAGGTTTCCTGTATCCCTTGGACCTTCTTATTGACGATGAAATAGAGAAATTGCATTCGAATTTAATACAGGAGGCACAATGCCGACTTAAGTACAAGAGGACTGACACTCTAACTTTCTATGATTTGAACCTCTCCTGTGAGCCCAGTTTTAGGTTCCGATCCTTCACTTCAGGTTTAAAGTATCACTTGGACCTTCTCATTGACGATGAAACACAGAAATTGCATCCGAATTTAATACAAAACGCACAATGCCGACTTTAGTACAAGATGACTGACACTCTAACTTTCTATGATTTGAACCTGTCCTGTGGGTCCAGTTTTGATTCCGATGCTTCACTTCAGGTTTACTGTATACCTTGGACCTTCTTACTGACGATGAGACCCAGATATTGAATCCGAATTTAATACAAAAGGCACAAAGCCGACTTATGTACAAGAGGAATGACACTCTAACTTTCTATGATTTGAACCTCTGCTGTGTGTCCAGTTTCAGATTCCGATGCTTCACTTCAGGTTTCCTGTATCCCTTGGACCTTCTTACTGACGGTGAAATACAGAAATTGCATTCGAATTTAATACAGGGGGCACAATGCCGACCTAAGTACAAGAGGACTGACACTCTAATTTTCTATGATTTGAACATCTCCTGTGAGTCCAGTTTTAGATTCCGATTCTTCACTTCAGGTTTACAGTATAACTTGGACCTTCTTATTGCCGATGAAACACGGAAATTGCATCCGAATTTAATACAAAAGGCACAATGCCGACTTAAGTACAAGAGGACTGACACTCTAACTTTCTATGATTTGAACCTACGATGTGAGTCCAGTTTTAGATTCCGATCCTTCACTTCAGGTTTACTGTATACCTTGGACCTTCTTATTGACGATGAAGCACAGAAATTGCATCCGAATTTAATACATAATATTCAATGCCGACTTAAGTACCAGAGGACTGACACTCTAACTTTCTACGATTTGAACCTCTCCTGTGAGTCCAGTTTTAGATTCCGATGCTCCACTTCAGGTTTATCGTATCTTTTGGACCTTCTTATTGACGATGAAACATAGAAATTGCATCCGAATTTAATACAAAAGGCACAATGCCGACTTAAGTACAAGATGGCTGACATTCTAACTTTCTATGATATGAACCTCTCCTGTGAGTCCAGTTTTAGATTCTGATGCTTCACTTCAGGTTTCCGTATCTTTTGAACCTTCTTATTGTCGATGAAACATAGAAATTGCATCCGAATTTAATACAAAAGGCACAATGCCGACTTAAGTTTAAGATGACTGACATTCTAACTTTCTATGATTTGAACCTCTCCTGTGAGTCCAGTATTAGATTCCGATGCTTCACTTCAGGTTTAAAGTATCCCTTGGACCTTCTTATTGACGATGAAACACAGAAATTGCATCCGAATTTAATACAAAGCGCACAATGCTGACATTAGTACAAGAGGACTGACACTCTAACTTTCTATGATTTGAACCTCTCCTATGAGTCCAGTTTTAGATTCCGATGCTTCACTTCAGGTTTACTGTATCTCTTGGACCTTCTTATTGTCATTGAAACACAGATATTGCATCCGAATTTAATACAAAAGGCACAATGCCGACTTAAGTACAAGAGGACTGACACTCTAACTCTCTATGATTTGAACCTCTCCTGTCAGTCCAGTTTTAGATTCCGTTGCTTCACTTCGGGTTTACTGTATACCTTTGACCTTCTTATTGACGATGAAACACAGAAATTGCGACCGAATTTAATACAAAAGGCACAATGCCGACTTAAGTACAAGAGGACTGACACTCTAACTTTCTTTGATTTGAACCTCCCCTGTGAGTAAAGTTTTAGATTCCGATGCTTCACTTCAGGTTTACTGTATACCCTGGAGCTTCTTATTGACGATGAAGCACAGAAATTGCATCCGAATTTAATACAAAATCCACAATGCCGACTTAAGTACAAGAGGACTGACACTCTAATTTTCTATGATTTGAACCTCTCCTGTGAGTCCAGTTTCAGATTCCGATGCGTCACTTCAGGTTTACTGTATCCCTTTGACCTTCTTATTGACGATGAAACTCAGAAATTGCATCCGAATTTATTACAAAACGCACAATGCCGGCTTAAGTACAAGAGGACTGACACTCTAACTTTCTATGATTTGAACCTCTCCTGTGGGTCCAGTTTTGACTCCGATGCTTCAGTTCAGGTTTACTGTATACCTTGGGCCTTCTTTTTGACGATGAGACACAGTTATTGCATCCGAATTTAATACAAAAGGCACAGAGCCGACTTATGTACAAGAGGAATGAGACTCTAACTTTCTATGATTTGAACCTCTGCTGTGTGTCCAGTTTCAAATTCAGATGCTTCACTTCAGGTTTCCTGTATCCCTTGGACCTTCTTATTGACGATGAAATAGAGAAATTGCATTCGAATTTAATACAGGAGGCACAATGCCGACTTAAGTACAAGAGGACTGACACTCTAACTTTCTATGATTTGAACCTCTCCTGTGAGCCCAGTTTTAGATTCCGATCCTTCACTTCAGGTTTAAAGTATCACTTGGACCTTCTCATTGACGATGAAACACAGAAATTGCATCCGAATTTAATACAAAACGCACAATGCCGACTTTAGTACAAGATGACTGACACTCTAACTTTCTATGATTTTAAACCTGTCCTGTGGGTCCAGTTTTGATTCCGATGCTTCACTTCAGGTTTACTGTATACCTTGGACCTTCTTACTGACGATGAGACCTAGATATTGCATCCGAATTTAATACAAAAGGCACAAAGCCGACTTATGTACAAGAGGAATGACACTCTAACTTTCTATGATTTGAACCTCTGCTGTGTGTCCAGTTTCAGATTCCGATGCTTCACTTCAGGTTTCCTGTATCCCTTGGACCTTCTTACTGACGGTGAAATACAGAAATTGCATTCGAATTTAATACAGGGGGCACAATGCCGACCTAAGTACAAGAGGACTGACACTCTAATTTTCTATGATTTGAACATCTCCTGTGAGTCCAGTTTTAGATTCCGATTCTTCACTTCAGGTTTACAGTATAACTTGGACCTTCTTATTGCCGATGAAACACGGAAATTGCATCCGAATTTAATACAAAAGGCACGATGCCGACTTCAGTACAAGAGGACTGACACTCTAACTTTCTATGATTTGAACCTACGATGTGAGTCCAGTTTTAGATTCCGATCCTTCACTTCAGGTTTACTGTATACCTTGGACCTTCTTATTGACGATGAAGCACAGAAATTGCATCCGAATTTAATACATAATATTCAATTCCGACTTAAGTACAAGAGGACTGACACTCTAACTTTCTACGATTTGAACCTCTCCTGTGAGTCCAGTTTTAGATTCCGATGCTTCACTTCAGGTTTATCGTATCTTTTGGACCTTCTTATTGACGATGAACCATAGAAAATGCATCCGAATTTAATACAAAAGGCACAATGCCGACTTAAGTACAAGATGGCTGACATTCTAACTTTCTATGATATGAACCTCTCCTGTGAGTCCAGTTTTAGATTCTGATGCTTCACTTCAGGTTTCCGTATCTTTTGAACCTTCTTATTGACGATGAAACATAGAAATTGCATCCGAATTTAATACAAAAGGCACAATGCCGACTTAAGTTTAAGATGACTGACATTCTAACTTTCTATGATTTGAACCTCTCCTGTGAGTCCAGTATTAGATTCCGATGCTTCACTTCAGGTTTAAAGTATCCCTAGGACCTTCTTATTGACGATGAAACACAGAAATTGCATCCGAATTTAATACAAAACGCACAATGCTGACATTAGTACAAGAGGACTGACACTCTAACTTTCTATGATTTAAACCTCTCCTATGAGTCCAGTTTTAGATTCCGATGCTTCACTTCAGGTTTACTGTATCTCTTGGACCTTCTTATTGTCATTGAAACACAGATATTGCATCCGAATTTAATACAAAAGGCACAATGCCGACTTAAGTACAAGAGGACTGACACTCTAACTCTCTATGATTTGAACCTCTCCTGTCAGTCCAGTTTTAGATTCCGTTGCTTCACTTCGGGTTTACTGTATACCTTTGACCTTCTTATTGACGATGAAACACAGAAATTGCGACCGAATTTAATACAAAAGGCACAATGCCGACTTAAGTACAAGAGGACTGACACTCTAACTTTCTATGATTTGAACCTCCCCTGTGAGTCCAGTTTTAGATTCCGATGCTTCACTTCAGGTTTACTGTATACCCTGGACCTTCTTATTGACGATGAAGCACAGAAATTGCATCCGAATTTAATACAAAATCCACAATGCCGACTTAAGTACAAGAGGACTGACACTCTAATTTTCTATGATTTGAACCTCTCCTGTGAGTCCAGTTTCAGATTCCGATGCGTCACTTCAGGTTTACTGTATCCCTTTGACCTTCTTATTGACGATGAAACTCAGAAATTGCATCCGAATTTATTACAAAACGCACAATGCCGGCTTAAGTACAAGAGGACTGACACTCTAACTTTCTATGATTTGAACCTCTCCTGTGGGTCCAGTTTTGACTCCGATGCTTGACTTCAGGTTTACTGTATACCTTGGGCCTTCTTTTTGACGATGAGACACAGTTATTGCATCCGAATTTAATACAAAAGGCACAGAGCCGACTTATGTACAAGAGGAATGAGACTCTAACTTTCTATGATTTGAACCTCTGCTGTGTGTCCAGTTTCAAATTCAGATGCTTCACTTCAGGTTTCCTGTATCCCTTGGACCTTCTTATTGACGATGAAATAGAGAAATTGCATTCGAATTTAATACAGGAGGCACAATGCCGACTTAAGTACAAGAGGACTGACACTCTAACTTTCTATGATTTGAACCTCTCCTGTGAGCCCAGTTTTAGATTCCGATCCTTCACTTCAGGTTTAAAGTATCACTTGGACCTTCTCATTGACGATGAAACACAGAAATTGCATCCGAATTTAATACAAAACGCACAATGCCGACTTTAGTACAAGATGACTGACACTCTAACTTTCTATGATTTGAACCTGTCCTGTGGGTCCAGTTTTGATTCCGATGCTTCACTTCAGGTTTACTGTATACCTTGGACCTTCTTACTGACGATGAGACCCAGATATTGCATCCGAATTTAATACAAAAGGCACAAAGCCGACTTATGTACAAGAGGAATGACACTCTAACTTTCTATGATTTGAACCTCTGCTGTGTGTCCAGTTTCAGATTCCGATGCTTCACTTCAGGTTTCCTGTATCCCTTGGACCTTCTTACTGACGGTGAAATACAGAAATTGCATTCGAATTTAATACAGGGGGCACAATGCCGACCTAAGTACAAGAGGACTGACACTCTAATTTTCTATGATTTGAACATCTCCTGTGAGTCCAGTTTTAGATTCCGATTCTTCACTTCAGGTTTACAGTATAACTTGAACCTTCTTATTGCCGATGAAACACGGAAATTGCATTCGAATTTAATACAAAAGGCACAATGCCGACTTAAGTACAAGAGGACTGACACTCTAACTTTCTATGATTTGAACCTACGATGTGAGTCCAGTTTTAGATTCCGATCCTTCACTTCAGGTTTACTGTATACCTTGGACCTTCTTATTGACGATGAAGCACAGAAATTGCATCCGAATTTAATACATAATATTCAATGCCGACTTAAGTACAAGAGGACTGACACTCTAACTTTCTACGATTTGAACCTCTCCTGTGAGTCCAGTTTTAGATTCCGATGCTTCACTTCAGGTTTATCGTATCTTTTGGACCTTCTTATTGACGATGAAACATAGAAATTGCATCCGAATTTAATAGAAAAGGCACAATGCCGACTTAAGTACAAGATGGCTGACATTCTAACTTTCTATGATATGAACCTCTCCTGTGAGTCCAGTTTTAGATTCTGATGCTTCACTTCAGGTTTCCGTATCTTTTGAACCTTCTTATTGACGATGAAACATAGAAATTGCATCCGAATTTAATACAAAAGGCACAATGCCGACTTAAGTTTAAGATGACTGACATTCTAACTTTCTATGATTTGAACCTCTCCTGTGAGTCCAGTATTAGATTCCGATGCTTCACTTCAGGTTTAAAGTATCCCTAGGACCTTCTTATTGACGATGAAACACAGAAATTGCATCCGAATTTAATACAAAACGCACAATGCTGACATTAGTACAAGAGGACTGACACTCTAACTTTCTATGATTTAAACCTCTCCTATGAGTCCAGTTTTAGATTCCGATGCTTCACTTCAGGTTTACTGTATCTCTTGGACCTTCTTATTGTCATTGAAACACAGATATTGCATCCGAATTTAATACAAAAGGCACAATGCCGACTTAAGTACAAGAGGACTGACACTCTAACTCTCTATGATTTGAACCTCTCCTGTCAGTCCAGTTTTAGATTCCGTTGCTTCACTTCGGGTTTACTGTATACCTTGGACCTTCTTATTGACGATGAAACACAGAAATTGCGACCGAATTTAATACAAAAGGCACAATGCCGACTTAAGTACAAGAGGACTGACACTCTAACTTTCTATGATTTGAACCTCCCCTGTGAGTCCAGTTTTAGATTCCGATGCTTCACTTCAGGTTTACTGTATACCCTGGAGCTTCTTATTGACGATGAAGCACAGAAATTGCATCCGAATTTAATACAAAATCCACAATGCCGACTTAAGTACAAGAGGACTGACACTCTAATTTTCTATGATTTGAACCTCTCCTGTGAGTCCAGTTTCAGAATCCGATGCGTCACCTCAGGTTTACTGTATCCCTTGGACCTTCTTATTGACGATGAAACATAGAAATTGCATCCGAATTTATTACAAAACGCACAATGCCGGCTTAAGTACAAGAGGACTGACACTCTAACTTTCTATGATTTGAACCTCTCCTGTGGGTCCAGTTTTGACTCCGATGCTTCACTTCAGGTTTACTGTATACCTTGGGCCTTCTTTTTGACGATGAGACACAGTTATTGCATCCGAATTAAATACAAAAGGCACAAAGCCGACTTATGTACAAGAGGAATGAGACTCTAACTTTCTATGATTTGAACCTCTGCTGTGTGTCCAGTTTCAAATTCAGATGCTTCACTTCAGGTTTCCTGTATCCCTTAAACATTCTTACTGACGATGAAATACAGAAATTGCATTCGAATTTAATACAGGGGGCATAATGCCGACCTAAGTAAAAGAGGACTGACACTCTAATTTTCTATGATTTGAACATCTCCTGTGAGTCCAGTTTTAGATTCCGATTCTTCACTTCAGGTTTACAGTATAACTTGGACCTTCTTATTGCCGATGAAACACGGAAATTGCATCCGAATTTAATACAAAAGGCACAATGCCGACCTAAGTACAAGAGGACTGACACTCTAACTTTCTATGATTTGAACCTACGATGTGAGTCCAGTTTTAGATTCCGATGCTTCACTTCAGGTTTACTGTATACCTTGGACCTTCTTATTGACGATGAAGCACAGAAATTGCATCCGAATTTAATACATAATATTCAATGCCGACTTAAGTACAAGAGGACTAACACTCTAACTTTCTACGATTTGAACCTCTCCTGTGAGTCCAGTTTTAGATTCCGATGCTTCACTTCAGGTTTATCGTATCTTTTGGACCTTCTTATTGACGATGAAACATAGAAATTGCATCCGAATTTAATACAAAAGGCACAATGCCGACTTAAGTACAAGATGGCTGACATTCTAACTTTCTATGATATGAACCTCTCCTGTGAGTCCAGTTTTAGATTCCGATGCTTCACTTCAGGTTTAAAGTATCCCTTGGACCTTCTCATTGACGATGAAACACAGAAATTGCATCCGAATTTAATACAGAACGCACAATGCCGACTTAAGTACAAGTGGACTGACACTCTAACTTTCTATGATTTGAACCTCTCCTGTGGGTCCAGTTTTGATTCCGATGCTTCACTTCAGGTTTACTGTATACCTTGGACCTTCTTATTGACGATGAGACACAGATATTGCATCCGAATTTAATACAAAAGGCACAAAGCCGACTTATGTACAAGAGGAATGACACTCTAACTTTCTATGATTTGAACCTCTGCTGTGTGTCCAGTTTCAGATTCCGATGCTTCACTTCAGGTTTCCTGTATCCCTTGGACCTTCTTATTGACGATGAAATACAGAAATTGCATTCGAATTTAATACAGGAGGCACAATGCCGACTTAAATACAAGTGGACTGACACTCTAATTTCCTATGATTTGAACCTCCGATGTGAGTCCAGTTTTAGATTACGATGCTTCACTTCAGGTTTACTGTATACCTTGGACCTCCTTATTGACGATGAAGCACAGAAATTGCATCCGAATTTAATACATAATCCTCAATGCCGACTTAAGTACAAGAGGACTGACACTCTAACTTTATATGATTTGAACCCCTCCTGTGAGTCCAGTTTTAGATTCCGATGCTTCACTTCATGTTTAAAGTTTCCCTTGGACCTTCTTATTGACGATGAAACACAGAAATTGCATCCGAATTTAATACAAAACGCACAATGCCGACTTAAGTACAAGAGGACTGACACTCTAATTTTCTGTGATTTGAACATCTCCTGTGAGTCCAGTTTTAGATTCCGATGCTTCACTTCAGGTTTATTGTATAACTTGGACCTTCTTATTGCCGATGACACACGGAAATTGCATCCGAATTTAATACAAAAGGCACAATGCCGACTTACGTACAAGAGGACTGACACTCTATCCTTCTATGATTTGAACCTCTCCTGTTAGTCCAGTTTTAGATTCCGTTGCTTCACTTCGGGTTTACTGTATACCTTGGACCTTCTTATTGACGATGAAACACAGAAATTGCGACCGAATTTAATACAAAAGGCACAATGCCGACTTAAGTACAAGAGGACTGACACTCTAACTTTCTATGATTTGAACCTCCCCTGTGAGTCCAGTTTTAGATTCCGATGCTTCACTTCAGGTTTAAAGTTTCCCTTGGACCTTCTTATTGACGATGAAACACAGAAATTGCATCCGAATTTAATACAAAACGCACAATGCCGACTTAAGTACAAGAGGACTGACACTCTAATTTTCTGTGATTTGAACATCTCCTGTGAGTCCAGTTTTAGATTCCGATGCTTCACTTCAGGTTTATTGTATAACTTGGACCTTCTTATTGCCGATAAAACACGGAAATTGCATCCGAATTTAATACAAAAGGCACAATGCCGACCTAAGTACAAGAGGACTGACACTCTAACTTTCTATGATTTGAACCTACGATGTGAGTCCAGTTTTAGATTCCAATGCTTCACTTCAGGTTTACTGTATCCCTTGGACCTTCTTATTGACGATGAAACACAGAAATTGCATCCGAATTTAATACAAAACGCACAATGCCGACTTAAGTACAAGAGGACTGACACTCTAATTTTCTGTGATTTGAACATCTCCTGTGAGTCCAGTTTTAGATTCCGATGCTTCACTTCAGGTTTAAAGTTTCCCTTGGACCTTCTTATTGACGATGAAACACAGAAATTGCATCCGAATTTAATACAAAACGCACAATGCCGACTTAAGTACAAGAGGACTGACGCTCTAATTTTCTGTGATTTGAACATCTCCTGTGAGTCCAGTTTTAGATTCCGATGCTTCACTTCAGGTTTATTGTATAACTTGGACCTTCTTATTGCCGATGACACACGGAAATTGCATCCGAATTTAATACAAAAGGCACAATGCCGACTTACGTACAAGAGGACTGACACTCTATCCTTCTATGATTTGAACCTCTCCTGTTAGTCCAGTTTTAGATTCCGTTGCTTCACTTCGGGTTTACTGTATACCTTGGACCTTCTTATTGACGATGAAACACAGAAATTGCGACCGAATTTAATACAAAAGGCACAATGCCGACTTAAGTACAAGAGGACTGACACTCTAACTTTCTATGATTTGAACCTCCCCTGTGAGTCCAGTTTTAGATTCCGATGCTTCACTTCAGGTTTACTGTATACCCTGGAGCTTCTTATTGACGATGAAGCACAGAAATTGCATCCGAATTTAATACAAAATCCACAATGCCGCCTTAAGTACAAGAGGACTGACACTCTAATTTTCTATGATTTGAACCTCTCCTGTGAGTCCAGTTTCAGATTCCGATGCGTCACTTCAGGTTTACTGTATCCCTTGGACCTTCTTATTGACGATGAAACATAGAAATTGCATCCGAATTTATTACAAAACGCACAATGCCGGCTTAAGTACAAGAGGACTGACACTCTAACTTTCTATGATTTGAACCTCTCCTGTGGGTCCAGTTTTGACTCCGATGCTTCACTTCAGGTTTACTGTATACCTTGGGCCTTCTTTTTGACGATGAGACACAGTTATTGCATCCGAATTAAATACAAAAGGCACAAAGCCGACTTATGTACAAGAGGAATGAGACTCTAACTTTCTATGATTTGAACCTCTGCTGTGTGTCCAGTTTCAAATTCAGATGCTTCACTTCAGGTTTCCTGTATCCCTTAAACATTCTTACTGACGATGAAATACAGAAATTGCATTCGAATTTAATACAGGGGGCATAATGCCGACCTAAGTAAAAGAGGACTGACACTCTAATTTTCTATGATTTGAACATCTCCTGTGAGTCCAGTTTTAGATTCCGATTCTTCACTTCAGGTTTACAGTATAACTTGGACCTTCTTATTGCCGATGAAACACGGAAATTGCATCCGAATTTAATACAAAAGGCACAATGCCGACCTAAGTACAAGAGGACTGACACTCTAACTTTCTATGATTTGAACCTACGATGTGAGTCCAGTTTTAGATTCCGATGCTTCACTTCAGGTTTACTGTATACCTTGGACCTTCTTATTGACGATGAAGCACAGAAATTGCATCCGAATTTAATACATAATATTCAATGCCGACTTAAGTACAAGAGGACTAACACTCTAACTTTCTACGATTTGAACCTCTCCTGTGAGTCCAGTTTTAGATTCCGATGCTTCACTTCAGGTTTATCGTATCTTTTGGACCTTCTTATTGACGATGAAACATAGAAATTGCATCCGAATTTAATACAAAAGGCACAATGCCGACTTAAGTACAAGATGGCTGACATTCTAACTTTCTATGATATGAACCTCTCCTGTGAGTCCAGTTTTAGATTCCGATGCTTCACTTCAGGTTTAAAGTATCCCTTGGACCTTCTCATTGACGATGAAACACAGAAATTGCATCCGAATTTAATACAGAACGCACAATGCCGACTTAAGTACAAGTGGACTGACACTCTAACTTTCTATGATTTGAACCTCTCCTGTGGGTCCAGTTTTGATTCCGATGCTTCACTTCAGGTTTACTGTATACCTTGGACCTTCTTATTGACGATGAGACACAGATATTGCATCCGAATTTAATACAAAAGGCACAAAGCCGACTTATGTACAAGAGGAATGACACTCTAACTTTCTATGATTTGAACCTCTGCTGTGTGTCCAGTTTCAGATTCCGATGCTTCACTTCAGGTTTCCTGTATCCCTTGGACCTTCTTATTGACGATGAAATACAGAAATTGCATTCGAATTTAATACAGGAGGCACAATGCCGACTTAAATACAAGTGGACTGACACTCTAATTTCCTATGATTTGAACCTCCGATGTGAGTCCAGTTTTAGATTACGATGCTTCACTTCAGGTTTACTGTATACCTTGGACCTCCTTATTGACGAAGAAGCACAGAAATTGCATCCGAATTTAATACATAATCCTCAATGCCGACTTAAGTACAAGAGGACTGACACTCTAACTTTATATGATTTGAACCCCTCCTGTGAGTCCAGTTTTAGATTCCGATGCGTCACTTCAGGTTTACTGTATCCCTTGGACCTTCTTATTGACGATGAAACACAGAAATTGCATCCGAATTTAATACAAAACGCACAATGCCGACTTAAGTACAAGAGGACTGACACTCTAATTTTCTGTGATTTGAACATCTCCTGTGAGTCCAGTTTTAGATTCCGATGCTTCACTTCAGGTTTAAAGTTTCCCTTGGACCTTCTTATTGACGATGAAACACAGAAATTGCATCCGAATTTAATACAAAACGCACAATGCCGACTTAAGTACAAGAGGACTGACACTCTAATTTTCTGTGATTTGAACATCTCCTGTGAGTCCAGTTTTAGATTCCGATGCTTCACTTCAGGTTTATTGTATAACTTGGACCTTCTTATTGCCGATGACACACGGAAATTGCATCCGAATTTAATACAAAAGGCACAATGCCGACTTACGTACAAGAGGACTGACACTCTATCCTTCTATGATTTGAACCTCTCCTGTTAGTCCAGTTTTAGATTCCGATGCTTCACTTCAGCTTTACAGTATCCCTTGGACCTTCTTATTGACGATGAAGCACAGAAATTGCATCCGAATTTAATACAAAAGGCACAATGCCGGCTTAAGTACAAGAGGACTGGCACAATAAATTTCTATGATTTGAGCCTCTCCTGTGAGTCCAGTTTTAGATTCCGATGCTTCACTTCAGGTTTACTGTAACCCTTGGACCTTCTTATTGACGATGAAACACAGAAATAGCATCCATATTTAATACAAAACTCGCAATGCCGACTTAAGTACAAGAGGACTGTCACTCTAACTCTCTATGATTTGAACCTCTCCTGTGAGTCCAGTTTTAGATTCCGATGCGTCAACTCAGGTTTACTGTATCCCTTGGACCTTCTTACTGATGATGAAACACAGAAATTGCATCCGAATTTATTACAAAAGGCACAATGCCGACTTAAGTACAAGAGGACTGACACTCTAACTTTCTATGATTTGAACCTCTCGTGTGAGCCCAGTTTTAGATTCCGATGCTTCACTTCATGTTTACTGTATCCCTTGGACCTTCTTATTGACGATGAAACACAGAAATTGCATCCGAAATTAATACAAAAGGCACAATGCCGACTAAAGTACAAGAGGACTGACACTCTAACTTTCTATGATTTGAATCTCTACTGTGAGTCCAGTTTTAGATTTCGATGCTTTACCTCAGGTTTAGTGTATCCCTTTGACCTTCTTATTGACGATGGAGCACAGAAATTGCATCGGAATTAAATTCAAAAGGCACAATGCCGACTTTAGTACAAGAGAACTGACACTCTAACTTTCTATGATTTGATCCTCTCCTGTTAGTTTAGTTTACATTCCAATGCTTCACTTCACGTTTAGTGTAACCCCTGGACCTTCTTATTGACGATGAAACACAGAAATTGCATCTGAATTTTATACAACGGGCACAACGCCGACTTAAGTACAAGAGGACTGACATTCTAAATTTCTATGATTTGAACCTCTCCTGTGAGTCCAGTTTTAGATTCCGATGCTTCACTTCAGGTTTACTGTATCCCTTGGAACATCTTATTGACGATGAAACACAGAAATTGCATCCGAATTTAATACAGAAGGCACAATGCCGACTTAAGTACAAGAGGACTGACATTCTAACACTCTCTGATTTGAACCTCTCCTGTGAGACCAGTTTTAGATTCCGATGCTTCACTTCAGGTTTACTGTATACCTTGGACCTTCTTATTGACGATGAGACACAGATATTGCATCCGACTTTAATACAAAAGGCACAAACCCATCTTATGTACAAGAGGAATGACACTCTAACTTTCAAAGATTTGAACCACTGCTGTGTGTCCAGTTTCAGATTCCAATGCTATTCTTCAGGTTTCCTGTATCCCTTGGACCTTCTTATTGACGATGAAATACAGAAATTGCATTCGAATTTATTACAGGAGGCACAATGCCGACTGAAGTACAAGAGGACTGACACTCTAATTTTTTATGATTTGTACATCTCCTGTGAGTCCAGTTTTAGATTCCGATGCTTCACTTCAGGTTTACTGTAAACCTTGGACCTTCTTATTGACGATGAAACACAGATGTAGCATCCGAATTCAATACAAAATTCACAATGCCGACTTAAGTACAAGAGGACTGTCACTCTAACTTTCTATGATTTGAACCTCTCCTGTGAGTCCGCTTTTTGATTACGAGGCTTCACTTCAGGTTTACTGTATCCCTGGGACCTTCTTACTGACGATGAAAGACAGACATTGCATCCGAATGTATTACCAAAGGCACAATGCCGAATTAAGTACAAGATGACTGACACTCTAACTTTCTATGATTTGAACCTCTCGTGTGAGCTCAGTTTTAGATTCCGATGCTTCACTTCACGTTTACTGTATACCTTGCACCTTCTTATTGACGATGAAACACAGAAACTGCATCCGAATTTAATACAAAAGGCACATTGATGACTTAAGTACAAGAGGAATGACACTCTAACTTTCTATGATTTGAACCTCTCCTGTGAGTCCAGTTTTAGATTCGTATGCTTCACATCAGGTTTACTGTATCTTTTGGACCTTCTTATTGACGATGAAACATAGAAATTGCATCCGAATTTAATACAAAGTCACAATGCCGACATAAGTACCAGATGACTGTCATTCTAACTTTCTATGATTTGAACCTCTCCTGTGAGTCCAGTTTTAGATTCCGATGCTTCACTTCAGGTTTAAAGTATCCCTTGGACCTTCTTATTGACGATGAAACACAGAGATTGCATCCGAATTTAATACAAAACGCACAATGCCGACTTAAGTACAAGAGGACTGACACTCTAACTTTCTATGATTTGAACCTCTCCTGTGGGTCCAGTTTTGATTCCGATGCTTCACTTCAGGTTTACTGTATACCTTGGACCTTCTTATTGACGATGAAACACGGAAATTGCATCCGAATTTAATACAAAAGGCACAATGCCGACTTAAGTACAAGAGGATTGACACTCTAACTTTCTATGATTTGAACCTCTCCTATGAGTCTAGTTTTAGATTCCGATGCGTCACTTCAGGTTTACTGTATCCCTTGGACCTTCTTATTGACGATGAAGCACAGAAATTGCATCCGAATTTAATACAAAACGCACAATGCCGACTTAAGTACAAGAGGACTGACACTCTAACTTTCTATGATTTGAACCTATCCTGTGGGTCCAATTTTGATTCCGATGCTTCACTTCAGGTTTACTGTATACCTTGGACCTTCTTATTGACGATGAAACATAGAAATTGCATCCGAATTTAATACAAAAGGCACAATGCCGACTTACGTACAAGAGGACTGACACTCTATCTTTCTATGATCTGAACCTCTCTTGTTAGTCCAGTTTAAGATTCCGATGCTTCACTTCAGCTTTACAGTATCCCTCGGACCTTCTTATTGACGATGAAGCACAGCAATTGCATCTGAATTTAATACAAAAGGCACAATGCCGGCTTAAGTACAAGAGGACTGACACAATAAATTTCTATGGTTTGAACCTCTCCTGTGAGTCCAGTTTTAGATTCCGATGCTTCACTTCAGGATTACTGTAACCCTTGGACCTTGTTATTGACGATGAAACACAGAAATAGCATCCGAATTTAATACAAAACTCGCAATGCCGACTTAAGTACAAGAGGACTGTCACTCTAACTTTCTATGATTTGAACCTCTCCTGTGAGTCCAGTTTTAGATTCCGATGCGTCAACTCAGGTTTACAGTATCCCTTACACCCTCTTACTGACGATGAAACACAGGAATTGCATCCGAATATATTACAAAAGGCACAATGCCGACTTAAGTACAAGAGGACTGACACTCTAACTTTCTATGATTTGAACCTCTCGTGTGAGCCCAGTTTTAGATTCCGATGCTTCACTTCATGTTTACTGTATCCCTTGGACCTTCTTATTGACGATGAAACACAGAAATTGCATCCGAATTTAATACAAAGGGCACAATGCCGACTTAAGTACAAGAGGAATGACACTCTAACTATCTATGATTTGAACCTCTCCTGTGAGTCCAGTTTTAGATTCGGATGCTTCACCTCAGGTTTACTGTATCTTATGGACCTTCTTATGGACGATGGAACATAGAAATTGCATCCGAATTTAATACAAAAGGCACAATGTCGACTTAAGTACAAGATGACTGACATTCTAACTTTCTATGATTTGAACCTCTCCTGTGAGTCCAGTTTTAGATTCCGATGCTTCACTTCAGGTTTACTGTATCCCTTGGACCTTCTTATTGACGACGAAACACAGAAATTGCATCCGAATTTAATACAAAAGGCACAATGCCGACTTAAGTACAAGAGGAATGACACTCTAACTTTCTATGATTTGAACCTCTCCTGTGAGTCCAGTTTTAGATTCGGATTCTCCATTTCAGGTTTACTGTATCCTTTGGACCTTCTTATTGACGATGAAACATAGTAATTGTATCCGAATTTAATACAAAAGGCACAATGCCGACTTAAGTACCAGATGACTGACATTCTGACTTTCTATGATTTGAACCCCTCCTGTGAGTCCAGTTTTAGATTCCGATGCTTCACTTCAGGTTTACTGTATCCCTTGGACCTTCTTAATGACGATGAAACACAGAAGCTGCATCCGAATTTAATACAAAAGGCACAATGCCGACTAAAGTACAAGAGGACTGACACTCTAACTCTCTATGATTTTGAACCTCTCCTGTGAGTCCAGTTTTAGATTCCGATGCTTTACCTCAGGTTTAGTGTATCCCTTTGACCTTCTTATTGACGATGGAGCACAGAAATTGCATCGGAATTAAATTCAAAAGGCACAATGCCGACTTAAGTACGAGAGAACTGACACTCTAAATTTCTATGATTTGATCCTCTCCTGTTAGTCCAGTTTATATTCCAATGCTTCACTTCAGGTTTACTGTGACCCTTGGACCTTCTTATTGACGATGAAACACAGAAATTGCATCTGAATTTTATACAACGGGCACAACGATGACTTAAGTACAAGAGGACTGACAATCTAACTTTTTTTGATTTGAACCTCTCCTGTGATTCCAGTTTTAGATTCCGATGCATCACACCAGGTTTACTGTATCCCTTGGAGCTTCTTATTGACGATGAAACACAGAAATTGCATCCGAATTTAATACAAAAGGCACAATGCCGACTTAAGTACAAGAGGACTGACACACTAACTTTCTATGATTTGAACCTCCCCTGTGAGTACAGTTTTAGATTCCGATGCTTCACTTCAGGTTTACTGTATACCTTGGACCTTCTTATTTACGATGGAGCACCGAAATTGCATCCGATTTTAATACAAGATCCTCAATGCCGACTTTAGTACAAGAGGACTGACACTCTAACTTTCTATGATTTGAACCTCTCCTGTGAGTCCAGTTTTAGATTCCGATGCGTCAACTCAGGTTTACTGTATCCCTTGGACCTTCTTATTGACGATGAAACACAGATATTACATCCGAATTTAATACAAAAGGCACAATGCAGACTTAAGTACAAGAGGACTGACACAATAAATTTCTATGATTTGAACCTCTCCTGTGAGTCCAGTTTTAGATTCCGATGCTTTACGTCAGGTTTACTGTAACGCTCGGACCTTCTTATTAACGATGAAACAAAGAAATAGCATCCGAATTTAATACAAAACTCACATTGCCGACTTAAGTACAAGAGGACTGTCAGTCTAACTTACTATGATTTGAACCTCTCCTGTGAGTCCAGTTTTTGATTCCGATGCTTCACTTCAGGTTTACTGTAGCCCTTGGACCTTCTTATTGACGATGAAACACAGAAGCTGCATCCGAATTTAATACAAAAGGCACAATGCCGACTAAAGTACAAGAGGACTGACACTCTGACTTTCTATGATTTGAACCTCTCCTGTGAGTCCAGTTTTCGATTCCGATGCCTCACTTCAGGTTTACTGTATCCCTTGGACCTTCTTATTGACGATGAAACACAGAAATTGCATCCGAATTTAATACAAAAGGCACAATACCGACTTAAGTACAAGAGGACTGACACTCTAACTTTCTGTGATTTGAACCTCTCCTGTGATTCCAGTTTTAGATTCCGATGCATCACTCCAGGATTACTGTATCCCTTGGAGCTTCTTATTGACGATGAAACACAGAAATTGCATCCGAATTTAATACAAAAGGCACAATGCCGATTTAAATACAAGAGGACTGACATTCTAACTCTCTCTGATTTGAACCTCTCCTGTGAGTCCAGTTATAGATTCCGATGCTTCACTTCAGGTTTACTGTATCCCTTGGACCTTCTTATTGACGATGAAGCACAGAAATTGCATCCGAATTTAATACAAAAGGCACAGTGCCGACTTAAGTACAAGAGGACTGACACTCTAACTTTCTATGATTTGAACCTCTCCTGTGAGTCAAGTTTTTGATTCCGATGCTTCACTTCAGGTTTACTGTATCCCTTGGACCTTCTTATTGACGATGAAACACAGAAATTGCATCCGAATTTATTACAAAAGGCACAATGCCGACTTAACTACAAGAGGACTGACACTCTAACTTTCTATGATTTAAACCTCCCCTGTGAGTCCAGTTTTAGATTCCGATGCTTCACTTCAGGTTTACTGTATACCTTGGACCTTCTTATTGACGATGGAGCACAGAAATTGCATCCGAATTTAATACAAAATCCTCAATGCCGACTTAAGTACAAGAGGACTGCCACTCTAACTTTCTATGAATTGAACCTCTCCTGTGAGTCCAGTTTTAGATTCCGATGCGTCAACTCAGGTTTGCTGTATCCCTTGGACCTTCTTATTGACGATGATACACAGAAATTGCATCCGAATTTAATACAAAACTCACAATGCCGACTTATGTACAAGAGGACTGACACTCTAACTTTCTACGATTTGAAACTCTCCTGAGGGTCCAGTTTTGATTCCGATGCTTCACTTCAGGTTTACTGTATACCTTGGAACTTCTAATTGACGATGAGACACAGATATTGCATCCGAATTTAATAAAAAAAGGCACAAAGCCGACTTATGTACAAGAGGAATGACACTCTAACTCTCTATGATTTGAACCTCTGCTGTGTGTCCAGTTTCAGTTCCAATGCTACACTTCAGGTTTCCTGTATCCCTTGGACCTTCTTATTGACGATGAAATACAGAAATTGCATTCGAATTTAATACAGGAGGCACAATGCCGACTTATGTACAAGAGGACTGACACTCTAATTTTCTATGATTTGAACCTCTCCTGTGAGTCCAATTTTAGATTCCGATGCTTCACTTCAGGTTTACTGTATAACTTGGACTTTCTTATTGCCGATGAAACACGGAAATTGCATCCGAAATTAATACTAAAGGCACAATGCCGACTTATGTACAAGAGGACTGACACTCTATCTTTCTATGATTTGAACCGCTCCTGTTAGTCCAGTATTAGCTTCCGATGCTTCACTTCAGCTTTACAGTATCCCTTGGACCTTCTTATTGACGATGAAGCACAGAAATTGCATCCGAATTTAAACCAAAAGGCACAGTGCAGACTTAAGTACGAGAGGACTGACACAATAAATTTTTATGATTTGAACCTCTCCTGTGAGTCCAGTTTTAGATTCCGATGCTTGACGTCAGGTTTACTGTACACAGAAATAGCATCCGAATTTAATACAAAGCTCACATTGCCGACTTAAGTACAAGAGGACTGTGAGTCTAACTTTCTATGATTTGAACCTCTCCTGTGAGTCCAGTTTTTGATTCCGATGCTTCACTTCAGGTTTACTGTATCCCTAGCACCTTCTTACTGACGATGCAACACAGAAATTGCATCCAAATTTTTTACAAAAGGCACAATGCCGACTTAAGTACAAGAGTACTCACACTCTAACTTTCTATGATATGAACCTCTCGTGTGAGTCCAGTTTTAGATTCCAATGCTTCACTTCAGGTTTACTGTAACCCTTGGACCTTCTTATTGACGATGAAACGCTGAAATTGCATCTGAATTTTATACAACGGGCACAACGCCGACTTAAGTACAAGAGGACTGACAATCTAACTTTCTATGATTTGAACCTCCCCTGTGAGTACAGTTTTAGATTCCGATGCTTCACTTCAGGTTTACTGTATACCTTGGACCTTCTTATTTACGATGGAGCACCGAAATTGCATCCGATTTTAATACAAGATCCTCAATGCCGACTTTAGTACAAGAGGACTGACACTCTAACTTTCTATGATTTGAACCTCTCCTGTTAGTCCAGTTTATATTCCAATGCTTCACTTCAGGTTTACTGTGACCCTTGGACCTTCTTATTGACGATGAAACACAGAAATTGCATCTGAACTTTATACAACGGGCACAACGATGACTTAAGTACAAGAGGACTGACAATCTAACTTTTTTTGATTTGAACCTCTCCTGTGATTCCAGTTTTAGATTCCGATGCATCACACCAGGTTTACTGTATCCCTTGGAGCTTCTTATTGACGATGAAACACAGATATTGCATCCGAATTTAATACAAAAGGCACAATGCCGACTTAAGTACAAGAGGACTGACACACTAACTTTCTATGATTTGAACCTCCCCTGTGAGTACAGTTTTAGATTCCGATGCTTCACTTCAGGTTTACTGTATACCTTGGACCTTCTTATTTACGATGGAGCACCGAAATTGCATCCGATTTTAATACAAGATCCTCAATGCCGACTTTAGTACAAGAGGACTGACACTCTAACTTTCTATGATTTGAACCTCTCCTGTGAGTCCAGTTTTAGATTCCGATGCGTCAACTCAGGTTTACTGTATCCCTTGGACCTTCTTATTGACGATGAAACACAGATATTACATCCGAATTTAATACAAAAGGCACAATGCAGACTTAAGTACAAGAGGACTGACACAATAAATTTCTATGATTTGAACCTCTCCTGTGAGTCCAGTTTTAGATTCCGATGCTTCACGTCAGGTTTACTGTAACGCTCGGACCTTCTTATTAACGATGAAACAAAGAAATAGCATCCGAATTTAATACAAAACTCACATTGCCGACTTAAGTACAAGAGGACTGTCAGTCTAACTTACTATGATTTGAACCTCTCCTGTGAGTCCAGTTTTTGATTCCGATGCTTCACTTCAGGTTTACTGTAGCCCTTGGACCTTCTTATTGACGATGAAACACAGAAGCTGCATCCGAATTTAATACAAAAGGCACAATGCCGACTAAAGTACAAGAGGACTGACACTCTGACTTTCTATGATTTGAACCTCTCCTGTGAGTCCAGTTTTCGATTCCGATGCCTCACTTCAGGTTTACTGTATCCCTTGGACCTTCTTATTGACGATGAAACACAGAAATTGCATCCGAATTTAATACAAAAGGCACAATACCGACTTAAGTACAAGAGGACTGACACTCTAACTTTCTGTGATTTGAACCTCTCCTGTGATTCCAGTTTTAGATTCCGATGCATCACTCCAGGATTACTGTATCCCTTGGAGCTTCTTATTGACGATGAAACACAGAAATTGCATCCGAATTTAATACAAAAGGCACAATGCCGATTTAAATACAAGAGGACTGACATTCTAACTCTCTCTGATTTGAACCTCTCCTGTGAGTCCAGTTATAGATTCCGATGCTTCACTTCAGGTTTACTGTATCCCTTGGACCTTCTTATTGACGATGAAGCACAGAAATTGCATCCGAATTTAATACAAAAGGCACAGTGCCGACTTAAGTACAAGAGGACTGACACTCTAACTTTCTATGATTTGAACCTCTCCTGTGAGTCAAGTTTTGGATTCCGATGCTTCACTTCAGGTTTACTGTATCCCTTGGACCTTCTTATTGACGATGAAACACAGAAATTGCATCCGAATTTATTACAAAAGGCACAATGCCGACTTAACTACAAGAGGACTGACACTCTAACTTTCTATGATTTAAACCTCCCCTGTGAGTCCAGTTTTAGATTCCGATGCTTCACTTCAGGTTTACTGTATACCTTGGACCTTCTTATTGACGATGGAGCACAGAAATTGCATCCGAATTTAATACAAAATCCTCAATGCCGACTTAAGTACAAGAGGACTGCCACTCTAACTTTCTATGAATTGAACCTCTCCTGTGAGTCCAGTTTTAGATTCCGATGCGTCAACTCAGGTTTGCTGTATCCCTTGGACCTTCTTATTGACGATGATACACAGAAATTGCATCCGAATTTAATACAAAACTCACAATGCCGACTTATGTACAAGAGGACTGACACTCTAACTTTCTACGATTTGAAACTCTCCTGAGGGTCCAGTTTTGATTCCGATGCTTCACTTCAGGTTTACTGTATACCTTGGAACTTCTAATTGACGATGAGACACAGATATTGCATCCGAATTTAATAAAAAAAGGCACAAAGCCGACTTATGTACAAGAGGAATGACACTCTAACTCTCTATGATTTGAACCTCTGCTGTGTGTCCAGTTTCAGTTCCAATGCTACACTTCAGGTTTCCTGTATCCCTTGGACCTTCTTATTGACGATGAAATACAGAAATTGCATTCGAATTTAATACAGGAGGCACAATGCCGACTTATGTACAAGAGGACTGACACTCTAATTTTCTATGATTTGAACCTCTCCTGTGAGTCCAATTTTAGATTCCGATGCTTCACTTCAGGTTTACTGTATAACTTGGACTTTCTTATTGCCGATGAAACACGGAAATTGCATCCGAAATTAATACTAAAGGCACAATGCCGACTTATGTACAAGAGGACTGACACTCTATCTTTCTATGATTTGAACCGCTCCTGTTAGTCCAGTATTAGCTTCCGATGCTTCACTTCAGCTTTACAGTATCCCTTGGACCTTCTTATTGACGATGAAGCACAGAAATTGCATCCGAATTTAAACCAAAAGGCACAGTGCAGACTTAAGTACAAGAGGACTGACACAATAAATTTTTATGATTTGAACCTCTCCTGTGAGTCCAGTTTTAGATTCCGATGCTTGACGTCAGGTTTACTGTACACAGAAATAGCATCCGAATTTAATACAAAGCTCACATTGCCGACTTAAGTACAAGAGGACTGTGAGTCTAACTTTCTATGATTTGAACCTCTCCTGTGAGTCCAGTTTTTGATTCCGATGCTTCACTTCAGGTTTACTGTATCCCTAGCACCTTCTTACTGACGATGCAACACAGAAATTGCATCCAAATTTTTTACAAAAGGCACAATGCCGACTTAAGTACAAGAGTACTCACACTCTAACTTTCTATGATATGAACCTCTCGTGTGAGTCCAGTTTTAGATTCCAATGCTTCACTTCAGGTTTACTGTAACCCTTGGACCTTCTTATTGACGATGAAACGCTGAAATTGCATCTGAATTTTATACAACGGGCACAACGCCGACTTAAGTACAAGAGGACTGACAATCTAACTTTCTATGATTTGAACCTCTCCTGTGAGTCCAGTTTTAGATTCCGATGCCTCACTTCAGGATTACTCTATCCCTTGAACCTTCTTATTGACGATGAAGCACAGAAATTGCATCCGAATTTAATACAAAAGGCACAATGCCGACTTAAGTACAAGAGGACTGACACTCTAACTTCCTATGATTTGAACCTCTCCTGTGAGTCAAGTTTTTGATTCCGATGCTTCACTTCAGGTTTACTGTATCCCTTGGACCTTCTTATTGACGATGAAACACAGAAATTGCATTCGAATTTATTACAAAAGGCACAATGCCTACTTAAGTACAAGAGGACTGACACTCTAACTTTCTATGATTTGAACCTCCCCTGTGAGTCCAGTTTTAGATTCCGATGCTTCACTTCAGGTTTACTGTATCCCTTGGACCTTCTTATTGACGATGAACCACAGAAATTGCATCCGAATTTAATACAAAACTCACAATGCCGACTTTAGTACAAGAGGACTGACACTCTAACTTTCTATGATTTGAATCTCTCCTGTGGGTCCAGTTTTGATTCCGATGCTTCACTTCAGGATTGCTGTATACCTTGGACTTTCTTATTGACGATGAGACACAGATATTGCATTAGAATTTAATACAAAAGGCACATAGCCGACTTTTGTACAAGAGGAATGACACTTTAACTTTCTATGATATGAACCTCTGCTGTGTGTCCAGTTTCAGATTCCAATGCTACACTTCAGGTTTCCTGTATCCCTTGGACCTTCTTATTGACGATGAAATACAGAAATTGCATTCGAATTTAATACAGGAGGCACAATGCCGACTTATGTACAAGAGGACTGACACTCTAATTTTCTATTATTTGAACCTCTCCTGTGAGTCCAGTTTTTGATTCCGATGCTTCACTTCAGGTTTACTGTATAACTTGGACTTTCTTATTGCCGATGAAACACGGAAATTGCATCCGAATTTAATACTAAAGGCACAATGCCGACTTATGTACAAGAGGACTGACACTCTATCTTTCTATGATTTGACCTCTCCTGTTAGTCCAGTTTTAGATTCCGATGCTTCACTTCAGCTTTACAGTATCCCTTGGACCTTCTTATTGACGATGAAGCACAGAAATTGCATCCGAATTTAATACAAAAGGCACATTGCAGACTTAAGTCAAGAGGACTGACACAATAAATTTCTATGATTTGAACCTGTCCTGTGAGTCCAGTTTTAGATTCCGATGCTTCACGTCAGGTTTACTGTAACCCTCGGACCTTCTTATTGACGATGAAACACAGAAATAGCATCCGAATTTAATACAAAACTCACATTGCCGACTTAAGTACAAGAGGACTGTCAGTCTAACTTTCTATGATTTGAACCTCTCCTGTGAGTCCAGTTTTTGATTCCGATGCTTCACTTTAGGTTTACTGTATCCCTAGCACCTTCTTACTGACAATGCAACACAGAAATTGCATCCGAATTTATTACAAAAGGCACAATGCCGACTTAAGTACAAGAGTACTGACACTCTAACTTTCTATGATATGAACCTCTCGTGTGAGTCCAGTTTTAGATTCCAATGCTTCACTTCAGGTTTACTGTAACCCTTGGACCTTCTTATTGACGATGAAACACAGAAATTGCATCTGAATTTTATACAACGGGCGCAACGCCGACTTAAGTACAAGAGGACTGACAATCTAACTTTCTATGATTTGAACCTCTCCTGTGAGTCCAGTATTAGATTCCGATGCCTCACTTCAGGTTTACTCTATCACTTGAACCTTCTTATTGACGATGAAGCACAGAAATTGCATCCGAATTTAATACAAAAGGCACAATGCCGACTTAAGTACCAGAGGACTGACACTCTAACTTCCTATGATTTGAACCTCTCCTGTGAGTCAAGTTTTTGATTCCGATGCTTCACTTCAGGTTTACTGTATCCCTTGGACCCTCTTATTGACGATGAAACACAGAAATTGCATCCGAATTTATTACAAAAGGCACAATGCCGACTTAAGTACAAGAGGACTGACACTCTAACTTTCTATGATTTGAACCTCCCCTGTGAGTCCAGTTTTAGATTCCGATGCTTCACTTCAGGTTTACTGTACACCTTGGACCTTCTTATTGACGATGGAGCACAGAAATTGCATCCGAATTTAGTACAAAATCCTCAATGCCGAATTAAGTACAAGAGGACTGACACTCTAACTTTCTATGATTTGAACCTCTCCTGTGAGTCCAGTTTTAGATTCCGATGCGTCAAATCAGGTTTACTGTATCCCTTGGACCTTCTTATTGACGATGAAACACAGAAATTGCATCCGAATTTAATACAAAACTCACAATGAGGACTTAAGTACAAGAGGACTGACACTCTAACTTTCTATGATTTGAATCTCTCCTGTGGGTCCAGTTTTGATTCCGATGCTTCACTTCAGGATTACTGTATACCTTGGACCTTCTTATTGACGATGAGACACAGATATTGCATCCGAATTCAATACAAAAGGCACATTGCAGACTTAAGTCAAGAGGACTGACACAATAAATTTCTATGATTTGAACCTGTCCTGTGAGTCCAGTTTTAGATTCCGATGCTTCACGTCAGGTTTACTGTAACCCTCGGACCTTCTTATTGACGATGAAACACAGAAATAGCATCCGAATTTAATACAAAACTCACATTGCCGACTTAAGTACAAGAGGACTCTCAGTCTAACTTTCTATTATTTGAACCTCTCCTGTGAGTCCAGTTTTTGATTCCGATCCTTCACTTCAGGTTTACTGTATCCCTTGGACCTTCTTACTGACGATGAAACACAGAAATTGCATCCGAATTTATTACAAACGGCACAATGCCGACTTAAGTACAAGAGGACTGACACTCTAACTTTCTATGATTTGAACCTCTCGTGTGAGCCCAGTTTTATATTCCGATGCATCACTCCAGGTTTACTGTATCCCTTGGAGCTTCTTTATGACGATGAACACAGAAATTGTATCCGAATTTAATAGAAAGGCACAATGCCGACTTAAGTACAAGAGGACTGACATTCTAACTCTCTCTGATTTGAACCTCTCCTGTGAGTCCAGTTCTGGATTCCGATGCTTCACTTCAGGCTTACTGTATCCCGTGGACCTTCTTATTGACGATGAAGCACAGAAATTGCATCCGAATTTAATACAAAAGGCATAATGCCGACTTAAGTACAAGAGGACTGACACTCTAACTTTCTATGACTTGAACCTCTCCTGTGAGTCCAGTTTTAGATTCGGATGCTTCACTTCAGGTTTACTGTATCTTTTGGACATTCTTACTGACGATGAAACACAGAAATTGCATCCGAATTTAATACAAAAGGCACAATGCCGACTTAAGTAGAAGAGGACTGACACTCTAACTTTCTATGACTTGAACCTCTCCTGTGAGTCCAGTTTTAGATTCGGATGCTTCACTTCAGGTTTACTGTATCTTTTGGACCTTCTTACTGACGATGAAACATAGATATTGCATCCGAATTTAATACAAAAGGCACAATGCCGACTTAAGTACAAAATGACTGACTTTCTAACTTTCTATGATTTGAACCTCTCCTGTGAGTCCAGTTTTAGATTCCGATGAATCACTTCAGGTTTACTGTATCCCTTGACCTTCTTATTGACGATGAAACACAGAAATTGCGACCGAATTTAGTACAAAGGGCACAATGCCGACTTAACTACAAGCAGACTGACACTCTAACTTTCTATGATTTGAACCTCTGCTGTGTGTCCAGCTTCAGTTCCAATGCTACACTTCAGGTGTCCTGTATCTCTTGGACCTTCTTATTGACGATGAAATACAGAAATTGCATTCGAATTTAATACAGGAGGCACAATGCCGACTTATGTACAAGAGGACTGACACTCTAATTTTCTATGATTTGAACCTCTCCTGTGAGTCCAGTTTTAGATTCCGATGCTTCACTTCAGGTTTACTGTATATCTTGGACTTTCTTATTGCCGATGAAACACGGAAACTGCATCCGAAATTAATACTAAAGGCACAATGCCGACTTAAGTACAAGAGGACTGACACAATAAATTTCTATGATTTGAACCTCTCCTGTGAGTCCAGTTTTCGATCCGATGCTTGACGTCAGGTTTACTGTAACCCTCGGACCTTCTTATTGACGATGAAACACAGAAATAGCATCCGAATTTAATACAAAACTCACATTGCCGACTTAAGTACAAGAGGACTGTCAGTCTAACTTTCTATGATTTGAACCTCTCCTGTGAGTCCAGTTTTTGATTCCGATGCTTCACTTCAGGTTTACTGTATCCCTAGCACCTTCTTACTGACAATGCAACACAGAAATTGCATCCGAATTTATTACAAAAGGCACAATGCCGACTTAAGTACAAGAGTACTGACACTCTAACTTTCTATGATATGAACCTCTCGTGTGAGTCCAGTTTTAGATTCCAATGCTTCACTTCAGGTTTACTGTAACCCTTGGACCTTCTTATTGACGATGAAACACAGAAATTGCATCTGAATTTTATACAACGGGCACAACGCCGACTTCAGTACAAGAGGACTGACAATCTAACTTTCTATGATTTGAACCTCTCCTGTGAGTCCAGTTTTAGATTCCGATGCCTCACTTCAGGTTTACTCTATCCCTTGAACCTTCTTATTGACGATGAAGCACAGAAATTGCATCCGAATTTAATACAAAAGGCACAATGCCGACTTAAGTACCAGAGGACTGACACTCTAACTTCCTATGATTTGAACCTCTCCTGTGAGTCAAGTTTTTGATTCCGATGCTTCACTTCAGGTTTACTGTATCCCTTGGACCTTCTTATTGACGATGAAACACAGAAATTGCATCCGAATTTGTTACAAAAGGCACAATGCCGACTTAAGTACAAGAGGACTGACACTCTAACTTTCTATGATTTGAACCTCCCCTGTGAGTCCAGTTTTAGATTCCGATGCTTCACTTCAGGTTTACTGTACACCTTGGACCTTCTTATTGACGATGGAGCACAGAAATTGCATCCGAATTTAGTACAAAATCCTCAATGCCGAATTAAGTACAAGAGGACTGACACTCTAACTTTCTATGATTTGAACCTCTCCTGTGAGTCCAGTTTTAGATTCCGATGCGTCAAATCAGGTTTACTGTATCCCTTGGACCTTCTTATTGACGATGAAACACAGAAATTGCATCCGAATTTAATACAAAACTCACAATGAGGACTTAAGTACAAGAGGACTGACACTCCAACTTTCTATGATTTGAATCTCTCCTGTGGGTCCAGTTTTGATTCCGATGCTTCACTTCAGGATTACTGTATACCTTGGACCTTCTTATTGACGATGAAACACAGAAATTGCATCCGAATTTAATACAAAAGGCACAATGCCGACTTAAGTAGAAGAGGACTGACACTCTAACTTTCTATGACTTGAACCTCTCCTGTGAGTCCAGTTTTAGATTCGGATGCTTCACTTCAGGTTTACTGTATCTTTTGGACCTTCTTACTGACGATGAAACATAGATATTGCATCCGAATTTAATACAAAAGGCACAATGCCGACTTAAGTACAAAATGACTGACTTTCTAACTTTCTATAATTTGAACCTCTCCTGTGAGTCCAGTTTTAGATTCCGATGAATCACTTCAGGTTTACTGTATCCCTTGACCTTCTTATTGACGATGAAACACAAAAATTGCGACCGAATTTAGTACAAAAGGCACAATGCCGACTTAACTACAAGAAGACTGACACTCTAACTTTCTATGATTTAAACCTCCCCTGTGAGTCCAGTTTTAGATTCCGATGCTTCACTTCAGGTTTACTGTATACCTTGGACCTTCTTATTGACGATGAAGCACAGAAATTGCATCCAAATTTAATACAAAATCCACAATGCCGGCTTAAGTACAAGAGGACTGACACTCTAACTTTCTGTGATTTGAACCTCTCCTGTGAGTCCAGTTTTAGATTCCGATGCGTCACTTCAGTTTTACTGTATCCCGTGGACCTTCATATTTACGATGGAACACAGAAATTGCATCCGAATTTAATACAAAAGGCACAATGCCGACTTAAGTACAAGGGGACCGACACTCTAACTTTCTATGATTTGAACCTCTCCTGTGGGTCCAGTTTTGGATTCCGATGCTTCACCTCAGGTATACTGTATCCCTTGGACCTTCTTATTGACGATGAAACACAGAAATTGCATCCGAATTTAATACAAAAGGCTCAATGCCGACTTAAGTACAAGAGGACTGAAACTCTAACATTCTATGATTTGAACCTCTCCTGTGATTCCAGTTTCAGATTCCGATGCATCACTCCAGGTTTACTGTATCCCTTGGAGCTTCTTATTGACGATGAAACACAGAAATTGCATCCGAATTTAATACAAAAGGCACAATGCCGACTTAAGTACAAGAGGACTGACATTCTAACTCTCTCTTATTTGAACCTCTTCTGTAAGTCCAGTTTTAGATTCCGATGCTTCACTTCAGGTTTACTGTATCCCTTGGACCTTCTTATTGACGATGAAGCACAGAAATTGCATCCGAATTTAATACAAAAGGCACAATGCCGACTTAACTACAAGAGGACTGACACTCTAACTTAATACGATTTGAACCTCTCCTGTGAGTCAAGTTTTTGATTCCGATGCTTCACTTCAGGTTTAGTGTATACCTTGGACCTTCTTATTGACGATGAAACACAGAAATTGCATCCGAATTTAATACAAAAGGTACAATGCCGACTTAAGTACAAGAGGACTGGCACTCTAACTTTCTATGATTTGAACCTCTCCTGTGAGCCCAGTTTTGGATTCCGATGCTGCACTTCATGTTTACTGTATCCCTTGGACCTTCTTATTGACGATGAAACACAGAAATTGCATCCCAATTTAATACAAAAGGCACAATGCCGACTTAAGTACAAGAGGACTGACACTCTAACTTTCTATGATTTAAACCTCCCCTGTGAGTCCAGTTTTAGATTCTGATGCTTCACATCAGGTTTACTGTATACCTTGGACCTTCTTATTGACGATGAAGCACAGAAATTGCATCCGAATTTAATACAAATGGCACAATGCCGACTTAAGTACACGGGGACTGACACTCTTACTTTCTATGACTTGAACCTCTCCTGTGAGTCCAGTTTTAGATTCCGATGCTTCACTTCAGGTTTACTGTATACCTTGGACCTTCGTATCGACGATGAGACACAGATACTGCATCCGAATTTAATACAAAAGGCACAAAGCCGACTTATGTACAAGAGAAATGACACTCTAACTTTCTATGATTTGAACCTCTCCTGTGTGTCCAGTTTCAGATTCCGATGCTTCACTTCAGGTTTCCTGTATCCCTTGGACCTTCATATTGACGATGAAACACAGAGGTAGCAACCGAATTTAATACAAAACACACGATGCCGACTTAAGTACAAGAGGACTGACACTCTAACTTTCTATGATTTGAACCTCTCCTGTGAGTCCAGTTTCAGATTCCGATGCTTCACTTCAGGTTTACTGTAACCCTTGGACCTTCTTATTGACGAGGAAACACAGAAATAGCATTCGAATTTAATACAAAACTCACAATGCCGCCTTAAGTACAAGATGACTGTCACTCTAACTTTCTATGATTTGAACCTCTCCTGTGAATCCAGTTTTTGATTCCAAAGCTTCACTTCAGGTTTAGTGTAACCCTTGGACATTCTTATTGACGATGAAACAAAGAAATTGCATCCGAATTTAATAAAAAAGGTACAATGCCGACTTAAGTACAAGAGGACTGACACTCCAACTTTCTATGTATTGAACCTCTCCTGTGAGTCCAGTTTTAGATTCGGATGCTTCACTTCAGGTTTACTGTATCATTTGGACCTTCTTATTGACGATGAAACATAGAAATTGCATTCGAATTTAATACAAAAGGCACAATGCCGACTTAAGTACAAGATGACTGACATTCTAATTTTCTATGATTTGAACCTCTCCTGTGAGTCCAGTTTTAGGTTCCGATGCCCCACTTCAGGTTTACTGTATCCCTTGGACCATCGTATTGACGATGAAACAGAGAAATTTCGACAGAATTTAATACAAAAGGCTCAATGCTGACTTAAGTACAAGAGGACTGACACTCTAACTTTCTACAAATTAAACCTCCCCTGTGAGTCCAGTTTTAGATTCCGATGCTTTACTTCAGGTTTACTGTATACCTTGGACCTTCTTATTGACGATGAAGCACAGAAATTGCATCCGAATTTAATACAAAATCCACAATGCCGACTTAAGTACAAGAGGACTGACACTCTAACTTTCTATGATTTGAACCTCTTCTGTGGGTCCAGTTTTAGATTACGATGCGTCACTTCAGGTTACTGTATCCCTTGGACTTTCTTATTGACGATGAAACACAGAAATTGCATCCGAATTTAATACAAAAGGCACAATGCTGACTTAAGTACAAGAGGACTGACACTCTTACTTTCTATGACTTGAACCTCTCCTGTGAGTCCAGTTTTAGATTCCGATGCTTCACTTCAGGTTTACTGTATACCTTGGACCTTCGTATTGACGATGAGACACAGATATTGCATCCGAATTTAATACAAAAGGCACAAAGCCGACTTATGTACAAGAGGAATGACACTCTAACTTTCTATTATTTGAACCTCTCCTGTGTGTCCAGTTTCAGATTCCGATGCTTCACTTCAGGTTTCCTGTATCCCTTGGACCTTCTTATTGACGATGAAACACAGAGGTTGCATCCGAATTCAATAAAAAACACACGATGCCGACTTAAGTACAAGAGGACTGTCACTCTAACTTTCTATGATGTGAACCTCTCCTGTGAGTCCAATTTTTGATTCCGATGCTTAACTTCAAGTTTACTGTATCCCTTGGACCTTCTTTCTGACGATGAAGCACAGTAATTGCATCCGAATTTATTACAAAAGGCACAATGCCGTCTTAAGTACAAGTGGGCTGACTCTCAAACTTTCTATGATTTGAGCCTCTCCTTGAGCCCAGTTTTTGATTCCGATGCTTCACTTCAGGTTTACTGTATCACTTGGACGTTCTTATTGACGATGAAACACAGAAATGGCATCCGAAATTAATACATAAGGCACAATGCCGACTTAAGTACAAGAGGACTGACACTCTAACTTTCTATGATTTGAACCTCTCCTGTGAGTCCGGTTTTAGATTCCGATGCATCACTTCAGGTTTACTGTATACCTTGGACCTTCTTATTGACGATGCAGCACAGAAATTGCATCCGAATTTAATACTAAAGGCACAATGCCGACTTAAGTACAAGAGGACTGACACGCTAACTTCCTATGAATTGAACCTCTATTGTTTGTCCTGTTTTAGTTTCCGATGCTTCACTTCAGGTTTACTGTAACACTTGGACCTTCTTATTGACGATGAAACACAGAAATTGCATCCGAATTTATTACAAGAGGCACAATGCCGACTTAAGTACAAGAGGACTGACACTCTAACTTACTATGATTAGAACCTCTCCTGTGAGTCCAGTTTTAGATTGCGATGCTTCACCTCAGGTCTACTGTATACCTAGGAACTTCTTATTGACGATGAAACACAGAAATTGCATCCGAATTTAATACAAAAGGCACAATGCCGACTTCAGTACAAGAGGACTGACACTCTAACGTCCTATGATTTGAACCTCTCCTGTGAGTCCAGTTTTTGATTCCGATGCTTCACTTCAGGTTTACTGTAACCCTTGGACCTTCTTGTTGACGATGAAACACAGAAATTGCATCCGAATTTAATACAAAATGCACAATGCCGACTTAAGTACAAGAGGACTGACACTCTAACTTTATATGATTTGAACCTCTCCTGTGATTACAGTTTTAGATTCCGATGCTTCACTTTGGGTTTAGTGTATCCCTTGGACCTTCTTATTGACGATGGAACACAGAAATTGCATCTGAATTTTATTCAAAAGGCACAATGCCGACTTAAGTACAAGAGGACTGACACTCTAACTTTCTATGATTTGAACCTCTCCTGTGAGCCCAGTTTTAGATTCCGATGCTTCACTTCAGGTTTACTGTATACCTTGGACCTTCTTATTGTCGATAAAACACAGAAATTGCATCCGAATTTAGTACAAAAAGCACAATGCCGACTAAAGTACAAGAGTACTGACACTCTAACTTTCTATGATTTGAACATCTCCTGTGAGTCCAGTTTTAAATTCAGAAGCTTCACTTCAGGTTTAGTGTATCCCTTGGACCTTCTTATTGACGATGAAGCACAGAAATTGCATCCGAATTAAATTCAAGAGGCACAATGCCGACTAAAGTACAAGAGGACTGACACTCTAACTTTCTATGATTTGAACCTCTCCTGTGAGTCCAGTTTTAGATTCCGAAGCTTCACTTCAGGTTTAGTGTATCCCTTGGACCTTCTTACTGACGATGAAGCACAGAAATTGCATCCGAATTAAATTCAAAAGGCACAATGGCGACTTAAGTACAAGAGTACTGACACTCTAACTTTCTATGATTTGAACCTCTCCTGTAGTCCAGTTTTAGGTTCTGATGCTTCACTTCGCTTTTACTGTAACCCTTGGACATTCTTATTGACGATAAAACACAGAAATTGCATCTGAATTTTATACAAAGTTCACAATGCCGACTTAAGTACAAGAGGACTGACACTCTGACTTTCTATGATTTGATCCTCCCCTGTGAGTCCAGTTTTAGATTCCGATGCTTCACTACAGGTTTACTGTATACCTTGGACCTTCTTATTGACAATGAAGCACAGAAATTGCATCCGAATTTAATACAAAATGCACAATGCCGACTGAAGTACAAGAGGACTGTCATTCTAACTTTCTATGATTTGAACCTCTCCTGTGAGCTCAGTTATAGATCCGATGCGTCACTTCAGGTTTACTGTATCCCTTGGACATTCTTATTGACGATGAAACACAGAAATTGCATCCGAATTGAATACAAAAGGCACAATGCCGACTTAAGTACAAGGGGACTGACACTCTTACTTTCTATGACTTGAACCTCTCCTGTGAGTCCAGTTTAAAATTCCGAAGCTTCACTTCAGGTTTACTGTATCCCTTGGACCTTCTTATTGACGATGAAGCACAGAAATTGCATCCGAATTTAATACAAAAGGCACAATGCCGACTTAAGTACAAGAGGACTGTCACTCTAACTTTCTATGTTTTGAACCTCTCCTGTGAGTCCAGTTTTAGATTCCGATGCTTCACTTCAGGTTTAGTGTATCCCTTGGACCATCTTATTGACGATGAAACACAGAAATTGCATCCGAATTTAATACAAAAGGCACAATGCCGACTTAAGTACGAGAGGACTGACACTCTAACTTCCTATGATATGAACCTCTCCTGTGAATACAGTTTTAGATTCCGATATTTCACTTCGGGTTTAGTGTATCCCTTGGACCTTCTTATTGACGATGGAACACAGAAATTGCATCTGAATTTAATTCAAAAGGCACAATGCCGACTTAAGTACAAGAGGACTGACACTCTAACTTTCTATGATTTGAACCTCCCCTGTGAGTCCAGTTTTAGATTCCGATACTTCACTTCAAGTTTACTGTATACCTTGGGCCTTCTTATTGACGATGAAGCACAGAAATTGCATCCGAATTTAATACAAAATCCACAATGCCGACTTAAGTACAAGAGGACTGACACTCTAACTTTCTATGATTTGAACCTCTCCTGTGAGTCCGGTTTTAGATTCCGATGCTTCACTTCAGGTTTACTGTTTCCCTTGGACCTTCTTATTGACGATGAAACACAGATATTGCATCCGAATTTAATACAAAAGGCTCAATGCCGACTTAAGTACAAGAGGACTGAAACTCTAACTTTCTATGTTTTGAAGATCTCCTGTGAGTCCAGTTTTAGATTCCGATGCTTCACTTCAGGTTTAGTGTATCCCTTGGACCATCTTATTGACGATGAAACACAGAAATTGCATCCGAATTTAATGCAAAAGGCACAATGCCGACTTAAGTACGAGAGGACTGACACTCTAACTTTCTATGATTTGAACCTCTCCTGTGAATACAGTTTTAGATTCCGATGCTTCACTTCGGGTTTAGTGTATCCCTTGGACCTTCTTATTGACGATGGAACACAGAAATTGCATCTGAAGTTAATTCAAAGGGCACAATGCCGACTTAAGTACAAGAGGACTGACACTCTAACTTTCTATGATTTGAACCTCCCCTGTGAGTCCAGTTTTAGATTCCGATACTTCACTTCAGGTTTACTGTATACCTTGGGCCTTCTTATTGACGATGAAGCACAGAAATTGCATCTGAATTTTATACAAAGGGCACAATGCCGACTTAAGTACAAGAGGACTGACACTCTAACTTTCTATGATTTGAACCTCTCCTGTGAGTCCAGTTTTAGATTCCGATGCTTCACTTCAGGTTTACTGTATCCCTTGGACCTTCTTATTGACGATGAAACACAGATATTGCATCCGAATTTAATACAAAAGGCTCAATGCCGACTTAAGTACAAGAGGACTGAAACTCTAACTTTCTATGTTTTGAACCTCTCCTGTGAGTCCAGTTTTAGATTCCGATGCTTCACTTCAGGTTTAGTGTATCCCTTGGACCATCATATTGACGATGAAACACAGAAATTGCATCCGAATTTAATACAAAAGGTACAATGCCGACTTAAGTACAAGAGGACTGACACTCTATATTTCTATGATTTTTACCTCTCCTGTTAGTCCAGTTTTAGATTCCGATGCTTCACTTCCGGTTTACAGTATACCTTGGACCTTCTTATTGACGATAAAACAAAGAAATAGCATCCGAATTTAATACAAAAAGCACAATGCCGACTAAAGTACAAGAGGACTGACACTCTAACTTTCTATGATTTGAACCTCTCCTGTGAGTCCAGTTTTAGATTCTGTTGCTTCACTTCACTTTTTCTGTAACCCTTGGACCCTCTTATTGACGATGAAACACAGAAATTGCAATACGAATTTAATACAAAATCCACAATGCCAACTTAAGTACAAGAGGACTGACATTCTAACTTTCTATGATTTGAACCTCTCCAGTGAGTCCAGTTTTAGATCCGATGCGTCACTTCAGGTTTACTGTATCCCTTGGACTTTCTTATTGACGATGAAACACAGAAATTGCATCCGAATTTGATACAAAAGACACAATGCCGACTTAAAAACAAGGGGACTAACACTCTTACTTTCTATGACTTGAACCTCTCCTGTGATTCCAGTTTTAGATTCCGATGCTTCACTTCAGGTTTACTGTATACCTTGGACCTTCGTATTGACGATGAGACACAGATATTGCATCCGAATTTAATACAAAAGGCACAAAGCCGACTTATGTACAAGAGGAATGACACTCTAACTTTCTATGATTTGAACCTCTCCTGTTAGTCCAGTTTAGATTCCAATGCTTCACTTCAGGTTTCCTGTATCCCTTGGACCTTCTTATTGACAATGAAACACAGAGGTTGCATCCGAATTTAATACAAAAGGCACAATGCTGACTTAAGTACAAGAGGACTGACACTCTAACTTTCTATGATTTGAACCTCTCCTGTGAGTCCAGTTTTAGATTCCGATGCTTCACCTCAGGTATACTGTATCCCTTGGACCTTCTTATTGACGATGAAACACAGAAATTGCATCCGAATTTAATACAAAAGGTACAATGCCGACTTAAGTACAAGAGGACTGACACTCTAACTTTCTATGAGTTTTACCTCTCCTGTTAGTCCAGTTTTAGATTCCGATACTTCACTTCAGGTTTACTGTAACCCTTGGACCTTCTTGTTGACGATGAAACACAGAAATTGCATCCGATTTAATACAAAAGGCACAATGCCGACTTAAGTACTAGAGGACTGACACTCTAACTTCCTGTGAATTGAACCTCTCATGTGAGTCCAGTTTTAGATTCCGATGCTTCACTTCATGTTTACTGTAACCCTTGGACCTTCTTGTTGACGATGAAACACAGAAATTTTATCCAAATTTAATACAAAATGCACAATGCCGACCTAAGTACAAGTGGACTGACACTCTAACTTTCTATGATTTGAACCTCTCCTGTGAATACAGTTTTAGATTCCGATGCTTCACTTCGGGTTTAGTGTATCCCTTGGACCTTCTTATTGACGATGGAACACAGAAATTGCATCTGAAGTTAATTCAAAAGGCGCAATGCCGACTTAAGTACAAGAGGACTGACACTCTAAATTTCTATGATTTGAACCTCCCCTGTGAGTCCAGTTTTAGATTCCGATACTTCACTTCAGGTTTACTGTATACCTTGGGCCTTCTTATTGACGATGAAGCACAGAAATTGCATCCGAATTTAATACAAAATCCACAATGCCGACTTAAGTACAAGAGGACTGACACTCTAACTTTCTATGATTTGAACCTCTCCTGTGAGTCCAGTTTTAGATTCCGATGCTTCACTTCAGGTTTACTGTATCCCTTGGACCTTCTTATTGACGATGAAACACAGATATTGCATCCGAATTTAATACAAAAGGCTCAATGCCGACTTAAGTACAAGAGGACTGAAACTCTAACTTTCTATGTTTTGAACCTCTCCTGTGAGTCCAGTTTTAGATTCCGATGCTTCACTTCAGGTTTCGTGTATCCCTTGGACCATCATATTGACGATGAAACACAGAAATTGCATCCGAATTTAATACAAAAGGTACAATGCCGACTTAAGTACAAGAGGACTGACACTCTAACTTTCTATGATTTTTACCTCTCCTGTTAGTCCAGTTTTAGATTCCGATGCTTCACTTCAGGTTTACAGTATACCTTGGACCTTCTTATTGACGATAAAACAAAGAAATTGCATCCGAATTTAATACAAAATGCACAATGCCGACTAAAGTACAAGAGGACTGACACTCTAACTTTCTATTATTTGAACCTCTCCTGTGAGTCCAGTTTTAGATTCCGAAGCTTCACGTCAGGTTTAGTGTATCCCTTGGACCTTCTTATTGACGATGAAGCACTGAAATTGCATCCGAATGAAATTCAAACGGCACAATGCCGACTTAAGTACAAGAGAACTGACACTCTAACTTTCTATGATTTGAACCTCTCCTGTGAGTCCAGTTTTAGATTCTGTTGCTTCACTTCACTTTTTCTGTAACCCTTGGACCTTCTTATTGACGATGAAACACAGAAATTGCATCTGAATTTTATACAAAGGGCACAATGCCGACTTAAGTACAAGAGGACTTACACTCTAACTTTCTATGATTTGAACCTCTCCTAAGAGTCCAGTTTTAGATTCCGAAGCTTCACTTCAGGTTTAGTGTATCTTTTGGACCTTCTTATTGACGATGAAGCACAGAAAATGCATCCGAATTAAATTCAAAAGGCACAATGCTGACTTTAGTACAAGAGAACTGACACTCTAACTTTCTATGATTTGAACCTCCCCTGTAAGTCCAGTTTTAGATTCCGATGCTTCACTTCAGGTTTACTGTACACCTTGGACCTTCTTATTGACGATGAAGCACAGAAATTGCAATACGAATTTAATACAAAATCCACAATGCCAACTTAAGTACAAGAGGACTGACATTCTAACTTTCTATGATTTGAACATCTCCTGTTAGTCCAGTTTAGATTCCAATGCTTCACTTCAGGTTTCCTGTATCCCTTGCACCTTCTTATTGACAATGAAACACAGAGGTTGCATCCGAATTTAATACAAAAGGCACAATGCTGACTTAAGTACAAGAGGACTGACACTCTAACTTTCTATGATTTGAACCTCTCCTGTGAGTCCAGTTTTAGATTCCGATGCTTCACCTCAGGTATACTGTATCCCTTGGACCTTCTTATTGACGATGAAACACAGAAATTGCATACGAATTTCATACAAAAGGTACAATGCCGACTTAAGTACAAGAGGACTGACACTCTAACTTTCTATGATTTTTACCTTTCCTGTTAGTCAAGTTTTAGATTCCGATGCTTCACTTCAGGTTTACAGTATACCTTGGACCTTCATATTGACGATAAAACACAGAAATTGCATCTGAATTTAATACAAAAAGCACAATGCCGACTAAAGTACAAGAGGACTGACACTTTAACTTCCTATGATTTGAACCTCTCCTGTGAGTCAAGTTTTTGATTCCAATGCTTCACTTCAGGTTTACTGTATCCCTTGGACCTTCTTATTGACGACGAAACACAGAAATTGCATCCGAATTTATTTAAGAGGCACAATGCCGACTTAAGTACAAGAGGACTGACACTCTAACTTTCTATGATTTGAACCTCTCCTGTGAGTCCAGTTTTAGATTCCGATGCTTCACCTCAGGTCTACTGTATACCTTGGAACTTCTTATTGACGATGAAACACAGAAATTGCATCCGAATTTAATACAAAAGGCACAATGCCGACTTAAGTACGAGAGGACTGACACTCTAACTTCCTATGATTTGAACCTCTCCTGTGAGTCCAGTTTTTGATTCCGATGCTTCACTTCAGGTTTACTGTAACCCTTGGACCTTCTTGTTAACGATGAAACACAAAAATTGCATCCGAATTTAATACAAAAGGCACAATGCCGACTTAAGTACAAGAGGACTGACACTCTAACTTTCTATGATTTGAACCTCCCCTGTGAGTCCAGTTTTAGATTCCGATGCTTCACTACAGGTCTACTGTATACCTTCTAACTTCTTATTGATGATGAAGCACAGAAATTGCATCCGAATTTAATACAAAAGGCTCAATGCCGACTTAAGTACAAGAAGACTGAAACTCTAACTTTCTATAATTTGAACCTCTCCTGTGAGTCAAGTTTTTGATTCCGATGCTTCACTTCAGCTTTACTGTATCACTTGGACCTTCTTATTGACGATGAAACACAGAATTTGCATCCGAATTTATTACAAGAGGCACAATGCCGACTTAAGTACAAGAGGACTGACACTCTAACTTCCTATGATTAGAACCTCTCATGTGAGTCCAGTTTTAGATTCCGATTCTTCACTTCATGTTTACTGTAACCCTTGGACCTTCTTGTCGACGATGAAACACAGAAATTGCATCCGAATGTAATACAAAATGCACAATGCCGACCTAAGTACAAGAGGACTGACACTCCAACTTTCTATGATTTGAACCTCTCCTGTGAATACAGTTTTAGATTCCGATGCTTCACTTCGGGTTTAGTGTATCCCTTGGACCTTCTTATTGACGATGGAACACAGAAATTGCATCTGAATTTAATTCAAAAGGCACAATGCCGACTTAAGTACAAGAGGCCTGACACTCTAACTTTCTATGATTTGAACCTCCCCTGTGAGTCCAGTTTTAGATTCCGATACTTCACTTCAGGTTTACTGTATACCTTGGGCCATCTTATTGGCGATGAAGCACAGAAATTGCATCCGAATTTAATACAAAATCCACAATGCCGACTTAAGTACCAGAGGACTGACACTCTAACTTTCTATGATTTGAACCTCTCCTGTGAGTCCAGTTTCAGATTCCGATGCTTCACTTCAGGTTTACTGTATCCCTTGGACCTTCTTATTGACGATGAAACACAGATATTGCATCCGAATTTAATACAAAAGGCTCAATGCCGACATAAGTACAAGAGGACTGAAACTCTAACTTTCTATGTTTTGAACCTCTCCTGTGAGTCCAGTTTTAGATTCCGATGCTTCACTTCAGGTTTAGTGTATCCCTTGGACCATCATATTGACGATGAAACACAGAAATTGCATCCGAATTTAATACAAAAGGTACAATGTCGACTTAAGTACAAGAGGACTGACACTCTAACTTTCTATGATTTTTACCTCTCCTGCTAGTCCAGTTTTAGGTTCCGATGCTTCACTTCAGGTTTACAGTATACCTTGGACCTTCTTATTGACGATAAAACAAAGAAATTGCATCCGAATTTAATACAAAAAGCACAATGCCGACTAAAGTACAAGAGGACTGACACTCTAACTTTCTATTATTTGAACCTCTCCTGTGAGTTCAGTTTTAGATTCCGAAGCTTCACTTCAGGTTTAGTGTATCCCTTGGACCTTCTTATTGACGATGAAGCACAGAAATTGCATCCGAATGAAATTCAAACGGCACAATGCCGACTTAAGTACAAGAGAACTGACACTCTAACTTTCTATGATTTGAACCACTCCTGTGAGTCCAGTTTTAGATTCTGTTGCTTCACTTCACTTTTACTGTAACCCTTGGACCTACTTATTGACGATGAAACACAGAAATTGCATCTGAATTTTATACAAAGGGCACAATGCCGACTTAAGTACAAAAGGACTGACACTCTAACTTTCTATGATTGGAACCTCTCCTGAGAGTCCAGTTTTAGATTCTGAAGCTTCACTTCAGGTTTAGTGTATCCCTTGGACCTTCTTATTGACGATGAAGCACAGAAATTGCATCCGAATTAAATTCAAAAGGCACAATGCCGACTTAAGTACAAGAAAACTGACACTCTAACTTTCTATGATTTGAACCTCCCCTGTAAGTCCAGTTTTAGATTCCGATGCTTCACTTCAGGTTTACTGTACACCTTGGACCTTCTTATTGACGATGAAACACAGAAATTGCATCCGAATTTAATACAAAATCCACAATGCCGACTTAAGTACAAGAGGACTGACATTCTAACTTTCTATGATTTGAACCTCTCCTGTGAGTCCAGTTTTAGATCCGATGCGTCACTTCAGGTTTACTGTATCCCTTGGACCTTCTTATTAACGATGAAACACAGAAATTGCATCCGAATTTGATACAAAAGACACAATGACGACTTAAAAACAAGGGGACTAACACTCTTACTTTCTATGACTTGAACCTCTCCTGTGAGTCCAGTTTTAGATTCCGATGCTTCACTTCAGGTTTACTGTATTCCTTGGACCTTCTTATTGACGATGAAGCACAGAAATTGCATCCGAATTTAATACAAAAGGCACAATGCCGACTTAACTACAAGAGGACTGACACTCTAACTTACTACGATTTGAACCTCTCCTGTGAGTCAAGTTTTTGATTCCGATGCTTCACTTCAGGTTTAGTGTATACCTTGGACCTTCTTATTGACGATGAAACACAGAAATTGCATCCGAATTTAATACAAAAGGTACAATGCCGACTTAAGTACAAGAGGACTGACACTCTAACTTTCTATGATTTGAACCTCTCCTGTGAGCCCAGTTTTGGATTCCGATGCTGCACTTCATGTTTACTGTATCCCTTGGACCTTCTTATTGACGATCAAACACAGAAATTGCAACCCAATTTAATACAAAAGGCACAATGCCGACTTAAGTACAAGAGGACTGACACTCTAACTTTCTATGATTTAAACCTCCCCTGTGAGTCCAGTTTTAGATTCTGATGCTTCACTTCAGGTTTACTGTATACCTTGGACCTTCTTATTGACGATGAAGCACAGAAATTGCATCCGAATTTAATACAAATGGCACAATGCCGACTTATGTACAAGAGAAATGACACTCTAACTTTCTATGATTTGAACCTCTCCTGTGAGTCCAGTTTCAGATTCCGATGCTTCACTTCAGGTTTACTGTAACCCTTGGACCTTCTTATTGACGAGGAAACACAGAAATAGCATTCGAATTTAATACAAAACTCACAATGCCGCCTTAAGTACAAGATGACTGTCACTCTAACTTTCTATGATTTGAACCTCTCCTGTGAGTCCAGTTTTAGATTCCGAAGCTTCACTTCAGGTTTAGTGTAACCCTTGGAAATTCTTATTGACGATGAAACAAAGAAATTGCATCCGAATTTAATAAAAAAGGTACAATGCCGACTTAAGTACAAGAGGACTGACACTCCAACTTTCTATGTATTGAACCTCTCCTGTGAGTCCAGTTTCAGATTCCGATGCTTCACTTCAGGTTTACTGTAACCCTTGGACCTTCTTATTGACGATGAAACATAGAAATTGCATTCGAATTTAATACAAAAGGCACAATGCCGACTTAAGTACAAGATGACTGACATTCTAATTTTCTATGACTTGAACCTCTCCTGTGAGTCCAGTTTTAGATTCCGATGCTTCACTTCAGGTTTACTGTATACCTTGGACCTTCGTATTGACGATGAGACACAGATATTGCATCCGAATTTAATACAAAAGGCACAAAGCCGACTTATGTACAAGAGGAATGACACTCTAACTTTCTATTATTTGAACCTCTCCTGTGTGTCCAGTTTCAGATTCCGATGCTTCACTTCAGGTTTCCTGTATCCCTTGGACCTTCTTATTGACGATGAAACACAGAGGTTGCATCCGAATTCAATAAAAAACACACGATGCCGACTTAAGTACAAGAGGACTGTCACTCTAACTTTCTATGATGTGAACCTCTCCTGTGAGTCCAATTTTTGATTCCGATGCTTAACTTCAAGTTTACTGTATCCCTTGGACCTTCTTACTGACGATGAAGCACAGTAATTGCATCCGAATTTATTACAAAAGGCACAATGCCGTCTTAAGTACAAGTGGACTGACTCTCAAACTTTCTATGATTTGAACCTCCCCTATGAGCCCAGTTTTTGATTCCGATGCTTCACTTCAGGTTTACTGTATCACTTGGACGTTCTTATTGACGATGAAACACAGAAATGGCATCCGAAATTAATACATAAGGCACAATGCCGACTTAAGTACAAGAGGACTGACACTCTAACTTTCTATGATTTGAACCTCTCCTGTGAGTCCGGTTTTAGATTCCGATGCATCACTTCAGGTTTACTGTATACCTTGGACCTTCTTATTGACGATGCAGCACAGAAATTGCATCCGAATTTAATACTAAAGGCACAATGCCGACTTAAGTACAAGAGGACTGACACGCTAACTTCCTATGAATTGAACCTCTATTGTTTGTCCTGTTTTAGTTTCCGATGCTTCACTTCAGGTTTACTGTAACACTTGGACCTTCTTATTGACGATGAAACACAGAAATTGCATCCGAATTTATTACAAGAGGCACAATGCCGACTTAAGTACAAGAGGACTGACACTCTAACTTACTATGATTTGAACCTCTCCTGTGAGTCCAGTTTTAGATTACGATGCTTCACCTCAGTTCTACTGTATACCTAGGAACTTCTTATTGACGATGAAACACAGAAATTGCATCCGAATTTAATACAAAAGGCACAATGCCGACTTCAGTACAAGAGGACTGACACTCTAACGTCCTATGATTTGAACCTCTCCTGTGAGTCCAGTTTTTGATTCCGATGCTTCACTTCAGGTTTACTGTAACCCTTGGACCTTCTTGTTGACGATGAAACACAGAAATTGCATCCGAATTTAATACAAAATGCACAATGCCGACTTAAGTACAAGAGGACTGACACTCTAACTTTATATGATTTGAACCTCTCCTGTGATTACAGTTTTAGATTCCGATGCTTCACTTTGGGTTTAGTGTATCCCTTGGACCTTCTTATTGACGATGGAACACAGAAATTGCATCTGAATTTTATTCAAAAGGCACAATGCCGACTTAAGTACAAGAGGACTGACACTCTAACTTTCTATGATTTGAACCTCTCCTGTGAGCCCAGTTTTAGATTCCGATGCTTCACTTCAGGTTTACTGTATACCTTGGACCTTCTTATTGTCGATAAAACACAGAAATTGCATCCGAATTTAGTACAAAAAGCACAATGCCGACTAAAGTACAAGAGGACTGACACTCTAACTTTCTATGATTTGAACATCTCCTGTGAGTCCAGTTTTAAATACAGAAGCTTCACTTCAGGTTTGGTGTATCCCTTGGACCTTCTTATTGACGATGAAGCACAGAAATTGCATCCGAATTAAATTCAAGAGGCACAATGCCGACTAAAGTACAAGAGGACTGACACTCTAACTTTCTATGATTTGAACCTCTCCTGTGAGTCCAGTTTTAGATTCCGAAGCTTCACTTCAGGTTTAGTGTATCCCTTGGACCTTCTTACTGACGATGAAGCACAGAAATTGCATCCGAATTAAATCCAAAAGGCACAATGGCGACTTAAGTACAAGAGTACTGACACTCTAACTTTCTATGATTTGAACCTCTCCTGTAGTCCAGTTTTAGGTTCTGATGCTTCACTTCGCTTTTACTGTAACCCTTGGACCTTCTTATTGACGATAAAACACAGAAATTGCATCTGAATTTTATACAAAGGTCACAATGCCGACTTAAGTACAAGAGGACTGACACTCTGACTTTCTATGATTTGAACCTCCCCTGTGAGTCCAGTTTTAGATTCCGGTGCTTCACTACAGGTTTACTGTATACCTTGGACCTTCTTATTGACAATGAAGCACAGAAATTGCATCCGAATTTAATACAAAATGCACAATGCCGACTGAAGTACAAGAGGACTGTCATTCTAACTTTCTATGATTTGAACCTCTCCTGTGAGCTCAGTTATAGATCCGATGCGTCACTTCAGGTTTACTGTATCCCTTGGACATTCTTATTGACGATGAAACACAGAAATTGCATCCGAATTGAATACAAAAGGCACAATGCCGACTTAAGTACAAGGGGACTGACACTCTTACTTTCTATGACTTGAACCTCTCCTGTGAGTCCAGTTTAAAATTCCGAAGCTTCACTTCAGGTTTACTGTATCCCTTGGACCTTCTTATTGACGATGAAGCACAGAAATTGCATCCGAATTTAATACAAAAGGCACAATGCCGACTTAAGTACAAGAGGACTGACACTCTAACTTTCTATGTTTTGAACCTCTCCTGTGAGTCCAGTTTTAGATTCCGATGCTTCACTTCAGGTTTAGTGTATCCGTTGGACCATCTTATTGACGATGAAACACAGAAATTGCATCCGAATTTAATACAAAAGGCACAATGCCGACTTAAGTACGAGAGGACTGACACTCTAACTTCCTATGATTTGAACCTCTCCTGTGAATACAGTTTTAGATTCCGATATTTCACTTCGGGTTTAGTGTATCCCTTGGACCTTCTTATTGACGATGGAAGACAGAAATTGCATCTGAATTTAATTCAAAAGGCACAATGCCGACTTAAGTACAAGAGGACTGACACTCTAACTTTCTATGATTTGAACCTCCCCTGTGAGTCCAGTTTTAGATTCCGATACTTCACTTCAAGTTTACTGTATACCTTGGGCCTTCTTATTGACGATGAAGCACAGAAATTGCATCCGAATTTAATACAAAATCCACAATGCCGACTTAAGTACAAGAGGACTGACACTCTAACTTTCTATGATTTGAACCTCTCCTGTGAGTCCGGTTTTAGATTCCGATGCTTCACTTCAGGTTCACTGTTTCCCTTGGACCTTCTTATTGACGATGAAACACAGATATTGCATCCGAATTTAATACAAAAGGCTCAATGCCGACTTAAGTACAAGAGGACTGAAACTCTAACTTTCTATGTTTTGAACCTCTCCTGTGAGTCCAGTTTTAGATTCCGATGCTTCACTTCAGGTTTAGTGTATCCCTTGGACCATCTTATTGACGATGAAACACAGAAATTGCATCCGAATTTAATACAAAAGGCACAATGCCGACTTAAGTACGAGAGGACTGACACTCTAACTTTCTATGATTTGAACCTCTCCTGTGAATACAGTTTTAGATTCCGATGCTTCACTTCGGGTTTAGTGTATCCCTTGGACCTTCTTATTGACGATGGAACACAGAAATTGCATCTGAAGTTAATTCAAAAGGCACAATGCCGACATAAGTACAAGAGGACTGACACTCTAACTTTCTTTGATTTGAACCTCCCCTGTGAGTCCAGTTTTAGATTCCGATACTTCACTTCAGGTTTACTGTATACCTTGGGCCTTCTTATTGACGATGAAGCACAGAAATTGCATCTGAATTTTATACAAAGGGCACAATGCCGACTTAAGTACAAGAGGACTGACACTCTAACTTACTATGATTTGAACCTCTCCTGTGAGTCCAGTTTTAGATTCCGATGCTTCACTTCAGGTTTACTGTATACCTTGGACCTTCGTATTGACGATGAGACACAGATATTGCATCCGAATTTAATACAAAAGGCACAAAGCCGACTTATGTACAAGAGGAATGACACTCTAACTTTCTATGATTTGAACCTCTCCTGTTAGTCCAGTTTAGATTCCAATGCTTCACTTCAGGTTTCCTGTATCCCTTGGACCTTCTTATTGACAATGAAACACAGAGGTTGCATCCGAATTTAATACAAAAGGCACAATGCTGACTCAAGTACAAGAGGACTGACACTCTAACTTTCTATGATTTGAACCTCTCCTGTGAGTCCAGTTTTAGATTCCGATGCTTCACCTCAGGTATACTGTATCCCTTGGACCTTCTTATTGACGATGAAACACAGAAATTGCATCCGAATTTAATACAAAAGGTACAATGCCGACTTAAGTACAAGAGGACTGACACTCTAACTTTCTATGAGTTTTACCTCTCCTGTTAGTCCAGTTTTAGATTCCGATGCTTCACTTCAGGTTTACTGTAACCCTTGGACCTTCTTGTTGACGATGAAACACAGAAATTGCATCCGATTTAATACAAAAGGCACAATGCCGACTTAAGTACTAGAGGACTGACACTCTAACTTCCTATGAATTGAACCTCTCATGTGAGTCCAGTTTTAGATTCCGATGCTTCACTTCATGTTTACTGTAACCCTTGGACCTTCTTGTTGACGATGAAACACAGAAATTGCATCCAAATTTAATAAAAAATGCACAATGCCGACCTAAGTACAAGTGGACTGACACTCTAACTTTCTATGATTTGAACCTCTCCTGTGAATACAGTTTTAGATTCCGATGCTTCACTTCGGGTTTAGTGTATCCCTTGGACCTTCTTATTGACGATGGAACACAGTAATTGCATCTGAAGTTAATTCAAAAGGCACAATGCCGACTTAAGTACAAGAGGACTGACACTCTAAATTTCTATGATTTGAACCTCCCCTGTGAGTCCAGTTTTAGATTCCGATTCTTCTCTTCAGGTTTACTGTATACCTTGGGCCTTCTTATTGACGATGAAGCACAGAAATTGCATCCGAATTTAATACAAAATCCACAATGCCGACTTAAGTACAAGAGGACTGACACTCTAACTTTCTATGATTTGAACCTCTCCTGTGAGTCCAGTTTTAGATTCCGATGCTTCACTTCAGGTTTACTGTATCCCTTGGACCTTCTTATTGACGATGAAACACAGATATTGCATCCGAATTTAATACAAAAGGCTCAATGCCGACTTAAGTACAAGAGGACTGAAACTCTAACTTTCTATGTTTTGAACCTCTCCAGTGAGTCCAGTTTTAGATTCCGGTGCTTCACTTCAGGTTTAGTGTATCCCTTGGACCATCATATTGACGATGAAACACAGAAATTGCATCCGAATTTAATACAAAAGGTACAATGCCGACTTAAGTACAAGAGGACTGACACTCTAACTTTCTATGATTTTTACCTCTCCTGTTAGTCCAGTTTTAGATTCCGATGCTTCACTTCAGGTTTACAGTATACCTTGGACCTTCTTATTGACGATAAAACAAAGAAATTGCATCCGAATTTAATACAAAAAGCACAATGCCGACTAAAGTACAAGAGGACTGACACTCTAACTTTCTATGATTTGAACCTCTCCTGTGAGTCCAGTTTTAGATTCCGATGCTTCACCTCAGGTCTACTGTATACCTTGGAACTTCTTATTGACGATGAAACACAGAAATTGCATCCGAATTTAATACAAAAGGCACAATGCCGACTTAAGTACGAGAGGACTGACACTCTAACTTCCTATGATTTGAACCTCTCCTGTGAGTCCAGTTTTTGATTCCGATGCTTCACTTCAGGTTTACTGTAACCCTTGGACCTTCTTGTTGACGATGAAACACAGAAATTGCATCCGAATTTAATACAAAAGGCACAATGCCGACTTAAGTACAAGAGGACTGACACTCTAACTTTCTATGATTTGAACCTCCCCTGTGAGTCCAGTTTTAGATTCCGATGCTTCACTACAGGTCTACTGTATACCTTGTAACTTCTTATTGATGATGAAGCACAGAAATTGCATCCGAATTTAATACAAAAGGCTCAATGCCGACTTAAGTACAAGAAGACTGAAACTCTAACTTTCTATAATTTGAACCTCTCCTGTGAGTCAAGTTTTTGACTCCGATGCTTCACTTCAGCTTTACTGTATCACTTGGACCTTCTTATTGACGATGAAACACAGAATTTGCATCCGAATTTATTACAAGAGGCACAATGCCGACTTAAGTACAAGAGGACTGACACTCTAACTTCCTATGATTAGAACCTCTCATGTGAGTCCAGTTTTAGATTCCGATGCTTCACTTCATGTTTACTGTAACCCTTGGACCTTCTTGTCGACGATGAAACACAGAAATTGCATCCGAATGTAATACAAAATGCACAATGCCGACCTAAGTACAAGAGGACTGACACTCCAACTTTCTATGATTTGAACCTCTCCTGTGAATACAGTTTTAGATTCCGATGCTTCACTTCGGGTTTAGTGTATCCCTTGGACCTTCTTATTGACGATGGAACACAGAAATTGCATCTGAATTTAATTCAAAAGGCACAATGCCGACTTAAGTACAAGAGGCCTGACACTCTAACTTTCTATGATTTGAACCTCCCCTGTGAGTCCAGTTTTAGATTCCGATACTTCACTTCAGGTTTACTGTATACCTTGGGCCATCTTATTGACGATGAAGCACAGAAATTGCATCCGAATTTAATACAAAATCCACAATGCCGACTTAAGTACCAGAGGACTGACACTCTAACTTTCTATGATTTGAACCTCTCCTGTGAGTCCAGTTTCAGATTCCGATGCTTCACTTCAGGTTTACTGTATCCCTTGGACGTTCTTATTGACGATGAAACACAGATATTGCATCCGAATTTAATACAAAAGGCTCAATGCCGACTTAAGAACAAGAGGACTGAAACTCTAACTTTCTATGTTTTGAACCTCTCCTGTGAGTCCAGTTTTAGATTCCGAAGCTTCACTTCAGGTTTAGTGTATCCCTTGGACCTTCTTATTGACGATGAAGCACAGAAATTGCATCCGAATGAAATTCAAACGGCACAATGCCGACTTAAGTACAAGAGAACTGACACTCTAACTTTCTATGATTTGAACCACTCCTGTGAGTCCAGTTTTAGATTCTGTTGCTTCACTTCACTTTTACTGTAACCCTTGGACCTACTTATTGACGATGAAACACAGAAATTGCATATGAATTTTATACAAAGGGCACAATGCCGACTTAAGTACAAGAGGACTGACACTCTAACTTTCTATGATTTGAACCTCTCCTGAGAGTCCAGTTTTAGATTCCGAAGCTTCACTTCAGGTTTAGTGTATCCCTTGGACCTTCTTATTGACGATGAAGCACAGAAATTGCATCCGAATTAAATTCAAAAGGCACAATGCCGACTTAAGTACAAGAAAACTGACACTCTAACTTTCTATGATTTGAACCTCCCTGTAAGTCCAGTTTTAGATTCCGATGCTTCACTTCAGGTTTACTGTACACCTTGGACCTTCTTATTGACGATGAAGCACAGAAATTGCATCCGAATTTAATACAAAATCCACAATGCCGACTTAAGTACAAGAGGACTGACATTCTAACTTTCTATGATTTGAACCTCTCCTGTGAGTTCAGTTTTAGATCCGATGCGTCACTTCAGGTTTACTGTATCCCTTGGACCTTCTTATTAACGATGAAACACAGAAATTGCATCCGAATTTGATACAAAAGACACAATGACGACTTAAAAACAAGGGGACTGACACTCTTACTTTCTATGACTTGAACCTCTCCTGTGAGTCCAGTTTTAGATTCCGATGCTTCACTTCAGGTTTACTGTATACCTTGGAACTTCGTATTGACGATGAGACACAGATATTGCATCCGAATTTAATCCAAAAGGCACAAAGCCGACTTATGTACAAGAGGAATGACACTCTAACTTTCTATGATTTCAACCTCTCCTGTTAGTCCAGTTTAGATTCCAATGCTTGACTTCAGGTTTCCTGTATCACTTGGACCTTCTTATTGACAATGAAACACAGAGGTTGCATCCGAATTTAATACAAAAGGCTCAATGCCGACTTAAGTACAAGAGGACTGAAACTCTAACTTTCTATAATTTGAACCTCTCCTGTAAGTCAAATTTTTGATTCCGATGCTTCACTTCAGCTTTACTGTATCCCTTGGACCTTCTTATTGACGATGAAACACAGAATTTGCATCTGAATTTATTACAAGAGGCACAATGCCGACTTAAGTACAAGAGGACTGACACTCTAACTTCCTATGATTAGAACCTCTCATGTGAGTCCAGTTTTAGATTCCGATGCTTCACTTCATGTTTACTGTAACCCTTGGACCTTCTTGTTGACGATGAAACACAGAAATTGCATCCGAATTTAATACAAAATGCACAATGCCGACCTAAGTACAAGAGGACTGACACTCTAACTTTCTATGATTTGAACCTCTCCTGTGAATACAGTTTTAGATTCCAATGCTTCACTTCGGGTTTAGTGTATCCCTTGGACCTTCTTATTGACGATGGAACACAGAAATTGCATCTGAATTTAAATCAAAAGGCACAATGCCGACTTAAGTACAAGAGGACTGACACTCTAACTTTCTATGATTTGAACCTCCCCTGTGAGTCCAGTTTTAGATTCCGATACTTCACTTCAGGTTTACTGTATACCTTGGGCCATCTTATTGACGATGAAGCACAGAAATTGCATCCGAATTTAATACAAAATCCACAATGCCGACTTAAGTACAAGAGGACTGACACTCCAACTTTCTATGATTTGAATCTCTCCTGTGAGTCCAGTTTTAGATTCCGATGCTTCACTTCAGGTTTACTGTATCCCTTGGATCTTCTTATTGACGATGAAACACAGATATTGCATCCGAATTAAATACAAAAGGCTCAATGCCGACTTAAGTACAAGAGGACTGAAACTCTAACTTTCTATGTTTTGAACCTCTCCTGTGAGTCCAGTTTTAGATTCCGATGCTTCACTTTGGGTTTAGTGTATCCCTTGGACCTTCTTATTGACGATGGAACACAGAAATTGCATCTGAATTTTATTCAAAAGGCACAATGCCGACTTAAGTACAAGAGGACTGACACTCTAATTTTCTATGATTTGAACCTCTCCTGTGAGCCCAGTTTTAGATTCAGATGCTTCACTTCAGGTTTACTGTATACCTTGGACCTTCTTATTGTCGATAAAACACAGAAATTGCATCCGAATTTAGTACAAAAAGCACAATGCCGACTAAAGTACAAGAGGACTGACACTCTAACTTTCTATGATTTGAACATCTCCTGTGAGTCCAGTTTTAGATTCAGAAGCTTCACTTCAGGTTTAGTGTATCCCTTGGACCTTCTTATTGACGATGAAGCACAGAAATTGCATCCGAATTAAATTCAAAAGGCACAATGCCGACTAAAGTACAAGAGGACTGACACTCTAACTTTCTGTGATTTGAACCTCTCCTGTGAGTCCAGTTTTAGATTCCGAAGCTTCACTTCAGGTTTAGTGTATCCCTTGGACCTTCTTATTGACGATGAAGCACAGAAATTGCATCCGAATTAAATTCAAAAGGCACATTGGCGACTTAAGTACAAGAGAACTGACACTCTAACTTTCTATGATTTGAACCTCTCCTGTGAGTCCAGTTTTAGATTCTGATGCTTCACTTCACTTTTACTGTAACCCTTGGACCTTCTTATTGACGATAAAACACAGAAATTGCATCTGAATTTTATACAAAGGGCACAATGCCGACTTAAGTACAAGAGGACTGACACTCTGACTTTCTATGATTTGAACCTCCCCTGTGAGTCCAGTTTTAGATTCCGATGCTTCACTACAGGTTTACTGTATACCTTGGACCTTCTTATTGACAATGAAGCACAGAAATTGCATCCGAATTTAATACAAAATGCACAATGCCGACTTAAGTACAAGTGGACTGTCATTCTAACTTTCTATGATTTGAATCTCTCCTGTGAGCCCAGTTATAGATCCGATGCGTCACTTCAGGTTTACTGTATCCCTTGGACCTTCTTATTGACGATGAAACACAGAAATTGTATCCGAATTTGATACAAAAGACACAATGCCGACTTAAAAACAAGGGGACTAACACTCTTACTTTCTATGACTTGAACCTCTCCTGTGAGTCCAGTTTTAGATTCCGATGCTTCACTTCAGGTTTACTGTATACCTTGGACCATCATATTGACGATGAAACACAGAAATTGCATCCGAATTTAGTACAAAAGGTACAATGTCGACTTAAGTACAAGAGGACTGACACTCTAACTTTCTATGATTTTTACCTCTCCTGTTAGTCCAGTTTTAGATTCCGATGCTTCACTTCAGGTTTACAGTATACCTTGGACCTTCTTATTGACGATAAAACAAAGAAATTGCATCCGAATTTAATACAAAAAGCACAATGCCGACTTAAGTACAAGAGGACTGACACTCTAACTTTCTATTATTTGAACCTCTCCTGTGAGATCAGTTTTAGATTCCTAAGCTTCACTTCAGGTTTAGTGTATCCCTTGGACCTTCTTATTGACGATGAAGCACAGAAATTGCATCCGAATGAAATTCAAACGGCACAATGCCGACTTAAGTACAAGAGAACTGACACTCTAACTTTCTATGATTTGAACCTCTCCTGTGAGTCCAGTTTTAGATTCTGTTGCTTCACTTCACTTTTACTGTAACCCTTGGACCTACTTACTGACGATGAAACACAGAAATTGCATCTGAATTTTATACAAAGGGCACAATGCCGACTTAAGTACAAGAGGACTGACACTCTAACTTTCTATGATTTGAACCTCTCCTGAGAGTCCAGTTTTAGATTCCGAAGCTTCACTTCAGGTTTAGTGTATCCCTTGGACCTTCTTATTGACGATGAAGCACAGAAATTGCATCCGAATTAAATTCAAAAGGCACAATGCCGACTTAAGTACAAGAAAACTGACACTCTAACTTTCTATGATTTGAACCTCCCCTGTGAGTCCAGTTTTAGATTCCGATGCTTCACTTCAGGTTTACTGTACACCTTGGACCTTCTTATTGACGATGAAGCACAGAAATTGCATCCGAATTTAATACAAAATCCACAATGCCGACTTAAGTACAAGAGGACTGACATTCTAACTTCCTATGATTTGAACCTCTCCTGTTAGTCCAGTTTTAGATCCGATGCGTCACGTCAGGTTTACTGTATCCCTTGGACCTTCTTATTCACGATGAAACACAGAAATTGCATCCGAATTTGATACAAAAGACACAATACCGACTTAAAAACAAGGGGACTAACACTCTTACTTTCTATGACTTGAACCTCTCCTGTGAGTCCAGTTTTAGATTCCGATGCTTCACTTCAGGTTTACTGTATACCTTGGAACTTCGTATTGACGATGAGACACAGATACTGCATCCGAATTTAATACAAAAGGCACAAAGCCGACTTATGTACAAGAGGAATGACACTCTAACTTTCTATGATTTCAACCTCTCCTGTTAGTCCAGTTTAGATTCCAATGCTTCACTTCAGGTTTCCTGTATCACTTGGACCTTCTTATTGACAATGAACCACAGAATTTGCATCCGAATTTATTACAAGAGGCACAATGCCGACTTAAGTACAAGAGGACTGACACTCTAACTTCCTATGATTAGAACCTCTCATGTGAGTCCAGTTTTAGATTCCGATGCTTCACTTCATGTTTACTGTAACCCTTGGACCTTCTTGTTGACGATGAAACACAGAAATTGCATCCGAATTTAATACAAAATGCACAATGCCGACCTAAGTACAAGAGGACTGACACTCTAACTTTCTATGATTTGAACCTCTCCTGTGAATACAGTTTTAGATTCCAATGCTTCACTTTGTGTTTAGTGTATCCCTTGGACCTTCTTATTGACGATGGAACACAGAAATTGCATCTGAATTTAATTCAAAAGGCACAATGCCGACTTAAGTACAAGAGGACTGACACTCTAACTTTCTGTGATTTGAACCTCCCCTGTGAGTCCAGTTTTAGATTCCGATACTTCACTTCAGGTTTACTGTATACCTTGGGCCATCTTATTGACGATGAAGCACAGAAATTGCATCCGAATTTAATACAAAATCCACAATGCCGACTTAAGTACAAGAGGACTGACACTCCAACTTTCTATGATTTGAACCTCTCCTGTGAGTCCAGTTTTAGATTCCGATGCTTCACTTCAGGTTTACTGTATCCCTTGGATCTTCTTATTGACGATGAAACACAGATATTGCATCCGAATTTAATACAAAAGGCTCAATGCCGACTTAAGTACATGAGGACTGAAACTCTAACTTTCTATGTTTTGAACCTCTCCTGTGAGTCAAGTTTTAGATTCCGATGCTTCACTTCAGGTTTACTGTATCCCTTGGATCTTCTTATTGACGATGAAACACAGATATTGCATCCGAATTTATTACAAGAGGCACAATGCCGACTTAAGTACAAGAGGACTGACACTCTAACTTTCTATGATTTGAACCTCTCCTGTGAGTCCAGTTTTAGATTACGATGCTTCACCTCAGGTCTACTGTATACCTAGGAACTTCTTATTGACGATGAAACACAGAAATTGCATCCGAATTTAATACAAAAGGCACAATGCCGACTTAAGTACAAGAGGACTGACACTCTAACGTCCTATGATTTGAACCTCTCCTGTGAGTCCAGTTTTTGATTCCGATGCTTCACTTCAGGTTTACTGTAACCCTTGGACCTTCTTGTTGACGATGAAACACAGAAATTGCATCCGAATTTAATACAAAATGCACAATGCCGACTTAAGTACAAGAGGACTGACGCTCTAACTTTATATGATTTGAACCTCTCCTGTGAATACATTTTTAGATTCCGATGCTTCACTTTGGGTTTAGTGTATCCCTTGGACCTTCTTATTGACGATGGAACACAGAAATTGCATCTGAATTTTATTCAAAAGGCACAATGCCGACTTAAGTACAAGAGGACTGACACTCTAACTTTCTATGATTTGAACCTCTCCTGTGAGCCCAGTTTTAGATTCAGATGCTTCACTTCAGGTTCACTGTATACCTTGGACCTTCTTATTGTCGATAAAACACAGAAATTGCATCCGAATTTAGTACAAAAAGCACAATGCCGACTAAAGTACAAGAGGACTGACACTCTAACTTTCTATGATTTGAACATCTCCTGTGAGTCCAGTTTTAGATTCAGAAGCTTCACTTCAGGTTTAGTGTATCCCTTGGACCTTCTTATTGACGATGAAGCGCAGAAATTGCATCCGAATTAAATTCAAAAAGCACAATGCCGACTAAAGTACAAGAGGACTGACACTCTAACTTTCTATGATTTGAACCTCTCCTGTGAGCCCAGTTATAGATCCGATGCGTCACTTCAGGTTTACTGTATCCCTTGGACATTCTTATTGACGATGAAACACAGAAATTGCATCCGAATGTAATACAAAAGGCACAATGCCGACTTAGGTACAAGAGGACTGACACTCTAACTTTCTATGATTAGAACCTCGTCTGTGAGTCCAGTTTTAGGTTCCGATGCTTCACTTCATGTTTACTGTAACCCTTGGACCTTCTTGTTGACGATGAAACACAGAAATTGCATCCGAATTTAATACAAAATGCACAATGCCGACCTAAGTACAAGAGGACTGACACTCTAACTTTCTATGATTTGAACCTCTCCTGTGAATACAGTTTTAGATTCCGATATTTCACTTCGGGTTTAGTGTATCCCTTGGACCTTCTTATTGACGATGGAACACAGAAATTGCATCTGAATTTAATTCAAAAGGCACAATGCCGACTTAAGTACAAGAGGACTGAAACTCTAACTTTCAATTTTTGAACCTCTCCTGTGAGTCCAGTTTTAGATTCCGATACTTCACTTCAGGTTTAGTGTATCCCTTGGACCATCTTATTGACGATGAAACACAGATATTGCATCCGAATTTAATACAAAAGGCACAAAGCCGACTTATGTACAAGAGGAATGACACTCTAACTTTCTATGATTTGAACCTCTCCTGTTAGTCCATTTTAGATTCCAATGCTTCACTTCAGGTTTAGTGTATCCCTTGGACCTTCTTATTGACGATGAAGCACAGAAATCGCATCCGAATGAAATTCAAACGGCACATCGCCGACTTAAGTACAAGAGAACTGGCACTCTAACTTTCTATGATTTGAACCTCTCCTGTGAGTCCAGTTTTAGATTCTGTTGCTTCACTTCAGTTTTACTGTAACCCTTGGACCTTCTTATTGACGATGAAACACAGAAATTGCATCTGAATTTTATACAAAGGGCACAATGCCGACTTAAGTACAAGAGGACTTACACTCTAACTGTCTATGATTTGAACCTCTCCTGAGAGTCCAGTTTTAGATTCCGAAGCTACACTTCAGGTTTAGTGTATCCCTTGGACCTTCTTATTGACGATGAAGCACAGAGATTGCATCCGAATTAAATTCAAAAGGCACAATGCCGACTTAAGTACAAGAGAACTGACACTCTAACTTTCTATGATTTGAACCTCCCCTGTATGTCCAGTTTTAGATTCCGATGCTTCACTTCATGTTTACTGTACACCTTGGACCTTCTTATTGACGATGAAGCACAGAAATTGCATCCGAATTTAATACAAAAGGCACAAAGCCGACTTATGTACAAGAGGAATGACACTCTAACTTTCTATGATTTGAACCTCTCCTGTTAGTCCAGTTTAGATTCCAATGCTTCACTTCAGGTTTCCTGTATCCCTTGGACCTTCTTATTGACAATGAAACACAGAGGTTGCATCCGAATTTAATACAAAAGGCACAGTGCTGACTTAAGTACAAGAGGACTGACACTCTAACTTTCTATGATTTGAACCTCTCCTGTGAGTCCAGTTTTAGATTCCGATGCTTCACCTCAGGTATACTGTATACCTTGGACCTTCTTATTGACGATGAAACACAGAAATTGCATCCGAATTTAATACAAAAGGTACAATGCCGACTTAAGTACAAGAGGACTGACACTCTAACTTTCTATGATTTTTACCTCTCCTGTTAGTCCAGTTTTAGATTCCGATGCTTCACTTCAGGTTTACAGTATACCTTGGACCTTCATATTGACGATAAAACACAGAAATTGCATCCGAATTTAATACAAAAGGCACAATGCTGACTAAAGTACAAGAGGACTGACACTCTAACTTTCTATTATTTGAACCTCTCCTGTGAGTCCAGTTTTAGATTCCGAAGCTTCACTTCAGGTTTAGTGTATCCCTTGGACCTTCTTATTGACGATGAAGCACAGAAATCGCATCCGAATGAAATTCAAACGGCACATCGCCGACTTAAGTACAAGAGAACTGGCACTCTAACTTTCTATGATTTGAACCTCTCCTGTGAGTCCAGTTTTAGATTCTGTTGCTTCACTTCACTTTTACTGTAACCCTTGGACCTTCTTATTGACGATGAAACACAGAAATTGCATCTGAATTTTATACAAAGGGCACAATGCCGACTTAAGTACAAGAGGACTTACACTCTAACTGTCTATGATTTGAACCTCTCCTGAGAGTCCAGTTTTAGATTTTGAAGCTTCACTTCAGGTTTAGTGTATCCCTTGGACCTTCTTATTGACGATGTAGCACAGAAATTGCATCCGAATTAAATTCAAAAGGCACAATGCCGACTTAAGTACAAGAAAACTGACACTCTAACTTTCTATGATTTGAACCTCCCCTGTGAGTCCAGTTTTAGATTCCGATGCTTCACTTCAGGTTTACTGTACACCTTGGACCTTCTTATTGACGATGAAGCACAGAAATTGCATCCGAATTTAATACAAAATTAACAATGCCGACTTAAGTACAAGAGGACTGACATTCTAACTTCCTATGATTTGAACCTCTCCTGCTAGTCCAGTTTTAGATCCGATGCGTCACGTCAGGTTTACTGTATCCCTTGGACCTTCTTATTCACGATGAAACACAGAAATTGCATCCGAATTTGATACAAAAGACACAATACCGACTTAAAAACAAGGGGACTAACACTCTTACTTTCTATGACTTGAACCTCTCCTGTGAGTCCAGTTTTAGATTCCGATGCTTCACTTCAGGTTTACTGTATACCTTGGAACTTCGTATTGACGATGAGACACAGATACTGCATCCGAATTTAATACAAAAGGCACAAAGCCGACTTATGTACAAGAGGAATGACACTCTAACTTTCTATGATTTCAACCTCTCCTGTTAGTCCAGTTTAGATTCCAATGCTTCACTTCAGGTTTCCTGTATCACTTGGACCTTCTTATTGACAGTGAAACACAGAGGTTGCATCCGAATTTAATACAAAAGGCTCAATGCCGACTTAAGTACAAGAGGACTGAAACTCTAACTTTCTATAATTTGAACCTCTCCTGTAAGTCAAGTTTTTGATTCCGATGCTTCACTTCAGCTTTACTGTATCCCTTGGACCTTCTTATTGACGATGAAACACAGAATTTGCATCCGAATTTATTACAAGAGGCACAATGCCGACTTAAGTACAAGAGGACTGACACTCTAACTTCCTATGATTAGAACCTCTCATGTGAGTCCAGTTTTAGATTCCGATGCTTCACTTCATGTTTACTGTAACCCTTGGACCTTCTTGTTGACGATGAAACACAGAAATTGCATCCGAATTTAATACAAAATGCACAATGCCGACCTAAGTACAAGAGGACTGACACTCTAACTTTCTATGATTTGAACCTCTCCTGTGAATACAGTTTTAGATTCCAATGCTTCACTTCGTGTTTAGTGTATCCCTTGGACCTTCTTATTGACGATGGAACACAGAAATTGCATCTGAATTTAATTCAAAAGGCACAATGCCGACTTAAGTACAAGAGGACTGACACTCTAACTTTCTGTGATTTGAACCTCCCCTGTGAGTCCAGTTTTAGATTCCGATACTTCACTTTAGGTTTACTGTATACCTTGGGCCATCTTATTGACGATGAAGCACAGAAATTGCATCCGAATTTAATACAAAATCCACAATGCCGACTTAAGTACAAGAGGACTGACACTCCAACTTTCTATGATTTGAACCTCTCCTGTGAGTCCAGTTTTAGATTCCGATGCTTCACTTCAGGTTTACTGTATCCCTTGGATCTTCTTATTGACGATGAAACACAGATATTGCATCCGAATTTAATACAAAAGGCTCAATGCCGACTTAAGTACATGAGGACTGAAACTCTAACTTTCTATGTTTTGAACCTCTCCTGTGAGTCAAGTTTTAGATTCCGATGCTTCACTTCAGGTTTACTGTATCCCTTGGATCTTCTTATTGACGATGAAACACAGATATTGCATCCGAATTTATTACAAGAGGCACAATGCCGACTTAAGTACAAGAGGACTGACACTCTAACTTTCTATGATTTGAACCTCTCCTGTGAGTCCAGTTTTAGATTACGATGCTTCACCTCAGGTCTACTGTATACCTAGGAACTTCTTATTGACGATGAAACACAGAAATTGCATCCGAATTTAATACAAAAGGCACAATGCCGACTTAAGTACAAGAGGACTGACACTCTAACGTCCTATGATTTGAACCTCTCCTGTGAGTCCAGTTTTTGATTCCGATGCTTCACTTCAGGTTTACTGTAACCCTTGGACCTTCTTGTTGACGATGAAACACAGAAATTGCATCCGAATTTAATACAAAATGCACAATGCCGACTTAAGTACAAGAGGACTGACGCTCTAACTTTATATGATTTGAACCTCTCCTGTGAATACATTTTTAGATTCCGATGCTTCACTTTGGGTTTAGTGTATCCCTTGGACCTTCTTATTGACGATGGAACACAGAAATTGCATCTGAATTTTATTCAAAAGGCACAATGCCGACTTAAGTACAAGAGGACTGACACTCTAACTTTCTATGATTTGAACATCTCCTGTGAGTCCAGTTTTAGATTCAGAAGCTTCACTTCATGTTTACTGTAACCCATGGACCTTCTTGTTGACGATGAAACACAGAAATTGCATCCGAATTTAATACAAAATGCACAATGCCGACCTAAGTACAAGAGGACTGACACTCTAACTTTCTATGATTTGAACCTCTCCTGTGAATACAGTTTTAGATTCCGATATTTCACTTCGGGTTTAGTGTATCCCTTGGACCTTCTTATTGACGATGGAACACAGAAATTGCATCTGAATTTAATTCAAAAGGCACAATGCCGACTTAAGTACAAGAGGACTGAAACTCTAACTTTCAATTTTTGAACCTCTCCTGTGAGTCCAGTTTTAGATTCTGTTGCTTCACTTCACTTTTACTGTAACCCTTGGACCTTCTTATTGACGATGAAACACAGATATTGCATCTGAATTTTATACAAAGGGCACAATGCCGACTTAAGTACAAGAGGACTTACACTCTAACTGTCTATGATTTCAACCTCTCCTGAGAGTCCAGTTTTAGATTCCGAAGCTACACTTCAGGTTTAGTGTATCCCTTGGACCTTCTTATTGACGATGAAGCACAGAGATTGCATCCGAATTAAATTCAAAAGGCACAATGCCGACTTAAGTACAAGAGAACTGACACTCTAACTTTCTATGATTTGAACCTCCCCTGTAAGTCCAGTTTTAGATTCCGATGCTTCACTTCAGGTTTACTGTACACCTTGGACCTTCTTATTGACGATGAAGCACAGAAATTGCATCCGAATTTAATACAAAATCCACAATGCCGACTTAAGTACAAGAGGACTGACATTCTAACTTTCTATGATATGAACCTCTCCTGTGAGTCCAGTTTTAGATCCGATGCGTCACTTCAGGTAAACTGTATCCGTTGGACCTTCTTATTGACGATGAAACACAGAAATTGCATCCGAATTTGATACAAAAGACACAATGCCGACTTAAAAACAATGGGACTAACACTCTTACTTTCTATGACTTGAACCTCTCCTGTGAGTCCAGTTTTAGATTCCGATGCTTCACTTCAGGTTTACTGTATACCTTGGACCTTCGTATTGACGATGAGACACAGATATTGCATCCGAATTTAATACAAAAGGCACAAAGCCGACTTATGTACAAGAGGAATGACACTCTAACTTTCTATGATTTGAACATCTCCTGTTAGTCCAGTTTAGATTCCAATGCTTCATTTCAGGTTTCCTGTATCCCTTGGACCTTCTTATTGACAATGAAACACAGAGGTTGCATCCGAATTTAATACAAAAGGCACAGTGCTGACTTAAGTACAAGAGGACTGACACTCTAACTTTCTATGATTTGAACCTCTCCTGTGAGTCCAGTTTTAGATTCCGATGCTTCACCTCAGGTATACTGTATCCCTTGGACCTTCTTATTGACGATGAAACACAGAAATTGCATCCGAATTTAATACAAAAGGTACAATGCCGACTTAAGTACAAGAGGACTGACACTCTAACTTTCTATGATTTTTACCTCTCCTGTTAGTCCAGTTTTAGATTCCGATGCTTCACTTCAGGTTTACAGTATACCTTGGACCTTCATATTGACGATAAAACACAGAAATTGCATCCGAATTTAATACAAAAAGCACAATGCCGACTAAAGTACAAGAGGACTGACACTCTAACTTCCTATGATTTGAACCTCTCCTGTGAGTCAAGTTTTTGATTCCAATGCTTCACTTCAGGTTTACTGGATCCCTTGGACCTTCTTATTGACGACGAAACACAGAAATTGCATCCGAATTTATTACAAGAGGCACAATGCCGACTTAAGTACAAGAGGACTGACACTCTAACTTTCTATGATTTGAACCTCTCCTGTGAGTCCAGTTTTAGATTCCGATGCTTCACCTCAGGTCTACTGTATACCTTGAAACTTCTTATTGACGATGAAACACAGAAATTGCATCCGAATTTAATACAAAAGGCACAATGCCGACTTAAGTACGAGAGGACTGACACTTTATCTTCCTATGATTTGAACCTCTCCTGTGAGTCCAGTTTTTGATTCCGATGCTTCACTTCAGGTTTACTGTAACCCTTGGACCTTCTTGTTGACGATGAAACACAGAAATTGCATCCGAATTTAATACAAAAGGCACAATGCCGACTTAAGTACAAGAGGACTGACACTCTAACTTTCTATGATTTGAACCTCCCCTGTGAGTCCAGTTTTAGATTCCGATGCTTCACTTCGGGTTTAGTGTATCCCTTGGAAATTCTTATTGACGATGGAACACAGAAATTGCATCTGAATTTAATTCAAAAAGCACAATGCCGACTTAAGTACAAGAGGACTGACACTCTAACTTTCTATGATTAGAACCTCCCCTGTGAGTCCAGTTTTAGATTCCGATACTTCACTTAAGGTTTACTGTATACCTTGAGCCATCTTATTGACGATGAAGCACAGAAATTGCATCCGAATTTAATACAAAATCCACAATGCCGACTTAAGTACAAGAGGACTGACACTCCAACTTTCTATGATTTGAACCTCTCCTTTGAGTCCAGTTTTAGATTCCGATGCTTCACTTCAGGTTTTCTGTATCCCTTGGATCTTCTTATTGACGATGAAACACAGAAATTGCATCTGAATTTTATACAAAGGGCACAATGCCGACTTAAGTACAAGACGACTTACACTCTAACTTTCTATGATTTGACTCTCTCCTGTGAGTCCAGTTTTAGATTCCGAAGCTTCACTTCTGGTTTAGTGTATCCCTTGGACCTTCTTATTGACGATGAAGCACAGAAATTGCATCCGAACTAAATTCAAAAGGCACAATGCCGAGTTAAGTACAAGAGAACTGACACTCTAACTTTCTATGATTTGAACCTCCCCCGTAAGTCCAGTTTTAGATTCCGATGCTTTACTTCAGGTTTACTGTACACCTTGGACCTTCTTATTGACGATGAAGCACAGAAATTGCATCCGAATTTAATACAAAATCCACAATGCCGACTTAGGTACAAGAGGACTGACATTCTAACTTTCTATGATTTGAACCTCTCCTGTGAGTCCAGTTTTAGATCCGATGCGTCACTTCAGGTTTACTGTATCCGTTGGACCTTCTTATTGACGATGAAACACAGAAATTGCATCCGAATTTGATACAAAAGACACAATGCCGATTAAAAAACAAGGGGACTAACACTCTTACTTTCAATGACTTTAACCTCTCCTGTGAGTCCAGTTTTAGATTCCGATGCTTCACTTCAGGTTTACTGTATACCTTAGACCTTCGTATTGACGATGAGACGCAGATATTGCATCCGAATTTAATACAAAAGGCACAAAGCCGACTTATGTACAAGAGGAATGACACTCTAACTTTCTATGATTTGAACCTCTCCTGTTAGTCCAGTTTAGATTCCAATGCTTCACTACAGGTTTCCTGTATCCCTTGGACCTTCTTATTGACAATGAAACACAGAGGTTGCATCCGAATTTAATACAAAAGGCACAATGCTGACTTAAGTACAAGAGGACTGACACTCTAACTTTCTATGATTTGAACCTCTCCTGTGAGTCCAGTTTTAGATTCCGATGCTTCACCTCAGGTATACTGTATCCCTTGGACCATCTTATTGACGATGAAACACAGTAATTGCATCCGAATTTAATACAATAGGTACAATGCCGACTTAAGTACAAGAGGACTGACACTCTAACTTTCTATGATTTTTACCACTCCTGTTAGTCCAGTTTTAGATTCCGATGCTTCACTTCAGGTTTACAGTATACCTTGGACCTTCATATTGACGATAAAACACAGAAATTGCATCCGAATTTAATACAAAAAGCACAATGCCGACTAAAGTACAAGAGGACTGACACTCTAACTTCCTATGATTTGAACCTCTCCTGTGAGTCAAGTTTTTGATTCCAATGCTTCACTTCAGGTTTACTGTATCCCTTGGACCTTCTTATTGACGACGAAACACAGAAATTGCATCCGAATTTATTACTAGAGGCACAGTGCCGACTTAAGTACAAGAGGACTGACACTCTAACTTTCTATGATTTGAACCTCTCCTGTGAGTCCAGTTTTAGATTGCGATGCTTCACCTCAGGTCTACTGTATACCTTGGAACATCTTATTGACGATGAAACACAGAAATTGCATCCGAATTTAATACAAAAGGCACAATGCCGACTTAAGTACGAGAGGACTGACACTCTAACTTCCTATGATTTGAATCTCTCCTGTGAGTCCAGTTTTTGATTCCGATGCTTCACTTCAGGTTTACTGTAACCCTTGGACCTTCTTGTTGACGACGAAACACAGAATTTGCATCCGAATTTAATACAAAAGGCACAATGCCGACTTAAGTACAAGAGGACTGACACTCTAACTTTCTATGATTTGCATCTCCCCTGTGAGTCCAGTTTCAGATTCCGATGCTTCACTTCAGGTCTACTGTATACCTTGTAACTTCTTATTGACGATGAAGCACAGAAATTGCATCCGAATTTAATACAAAAGGCTCAATGCCGACTTAAGTACAAGAGGACTGAAACTCTAACTTTCTATAATTTGAACCTCACCTGTAAGTCAAGTTTTTGATTCCGATGCTTCACTTCAGCTTTACTGTATCCCTTGGACCTTCTTATTGACGATGAAACACAGAATTTGCATCCGAATTTATTACAAGAGGCACAATGCCGACTTAAGTACGAGAGGACTGACACTCTAACTTCCTATGATTTGAACCTCTCCTGTGAGTCCAGTTTTCGATTCCGATGCTTCACTTCAGGTTTACTGTAACCCTTGGACCTTCTTGTTGACGATGAAACACAGAAATTGCATCCGATTTAATACAAAAGGCACAATGCCGACTTAAGTACAAGAGGACTGACACTCTAACTTCCTATGATTAGAACCTCTCATGTGAGTCCAGTTTTAGATTCCGATGCTTCACTTCATGTTTACTGTAACCCTTGGACCTTCTTGTTGACGATGAAACACAGAAATTGCATCCGAATTTAATACAAAATGCACAATCCCGACCTAAGTACAAGAGGACTGACACTCTAACTTTCTATGATTTGAACCTCTCCTGTGAATACAGTTTTAGATTCCGATGCTTCACTTCGGGTTTAGTGTATCCCTTGGACCTTCTTACTGACGATGGAACACAGAAATTGCATCTGAATTTAATTCAAAAGGCACAATGCCGACTTATGTACAAGAGGACTGACACTCTAACTTTCTATGATTTGAACCTCCCCTGTGAGTCCAGTTTTAGATTCCGATACTTCACTTCAGGTTTACTGTATACCTTGGCCCATCTTATTGACGATGAAGCACAGAAATTGCATCCGAATTTAATACAAAATCCACAATGCCGACTTAAGTACAAGAGGACTGACACTCCAACTTTCTATGATTTGAACCTCTCCTGTGAGTCCAGTTTTAGATTCCGATGCTTCACTTCAGGTTTACTGTATCCCCTGGATCTTCTTATTGACGATGAAACACAGATATTGCATCCGAATTTAGTACAAAAGGCTCAATGCCGACTTAAGTACAAGAGGACTGAAACTCTAACTTTCTATGTTTTGAACCCCTCCTCTGAGTCCAGTTTTAGATTCCGATGCTTCACTTCAGGTTTAGTGTATCCCTTGGACCATCATATTGACGATGAAACACAGAAATTATATCCGAATTTAATACAAAAGGTACAATGCCGACTTAAGTACAAGAGGACTGACACTCTAACTTTCTATGATTTTTACCTCTCCTGTTAGTCCAGTTTTAGATTCCGATGCTTCACTTCAGGTTTACAGTATACCTTGGACCTTCTTATTGACGATGGAACACAGAAATTGCATCTGAATTTAATTCGAAAGGCACAATGCCGACTTAAGTACAAGAGGACTGACACTCTAACTTTCTATGATTTGAAAATCCCCTGTGAGTCCAGTTTTAGATTCCGATACTTCACTTCAGGTTTACTGTATACCTTGGGCCATCTTACTGACGATGAAGCACAGAAGTTGCATCCGAATTTAATACAAAATCCACAATGCCGACTTAAGTACAAGAGGACTGACACTCCAACTTTCTATGATTTGATCCTCTCCTGTGAGTCCAGTTTTAGATTGCGATGCTTCACTTCAGGTTTACTGTATCCCTTGGATCTTCTTATTGACGATGAAACACAGAAATTGCATCTGAATTTTATACAAAGGGCACAATGCCGACTTAAGTACAAGAGGACTTACACTCTAACTTTCTATGATTTGAACCTCTCCTGAGAGTCCAGTTTTAGATTCCGAAGCTTCACTTCAGGTTTAGTGTATCCCTTGGACCTTCTTATTGACGATGAAGCACAGAAATTGCATCCGAATTAAATTCAAAAGGCACAATGCCGACTTAAGTACAAGAGAACTGACACTCTAACTTTCTATGATTTGAACCTCCCCCGTAAGTCCAGTTTTAGATTCCGATGCTTCACTTCAGGTTTAATGTACACCTTGGACCTTCTAATTGACGATGAAGCACAGAAATTGCATCCGAATTTAATACAAAATCCACAATGCCGACTTAAGTACAAGAGGACTGACATTCTAACTTTCTATGATTTGAACCTCTCCTGTGAGTCCAGTTTTAGATTCCGATGCTTCACCTCAGGTATACTGTATCCCTTGGACCTTCTTATTGACGATAAAACACAGAAATTGCATCCGAATTTAATACAAAAAGCACAATGCCGACTAAAGTACAAGAGGACTGACACTCTAACTTCCTATGATTTGAACCTCTCCTGTGAGTCAAGTTTTTGATTCCAATGCTTCACTTCAGTTTTACTGTATCCCTTGGACCTTCTTATTGACGACGAAACACAGAAATTGCATCCGAATTTATTACAAGAGGCACAATGCCGACTTAAGTACAAGAGGACTGACACTCTAACTTTCTATGATTTGAACCTCTCCTGTGAGTCCAGTTTTAGATTGCGATGCTTCACCTCAGGTCTACTGTATACCTTGGAGCTTCTTATTGACGATGAAACACAGAAATTGCATCCGAATTTAATACAAAACGCACAATGCCGACTTAAGTACGACAGGACTGACACTCTAACATACTATGATTTGAACCTCACCTGTGAGTCCAGTTTTTGATTCCGATGCTTCACTTCAGGTATACTGTAACCCTTGGATCTTCTTGTTGACGACGAAACACAGAAATTGCATCCGAATTTAATACAAAAGGCACAATGCCGACTTAAGTACAAGAGGACTGACACTCTAACTTTCTATGATTTGAACCTCCCCTGTGAGTCCAGTTTTAGATTCCGATGCTTCACTTCAGGTCTACTGTATACCTTGTAACTTCTTATTGACGATGAAGCACAGAAATTGCATCCGAATTTAATACAAAAGGCTCAATGCCGACTTAAGTACAAGAGGACTGAGACTCTAACTTTCTATAATTTGAACCTCTCCTGTAAGTCAAGTTTTTGATTCCGATGCTTCAGCTTTACTGAATCCCTTGGACCTTCTTATTGACGATGAAACACAGAATTTGCATCCGAATTTATTACAAGAGGCACAATGCCGACTTAAGTACAAGAGGACTGACACTCTAACTTCCTATGATTAGAACCTCTCATGTGAGTCCAGTTTTAGATTCCGATGCTTCACTTCATGTTTACTGTAACCCTTGGACCTTCTTGTTGACGATGAAACACAGAAATTGCATCCGAATTTAATACAAAATGCACAATGCCGACCTAAGTACAAGAGGACTGACACTCTAACTTTCTATGATTTGAACCTCTCCTGTGAATACAGTTTTAGATTCCGATGCTTCACTTCGGGTTTAGTGTATCCTTTGGACCTTCTTACTGACGATGGAACACAGAAATTGCATCTGAATTTAATTCAAAAGCCTCAATGCCGACTTATGTAGAAGAGAACTGACACTCTAACTTTCTATGATTTGAACCTCCCCTGTGAGTCCAGTTTTAGATTCCGATACTTCACTTCAGGTTTACTGTATACCTTGGGCCATCTTGTTGACGATGAAGCACAGAAATTGCATCCGAATTTAATACAAAATCCACAATGCCGATTTAAGTACAAGAGGACTGACACTCCAACTTTCTATGATTTGAACCTCTCCTGTGAGTCCAGTTTTAGATTCCGATGCTTCACTTCAGGTTTACTGTATCCCTTGGATCTTCTTATTGACGATGAAACACAGATATTGCATCCGAATTTAATACAAAAGGCTCAATGCCGACTTAAGTACAAGAGGACTGAAACTCAAACTTTCTATGTTTTGAAACCCTCCTGTGAGTCCAGTTTTAGATTCCGATGCTTCAATTCAGGTTTAGTGTATCCCGTGGACCATCATATTGACGATGAAACACAGAAGTTATATCCGAATTTAATACAAAAGGTACAATGCCGACTTAAGTACAAGAGGACTGACACTCTAATTTTCTATGATTTTTACCTCTCCTGTTAGTCCAGTTTTAGATTCCGATGCTTCACTTCAGGTTTACAGTATACCTTGGACCTTCTTATTGACGATAAAACAAAGAAATTGCATCCGAATTTAATACAAAAAGCACAATGCCGACTAAAGTACAAGAGGACTGACACTCTAACTTTCTATGATTTGAACCTCTCCTGTGAGTCCAGTTTTAGATTCCGAAGCTTCACTTCAGGTTTAGTGTATCCTTTGGACTTTCTTATTGACGATGAAGCACAGAAATTGCATCCGAATGAAATTCAAAAGGCACAATGCCGACTTAAGTACAAGAGAACTGACACTCTAACTTTCTATGATTTGAACCTCTCCTGTGAGTCCAGTTTCAGATTCTGTTGCTTCACTTCACTTTTACTGTAACCCTTGGACCTTCTTATTGACGATGAAACACAGAAATTGCATCTGAATTTTATACAAACTGCACAATGCCGACTTAAGTACAAGACGACTGACACTCTGACTTTCTATGATTTGAACCTCCCCTGTGAGTCCAGTTTTAGATTCCGATGCTTCACTTCAGGTTTACTGTACACCTTGGACCTTCTTATTGACGATGAAGCACAGAAATTGCATCCGAATTTAAAACAAAAGGCTCAATGCCGACTTAAGTACATGAGGACTGAAACTCTAACTTTCTATGTTTTGAACCTCTCCTGTGAGTCCAGTTTTAGATTCCGATGCTTCACTTCAGGTTTAGTGTATCCCTTGGACCATCATATTGACGATGAAACACAGAAATTGCATCCGAATTTAATACAAAAGGTAAAATGCCGACTTAAGTACAAGAGGACTGACACTCTAACTTTCTATGATTTGAACCTCTCCTGTGACTCCAGTTTTAGATTCCGATGTTTCACCTCAGGTATACTGTATCCCTTGGACCTTCTTATTGACGATGAAACACAGAAATTGCATTTGAATTTAATACAAAAGGCACAATGCCGACTTAAGTACAAGAGGACTGACACTCTAGCTTTCTATGATTTGAACCACTCCTGTGATTCCAGTTTTAGATTCCGATGCATCACTCCAGGTTTACTGTATCCCTTGGAACTTCTTATTCACGATGAAACACAGAAATTGCATCCGAATTTAATACAAAAGGCACAATGCCGACTTAAGTACAAGAGGACTGACACTCTAACTTCCTATGATTTGAACCTCTCCTGTGAGTCCAGTTTAAGATTCCGATGCTTCACTTCATGTTTACTGTAACCCTTGGACCTTCTTGTTGACGATGAAACACAGAAATTGCATCCGAATTTAATACAAAATGCACAATGCCGACCTAAGTACAAGAGGACTGACACTCTAACTTTCTATGATTTGAACCTCTCCTGTGAATACAGTTTTAGATTCCGATGCTTCACTTTGGGTTTAGTGTATCCCTTGGACCTTCTTGTTGACGATGGAACACAGAAATTGCATCTGAATTTAATTAAAAAGGCACAATGCCGACTTAAGTACAAGAGGACTGAAACTCTAACTTTCTATGATTTGAACCTCCCCTGTGAGTCCAGTTTTGGATTCCGATACTTCACTTCAGGGTTACTGTATACCTTGGGCCTTCTTATAGACGATGAAGCACAGAAATTGCATCCGAATTTAATACAAAATCCACAATGCCGACTTAAGTACAAGAGGACTGACACTCTAACTTTCTATGATTTGAACCTATCCTGTTTGTCCTGTTTTAGATTCCGATGCTTCACTTCTGGTTTACTGTATCCCTTGGACCTTCTTATTGACGATAAAACACAGATATTGCATCCGAATTTAATACAAAAGGCTCAATGCCGACTTAAGTACAAGAGGACTGAAACTCTAACTTTCTATGTTTTGAACCTCTCCTGTGAGTCCAATTTTAGATTCCGATGCTTCACTTCAGGTTTAGTGTATCCCTTGGACCATCGTATTGACGATGAAACACAGAAATTGCACCCGAATTTAATACAAAAGGTACAATGCCGACTTAAATACAAGAAGACTGACACTCTAACTTTCTATGATTTGAACCACTAATGTGAGCCCAGTTTTAGATTCCGATGCTGCACTTCATGTTTACTGTATCCCTTGGACCTTCTTGTTGACGATGAAACACAGAAATTGCATCCGAATTTAATACAAAAGGCACAATGCCGACTTAAGTACGAGAGACTGACACTCTAACTTCCTATGATTTGAACCTCTCCTGTGAGTCCAGTTTTTGATTCCGATGCTTCACTTCAGGTTTACTGTAACCCTTGGACCTTCTTGTTGACGATGAAACACAGAAATTGCATCCGAATTTAATACAAAAGGCACAATGCCGACTTAAGTACAAGAGGACTGACACTCCAACTTCCTATGATTAGAACCTCTCATGTGAGTCCAGTTTTAGATTCCGATGCTTCACTTCATGTTTACTGTAACCCTTGGACCTTCTTGTTGACGATGAAATACAGAAATTGCATCCGAATATAATACAAAATGCACAATGCCGACCGAAGTACAAGAGGACTGACACTCTAACTTTCTATGATTTGAACCTCTCCTGTGAATACAGTTTTAGATTCCGATGCTTCACTTCGGGTTTAGTGTATCCCTTGGACCTTCTTATTGACGATGGAACACAGAAATTGCATCTGAATTTAATTCAAAAGGCACAATGCCGACTTAAGTACAAGAGGACTGACACTCTAACTTTCTATGATTTGAACCTCCCCTGTGAGTCCAGTTTTAGATTCCGATACTTCACTTCAGGTTTGCTGTATACCTTGGGCCATCTTATTGACGATGCAGCACAGAAATTGCATCCGAATTTAATACAAAATCCACAATGCCGACTTTTAGTACAAGAGGGCTGACACTCCAACTTTCTATGATTTGAACCTCTCCTGTGAGTCCAGTTTTAGATTCCGATGCTTCACTTCAGGTTTACTGTATCCCTTGGCTCTTCTTATTGACGATGAAACACAGATATGGCATCCGAATTTAATACAAAAGGCTCAATGCCGACTTAAGTACAAGAGGACTGAAACTCTAACTTTATATGTTTTGAACCTCTCCTGTGAGTCCAGTTTTAGATTCCGATGCTTCACTTCAGGTTTAGTGTATCCCTTGGACCATCATATTGACGATGAAACACAGAAATTGCATCCGAATTTAATACAAAAGGTACAATGCCGACTTAAGTACAAGAGGACTGACACTCTAACTTTCTATGATTTTTACCTCTCCTGTTAGTCCAGTTTTAGATTCCGATGCTTCACTTCAGGTTTACAGTATACCTTGGACATTCTCATTGACGATAAAACAAAGAAATTGCATCCGAATTTAATACTAAAAGCACAATGCCGACTAAAGTACAAGAGGACTGACACTCTAACTTTCTATGATTTGAACCTCTCCTGTGAGTCCATTTTTAGATTCCGAAGCTTCACTTCAGGTTTAGTGTATCCCTTGGACTTTCTTATTGACGATGAAGCACAGAAATTGCATCCGAATGAAATTCAAAAGGCACAATGCCGACTTAAGTACAAGAGAACTGACACTCTAACTTTCTATGATTTGAACCTCTCCTGTGAGTCCAGTTTTAGATTCTGTTGCTTCACTTCACTTTTACTGTAACCCTTGGACCTTCTTATTGACGATGAAACACAGAAATTGCATCTGAATTTTATACAAACTGCACAATGCCGACCTAAGTACAAGACGACTGACACTCTGACTTTCTATGATTTGAACCTCCCCTGTGAGTCCAGTTTTAGATTCCGGTGCTTCACTTCAGGTTTACTGTACACCTTGGACCTTCTTATTGACGATGAAGCACAGAAATTGCATCCGAATTTAATACAAAGGGCTCAATGCCGACTTAAGTACAAGAGGACTGAAACTCTAACTTTCTATGTTTTGAACCTCTCCTGTGAGCCCAGTTTTAGATTCCGATGCTTCACTTCAGGTTTAGTGTATCCCTTGGACCATCATATTGACGATGAAACACAGAAATTGCATCCGAATTTAATACAAAAGGTAAAATGCCGACTTAAGTACAAGAGGACTTACACTCTAACTTTCTATGATTTTTACCCCTCCTGTTAGTCCAGTTTTAGATTCCGATGCTTCACTTCAGGTTTACAGTATCCCTTGGACCTTCTTATTGACGATAAAACACAGAAATAGCATCCGAATTTGATACAAAAAGCACAATGCCGACTAAAGTACAAGAGGACTGACACTCTACATTTCTATGATTTGAACCTATCCTGTGAGTCCAGTTTTAGATTCCGAAGCTTCACTTCAGGTTTAGTGTGTCCCTTGGACCTTCTTATTGACGATGAAGCACAGAAATTGCATCCGAATTGAATTCAAAAGGCACAATGCCGACTTAAGTACAAGAGAACTGACACTCTAACTTTCTATGATTTGAACCTCTCCTGTGAGTCCAGTTTTAGATTCTGATGCTTCACTTCACTTTTACTGTAACCCTTCGACCTTCTTATTGACGATGAAACACAGAAATTGCATCTGAATTTTATACAAAGGGCACAATGCCGGCTTAAGTACAAGAGGACTGACATTCTAACTTTCTATGATTTGAACCTCTCCTGTGAGTCCAGTTTTAGATCCGACGCTTCACTTCAGGTTTACTGTATTCCTAGGACCTTCTTATTGACGATGAAACATAGAAATTGCATCCGAATTTGATACAAAAGACACAATGCCGACTTAAAAACAAGGGGACTGACACTCTTACTTTCTATTACTTGAACCTCTCCTGTGAGTCCAGTTTTAGATTCCGATGCTTCACTTCAGGTTTAATGTATACCTTGGACCTTCATATTGACGATGAGACACAGATATTGCATCCGAATTTAATACAAAAGGCACAAAGCCGACTTATGTACAAGAGGATGGACACTCTAACTTTCTATGATTTGAACCTCTCCTGTTAGTCCAGTTTAGATTCCAATGCTTCACTTCAGGTTTCCTGTATCCCTTGGACCTTCTTATTGACGATGAAACACAGAGGTTGCATCCGAATTTAATACAAAAGGCACAATGCTGACTTAAGTACAAGAGGACTGACACTCAAACTTTCTATGACTTGAACCTCTCCTGAGACTCCAGTTTTAGATTCCGATGTTTCACCTCAGGTATACTGTATCCCTTGGACCTTCTTATTGACGATGAAACACAGAAATTGCATCCGAATTTAATACATAAGGCACAATGCCGACTTAAGTACAAGAGGACTGACATTCTAACTCTCTCTGATTTGAACCTCTTCTGTGAGTCCAGTTTTAGATTCCGAAGCTTCACTTCACGTTTACTGTATCCCTGGGACCTTCTTATTGACGATAAAGCACAGAAATTGCATCCGAATTTAATGGAAAAGGCACAATGCCGACTTAAGTACAAGAGGACTGACACTCTAACTTTCTATGATTTGAACCTCTCCTGTGACTCCAGTTTTAGATTCCGATGTTTCACCTCAGGTATACTGTATCCCTTGGACCTTCTTATTGACGATGAAACACAGAAATTGCATTCGAATTTAGTACAAAAGGCACAATGCCGACTTAAGTACAAGAGGACTGACACTCCAACTTTCTATGATTTGAACCTCTCCTGTGAGTCCAGTTTTAGATTCGGATGCTTCACTTCAGGTTTACTGTATTATTTGGACCTTCTTATTTACGATGAAAAATAGAAATTGCATCCGAATTTCATACAAAAGGCACAATGCCAACTTAAGTACAAGATGACTGACATTCTAACTTTCTATGATTTGAACCTCTCCTGTGAGTCTAGTTTTAGATTCCGATGCTCACTGCAGGTTTACTATATCCCTTGGACCTTCTTATTGACGATGAAACACAGAAATTGCGACCGAATTTAATACAAAAGGCACAATGCTGACTTAAGTAGAAGAGGACTGACACTCTAACTTTCTATGATTTAAACCTCCCCTGTGAGTCCAGTTTTAGATTCCGATGCTTCACTTCAGGTGTACTGTATACCTTGGAACTTGTTATTGACGATGAAACACAGAAATTGCATCCGATTTAATACAAAAGGCACAATGCCGACTTAAGTACAGGAGGACTGACACTCTAACTTCCTATGATTTGAACCTCTCCTGTGAGTCCAGTTTTAGATTCCGATGCTTCACTTCATGTTTACTGTAACCCTTGGACCTTCTTGTTGACGATGAAACACAGAAATTGCATCCGAATTTAATACAAAATGCACAATGCCGGACTAAGTACAAGAGGACTGACACTCTAACTTTCTATGATTTGAACCTCTCCTGTGAATACAGTTTTAGATTCCGATGCTTCACTTCGGGTTAAGTGTATCCCTTGGACCTTCTTATTGACGATGGAACACAGACATTGCATCTGAATTTAATTCAAAAGGCACAATGCCGACTTAAGTACAAGAGGACTGACACTCTAACTTTCTATGATTTGAACCTCCCCTGTGAGTCCAGTTTTGGATTCCGATACTTCACTTCAGGGTTACTGTATACCTTGGCCTTCTTATAGACGATGAAGCACAGAAATTGCATCCAAATTTAATACAAAATCCACAATGCCGACTTAAGTACAAGAGGACTGACACTCTAACTTTCTATGATTTGAACCTCTCCTGTGAGTCCAGTTTTAGATTCCGATGCTTCACTTCAGGTTTACTGTATCCCTTGGACCTTCTTATTGACGATAAAACACAGATATTGCATCCGAATTTAATACAAAAGGCCCAATGCCGACTTAAGTACAAGAGGACTGAAACTCTAACTTTCTATGTTTTGAACCTCTCCTGTGAGTCCAGTTTTAGATTCCGATGCTTCACTTCAGGTTTAGTGTATCCCTTGGACCATCTTATTGACGATGAAACACAGAAATTACATCCGAATTTAATACAAAAGGTACAATGCCGACTTAAGTACAAGAGGACTGACACTCTAACTTTCTATGATTTGAACCACTCCTGTGAGCCCAGTTTTAGATTCCGATGCTGCACTTCATGTTTACTGTTTCCCTTGGACCTTCTTGTTGACGATGAAACACAGAAATTGCATCCGAATTTAATACAAAAGGCACAATAGCGACTTAAGTACAAGAGGACTGACACTGCAACTTTCTATGATTTGAACCTCTCCTGTTAGTCCAGTTTTAGATTCGGATGCTTCACTTCAGGTTTACTGTATCCTTTGGACCTTCTTATTTACGATGAAACATAGAAATTGCATCCGAATTTCATACAAAAGGCACAATGCCAACTTAAGTACAAGATGACTGACATTCTAACTTTCTATGATTTGAACCTCTCCTGTGAGTCTAGTTTTAGATTCCGATGCTTCACTTCAGGTTTACTGTATCCCTTGGACCTTCTTATTGACGATGAAACACATAAATTGAGACCGAATTTAATACAAAAGGCACAATGCTGACTTAAGTAGAAGAGGACTGACACTCTAACTTTCTATGATTTAAACCTCCCCTGTGAGTCCAGTTTTAGATTCCGATGCTTCACTTCAGGTTTACTGTATACCTTGGACCTTCTTCTTGACGATGAAGCACAGAAATTGCATCCGAATTTAATACAAAATCCAGAATGCCGAATTAAGTACAAGAGGACTGACACTCTAACTTTCTATGATTTAAACCTCTCCTGTGAGTCCAGTTTTAGATTCCGATGCGTCACTTCAGGTTTACTGTATCCCTTGGACCATCTTATTGACGATGAAACACAGAAATTGCATCCGAATTTAATACAAAAGGCACAATGCCGACTTAAGTACAAGGGGACTGACACTCTTACTTTCTATGACTTGAACCTCTCCTGTGAGTCCAGTTTTAGATTCCGATGCTTCACTTCAGGTTTACTGTATACCTTGGACCTTCGTATTGACGATGAGACACAGATATTGCATCCGAATTTAATGCAAAAGGCACAAAGCCGACTTATCTACAAGAGGAATGACACTCTAACTTTCTATGATTTGAACCTCTCCTGTGTGTCCAGTTTCAGATTCCGATGCTTCACTTCAGATTTCCTGTATCCCTTGGACCTTCTTATTGACGATGAAACACAGAGGTTGCATCCGAATTTAATACGAAACACATGATGCCGACGTAAGTACAAGAGGACTTACACTCTAACTTTCTATGATTTGAACCTCTCCTGTGAGGCCAGTTTTAGATTCCGATGCTTCACTTCAGGTCTACTGTATCCCTTGGATCTTCTTATTGACGATGAAACACAGATATGGCATCCGAATTTAATACAAAAGGCTCAATGCCGACTTAAGTACAAGAGGACTGAAACTCTAACTTTCTATGTTTTGAACCTCTCCTGTGAGTCCAGTTTTAGATTCCGATGCTTCAGTTCAGGTTTAGTGTATCCCTTGGACCATCATATTGACGATGAAACACAGAAATTGCATCCGAATTTAATACAAAAGGTACAATGCCGACTTAAGTACAAGAGGACTGAAACTCTAACTTTCTATGTTTTGAACCTGTCCTGTGAGCCCAGTTTTAGATTCCGATGCTTCACTTCAGGTTTAGTGTATCCCTTGGACCATCATATTGACGATGAAACACAGAAATTGCATCCGAATTTAACACAAAAGGTAAAATGCCGACTTAAGTACAAGAGGACTGACACTCTAACTTTCTATGATTTTTACCCCTCCTGTTAGTCCAGTTTTAGATTCCGATGCTTCACTTCAGGTTTACAGTATACCTTGGACCTTCTTATTGACGATAAAACAAAGAAATTGCATCCGAATTTAATACAAAAAGCACAATGCCGACTAACGTACAAGAGGACTGACACTCTAACTTTCTATGATTTGAACCTCTCCTGTGAGTCCAGTTTTAGATTCCGAAGCTTCACTTCAGGTTTAGTGTATCCCTTGGACTTTCTTATTGACGATGAAGCACAGAAATTGCATCCGAATGAAATTCAAAAGGCACAATGCCGACCTAAGTACAAGAGAACTGACACTCTAACTTTCTATGATTTGAACCTCTCCTGTGAGTCCAGTTTTAGATTCTGTTGCTTCACTTCACTTTTACTGTAACCCTTTTACCTTCTTATTGACGATGAAACACAGAAATTGCATCTGAATTTTATACAAACTGCACAATGCCGACTTAAGTACAAGACGACTGACACTCTGACTTTCTATGATTTGAACCTCCCCTGTGAGTCCAGTTTTAGATTCCGATGCTTCACTTCAGGTTTACTGTACACCTTGGACCTTCTTATTGACGATGAAGCACAGAAATTGCATCCGAATTTAATACAAAAGGCTCAATGCCGACTTAAGTACAAGAGGACTGAAACTCTAACTTTCTATGTTTTGAACCTCTCCTGTGAGCCCAGTTTTAGATTCCGATGCTTCACTTCAGGTTTAGTGTATCCCTTGGACCATCATATTGACGATAAAACACAGAAATTGCATCCGAATTTAATACAAAAGGTAAAATGCCGACTTAAGTACAAGAGGACTGACACTCTAACTTTCTATGATTTTTACCCCTCCTGTTAGTCCAGTTTTAGATTCCGATGCTTCACTTCAGGTTTACAGTATACCTTGGACCTTCTTATTGACGATAAAACACAGAAATTGCATCCGAATTTGATACAAAAAGCACAATGCCGACTAAAGTACAAGAGGACTGACACTCTAAATTTCTATGATTTGAACCTCTCCTGTGAGTCCAGTTTTAGATTCCGAAGCTTCACTTCAGGTTTAGTGTATCCCTTGGACCTTCTTATTGACGCTGAAGCACAGAAATTGCATCCGAATTAAATTCAAAAGGCACAATGCCGACTTAAGTACAAGAGAACTGACACTCTAACTTTCTATGATTTGAACCTCTCCTGTGAGTCCAGTTTTAGATTCTGATGCTTCACTTCACTTTTACTGTAACCCTTCGACCTTCTTATTGACGATGAAACACAGAAATTGCATCTGAATTTTATACAAAGGGCACAATGCCGACTTAAGTACAAGAGGACTGACATTCTAACTTTCTATGATTTGAACCTCTCCTGTGAGTCCAGTTTTAGATCCGATGCTTCACTTCAGGTTTACTGTATTCCTTGGACCTTCTTATTGACGATGAAACACAGAAATTGCATCCGAATTTGATACAAAAGACACAATGCCGACTTAAAAACAAGGGGACTGACACTCTTACTTTCTATTACTGGAACCTCTCCTGTGAGTCCAGTTTTAGATTCCGATGCTTCACTTCAGGTTTAATGTATACCTTGGACCTTCGTGTTGACGATGAGACACAGATATTGCATCCGAATTTAATACAAAAGGCACAAAGCCGACTTATGTACAAGAGGATGGACACTCTAACTTTCTATGATTTGAACCTCTCCTGTTAGTCCAGTTTAGATTCCAATGCTTCACTTCAGGTTTCCTGTATCCCTTGGACCTTCTTATTGACGATGAAACACAGAGGTTGCATCCGAATTTAATACAAAAGGCACAATGCTGACTTAAGTACAAGGGGACTGACACTCTAACTTTCTATGACTTGAACCTCTCCTGTGACTCCAGTTTTAGATTCCGATGTTTCACCTCAGGTATACTGTATCCCTTGGACCTTCTTATTGACGATGAAACACAGAAATTGCATTCGAATTTAATACAAAAGGCACAATGCCGACTTAAGTACAAGAGGACTGACACTCTAACTTTCTATGATTTGAACCTCTCCTGTGATTCCAGTTTTAGATTCCGATGCATCACTCCAGGTTTACTGTATCCCTTGGAGCTTCTTATTGACGATGAAACACAGAAATTGCATCCGAATTTAATACATAAGGCACAATGCCGACTTGAGTACAAGAGGACTGACATTCTAACTCTCTCTGAATTGAACCTCTTCTGTGAGTCCAGTTTTAGATTCCGAAGCTTCACTTCAGGTTTACTGTATCCCTTGGACCTTCTTATTGACGATAAAGCACAGAAATTGCATCCGAATTTAATACAAAAGGCACAATGCTGACTTAAGTACAAGAGGACTGACACTCTAATTTTCTATGATTTGAACCTCTCCTGTGACTCCAGTTTTAGATTCCGATGTTTCACCTCAGGTATACTGTATCCCTTGGACCTTCTTATTGACGATGAAACACAGAAATTGCATTCGAATTTAATACAAAAGGCACAATGCCGACTTAAGTACAAGAGGACTGGCACTCTAGCTTTCTATGATTTGAACCTCTCCTGTGATTCCAGTTTTAGATTCCGATGCATCACTCCAGGTTTACTGTATCCCTTGGAACGTCTTATTGACGATGAAACACAGAAATTGCTTTCGAATTTAATACAAAAGGCACAATGCCGACTTAAGTACAAGACGACTGACACTCTAACTTCCTATGATTTGAACCTCTCCTGTGAGTCCAGTTTTAGATTCCGGCGCTTCAGTTCATGTTTACTGTAACCCTTGGACGTTCTTGTTGACGATGAAACACAGAAATTGCATCCGAATTTAATACAAAATGCACAATGCCGACCTAAGTACAAGAGGACTGACACTCTAACTTTCTATGATTTGAACCTCTCCTGTGAGTCCAGTTTTGGATTCCGATACTTCACTTCAGGGTTACTGTATACCTTGGGCCTTCTTATAGACGATGAAGCACAGAAATTGCATCCGAATTTAATACAAAATCCACAATGCCGACTTAAGTACAAGAGGACTGACACTCTAACTTTTTATGATTTGAACCTCTCCTGTGAGTCCAGTTTTAGATTCCGATGCTTCACTTCAGGTTTACTGTATCCCTTGGACCTTCTTATTGACGATAAAACACAGATATTGCATCCGAATTTAATACAAAAGGCTCAATGCCGACTTAAGTACAAGAGGACTGAAACTCTAACTTTCTATGTTATGAACCTCTCCTGTGAGTCCAGTTTTAGATTCCGATGCTTCACTTCAGGGTTAGTGTATCCCTTGGACCATCGTATTGACGATGAAACACAGAAATTGCATCCGAATTTAATACAAAAGGTACAATGCCGACTTAAATACAAGAAGACTGACACTCTAACTTTCTATGATTTGAACCACTCCTGTGAGCCCAGTTTTAGATTCCGATGCTGCACTTCATGTTTACTGTATCCCTTGGACCTACTTGTTGACGATGAAACACAGAAATTGAATCCGAATTTAATACAAAAGGCACAATAGCGACTTAAGTACAAGAGGACTGACACTCCAACTTTCTATGATTTGAACCTCTCCTGTGAGTCCAGTTTTAGATTCGGATGCTTCACTTCAGGTTTACTGTATTATTTGGACCTTCTTATTTACGATGACAAATAGAAATTGCATCCGAATTTCATACAAAAGGCACAATGCCAACTTAAGTACAAGATGACTGACATTCTAACTCTCTATGATTTGAACCTCTCCTGTGAGTCTAGTTTTAGATTCCGATGCTCACTGCAGGTTTACTATATCCCTTGGACCTTCTTATTGACGATGAAACACAGAAATTGCGACCGAATTTAATACAAAAGGCACAATGCTGACTTAAGTAGAAGAGGACTGACACTCTAACTTTCTATGATTTAAACCTCCCCTGTGAGTCCAGTTTTAGATTCCGATGCTTCACTTCAGGTGTACTGTATACCTTGGAACTTCTTATTGACGATGAAACACAGAAATTGCATCCGATTTAATACAAAAGGCACAATGCCGACTTAAGTACAGGAGGACTGACACTCTAACTTACTATGATTTGAACCTCTCCTGTGAGTCCAGTTTTAGATTCCGATGCTTCACTTCGGGTTAAGTGTATCCCTTGGACCTTCTTATTGACGATGGAACACAGAAATTGCATCTGAATTTAATTCAAAAGGCACAATGCCGACTTAAGTACAAGAGGACTGACACTCTAACTTTCTATGATTTGAACCTCCCCTGTGAGTCCAGTTTTGGATTCCGATACTTCACTTCAGGGTTACTGTATACCTTGGGCCTTCTTATAGACGATGAAGCACAGAAATTGCATCCAAATTTAATACAAAATCCACAATGCCGACTTAAGTACAAGAGGACTGACACTCTAACTTTCTATGATTTGAACCTCTCCTGTGAGTCCAGTTTTAGATTCCGATGCTTCACTTCAGGTTTACTGTATCCCTTGGACCTTCTTATTGACGATAAAACACAGATATTGCATCCGAATTTAATACAAAAGGCACAACGCCGACTTAAGTACAAGATGACTGACATTCTAACTTTCTATGGTTTGAACCTCTCCTGTGAGTCCAGGTTTAGATTCCGATGCTTCACTTCAGGTTTATTGTATCCCTTGGACCTTCTTATTGACGATGAAACACAGAAATTGCGACCGAATTTAATACAAAAGGTACAATGCCGACTTAAGTACAAGAGGACTGACACTCTAACTTTCTATGATTTGAACCACTCCTGTGAGCCCAGTTTTAGATTCCGATGCTGCACTTCATGTTTACTGTATCCCTTGGACCTTCTTGTTGACGATGAAACACAGAAATTGCATCCGAATTTAATACAAAAGGCACAATAGCGACTTAAGTACAAGAGGACTGACACTCCAACTTTCTATGATTTGAACCTCTCCTGTGAGTCCAGTTTTAGATTCGGATGCTTCACTTCAGGTTTACTGTATCCTTTGGACCTTCTTATTTACGATGAAACATAGAAATTGCATCCGAATTTCATACAAAAGGCATAATGCCAACTTAAGTACAAGATGACTGACATTCTAACTTTCTATGATTTGAACCTCTCCTGTGAGTCTACTTTTAGATTCCGATGCTTCACTTCAGGTTTACTGTATCCCTTGGACCTTCTTATTGACGATGAAACACATAAATTGAGACCGAATTTAATACAAAAGGCACAATGCTGACTTAAGTAGAAGAGGACTGACACTCTAAGTTTCTATGATTTAAACCTCCCCTGTGAGTCCAGTTTTAGATTCCGATGCTTCACTTCAGGTTTACTGTATACCTTGGACCTTCTTCTTGACGATGAAGCACAGAAATTGCATCCGAATTTAATACAAAATACAGAATGCCGAATTAAGTTCAAGAGGACTGACACTCTAACTTTCTATGATTTAAACCTCTCCTGTGAGTCCAGTTTTAGATTCCGATGCGTCACTTCAGGTTTACTGTATCCCTTGGACCATCTTATTGACGATGAAACACAGAAATTGCATCCGAATTTAATACAAAAGGCACAATGCCGACTTAAGTACAAGGGGACTGACACTCTTACTTTCTATGACTTGAACCTCTACTGTGAGTCCAGTTTTAGATTCCGATGCTTCACTTCAGGTTTACTGTATACCTTGGACCTTCGTATTGACGATGAGACACAGATATTGCATCCGAATTTAATGCAAAAGGCACAAAGCCGACTTATGTACAAGAGGAATGACACTCTAACTTTCTATGATTTGAACCTCTCCTGTGTGTCCAGTTTCAGATTCCGATGCTTTACTTCAGGTTTCCTGTATCCCTTGGACCTTCTTATTGACGATGAAACACAGAGGTTGCATCCGAATTTAATACAAAACACATGATGCCGACTTAAGTACAAGAGGACTTACACTCTAACTTTCTATGATTTGAACCTCTCCTGTGAGGCCAGTTTTAGATTCCGATGCTTCACTTCAGGTCTACTGTATACCTTGGAACTTCTTATTGACGATGAAACACAGAAATTGCATCCAATTTAATACAAAAGGCACAGTGCCGACTTAAGTACGAGAGGACTGACACTCTAACTTCCTATGATTTGAACCTCTCCTGTGAGTCCAGTTTTAGATTCCGATGCTTCACTTCATGTTTACTGTAACCCTTGGACCTTCTTGTTGACGATGAAACACAGAAATTCCATCCGAATTTAATACAAAAAGCACAATGCAGACCTAAGTACAAGAGGACTGACACTCTAACTTTCTATGATTTGAACCTCTCCTGTGAATACAGTTTTAGATTCCGATGCTTCACTTCGGGTTTAGTGTATCCCTTGGACCTTCTTATTGACGGTGGAACACAGAAATTGCATCTGAATTTAATTCAAAAGGCACAATGCCGACTTAAGTACAAGAGGACTGACACTCTAACTTTCTATGATTTGATCCTCCCCTGTGAGTCCAGTTTTGGATTCCGATACTTCACTTCAGGGTTACTGTATACCTTGGGCCTTCTTATTGACGATGAAGCACAGAAATTGCATCCGAATTTAATACAAAATCCACGATGCCGACGTAAGTACAAGACGACTGACACTCTAACTTTCTATGATTTGAACCTCTCCTGTGAGTCCAGTTTTAGATTCCGATGCTTCACTTCAGGTTTACTGTATCCCTTGGACCTTCTTATTGACGATTAAAAACACATATATTGCATCCGAATTTAATACAAAAGGCTCAATGCCGACTTAAGTACAAGAGGACTGAAACTCTAACTTTCTAAGTTTTGAACCTCTCCTGTGAGTCCAGTTTTAGATTCCGATGCTTCACATCAGGTTTAGTGTGTCTCTTGGACCATCTTATTGACGATGAAACACAGAAATTGCATCCGAATTTAATACAAAAGGTACAATGCCGACTTAAGTACAAGAGGACTGACACTCTAACTTTCTATGATTTGAACCACTCCTGTGAGCCCAGTTTTAGATTCCGATGCTGCACTTCATGTTTACTGTATCTTTTGGACCTTCTTATTTACGATGAAACATAGAAATTGCATCCGAATTTAATACAAAAGGCACAATGCCAACTTAAGTACAAGATGACTGACATTCTAACTTTCTATGATTTGAACCTCTCCTGTGAGTCTAGTTTTAGATTCCGATGCTTCACTTCAGGTTTACTGTATACCTTGGACCTTCTTATTGACGATGAAACACAGAAATTGAATCCGAATTTAATACAAAATCCAGAATGCCGAATTAAGTACAAGAGGACTGACACTCTATCTTTCTATGATTTGAACCTCTCCTGTGAGTCCAGTTTTAGATTGCAATGCGTCACTTCAGGTTTACTGTATCCCTTGCACCTTCTTACTGACGATGAAACAATGAAATTGTATCCGAATTTATTACAAAAGGCACAATGCCGACTTAAGTACAAGAGCATTGACACTCTAAATTTCTATGATTTGAACCTCTCCTGTGAGCCCAGTTTTAGATTCCGATGCTTCACTTCAGGTTTACTGTATTCCTTGGACCTACTTATTGACGATGAAACACAGAAATTGCATCCGAATTTAATACAAAAGGCTCAATGCCGACTTAAGAACAAGAGGACTGACACTCTAACTTTCTATGATTTGAACCTCTCCTGTGAGTCCAGTTTTAGATTCCGATGCTTCACTTCTGGTTTACTGTCTCACTTGGACGTTCTTATTGACGATGAAACACAGAAATGGCATCCGAAATAATACATATGGCACAATGCCGACTTAAGTACAAGAGGACTGACACACTAACTTTCTATGATTTGAACCTCTCCTGTGAGTCCAGTTTTAGATTCCGATGCTTCACTTCAGGTTTAGTGTGTCCCTTGGACCATCTTATTGACGATGAAACACAGAAATTGCATCCGAATTTCATACAAAAGGTACAATGCCGACTTAAGTACAAGAGGACTGACACTCTAACTTTCTATGATTTGAACCTCTCCTGTAAGTCCAGTTTTAGATTCGGATGCTTCACTTCAGGTTTACTGTATCTTTTGGACCTTCTTATTTACGATGAAACATAGAAATTGCATCCGAATTTAATACAAAAGGCACAATGCCAACTTAAGTACAAGATGACTGACATTCTAACTTTCTATGATTTGAACCTCTCCTGAGAGTCTAGTTTTAGATTCCGATGCTTCACTTCAGGTTTACTGTATCCCTTGGACTTTCTCATTGACGATGAAACACAGAAATTGCGACCAAATTTAATACAAAAGTCACAATGCTGACTTAAGTAGAAGAGGACTGACACTCTAACTTTCTATGATTTAAACCTCCCCTGTGTGTCCAGTTTTAGATTCCGATCTTCACTTCAGGTTTACTATATACCTTGGACCTTCTTATTGACGATGAAGCACAGAAATTGCATCCGAATCTAATACAAAATCCAGAATGCCGAATTAAGTACAAGAGGACTGACACTCTATCTTTCTATGATTTGAACCTCTCCTGTGAGTCCAGTTTTAGATTCCGATGCGTCACTTCAGGTTTACTGTATCCCTTGGACCATCATATTGACGATGAAACACAGAAATTGCATCCGAATTTAATACAAAAGGCACAATGCCGACTTAAGTACAAGGGGACTGACAGTCTTACTTTCTATGACTTGAACCTCTCCTGTGAGTCCAGTTTTAGATTCCTATGCTTCACTTCAGGTTTACTGTATACCTTGGACCTTCGTATTGACGATGAGACACAGATATTGCATCCGAATTTAATGCAAAAGGCACAAAGCCGACTTATGTACAAGAGGAATGACACTCTAACTTTCTATGATTTGAACCTCTCCTGTGTGTCCAATTTCAGATTCCGATGCTTCACTTCAGGTTTACTGTAACCCTTGGACCTTCTTATTGACAATGAAACACAGAAATAGCATCCGAATTTAGTACAAAACTCACAATGCCGACTTAATTACTAGAGGACTGTCACTCTATCTTTCTATGATTTGAACCTCTCCTGTGAGTCCAGTTTTTGATTCCCATGCTACACTTCAGGTTTACTGTATCCCTTGCACCTTCTTACTGACGAAGAAACAAAGAAATTGCATCCGAATTTATTACAAAAGGCACAATGCCGACTTAAGTACAAGACCACTGACACTCTAAATTTCTATTATTTGAACCTCTCCTGTGAGCCCAGTTTTAGATTCCGATGCTTCACTTCTTGTTTACTGTAACACTTGGACGTTCTTATTGACGATGAAACACAGAAATGGCATCTGAAATAATACATATGGCACAATGCCGACTTAAGTACAAGAGGACTGACACTCTAACTTTCTATGATTTGAACCTCTCCCGTGAGTCCGGATTTAGATTCCGATGCATCACTTCAGGTTTACTGTATCCCTTCGACCGTCTTATTGACGATGAAACACAGAAATTGCATCCGAATTTAATACAAAAGGCACAATGCCGACTTAAGTACAAGAGGACTGACCCTATAACTTTCATTTATTTGAACCTCTCCTGTGAGACCTGTTTTAGATTCCGATGCTTCACTTCAGGTTTACTGTGACACTTGGACCTTCTTATTCACGATGAAACACAGAAATTGCATCCGAATTTAACACAAAAGGCACAATGCCGACTTAAGTACAAGAGGACTAACACTCTTACTTTCTATGATTTGAAACTCTCCTGTGAGTCCAGTTTTAGATTCCGATGCTTCACTTCAGGTTTACTATATCCCTTGTACCTTCTTATGGACGATGATACACAGAAATTGCATCCGAATTTAATACAAAAGGCACAATGCCGACTTAAGTACAAAAGGACCGACACCCTGACTTTCTATGATTTTAACCTCTGCTGTGAGTCCAGTTTTAGATTCCGATGCCTCACTTCAGGTTTACTGTAACCCTTGGACCTTCTTATTGACGATGAAACACAGAAATAGCATCCGAATTTAATACAAAAGGCACAATGCTGACTTAAGTACAAGAGGACTGTCACTCTTACTTTCTATGATTTGAACCTCTCCTGTGAGTCCAGTTTTTGATTCCGATGCTTCACTTCAGGTTTACTGTATCCCTTGGACCTTTTTATTGACGATGAGACACAGATGTGGCATCCGAATTTGATACAAAAGGCACAATGCCGACTTAAGAACAAGAGGACTGACACTCTAACTGTCTATTATTTGAACCTCTCCTGTGTGTCCAGTTTAAGAATCCGATGCTTCACTTCAGGTTTACTGTATCCCTTGGACCTTCTTATTGGCGATGAGACACAGAAGTTGCATCGAAATTTAATACAAAAGGCACAATGCCGATTCAAGTACAAGAGGACTGACACTCTAACTTTCTATGATTTTTACCTCTCCTGTTAGTCCAGTTTTAGATTCCGAAGCTTCACTTCAGGTTTAGTGTATCCCTTGGACCTTCTTATTGACGATGAAGCACAGAAATTGCATTCGAATTAAATTCAAAAGGCACAATGCCGACTAAAGTACAAGAGGACTTACACTCTACCTTTCTATGATTTGAACCTCTCCTGTGAGTCCAGTTTTAGATTCCGAAGCTTCACCTCAGGTTTAGTGTATCCCTTGGACCTTCTTATTGACGATGGAGCACAGAAATTGCATCCGAATTAAATTCAAAAGGCACAATGCCGACTTAAGTACAAGAGAACTGACACTCTAACTGTCTATGTTTTGAACCTCTCCTCTGAGTCCAGTATTGGATTCCGATGCTTCACTTCTGTTTTAGTGTATACCTTGCACCTTCTTATTGACGATGAAACTCAGAAATAGCATCCGAATTTAAAACAAATGGCACAATGCCGACTTATGTACAAGAGGACTGACACTCTAACTCTCTATGATTTGAACCTCTCCAGTGAGTCCACTTTTGGATTCCGATGCTTCACTTCAGGTTTTCTGTATCCCTTGGACCTACTTATTGACGATGAAACACAGAAACTGCTTCCGAATTTAATACAAAAGGCTCAATGCCGACTTAAGAACAAGAGGACTGACACTCTAAATTTCTATGATTTGAACCTCTCCTGTGAGTCCAGTTTTAGATTCCGATGCTTCACTTCTGGTTTACTGTATCACTTGGACGTTCTTATTGACGATGAAACACAGAAATGGCATCCGAAATTAATACATAAGGCACAATGCCGACTTAAGTACAAGAGGACTGACACTCTTTCTTTCTATGATTTGAACCTCTCCTGTGAGTCCAGTTTTAGATTCCGATGCTTTACTTCAGGTTTACTGTATCCCTTGGACCATCTTATGGACGATGAAACACTGATATTGCATCCGAATTTAATACAAAAGGCGCAATGCCGACTTAAGTACAAAAGGACCGACACCCTGACTTTCTATGATTTTAACCTCTGCTGTGAGTCCAGTTTTAGATTCCGATGCTTCACTTCAGGTTTACTGTAACCCTTGGACCTTCTTATTGACGATGAAACACAGATATTGCATCCGAATTTAACACAAAGGGCACAATGCCAAGTACAAGAGGACTGACACTCTTACTTTCTATGATTTGAACCTCTCCTGTGAGTCCAGTTTTAGATTACGATGCGTTACATCAGGTTTACTGTATCCCTTGGACCTTCTTATTGACGATGAAACACAGAAATTGCATCCGAATTTAATACAAAAGGCACACGCCGACTTAAGTACAAGGGGACTGAAACTCTTACTTTCTATGACATGAACCTCTCCTGTGAGTCCAGTTTTAGATTCCGATGCCTCACTTCAGGTTTACTGTATACCTTGGACCTTCGTATTGACGATGAGACACAGATATTGCATCCGAATTTAGTACAAAAGGCACAAAGCCGACTTATGTACAAGTGGAATGACACTCTAACTTTCTATGATTTGAACCTCTCCTGTGTGTCCAGTTTCAGATTCCGATGCTTCACTTCAGGGTTCCTTTATCCCTTGGACCTCCTCATTGACGATGAAACACAGAGGTTGCATCCGAATTTAATACAAAACACATGATGCCGACATAAGTACAAGAGGACTGACACTCTAACTTTCTATGATTTGAACCACTCCTGTGAGTCCAGTTTCAGATTCCGATGCTTCACTTCAGGTTTAGTGTATCCCTTAGACCTTCTTATTGACGATGAAACACAGAAATAGCATCCGAATTTAATACAAAACTCACAATGCCGACTTAAGTACAAGAGGACTGTCACTCTAACTTTCTATGATTTGAACCTCTCCTGTGAGCCCAGTTTTAGATTCCGATGCTTCACTTCTGGTTTACTGTGTCACTTGGACGCTCTTATTGACGATGAAACACAGAAATGGCATCTGAAATAATACATATGGCACAATGCCGACTTACGTACAAGAGGACTGACACTCTAACTTTCTATGATTTGAACCTCTCCTGTGAGTCCGGATTTAGATTCCGATGCATCACTTCAGGTTTACTGTATCCCTTGGACCGTCTTATTGACGATGAAACACAGAAATTGCATCCGAATTTAATACAAAAGGCACAATGCCGACTTAAGAACAAGAGGAATGACTTTATAACTTTCATTTATTTGAACCTCTCCTGTGAGTCCTGTTTTAGATTCCGATGCTTCACTTCAGGTTTACTGTGACACTTGGACCTTCTTATTCACGATGAAACACAGAAATTGCATCCGAATTTAACACAAAAGGCACAATGCCGACTTAAGTACAAGAGGACTAACACTCTTACTTTCTATGATTTGAACCTCTCCTGTGAGTACAGTTTTAGATTCCGATGCTTCACTTCAGGTTTACTGTATCCCTTGTACCTTCTTATGGACGATGATACACAGAAATTGCATCCGAATTTAATACAAAAGGCACAATGCCGACTTAACTACAAAAGGACCGACACCCTGACTTTCTATGATTTTAACCTCTGCTGTGAGTCCTGTTTTAGATTCCGATGCTTCACTTCAGGTTTACTGTAACCCTTGGACCTTCTTATTGACGATGAAACACAGAAATAGCATCCGAATTTAATACAAAAGGCACAATGCTGACTTAAGTACAAGAGGACTGTCACTCTTACTTTCTATGATTTGAACATCTCCTGTGAGTTCAGTTTTTGATTCCGATGCTTCACTTCAGGTTTACTGTATCCCTTGGACCTTTTTATTGACGATGAGACACAGATGTTGCATCCGAATTTGATACAAAAGGCACAATGCCGACTTAAGTACAACACGACTGACACTCTAACTGTCTAGGATTTGAACCTCTCCTGTGTGTCCAGTTTAAGAATCCGATGCTTCACTTCAGGTTTACTGTATCCCTTGGACCTTCTTATTGGCGATGAGACACAGAAGTTGCATCCAAATTTAATACAAAAGGCACAATGCCGACTTAAGTACAAGAGGACTGACACTCTAACTTTCTATGATTTTTACCTCTCCTGTTAGTCCAGTCTTAGATTCCGAAGCTTCACTTCAGGTTTAGTGTATCCCTTGGACCTTCTTATTGACGATGAAGACAGAAATTGCATCCGAATTAAATTTAAAAGGCACAATGCCGACTAAAGTACAAGAGGACTTACACTCTACCTTTCTATGATTTGAACCTCTCCTGTGAGTCCAGTTTTAGATTCCGAAGCTTCACCTCAGGTTTAGTGTATCCCTTGGACCTTCTTATTGACGATGAAGCACAGAAATTGCATCCGAATTAAATTCAAAAGGCACAATGCCGACTTAAGTACAAGAGAACTGACACTCTAACTGTCTATGTTTTGAACCTCTCCTGTGAGTCCAGTATTGGTTTCCGATGCTTCACTTCTGTTTTAGTGTATACCTTGCACCTTCTTATTGACGATGAAACACAGAAATAGCATCCGAATTTAAAACAAATGGCATAATGCCGACTTAAGTACAAGAGGACTGACACTCTAACACTCTATGATTTGAACCTCTCCAGTGAGTCCACTTTTGGATTCCGATGCTTCACTTCAGTTTTTCTGTATCCCTTGGACCTACTTATTGACGATGAAACACAGAAACTGCATCCGAATTTAATACAAATGCTCAATGCCGACTTAAGAACAAGAGGACTGACACTCTAACTTTCTATGATTTGAACCTCTCCTGTGAGTCCAGTTTTAGATTCCGATGCTTCACTTCTGGTTTACTGTATCACTTGGACGTTCTTATTGACGATGAAACACAGAAATGGCATCCGAAATTAATACATAAGGCACAATGCCGACTTAAGTACAAGAGGACTGACACTCTAACTTCCTACGATTTGAACCTCTCCTGTCTGTCCTGTTTTAGATTCCGATGCTTCTCTTCAGGTTTACTGTACCACTTGGACCTTCTTATTCACGATGAAACACAGAAATTGCATCCGAATTTAACACAAAGGGCACAATGCCGACTTAAGTACAAGAGGACTGACACTCTTACTTTCTATGATTTGAACCTCTCCTGTGAGTCCAGTTTTAGATTCCGATGCTTTACTTCAGGTTTACTGTATCCCTTGGACCTTCTTATGGACGATGAAACACTGGTATTGCATCCGAATTTAATACAAAAGGCGCAATGCCGACTTAAGTAGAAAAGGACCGACACCCTGACTTTCTATGATTTTAACCTCTGCTGCAAGCCCAGTTTTAGATTCTGATGCTTCACTTCAGGTTTACTGTATCCCTTGGACCTTCTTATTGACGATGAAACACAGAAATTGCATCCGAATTTAATACAAAAGGCACAATGCCGACTTAAGTACAAACGGACTGACACTCTTACTTTCTATGACTTGAACCTCTCCTGTGAGTCCAGTTTTAGATTCCGATGCCTCACTTCAGGTTTACTGTATACCTTGGACCTTCGTATTGACGATGAGACACAGATATGGCATCCGAATTTAATACAAAAGGCACAAAGCCGACTTATGTACAAGTGGAATGACACTCTAACTTTCTATGATTTGAACCTCTCCTGTGTGTCCAGTTTCAGATTCCGATGCTTCACTTCAGGGTTCCTGTATCCCTTGGACCTACTAATTGACGATGAAACACAGAGGTTGCATCCGAATTTAATACAAAACACATGATGCCGACTTAAGTACAAGAGGACTGACACTCTAACTTTCTATGATTTGAACCACTCCTGTGAGTCCAGTTTCAGATTCCGATGCTTCACTTCAGGTATAGTGTATCCCTTGGACCTTCTTATTGACGATGAAACACAGAAATGGCATCCGAATTTAATACAAAACTCACAATGCCGACTTAAGTACAAGAGGACTGTCACTCTAACATTCTATGATTTGAACCTCTCCTGTGAGTCCAGTTTTTGATTCCGATGCTTCACTTCAGGTTTACTGTATCCCTTGCACCTTCTTACTGACGATGAAACAAAGAAATTGCATCCGAATTTATTACAAAATTCAAAATGCCGACTTAAGTACAAGAGCACTGCTACTCTAACTTTCTATGATTTGAACCTCTCCTGTAAGCCCAGTTTTAGATTCCGATGCTTCACTACAGGTTTACTGTATCCCTTGGACCTACTTATTGACGATGAAACACAGAAATTGCATCCGAATTTAATACAAAAGGCTCAATGCCGACTTAAGAATAAGAGGACTGACACTCTAACTATCTATGATTCGAACCTCTCCTGTGAGTCCAGTTTTAGATTCCGATGCTTCACTTCTGGTTTACTGTATCACGTGGACGTTCTTATTGACGATGAAACACAGAAATGGCATCCGAAAGTAATACATAAGGCACAATGCCGACTTAAGTACAAGAGGACTGACACTCTAACTTTCTATGATTTGAACCTCTCCTGTGAGCAGTTTTAGATTCTGATGCTTCATTTCACTTTTACTGTAACCCTTGGACCTTCTTATTGACGATGAAACACAGAAATTGCATCCGAATTTAATACAAAGGGCACAATGCCGACTTAAGTACAAGAGGACTGACACTCTAACTTTCTATGATTTGAACCTCTCCTGTGAGCCCAGTTTTAGATTCCGAAGCTTCACTTCAGGTTTACTGTACACCTTGGACCTACTTATTGACGATGAAACACAGAAATTGCATCCGAATTTAATACAAAAGGCTCAATGCCGCCTTAAGAACAAGAGGACTGACACTCTAACTTTCTATGATTTGAACCTCTCCTGTGAGTCCAGTTTTAGATTCCGATGCTTTACTTCTGGTTTACTGTATCACTTGGACGTTCTTATTGACGATGAAACACAGAAATGGCATCCGAAATTAATACATAAGGCACAATGCCGACTTAAGTACAAGACGACTGACACTCTAACTTTCTATGATTTGAACCCCTCCTGTTTGTCCTGTTTTATATTCCGATGCTTCTCTTCAGGTTTACTGTAACACTTGGACCTTCTTATTGACGATGAAACACAGAAATTGCATCCGAATTTAACACAAAGGGCACAATGCCGACTTAAGTACAAGAGGACTGACACTCTTACTTTCTATGATTTGAACCTCTCCTGTGAGCCCAGTTTTAGATTCCGAAGCTTCACTTCAGGTTTACTGTATACCTTGGACCTACTTATTGACGATGAAACACAGAAATTGCATCCGAATTTAATACAAAAGGCTCAATGCCGACTTAAGAACAAGAGGACTGACACTCTAACTTTCTATGATTTGAACCTCTCCTGTGAGTCCAGGTTTAGATTCCGATGCCTCACTTCAGGTTTACTGTAACCCTTGGACCTTCTTATTGACGATGAAACACAGATATAGCATCCGAATTTAATACAAAAGGCGCAATGCCGACTTAAGTACAAGAGGACTGTTACTCTTACTTTCTATGATTTGAACCTCTCCTGTGAGTCCAGTTTTTGATTCCGATGCTTCACTTCAGGTTTACTGTATCCCTTGGACCTTTTTATTGACGATGAGACACAGATGTTGCATCCGAATTTGATACAAAAGGCACAATGCCGACTTAAGTACAAGTTCACTGACACTCTAACTGTCTATGATTTGAACCTCTCCTGTGTGTCCAGTTTCAGATTCCAATGCTTCACTTCAGGTTTACAGTATCCCTTGGACCTTCTTATTGGCGATGAGACACAGAAGTTGCATCCACATTTAACACAAAAGGCACAATGCCGACTTAAGTACATGAGGACTGACACTCTAACTTTCTATGATTTTAACCTCTCCTGTTAGTAAAGTTTTAGATTCCGATGCTTCACTTCAGGTTTACTGTATACCTTGGACCATCTTATTGACGATAAAACACAGAAATTGCATCCGAATTTAATACAAAAGGCACAATGAAGACTAAAGTACAAGAGCACTGACACTCTAACTTTCTATGATTTGACCCTCTCCTGTGAGTCCAGTTTTAGATTCCGAAGCTTCACTTCAGGTTTAGTGTATCCCTTGGACCTTCTTATTGACGATGAAGCACAGAAATTGCATCCGAATTAAATTCAAAAGGCACAATGCCGACTAAAGTACAACAGGACTGACACTCTAACCTTCTATGAGTTGAACCTTTCCTGTGAGTCCAGTTTTAGATTCCGAAGCTTCACTTCAGGTTTAGTGTATCCCTTGGACCTTCTTATTGACGATGAAGCACAGAAATTGCATCCGAATTAAATTCAAAAGGCACAATGCCGACTAAAGTACAAGAGGACTGACACCCTACCTTTCTATGATTTGAACCTCTCCTGTGAGTCCAGTTTTAGTTTCCGAAGCTTCACTTCAGGTTTAGTGTATCCCTTGGACCTTCTTATTGACGATGAAGCACAGAAATTGCATCCGAATTAAATTCAAAAGGCACAATGCCGACTTAAGTACAAGAGAACTGACACTCTAACTTTCTATGATTTGAACCTCTCCTGTGAGCAGTTTTAGATTCTGATGCTTCACTTCACTTTTACTGTAACCCTTGGACCTTCTTATTGACGATGAAACACAGAAATTGCATCCGAATTTTATACAAAGGGCACAATGCCGACTTAAGTACAAGAGGACTGACACTTAAACTTTCTATGATTTGAACCTCTCCTGTGAGCCCAGTTTTAGATTCCGATGCTTCACTTCAGGTTTACTGTATACCTTGGACGTACGTATTGACGATGAAACACAGAAATTGCATCCGAATTTAATACAAAAGCTCAATGCCGACTTAAGAACAAGAGGACAGACACTCTAACTTTCAATGATCTGAACCTCTCCTGTGAGTCCAGTTTTAGATTCCGATGCTTCACTTCTGGTTTACTGTATCACTTGGACGTTCTTATTGACGATGAAACACAGAAATGGCATCCGAAATTAATACATAAGGCACAATGCCGACTTAAGTACAAGCCGACTGACACTCTAACTTTCTATGATTTGAACCTCTCCTGTTACTCCAGTTTTAGATTCCGATGCTTCACTTCAGGTTTACTGTATACCTTGGACCTTCTTATTGACGATAAAACACAGAAATTGCATCCGAATTTAATACAAAAGGCACAATGCCGACTAAAGTACAAGAGGACTGACACTCTAACTTTCTATGATTTCACCCTCTCCTGTGAGTCCAGTTTTAGAATCCGAAGCTTCACTTCAGGTTTAGTGTATCCCTTGGACCTTCTTATTGACGATGAAGCACATAAATTGCATCCGAATTAAATTCAAAAGGCACAATGCCGACTTAAGTACAAGGGGACTGACACTCTTACTTTCTATGACTTGAACCTCTCCTGTGAGTCCAGTTTTAGATTCCGATGCCTCACTTCAGGTTTACTGTATACCCTGGACCTTCGTATTGACGATGAGACACAGATATTGCATCCGAATTTAATACAAAATGCACAAAGCCGACTTATGTACAAGTGGAATGACACTCTAACTTTCTATGATTTGAACATCTCCTGTGTGTCCAGTTTCAGATTCCGATGCTTCACTTCAGGGTTCCTGTATCCCTTGGATCTTCTCATTGACGATGAAACACAGGGGTTGCATCCGAATTTAATACAAAACACATGATGCCGACTTAAGTACAAGAGGACTGACACTCTAACTTTCTATGATTTGAACCACTCCTGTGAGTCCAGTTTCAGATTCCGATGCTTCACTTCAGGTTTAGTGTATCCCTTGGACCTTCTTATTGACGATGAAACACAGAAATAGCATCTGAATTTAATACAAAACTCACAATGCCGACTTAAGTACAAGTGGACTGTCACTCTAACTTTCTATGATTTGAACTTCTCCTGTGAGTCCAGTTTTTGATTCCGATGCTTCACTTCAGGTTTACTGTATCCCTTGCACCTTCTTACTGACGATGAAACAAAGAAATTGCATCCGAATTTATTACAAAAGGCAAAATGCCGACTTAAGTACAAGAGCATTGACACTCTAACTTTCTATGATTTGAACCTCTCCTGTGAGCCCAGTTTTAGATTCCGATGCTTCACTACAACATTACTGTATCCCTTGGACCTACTTATTGACGATGAAACACAGAAATTGCATCCGAATTTAATACAAAAGGCTCAATCCCGACTTAAGAACAAGAGGACTGACACTCTAACTTTCTATGATTTGAACCTCTCCTGTGAGTCCAGTTTTAGATTCCGATGCTTCACTTCTGGTTTACTGTATCACTTGGACGTTCTTATTGACGATGAAACACAGAAATGGCATCCGAAATTAATACATAAGGCACAATGCCGACTTAAGTACAAGAGGACTGACACTCTAACTTTCTATGATTTGAACCTCTCCTGTGAGTCCGGATTTAGATTCCGATGCATCACTTCAGGTTTACTGTATCGCTTGGACCGTCTTATTGACGATGAAACACAGAAATTGCATCCGAATTTAATACAAAAGGCACAATGCCGACTTAAGTAGAAGAGGACTGACCCTCTAACTTTCTTTTATTTGAACCCCTCCTGTGAGTCCAGTTTTGGATTCCGATGCTTCACTTCAGGTTTACAGTATACCTTGGACCTTCTTATTGACGATGCAGCACAGAAATTGCATCCGAATTTAATACTAAAGGCACAATGCCGACTTAAGTGCAAGAGGACTGACACACTAACTTCCTATGAATTGAACCTCTCCTGTTTGTCCTGTTTTAGATTCCGATGCTTCACTTCAGGTTTACTGTAACACTTGGACCTTCTTATTCACGATGTAACACAGAAATTGCATCCGAATTTAACACAAAAGGCACAATGCCGACTTAAGTACAAGAGGACTGACACTCTTACTTCCTATGATTTTAACCTCTGCTGTGAGTCCAGTTTTAGATTCCGATGCTTCACTTCTGGTTTACCGTAACCCTTGGACCTTCTTATTGACGATGAAACACAGAAATAGCTTCCGAATTTAATACAAAAGGCACAATGCCGAGTTAAGTACAAGAGGACTGTCACTCTTACTTTCTATGATTTAAACCTCTCCTGTGAGTCCAGTTTTTGATTCCGATGCTTCACTTCAGGTTTACTGTATCCCTTGGACCTTTTTATTGACGATGAGACACAGATGTTGCATCCGAATTTGATACAAAAGGCACAATGCCGACTTAAGTACAAGAGGACTGACACTCTAACTGCCTATGGTTTGAACCTCTCCTGTGTGTCCTTTTTCAGGTTCCGATGCTTCACTTCAGGTTTACTGTATCCCTTGGACCTTCTTATTGGCGATGAGGCACAGAAGTTGCATCCAAATTTAATACAAAAGGCACAATGCCGACTTAAGTACAAGAGAACTGACACTCTAACTTTCTATGATTTGAACCTCTCCTGTGAGCAGTTTTAGATTCTGATGCTTCACTTCACTTTTACTGAAACCCTTGGACCTTCTTATTGACGATGAAACACAGAAATTGCATCCGAATTTAACACAAAGGGCACAATGCCGACTTAAGTACAAGAGGACTGACACTCTTACTTTCTATGATTTGAACCTCTCCTGTGAGTCCAGTTTTAGATTCCGATGCTTCACTTCAGGTTTACTGTTTCCCTTGGACCTTCTTATGGACGATGAAACACAGAAATTGCATCCGAATTCAATACAAAAGGCACAATGCCGACTTAAGTACAAATGGACCGACACCCTGACTTTCTATGATTTTAACCTCTGCTGTGAGTCCAGTTTTAGATTCCGATGCTTCACTTCAGGTTTACTGTAACCCTTGGACCTTCTTATTGACGATGAAACACAGATATAGCATCCGAATTTAATACAAAAGGCGCAATGCCGACTTAAGTACAAGAGGACTGTTACTCTTACTTTCTATGATTTGAACCTCTCCTGTGAGTCCAGTTTTTGATTCCGATGCTTCACTTCAGGTTTACTGTATCCCTTGGACCTTTTTATTGACGATAAGACACAGATGTAGCATCCGAATTTGATACAAAAGGCACAATGCCGACTTAAGTACAAGTTCACTGACACTCTAACTGTCTATGATTTGAACCTCTCCTGTGTGTCCAGTTTCAGATTCCGATGCTTCACTTCAGGTTTACAGTATCCCTTGGACCTTCTTATTGGGGATGAGACACAGAAGTTGCATCCAAATTTAACACAAAGGCACAATGCCGACTTAAGTACAAGAGGACTGACACTCTAACTTTCTATGATTTTAACCACTCCTGTTACCCAGTTTTAGATTCCGATGCTTCACTTCAGGTTTACTGTATCCCTTGGACCTTCTTATTGGCGATGAGGCACAGAAGTTGCATCCAAATTTAATACAAAAGGCACAATGCTGACTTAAGTACAAGAGGACTGACACTCTAACTTTCTATGAGTTGAACCTCTCCTGTGAGTCCAGTTTTAGATTCCGAAGCTTCACTTCAGGTTTAGTGTGTCCCTTGGACCTTCTTATTGACGATGAAGCACAGAAATTGCATCCGAATTAAATTCAAAAGGCACAATGCCGACTAAAGTACAAGAGGACTGACACCCTACCTTTCTATGATTTGAACCTCTCCTGTGAGTCCAGGTTTAGATTCCGAAGCTTCACTTCAGGTTTAGTGTATCCCTTGGACCTTCTTATTGACGATGAAGCACAGAAATTGCATCCGAATTAAATTCAAAAGGCACAATGCCGACTTAAGTACAAAAGAACTGACACTCTAACTTTCTATGATTTGAACCTCTCCTGTGAGCAGTTTTAGATTCTGATGCTTCACTTCACTTTTACTGTAACCCTTGGACCTTCTTATTGACGATGAAACACAGAAATTGCATCCGAATTTTATACAAAGGGCACAATGCCGACTTAAGTACAAGAGGACTGACACTTAAACTTTCTATGATTTGAACCTCTCCTGTGAGCCCAGTTTTAGATTCCGAAGCTTCACTTCAGGTTTACTGTATACCTTGGACCTACTTATTGACGATGAAACACAGAAATTGCATCCGAATTTAATACAAAAGCTCAATGCCGACCTAAGAACAAGAGGACAGACACTCTAACTTTCAATGATTTGAACCTCTCCTGTGAGTCCAGTTTTAGATTCCGATGCTTCACTTCTGGTTTACTGTATCACTTGGACGTTCTTATTGACGATGAAACACAGAAATGGCATCCGAAATTAATACATAAGGCACAATGCCGACTTAAGTACAAGCCGACTGACACTCTAACTTTCTATGATTTGAACCCCTCCTGTTAGTCCAGTTTTAGATTCCGATGCTTCACTTCAGGTTTACTGTATACCTTGGACATTCTTATTGACGATAAAACACAGAAATTGCATCCGAATTTAATACAAAAGGCACAATGCCGACTAAAGTACAAGAGGACTGACACTCTAACTTTCTATGATTTGACCCTCTCCTGTGAGTCCAGTTTTAGATTCCGAAGCTTCACTTCAGGTTTAGTGTATCCCTTGGACCTTCTTATTGACGATGAAGCACATAAATTGCATCCGAATTAAATTCAAAAGGCACAATGCCGACTAAAGGACAAGAGGACTGACACTCTACTTTCTATGATTTGAACCTCTCCTGTGAGTCCAGTTTTAGATTCCGAAGCTTCACTTCAGGTTTAGTGTATCCCTTGGACCTTCTTATTGACGATGAAGCACAGAAATTGCATCCGAATTAAATACAAAAGGCACAATGCCGACTTAAGTACAAAAGGACCGACACCCTGACTGTTATGATTTGAACCTCTCCTGTGTGTCCAGTTTCAGATTCCGATGCTTCACTTCAGGTTTACAGTATCCCTTGGACCTTCTTATTTTCGATGAGACACAGAAGTTGCATCCAAATTTAACACAAAAGGCACAATGCCGACTTAAGTACAAGAGGACTGACACTCTAACTTTCTATGATTTTAACCTCTCCTGTTAGTCCAGTTTTAGATTCCGATGCTTCACTTCAGGTTTACTGTATCCCTTGGACCTTCTTATTGGCGATGAGGCACAGAAGTTGCATCCAAATTTAATACAAAAGGCACAATGCCGACTGAAGTACAAGGGGACTGACACCCTAACTTTCTACGATTTTTACCTCTCCTGTTAGGCCAGTTTTAGATTCCGATGCTTCACTTCAGGTTTACTGTATACCTTGGACCTTCTTATTGTCGATAAAACACAGAAATTGCTTCCGAATTTAATACAAAAGGCACAATGCCGACTAAAGTACAAGAGGACTGACACTCTAACTTTCTATGAGTTGAACCTCTCCTGTGAGTCCAGTTTTAGATTCCGAAGCTTCACGTCAGGTTTAGTGTATCCCTTGGACCTTCTTATTGACGATAAAGCACAGAAATTGCATCCAAATGAAATTCAAAAGGCACAATGGCGACTAAAGTACAAGAGGACTGACACTCTACCTTTCTATGATTTGAACCTCTCCTGTGAGTCCAGTTTTAGATTCCGAAGCTTCACTTCAGGTTTAGTGTATCCCTTGGACCTTCTTATTGACGATGAAGCACAGAAATTGCATCCGAATTAAATTCAAAAGGCACAATGCCGACTTAAGTACAAGAGAACTGACACTCTAACTTTCTATGATTTGAACCTCTCCTGTGAGCAGTTTTAGATTCTGATGCTTCACTTCACTTTTACTGTAACCCTTTTACCTTCTTATTGACGATGAAACACAGAAATTGCATCCGAATTTTATACAAAGGGCACAATGCCGACTTAAGTACAAGAGGACTGACACTTAAACTTTCTATGATTTGAACCTCTCCTGTGAGCCCAGTTTTAGATTCCGATGCTTCACTTCAGGTTTACTGTATACCTTGGACCTACTTATTGACGATGAAACACAGAAATTGCATTCGAATTTAATACAAAAGCTCAATGCCGACTTAAGAACAAGAGGACAGACACTCTAACTTTCAATGATTTGAACCTCTCCTGTGAGTCCAGTTTTAGATTCCGATGCTTCACTTCTGGTTTACTGTATCACTTGGACGTTCTTATTGACGATGAAACACAGAAATTGCATCCGAAATTAATACATAAGGCACAATGCCGACTTAAGTACAAGCCGACTGACACTCTTACTTTCGTTGATTTGAACCTCTCCTGTTAGTCCAGTTTTAGATTCCGATGCTTCACTTCAGGGTTACTGTATACCTTGGACCTTCTTATTGACGATAAAACACAGAAATTGCATCCGAATTTAATACAAAAGGCACAATGCCGACTAAAGTACAAGAGGACTGACACTCTAACTTTCTATGATTTGACCCTCTCCTGTGAGTCCAGTTTTAGATTCCGAAGCTTCACTTCAGGTTTAGTGTATCCCTTGGACCTTCTTATTGACGATGAAGCACATAAATTGCATCCGAATTAAATTCAAAAGGCACAATGCCGACTAAAGTACAAGAGGACTGACACTCTACTTTCTATGATTTGAACCTCTCCTGTGAGTCCAGTTTTAGATTCCGAAGCTTCACTTCAGGTTTAGTGTATCCCTTGGACCTTCTTATTGACGATGAAGCACATAAATTGCATCCGAATTACATTCAAATGGCACAACGCCGACTAAAGTACAAGAGGACTGACACTCTACTTTCTATGATTTGAACCTCTCCTGTGAGTCCAGTTTTAGATTCCGAAGCTTCACTTCAGGTTTAGTGTATCCCTTGGACCTTCTTATTGACGATGAAGCACAGAAATTGCATCCGAATTAAATACAAAAGGCACAATGCCGACTTAAGTACAAAAGGACCGACACCCTGACTGTTATGATTTGAACCTCTCCTGTGTGTCCAGTTTCAGATTCCGATGCTTCACTTCAGGTTTACTGTATCCCTTGGACCTTTTTATTGACGATGAGACACAGATGTTGCATCCGAATTTGATACAAAAGGCACAATGCCGACTTAAGTACAAGAGGACTGACACTCTAACTTTCTATGATTTTAACCTCTCCTGTAAGTTCAGTTTTAGATTCCGATGCTTCACTTCAGGTTTACTGTATACCTTGGACCTTCTTATTGACGATGAAACACAGAAATTGCATCCGAATGTAATACAAAAGGCACAATGCCGACTAAAGTACAAGAGGACTGACACTCTAACTTTCTATGATTTGACCCTCTCCTGTGAGTCCAGTTTTAGATTAAGAAGTTTCACTTCAGGTTTAGTGTATCCCTTGGACCTTCTTATTGACGATGAAGCACAGAAATTGCATCCGAATTAAATTCAAAAGGCACAATGCCGACTAAAGTACAAGAGGACTGACACTCTAACTTTCTATGATTTGAACCTCTCCTGTGAGTCCAGTTTTAGATTCCGAAGCTTCACTTCAGGTTTAGTGTATCCCTTGGACCTTCTTACTGACGATGAAGCACAGAAATTGCAACCGAATTAAATTCAGAAGGCACAATGCCGACTTAAGTACAAGAGAACTGACACTCTAACTTTCTATGATTTGAACCTCCCTGTGAGTCCAGTTTTAGATTCTGATGCTTCACTTCTCTTTTACTGTAACCCTTGGACCTTCTTATTGACGATGAAACACAGAAACTGCATCTGAATTTTATACAAAGGGCACAATGCCGACTTAAGTACAAGAGGACTGACACTCTAACTTTCTATTATTTGAACATCTCCTGTGAGGGCAGTTTTAGATTCCGATGCTTCACTTCAGGTTTAGTGTATCCCTTGGACCTTCTTATTGACGATGAAGCACAGAAATTGCATCTGAATTTATTACAAAAGGCACAATGCCGACTTAAGTACAAGAGGACTGACACTCTAACTTCCTATGATTTGAACCTCTCCTGTGAGTCCAGTTTTAGATTCCGATGCTTCACTTCAGGTTTACTGTAACCCTTGGACCATCTTATTGTCGATGAAACACAGAATCTGCATCCGAATTTAATACAAAAGGCACAATGCCGACTTACGTACAAGAGGGCTGACACTCTAACTGTCTATGATTTGAACCTCTCCTGTGAGTCAAGTTTTTTATTCCGATGCTTCACTTCAGGTTTACTGTATCCCTTGGACCTTCTTATTGACGATGAAACACAGAAATTGCATCCGAATTTAATACAAAAGGCACAGTGCCGACGTAAGTACAAGAGGACTGACACTCTAACTTTCTATGATTTGAACCTCTCCTGTAAGTCCAGTTTTAGATTCCGATGCTTCACTTCAGGTTTAGTGTCCCCCTTGGACTTTCTTATTGACGATGAAACACAGAAATTGCATCCGAATTTAATACAAAAGGTACAATGAGGACTTAAGTACTAGAGGACTGACACTCTAACTTTCTATGTTTTGAACCTCTCCTGGGAGTCCAGTTTTAGATTCCGATGCTTCACTTCTGGTTTACTGTATCACTTGGACGTTCTTATTGACAATGAAACACAGAAATGGCATCCGAAATTAATACACAAGGCACAATGCCGACTTAAGTACAAGAAGACTGACACTCTAACTTTCTATGATTTGAACCTCTCCTGTTTGTCCTGTTTTAGATTCCGATGCTTCTCTTCAGGTTTACTGTATCCCTTGGACCTTCTTATGGACGATGAAACACAGAAATTGTTCCGAATTTAATACAAGAGGCACAATGCCGACTTAAGTACAAAAGGACCGACACCCTGACTTTCTATGATTTTAACCTCTGCTGTGAGTCCAGTTTTAGATTCCGATGCTTCACTTCAGGTTTACTGTAACCCTTGGACCTTCTTATTGACGATGAAACACAGATTTAGCATCCGAATTTAATACAAAAGGCACAATGCCCACTTAAGTACAAGAGGACTGTTCCTCTTACTTTCTATGATTTGAACCTCTCCTGTGAGTCCAGTTTTTGATTCCGATGCTTCACTTCAGGTTTACTGTATCCCTTGGACCTTTTTATTGACGATGAGACACAGATGTTGCATCCGAATTTGATACAAAAGGCACAATGCCGACTTAAGTACAAGAGGACTGACACTCTAACTTTCTATGATTTTAACCTCTCCTGTAAGTCCAGTTTTAGATTCCGATGCTTCACTTCAGGTTTACTGTATACCTTGGACCTTCTTATTGACGATGAAACACAGAAATTGCATCCGAATGTAATACAAAAGGCACAATGCCGACTAAAGTACAAGAGGACTGACACTCTAACTTTCTATGATTTGACCCTCTCCTGTGAGTCCAGTTTTAGATTCCGAAGTTTCACTTCAGGTTTAGTGTATCCCTTGGACCTTCTTATTGACGATGAAGCACAGAAATTGCATCCGAATTAAATTCAAGAGGCACAATGCCGACTAAAGTACAAGAGGACTGACACTCTAACTTTCTATGATTTGAACCTCTCCTGTGAGTCCAGTTTTAGATTCCGAAGCTTCACTTCAGGTTTAGTGTATCCCTTGGACCTTCTTATTGACGATGAAGCACAGAAATTGCATCCGAATTAAATTCAAAAGGCACAATGCCGACTTAAGTACAAGAGAACTGACACTCTAACTTTCTATGATTTGAACCTCTCCTGTGAGCAGTTTTAGTTTCTGATGCTTCACTTCACTTTTACTGTAACCCTTGGACCTTCTTATTGACGATGAAACACAGAAATTGCATCCGAATTTTATACAAAAGGCACAATGCCGACTTAAGTACTAGAGGACTGACACTTAAACTTTCTATGATTTGAACCTCTCCTGTGAGCCCAGTTTTATATTCCGATGCTTCACTCTAGGTTTACTGTATACCTTGGACCTACTTATTGACGATGAAACAAAGAAATTGCATCCGAATTTAATACAAAAGGCTCAATGCCGACTTAAGAACAAGAGGACTGACACTCTAACTTTCTATGATTTGAACCTCTCCTGTGAGTCCAGTTTTAGATTCCGATGCTTCACTTCTGGTTTACTGTATCACTTGGACGTTCTTATTGACGATGAAACACAGAAATGGCATCCGAAATTAATACACAAGGCACAATGCCGACTTAAGTACAAGACGACTGACACTCTAACTTTCTATGATTTGAACCTCTCCTGTTGTCCTGTTTTAGATTCCGATGCTTCTCTTCAGGTTTACTGTAACACTTGGACCTTCTTATTCACGATGAAACACGGAAATTGCATCCGAATTTAACACAAAGGGCACAATGCCGACTTAAGTACAAGAGGACTGACACTCTTACTTTCTATGATTTGAAACTCTCCTGTGAGTCCAGTTTTAGATTCCGATGCTTCACTTCAGGTTTACTGTATCCCTTGGACCTTCTTATGGACGATGAAACACAGAAATTGCATCCGAATTTAATACAAGAGGCACAATGCCGCCTTAAGTACAAAAGGACCGACACCCTGACTTTCTATGATTTTTACCTCTGCTGTGAGTCCAGTTTTAGATTCCGATGCTTCACTTCAGGTTTACTGTAACCCTTGGACCTTCTTATTGACGATGAAACACAGATTTAGCATCCGAATTTCATACAAAAGGCACAATGCCCACTTAAGTACAAGAGGACTGTTACTCTTACTTTATATGATTTGAACCTCTGCTGTGAGTCCAGTTTTAGATTCCGATGCTTCACTTCAGGTTTACTGTATACCTTGGACCTTCTTATTGACGATGAAACACAGAAATTGCATCCGAATGTAATACAAAAGGCACAATGCCGACTAAAGTACAAGAGGACTGACACTCTAACTTTCTATGATTTGACCCTCTCCTGTGAGTCCAGTTTTAGATTCCGAAGTTTCACTTCAGGTTTAGTGTATCCCTTGGACCTTCTTATTGACGATGAAGCACAGAAATTGCATCCGAATTAAGTTCAAAAGGCACAATGCCGACTAAAGTACAAGAGGACTGACACTCTAACTTTCTATGATTTGAACCTCTCCTGTGAGTCCAGTTTTAGATTCCGAAGCTTCACTTCAGGTTTAGTGTATCCCTTGGACCTTCTTATTGACGATGAAGCACAGAAATTGCAACCGAATTAAATTCAGAAGGCACAATGCCGACTTAAGTACAAGAGAACTGACACTCTAACTTTCTATGATTTGAACCTCCCTGTGAGTCCAGTTTTAGATTCTGATGCTTCACTTCTCTTTTACTGTAACCCTTGGACCTTCTTATTGACGATGAAACACAGAAACTGCATCTGAATTTTATACAAAGGGCACAATGCCGACTTAAGTACAAAAGGACCGACACCCTGACTTTCTATGATTTTAACCTCTGCTGTGAGTCTAGTTTTAGATTCCGATGCTTCACTTCAGGTTTACTGTAACCCTTGGACCTTCTTATTGACGATGAAACACAGATTTAGCATCCGAATTTAATACAAAAGGCACAATGCCCACTTAAGTACAAGAGGACTGTTCCTCTTACTTTCTATGATTTGAAACTCTCCTGTGAGTCCAGTTTTTGATTCCGATGCTTCACTTCAGGTTTACTGTATCCCTTGAACCTTTTTATTGACGATGAGACACAGATGTTGCATCCGAATTTGATACAAAAGGCACAATGCCGACTTAAGTACAAGAGGACTGACACTCTAACTTTCTATGATTTTAACCTCTCCTGTAAGTCCAGTTTTAGATTCCGATGCTTCACTTCAGGTTTACTGTATACCTTGGACCTTCTTATTGACGATGAAACACAGAAATTGCATCCGAATGTAATACAAAAGGCACAATGCCGACTAAAGTACAAGAGGACTGACACTCTAACTTTCTATGATTTGACCCTCTCCTGTGAGTCCAGTTTTAGATTCCGAAGTTTCACTTCAGGTTTAGTGTATCCCTTGGACCTTCTTATTGACGATGAAGCACAGAAATTGCATCCGAATTAAATTCAAATGGCACAATGCCGACTAAAGTACAAGAGGACTGACACTCTAACTTTCTATGATTTGAACCTCTCCTGTGAGTCCAGTTTTAGATTCCGAAGCTTCACTTCAGGTTTAGTGTATCCCTTGGACCTTCTTATTGACGATGAAGCACAGAAATTGCAACCGAATTAAATTCTGAAGGCACAATGCCGACTTAAGTACAAGAGAACTGACACTCTAACTTTCTATGATTTGAACCTCCCTGTGAGTCCAGTTTTAGATTCTGATGCTTCACTTCACTTTTACTGTAACCCTTGGACCTTCTTATTGACAATGAAACACAGAAATTGCATCTGAATTTTATACAAAGGGCACAATGCCGACTTAAGTACAAGAGGACTGACACTCTAACTTTCTATGATTTGAACATCTCCTGTGAGGGCAGTTTTAGATTCCGATGCTTCACTTCAGGTTTAGTGTATCCCTTGGACCTTCTTATTGACGATGAAGCACAGAAATTGCATCTGAATTTATTACAAAAGGCACAATGCCGACTTAAGTACAAGAGGACTGATACTCTAACTTCCTATGATTTGAACCTCTCCTGTGAGTCCAGTTTTAGATTCCGATGCTTCACTTCAGGTTTACTGTAACCCTTGGACCATCTTATTGTCGATGAAACACAGAATCTGCATCCGAATTTAATACAAAAGGCACAATGCCGACTTACGTACAAGAGGACTGACACTTTAACTGTCTATGATTTGAACCTCTCCTGTGAGTCAAGTTTTTTATTCCGATGCTTCACTTCAGGTTTACTGTATGCCTTGGACCTTCTTATTGACGATGAAACACAGAAATTGCATCCGAATTTAATACAAAAGGCACAGTGCCGACTTAAGTACAAGAGGACTGACACTCTAACTTTCTATGATTTGAACCTCTCCTGTAAGTCCAGTTTTAGATTCCGATGCTTCACTTCAGGTTTAGTGTCTCCCTTGGACTTTCTTATTGACGATGAAACACAGAAATTGCATCCGACTTTAATACAAAAGGTACAATGAGGACTTACGTACTAGAGGACTGACACTCTAACTTTCTATGTTTTGAACCTCTCCTGGGAGTCCAGTTTTAGATTCCGATGCTTCACTTCTGGTTTACTGTATCACTTGGACGTTCTTATTGACGATGAAACACAGAAATGGCATCCGAAATTAATACACAAGGCACAATGCCGACTTAAGTACAAGAAGACTGACACTCTAACTTTCTATGATTTGAACCTCTCCTGTTTGTCCTGTTTTAGATTCCGATGCTTCTCTTCAGGTTTACTGTAACACTTGGACCTTCTTATTCACGATGAAACACAGAAATTGCATCCGAATTTAACACATAGGGCACAATGCCGACTTAAGTACAAGAGGACTGACACTCTTACTTTCTATGATTTGAAACTCTCCTGTGAGTCCAGTTTTAGATTCCGATGCTTCACTTCAGGTTTACTGTAACCCTTGGACCTTCATATTGACGATGAAACACAGATTTAGCATCCGAATTTAATACAAAAGGCACAATGCCCACTTAAGTACAAGAGGACTGTTCCTCTTACTTTCTATGATTTGAACCTCTCCTGTGAGTCCAGTTTTTGATTCCGATTCTTCACTTCAGGTTTACTGTATCCCTTGGACCTTTTTATTGACGATGAGACACAGATGTTGCATCCGAATTTGATACAAAAGGCACAATGCCGACTTAAGTACAAGAGGACTGACACTCTAACTTTCTATGATTTTAACCTCTCCTGTAAGTCCAGTTTTAGATTCCGATGCTTCACTTCAGGTTTACTGTATACCTTGGACCTTCTTATTGACGATGAAACACAGAAATTGCATCCGAATGTAATACAAAAGGCACAATGCCGACTAAAGTACAAGAGGACTGACACTCTAACTTTCTATGATTTGAACCTCTCCTGTGAGTCCAGTTTTAGATTCCGAAGCTTCACTTCAGGTTTAGTGTATCCCTTGGACCATCTTATTGACGATGAAGCACAGAAATTGCAACCGAATTAAATTCTGAAGGCACAATGCCGACTTAAGTACAAGAGAACTGACACTCTAACTTTCTATGATTTGAACCTCCCTGTGAGACCAGTTTTAGATTCTGATGCTTCACTTCACTTTTACTGTAAACCTTGGACCTTCTTATTGTCGATGAAACACAGAATCTGCATCCGAATTTAATACAAAAGGCACAATGCCGACTTACGTACAAGAGGACTGACACTCTAACTGTCTATGATTTGAACCTCTCCTGTGAGTCAAGTTTTTTATTCCGATGCTTCACTTTAGGTTTACTGTATCCCTTGGACCTTCTTATTGACGATGAAACACAGAAATTGCATCCGAATTTAATACAAAAGGCACAGTGCCGACTTAAGTACAAGAGGACTGACACTCTAACTTTCTATGATTTGAACCTCTCCTGTAAGTCCAGTTTTAGATTCCGATGCTTCACTTCAGGTTTAGTGTCTCCCTTGGACTTTCTTATTGACGATGAAACACAGAAATTGCATCCGAATTTAATACAAAAGGCACAATGCCGACATAAGTACAAGAGGACTGACACTCTAACTTTATATGATTTGAACCTCTCCTGTGAGTCCAGTTTTAGATTCGGATGCTTCACTTCAGGTTTACTGTATCTTTTGGACCTTCTTATTGACGATGAAACATAGAAATTGCATCCGAAATTAATACAAAAGGCACAATGCTGACTTAAGTACTAGAGGACTGAAACTCTAACTTTCTATGATTTAAACCTCCCCTGTGAGTCCAGTTTTAGATTTCGATGCTTCACTTCAGGTTTACTGTATACCTTGGACCTTCTTATTGACGATGAAGAACAGAAATTGCATCCGAATTTAATACAAAATCCACAATGCCGACTTAAGTACAAGAGGACTGACACTCTAACTTTTTATGATTTGAACCTCTCCTGTGAGTCCAGTTTTTGATTCCGATGCTTCACTTCAGGTTTACTGTATCCCTTGCACTATCATACTGACGACGAAACAAAGAAATTGCATCCGAATTCATTGCAAAAGGCACAATGCCGACTTAAGTACAAGAGCACTGACACTCTAACTTTCTATGATTTGAACCTATCCTGTGAGCCCAGTTTCAGATTCCGATGCTTCACTTCAGGTTTACTGTATCCCTTGGACCTACTTATTGACGATGAAACATAGAAATTGTATCCGAATTTAATACAAAAGGTACAATGCCGACTTAAGTACAAGAGGACTGACACTCTAACTTTCTATGACTTGAACCTACCTGTGAGTCCAGTTTTAGATTCCGATGCTTCACTTCAGGTTTAGTGTCTCCCTTGGACCTTCTTATTGACGATGAAACACAGTAATTGCATCCGAATTTAATACAAAAGGTACAATGCCGACTTAATTACTAGAGGACTGACACTCTAACTTTCTATGATATGAACCTCTCCTGGGAGTCCAGTTTTAGATTCCGATGCTTCACTTCAGGTTTAGCGTATCCCTTGGACCGTCTTATTGACGATGAAAAACAGACATTGCATCCGAATTTAATACAAAAGGTACAATGCCGACTAAAGTAAAAGAGGACTGACACTCTAACTTTCTATGATTTGAACCTCTCCTGTGAGTCCAGTTTTCGATTCCGATGCTTCACTTTAGGTTTACTGTATACCTTGGAACTTCTTACTGACGATGAAACACAGAAATTGCATCCGAATTTAATACAAAATCCACAATGCCGACTTAAATACACTAGAGGACTGACACTCTAAATTTCTATGATTTGAACCTCTCCTGTGAGTCCAGTTTTAGATTCCGATGCGTCACATCAGGTTTACTGTATCCCTTGGACCTTCTTATTGACGATGAAACACAGAAATTGCATCCGAATTTAATACAAAAGGCACAATGCCGACTTAAGTACAAGGGGACTGACACTCCTACATTCTATGACTTGAACCTCTCCTGTGAGTCCAGTTTTAGATTCCGATGCTTCACTTCAGGTTTACTGTATACCTTGGACCTTCGTATTGACGATGAGACACAGATATTGCATCCGAATTTAATACAAAAGGCACAAAGCCGACTTATGTACAAGAGCACTGACACTCTAACTTTCTATGATTTGAACCTCTCCTGTGAGCCCAGTTTTCGATTCCGCTGCTTCACTTCAGGTTTACTGTATCCCTTGGACCTACTTATTGACGATGAAACACAGAAATTGCATCCGAATTTAATACCAAAGTCTCAATGCCGACTTAAGAACGAGAGGACTGACACTCTAACTTTCTATGATTTGAACCTCTCCTGTGAGTCCAGTTTTAGGTTCCGATGCTTCACTTCGGGTTTACTGTATCACTTGGACGTTCTTATTGACGATGAAACACAGAAATGGCATCCGAAATTAATACATAAGGCACAATGCCGACTTAAGTACAAGAGGACTGACACTCTTACTTTCTATGATTTGAACCTCTCCTGTGAGTCCGGAATTAGATTCCGATGCATCACTTCAGGTTTACTGTATCCCTTGGACCGTCTTATTGACGATGAAACACAGAAATTGCATCCGAATTTAATACAAAAGGCACAATGCCGACATAAGTACAAGAGGAATGACCCTCCAACTTTCTTTTATTTGAACCACTCCTGTGAGTCCAGTTTTAGATTCCGATGCTTCACTTCAGGTTTACTGTATACCTAGGACCTTCTTATTGACGATGCAGCACAGAAATTGCATCCGAATTTAATACTAAAGGCACAATACCGACTTAAGTACAAGAGGACTGACACTCTAACTTTCTATGATTTGAACCTCTCCTGTGAGTCACGTTTTTTATTCCGATGCTTAACTTCAGGTTTACTGTATACCTTGGTCCTTCTTATTGACGATGAATCACAGAAATTGCATCCGAATTTATTACAAAAGGTACAATGCCGACTTAAGTACAAGAGGACTGACACTCTAACTTTCTATGATATCAACCTCTCCTGTGAGTCCAGTTTTAGATTCCAATGCTTCACTTTAGGTTTACTGTATACCTTGGAACTTCTTACTGACGATGAAACACAGAAATTGCATCCGAATTTAATACAAACGGCACAATGCCGACTTAAGTACAAGAATACTGACACTCTAACTTTCTATGATTTGAACCTCTCCTGGGAGTCCAGTTTTAGATTCCGATGTTTCACTTCGGGTTTAGCTTATCCCTTGGACCTTCTTATTGACGATGAAAAACAGACATTGCATCCGAATTTAATACAAAAGGTACAATGCCGACTTAAGTACAAGAGGACTGACACTCAAACTTTCTATGATTTGAACCTCTCCTGTGAGTCCAGTTTTAGATTCCGATGCTTCACTTCCGGTTTACTGTATCCCTTGGACCTTCTTATTGACGATGAAACACAGAAATTGCATCCAAATTTAATACAAAAGGTACAATGCCGACTTAAGTACTAGAGGACTGACACTCTAACTTTCTATGATTTGAACCTCTCCTGTGAGTCCAGTTTTAGATTCCGATGCGTCACTTCAGGTTTACTGTATCCCTTGGACTTTCTTATTGACGATGAAACACAGAAATTGCATCCGAATTTAATACAAAAGGCACAATGCCGACTTAAGTACAAGGGGGCTGACACTCTTACTTTCTATGACTTGAACCTCTCCTGTGAGTCCAGTTTTAGATTCCGATGCTTCACTTCAGGTTTACTGTATACCTTGGACCTTCGTATTGACGATGAGACACAGATATTGCATCCGAATTTAATACAAAAGGCACAAAGCCGACTTATGTACAAGAGGAATGACTCTCTAACTTTCGATGATTTGAACCTCTCCTGTGTGTCCAGTTTCAGATTCCGATGCTTCACTTCAGGTTTACTGTAACCCTTGGACCTTCTTATTGACGATGAAACACAGAAATAGCATCCGAATTTAATACAAAACTCACAATGCCGACTTAAGTACAAGAGGACTGTCACTCTTACCTTCTATGATGTGAACCTCTCCTGTGAGTCCAGTTTTTGATTCCGATGCTTCACTTCAGGTTTACTGTATACCTTGCACCTTCTTACTGACGATGAAACAAAGAAATTGCATCCGAATTTATTACAAAAGGCACAATGCAGACTTAATTACAAGAGCACTGACACTCTAACTTTCTATGATTTGAACCTCTCCTGTGAGCCCAGTTTTAGATTCCGATGCTTCACTTCACGTTTACTGTATCCCTTGGACCTACTTATTGACGATGAAGCACAGAAATTACATCCGAATTTAATACAAAAGTCTCAATGCCGACTTAAGAACAAGAGGACTGACACTCTTACTTTCTATGACTTGAACCTCTCCTGTGAGTCCAGTTTTAGATTCCGTTGCTTCACTTCAGGTTTACTGTAACCCTTGGACCTTCTTATTGACGATGAAACACAGAAATAGCATCCGAATTCAATACAAAAGGCACGATGCCGACTTAAGTACAAGAGGACTGTCACTCTTACTTTCAATGATTTGAATCTCTCCTGTGTGTCCAGTTTCAGATGCCGATGCTTCACTTCAGGTTGACTGCATCCCTTGGACCTTCTTATAGGCGATTAGACACAGAAGTTGCATCCCAATTTAATACAAAAGGCACAATGCCGACTTAAGTACAAGAGGACTGACACTCTAACTTTCTATGATTTTTACATCTCCTGTTAGTCCAGTTTTAGATTACGATGCTTCACTTCAGGTTTACTGTATACCTTGGACCTTCTTATTGACGATAAAACACAGAAATTGCATCCGAATTTAATACAAAAGGCACAATGCCGACTAAAGTACAAGAGGACTGACACTCTAACTTTCTATGAGTTGAACCTCTCCTGTGAGTCCAGTTTTAGATTCCGCAGCCTCACTTCAGGTTTAGTGTATCCCTTGGACCTTCTTATTGACGATGAAGCACAGAAATTGCATCCGAATTAAATTCAAAAGGCACAATGCCGACTAAAGTACAAGAGGACTGACACTCTACCTTTCTATGATTTGAACCTCTCCTGTGAGTCCAGTTTTAGATTCCGAAGCTTCACTTCAGGTTTAGTGTATCCCTTGGACCTTCTTATTGACGATGAAGCACAGACATTGCATCCGAATTAAATTCAAAAGGCACAATGCCGACTTAAGTACAAGAGAACTGACACTCTAACTTTCTATGATTTGAATCTCTCCTGTGAGTCCAGTTTTAGATTCTGATTCTTCACTTCACTTTTACTGTAACCCTTGGACCTTCTTATTGACGATGAAACACAGAAATTGCATCCGAATTTAATACAAAAGGCACAATGCCGACTTAAGTACAAGGGGACTGACACTCCTACATTCTATGACTTGAACCTCTCCTGTGAGTCCAGTTTTAGATTCCGATGCTTCACTTCAGGTTTACTGTATACCTTGGACCTTCGTATTGACGATGAGACACAGATATTGCATCCGAATTTAATACAAAAGGCACAAAGCCGACTTATGTACAAGAGCACTGACACTCTAACTTTCTATGATTTGAACCTCTCCTGTGAGCCCAGTTTTCGATTCCGCTGCTTCACTTCAGGTTTACTGTATCCCTTGGACCTACTTATTGACGATGAAACACAGAAATTGCATCCGAATTTAATACCAAAGTCTCAATGCCGACTTAAGAACGAGAGGACTGACACTCTAACTTTCTATGATTTGAACCTCTCCTGTGAGTCCAGTTTTAGGTTCCGATGCTTCACTTCGGGTTTACTGTATCACTTGGACGTTCTTATTGACGATGAAACACAGAAATGGCATCCGAAATTAATACATAAGGCACAATGCCGACTTAAGTACAAGAGGACTGACACTCTTACTTTCTATGATTTGAACCTCTCCTGTGAGTCCGGAATTAGATTCCGATGCATCACTTCAGGTTTACTGTATCCCTTGGACCGTCTTATTGACGATGAAACACAGAAATTGCATCCGAATTTAATACAAAAGGCACAATGCCGACTTAAGTACAAGAGGAATGACCCTCCAACTTTCTTTTATTTGAACCACTCCTGTGAGTCCAGTTTTAGATTCCGATGCTTCACTTCAGGTTTACTGTATACCTAGGACCTTCTTATTGACGATGCAGCACAGAAATTGCATCCGAATTTAATACTAAAGGCACAATACCGACTTAAGTACAAGAGGACTGACACTCTAACTTTCTATGATTTGAACCTCTACTGTGAGTCACGTTTTTTATTCCGATGCTTAACTTCAGGTTTACTGTATACCTTGGTCCTTCTTATTGACGATGAATCACAGAAATTGCATCCGAATTTATTACAAAAGGTACAATGCCGACTTAAGTACAAGAGGACTGACATTCTAACTTTCTATGATATCAACCTCTCCTGTGAGTCCAGTTTTAGATTCCAATGCTTCACTTTAGGTTTACTGTATACCTTGGAACTTCTTACTGACGATGAAACACAGAAATTGCATCCGAATTTAATACAAACGGCACAGTGCCGACTTAAGTACAAGAGGACTGACACTCTAACTTTCTATGATTTGAACCTCTCCTGGGAGTCCAGATTTAGATTCCGATGTTTCACTTCGGGTTTAGCTTATCCCTTGGACCTTCTTATTGACGATGAAAAACAGACATTGCATCCGAATTTAATACAAAAGGTACAATGCCGACTTAAGTACAAGAGGACTGACACTCAAACTTTCTATGATTTGAACCTCTCCTGTGAGTCCAGTTTTAGATTCCGATGCTTCACTTCCGGTTTACTGTATCCCTTGGACCTTCTTATTGACGATGAAACACAGAAATTGCATCCAAATTTAATACAAAAGGTACAATGCCGACTTAAGTACTAGAGGACTGACACTCTAACTTTCTATGATTTGAACCTCTCCTGTGAGTCCAGTTTTAGATTCCGTTGCTTCACTTCAGGTTTACTGTAACCCTTGGACCTTGTTATTGACGATGAAACACAGAAATAGCATCCGAATTCAATACAAAAGGCACGATGCCGACTTAAGTACTAGAGGACTGTCACTCTTACTTTCAATGATTTGAATCTCTCCTGTGTGTCCAGTTTCAGATGCCGATGCTTCACTTCAGGTTGACTGCATCCCTTGGACCTTCTTATTGGCGATTAGACACAGAAGTTGCATCCCAATTTAATACAAAAGGCACAATGCCGACTTAAGTACAAGAGGACTGACACTCTAACTTTCTATGATTTTTACATCTCCTGTTAGTCCAGTTTTAGATTACGATGCTTCACTTCAGGTTTACTGTATACCTTGGACCTTCTTATTGACGATAAAACACAGTAATTGCATCCGAATTTAATACAAAAGGCACAATGCCGACTAAAGTACAAGAGGACTGACACTCTAACTTTCTATGAGTTGAACCTCTCCTGTGAGTCCAGTTTTAGATTCCGCAGCTTCACTTCAGGTTTAGTGTATCCCTTGGACCTTCTTATTGACGATGAAGCACAGAAATTGCATCCGAATTAAATTCAAAAGGCACAATGCCGACTAAAGTACAAGAGGACTGACACTCTACCTTTCTATGATTTGAACCTCTCCTGTGAGTCCAGTTTTAGATTCCGAAGCTTCACTTCAGGTTTAGTGTATCCCTTGGACCTTCTTATTGACGATGAAGCACAGACATTGCATCCGAATTAAATTCAAAAGGCACAATGCCGACTTAAGTACAAGAGAACTGACACTCTAACTTTCTATGATTTGAATCTCTCCTGTGAGTCCAGTTTTAGATTCTGATTCTTCACTTCACTTTTACTGTAACCCTTGGACCTTCTTATTGACTTTGAAACACAGAAATTGCATCCGATTTTTATACAAAGGGCACAATGCCGACTTAAGTACAAGAGGACTTACACTCTAACTTTCTATGATCTGAACCTCTCCTGTGAGCCCAGTTTTAGATTCCGATGCTTCACTTCAGGTTTACTGTATCCCTTGGACCTACTTATTGACGATGAAACACAGAAATTGCATCCGAATTTAATACAAAAGCCTCAATGCCGACTTAAGAACAGGAGGACTGACACTCTAACTTTCTATGATTTGAACCTCTCCTGTGAGTCCAGTTATAGATTACGATGCTTCACTTCTGGTTTACTGTATCAGTTGAACGTTTTTATTGACGACGAAACACAGAAATGGCATCCGAAATTAATACATAAGGCACAATGCCGACTTAAGTACAAGAGGACTGACACTCTAACTTTCTATGATTTGAACCTCTCCTGTGAGTCCGGTTTTAGATTCCGATGCATCACTTCAGGGTTACTGTATCCCTTGGACCGTCGTTTGACGATGAAACACAGAAATTGCATCCGAATTTAATACAAAAGGCACAATGCCGACTTAAGTACAAGAGGACTGACCCTCTAACTTTCTTTGATTTGAACCTCTCCTGTGAGTCCAGTTTTAGATTCCGATGCTTCACTTCAGGTTTACTGTATACCTTGGACCTTCGTATTGACGGTGCAGCACAGAAATTGCATCCGAATTTAATACTAAAGGCACAATTCCGACTTAAGTACAAGAGGACTGACACACTAACTTCCTATGAATTGAACCTCTCCTGTTTGTCCTGTTTGAGATTCCGATGCTTCTCTTCAGGTTTACGGTAACACTTGGACCTTCTTATTCACGATGAAACACAGAAATTGCATCCGAATTTAATACAAAAGGCACAATGCCGACTTAAGTACAAGAGGACTGACACTCTTACTTTCTATGATTTGAACCTCTCCTGTGAGTCCAGTTTTAGATTACGATGCTTCACTTCAGGTTTAGTGTATCCCTTGGACCTTCTTATGGAGGATGATACACAGAAATTGCATCCGAATTTAATACAAAAGGCACAATGCCGACTTAAGTACAAAAGGACCGACACCCTGACTTTCTATGATTTTAACCTCTGCTGTGAGTCCAGTTTTAGATTCTGATGCTTCACTTCAGGTTTACTGTAACCCTTGGACCTTCTTATTGACGATGAAGCACAGAAATAGCATCCGAATTTAATACAAAAGGCACAATGCCGACTTAAGTACAAGAGGACTGTCACTCTTACTTTCTATGATTTGAACCTCTCCTGTGAGTCCAGTTTTTGATTCCGATGCTTCACTTCAGGTTTACTGTATCCCTTGCACTCTTTTATTGACGATGAGACACAGATGTTGCATCCGAATTTGATACAAAAGGCACAATGGCAACTTAAGTACAAGAGGACTGACACTCTAACTGTCCATGATTTGAACCTCTCCTGTGTGTCCAGTTTCAGATGCCGATGCTTCACTTCAGGTATACTGTATCCCATGGACCTTCTTATTGGCGATGAGACACAGAAGTTGCATCCAAATTTAACACAAAAGGCACAATGCCGACTTAAGTACAAGAGGACAGACACTCTAACTTTCTATGATTTTTACCTCTCCGGTTAGTCCAGTTTTAGATTCCGATGCTTCACTTCAGGCTTACTGTATACCTAGGACCTTCTTATTGACGATAAAACACAGAAATTGCATCCGAATTTAATACAAAAGGCACAATGCCGACTAAGGTACAAGAGGACTGACACTCTAACTTTCTATGATTTGAACCTCTCCTGTGAGTCCAGTTTTAGATTCCGAAGCTTCACTTCAGGTTTAGTGTATCCCTTGGACCTCCTTATTGACGATGAAGCACAGAAATTGCATACGAATTTAATTCAAAAGGCACAATGCCGACTAAAGAACAAGAGGACTGACACTCTACCTTTCTATGATTTGAACCTCTCCTGTGAGTCCAGTTTTAGATTCCGAAGCTTCACTTCAGGTTTAGTGTATCCCTTGGACCTTCTTATTGACGATGAAGCACAGAAATTGCATCCGAATTAGATTCAAAAGGCACAATGCCGACTTAAGTACAAGAGAACTGACCCTCTAACTTTCTATGATTTGAACCTCTCCTGTGAGTCCAGTTTTAGATTCCGATGCTTCACTTCAGGCTGGCGTATCCCTTGGACCTTCTTATTGTCGATGAAAAACAGACATTGCATCCGAATTTGATACAAAAGGCACAATGCCGACTTAAGTACAAGAGGACTGACACTCTAACTGTCTATGATTTGAACCTCTCCTGTGTGTCCAGTTTCAGATTCCGATGCTTCACTTCAGGTTTACTGTATCCCATGGACCTTCTTATTGGCGATGAGACACAGAAGGTGCATCCAAATTTAACACAAAAGGCACAATGCCGACTTAAGTACAAGAGGGCTGACACTCTAACATTCTATGATTTTTACCTCTCCTGTTAGTCCAGTTTTAGATTCCGATGCTTCACTTCAGGTTTACTGTATACCTTGGACCTTCTTATTGACGATAAAACACAGAAATTGCATCCAAATTTAATACAAAAGGCACAAAGCCGACTAAAGTACAAGAGGGCTGACATTCTAACTTTCTATGATTTGAACCTCTCCTGTGAGTCCAGATTTAGATTCAGATGCTTCACTTCAGGTTTACTGTATCCCTTGGACCTTCTTATTGACGATGAAACACAGAGATTGCGACCGAATTTAATACAAAAGGCACAATGCCGACTTGAGTACAAGAGGACTGACACTCTAACCTTCTATGATTTGAACCTCCCCTGTGAGTCCAGTTTTAGATTCCGATGCTTCACTTCAGGTTTACTGTATACCTTGGACCTTCTTATTGACGATGAATCACAGAAATTGCATCCGAATTTAATACAAAATCCACAATGCCGACTTAAGTACCGGAGGACTGACACTCTAACTTTCTATGATTTTAACCTCTGCTGTGAGTCCAGTTTTAGATTCCGATGCTTCACTTCAGGTTTACTGTAACTCTTGGACCTTCGTATTGACTATGAAACACAGAAATAGCATCCGAATTTAATACAAAAGGCACAATGCCGACTTAAGTACAAGAGGACTGTCAGTCTTACTTTCTATGATTTGAACCTCTCCTGTGAGTCCAGTTTTTGATTCCGATGCTTCACTTCAGGTTTACTGTATCCCTTGGAAATTTTTATTGACGATGAGACACAGATGTTGCATCCGAATTTGATACAAAAGGCACAATGCCGACTTAAGTACAAGAGGACTGACCCTCTAACTTTCTTTGATTTGAACCTCTCCTGTGAGTCCAGTTTTAGATTCCGATGCTTCACTTCAGGTTTACTGTATACCTTGGACCTTCGTATTGACGGTGCAGCACAGAAATTGCATCCGAATTTAATACTAAAGGCACAATTCCGACTTAAGTACAAGAGGACTGACACACTAACTTCCTATGAATTGAACCTCTCCTGTTTGTCCTGTTTGAGTTTCCGATGCTTCTCTTCAGGTTTACTGTAACACTTGGACCTTCTTATTCACGATGAAACACAGAAATTGCATCCGAATTTAATACAAAAGGCACAATGCCGACTTAAGTACAAGAGGACTGACACTCTTACTTTCTATGATTTGAACCTCTCCTGTGAGTCCAGTTTTAGATTACGATGCTTCACTTCAGGTTTAGTGCATCCCTTGGACCTTCTTATGGAGGATGATACACAGAAATTGCATCCGAATTTAATACAAAAGGCACAATGCCGACTTAAGTACAAAAGGACCGACACCCTGACTTTCTATGATTTTAACCTCTGCTGTGAGTCCAGTTTTAGATTCTGATGCTTCACTTCAGGTTTACTGTAACCCTTGGACCTTCTTATTGACGATGAAGCACAGAAATAGCATCCGAATTTAATACAAAAGGCACAATGCCGACTTAAGTACAAGAGGACTGTCACTCTTACTTTCTATGATTTGAACCTCTCCTGTGAGTCCAGTTTTTGATTCCGATGCTTCACTTCAGGTTTACTGTATCCCTTGCACTCTTTTATTGACGATGAGACACGGATGTTGCATCCGAATTTGATACAAAAGGCACAATGGCAACTTAAGTACAAGAGGACTGACACTCTAACTGTCCATGATTTGAACCTCTCCTGTGTGTCCAGTTTCAGATGCCGATGCTTCACTTCAGGTATACTGTATCCCATGGACCTTCTTATTGGCGATTAGACACAGAAGTTGCATCCAAATTTAACCCCAAAGGCACAATGCCGACTTAAGTACAAGAGGACTGACACTCTAACTTTCTATGATTTTTACCTCTCCGGTTAGTCCAGTTTTAGATTCCGATGCTTCACTTCATGCTTACTGTATACCTAGGACCTTCTTATTGACGATAAAACACAGAAATTGCATCCGAATTTAATACAAAAGGCACAATGCCGACTAAGGTACAAGAGGACTGACACTCTAACTTTCTATGATTTGAACCTCTCCTGTGAGTCCAGTTTTAGATTCCGAAGCTTCACTTCAGGTTTAGTGTATCCCTTGGACCTCCTTATTGACGATGAAGCACAGAAATTGCATACGAATTTAATTCAAAAGGCACAATGCCGACTAAAGAACAAGAGGACTGACACTCTACCTTTCTATGATTTGAACCTCTCCTGTGAGTCCAGTTTTAGATTCCGAAGCTTCACTTCAGGTTTAGTGTATCCCTTGGACCTTCTTATTGACGATGAAGCACAGAAATTGCATCCGAATTAAATTCAAAAGTCACAATGCCGACTTAAGTACAAGAGAACTGACCCTCTAACTTTCTATGATTTGAACCTCTCCTGTGAGTCCAGTTTTAGATTCCGATGCTTCACTTCAGGCTGGCGTATCCCTTGGACCTTCTTATTGTCGATGAAAAACAGACATTGCATCCGAATTTGATACAAAAGGCACAATGCCGACTTAAGTACAAGAGGACTGACACTCTAACTGTCTATGATTTGAACCTCTCCTGTGTGTCCAGTTTCAGATTCCGATGCTTCACTTCAGGTTTACTGTATCCCATGGACCTTCTTATTGGCTATGAGACACAGAAGGTGCATCCAAATTTAACACAAAAGGCACAATGCCGACTTAAGTACAAGAGGGCTGACACTCTAACATTCTATGATTTTTACCTCTCCTGTTAGTCCAGTTTTAGATTCCGATGCTTCACTTCAGGTTTACTGTATACCTTGGACCTTCTTATTGACGATAAAACACAGAAATTGCATCCAAATTTAATACAAAAGGCACAAAGCCGACTAAAGTACAAGAGGGCTGACATTCTAACTTTCTATGATTTGAACCTCTCCTGTGAGTCCAGATTTAGATTCAGATGCTTCACTTCAGGTTTACTGTATCCCTTGGACCTTCTTATTGACGACGAAACACAGAGATTGCGACCGAATTTAATACAAAAGGCACAATGCCGACTTGAGTACAAGAGGACTGACACTCTAACCTTCTATGATTTGAACCTCCCCTGTGAGTCCAGTTTTAGATTCCGATGCTTCACTTCAGGTTTACTGTAACTCTTGGACCTTCGTATTGACGATGAAACACAGAAATAGCATCCGAATTTAATACAAAAGGCACAATGCCGACTTAAGTACAAGAGGACTGTCAGTCTTACTTTCTATGATTAGAACCTCTCCTGTGAGTCCAGTTTTTGATTCCGATGCTTCACTTCAGGTTTACTGTATCCCTTGGAAATTTTTATTGACGATGAGACACAGATGTTGCATCCGAATTTGATACAAAAGGCACAATGCCGACTTAAGTACAAGAGGACTGACACTCTAACTGTCTATGATTTGAACCTCTCCTGTGTGTCCAGTTTCAGATTCCGATGCTTCACTTCAGGTTTACTGTATCCCTTAGACTTTCTTATTGGCGATGAGACACAGACGTTGCATCCAAATTTAATACAAAAGGCAAAATGCCGACTTCAGTACAAGAGGACTGACACTCTAACTTTCTGTGATTTTTACCTCTCCTGTTAGTCCAGTTTTAGAATCCGATGCTTCACTTCAGGGTTACTGTATCCCTTGGTCCTTCTTATTGACGATGAAACACAGAGATTGTGACCGAATTTAATACAAAAGGCACAATGCCGACTTGAGTACAAGAGGACTGACACTCTAACCTTCCATGATTTGAACCTCCCCTGTGAGTCCAGTTTTAGATTCCGATGCTTCACTTCAGGTTTACTGTATACCTTGGACCTTCTTATTGACGATGAATCACAGAAATGGCATCCGAATTAAATACAAAATCCACAATGCCGACTTAAGTACAAGAGGACTGACACTGTAACTTTCTATGATTTGAACCTCCCCTGTGAGTCCAGTTTTAGATCCGTTGCGTCACTTCAGGTTTACTGTATCCTTTGGACCTTCTTATTGACGATGAAACACAGAAATTGCATCCGAAGTTAATACAAAAGGCACAATGCCGACTTAAGTACAAGGGGACTGACACTCTAACTTTCTATGAGTTGAACCTCTCCTGTGAGTCCAGTTTTAGATTCCGAAGCTTCACTTCAGGTTTAGTGTATCCCTTGGACCTTCTTATTGACGATGAAGCACAGAAATTGCATCCGAATTAAATTCAAAAGGCACAATGCCGACTAAAGTACAAGAGGACTGACACTCTACCTTTCTATGATTTGAACCTCTCCTGTGAGTCCAGTTTTAGATTCCGAAGCTTCACTTCAGGTTTAGTGTATCCCTTGGACCTTCTTATTGACGATGAAGCACAGACATTGCATCCGAATTAAATTCAAAAGGCACAATGCCGACTTAAGTACAAGAGAACTGACACTCTAACTTTCTATGATTTGAATCTCTCCTGTGAGTCCAGTTTTAGATTCTGATTCTTCACTTCACTTTTACTGTAACCCTTGGACCTTCTTATTGACGATGAAACACAGAAATTGCATCCGAATTTAATACAAAAGGCTCAATGCCGACTTAAGAACAGGAGGACTGACACTCTAACATTCTATGATTTGAACCTCTCCTGTGAGTCCAGTTATAGATTACGATGCTTCACTTCTGGTTTACTGTATCAGTTGAACGTTTTTATTGACGACGAAACACAGAAATGGCATCCGAAATTAATACATAAGGCACAATGCCGACTTAAGTACAAGAGGACTGACACTCTAACTTTCTATGATTTGAACCTCTCCTGTGAGTCCGGTTTTAGATTCCGATGCATCACTTCAGGGTTACTGTATCCCTTGGACCGTCGTATTGACGATGAAACACAGAAATTGCATCCGAATTTAATACAAAAGGCACAATGCCGACTTAAGTACAAGAGGACTGACCCTCTAACTTTCTTTGATTTGAACCTCTCCTGTGAGTCCAGTTTTAGATTCCGATGCTTCACTTGAGGTTTACTGTATACCTTGGACCTTCGTATTGACGGTGCAGCACAGAAATTGCATCCGAATTTAATACTAAAGGCACAATTCCGACTTAAGTACAAGAGGACTGACACACTAACTTCCTATGAATTGAACCTCTCCTGTTTGTCCTGTTTGAGATTCCGATGCTTCTCTTCAGGTTTACTGTAACACTTGGACCTTCTTATTCACGATGAAACACAGAAATTGCATCCGAATTTAATACAAAAGGCACAATGCCGACTTAAGTACAAGAGGACTGACACTCTTACTTTCTATGATTTGAACCTCTCCTGTGAGTCCAGTTTTAGATTACGATGCTTCACTTCAGGTTTACTGTATACCTTGGACCTTCGTATTGACGGTGCAGCACAGAAATTGCATCTGAATTTTATACAAAGGGCACAATGCCGACTTAAGTACAAGAGGACTGACACTCTAATTTTCTATGATTTGAACATCTCCTGTGAGGGCAGTTTTAGATTCCGATGCTTCACTTCAGGTTTAGTGTATCCCTTGGACCTTCTTATTGACGATGAAGCACAGAAATTGCATCTGAATTTATTACAAAAGGCACAATGCCGACTTAAGTACAAGAGGACTGACACTCTAACTTCCTATGATTTGAACCTCTCCTGTGAGTCCAGTTTTAGATTCCGATGCTTCACTTCAGGTTTACTGTAACCCTTGGACCATCTTATTGTCGATGAAACACAGAATCTGCATCCGAATTTAATACAAAAGGCACAATGCCGACTTACGTACAAGAGGACTGACACTCTAACTGTCTATGATTTGAACCTCTCCTGTGAGTCAAGTTTTTTATTCCGATGCTTCACTTCAGGTTTACTGTATCCCTTGGACCTTCTTATTGACGATGAAACACAGAAATTGCATCCGAATTTAATACAAAAGGCACAGTGCCGACATAAGTACAAGAGGACTGACACTCTAACTTTCTATGATTTGAACCTCTCCTGTAAGTCCAGTTTTAGATTCCGATGCTTCACTTCAGGTTTAGTGTCTCCCTTGGACTTTCTTATTGACGATGAAACACAGAAATTGCATCCGAATTTAATACAAAAGGTACAATGAGGACTTAAGTACTAGAGGACTGACACTCTAACTTTCTATGTTTTGAACCTCTCCTGGGAGTCCAGTTTTAGATTCCGATGCTTCACTTCTGGTTTACTGTATCACTTGGACGTTCTTATTGACGATGAAACACAGAAATGGCATCCGAAATTAATACACAAGGCACAATGCCGACTTAAGTACAAGAAGACTGACACTCTAACTTTCTATGATTTGAACCTCTCCTGTTTGTCCTGTTTTAGATTCCGATGCTTCTCTTCAGGTTTACTGTAACACCTGGACCTTCTTATTCACGATGAAACACAGAAATTGCATCCGAATTTAACACATAGGGCACAATGCCGACTTAAGTACAAGAGGACTGACACTCTTACTTTCTATGATTTGAAACTCTCCTGTGAGTCCAGTTTTAGATTCCGATGCTTCACTTCAGGTTTACTGTATCCCTTGGGCCTTCTTATGGACGATGAAACACAGAAATTGTTCCGAATTTAATACAAGAGGCACAATGCCGACTTAAGTACAAAAGGACCGACACCCTGACTTTCTATGATTTTAACCTCTGCTGTGAGTCCAGTTTTAGATTCCGATGCTTCACTTCAGGTTTACTGTAACCCTTGGACCTTCTTATTGACGATGAAACACAGATTTAGCATCCGAATTTAATACAAAAGGCACAATGCCCACTTAAGTACAAGAGGACTGTTCTTCTTACTTTCTATGATTTGAACCTCTCCTGTGAGTCCAGTTTTTGATTCCGATGCTTCACTTCAGGTTTACTGTATCCCTTGGACCTTTTTATTGACGATGAAACACAGATGTTGCATCCGAATTTGATACAAAAGGCACAATGCCGACTTAAGTACAAGAGGACTGACACTCTAACTTTCTATGATTTTAACCTCTCCTAAAAGTCCGGTTTTAGATTCCGATGCTTCACTTCAGGTTTACTGTATACCTTGGACCTTCTTATTGACGATGAAACACAGAAATTGCATCCGAATGTAATACAAAAGGCACAATGCCGACTAAAGTACAAGAGGACTGACACTCTAACTTTCTATGATTTGAACCTCTCCTGTGAGTCCAGTTTTAGATTCCGAAGCTTCACTTCAGGTTTAGTGTATCCCTTGGACCTTCTTATTGACGATGAGGCACAGAAATTGCAACCGAATTAAATTCTGAAGGCACAATGCCGACTTAAGTACAAGAGAACTGACACTCTAACTTTCTATGATTTGAACCTCCCTGTGAGTCCAGTTTTAGATTCTGATGCTTCACTTCACTTTTACTGTAACCCTTGGACCTTCTTATTGACGATGAAACACAGAAATTGCATCTGAATTTTATACAAAGGGCACAATGCCGACTTAAGTACAAGAGGACTGACACTCTAACTTTCTATGATTTGAACATCTCCTGTGAGGGCAGTTTTAGATTCCGATGCTTCACTTCAGGTTTAGTGTATCCCTTGGACCTTCTTATTGACGATGAAGCACAGAAATTGCATCTGAATTTATTACAAAAGGCACAATGCCGACTTAAGTACAAGAGGACTGACACTCTAACTTCCTATGATTTGAACCTCTCCTGTGAGTCCAGTTTTAGATTCCGATGCTTCACTTCAGGTTTACTGTAACCCTTGGACCTTCTTATTGTCGATGAAACACAGAATCTGCATCCGAATTTAATACAAAAGGCACAATGCCGACTTACGTACAAGAGGACTGACACTCTAACTGTCTATGATTTGAACCTCTCCTGTGAGTCAAGTTTTTTATTCCGATGCTTCACTTTAGGTTTACTGTATCCCTTGGACCTTCTTATTGACGATGAAACACAGAAATTGCATCCGAATTTAATACAAAAGGCACAGTGCCGACTTAAGTACAAGAGGACTGACACTCTAACTTTCTATGATTTGAACCTCTCCTGTAAGTCCAGTTTTAGATTCCGATGCTTCACTTCAGGTTTAGTGTCTCCATTGGACTTTCTTATTGACGATGAAACACAGAAATTGCATCCGATTTTAATACAAAAGGTACAATGAAGACTTAAGTACTAGAGGACTGACACTCTAACTTTCTATGTTTTGAACCTCTCCTGGGAGTCCAGTTTTAGATTCCGATGCTTCACTACAGGTTTGGCGTATCCCTTGGACCTTCTTATTGACGATGAAAAACAGACATTGCATCCGAATTTAATACAAAAGGTACAATGCCGACTTAAGTACAAGAGGACTGACACTCTAACTTTCTATGTTTTGAACCTCTCCTGTGAGTCCAGTTTTAGATTCCGATGCTTCACTTCAGGTTTAGTGTATCCCTTGGGCCTTCTTATTGACGATGAAACACAGAAATTGCATCCGAATTCAATACAAAAGGTACAATGCCGACTTAAGTACAAGAGGACAGACACTCTAACTTTCTACGATTTGAACCTCTCCTGTGAGCCCAGTTTTAGATTCCGATGCTGCACTTCATGTTTACTGTATCCCTTGGACCTTCTTATTGACGATGAAACAACGAAATTGCATCCGAATTTAATACAAAAGGCACAATGCCGACATAAGTACAAGAGGACTGACACTCTAACTTCATATGATTTGAACCTCTCCTGTGAGTCCAGTTTTAGATTCGGATGTTTCACTTCAGGTTTACTGTATCTTTTGGACCTTCTTATTGACGATGAAACATAGAAATTGCATCCGAATTTAATACAAAAGGCACAATGCCGACTTAAGTACAAGACGACTGACACTCTAACTTTCTATGATTTGAACCTCTCCTGTGAGTCCAGTTTTAGATTTCGATGCTTCACTTCAGGTTTACTGTATCCCTTGGACCTTCGTATTGACGATGAAACACAGAAATTGCGACCGAAATTAATACAAAAGGCACAATGCTGACTTAAGTACTAGAGGACTGAAACTCTAACTTTCTATGATTTAAACCTCCCCTGTGAGTCCAGTTTTAGATTTCGATGCTTCACTTCAGGTTTACTGTATACCTTGGACCTTCTTATTGACGATGAAGAACAGAAATTGCATCCGAATTTAATACAAAATCCACAATGCCGACTTAAGTACAAGAGGACTGACACTCTAACTTTTTATGATTTGAACCTCTCCTGTGAGTCCAGTTATAGATTCCGATGCTTCACTTCAGGTTTACTGTATCCCTTGCACTATCATACTGACGACGAAACAAAGAAATTGCATACGAATTCATTACAAAAGGCACAATGCCGACTTAAGTACAAGAGCACTGACACTCTAACTTTCTATGATTTGAACCTATCCTGTGAGCCCAGTTTCAGATTCCGATGCTTCACTTCAGGTTTACTGTATCCCTTGGACCTACTTATTGACGATGAAACATAGAAATTGCATCCGAATTTAATACAAAAGTCTCAATGCCGACTTAAGAACAAGAGGACTGACACTCTAACTTTCTATGATTTGAACCTCTCCTGTGAGTCCGGATTTAGATTCCGATGCATCACTTCAGGTTTACTGTATCCCTTGGACCGTCTTATTGACGATGAAACACAGAAATTGCATCCGAATTTAATACAAAAGGCACAATGCCGACTTAAGTGTAAGAGGACTGACCCCCTAACTTTCTTTTATTTGAACCTCTCCTGTGAGTCCAGTTTTAGATTCCGTTGCTTCACTTCAGGTTTAGCGTATCCCTTGGACCTTCTTATTGACGATGAAAAACAGACATTGTATCCGAATTTAATACAAAAGGTACAATGCCGACTTAAGTACAAGAGGACTGACACTCTAACTTTCTATGACTTTAACCTACCTGTGAGTCCAGTTTTAGATTCCGATGCTTCACTTCAGGTTTAGTGTCTCCCTTGGACCTTCTTATTGACGATGAAACACAGTAATTGCATCCGAATTTAATACAAAAGGTACAATGCCGACTTAATTACTAGAGGACTGACACTCTAACTTTCTATGATATGAACCTCTCCTGGGAGTCCAGTTTTAGATTCCGATGCTTCACTTCAGGTTTAGCGTATCCCTTGGACCTTCTTATTGACGATGAAAAACAGACATTGCATCCGAATTTAATACAAAAGGTACAATGCCGACTAAAGTGAAAGAGGACTGACACTCTAACTTTCTATGATTTGAACCTCTCCTGTGAGTCCAGTTTTCGATTCCGATGCTTCACTTTAGGTTTACTGTATACCTTGGAACTTCTTACTGACGATGAAACACAGAAATTGCATCCGAATTTAATACAAAATCCACAATGCCGACTTAAATACACAAGAGGACTGACACTCTAAATTTCTATGATTTGAACCTCTCCTGTGAGTCCAGTTTTAGATTCCGATGCGTCACATCAGGTTTACTGTATCCCTTGGACCTTCTTATTGACGATGAAACACAGAAATTGCATCCGAATTTAATACAAAAGGCACAATGCCGACTTAAGTACAAGGGGACTGACACTCCTACATTCTATGACTTGAACCTCTCCTGTGAGTCCAGTTTTAGATTCCGATGCTTCACTTCAGGTTTACTGTATACCTTGGACCTTCGTATTGACGATGAGACACAGATATTGCATCCGAATTTAATACAAAAGGCACAAAGCCGACTTATGTACAAGAGCACTGACACTCTAACTTTCTATGATTTGAACCTCTCCTGTGAGCCCAGTTTTCGATTCCGCTGCTTCACTTCAGGTTTACTGTATCCCTTGGACCTACTTATTGACGATGAAACACAGAAATTGCATCCGAATTTAATACCAAAGTCTCAATGCCGACTTAAGAACAAGAGGACTGACACTCTAACTTTCTATGATTTGAACCTCTCCTGTGAGTCCAGTTTTAGGTTCCGATGCTTCACTTCGGGTTTACTGTATCACTTGGACGTTCTTATTGACGATGAAACACAGAAATGGCATCCGAAATTAATACATAAGGCACAATGCCGACTTAAGTACAAGAGGACTGACACTCTTACTTTCTATGATTTGAACCTCTCCTGTGAGTCCGGAATTAGATTCCGATGCACCACTTCAGGTTTACTGTATCCCTTGGACCGTCTTATTGACGATGAAACACAGAAATTGCATCCGAATTTAATACAAAAGGCACAATGCCGACTTAAGTACAAGAGGAATGACCCTCCAACTTTCTTTTATTTGAACCACTCCTGTGAGTCCAGTTTTAGATTCCGATGCTTCACTTCAGGTTTACTGTATACCTAGGACCTTCTTATTGACGATGCAGCACAGAAATTGCATCCGAATTTAATACTAAAGGCACAATACCGACTTAAATACAAGAGGACTGACACTCTAACTTTCTATGATTTGAACCTCTCCTGTGAGTCACGTTTTTTATTCCGATGCTTAACTTCAGGTTTACTGTATACCTTGGTCCTTCTTATTGACGATGAATCACAGAAATTGCATCCGAATTTATTACAAAAGGTACAATGCCGACTTAAGTACAAGAGGACTGACACTGTAACTTTCTATGATATCAACCTCTCCTGTGAGTCCAGTTTTAGATTCCAATGCCTCACTTTAGGTTTACTGTATACCTTGGAACTTCTTACTGACGATGAAACACAGAAATTGCATCCGAATTTAATACAAACGGCACAGTGCCGACTTAAGTACAAGAGGACTGACACTCTAACTTTCTATGATTTGAACCTCTCCTGGGAGTCCAGTTTTAAATTCCGATGCTTCACTTCGGGTTTAGCTTATCCCTTGGACCTTCTTATTGACGATGAGAAACAGACATTGCATCCGAATTTAATACAAAAGGTACAATGCCGACTTAAGTACAAGAGGACTGACACTCAAACTTTCTATGATTTGAACCTCTCCTGTGAGTCCAGTTTTAGATTCCGATGCTTCACTTCCGGTTTACTGTATCCCTTGGACCTTCTTATTGACGATGAAACACAGAAATTGCATCCAAATTTAATACAAAAGGTACAATGCCGACTTAAGTACTAGAGGACTGACACTCTAACTTTCTATGATTTGAACCTCTACTGTGAGTCCAGTTTTAGATTCCGATGCGTCACTTCAGGTTTACTGTATCTCTTGGACTTTCTTATTGACGATGAAACACAGAAATTGCATCCGAATTTAATACAAAAGGCACAATGCCGACTTAAGTACAAGGGGGCTGACACTCTTACTTTCTATGACTTGAGCCTCTCCTGTGAGTCCAGTTTTAGATTCCGATGCTTCACTTCAGGTTTACTGTATACCTTGGACCTTCGTATTGACGATGAGACACAGATATTGCATCCGAATTTAATACAAAAGGCACAAAGCCGACTTATGTACAAGAGGAATGACTCTCTAACTTTCGATGATTTGAACCTCTCCTGTGTGTCCAGTTTCAGATTCCGATGCTTCACTTCAGGTTTACTGTAACCCTTGGACCTTCTTATTGACGATGAAACACAGAAATAGCATCCGAATTTAATACAAAACTCACAATGCCGACTTAAGTACAAGAGGACTGTCACTCTTACCTTCTATGATGTGAACCTCTCCTGTGAGTCCAGTTTTTGATTCCGATGCTTCACTTCAGGTTTACTGTATACCTTGCACCTTCTACTGACGATGAAACAAAGAAATTGCATCCGAATTTATTACAAAAGGCACAATGCAGACTTAATTACAAGAGCACTGACACTCAAACTTTCTATGATTTGAACCTCTCCTGTGAGCCCAGTTTTAGATTCCGATGCTTCACTTCAAGTTTACTGTATCCCTTGGACCTACTTATTGACGATGAAGCACAGAAATTACATCCGAATTTAATACAAAAGTCTCAATGCCGACTTAAGAACAAGAGGACTGACACTCTAACTTTCTATGATTTGAACCTCTCAAGTGAGTCCACTTTTAGATTCCGATGCTTGACTTCTGGTTTCCTGTATCGCTTGGACCTTCTTATTGACGATGAAACACAGAAATTGCATCCGAATTTAATACAAAAGGCACAATGCCGACTTAAGTACAAGGGGGCTGACACTCTTACTTTCTATGACTTGAACCTCTCCTGTGAGTCCAGTTTTAGATTCCGTTGCTTCACTTCAGGTTTACTGTAACCCTTGGACCTTCTTATTGACGATGAAACACAGAAATAGCATCCGAATTCAATACAAAAGGCACGATGCCGACTTAAGTACAAGAGGACTGTCACTCTTACTTTCAATGATTTGAATCTCTCCTGTGTGTCCAGTTTCAGATGCCGATGCTTCACTTCAGGTTGACTGCATCCCTTGGACCTTCTTATTGGCGATTAGACACAGAAGTTGCATCCCAATTTAATACAAAAGGCACAATGCCGACTTAAGTACAAGAGGACTGACACTCTAATTTTCTATGATTTTTACATCTCCTGTTAGTCCAGTTTTAGATTACGATGCTTCACTTCAGGTTTACTGTATACCTTGGACCTTCTTATTGACGATAAAACACAGAAATTGCATCCGAATTTAATACAAAAGGCACAATGCCGACTAAAGTACAAGAGGACTGACACTCAAACTTTCTATGATTTGAACCTCTCCTGTGAGTCCAGTTTTAGATTCCGATGCTTCACTTCCGGTTTACTGTATCCCTTGGACCTTCTTATGGAGGATGATACACAGAAATTGCATCCGAATTTAATACAAAAAGCACAATGCCGACTTAAGAACAAAAGGACCGACACCCTGACTTTCTATGATTTTAACCTCTGCTGTGAGTCCAGTTTTAGATTCTGATGCTTCACTTCAGGTTTACTGTAACCCTTGGACCTTCTTATTGACGATGAAGCACAGAAATAGCATCCGAATTTAATACAAAAGGCACAATGCCGACTTAAGTACAAGAGGACTGTCACTCTTACTTTCTATGATTTGAACCTCTCCTGTGAGTCCAGTTTTTGATTCCGATGCTTCACTTCAGGTTTACTGTATCCCTTGCACTCTTTTATTGACGATGAGACACAGATGTTGCATCCGAATTTGATACAAAAGGCACAATGGCAACTTAAGTACAAGAGGACTGACACTCTAACTGTCCATGATTTGAACCTCTCCTGTGTGTCCAGTTTCAGATGCCGATGCTTCACTTCAGGTATACTGTATCCCATGGACCTTCTTATTGGCGATGAGACACAGAAGTTGCATCCAAATTTAACACAAAAGGCACAATGCCGACTTAAGTACAAGAGGACTGACACTCTAACTTTCTATGATTTTTACCTCTCCGGTTAGTCCAGTTTTAGATTCCGATGCTTCACTTCAGGCTTACTGTATACCTAGGACCTTCTTATTGACGATAAAACACAGAAATTGCATCCGAATTTAATACAAAAGGCACAATGCCGACTAAGGTACAAGCGGACTGACACTCTAACTTTCTATGATTTGAACCTCTCCTGTGAGTCCAGTTTTAGATTCCGAAGCTTCACTTCAGGTTTAGTGTATCCCTTGGACCTCCTTATTGGCGATGAGACACAGAAGTTGCATCCAAATTTAACACAAAAGGCACAATGCCGACTTAAGTACAAGAGAACTGACCCTCTAACTTTCTATGATTTGAACCTCTCCTGTGAGTCCAGTTTTAGATTCCGATGCTTCACTTTAGGCTGGCGTATCCCTTGGACCTTCTTATTGTCGATGAAAAACAGACATTGCATCCGAATTTGATACAAAAGGCACAATGCCGACTTAAGTACAAGAGGACTGACACTCTAACTGTCTATGATTTGAACCTCTCCTGTGTGTCCAGTTTCAGATTCCGATGCTTCACTTCAGGTTTACTGTATCCCATGGACCTTCTTATTGGCGATGAGACACAGAAGGTGCATCCAATTTTAACACAAAAGGCACAATGCCGACTTAAGTACAAGAGGGCTGACACTCTAACATTCTATGATTTTTACCTCTCCTGTTAGTCCAGTTTTAGATTCCGATGCTTCACTTCAGGTTTACTGTATACCTTGGACCTTCTTATTGACGATAAAACACAGAAATTGCATCCAAATTTAATACAAAATCCACAATGCCGACTTAAGTACAAGAGGACTGACACTCTAACTTTCTATGATTTTAACCTCTGCTGTGAGTCCAGTTTTAGATTCCGATGCTTCACTTCAGGTTTACTGTAACTCTTGGACCTTCGTATTGACGATGAAACACAGAAATAGCATCCGAATTTAATACAAAAGGCACAATGCCGACTTAAGTACAAGAGGACTGTCAGTCTTACTTTCTATGATTAGAACCTCTCCTGTGAGTCCAGTTTTTGATTCCGATGCTTCACTTCAGGTTTACTGTATCCCTTGGAAATTTTTATTGACGATGAGACACAGATGTTGCATCCGAATTTGATACAAAAGGCACAATGCCGACTTAAGTACAAGAGGACTGACACTCTAACTGTCTATGATTTGAACCTCTCCTGTGTGTCCAGTTTCAGATTCCGATGCTTCACTTCAGGTTTACTGTATCCCTTAGACTTTCTTATTGGCGATGAGACACAGAAGTTGCATCCAAATTTAATACAAAAGGCACAATGCCGACTTAAGTACAAGAGGACTGACACTCTAACTTTCTATGATTTTTACCTCTCCTGTTAGTCCAGTTTTAGAATCCGATGCTTCACTTCAGGGTTACTGTATCCCTTGGTCCTTCTTATTGACGATGAAACACAGAGATTGTGACCGAATTTAATACAAAAGGCACAATGCCGACTTGAGTACAAGAGGACTGACACTCTAACCTTCCATGATTTGAACCTCCCCTGTGAGTCCAGTTTTAGATTCCGATGCTTCACTTCAGGTTTACTGTATACCTTGGACCTTCTTATTGACGATGAATCACAGAAATGGCATCCGAATTAAATACAAAATCCACAATGCCGACTTAAGTTCAAGAGGACTGACACTGTAACTTTCTATGATTTGAACCTCCCCTGTGAGTCCAGTTTTAGATCCGTTGCGTCACTTCAGGTTTACTGTATCCCTTGGACCTTCTTATTGACGATGAAACACAGAAATTGCATCCGAAGTTACCACAAAAGGCACAATGCCGACTTAAGTACAAGGGGACTGACACTCTAACTTTCTATGAGTTGAACCTCTCCTGTGAGTCCAGTTTTAGATTCCGAAGCTTCACTTCAGGTTTAGTGTATCCCTTGGACCTTCTTATTGACGATGAAGCACAGAAATTGCATCCGAATTAAATTCAAAAGGCACAATGCCGACTAAAGTACAAGAGGACTGACACTCTACCTTTCTATGATTTGAACCTCTCCTGTGAGTCCAGTTTTAGATTCCGAAGCTTCACTTCAGGTTTAGTGTATCCCTTGGACCTTCTTATTGACGATGAAGCACAGACATTGCATCCGAATTAAATTCAAAAGGCACAATGCCGACTTAAGTACAAGAGAACTGACACTCTAACTTTCTATGATTTGAATCTCTCCTGTGAGTCCAGTTTTAGATTCTGATTCTTCACTTCACTTTTACTGTAACCCTTGGACCTTCTTATTTACTTTGAAACACAGAAATTGCATCCGATTTTTATACAAAGGGCACAATGCCGACTTAAGTACAAGAGGACTTACACTCTAACTTTCTATGATCTGAACCTCTCCTGTGAGCCCAGTTTTAGATTCCGATGCTTCACTTCAGGTTTACTGTATCCCTTGGACCTACTTATTGACGATGAAACACAGAAATTGCATCCGAATTTAATACAAAAGGCTCAATGCCGACTTAAGAACAGGAGGACTGACACTCTAACATTCTATGATTTGAACCTCTCCTGTGAGTCCAGTTATAGATTACGATGCTTCACTTCTGGTTTACTGTATCAGTTGAACGTTTTTATTGACGACGAAACACAGAAATGGCATCCGAAATTAATACATAAGGCACAATGCCGACTTAAGTACAAGAGGACTGACACTCTAACATTCTATGATTTGAACCTCTCCTGTGAGTCCAGTTAAGATTACGATGCTTCACTTCAGGTTTACTGTATACCTTGGACCTTCGTATTGACGGTGCAGCACAGAAATTGCATCCGAATTTAATACAAAAGGCACAATGCCGACTTAAGTACAAAAGGACCGACACCCTGACTTTCTATGATTTTAACCTCTGCTGTGAGTCCAGTTTTAGATTCCGATGCTTCACTTCAGGTTTACTGTAACCCTTGGACCTTCTTATTGACGATGAAGCACGGAAATAGCATCCGAATTTAATACAAAAGGCACAATGCCGACTTAAGTACAAGAGGACTGTCACTCTTACTTTCTATGATTTGAACCTCTCCTGTGAGTCCAGTTTTTGATTCCGATGCTTCACTTCAGGTTTACTGTATCCCTTGCACTCTTTTATTGACGATGAGACACAGATGTTGCATCCGAATTTGATACAAAAGGCACAATGGCAACTTAAGTACAAGAGGACTGACACTCTAACTGTCCATGATTTGAACCTCTCCTGTGTGTCCAGTTTCAGATGCCGATGCTTCACTTCAGGTATACTGTATCCCATGGACCTTCTTATTGGCGATGAGACACAGAAGTTGCATCCAAATTTAACACAAAAGGCACAATGCCGACTTAAGTACAAGAGGACTGACACTCTAACATTCTATGATTTTTACCTCTCCGGTTAGTCCAGTTTTAGATTCCGATGCTTCACTTCAGGCTTACTGTAAACCTAGGACCTTCTTATTGACGATAAAACACAGAAATTGCATCCGAATTTAATACAAAAGGCACAATGCCGACTAAGGTACAAGAGGACTGACACTCTAACTTTCTATGATTTGAACCTCTCCTGTGAGTCCAGTTTTAGATTCCGAAGCTTCACTTCAGGTTTAGTGTATCCCTTGGACCTCCTTATTGACGATGAAGCACAGAAATTGCATACGAATTAAATTCAAAAGGCACAATGCCGACTAAAGAACAAGAGGACTGACACTCTACCTTTCTATGATTTGAACCTCTCCTGTTATCCAGTTTTAGATTCCGAAGCTTCACTTCAGGTTTAGTGTATCCTTTGGACCTTCTTATTGACGATGAAGCACAGAAATTGCATCCGAATTAAATTCAAAAGGCAGAATGCCGACTTAAGTACAAGAGAACTGACCCTCTAACTTTCTATGATTTGAACCTCTCCTGTGAGTCCAGTTTTAGATTCTGATGCTTCACTTCAGGCTGGCGTATCCCTTGGACATTCTTATTGTCGATGAAAAACAGACATTGCATCCGAATTTGATACAAAAGGCACAATGCCGACTTAAGTACAAGAGGACTGACACTCTAACTGTCTATGATTTGAACCTCTCCAGTGTGTCCAGTTTCAGATTCCGATGCTTCACTTCAGGTTTACTGTATCCCATGGACCTTCTTATTGGCGATGAGACACAGAAGGTGCATCCAAATTTAACACAAAAGGCACAATGCCGACTTAAGTACAAGAGGACTGACACTCTAACATTCTATGATTTTTACCTCTCCTGTTAGTCCAGTTTTAGATTCCGATGCTTCACTTCAGGTTTACTGTATACCTTGGACCTTCTTATTGACGATAAAACACAGAAATTGCATCCAAATTTAATACAAAAGGCACAAAGCCGACTAAAGTACAAGAGGGCTGATATTCTAACTTTCTATGATTTGAACCTCTCCTGTGAGTCCAGTTTTAGATTCAGATGCTACACTTCAGGTTTACTGTATCCCTTGGACCTTCTTATTGACGATGAAACACAGAGATTGCGACCGAATTTAATACAAAAGGCACAATGCCGACATGAGTACAAGAGGACTGACACTCTAACCTTCTATGATTTGAACCTCCCCTGTGAGTCCAGTTTTAGATTCCGATGCTTCACTTCAGGTTTACTGTATACCTTGGACCTTCTTATTGACGATGAATCACAGAAATTGCATCCGAATTTAATACAAAATCCACAATGCCGACTTAAGTACAAGAGGACTGACACTCTAACTTTCTATGATTTTAACCTCTGCTGTGAGTCCAGTTTTAGATTCCGATGCTTCACTTCAGGTTTACTGTAACTCTTGGACCTTCCTATTGACGATGAAACACAGAAATAGCATCCGAATGTAATAAAAAAGGCACAATGCCGACTTAAGTACAAGAGGACTGTCAGTCTTACTTTCTATGATTAGAACCTCTCCTGTGAGTCCAGTTTTTGATTCCGATGCTTCACTTCAGGTTTACTGTATCCCTTGGAAATTTTTATTGACGATGAGACACAGATGTTGCATCCGAATTTGATACAAAAGGCACAATGCCGACTTAAGTACAAGAGGACTGACACTCTAACTGTCTATGATTTGAACCTCTCCTGTGTGTCCAGTTTCAGATTCCGATGCTTCACTTCAGGTTTACTGTATCCCTTAGACTTTCTTATTGGCGATGAGACACAGAAGTTGCATCCAAATTTAATACAAAAGGCACAATGCCGACTTAAGTACAAGAGGACTGACACTCTAACTTTCTATGATTTTTACCTCTCCTGTGAATCCAGTTTTAGAATCCGATGCTTCACTTCAGGGTTACTGTATCCCTTGGTCCTTCTTATTGACGATGAAACACAGAGATTGTGACCGAATTTAATACAAAAGGCACAATGCCGACTTGAGTACAAGAGGACTGACACTCTAACCTTCCATGATTTGAACCTCCCCTGTGAGTCCAGTTTTAGATCCGTTGCGTCACTTCAGGTTTACTGTATCCCTTGGACCTTCTTATTGACGATGAAACACAGAAATTGCATCCGAAGTTAATACAAAAGGCACAATGCCGACTTAAGTACAAGGGGACTGACACTCTTACTTTCTATGACTTGAACCTCCCTTTGAGTTCAGTTTTAGATTCCGATGCTTCACTTCAGGTTTACTGTATCCCTTGGACATTCTTATGGACGATGATACACAGAAATTGCATACGAATTTAATACAAAACGCACAATGCCGACTTAAGTACAAGAAGACCGACACCCTGACTTTCTATGATTTTAACCTCTGCTGTGAGTCCAGTTTTAGATTCCGATGCTTCACTTCAGGTTTACTGTAACCCTTGGACCATCTTATTGACGATGAAACACAGAAATAGCATCCGAACTTAATACAAAAAGCACAATGCCGACTTAAGTACAAGAGGACTGTCACTCTTATTTTCTATGATTTTAACCTCTGCTGTGAGTCCAGTTTTAGATTCCGAAGCTTCACTTCAGGTTTAGTGTATCCCTTGGACCTTCGTATTGACGATGAAGCATAGAAATTGCATACGAATTAAATTCAAAAGGCACAATGCCGACTAAAGTACAAGAGGACTGACACTCTACCTTTCTATGATTTGAACCTCTCCTGTGAGTCCAGTTTTAGATTCCGAAGCTTCACTTCAGGTTTAGTGTATCCCTTGGACCTTCTTATTGACGATGAAGCCCAGAAATTGCATCCGAATTAAATTCAAAAGGCACAATGCCGACTTAAGTACAAGAGAACTGACACTCTAACTTTCTATGATTTGAACCTCTCCTGTGAGTCCAGTTTTAGATTCTGATGCTTCACTTCACTTTTACTGTAACCCTTGGACCTTCTTATTGACGATGAAACACAAATTGCATCTGAATTTTATACAAAGGGCACAATGCCGACTTAAGTACAAGAGGACTGACACTCTAACTATCTATGATTTGAACCTCCCCTGTGAGTGCAGTTTTAGATTCCGATGCTTCACTTCAGGTTTACTGTATCCCTTGGACCTTCTTATTGACGATGAAGCACAGAAATTGCATCTGAATTTATTACAAAAGGCACAATGCCGACATAAGTACAAGAGGACTGACACTCTAACTGTCTATGATTTGAACCTCTCCTGTGAGTCAAGTTTTTTATTCCGATGCTTCACTTCAGGATTACTGTATCCCTTGGACCTTCTTATTGACGATGAAACACAGAAATTGCATCCGAATTTATTACAAAAGGCACAATGCCGACTTAAGTACAAGAGGACTGACACTCTAACTTTCTATGATATTAACCTCTCCTGTGAGTCAAGTTTTAGATTCCGATGCTTCACTTTAGGTTTACTGTATCCCTTGGACCTTCTTATTGACGATGAAGCACAGAAGTTGCATCTGAATTTATTACAAAAGGCACAATGCCGACTTAAGTACAAGAGGACTGACACTCTAACTTCCTATGATTTGAACCTCTCCTGTGAGTCCAGTTTTAGATTCCGATGCTTCACTTCAGGTTTACTGTAACCCTTGGACCTTCTTATTGACGATGAAACACAGAATCTGCATCCGAATTTAATACAAAAAGCACAATGCCGACTTAAGTACAAGAGGACTGACACTCTAACTGTCTATGATTTGAACCTCTCCTGTGAGTCAAGTTTTTTATTCCGATGCTTCACTTCAGGATTACTGTATCCCTTGGACCTTCTTATTGACGATGAAACACAGAAATTGCATCCGAATTTATTGCAAAAGGCACAATGCCGACTTAAGTAAAAGAGGACTGACACTCTAACTTTCTATGATATCAACCTCTCCTGTGAGTCCAGTTTTAGATTCCGATGCTTCACTTTAGGTTTACTGTATACCTTGGAACTTCTTACTGACGATGAAACACAGAAATTGCATCCGAATTTAATACAAAAGGCACAGTGCCGACTTAAGTACAAGAGGACTGACACTCTAACTTTCTATGATTTGAACTTCTCCTGGGAGTCCACTTTTAGATTCCGATGCTTCACTTCAGGCTGGCGTATCCCTTGGACCTTCTTATTGTCGATGAAAAACAGACATTGCATCCGAATTTGATACAAAAGGCACAATGCCGACTTAAGTACAAGAGGACTGACACTCTAGCTGTCTATGATTTGAACCTCTCCTGTGTGTCCAGTTTCAGATTCCGATGCTTCACTTCAGGTTTACTGTATCCCATGGACCTTCTTATTGTCGATGAGACACAGAAGGTGCATCCAAATTTAACACAAAAGGCACAATGCCGACTTAAGTACAAGAGGACTGACACTCTAACATTCTATGATTTTTACCTCTCCTGTTAGTCCAGTTTTAGATTCCGATGCTTCACTTCAGGTTTACTGTATACCTTGGACCTTCTTATTGACGATAAAACACAGAAATTGCATCCAAATTTAATACAAAAGTCACAAAGCCGACTAAAGTACAAGAGGGCTGACATTCTAACTTTCTATGATTTGAACCTCTCCTGTGAGTCCAGTTTTGGATTCAGATGCTTCACTTCAGGTTTACTGTATCCCTTGGACCTCCTTATTGACGATGAAACACAGAGATTGCGACCGAATTTAATACAAAAGGCACAATGCCGACTTGAGTACAAGAGGACTGACACTCTAACCTTCTATGATTTGAACCTCCTCTGTGAGTCCAGTTTTAGATTCCGATGCTTCACTTCAGGTTTACTGTATCCCTTGGACCTTCTTATTGACGATGAAACACAGAGATTGCGACCGAATTTAATACAAAAGGCACAATGCCGACTTAAGTACAAGAGGACTGTCAGTCTTACTTTCTATGATTAGAACCTCTCCTGTTAGTCCAGTTTTAGATTCCGATGCTTCACTTCAGGTTTACTGTATACCTTGGACCTTCTTATTGACGATGAATCACAGAAATGGCATCCGAATTAAATACAAAATCCACAATGCCGACTTAAGTACAAGAGGACTGACACTGTAACTTTCTATGATTTGAACCTCCCCTGTGAGTCCAGTTTTAGATCCGTTGCGTCACTTCAGGTTTACTGTATCCCTTGGACCTTCTTATTGACGATGAAACACAGAAATTGCATCCGAAGTTAATACAAAAGGCACAATGCCGACTTAAGTACAAGGGGACTGACACTCTTACTTTCTATGACTTGAACCTCTCCTGTGAGTTCAGTTTTAGATTCCGATGCTTCACTTCAGGTTTACTGTATCCCTTGGACATTCTTATGGACGATGATACACAGAAATTGCATACGAATTTAATACAAAACGCACAATGCCGACTTAAGTACAAGAAGACCGACACCCTGACTTTCTATGATTTTAACCTCTGCTGTGAGTCCAGTTTTAGATTCCGATGCTTCACTTCAGGTTTACTGTAACCCTTGGACCATCTTATTGACGATGAAACACAGAAATAGCATCCGAATTTAATACAAAAAGCACAATGCCGACTTAAGTACAAGAGGACTGTCACTCTTATTTTCTATGATTTTAACCTCTGCTGTGAGTCCAGTTTTAGATTCCGAAGCTTCACTTCAGGTTTAGTGTATCCCTTGGACCTTCTTATTGACGATGAAGCATAGAAATTGCATACGAATTAAATTCAAAAGGCACAATGCCGACTAAAGTACAAGAGGACTGACACTCTACCTTTCTATGATTTGAACCTCTCCTGTGAGTCCAGTTTTAGATTCCGAAGCTTCACTTCAGGTTTAGTGTATCCCTTGGACCTTCTTATTGACGATGAAGCCCAGAAATTGCATCCGAATTAAATTCAAAAGGCACAATGCCGACTTAAGTACAAGAGAACTGACACTCTAACTTTCTATGATTTGAACCTCTCCTGTGAGTCCAGTTTTAGATTCTGATGCTTCACTTCACTTTTACTGTAACCCTTGGACCTTCTTATTGACGATGAAACACAAATTGCATCTGAATTTTATACAAAGGGCACAATGCCGACTTAAGTACAAGAGGACTGACACTCTAACTATCTATGATTTGAACCTCCCCTGTGAGTGCAGTTTTAGATTCCGATGCTTCACTTCAGGTTTACTGTATCCCTTGGACCTTCTTATTGACGATGAAGCACAGAAATTGCATCTGAATTTATTACAAAAGGCACAATGCCGACATAAGTACAAGAGGACTGACACTCTAACTGTCTATGATTTGAACCTCTCCTGTGAGTCAAGTTTTTTATTCCGATGCTTCACTTCAGGATTACTGTATCCCTTGGACCTTCTTATTGACGATGAAACACAGAAATTGCATCCGAATTTATTACAAAAGGCACAATGCCGACTTAAGTACAAGAGGACTGACACTCTAACTTTCTATGATATTAACCTCTCCTGTGAGTCAAGTTTTAGATTCCGATGCTTCACTTTAGGTTTACTGTATCCCTTGGACCTTCTTATTGACGATGAAGCACAGAAGTTGCATCTGAATTTATTACAAAAGGCACAATGCCGACTTAAGTACAAGAGGACTGACACTCTAACTTCCTATGATTTGAACCTCTCCTGTGAGTCCAGTTTTAGATTCCGATGCTTCACTTCAGGTTTACTGTAACCCTTGGACCTTCTTATTGACGATGAAACACAGAATCTGCATCCGAATTTAATACAAAAAGCACAATGCCGACTTAAGTACAAGAGGACTGACACTCTAACTGTCTATGATTTGAACCTCTCCTGTGAGTCAAGTTTTTTATTCCGATGCTTCACTTCAGGATTACTGTATCCCTTGGACCTTCTTATTGACGATGAAACACAGAAATTGCATCCGAATTTATTGCAAAAGGCACAATGCCGACTTAAGTACAAGAGGACTGACACTCTAACTTTCTATGATATCAACCTCTCCTGTGAGTCCAGTTTTAGATTCCGATGCTTCACTTTAGGTTTACTGTATACCTTGGAACATCTTACTGACGATGAAACACAGAAATTGCATCCGAATTTAATACAAAAGGCACAGTGCCGACTTAAGTACAAGAGGACTGACACTCTAACTTTCTATGATTTGAACTTCTCCTGGGAGTCCACTTTTAGATTCCGATGCTTCACTTCAGGCTGGCGTATCCCTTGGACCTTCTTATTGTCGATGAAAAACAGACATTGCATCCGAATTTGATACAAAAGGCACAATGCCGACTTAAGTACAAGAGGACTGACACTCTAGCTGTCTATGATTTGAACCTCTCCTGTGTGTCCAGTTTCAGATTCCGATGCTTCACTTCAGGTTTACTGTATCCCATGGACCTTCTTATTGTCGATGAGACACAGAAGGTGCATCCAAATTTAACACAAAAGGCACAATGCCGACTTAAGTACAAGAGGACTGACACTCTAACATTCTATGATTTTTACCTCTCCTGTTAGTCCAGTTTTAGATTCCGATGCTTCACTTCAGGTTTACTGTATACCTTGGACCTTCTTATTGACGATAAAACACAGAAATTGCATCCAAATTTAATACAAAAGTCACAAAGCCGACTAAAGTACAAGAGGGCTGACATTCTAACTTTCTATGATTTGAACCTCTCCTGTGAGTCCAGTTTTGGATTCAGATGCTTCACTTCAGGTTTACTGTATCCCTTGGACCTTCTTATTGACGATGAAACACAGAGATTGCGACCGAATTTAATACAAAAGGCACAATGCCGACTTGAGTACAAGAGGACTGACACTCTAACCTTCTATGATTTGAACCTCCTCTGTGAGTCCAGTTTTAGATTCCGATGCTTCACTTCAGGTTTACTGTATACCTTGGACCTTCTTATTGACGATGAATCACAGAAATTGCATCCGAATTTAATACAAAATCCACAATGCCGACTTAAGTACAAGAGGACTGACACTCTAACTTTCTATGATTTTAACCTCTGCTGTGAGTCCAGTTTTAGATTCCGATGCTTCACTTCAGGTTTACCGTAACTCTTGGACCTTCTTATTGACGATGAAACACAGAAATAGCATCCGAATTTAATACAAAAGGCACAATGCCGACTTAAGTACAAGAGGACTGTCAGTCTTACTTTCTATGATTAGAACCTCTCCTGTGAGTCCAGTTTTTGATTCCGATGCTTCACTTCAGGTTTACTGTATCCCTTGGAAATTTTTATTGACGATGAGACACAGATGTTGCATCCGAATTTGATACAAAAGGCACAATGCCGACTTAAGTACAAGAGGACTGACACTCTAACTGTCTATGATTTGAACCTCTCCTGTGTGTCCAGTTTCAGATTCCGATGCTTCACTTCAGGTTTACTGTATCCCTTAGACTTTCTTATTGGCGATGAGACACAGAAGTTGCATCCAAATTTAATACAAAAGGCACAATGCCGACTTAAGTACAAGAGGACTGACACTCTAACTTTCTATGATTTTTAAGTCTCCTGTTAGTCCAGTTTTAGATTCCGATGCTTCACTTCAGGGTTACTGTATCCCTTGGTCCTTCTTATTGACGATGAAACACAGAGATTGTGACCGAATTTAATACAAAAGGCACAATGCCGACTTGAGTACAAGAGGACTGACACTCTAACCTTTCATGATTTGAACCTCCCCTGTGAGTCCAGTTTTAGATTCCGATGCTTCACTTCAGGTTTACTGTATACCTTGGACCTTCTTATTGACGATGAATCACAGAAATGGCATCCGAATTAAATACAAAATCCACAATGCCGACTTAAGTACAAGAGGACTGACACTGTAACTTTCTATGATTTGAACCTCCCCTGTGAGTCCAGTTTTAGATCCGTTGCGTCACTTCAGGTTTACTGTATCCCTTGGACATTCTTATGGACGATGATACACAGAAATTGCATACGAATTTAATACAAAACGCACAATGCCGACTTAAGTACAAGAAGACCGACACCCTGACTTTCTATGATTTTAACCTCTGCTGTGAGTCCAGTTTTAGATTCCGATGCTTCACTTCAGGTTTACTGTAACCCTTGGACCATCTTATTGACGATGACACACAGAAATAGCATCCGAATTTAATACAAAAGGCACAATGCCGACTTAAGTACAAGAGGACTGTCACTCTTATTTTCTATGATTTTAACCTCTGATGTTAGTCCAGTTTTAGATTCCGAAGCTTCACTTCAGGTTTAGTGTATCCCTTGGACCTTCTTATTGACGATGAAGCATAGAAATTGCATACGAATTAAATTCAAAAGGCACAATGCCGACTAAAGTACAAGAGGACTGACACTCTACCTTTCTATGATTTGAACCTCTCCTGTGAGTCCAGTTTTAGATTCCGAAGCTTCACTTCAGGTTTAGTGCATCCCTTGGACCTTCTTATTGACGATGAAGCACAGAAATTGCATCCGAATTAAATTCAAAAGGCACAATGCCGACTTAAGTACAAGAGAACTGACACTCTAACTTTCTATGATTTGAACCTCTCCTGTGAGCAGTTTTAGTTTCTGATGCTTCACTTCACTTTTACTGTAACCCTTGGACCTTTTTATTGACGATGAAACACAGAAATTGCATCCGAATTTTATACAAAGGGCACAATGCCGACTTAAGTACAAAAGGACTGACACTTAAACTTTCTATGATTTGAACCTCTCCTGTGAGCCCAGTTTTATATTATAATGCTTCACTTCAGGTTTACTGTATACCTTGGACCTACTTATTGACGATGAAACACAGAAATTGCATCCGAATTTAATACAAAAGGCTCAATGCCGACTTAAGAACAAGAGGACTGACACTCTAACTTTCTATGATTTGAACCTCTCCTGTGAGGCCAGTTTTAGATTCCGATGCTTCACTTCTGGTTTACTGTATCACTTGGACGTTCTTATTGACGATGAAACACAGAAATGGCATCCGAAATTAATACACAAGGCACAATGCCGACTTAAGTACAAGACGACTGACACTCTAACTTTCTATGATTTGAACCTCTCCTGTTGTCCTGTTTTAGATTCCGATGCTTCTCTTCAGGTTTACTGTAACAATTGGAACTACTTATTGACGATGAAACACAGATTTAGCATCCGAATTTAATACAAAAGGCACAATGCCCACTTAAGTACAAGAGGACTGTTACTCTTACTTTATATGATTTGAACCTCTCCTGTGAGTCCAGTTTTTGATTGCGATGCTTCACTTCAGGTTTAGTGTATCCCTTGGACCTTCTTATTGACGATGAAGCACAGAAATTGCATCCGAATTAAATTCAAAAGGCACAATGCCGACTAAAGTACAAGAGGACTGACACTCTAACTTTCTATGATTTGAACCTCTCCTGTGAGTCCAGTTTTAGATTCCGAAGCTTCACTTCAGGTTTAGTGTATCCCTTGGACCTTCTTATTGACGATGAAGCACAGAAATTGCAACCGAATTAAATTCAGAAGGCACAATGCCGACTTAAGTACAAGAGAACTGACACTCTAACTTTCTATGATTTGAACCTCCCTGTGAGTCCAGTTTTAGATTCTGATGCTTCACTTCACTTTTACTGTAACCCTTGGACCTTCTTATTGACGATGAAACACAGAAATTGCATCTGAATTGTATACAAAGGGCACAATGCCGACTTAAGTACAAGGGGACTGACACTCTAACTTTCTATTATTTGAACATCTCCTGTGAGGGCAGTTTTAGATTCCGATGCTTCACTTCAGGTTTAGTGTATCCCTTGGACCTTCTTATTGACGATGAAGCACAGAAATTGCATCTGAATTTATTACAAAAGGCACAATGCCGACTTAAGTACAAGAGGACTGACACTCTAACTTCCTATGATTTGAACCTCTCCTGTGAGTCCAGTTTTAGATTCCGATGCTTCACTTCAGGTTTACTGTAACCCTTGGACAATCTTATTGTCGATGAAACACAGAATCTGCATCCGAATTTAATACAAAAGGCACAATGCCGACTTACGTACAAGAGGACTGACACTCTAACTGTCTATGATTTGAACCTCTTCTGTGAGTCAAGTTTTTTATTCCGACGCTTCACTTCAGGTTTACTGTATCCCTTGGACCTTCTTATTGACGATGAAACACAGAAATTGCATCCGAATTTAATACAAAAGGCACAGTGCCGACTTAAGTACAAGAGGACTGACACTCTAACTTTCTATGATTTGAACCTCTCCTGTAAGTCTAGTTTTAGATTCCGATGCTTCACTTCAGGTTTAGTGTCTCCCTTGGACTTCTTATTGACGATGAAACACAGAAATTGCATCCGAATTTAATACAAAAGGTACAATGAAGACTTATGTACTAGAGGACTGACACTCTAACTTTCTATGTTTTGAACCTCTCCTGGGAGTCCAGTTTTAGATTCCGATGCTTCACTTCTGGTTTACTGTATCACTTGGACGTTCTTATTGACGATGAAACACAGAAATGGCATCCGAAATTAATACACAAGGCACAATGCCGACTTAAGTACAAGACGACTGACACTCTAACTTTCTATGATTTGAACCTCTCCTGTTCGTCCTGTTTTAGATTCCGATGCTTCTCTTCCGGTTTACTGTAACACTTGGACCTTCTTATTCACGATGAAACACAGAAATTGCATCCGAATTTAACACATAGGGCACAATGCCGACTTAAGTACAAGAGGACTGACACTCTTACTTTCTATGATTTGAAACTCTCCTGTGAGTCCAGTTTTAGATTCCGATGCTTCACTTCAGGTTTACTGTATCCCTTGGACCTTCTTATGGACGATGAAACACAGAAATTGCATCCGAATTTAATACAAGAGGCACAATGCCGACTTAAGTACAAAAGGACCGACACCCTGACTTTCTATGATTTTAACCTCTGCTGTGAGTCCAGTTTTAGATTCCGATGCTTCACTTCAGGTTTACTGTAACCCTTGGACCTTCTTATTGACGATGAAACACAGATTTAGCATCCGAATTTAATACAAAAGGCACAATGCCCACTTAAGTACAAGAGGACTGTTCCTCTTACTTTCTATGATTTGAACCTCTCCTGTGAGTCCAGTTTTTGATTCCGATGCTTCACTTCAGGTTTACTGTATCCCTTGGACCTTTTTATTGACGATGAGACACAGATGTTGCATCCGAATTTGATACAAAAGGCACAATGCCGACTTAAGTACAAGAGGACTGACACTCTAACTTTCTATGATTTTAACCTCTCCTGTAAGTCCAGTTTTAGATTCCGATGCTTCACTTCAGGTTTACTGTATACCTTGGACCTTCTTATTGACGATGAAACACAGAAATTGCATCCGAATGTAATGCAAAAGGCACAATGCCGACTAAAGTACAAGAGGACTGACACTCTAACTTTCTATGATTTGACCCTCTCCTGTGAGTCCAGTTTTAGATTCCGAAGTTTCACTTCAGGTTTAGTGTATCCCTTGGACCTTCTTATTGACGATGAAGCACAGAAATTGCATCCGAATTAAATTCTGAAGGCACAATGCCGACTTAAGTACAAGAGAACTGACACTCTAACTTTCTATGATTTGAACCTCCCTGTGAGTCCAGTTTTAGATTCTGATGCTTCACTTCACTTTTACTGTAACCCTTGGACCTTCTTATTGACGATGATACACAGAAATTGCATCTGAATTTTATACAAAGGGCACAATGCCGACTTAAGTACAAGAGGACTGACACTCTAACTTTCTATGATTTGAACATCTCCTGTGAGGGCAGTTTTAGATTCCGATGCTTCACTTCAGGTTTAGTGTATCCCTTGGACCTTCTTATTGACGATGAAGCACAGAAATTGCATCTGAATTTATTACAAAAGGCACAATGCCGACTTAAGTACAAGAGGACTGACACTCTAACTTCCTATGATTTGAACCTCTCCTGTGAGTCCAGTTTTAGATTCCGATGCTTCACTTCAGGTTTACTGTAACCCTTGGACCTTCTTATTGTCGATGAAACACAGAATCTGCATCCGAATTTAATACAAAAGGCACAATGCCGACTTACGTACAAGAGGACTGACACTCTAACTGTCTATGATTTGAACCTCTCCTGTGAGTCAAGTTTTTTATTCCGATGCTTCACTTTAGGTTTACTGTATCCCTTGGTTCTTCTTATTGACGATGAAACACAGAAATTGCATCCGAATTTAATACAAAAGGCACAGTGCCGACTTAAGTACAAGAGGACTGACACTCTAACTTTCTATGATTTGAACCTCTCCTGTAAGTCCAGTTTTAGATTCCGATGCTTCACTTCAGGTTTAGTGTCTCCCTTGGACTTTCTTATTGACGATGAAACACAGAAATTGCATCCGAATTTAATACAAAAGGTACAATGAAGACTTAAGTACTAGAGGACTGACACTCTAACTTTCTATGTTTTGAACCTCTCCTGGGAGTCCAGTTTTAGATTCCGATGCTTCACTACAGGTTTGGCGTATCCCTTGGACCTTCTTATTGACGATGAAAAACAGACATTGCATCCGAATTTAATACAAAAGGCACAGTGCCGACTTAAGTACAAGAGGACTGACACTTACTTTCTATGATTTGAACCTCACCTGGGAGTCCAGTTTTAGATTCCGATGCTTCACTTCAGGTTTAGCGTATCCCTTGGACCTTCTTATTGACGATGAAAAACAGACATTGCATCCGAATTTAATACAAAAGGTACAATGCCGACCTAAGTACAAGAGGACTGACACTCTAACTTTCTATGTTTTGAACCTCTCCTGTGAGTCCAGTTTTAGATTCCGAAGCTTCACTTCAGGTTTAGTGTATCCCTTGGGCCTTCTTATTGACGATGAAACACAGAAATTGCATCCGAATTTAATACAAAAGGTACAATGCCGACTTAAGTACAAGAGGACAGACACTCTAACTTTCTACGATTTGAACCTCTCCTGTGAGCCCAGTTTTAGATTACGATGCTGCACTTCATGTTTACTGTATCCCTTGGACCTTCTTATTGACGATGAAACAACGAAATTGCATCCGAATTTAATACAAAAGGCACAATGCCGACATAAGTACAAGAGGACTGACACTCTAACTTTATATGATTTGAACCTCTCCTGTGAGTCCAGTTTTAGATTCGGATGCTTCACTTCAGGTTTACTGTATCTTTTGGACCTTCTTATTGACGATGAAACATAGAAATTGCATCCGAATTTAATACAAAAGGCACAATGCCGACTTAAGTACAAGACGACTGACACTCTAACTTTCTATGATTTGAACCTCTCCTGTTTGTCCTGTTTTAGATTCCGATGCTTCTCTTCCGGTTTACTGTAACACTTGGACCTTCTTATTCACGATGAAACACAGAAATTGCATCCGAATTTAACACATAGGGCACAATGCCGACTTAAGTACAAGAGGACTGACACTCTTACTTTCTATGATTTGAAACTCTCCTGTGAGTCCAGTTTTAGATTCCGATGCTTCACTTCAGGTTTACTGTATCCCTTGGACCTTCTTATGGACGATGAAACACAGAAATTGCATCCGAATTTAATACAAGAGGCACAATGCCGACTTAAGTACAAAAGGACCGACACCCTGACTTTCTATGATTTTAACCTCTGCTGTGAGTCCAGTTTTAGATTCCGATGCTTCACTTCAGGTTTACTGTAACCCTTGGACCTTCTTATTGACGATGAAACACAGATTTAGCATCCGAATTTAATACAAAAGGCACAATGCCCACTTAAGTACAAGAGGACTGTTCCTCTTACTTTCTATGATTTGAACCTCTCCTGTGAGTCCAGTTTTTGATTCCGATGCTTCACTTCAGGTTTACTGTATCCCTTGGACCTTTTTATTGACGATGAGACACAGATGTTGCATCCGAATTTGATACAAAAGGCACAATGCCGACTTAAGTACAAGAGGACTGACACTCTAACTTTCTATGATTTTAACCTCTCCTGTAAGTCCAGTTTTAGATTCCGATGCTTCACTTCAGGTTTACTGTATACCTTGGACCTTCTTATTGACGATGAAACACAGAAATTGCATCCGAATGTAATGCAAAAGGCACAATGCCGACTAAAGTACAAGAGGACTGACACTCTAACTTTCTATGATTTGACCCTCTCCTGTGAGTCCAGTTTTAGATTCCGAAGTTTCACTTCAGGTTTAGTGTATCCCTTGGACCTTCTTATTGACGATGAAGCACAGAAATTGCATCCGAATTAAATTCAAAAGGCACAATGCCGACTAAAGTACAAGAGGACTGACACTCTAACTTTCTATGATTTGAACCTCTCCTGTGAGTCCAGTTTTATATTCCGAAGCTTCACTTCAGGTTTAGTGTATCCCTTGGACCTTCTTATTGACGATGAAGCACAGAAATTGCAACCGAATTAAATTCTGAAGGCACAATGCCGACTTAAGTACAAGAGAACTGACACTCTAACTTTCTATGATTTGAACCTCCCTGTGAGTCCAGTTTTAGATTCTGACGCTTCACTTCACTTTTACTGTAACCCTTGGACCTTCTTATTGACGATGATACACAGAAATTGCATCTGAATTTTATACAAAGGGCACAATGCCGACTTAAGTACAAGAGGACTGACACTCTAACTGTCTATGATTTGAACATCTCCTGTGAGGGCAGTTTTAGATTCCGATGCTTCACTTCAGGTTTAGTGTATCCCTTGGACCTTCTTATTGACGATGAAGCACAGAAATTGCATCTGAATTTATTACAAAAGGCACAATGCCGACTTAAGTACAAGAGGACTGACACTCTAACTTCCTATGATTTGAACCTCTCCTGTGAGTCCAGTTTTAGATTCCGATGCTTCACTTCAGGTTTACTGTAACCCTTGGACCTTCTTATTGTCGATGAAACACAGAATCTGCATCCGCATTTAATACAAAAGGCACAATGCCGACTTACGTACAAGAGGACTGACACTCTAACTGTCTATGATTTGAACCTCTCCTGTGAGTCAAGTTTTTTATTCCGATGCTTCACTTTAGGTTTACTGTATCCCTTGGTTCTTCTTATTGACGATGAAACACAGAAATTGCATCCGAATTTAATACAAAAGGCACAGTGCCGACTTAAGTACAAGAGGACTGACACTCTAACTTTCTATGATTTGAACCTCTCCTGTAAGTCCAGTTTTAGATTCCGATGCTTCACTTCAGGTTTAGTGTCTCCCATGGACTTTCTTATTGACGATGAAACACAGAAATTGCATCCGAATTTAATACAAAAGGTACAATGAAGACTTAAGTACTAGAGGACTGACACTCTAACTTTCTATGTTTTGAACCTCTCCTGGGAGTCCAGTTTTAGATTCCGATGCTTCACTACAGGTTTGGCGTATCCCTTGGACCTTCTTATTGACGATGAAAAACAGACATTGCATCCGAATTTAATACAAAAGGCACAGTGCCGACTTAAGTACAAGAGGACTGACACTTACTTTCTATGATTTGAACCTCACCTGGGAGTCCAGTTTTAGATTCCGATGCTTCACTTCAGGTTTAGCGTATCCCTTGGACCTTCTTATTGACGATGAAAAACAGACATTGCATCCGAATTTAATACAAAAGGTACAATGCCGACCTAAGTACAAGAGGACTGACACTCTAACTTTCTATGTTTTGAACCTCTCCTGTGAGTCCAGTTTTAGATTCCGAAGCTTCACTTCAGGTTTAGTGTATCCCTTGGGCCTTCTTATTGACGATGAAACACAGAAATTGCATCCGAATTTAATACAAAAGGTACAATGCCGACTTAAGTACAAGAGGACAGACACTCTAACTTTCTACGATTTGAACCTCTCCTGTGAGCCCAGTTTTAGATTCCGATGCTGCACTTCATGTTTACTGTATCCCTTGGACCTTCTTATTGACGATGAAACAACGAAATTGCATCCGAATTTAATACAAAAGGCACAATGCCGACATAAGTACAAGAGGACTGACACTCTAACTTAATATGATTTGAACCTCTCCTGTGAGTCCAGTTTTAGATTCGGATGCTTCACTTCAGGTTTACTGTATCTTTTGGACCTTCTTATTGACGATGAAACATAGAAATTGCATCCGAATTTAATACAAAAGGCACAATGCCGACTTAAGTACAAGACGACCGACATTCTAACTTTCTATGATTCGAACCTCTCCTGTGAGTCCAGTTTTAGATTTCGATGCTTCACTTCAGGTTTACTGTATCCCTTGGACCTTCGTATTGACGATGAAACACAGAAATTGCGACCGAAATTAATACAAAAGGCACAATGCTGACTTAAGTACTAGAGGACTGAAACTCTAACTTTCTATGATTTAAACCTCCCCTGTGAGTCCAGTTTTAGATTTCGATGCTTCACTTCAGGTTTACTGTATACCTTGGACCTTCTTATTGACGATGAAGAACAGAAATTGCATCCGAATTTAATACAAAATCCACAATGCCGACTTAAGTACAAGAGGACTGACACTCTAACTTTCTATGATTTGAACCTCTCCTGTGAGTCCAGTTTTTGATTCCGATGCTTCACTTCAGGTTTACTGTATCCCTTGCACTATCATACTGACGACGAAACAAAGAAATTGCATCCGAATTTATTAGAAAAGGCACAATGCCGACTTAAGTACAAGAGCACTGACACTCTAACTTTCTATGATTTGAACCTATCCTGTGAGCCCAGTTTCAGATTCCGATGCTTCACTTCAGGTTTACTGTATCCCTTGGACCTACTTATTGACGATGAAACATAGAAATTGCATCCGAATTTAATACAAAAGTCTCAATGCCGACTTAAGAACAAGAGGACTGAAACTCTAACTTTCTATGATTTGAACCTCTCCTGTGAGTCCGGATTTAGTTTCCGATGCATCACTTCAGGTTTACTGTATCCCTTGGACCGTCTTATTGACGATGAAACACAGAAATTGCATCCGAATTTAATACAAAAGGCACAATGCCGACTTAAGTGTAAGAGGACTGCCCCCCTAACTTTCTTTTATTTGAACCTCTCCTGTGAGTCCAGTTTTAGATTCCGATGCTTCACTTCAGGTTTAGCGTATCCCTTGGACCTTCTCATTGACGATGAAAAACAGACATTGTATCCGAATTTAATACAAAAGGTACAATGCCGACTTAAGTACAAGAGGACTGACACTCTAACTTTCTATGACTTGAACCTCTCCTGTGAGTCCAGTTTTAGATTCCGATGCTTCACTTCAGGTTTAGTGTCTTCCTTGGACCTTCTTATTGACGATGAAACACAGAAATTGCATCCGAATTTAATACAAAAGGTACAGTGCCGACTTAATTACTAGAGGACTGACACTCTAACTTTCTATGATTTGAACCTCTCCTGGGAGTCCAGTTTTAGATTCCGATGCTTCACTTCAGGTTTAGCGTATCCCTTGGACCTTCTTATTGACGATGAAAAACAGATATTGCATCCGAATTTAATACAAAAGGTACAATGCCGACTAAAGTACAAGAGGACTGACACTCTAAATTTCTATGATTTTAACCTCTCCTGTGAGTCCAGTTTTCGATTCCGATGCTTCACTTTAGGTTTACTGTATACCTTGGAACTTCTTACTGACGATGAAACACAGAAATTGCATCCGAATTTAATACAAAATCCACAATGCCGACTTAAATACACAAGAGGACTGACACTCTAACTTTCTATGATTTGAACCTCTCCTGTGAGTCCAGTTTTAGATTCCGATGCGTCACATCAGGTTTACTGTATCCCTTGGACCTTCTTATTGACGATGAAACACAGAAATTGCATCCGAATTTAATACAAAAGGCACAATGCCGACTTAAGTACAAGGGGACTGACACTCCTACATTCTATGACTTGAACCTCTCCTGTGAGTCCAGTTTTAGATTCCGATGCTTCACTTCAGGTTTACTGTATACCTTGGACCTTCGTATTGACGATGAGACACAGATATTGCATCCGAATTTAATACAAAAGGCACAAAGCCGACTTATGTACAAGAGCACTGACACTCTAACTTTCTATGATTTGAACCTCTCCTGTGAGCCCAGTTTTCGATTCCGCTGCTTCACTTCAGGTTTACTGTATCCCTTGGACCTACTTATTGACGATGAAACACAGAAATTGCATCCGAATTTAATACCAAAGTCTCAATGCCGACTTAAGAACAAGAGGACTGACACTCTAACTTCCTATGATTTGAACCTCTCCTGTGAGTCCAGTTTTAGGTTCCGATGCTTCACTTCGGGTTTACTGTATCACTTGGACGTTCTTATTGACGATGAAACACAGAAATGGCATCCGAAATTAATACATAAGGCACATTGCCGACTTAAGTACAAGAGGACTGACACTCTTACTTTCTATGATTTGAACCTCTCCTGTGAGTCCGGAATTAGATTCCGATGCATCACTTCAGGTTTACTGTATCCCTTGGACCGTCTTATTGACGATGAAACACAGAAATTGCATCCGAATTTAATACAAAAGGCACAATGCCGACATAAGTACAAGAGGACTGACACTCTTACTTTCTATGATTTGAACCTCTCCTGTGAGTCCGGAATTAGATTCCGATGCATCACTTCAGGTTTACTGTATCCCTTGGACCGTCTTATTGACGATGAAACACAGAAATTGCATCCGAATTTAATACAAAATCCACAATGCCGACTTAAATACACAAGAGGACTGACACTCTAACTTTCTATGATTTGAACCTCTCCTGTGAGTCCAGTTTTAGATTCCGATGCGTCACATCAGGTTTACTGTATCCCTTGGACCTTCTTATTGACGATGCAGCACAGAAATTGCATCCGAATTTAATACTAAAGGCACAATACCGACTTAAGTACAAGAGGACTGACACTCTAACTTTCTATGATTTGAACCTCTCCTGTGAGTCACGTTTTTTATTCCGATGCTTAACTTCAGGTTTACTGTATACCTTGGACCTTCTTATTGACGATGAATCACAGAAATTGCATCCGAATTTATTACAAAAGGTACAATGCCGACTTAACTACAAGAGGACTGACACTCTAACTTTCTATGATATCAACCTCTCCTGTGAGTCCAGTTTTAGATTCCAATGCTTCCTTTAGGTTTACTGTATACCTTGGAACTTATTACTGACGATGAAACACAGAAATTGCATCCGAATTTAATACAAACGGCACAGTGCCGACTTAAGTACAAGAGGACTGACACTCTAACTTTCTATGATTTGAACCTCTCCTGGGAGTCCAGTTTTAGATTCCGATGCTTCACTTCGGGTTTAGCTTATCCCTTGGACCTTCTTATTGACGATGAAAAACAGACATTGCATCCGAATTTAGTACAAAAGGTACAATGCCGACTTAAGTACAAGAGGACTGACACTCAAACTTTCTATGATTTGAACCTCTCCTGTGAGTCCAGTTTTAGATTCCGATGCTTCACTTCAGGTTTACTGTATCCCTTGGATCTTCTTATTGACGATGAAACACAGAAATTGCATCCGAATTTAATACAAAAGGTACAATGCCGACTTAAGTACTAGAGGACTGACACTCTAACTTTCTATGATTTGAACCTCTCCTGTGAGTCCAGTTTTAGATTCCGATGCGTCACTTCAGGTTTACTGTATCCCTTGGACCTTCTTATTGACGATGAGACACAGAAATTGCATCCGAATTTAATACAAAAGGCACAATGCCGACTTAAGTACAAGGGGGCTGACACTCCTACTTTCTATGACTTGAACCTCTCCTGTGAGTCCAGTTTTAGATTCCGATGCTTCACTTCAGGTTTACTGTATACCTTGGACCTTCGTATTGACGATGAGACACAGATATTGCATCCGAATTTAATACAAAAGGCACAAAGCCGACTTATGTACAAGAGGAATGACTCTCTAACTTTCGATGATTTGAACCTCTCCTGTGTGTCCAGTTTCAGATTCCGATGCTTCACTTCAGGTTTACTGTAACCCTTGGACCCTCTTATTGACGATGAAACACAGAAATAGCATCCGAATTTAATACAAAACTCACAATGCCGACTTAAGTACAAGAGGACTGTCACTCTTACCTTCTATGATGTGAACCTCTCCTGTGAGTCCAGTTTTTGATTCCGATGCTTCACTTCAGGTTTACTGTATACCTTGCACCTTCTTACTGACGATGAAAGAAAGAAATTGCATCCGAATTTATTACAAAAGGCACAATGCAGACTTAATTACAAGAGCACTGACACTCTAACTTTCTATGATTTGAACCTCTCCTGTGAGCCCACTTTTAGATTCCGATGCTTCACTTCAGGTTTACTGTATCCCTTGGACCTACTTATTGACGATGAAGCACAGAAATTACATCCGAATTTAATACAAAAGTCTCAATGCCGACTTAAGAACAAGAGGACTGACACTCTAACTTTCTATGATTTGAACCTCTCCAGTGAGTCCACTTTTAGATTCCGATGCTTGACTTCTGGTTTCCTGTATCGCTTGGACCTTCTTATTGACGATGAAACACAGAAATTGCATCCGAATTTAATACAAAAGGCACAATGCCGACTTCAGTACAAGGGGGCTGACACTCTTACTTTATATGACTTGAACCTCTCCTGTGAGTCCAGTTTCAGATGCCGATGCTTCACTTCAGGTTGACTGCATCCCTTGGACCTTCTTATTGGCGATTAGACACAGAAGTTGCATCCCAATTTAATACAAAAGGCACAATGCCGACTTAAGTACAAGAGGACTGACACTCTAACTTTCTATGATTTTTACATCTCCTGTTAGTCCAGTTTTAGATTACGATGCTTCACTTCAGGTTTACTGTATACCTTGGACCTTCTTATTGACGATAAAACACAGAAATTGCATCCGAATTTAATACAAAAGGCACAATGCCGACTAAAGTACAAGAGGACTGACACTCTAACTTTCTATGAGTTGAACCTCTCCTGTGAGTCCAGTTTTAGATTCCGAAGCTTCACTTCAGGTTTAGTGTATCCCTTGGACCTTCTTATTGACGATGAAGCACAGAAATTGCATCCGAATTAAATTCAAAAGGCACAATGCCGACTAAAGTACAAGAGGACTGACACTCTACCTTTCTATGATTTGAACCTCTCCTGTGAGTCCAGTTTTAGATTCCGAAGCTTCACTTCAGGTTTAGTGTATCCCTTGGACCTTCTTATTGACGATGAAGCACAGAAATTGCATCCGAATTAAATTCAAAAGGCACAATGCCGACTTAAGTACAAGAGAACTGACACTCTAACTTTCTATGATTTGAATCTCTCCTGTGAGTCCAGTTTTAGATTCTGATTCTTCACTTCACTTTTACTGTAACCCATGGACCTTCTTATTGACTTTGAAACACAGAAATTGCATCCGATTTTTATACAAAGGGCACAATGCCGACTTAAGTACAAGAGGACTTACACTCTAACTTTCTATGATCTGAACCTCTCCTGTGAGCCCAGTTTTAGATTCCGATGCTTCACTTCAGGTTTACTGTATCCCTTGGACCTACTTATTGACGATGAAACACAGAAATTGCATCCGAATTTAATACAAAAGGCTCAATGCCGACTTAAGAACAGGAGGACTGACACTCTAACTTTCTATGATTTGAACCTCTCCTGTGAGTCCAGTTATAGATTCCGATGCTTCACTTCTGGTTTACTGTATCAGTTGAACGTTTTTATTGACGACGAAACACAGAAATGGCATCCGAAATTAATACATAAGGCACAATGCCGACTTAAGTACAAGAGGACTGACACTCTAACTTTCTATGATTTGAACCTCTCCTGTGAGTCCGGTTTTAGATTCCGATGCATCACTTCAGGGTTACTGTATCCCTTGGACCGTCGTATTGACGATGAAACACAGAAATTGCATCCGAATTTAATACAAAAGGCACAATGCCGACTTAAGTACAAGAGGACTGACCCTCTAACTTTCTTTGATTTGAACATCTCCTGTGAGTCCAGTTTTAGATTCCGATGCTTCACTTCAGGTTTACTGTATACCTTGGACCTTCGTATTGACGGTGCAGCACAGAAATTGCATCCGAATTTAATACTAAAGGCACAATTCCGACTTAAGTACAAGAGGACTGACACACTAACTTCCTATGAATTGAACCTCTCCTGTTTGTCCTGTTTGAGATTCCGATGCTTCTCTTCAGGTTTACTGTAACACTTGGACCTTCTTATTCACGATGAAACACAGAAATTGCATCCGAATTTAATACAAAAGGCACAATGCCGACTTAAGTACAAAAGGACCGACACCCTGACTTTCTATGATTTTAACCTCTGCTGTGAGTCCAGTTTTAGATTCCGATGCTTCACTTCAGGTTTACTGTAACCCTTGGACCTTCTTATTGACGATGAAGCACAGAAATAGCATCCGAATTTAATACAAAAGGCACAATGCCGACTTAAGTACAAGAGGACTGCCACTCTTACTTTCTATGATTTGAACCTCTCCTGTGAGTCCAGTTTTTGATTCCGATGCTTCACTTCAGGTTTACTGTATCCCTTGCACTCTTTTATTGACGATGAGACACAGATGTTGCAACCGAATTTGATACAAAAGGCACAATGGCAACTTAAGTACAAGAGGACTGACACTCTAACTGTCCATGATTTGAACCTCTCCTGTGTGTCCAGTTTCAGATGCCGATGCTTCACTTCAGGTATACTGTATCCCATGGACCTTCTTATTGGCGATGAGACACAGAAGTTGCATCCAAATTTAACACAAAAGGCACAATGCCGACTTAAGTACAAGAGGACAGACACTCTAACTTTCTATGATTTGAACCTCTCCTGTGAGTCCAGTTTTAGATTCCGAAGCTTCACTTCAGGTTTAGTGTATCCCTTGGACCTCCTTATTGACGATGAAGCACAGAAATTGCATACGAATTAAATTCAAAAGGCACAATGCCGACTAAAGAACAAGAGGACTGACACTCTACCTTTCTATGATTTGAACCTCTCCTGTGAGTCCAGTTTTAGATTCCGAAGCTTCACTTCAGGTTTAGTGTATCCCTTGGACCTTCTTATTGACGATGAAGCACAGAAATTGCATCCGAATTAAATTCAAAAGGCACAATGCCGACTTAAGTACAAGAGAACTGACCCTCTAACTTTCTATGATTTGAACCTCTCCTGTGAGTGCAGTTTTAGATTCCGATGCTTCACTTCAGGTTTAGTGTATCCCTTGGACCTTCTTATTGACGATGAAGCACAGAAGTTGCATCTGAATTTATTACAAAAGGCACAATGCCGACTTAAGTACAAGAGGACTGACACTCTAACTTCCTATGATTTGAACCTCTCCTGTGAGTCCAGTTTTAGATTCCGATGCTTCACCTCAGGTTTACTGTAACCCTTGGACCTTCTTATTGACGATGAAACACAGAATCTGCATCCGAATTTAATACAAAAAGCACAGTGCCGACTTTAGTACAAGAGGACTGACACTCTAACTTTCTATGATATCAACCTCTCCTGTGAGTCCAGTTTTAGATTCCGATGCTTCACTTTAGGTTTACTGTATACCTTGGAACTTCTTACTGACGATGAAACACAGAAATTGCATCCGAATTTAATACAAAAGGCACAGTGCCGACTTAAGTACAAGAGGACTGACACTCTAACTTCCTATGATTTGAACTTCTCCTGGGAGTCCACTTTTAGATTCCGATGCTTCACTTCAGGCTGGCGTATCCCTTGGACCTTCTTATTGTCGATGAAAAACAGACATTGCATCCGAATTTGATACAAAAGGCACAATGCCGACTTAAGTACAAGAGGACTGACACTCTAACTGTCTATGATTTGAACCTCTCCTGTGTGTCCAGTTTCAGATTCCGATGCTTCACTTCAGGTTTACTGTATCCCATGGACCTTCTTATTGGCGATGAGACACAGAAGGTGCATCCAAATTTATCACAAAAGGCACAATGCCGACTTAAGTACAAGAGGACTGACACTCTAACATTCTATGATTTTTACCTCTCCTGTTAGTCCAGTTTTAGATTCCGATGCTTCACTTCAGGTTTACTGTATACCTTGGACCTTCTTATTGACGATAAAACACAGAAATTGCATCCAAATTTAATACAAAAGGCACAAAGCCGACTAAAGTACAAGAGGACTGACATTCTAACTTTCTATGATTTGAACCTCTCCTGTGAGTCCAGTTTTAGATTCAGATGCTTCACTTCAGGTTTACTGTATCCCTTAAGTACAAGAGGACTGACACTCTAACTTTCTATGATTTTAACCTCTGCTGTGAGTCCAGTTTTAGATTCCGAAGCTTCACTTCAGGTTTACTGTAACTCTTGGACCTTCTTATTGACGATGAAACACAGAAATAGCATCCGAATTTAATACAAAAGGCACAATGCCGACTTAAGTACAAGAGGACTGTCAGTCTTACTTTCTATGATTAGACGATGAAACACAGAGATTGCGACCGAATTTAATACAAAAGGCACAATGCCGACTTGAGTACAAGAGGACTGACACTCTAACCTTCTATGATTTGAACCTCCCCTGTGAGTCCAGTTTTAGATTCCGATGCTTCACTTCAGGATTACTGTATACCTTGGACCTTCTTATTGACGATAAAACACAGAAATTGCATCCGAATTTAATACAAAAGGCACAAAGCCGACTAAAGTACAAGAGGACTGACACTCTAACTTTCTATGATTTTAACCTCTGCTGTGAGTCCAGTTTTAGATTCCGATGCTTCACTTCATGTTTACTGTAACTCTTGGACCTTCTTATTGACGATGAAACACAGAAATAGCATCCGAATTTAATACAAAAGGCACAATGCCGACTTAAGTACAAGAGGACTGTCAGTCTTACTTTCTATGATTAGAACCTCTCCTGTGAGTCCAGTTTTTGATTCCGATGCTTCACTTCAGGTTTACTGTATCCCTTGGAAATTTTTATTGACGATGAGACACAGATGTTGCATCCGAATTTGATACAAAAGGCACAATGCCGACTTAAGTACAAGAGGACTGACACTCTAACTGTCTATGATTTGAACCTCTCCTCTGTGTCCAGTTTCAGATTCCGATGCTTCACTTCAGGTTTACTGTATCCCTTAGACTTTCTTATTGGCGATGAGACACAGAAGTTGCATCGAAATTTAATAAAAAGGCACAATGCCGACTTAAGTACAAGAGGACTGACACTCTAACTTTCTATGATTTTTACCTCTCCTGTTAGTCCAGTTTTAGAATCCGATGCTTCACTTCAGGGTTACTGTATCCCTTGGTCCTTCTTATTGACGATGAAACACAGAGATTGTGACCGAATTTAATACAAAAGGCACAATGCCGACTTGAGTACAAGAGGACTGACACTCTAACCTTCCATGATGTGAACCTCCCCTGTGAGTCCAGTTTTAGATTCCGATGCTTCACTTCAGGTTTACTGTATACCTTGGACCTTCTTATTGACGATGAATCACAGAAATGGCATCCGAATTAAATACAAAATCCACAATGCCGACTTAAGTACAAGAGGACTGACACTGTAACTTTCTATGATTTGAACCTCCCCTGTGAGTCCAGTTTTAGATCCGTTGCGTCACTTCAGGTTTTTTGTATCCCTTGGACCTTCTTATTGACGATGAAACACAGAAATTGCATCCGAAGTTAATACAAAAGGCACAATGCCGACTTAAGTACAAGGGGACTGACACTCTTACTTTCTATGACTTGAACCTCTCCTGTGAGTCCAGTTTTAGATTCCGATGCTTCACTTCAGGTTTACTGTATCCCTTGGACATTCTTATGGACGATGATACACAGAAATTGCATACGAATTTAATACAAAAGGCACAATGTCGACTTAAGTACAAGAGGACTGTCACTCTTATTTTCTATGATTTTAACCTCTGCTGTGAGTCCAGTTTTAGATTCCGAAGCTTCACTTCAGGTTTAGTGTATCCCTTGGACCTTCTTATTGACGATGAAGCATAGAAATTGCATACGAATTAAATTCAAAAGGCACAATGCCGACTAAAGTACAAGAGGACTGACACTCTACCTTTCTATGATTCGAACCTCTCCTGTGAGTCCAGTTTTAGATTCCGAAGCTTCACTTCAGGTTTAGTGTATCCCTTGGACCTTCTTATTGACGATGATGCCCAGAAATTGCATCCGAATTAAATTCAAAAGGCACAATGCCGACTTAAGTACAAGAGAACTGACACTCTAACTGTCTATGATTTGAACCTCCCCTGTGAGTGCAGTTTTAGATTCCGATGCTTCACTTCAGGTTTACTGTATCCCTTGGACCTTCTTATTGACGATGAAGCACAGAAATTGCATCTGAATTTATTACAAAAGGCACAATGCCGACTTAAGTACAAGAGGACTGACACTCTAACTGTCTATGATTTGAACCTCTCCTGTGAGTCAAGTTTTTTATTCCGATGCTTCACTTCAGGAATACTGTATCCCTTGGACCTTCTTATTGACGATGAAACACAGAAATTGCATCCGAATTTATTACAAAAGGCACAATGCCGACTTAAGTACAAGAGGACTGACACTCTAACTTTCTATGATATCAACCTCTCCTGTGAGTCAAGTTTTAGATTCCGATGCTTCACTTTAGGCTTACTGTATCCCTTGGACCTTCTTATTGACGATGAAGCACAGAAGTTGCATCTGAATTTATTACAAAAGGCACAATGCCGACTTAAGTACAAGAGGACTGACACTCTAACTTCCTAAGATTTGAACCTCTCCTGTGAGTCCAGTTTTAGATTCCGATGCTTCACTTCAGGTTTACTGTATCCCTTGGACCTTCTTATTGACGATGAAACACAGAATCTGCATCCGAATTTAATACAAAAAGCACAATGCCGACTTAAGTACAAGAGGACTGACACTCTACCTGTCTATGATTTGAACCTCTCCTGTGAGTCAAGTTTTTTATTCCGATGCTTCACTTCAGGATTACTGTATCCCTTGGACCTTCTTATTGACGATGAAACACAGAAATTGCATCCGAATTTATTGCAAAAGGCACAATGCCGACTTAAGTACAAGAGGACTGACACTCTAACTTTCTATGATATCAACCTCTCCTGTGAGTCCAGTTTTAGATTCCGATGCTTCACTTTAGGTTTACTGTATACCTTGGAACTTCTTACTGACGATGAAACACAGAAATTGCATCCGAATTTAATACAAAAGGCACAGTGCCGACTTAAGTACAAGAGGACTGACACTCTAACTTTCTATGATTTGAACTTCTCCTGGGAGTCCACTTTTAGATTCCGATGCTTCACTTCAGGCTGGCGTATCCCTTGGACCTTCTTATTGTCGATGAAAAACAGACATTGCATCCGAATTTGATACAAAAGGCACAATGCCGACTTAAGTACAAGAGGACTGACACTCTAACTGTCTATGATTTGAACCTCTCCTGTGTGTCCAGTTTCAGATTCCGATGCTTCACTTCAGGTTTACTGTATCCCATGGACCTTCTTATTGGCGATGAGACACAGAAGGTGCATCCAAATTTAACACAAAAGGCACAATGCCGACTTAAGTACAAGAGGACTGACACTCTAACTTTCTATGATTTGAACCTCTCCTGTGAGTCCAGTTTTAGATTCAGATGCTTCACTTCAGGTTTATTGTATCCCTTGGACCTTCTTATTGACGATGAAACACAGAGATTGCGACCGAATTTAATACAAAAGGCACAATGCCGACTTGAGTACAAGAGGACTGACACTCTAACCTTCTATGATTTGAACCTCCCCTGTGAGTCCAGTTTTAGATTCCGATGCTTCACTTCAGGTTTACTGTATACCTTGGACCTTCTTATTGACGATGAATCACAGAAATTGCATCCGAATTTAATACAAAATCCACAATGCCGACTTAAGTACAAGAGGACTGACACTCTAACTTTCTATGATTTTAACCTCTGCTGTGAGTCCAGTTTTAGATTCCGATGCTTCACTTCAGGTTTACTGTAACTCTTGGACCTTCTTATTGACGATGAAACACAGAAATAGCATCCGAATTTAATACAAAAGGCACAATGCCGACTTAAGTACAAGAGGACTGTCAGTCTTACTTTCTATGATTAGAACCTCTCCTGTGAGTCCAGTTTTTGATTCCGATGCTTCACTTCAGGTTTACTGTATCCCTTGGAAATTTTTATTGACGATGAGACACAGATGTTGCATCCGAATTTGATACAAAAGGCACAATGCCGACTTAAGTACAAGAGGACTGACACTCTAACTGTCTATGATTTGAACCTCTCCTGTGTGTCCAGTTTCAGATTCCGACGCTTCACTTCAGGTTTACTGTATACCTTAGACTTTCTTATTGGCGATGAGACACAGAAGTTGCATCCAAATTTAATACAAAAGGCACAATGCCGACTTAAGTACAAGAGGACTGACACTCTAACTTTCTATGATTTTTACCTCTCCTGTTAGTCCAGTTTTAGATTCCGACGCTTCACTTCAGGGATACTGTATCCCTTGGTCCTTCTTATTGACGATGAAACACAGAGATTGTGACCGAATTTAATACAAAAGGCACAATGCCGACTTGAGTACAAGAGGACTGACACTCTAACCTTCCATGATTTGAACCTCCCCTGTGAGTCCAGTTTTAGATTCCGATGCTTCACTTCAGGTTTACTGTATACCTTGGACCTTCTTATTGACGATGAATCACAGAAATGGCATCCGAATTAAATACAAAATCCACAATGCCGACTTAAGTACAAGAGGACTGACACTGTAACTTTCTATGATTTGAACCTCCCCTGTGAGTCCAGTTTTAGATCCGTTGCGTCACTTCAGGTTTACTGTATCCCTTGGACCTTCTTATTGACGATGAAACACAGAAATTGCATCCGAAGTTAATACAAAAGGCACAATGCCGACTTAAGTACAAGGGGACCGACACTCTTACTTTCTATGACTTGAACTTCTCCTGTGAGTCCAGTTTTAGATTCCGATGCTTCACTTCAGGTTTACTGTATCCCTTGGACATTCTTATGGACGATGATACACAGAAATTGCATACGAATTTAATACAAAACGCACAATGCCGACTTAAGTACAAGAAGACCGACACCCTAACTTTCTATGATTTTAACCTCTGCTGTGAGTCCAGTTTTAGATTCCGATGCTTCACTTCAGGTTTACTGTAACTCTTGGACCATCTTATTGACGATGACACACAGAAATAGCATCCGAATTTAATACAAAAGGCACAATGCCGACTTAAGTACAAGAGGACTGTCACTCTTATTTTCTATGATTTTAACCTCTGCTGTTAGTCCAGTTTTAGATTCCGAAGCTTCACTTCAGGTTTAGTGTATCCCTTGGACCTTCTTATTGACGATGAAGCATAGAAATTGCATACGAATTAAATTCAAAAGGAACAATGCCGACTAAAGTACAAGAGGACTGACACTCTACCTTTCTATGATTTGAACCTCTCCTGTGAGTCCAGTTTTAGATTCCGAAGCTTCACTTCAGGTTTAGTGTATCCCTTGGACCTTCTTATTGACGATGAAGCCCAGAAATTGCATCCGAATTAAATTCAAAAGGCACAATGCCGACTTAAGTACAAGAGAACTGACACTCTAACTTTCTATGATTTGAACCTCTCCTGTGAGTCCAGTTTTAGATTCTGACGCTTCACTTCACTTTTACTGTAACCCTTGGACCTTCTTATTGACGATGAAACACAAATTGCATCTGAATATTATACAAAGGGCACAATGCCGACTTAAGTACAAGAGGACTGACACTCTAACTATCTATGATTTGAACCTCTCCTGTGAGTGCAGTTTTAGATTCCGATGCTTCACTTCAGGTTTACTGTATCCCTTGGACCTTCTTATTGACGATGAAGCACAGAAATTGCATCTGAATTTATTACAAAAGGCACAATGCCGACTTAAGTACAAGAGGACTGACACTCTAACTGTCTATGATTTGAACCTCTCCTGTGAGTCAAGTTTTTTATTCCGATGCTTCACTTCAGGATTACTGTATCCCTTGGACCTTCTTATTGACGATGAAACACAGAAATTGCATCCGAATTTATTACAAAAGGCACAATGCCGACTTAAGTACAAGAGGACTGACACTCTAACTTTCTATGATATCAACCTCTCCTATGAGTCCAGTTTTAGATTCCGATGCTTCACTTTAGGTTTACTGTATACCTAGGACCTTCTTACTGACGATGAAACACAGTAATTGCATCCGAATTTAATACAAAAGGCACAGTGCCGACGTAAGTACAAGAGGACTTACACTCAAACTTTCTATGATTTGAACATCTCCTGGGAGTCCAGTTTTAGATTCCGATGCTTCACTTCAGGTTTAGCGTATCCCTTGGACCTTCTTATTGACGATGAAAAACAGACATTGCATCCGAATTTAATACAAAAGGTACAATGCCGACTTAAGTACAAGAGGACTGACACTCTAACTTTCTATGATTTGAACCTCTCCTGTGAGCCCAGTTTCAGATTCAGATGCTTCACTGCAGGTTTACTGTATGCCTTGGACCTTCTTATTGACGATGAAACACAGAAATTGCATCCAAATTTATTACAAAAGGCACAATGCCGACTTAAGTACTAGAGGACTGACACTCTAACTTCCTATGATTTTAACCTCTGCTGTGAGTCCAGTTTTAGATTCCGATGCTTCACTTCAGGTTTACTGTAACTCTTGGCCCTTCTTATTGACCATGAAACACAGAAATTGCATCCGAATTTAATACAAAAGGCACAATGCCGACTTAAGTACAAGAGGACTGTCAGTCTTACTTTCTATGATTAGAACCTCTCCTGTGAGTCCAGTTTTTGATTCCGATGCTTCACTTCACGTTTACTGTATCCCTTGGAAATTTTTATTGACGATGAGACACAGATGTTGCATCCGAATTTGATACAAAAGGCACAATGCCGACTTAAGTACAAGAGGACTGACACTCTGACTGTCTATGATTTGAACCTCTCCTGTGTGTCCAGTTTCAGATTCCGATGCTTCACTTCAGGTTTACTGTATCCCTTAGACTTTCTATTGGCGATGAGACACAGAAGTTGCATCCAAATTTAATACAAGAGGCACAATGCCGACTTAAGTACAAGAGGACTGACACTCTAACTTTCTATGATTTTTACCTCTCCTGTTAGTCCAGTTTTAGATTCCGATGCTTCACTTCAGGGTTACTGTATCCCTTGGTCCTTCTTATTGACGATGAAACACAGAGATTGCAACCGAATTAAATACAAAATCCACAATGCCGACTTAAGTACAAGAGGACTGACACTGTAACTTTCTATGATTTGAACCTCCCCTGTGAGTCCAGTTTTAGATCCGTTGCGTCACTTCAGGTTTACTGTATCCCTTGGACCTTCTTATTGACGATGAAACACAGAAATTGCATCCGAAGTTAATACAAAAGGCACAATGCCGACTTAAGTACAAGGGGACTGACACTCTTACTTTCTATGACTTGAACCTCTCCTGTGAGTCCATTTTAGATTCCGATGCTTCACTTCAGGTTTACTGTATCCCTTGGACATTCTTATGGACGATGATACACAGAAATTGCATACGAATTTAATACAAAACGCACAATGCCGACTTAAGTACAAGAGGACCGACACCCTGACTTTCTATGATTTTAACCTCTGCTGTGAGTCCAGTTTTAGATTCCGATGCTTCACTTCAGGTTTACTGTAACCCTTGGACCCTCTTATTGACGATGAAACACAGAAATAGCATCCGAATTTAATACAAAAGGCACAATGCCGACTTAAGTACAAGAGGGCTGTCACTCTTACTTTCTATGATTTTAACCTCTGCTGTGAGTCCAGTTTTAGATTCCGAAGCTTCACTTCAGGTTTAGTGTATCCCTTGGACCTTCTTATTGACGATGAAGCATAGAAATTGCATACGAATTAAATTCAAAAGGCACAATGCCGGCTAAAGTACAAGAGGACTGACACTCTACCTTTCTATGATTTGAACCTCTCCTGTGAGTCCAGTTTTATATTCCGAAGCTTCACTTCAGGTTTATTGTATCCCTTGGACCTTCTTATTGACGATGAAGCCCAGAAATTGCATCCGAATTAAATTCAAAAGGCACAATGCCGACTTAAGTACAAGAGAACTGACACTCTAACTGTCTATGATTTGAACCTCTCCTGTGAGTCAAGTTTTTTATTCCGATGCTTCACTTCAGGATTACTGTATACCTAGGACCTTCTTACTGACGATGAAACACAGTAATTGCATCCGAATTTAATACAAAAGGCACAGTGCCGACGTAAGTACAAGAGGACTTACACTCAAACTTTCTATGATTTGAACATCTCCTGGGAGTCCAGTTTTAGATTCCGATGCTTCACTTCAGGTTTAGCGTATCCCTTGGACCTTCTTATTGACGATGAAAAACAGACATTGCATCCGAATTTAATACAAAAGGTACAATGCCGACTTAAGTACAAGAGGACTGTCAGTCTTACTTTCTATGATTAGAACCTCTCCTGTGAGTCAAGTTTTTTATTCCGATGCTTCACTTCAGGATTACTGTATCCCTTGGACCTTCTTATTGACGATGAAACACAGAAATTGCATCCGAATTTATTACAAAAGGCACAATGCCGCCTTAAGTACAAGAGGACTGACACACTAACTTTCTATGATATCAACCTCTCCTGTGAGTCCAGTTTTAGATTCCGATGCTTCACGTTAGGTTTACTGTATACCTTGGACCTTCTTACTGACGATGAAACACAGAAATTGCATCCGAATTTAATACAAAAGGCACAGTGCCGACTTAAGTACAAGAGGACAGACACTCTAACTTTCTTCGATTTGAACCTCTCCTGGGAGTCCAGTTTTAGAATCCGATACTTCACTTCAGGTTTAGCGTATCCCTTGGACCTTCTTATTGACTATGAAAAACAGACATTGCATCCGAATTTAATACATAAGGTACAATGCCGACTTAAGTACAAGAGGACTGACACTCTAACTTTCTATGATTTTAACCTCTGCTGTGAGTCCAGTTTTAGATTCCGATGCTTCACTTCAGGTTTACTGTAACTCTTGGACCTTCTTATTGACGATGAAACACAGAAATAGCATCCGAATTTAATACAAAAGGCACAATGCCGACTTAAGTACAAGAGGACTGTCAGTCTTACTTTCTATGATTAGAACCTCTCCTGTGAGTCCAGTTTTTGATTCCGATGCTTCACTTCAGGTTTACTGTATCCCTGGGAAATTTTTATTGACGATGAGACACAGATGTTGCATCCGAATTTGATACAAAAGGCACAATGCCGACTTAAGTACAAGAGGACTGACACTCTAACTGTCTATGATTTGAACCTCTCCTGTGTGTCCAGTTTCAGATTCCGATGCTTCACTTCAGGTTTACTGTATACCTTAGACTTTCTTATTGGCGATGAGACACAGAAGTTGCATCCAAATTCAATACAAAAGGCACAATGCCGACTTAAGTACAAGAGGACTGACACTCTAACTTTCTATGATTTTTACCTCTCCTGTTAGTCCAGTTTTAGATTCCGACGCTTCACTTCAGGGTTACTGTATCCCTTGGTCCTTCTTATTGACGATGAAACACAGAGATTGTGACCGAATTTAATACAAAAGGCACAATGCCGATTTGAGTACAAGAGGACTGACACTCTAACCTTCCATGATTTGAACCTCCCCTGTGAGTCCAGTTTTAGGTTCCGATGCTTCACTTCAGGTTTACTGTATACCTTGGACCTTCTTATTGACGATGAATCACAGAAATGGCATCCGAATTAAATACAAAATCCACAATGCCGACTTAAGTACAAGAGGACTGACACTGTAACTTTCTATGATTTGAACCTCCCCTGTGAGTCCAGTTTTAGATCCGTTGCGTCACTTCAGGTTTACTGTATCCCTTGGACCTTCTTATTGACGATGAAACACAGAAATTGCATCCGAAGTTAATACAAAAGGCACAATGCCGACTTAAGTACAAGGGGACTGACACTCTTACTTTCTATGACTTGAACCTCTCCTGTGAGTCCAGTTTTAGATTCCGATGCTTCACTTCAGGTTTACTGTATCCCTTGGACATTCTTATGGACGATGATACACAGAAATTGCATACGAATTTAATACAAAACGCACAATGCCGACTTAAGTACAAGAAGACCGACACCCTGATTTTCTATGATTTTAACCTCTGCTGTGAGTCCAGTTTTAGATTCCGATGCTTCACTTCAGGTTTACTGTAACCCTTGGACCATCTTATTGACGATGACACACAGAAATAGCATCCGAATTTAATACAAAAGGCACAATGCCGACTTAAGTACAAGAGGACTGTCACTCATATTTTCTATGATTTTAACCTCTGCTGTTAGTCCAGTTTTAGATTCCGAAGCTTCACTTCAGGTTTAGTGTATCCCTTGGACCTTCTTATTGACGATGAAGCATAGAAATTGCATACGAATTAAATTCAAAAGGCACAATGCCGACTAAAGTACAAGAGGACTGACACTCTACCTTTCTATGATTTGAACCTCTCCTGTGAGTCCAGTTTTAGATTCCGAAGCTTCACTTTAGGTTTAGTGTATCCCTTGGACCTTCTTATTGACGATGAAGCCCAGAAATTGCATCCGAATTAAATTCAAAAGGCACAATGCCGACTTAAGTACAAGAGAACTGACACTCTAACTTTCTATGATTTGAACCTCTCCTGTGAGTCCAGTTTTAGATTCTGACGCTTCACTTCACTTTTACTGTAACCCTTGGACCTTCTTATTGACCATGAAACACAAATTGCATCTGAATTTTATACAAAGGGCACAATGCCGTCTTAAGTACAAGAGGACTGACACTCTAACTATCTATGATTTGAACCTCTCCTGTGAGTGCAGTTTTAGATTCCGATGCTTCACTTCAGGTTTACTGTATCCCTTGGACCTTCTTATTGACGATGAAGCACAGAAATTGCATCTGAATTTATTACAAAAGGCACAATGCCGACTTAAGTACAAGAGGACTGACACTCTAACTGTCTATGATTTGAACCTCTCCTGTGAGTCAAGTTTTTTATTCCGATGCTTCACTTCAGGATTACTGTATCCCTTGGACCTTCTTATTGACGATGAAACACAGAAATTGCATCCGAATTTATTACAAAAGGCACAATGCCGACTTAAGTACAAGAGGACTGACACTCTAACTTTCTATGATATCAACCTCTCCTATGAGTCCAGTTTTAGATTCCGATGCTTTACTTTAGGTTTACTGTATACCTAGGACCTTCTTACTGACGATGAAACACAGTAATTGCATCCGAATTTAATACAAAAGGCACAGTGCCGACGTAAGTACAAGAGGACTTACACTCAAACTTTCTATGATTTGAACATCTCCTGGGAGTCCAGTTTTAGATTCCGATGCTTCACTTCAGGTTTAGCGTATCCCTTGGACCTTCTTATTGACGATGAAAAACAGACATTGCATCCGAATTTAATACAAAAGGTACAATGCCGACTTAAGTACAAGAGGACTGACACTCTAACTTTCTATGATTTGAACCTCTCCTGTGAGCCCAGTTTCAGATTCAGATGCCTCACTGCAGGTTTACTGTATGCCTTGGACCTTCTTATTGACGATGAAACACAGAAATTGCATCCAAATTTATTACAAAAGGCACAATGCCGACTTAAGTACTAGAGGACTGACACTCTAACTTCCTATGATTTTAACCTCTGCTGTGAGTCCAGTTTTAGATTCCGATGCTTCACTTCAGGTTTACTGTAACTCTTGGCCCTTCTTATTGACGATGAAACACAGAAATTGCATCCGAATTTAATACAAAAGGCACAATGCCGACTTAAGTACAAGAGGACTGTCAGTCTTACTTTCTATGATTAGAACCTCTCCTGTGAGTCCAGTTTTTGATTCCGATGCTTCACTTCACGTTTACTGTATCCCTTGGAAATTTTTATTGACGATGAGACACAGATGTTGCATCCGAATTTGATACAAAAGGCACAATGCCGACTTAAGTACAAGAGGACTGACACTCTGACTGTCTATGATTTGAACCTCTCCTGTGTGTCCAGTTTCAGATTCCGATGCTTCACTTCAGGTTTACTGTATCCCTTAGACTTTCTTATTGGCGATGAGACACAGAAGTTGCATCCAAATTTAATACAAAAGGCACAATGCCGACTTAAGTACAAGAGGACTGACACTCTAACTTTCTATGATTTTTACCTCTCCTGTTAGTCCAGTTTTAGATTCCGATGCTTCACTTCAGGGTTACTGTATCCCTTGGTCCTTCTTATTGACGATGAAACACAGAGATTGCAACCGAATTTAATACAAAAGGCACAATGCCGACTTGAGTACAAGAGGACTGACACTCTAACCTTCCATGATTTGAACCCCCCCTGTGAGTCCAGTTTTAGATTCCGATGCTTCACTTCAGGTTTAGTGTATCCCTTGGACCTTCTTATTGACGATGAAGCATAGAAATTGCATACGAATTAAATTCAAAAGGCACAATGCCGACTAAAGTACAAGAGGACTGACACTCTACCTTTCTATGATTTGAACCTCTCCTGTGAGTCCAGTTTTATATTCCGAAGCTTCACTTCAGGTTTAGTGTATCCCTTGGACCTTCTTATTGACGATGAAGCCCAGAAATTGCATCCGAATTAAATTCAAAAGGCACAATGCCGACTTAAGTACAAGAGAACTGACACTCTAACTGTCTATGATTTGAACCTCTCCTGTGAGTCAAGTTTTTTATTCCGATGCTTCACTTCAGGATTACTGTATCCCTTGGACCTTCTTATTGACGATGAAACACAGAAATTGCATCCGAATTTATTACAAAAGGCACAATGCCGCCTTAAGTACAAGAGGACTGACACTCTAACTTTCTATGATATCAACCTCTCCTGTGAGTCCAGTTTTAGATTCCGATGCTTCACGTTAGGTTTACTGTATACCTTGGACCTTCTTACTGACGATGAAACACAGAAATTGCATCTGAATTTAATACAAAAGGCACAGTGCCGACTTAAGTACAAGAGGACATACACTCTAACTTTCTATGATTTGAACCTCTCCTGGGAGTCCAGTTTTAGAATCCGATACTTCACTTCAGGTTTAGCGTATCCCTTGGACCTTCTTATTGACGATGAAAAACAGACATTGCATCCGAATTTAATACATAAGGTACAATGCCGACTTAAGTACAAGAGGACTGACACTCTAACTTTCTATGATTTGAACCTATCCTGTGAGCCCAGTTTCAGATTCCGATGCTTCACTTCAGGTTTACTGTATCCCTTGGACCTTCTTATTGACGGTGAAACACAGAAATTGCATCCGAATTTAATATAAAAGGCACAATGCCGACTTAAGTACTAGAGGACTGTCACTCTAACTTCCTATGATTAGAACCTCTCCTGTGAGTCCAGTTTTAGATTCGGATGCTTCACTTCAGGTTTACTGTATCTTTTGGACCTTCTTATTGACGATGAAACATAGAAATTGCATCCGAATTTGATACAAAAGGCACAATGCCGACTTAAGTACAAGATATCTGACACTCTAACATTCTATGATTTGAATCTCTCCTGTGAGTCCAGTTATAGATTCCGATGCTTCACTTCAGGTTTACTGTATCCCTTGGACCTTCTTAATGACGATGAAACACAGAGATTGCGACCGAATTTAATACAAAAGTCACAATGCCGACTTGAGTACAAGAGGACTGACACTCTAACCTTCTATGATTTGAACCTCCCCTGTGGGTCCAGTTTTAGATTCCGATGCTTCACTTCAGGTTTACTGTATAACTTGGACCTTCTTATTGACGATGAATCACAGAAATTGCATCCGAATTTAATACAAAATCCACAATGCCGACTTAAGTACAAGAGAACCGACACCCTGACTTTGTATGATTTTAACCTCTGCTGTGAGTCCAGTTTTGGATTTCGATGTTTCACTTCAGGCTTACTGTACCCCTTGGACCTTCTTATTGACGATGTAACATAGAAATTGCATCCGTATTTAATACAAAAGGCACAATGCCGCCTTAAGTACAAGAGGACTGACACTCTAACTTACTATGATTTGAACCTCTACTGTGAGTCCAGTTTTAGATTCCGATGCTTCACTTCAGGTTTACTGTATTCCTTGGAACTTATTTTTGACGAAGAGACACAGATATTGCATCCGAATTTAATACAAAAGGCACAATGCCGACATAAGTACAAGAGGACAGACACTCTAACTTTCTATGATTTGATCCTCTCCTGCGTGTCCAGTTTCAGATTCCGATGCTTCACTTCAGGTTTACTGTATCCCTTGGACCTTCTTATTGACGATGAAACACAGTAGTTGCATCCGAATTTAATACAAAAGGCACAATGCCGACTAAAGTACAAGAGGACTGACACTGTAATTTTCAATGATTTGAACCTCTCCTGTGAGTCCAGTTTTAGATTCCGAAGCTTCACTTCAGGTTTAGTGTATCCCTTGGACCTTCTTTTTGACGATGAAGCACAGGAATTGCATCGGAATTAAATTCAAAAGGCACAAAGCCGACTTAAGTACAAGAGAACTGACGCTCTAACTTTCTATGATTTGAACGTCTCCTCTTAGTCCAGTTTTAGATTCAGATGCTTCACTTCAGGTTTACTGTATCCCTTGGACCTTCTTATTGACGATGAAATACAGAGATTGCGACCGAATTTAATACAAAAGGCACAATGCCGACTTGAGTACAAAAGGACTGACACTCTAACCTTCTATGATTTGAACCTCCCCTGTGAGTCCAGTTTTAGATTCCGATGCTTCACTTCAGGTTTACTGTATACCTTGGACCTTCTTAATCCACAATGCTGACTTAAGTACAAGAGGACTGACACTCTAACTTTCTATGATTTTAACCTCTGCTGTGAGTCCAGTTTTAGATTCCGATGCTTCACTTCAGGTTTACTGTAACTCTTGGACCTTCTTATTGACGATGAAACACAGAAATAGCATCCGAATTTAATACAAAAGGCACAATGCCGACTTAAGTACAAGAGGACTGTCAGTCTTAATTTCTATGATTAGAACCTCTCCTGTGAGTCCAGTTTTTGATTCCGATGCTTCACGTCAGGTTTACTGTATCCCTTGGAAATTTTTATTGACGATGAGACACAGATGTTGCATCCGAATTTGATACAAAAGGCACAATGCCGACTTAAGTACAAGAGGACTGACACTCTAACTGTCTATGATTTGAACCTCTCCTGTGTGTCCAGTTTCAGATTCCGATGCTTCACTTCAGGTTTACTGTATCCCTTAGACTTTCTTATTGGCGATGAGACACAGAAGTTGCATCCAAATTTAATACAAAAGGCACAATGCCGACTTAAGTACAAGAGGACTGACACTCTAACTTTCTATGATTTTTACCTCTCCTGTTAGTCCAGTTTTAGATTCCGATGCTTCACTTCAGGGTTACTGTATCCCTTGGTCCTTCTTATTGACGATGAAATACAGAGATTGCGACCGAATTTAATACAAAAGGCAAAATGCCGACTTGAGTACAAGAGGACTGACACTCTAACCTTCCATGATTTGAACCTCCCGTGTGAGTCCAGTTTTAGATTCCGATGCTTCACTTCAGGTTTACTGTATACCTTGGACCTTCTTATTGACGATGAATCACAGAAATTGCATCCGAATTAAATACAAAATCCACAATGCCGACTTAAGTACAAGAGGACTGACACTGTAACTTTCTATGATTTGAACCTCCCCTGTGAGTCCAGTTTTAGATCCGTTGCGTCACTTCAGGTTTACTGTATCCCTTGGACCTTCTTATTGACGATGAAACACAGAAATTGCATCCGAAGTTAATACAAAAGGCACAATGCCGACTTAAGTACAAGGGGACTGACACTCTTACTTTCTATGACTTGAACCTCTCCTGTGAGTCCAGTTTTAGATTCCGATGCTTCACTTCAGGTTTACTGTATCCCTTGGACATTCTTATTGACGATGAAGCACAGAAATTGCATACGAATTTAATACAAAACGCACAATGCCGACTTAAGTACAAGAAGACCGACACCCTGACTTTCTATGATTTTAACCTCTGCTGTGAGTCCAGTTTTAGATTCCGATGCTTCACTTCAGGTTTACTGTAACCCTTGGACCCTCTTATTGACGATGAAACACAGAAATAGCATCCGAATTTAATACAAAAGGCACAATGCCGACTTAAGTACAAGAGGACTGTCACTCTTACTTTCTATGATTTTAGCCTCTGCTGTGAGTCCAGTTTTAGATTCCGAAGCTTCACTTCAGGTTTAGTGTATCCCTTGGACCTTCTTATTGACGATGAAGCATAGAAATTGCATACGAATTAAATTCAAAAGGAACAATGCCGACTAAAGTACAAGAGGACTGACACTCTACCTTTCTATGATTTGAACCTCTCCTGTGAGTCCAGTTTTAGATTCCGAAGCTTCACTTCAGGTTTAGTGTATCCCTTGAACCTTCTTATTGACGATGAAGCCCAGAAATTGCATCCGAATTAAATTCAAAAGGCACAATGCCGACTTAAGTACAAGAGAACTGACACTCTAACTGTCTATGATTTGAACCTCTCCTGTGTGTCCAGTTTCAGATTCCGATGCTTCACTTCAGGTTTACTGTATCCCTTAGACTTTCTTATTGGCGATGAGACACAGAAGTTGCATCCAAATTTAATACGAAAGGCACAATGCCGACTTAAGTACAAGAGGACTGACACTCTAACTTTCTATGATTTTTACCTCTCCTGTTAGTCCAGTTTTAGATTCCGATGCTTCGCTTCAGGTTTAGTGTATCCCTTGGACCTTCTTATTGACGATGAAGCATAGAAATTGCATCCGAATTAAATACAAAATCCACAATGCCGACTTAAGTACAAGAGGACTGACACTGTAACTTTCTATGATTTGAACCTCCCCTGTGAGTCCAGTTTTAGATCCGTTGCGTCACTTCAGGTTTACTGTATCCCTTGGACCTTCTTATTGACGATGAAGCATAGAAATTGCATACGAATTAAATTCAAAAGGCACAATGCCGACTAAAGTACAAGAGGACTGACACTCTACCTTTCTATGATTTGAACCTCTCCTGTGAGTCCAGTTTTAGATTCCGAAGCTTCACTTCAGGTTTAGTGTATCCCTTGAACCTTCTTATTGACGATGAAGCCCAGAAATTGCATCCGAATTAAATTCAAAAGGCACAATGCCGACTTAAGTACAAGAGAACTGACACTCTAACTGTCTATGATTTGAACCTCTCCTGTGAGTCAAGTTTTTTTATTCCGATGCTTCACTTCAGTATTACTGTATCCCTTGGACCTTCTTATTGACGATGAAACACAGAAATTGCATCCGAAATTATTACAAAAGGCACAATGCCGACTTAAGTACAAGAGGACTGACACTCTAACTTTCTATGATATCAACCTCTCCTGTGAGTCCAGTTGTAGATTCCGATGCTTCACGTTAGGTTTACTGTATACCTTGGACCTTCTTACTGACGATGAAACACAGAAATTGCATCCGAATTTAATACAAAAGGCACAGTGCCGACTTAAGTACAAGAGGACTGACACTCTAACTTTCTATGATTTGAACCTCTCCTGGGAGTCCAGTTTTAGATTCCGATACTTCACTTCAGGTTTAGCGTATCCCTTGGACCTTCTTATTGACGATGAAAAACAGACATTGCATCCGATTTTAATACAAAATGTACAATGCCGACTTAAGTACAAGAGGACTGACACTCTAACTTTCTATGATTGAACCTATCCTGAGAGCCCAGTTTCAGATTCCGATGCTTCACTTCAGGTTTACTGTATCCCTTGGACCTTCTTATTGACGGTGAAACACAGAAATTGCATCCCAATTTATTACAAAAGGCACAATGCCGACTTAAGTACTAGAGGACTGACACTCTAACTTCCTATGATTTGAACCTCTCCTGTGAGTCCAGTTTTAGATTCGGATACTTCACTTCAGGTTTACTGTATCTTTTGGACCTTCTTATTGACGATGAAACATAGAAATTGCATCCGAATTTGATACAAAAGGCACAATGCCGACTTAAGTACAAGATAACTGACATTCTAACTTTCAATGATTTGAATCTCTCCTGTGAGTCCAGTTATAGATTCCGATGCTTCACTTCAGGTTTACTGTATCCCTTGGACCTTCTTAATGACGATGAAACACAGAGATTGCGACCGAATTTAATACAAAAGTCACAATGCCGACTTGAGTACAAGAGGACTGACACTCTAACCTTCTATGATTTGAACCTCCCCTGTGGGTCCAGTTTTAGATTCCGATGCTTCACTTCAGGTTTACTGTATACCTTGGACCTTCTTATTGACGATGAATCACTGAAATTGCATCCGAATTTAATACAAAATCCACAATGCCGACTTAAGTACAAGAGAACCGACACCCTGACTTTGTATGATTTTAACCTCTGCTGTGAGTCCAGTTTTAGATTCCGATGCTTCACTTCAGGCTTACTGTACCCCTTGGACCTTCTTATTGACGATGTAACATAGAAATTGCATCCGTATTTAATACAAAAGGCCCAATGCCGCCTTAAGTACAAGAGGACTGACACTCTAACTTACTATGATTTGAACCTCTACTGTGAGTCCAGTTTTAGATTCCGATGCCTCACTTCAGGATTACTGTATTCCTTGGAACTTCTTTTTGACGAAGAGACACAGATATTGCATCCGAATTTAATACAAAAGGCACAATGCCGACTTAAGTACAAGAGGACTGTCAGTCTTACTTTCTATGATTAGAACCTCTCCTGTGAGTCCAGTTTTTGATTCCGATGCTTCACTTCAGGTTTACTGTATCCCTGGGAAATTTTTATTGACGATGAGACACAGATGTTGCATCCGAATTTGATACAAAAGGCACAATGCCGACTTAAGTACAAGAGGACTGACACTCTAACTGTCTATGATTTGAACCTCTCCTGTGTGTCCAGTTTCAGATTCCGATGCTTCACTTCAGGTTTACTGTATACCTTAGACTTTCTTATTGGCGATGAGACACAGAAGTTGCATCCAAATTCAATACAAAAGGCACAATGCCGACTTAAGTACAAGAGGACTGACACTCTAACTTTCTATGATTTTTACCTCTCCTGTTAGTCCAGTTTTAGATTCCGACGCTTCACTTCAGGGTTACTGTATCCCTTGGTCCTTCTTATTGACGATGAAACACAGAGATTGTGACCGAATTTAATACAAAAGGCACAATGCCGATTTGAGTACAAGAGGACTGACACTCTAACCTTCCATGATTTGAACCTCCCCTGTGAGTCCAGTTTTAGGTTCCGATGCTTCACTTCAGGTTTACTGTATACCTTGGACCTTCTTATTGACGATGAATCACAGAAATGGCATCCGAATTAAATACAAAATCCACAATGCCGACTTAAGTACAAGAGGACTGACACTGTAACTTTCTATGATTTGAACCTCCCCTGTGAGTCCAGTTTTAGATCCGTTGCGTCACTTCAGGTTTACTGTATCCCTTGGACCTTCTTATTGACGATGAAACACAGAAATTGCATCCGAAGTTAATACAAAAGGCACAATGCCGACTTAAGTACAAGGGGACTGACACTCTTACTTTCTATGACTTGAACCTCTCCTGTGAGTCCAGTTTTAGATTCCGATGCTTCACTTCAGGTTACTGTATCCCTTGGACATTCTTATGGACGATGATACACAGAAATTGCATACGAATTTAATACAAAACGCACAATGCCGACTTAAGTACAAGAAGACCGACACCCTGATTTTCTATGATTTTAACCTCTGCTGTGAGTCCAGTTTTAGATTCCGATGCTTCACTTCAGGTTTACTGTAACCCTTGGACCATCTTATTGACGATGACACACAGAAATAGCATCCGAATTTAATACAAAAGGCACAATGCCGACTTAAGTACAAGAGGACTGTCACTCATATTTTCTATGATTTTAACCTCTGCTGTTAGTCCAGTTTTAGATTCCGAAGCTTCACTTCAGGTTTAGTGTATCCCTTGGACCTTCTTATTGACGATGAAGCATAGAAATTGCATACGAATTAAATTCAAAAGGCACAATGCCGACTAAAGTACAAGAGGACTGACACTCTACCTTTCTATGATTTGAACCTCTCCTGTGAGTCCAGTTTTAGATTCCGAAGCTTCACTTTAGGTTTAGTGTATCCCTTGGACCTTCTTATTGACGATGAAGCCCAGAAATTGCATCCGAATTAAATTCAAAAGGCACAATGCCGACTTAAGTACAAGAGAACTGACACTCTAACTTTCTATGATTTGAACCTCTCCTGTGAGTCCAGTTTTAGATTCTGACGCTTCACTTCACTTTTACTGTAACCCTTGGACCTTCTTATTGACCATGAAACACAAATTGCATCTGAATTTTATACAAAGGGCACAATGCCGTCTTAAGTACAAGAGGACTGACACTCTAACTATCTATGATTTGAACCTCTCCTGTGAGTGCAGTTTTAGATTCCGATGCTTCACTTCAGGTTTACTGTATCCCTTGGACCTTCTTATTGACGATGAAGCACAGAAATTGCATCTGAATTTATTACAAAAGGCACAATGCCGACTTAAGTACAAGAGGACTGACACTCTAACTGTCTATGATTTGAACCTCTCCTGTGAGTCAAGTTTTTTATTCCGATGCTTCACTTCAGGATTACTGTATCCCTTGGACCTTCTTATTGACGATGAAACACAGAAATTGCATCCGAATTTATTACAAAAGGCACAATGCCGACTTAAGTACAAGAGGACTGACACTCTAACTTTCTATGATATCAACCTCTCCTATGAGTCCAGTTTTAGATTCCGATGCTTTACTTTAGGTTTACTGTATACCTAGGACCTTCTTACTGACGATGAAACACAGTAATTGCATCCGAATTTAATACAAAAGGCACAGTGCCGACGTAAGTACAAGAGGACTTACACTCAAACTTTCTATGATTTGAACATCTCCTGGGAGTCCAGTTTTAGATTCCGATGCTTCACTTCAGGTTTAGCGTATCCCTTGGACCTTCTTATTGACGATGAAAAACAGACATTGCATCCGAATTTAATACAAAAGGTACAATGCCGACTTAAGTACAAGAGGACTGACACTCTAACTTTCTATGATTTGAACCTCTCCTGTGAGCCCAGTTTCAGATTCAGATGCCTCACTGCAGGTTTACTGTATGCCTTGGACCTTCTTATTGACGATGAAACACAGAAATTGCATCCAAATTTATTACAAAAGGCACAATGCCGACTTAAGTACTAGAGGACTGACACTCTAACTTCCTATGATTTTAACCTCTGCTGTGAGTCCAGTTTTAGATTCCGATGCTTCACTTCAGGTTTACTGTAACTCTTGGCCCTTCTTATTGACGATGAAACACAGAAATTGCATCCGAATTTAATACAAAAGGCACAATGCCGACTTAAGTACAAGAGGACTGTCAGTCTTACTTTCTATGATTAGAACCTCTCCTGTGAGTCCAGTTTTTGATTCCGATGCTTCACTTCACGTTTACTGTATCCCTTGGAAATTTTTATTGACGATGAGACACAGATGTTGCATCCGAATTTGATACAAAAGGCACAATGCCGACTTAAGTACAAGAGGACTGACACTCTGACTGTCTATGATTTGAACCTCTCCTGTGTGTCCAGTTTCAGATTCCGATGCTTCACTTCAGGTTTACTGTATCCCTTAGACTTTCTTATTGGCGATGAGACACAGAAGTTGCATCCAAATTTAATACAAAAGGCACAATGCCGACTTAAGTACAAGAGGACTGACACTCTAACTTTCTATGATTTTTACCTCTCCTGTTAGTCCAGTTTTAGATTCCGATGCTTCACTTCAGGGTTACTGTATCCCTTGGTCCTTCTTATTGACGATGAAACACAGAGATTGCAACCGAATTTAATACAAAAGGCACAATGCCGACTTGAGTACAAGAGGACTGACACTCTAACCTTCCATGATTTGAACCCCCTCTGTGAGTCCAGTTTTAGATTCCGATGCTTCACTTCAGGTTTAGTGTATCCCTTGGACCTTCTTATTGACGATGAAGCATAGAAATTGCATACGAATTAAATTCAAAAGGCACAATGCCGACTAAAGTACAAGAGGACTGACACTCTACCTTTCTATGATTTGAACCTCTCCTGTGAGTCCAGTTTTATATTCCGAAGCTTCACTTCAGGTTTAGTGTATCCCTTGGACCTTCTTATTGACGATGAAGCCCAGAAATTGCATCCGAATTAAATTCAAAAGGCACAATGCCGACTTAAGTACAAGAGAACTGACACTCTAACTGTCTATGATTTGAACCTCTCCTGTGAGTCAAGTTTTTTATTCCGATGCTTCACTTCAGGATTACTGTATCCCTTGGACCTTCTTATTGACGATGAAACACAGAAATTGCATCCGAATTTATTACAAAAGGCACAATGCCGCCTTAAGTACAAGAGGACTGACACTCTAACTTTCTATGATATCAACCTCTCCTGTGAGTCCAGTTTTAGATTCCGATGCTTCACGTTAGGTTTACTGTATACCTTGGACCTTCTTACTGACGATGAAACACAGAAATTGCATCTGAATTTAATACAAAAGGCACAGTGCCGACTTAAGTACAAGAGGACATACACTCTAACTTTCTATGATTTGAACCTCTCCTGGGAGTCCAGTTTTAGAATCCGATACTTCACTTCAGGTTTAGCGTATCCCTTGGACCTTCTTATTGACGATGAAAAACAGACATTGCATCCGAATTTAATACATAAGGTACAATGCCGACTTAAGTACAAGAGGACTGACACTCTAACTTTCTATGATTTGAACCTATCCTGTGAGCCCAGTTTCAGATTCCGATGCTTCACTTCAGGTTTACTGTATCCCTTGGACCTTCTTATTGACGGTGAAACACAGAAATTGCATCCGAATTTAATATAAAAGGCACAATGCCGACTTAAGTACTAGAGGACTGTCACTCTAACTTCCTATGATTAGAACCTCTCCTGTGAGTCCAGTTTTAGATTCGGATGCTTCACTTCAGGTTTACTGTAACTTTTGGACCTTCTTATTGACGATGAAACATAGAAATTGCATCCGAATTTGATACAAAAGGCACAATGCCGACTTAAGTACAAGATATCTGACACTCTAACATTCTATGATTTGAATCTCTCCTGTGAGTCCAGTTATAGATTCCGATGCTTCACTTCAGGTTTACTGTATCCCTTGGACCTTCTTAATGACGATGAAACACAGAGATTGCGACCGAATTTAATACAAAAGTCACAATGCCGACTTGAGTACAAGAGGACTGACACTCTAACCTTCTATGATTTGAACCTCCCCTGTGGGTCCAGTTTTAGATTCCGATGCTTCACTTCAGGTTTACTGTATAACTTGGACCTTCTTATTGACGATGAATCACAGAAATTGCATCCGAATTTAATACAAAATCCACAATGCCGACTTAAGTACAAGAGAACCGACACCCTGACTTTGTATGATTTTAACCTCTGCTGTGAGTCCAGTTTTGGATTTCGATGTTTCACTTCAGGCTTACTGTACCCCTTGGACCTTCTTATTGACGATGTAACATAGAAATTGCATCCGTATTTAATACAAAAGGCACAATGCCGCCTTAAGTACAAGAGGACTGACACTCTAACTTACTATGATTTGAACCTCTACTGTGAGTCCAGTTTTAGATTCCGATGCTTCACTTCAGGTTTACTGTATTCCTTGGAACTTATTTTTGACGAAGAGACACAGATATTGCATCCGAATTTAATACAAAAGGCACAATGCCGACATAAGTACAAGAGGACAGACACTCTAACTTTCTATGATTTGATCCTCTCCTGCGTGTCCAGTTTCAGATTCCGATGCTTCACTTCAGGTTTACTGTATCCCTTGGACCTTCTTATTGACGATGAAACACAGTAGTTGCATCCGAATTTAATACAAAAGGCACAATGCCGACTAAAGTACAAGAGGACTGACACTGTAATTTTCAATGATTTGAACCTCTCCTGTGAGTCCAGTTTTAGATTCCGAAGCTTCACTTCAGGTTTAGTGTATCCCTTGGACCTTCTTTTTGACGATGAAGCACAGGAATTGCATCGGAATTAAATTCAAAAGGCACAAAGCCGACTTAAGTACAAGAGAACTGACGCTCTAACTTTCTATGATTTGAACGTCTCCTCTTAGTCCAGTTTTAGATTCAGATGCTTCACTTCAGGTTTACTGTATCCCTTGGACCTTCTTATTGACGATGAAATACAGAGATTGCGACCGAATTTAATACAAAAGGCACAATGCCGACTTGAGTACAAAAGGACTGACACTCTAACCTTCTATGATTTGAACCTCCCCTGTGAGTCCAGTTTTAGATTCCGATGCTTCACTTCAGGTTTACTGTATACCTTGGACCTTCTTAATCCACAATGCCGACTTAAGTACAAGAGGACTGACACTCTAACTTTCTATGATTTTAACCTCTGCTGTGAGTCCAGTTTTAGATTCCGATGCTTCACTTCAGGTTTACTGTAACTCTTGGACCTTCTTATTGACGATGAAACACAGAAATAGCATCCGAATTTAATACAAAAGGCACAATGCCGACTTAAGTACAAGAGGACTGTCAGTCTTAATTTCTATGATTAGAACCTCTCCTGTGAGTCCAGTTTTTGATTCCGATGCTTCACGTCAGGTTTACTGTATCCCTTGGAAATTTTTATTGACGATGAGACACAGATGTTGCATCCGAATTTGATACAAAAGGCACAATGCCGACTTAAGTACAAGAGGACTGACACTCTAACTGTCTATGATTTGAACCTCTCCTGTGTGTCCAGTTTCAGATTAGGATGCTTCACTTCAGGTTTACTGTATCCCTTAGACTTTCTTATTGGCGATGAGACACAGAAGTTGCATCCAAATTTAATACAAAAGGCACAATGCCGACTTAAGTACAAGAGGACTGACACTCTAACTTTCTATGATTTTTACCTCTCCTGTTAGTCCAGTTTTAGATTCCGATGCTTCACTTCAGGGTTACTGTATCCCTTGGTCCTTCTTATTGACGATGAAATACAGAGATTGCGACCGAATTTAATACAAAAGGCAAAATGCCGACTTGAGTACAAGAGGACTGACACTCTAACCTTCCATGATTTGAACCTCCCGTGTGAGTCCAGTTTTAGATTCCGATGCTTCACTTCAGGTTTACTGTATACCTTGGACCTTCTTATTGACGATGAATCACAGAAATTGCATCCGAATTAAATACAAAATCCACAATGCCGACTTAAGTACAAGAGGACTGACACTGTAACTTTCTATGATTTGAACCTCCCCTGTGAGTCCAGTTTTAGATCCGTTGCGTCACTTCAGGTTTACTGTATCCCTTGGACCTTCTTATTGACGATGAAACACAGAAATTGCATCCGAAGTTAATACAAAAGGCACAATGCCGACTTAAGTACAAGGGGACTGACACTCTTACTTTCTATGACTTGAACCTCTCCTGTGAGTCCAGTTTTAGATTCCGATGCTTCACTTCAGGTTTACTGTATCCCTTGGACATTCTTATGGACGATGATACACAGAAATTGCATACGAATTTAATACAAAACGCACAATGCCGACTTAAGTACAAGAAGACCGACACCCTGACTTTCTATGATTTTAACCTCTGCTGTGAGTCCAGTTTTAGATTCCGATGCTTCACTTCAGGTTTACTGTAACCCTTGGACCCTCTTATTGACGATGAAACACAGAAATAGCATCCGAATTTAATACAAAAGGCACAATGCCGACTTAAGTACAAGAGGACTGTCACTCTTACTTTCTATGATTTTAACCTCTGCTGTGAGTCCAGTTTTAGATTCCGAAGCTTCACTTCAGGTTTAGTGTATCCCTTGGACCTTCTTATTGACGATGAAGCATAGAAATTGCATACGAATTAAATTCAAAAGGAACAATGCCGACTAAAGTACAAGAGGACTGACACTCTAACTGTCTATGATTTGAACCTCTCCTGTGTGTCCAGTTTCAGATTCCGATGCTTCACTTCAGGTTTACTGTATCCCTTAGACTTTCTTATTGGCGATGAGACACAGAAGTTGCATCCAAATTTAATACAAAAGGCACAATGCCGACTTAAGTACAAGAGGACTGACACTCTAACTTTCTATGATTTTTACCTCTCCTGTTAGTCCAGTTTTAGATTCCGATGCTTCGCTTCAGGTTTAGTGTATCCCTTGGACCTTCTTATTGACGATGAAGCATAGAAATTGCATCCGAATTAAATACAAAATCCACAATGCCGACTTAAGTACAAGAGGACTGACACTGTAACTTTCTATGATTTGAACCTCCCCTGTGAGTCCAGTTTTAGATCCGTTGCGTCACTTCAGGTTTACTGTATCCCTTGGACCTTCTTATTGACGATGAAGCATAGAAATTGCATACGAATTAAATTCAAAAGGCACAATGCCGACTAAAGTACAAGAGGACTGACACTCTACCTTTCTATGATTTGAACCTCTCCTGTGAGTCCAGTTTTAGATTCCGAAGCTTCACTTCAGGTTTAGTGTATCCCTTGAACCTTCTTATTGACGATGAAGCCCAGAAATTGCATCCGAATTAAATTCAAAAGGCACAATGCCGACTTAAGTACAAGAGAACTGACACTCTAACTGTCTATGATTTGAACCTCTCCTGTGAGTCAAGTTTTTTTATTCCGATGCTTCACTTCAGTATTACTGTATCCCTTGGACCTTCTTATTGACGATGAAACACAGAAATTGCATCCGAAATTATTACAAAAGGCACAATGCCGACTTAAGTACAAGAGGACTGACACTCTAACTTTCTATGATATCAACCTCTCCTGTGAGTCCAGTTGTAGATTCCGATGCTTCACGTTAGGTTTACTGTATACCTTGGACCTTCTTACTGACGATGAAACACAGAAATTGCATCCGAATTTAATACAAAAGGCACAGTGCCGACTTAAGTACAAGAGGACTGACACTCTAACTTTCTATGATTTGAACCTCTCCTGGGAGTCCAGTTTTAGATTCCGATACTTCACTTCAGGTTTAGCGTATCCCTTGGACCTTCTTATTGACGATGAAAAACAGACATTGCATCCGATTTTAATACAAAATGTACAATGCCGACTTAAGTACAAGAGGACTGACACTCTAACTTTCTATGATTGAACCTATCCTGAGAGCCCAGTTTCAGATTCCGATGCTTCACTTCAGGTTTACTGTATCCCTTGGACCTTCTTATTGACGGTGAAACACAGAAATTGCATCCCAATTTATTACAAAAGGCACAATGCCGACTTAAGTACTAGAGGACTGACACTCTAACTTCCTATGATTTGAACCTCTCCTGTGAGTCCAGTTTTAGATTCGGATACTTCACTTCAGGTTTACTGTATCTTTTGGACCTTCTTATTGACGATGAAACATAGAAATTGCATCCGAATTTGATACAAAAGGCACAATGCCGACTTAAGTACAAGATAACTGACATTCTAACTTTCAATGATTTGAATCTCTCCTGTGAGTCCAGTTATAGATTCCGATGCTTCACTTCAGGTTTACTGTATCCCTTGGACCTTCTTAATGACGATGAAACACAGAGATTGCGACCGAATTTAATACAAAAGTCACAATGCCGACTTGAGTACAAGAGGACTGACACTCTAACCTTCTATGATTTGAACCTCCCCTGTGGGTCCAGTTTTAGATTCCGATGCTTCACTTCAGGTTTACTGTATACCTTGGACCTTCTTATTGACGATGAATCACTGAAATTGCATCCGAATTTAATACAAAATCCACAATGCCGACTTAAGTACAAGAGAACCGACACCCTGACTTTGTATGATTTTAACCTCTGCTGTGAGTCCAGTTTTAGATTCCGATGCTTCACTTCAGGCTTACTGTACCCCTTGGACCTTCTTATTGACGATGTAACATAGAAATTGCATCCGTATTTAATACAAAAGGCCCAATGCCGCCTTAAGTACAAGAGGACTGACACTCTAACTTACTATGATTTGAACCTCTACTGTGAGTCCAGTTTTAGATTCCGATGCCTCACTTCAGGTTTACTGTATTCCTTGGAACTTCTTTTTGACGAAGAGACACAGATATTGCATCCGAATTTAATACAAAAGGCACAATGCCGACATAAGTACAAGAGGACAGACACTCTAACTTTCTATGATTTGAACCTCTCCTGTGTGTCCAGTTTCAGCTTCCGATGCTTCACTTCAGGTTTACTGTATCCCTTGGACATTCTTATGGACGATGATACACAGAAATTGCATACGAATTTAATACAAAACGCACAATGCCGACTTAAGTACAAGAGGACCGACACCCTGACTTTCTATGATTTTAACCTCTGCTGTGAGTCCAGTTTTAGATTCCGATGCTTCACTTCAGGTTTACTGTAACCCTTGGACCCTCTTATTGACGATGAAACACAGAAATAGCATCCGAATTTAATACAAAAGGCACAATGCCGACTTAAGTACAAGAGGACTGTCACTCTTACTTTCTATGATTTTAACCTCTGCTGTGAGTCCAGTTTTAGATTCCGAAGCTTCGCTTCAGGTTTAGTGTATCCCTTGGACCTTCTTATTGACGATGAAGCATAGAAATTGCATACGAATTAAATTCAAAAGGCACAATGCCGACTAAAGTACAAGAGGACTGACACTCTACCTTTCTATGATTTGAACCTCTCCTGTGAGTCCAGTTTTAGATTCCGAAGCTTCACTTCAGGTTTAGTGTATCCCTTGGACCTTCTTATTGACGATGAAGCCCAGAAATTGCATCCGAATTAAATTCAAAAGGCACAATGCCGACTTAAGTACAAGAGAACTGACACTCTAACTGTCTATGATTTGAACCTCTCCTGTGAGTCAAGTTTTTTTATTCTGATGCTTCTCTTCAGTATTACTGTATCCCTTGGACCTTCTTATTGACGATGAAACACAGAAATTGCATCCGAAATTATTACAAAAGGCACAATGCCGACTTAAGTACAAGAGGACTGACACTCTAACTTTCTATGATATCAACCTCTCCTGTGAGTCCAGTTGTAGATTCCGATGCTTCACGTTAGGTTTACTGTATACCTTGGACCTTCTTACTGACGATGAAACACAGAAATTGCATCCGAATTTAATACAAAAGGCACAGTGCCGACTTAAGTACAAGAGGACTGACACTCTAACTTTCTATGATTTGAACCTCTCCTGGGAGTCCAGTTTTAGATTCCGATACTTCACTTCAGGTTTAGCGTATCCCTTGGACCTTCTTATTGACGATGAAAAACAGACATTGCATCCGATTTTAATACAAAATGTACAATGCCGACTTAAGTACAAGAGGACTGACACTCTAACTTTCTATGATTGAACCTATCCTGAGAGCCCAGTTTCAGATTCCGATGCTTCACTTCAGGTTTACTGTATCCCTTGGACCTTCTTATTGACGGTGAAACACAGAAATTGCATCCGAATTTATTACAAAAGGCACAATGCCGACTTAAGTACTAGAGGACTGACACTCTAACTTCCTATGATTTGAACCTCTCCTGTGAGTCCAGTTTTAGATTCGGATACTTCACTTCAGGTTTACTGTATCTTTTGGACCTTCTTATTGACGATGAAACATAGAAATTGCATCCGAATTTGATACAAAAGGCACAATGCCGACTTAAGTACAAGATAACTGACATTCTAACTTTCAATGATTTGAATCTCTCCTGTGAGTCCAGTTATAGATTCCGATGCTTCACTTCAGGTTTACTGTATCCCTTGGACCTTCTTAATGACGATGAAACACAGAGATTGCGACCGAATTTAATACAAAAGTCACAATGCCGACTTGAGTACAAGAGGACTGACACTCTAACCTTCTATGATTTGAACCTCCCCTGTGGGTCCAGTTTTAGATTCCGATGCTTCACTTCAGGTTTACTGTATACCTTGGACCTTCTTATTGACGATGAATCACTGAAATTGCATCCGAATTTAATACAAAATCCACAATGCCGACTTAAGTACAAGAGAACCGACACCCTGACTTTGTATGATTTTAACCTCTGCTGTGAGTCCAGTTTTAGATTCCGATGCTTCACTTCAGGCTTACTGTACCCCTTGGAAATTCTTATTGACGATGTAACATAGAAATTGCATCCGTATTTAATACAAAAGGCACAATGCCGCCTTAAGTACAAGAGGACTGACTCTCTAACTTACTATGATTTGAACCTCTACTGTGAGTCCAGTTTTAGATTCCGATGCCTCACTTCAGGTTTACTGTATTCCTTGGAACTTCTTTTTGACGAAGAGACACAGATATTGCATCCGAATTTAATACAAAAGGCACAATGCCGACATAAGTACAAGAGGACAGACACTCTAACTTTCTATGATTTGAACCTCTCCTGTGTGTCCAGTTTCAGCTTCCGATGCTTCACTTCAGGTTTACTGTATCCCTTGGACATTCTTATGGACGATGATACACAGAAATTGCATACGAATTTAATACAAAACGCACAATGCCGACTTAAGTACAAGAGGACCGACACCCTGACTTTCTATGATTTTAACCTCTGCTGTGAGTCCAGTTTTAGATTCCGATGCTTCACTTCAGGTTTACTGTAACCCTTGGACCCTCTTATTGACGATGAAACACAGAAATAGCATCCGAATTTAATACAAAAGGCACAATGCCGACTTAAGTACAAGAGGACTGTCACTCTTACTTTCTATGATTTTAACCTCTGCTGTGAGTCCAGTTTTAGATTCCGAAGCTTCGCTTCAGGTTTAGTGTATCCCTTGGACCTTCTTATTGACGATGAAGCATAGAAATTGCATACGAATTAAATTCAAAAGGCACAATGCCGACTAAAGTACAAGAGGACTGACACTCTACCTTTCTATGATTTGAACCTCTCCTGTGAGTCCAGTTTTAGATTCCGAAGCTTCACTTCAGGTTTAGTGTATCCCTTGGACCTTCTTATTGACGATGAAGCCCAGAAATTGCATCCGAATTAAATTCAAAAAGCACAATGCCGACTTAAGTACAGGAGAACTGACACTCTAACTTTCTATGATTTGAACCTCTCCTGAGAGTCCAGTTTTAGATTCTGATGCTTCACTTCACTTTTACTGTAACCCTTGGACCTTCTTATTGACGATGAAACACAAATTGCATCTGAATTTTATACAAAGGGCACAATGCCGACTTAAGTACAAGAGGACTGACACTCTAACTATCTATGATTTGAACCTCTCCTGTGTGTGCAGTTTTAGATTCCGATGCTTCACTTCAGGTTTACTGTATCCCTTCGACCTTCTTATTGACGATGAAGCACAGAAATTGCATCTGAATTTATTACAAAAGGCACAATGCCGACTTAAGTACAAGAGGACTGACACTCTAACTGTCTATGATTTGAACCTCACCTGTGAGTCTAGTTTTTTATTCCGATGCTTCACTTCAGGATTACTGTATCCCTTGGACCTTCTTATTGACGATGAAACACTGAATTTGCATCCGAATTTATTACAAAAGGCACAATGCCGATTAAGTACAAGAGGACTGACACTCTAACATTCTATGATATCAACCTCTCCTGTGAGTCCAGTTTTAGATCCCGATGCTTCACTTTAGGTTTACTGTATACCTTGGACCTTCTTACTGACGATGAAACACAGTAAGTGCATCCGAATTTAATACAAAAGCACAGTGCCGACGTAAGTACAAGAGGACTAACACTCAAACTTTCTATGATTTGAACATCTCCTGGGAGTCCAGTGTTAGATTCCGATGCTTCACTTCAGGTTTAGCGTATCCCTTGGACCTTCTTATTGACGATGAAAAACAGACATTGCATCCGAATTTAATACAAAAGATACAATGCCGACTTAAGTACAAGAGGACTGACACTCTAACTTTCTATGATTTGAACCTCTCCTGTGAGCCCAGTTTCAGATTCAGATGCTTCACTTCAGGTTTACTGTATCCCTTGGACCTTCTTATTGACGATGTATCACAGAAATTGCATCCGAATTAAATACAAAATCCACAATGCCGACTTAAGTACAAGAGGACTGACACTGTAACTTTCTATGATTTGAACCTCCCCTGTGAGTCCAGTTTTAGATCCGTTGCGTCACTTCAGGTTTACTGTATCCCTTGGACCTTCTTATTGACGATGAAACACAGAAATTGCATCCAAAGTTAATACAAAAGGCACAATGCCGACTTAAGTACAAGGGGACTGACACTCTTACTTTCTATGACTTGAACCTCTCCTGTGGGTCCAGTTTTAGATTCCGATGCTTCACTTCAGGTTTACTGTATCCCTTGGACATTCTTATGCACGATGATACACAGAAATTGCATACGAATTTAATACAGAACGCACAGCGCCGACTTAAGTACAAGAGGACCGACACCCTGACTTTCTATGATTTTAACCTCTGCTGTGAGTCCAGTTTAAGATTCCGATGCTTCACTTCAGGTTTACTGTAACCCTTGGACCCTCTTATTGACGATGAAACACAGAAATAGCATCCGAATTTTTAATACAAAAGGCACAATGCCGACTTAAGTACAAGAGGATTGTCACTCTTACTTTCTATGATTTTAACCTCTGCTGTGAGTCCAGTTTTAGATTCCGAAGCTTCACTTCAGGTTTAGTGTATCCCTTGGACCTTCTTATTGACGATGAAGCACAGAAATTGCATACGAATTAAATTCAAAAGGCACAATGCCGACTAAAGTACAAGAGGACTGACACTCTACCTTTCTATGATTTGAACCTCTCCTGTGAGTCCAGTTTTAGATTCCGAAGCTTCACTTCAGGTTTAGTGTATCCCTTGGACCTTCTTATTGACGATGAAGCCCAGAAATTGCATCCGAATTAAATTCAAAAGGCACAATCCGACTTAAGTACAAGAGAACTGACACTCTAACTGTCTATGATTTGAACCTCTCCTGTGAGTCAAGTTTTTTATTCCGATGCTTCACTTCAGGCTTACTGTACCCCTTGGACCTTCTTATTGACGGTGAAACACAGAAATTGCATCCGAATTTATTACAAAAGGCACAATGCCGACTTAAGTACAAGAGGACTGACACTCTAACTTTCTATGATATCAACCTCTCCTGTGAGTCCAGTTGTAGATTCCGATGCTTCACGTTAGGTTTACTGTATACCTTGGACCTTCTTACTGACGATGAAACACAGAAATTGCATCCGAATTTAATACAAAAGGCACAGTGCCGACTTAAGTACAAGAGGACTGACACTCTAACTTTCTATGATTTGAACCTCTCCTGGGAGTCCAGTTTTAGATTCCGATACTTCACTTCAGGTTTAGCGTATCCCTTGGACCTTCTTATTGACGATGAAAAACAGACATTGCATCCGATTTTAATACAAAATGTACAATGCCGACTTAAGTACAAGAGGACTGACACTCTAACTTTCTATGATTGAACCTATCCTGAGAGCCCAGTTTCAGATTCCGATGCTTCACTTCAGGTTTACTGTATCCCTTGGACCTTCTTATTGACGGTGAAACACAGAAATTGCATCCCAATTTATTACAAAAGGCACAATGCCGACTTAAGTACTAGAGGACTGACACTCTAACTTCCTATGATTTGAACCTCTCCTGTGAGTCCAGTTTTAGATTCGGATACTTCACTTCAGGTTTACTGTATCTTTTGGACCTTCTTATTGACGATGAAACATAGAAATTGCATCCGAATTTGATACAAAAGGCACAATGCCGACTTAAGTACAAGATAACTGACATTCTAACTTTCAATGATTTGAATCTCTCCTGTGAGTCCAGTTATAGATTCCGATGCTTCACTTCAGGTTTACTGTACCCCTTGGACCTTCTTAATGACGATGAAACACAGAGATTGCGACCGAATTTAATACAAAAGTCACAATGCCGACTTGAGTACAAGAGGACTGACTCTCTAACCTTCTATGATTTGAACCTCCCCTGTGGGTCCAGTTTTAGATTCCGATGCTTCACTTCAGGTTTACTGTATACCTTGGACCTTCTTATTGACGATGAATCACTGAAATTGCATCCGAATTTAATACAAAATCCACAATGCCGACTTAAGTACAAGAGAACCGACACCCTGACTTTGTATGATTTTAACCTCTGCTGTGAGTCCAGTTTTAGATTCCGATGCTTCACTTCAGGCTTACTGTACCCCTTGGACCTTCTTATTGACGATGTAACATAGAAATTGCATCCGTATTTAATACAAAAGGCCCAATGCCGAATTAAGTACAAGAGGACTGACACTCTAACTTACTATGATTTGAACCTCTACTGTGAGTCCAGTTTTAGATTCCGATGCCTCACTTCAGGTTTACTGTATTCCTTGGAACTTCTTTTTGACGAAGAGACACAGATATTGCATCCGAATTTAATACAAAAGGCACAATGCCGACATAAGTACAAGAGGACAGACACTCTAACTTTCTATGATTTGAACCTCTCCTGTGTGTCCAGTTTCAGCTTCCGATGCTTCACTTCAGGTTTACTGTATCCCTTGGACATTCTTATGGACGATGATACACAGAAATTGCATACGAATTTAATACAAAACGCACAATGCCGACTTAAGTACAAGAGGACCGACACCCTGACTTTCTATGATTTTAACCTCTGCTGTGAGTCCAGTTTTAGATTCCGATGCTTCACTTCAGGTTTACTGTAACCCTTGGACCCTCTTATTGACGATGAAACACAGAAATAGCATCCGAATTTAATACAAAAGGCACAATGCCGACTTAAGTACAAGAGGACTGTCACTCTTACTTTCTATGATTTTAACCTCTGCTGTGAGTCCAGTTTTAGATTCCGAAGCTTCGCTTCAGGTTTAGTGTATCCCTTGGACCTTCTTATTGACGATGAAGCATAGAAATTGCATACGAATTAAATTCAAAAGGCACAATGCCGACTAAAGTACAAGAGGACTGACACTCTACCTTTCTATGATTTGAACCTCTCCTGTGAGTCCAGTTTTAGATTCCGAAGCTTCACTTCAGGTTTAGTGTATCCCTTGGACCTTCTTATTGACGATGAAGCCCAGAAATTGCATCCGAATTAAATTCAAAAGGCACAATGCCGACTTAAGTACAAGAGAACTGACACTCTAACTGTCTATGATTTGAACCTCTCCTGTGAGTCAAGTTTTTTTATTCTGATGCTTCTCTTCAGTATTACTGTATCCCTTGGACCTTCTTATTGACGATGAAACACAGAAATTGCATCCGAAATTATTACAAAAGGCACAATGCCGACTTAAGTACAAGAGGACTGACACTCTAACTTTCTATGATATCAACCTCTCCTGTGAGTCCAGTTGTAGATTCCGATGCTTCACGTTAGGTTTACTGTATACCTTGGACCTTCTTACTGACGATGAAACACAGAAATTGCATCCGAATTTAATACAAAAGGCACAGTGCCGACTTAAGTACAAGAGGACTGACACTCTAACTTTCTATGATTTGAACCTCTCCTGGGAGTCCAGTTTTAGATTCCGATACTTCACTTCAGGTTTAGCGTATCCCTTGGACCTTCTTATTGACGATGAAAAACAGACATTGCATCCGATTTTAATACAAAATGTACAATGCCGACTTAAGTACAAGAGGACTGACACTCTAACTTTCTATGATTGAACCTATCCTGAGAGCCCAGTTTCAGATTCCGATGCTTCACTTCAGGTTTACTGTATCCCTTGGACCTTCTTATTGACGGTGAAACACAGAAATTGCATCCGAATTTATTACAAAAGGCACAATGCCGACTTAAGTACTAGAGGACTGACACTCTAACTTCCTATGATTTGAACCTCTCCTGTGAGTCCAGTTTTAGATTCGGATACTTCACTTCAGGTTTACTGTATCTTTTGGACCTTCTTATTGACGATGAAACATAGAAATTGCATCCGAATTTGATACAAAAGGCACAATGCCGACTTAAGTACAAGATAACTGACATTCTAACTTTCAATGATTTGAATCTCTCCTGTGAGTCCAGTTATAGATTCCGATGCTTCACTTCAGGTTTACTGTATCCCTTGGACCTTCTTAATGACGATGAAACACAGAGATTGCGACCGAATTTAATACAAAAGTCACAATGCCGACTTGAGTACAAGAGGACTGACACTCTAACCTTCTATGATTTGAACCTCCCCTGTGGGTCCAGTTTTAGATTCCGATGCTTCACTTCAGGTTTACTGTATACCTTGGACCTTCTTATTGACGATGAATCACTGAAATTGCATCCGAATTTAATACAAAATCCACAATGCCGACTTAAGTACAAGAGAACCGACACCCTGACTTTGTATGATTTTAACCTCTGCTGTGAGTCCAGTTTTAGATTCCGATGCTTCACTTCAGGCTTACTGTACCCCTTGGACCTTCTTATTGACGATGTAACATAGAAATTGCATCCGTATTTAATACAAAAGGCACAATGCCGCCTTAAGTACAAGAGGACTGACTCTCTAACTTACTATGATTTGAACCTCTACTGTGAGTCCAGTTTTAGATTCCGATGCCTCACTTCAGGTTTACTGTATTCCTTGGAACTTCTTTTTGACGAAGAGACACAGATATTGCATCCGAATTTAATACAAAAGGCACAATGCCGACATAAGTACAAGAGGACTGACACTCTAACTGTCTATGATTTGAACCTCACCTGTGAGTCTAGTTTTTTATTCCGATGCTTCACTTCAGGATTACTGTATCCCTTGGACCTTCTTATTGACGATGAAACACTGAATTTGCATCCGAATTTATTACAAAAGGCACAATGCCGATTAAGTACAAGAGGACTGACACTCTAACATTCTATGATATCAACCTCTCCTGTGAGTCCAGTTTTAGATCCCGATGCTTCACTTTAGGTTTACTGTATACCTTGGACCTTCTTACTGACGATGAAACACAGTAAGTGCATCCGAATTTAATACAAAAGCACAGTGCCGACGTAAGTACAAGAGGACTAACACTCAAACTTTCTATGATTTGAACATCTCCTGGGAGTCCAGTGTTAGATTCCGATGCTTCACTTCAGGTTTAGCGTATCCCTTGGACCTTCTTATTGACGATGAAAAACAGACATTGCATCCGAATTTAATACAAAAGATACAATGCCGACTTAAGTACAAGAGGACTGACACTCTAACTTTCTATGATTTGAACCACTCCTGTGAGCCCAGTTTCAGATTCAGATGCTTCACTTCAGGTTTACTGTATCCCTTGGACCTTCTTGTTGACGATGTATCACAGAAATTGCATCCGAATTAAATACAAAATCCACAATGCCGACTTAAGTACAAGAGGACTGACACTGTAACTTTCTATGATTTGAACCTCCCCTGTGAGTCCAGTTTTAGATCCGTTGCGTCACTTCAGGTTTACTGTATCCCTTGGACCTTCTTATTGACGATGAAACACAGAAATTGCATCCAAAGTTAATACAAAAGGCACAATGCCGACTTAAGTACAAGGGGACTGACACTCTTACTTTCTATGACTTGAACCTCTCCTGTGGGTCCAGTTTTAGATTCCGATGCTTCACTTCAGGTTTACTGTATCCCTTGGACATTCTTATGCACGATGATACACAGAAATTGCATACGAATTTAATACAGAACGCACAGCGCCGACTTAAGTACAAGAGGACCGACACCCTGACTTTCTATGATTTTAACCTCTGCTGTGAGTCCAGTTTAAGATTCCGATGCTTCACTTCAGGTTTACTGTAACCCTTGGACCCTCTTATTGACGATGAAACACAGAAATAGCATCCGAATTTTTAATACAAAAGGCACAATGCCGACTTAAGTACAAGAGGATTGTCACTCTTACTTTCTATGATTTTAACCTCTGCTGTGAGTCCAGTTTTAGATTCCGAAGCTTCACTTCAGGTTTAGTGTATCCCTTGGACCTTCTTATTGACGATGAAGCACAGAAATTGCATACGAATTAAATTCAAAAGGCACAATGCCGACTAAAGTACAAGAGGACTGACACTCTACCTTTCTATGATTTGAACCTCTCCTGTGAGTCCAGTTTTAGATTCCGAAGCTTCACTTCAGGTTTAGTGTATCCCTTGGACCTTCTTATTGACGATGAAGCCCAGAAATTGCATCCGAATTAAATTCAAAAGGCACAATCCGACTTAAGTACAAGAGAACTGACACTCTAACTGTCTATGATTTGAACCTCTCCTGTGAGTCAAGTTTTTTATTCCGATGCTTCACTTCAGGCTTACTGTACCCCTTGGACCTTCTTATTGACGATGTAACACAGAAATTGCATCCGAATTTATTACAAAAGGCACAATGCCGACTTAAGTACAAGAGGACTGACACTCTAACTTTCTATGATATCAACCTCTCCTGTGAGTCCAGTTTTAGATTCCGATGCTTCACGTTAGGTTTACTGTATACCTTGGACCTTCTTAATGACGATGAAACACAGAAATTGCATCCGAATTTAATACAAAAGGCACAGTGCCGACTTAAGTACAAGAGGACTGACACTCTAACTTTCTATGATTTGAACCTCTCCTGGGAGTCCAGTTTTAGATTCCGATGCTTCACTTCAGGCTTACTGTACCCCTTGGACCTTCTTATTGACGATGTAACACAGAAATTGCATCCGTATTTAATACAAAAGGCACAATGCCGCCTTAAGTACAAGTGGACTGACACTGTAATTTTCTATGATTTGAACCTCTCCTGTGAGTCCAGTTTTAGATTCCGAAGCTTCACTTCAGGTTTAGTGTATCCCTTGGACCTTCTTTTTGACGATGAAGCACAGAAATTGCATCGGAATTAAATTCAAAAGGCACAGAGCCGACTTAAGTACAAGAGAACTGACACTCTAACTTTCTATGATTTGAACCTCTCCTCTTAGTCCAGTTTTAGATTCTGATGCTTCACTTCATTTTTACTGTAACCCTTGGACCTTCTTATTGACGATGAAACACAGAAATTGCATCTGAATTTTATACAAAGGGCACAATGCCGACTTAAGTACAAGGGGACTGACACTCTAACTTTTTATGATTTGAACCCCTCCTGTGAGTCCAGTTTTAGATTCCGATGCTTCACTTCTGGTTTACTGTAACCCTTGGACCTTCTTATTGACGATGAAACACAGAAATTGCATCCAAATTTAATAGAAGAGGCACAATGCCGACTTAAGTACAAGAGGACTGACACTGTAACTCTCTCTGATTTGAACCTCTCCTGTGAGTGCAGTTTTAGATTCCGATGCCTCACTTCAGGTTTACTGTATCCCTTGGACCTTCATATTGACGATGAAGCACAGAAATTGCTTCTGAATTTAATACAAAAGGCACAATGCCGACTTAAGCACAAGAGGACTGACACTCTGAATTCCTATGATTTGAACATCTCCTTTGAGTCCAGTTTTAGATTCCGATGCTTCACTTCAGGTTTACTGTAACCCTTGGACCTTCATATTGACGATGAAACACAGAATCTGCTTCTGAATTTAATGCAAAATGTACAATGCCGACATAAATACGAGAGGACTAACACTCTAACTTTCTATGATTTGAACCTCTCCTGTGTGTCCAGTTTCAGATTCCGATGCTTCACTTAAGGTTTACTGTATCCCTTAGACCCTCTTATTGACGATGAAACACAGAAATTGCATCCGAATTTAATACAAAAGGCTCAATGCCGACTTAAGTACTAGAGGACTGACACTCTAACTTCCTATGATATGAACCTCTCCTGTGAGACCAGTTTTAGATTCCGATGCTTCACTTCAGGTTTACTGTATCCCTTGGACCTTCTTATTGACAATGAAACATAGAAATTGCATCCGAATTTAATACAAAAGGCACAATGCCGACTTAAGTACAAGATGACTGACATTCTAACTTTCTATGATTTGAACCTCTCCTGTGAGTCCAGTTTTAGATTCCGATGCTTCACTTCAGGTTTACTGTATCCCTTGGACCTTCTTATTGACGACGAAACACAGAAATTGCGTCCGAATTTAATACAAAAGGCACAATGCCGACTTAAGTACAAGAGGACTGACACTCTTTCTATGATTTGAACCTCTCCTGTGAATCCAGTTTTAGATTCCGATGCTACACTTCGGGTTTACTCTGTCCCTTGGACCTTCTTATTGACGATGAAACACGGTAGTTGCATCCGAATTTAATACAAAAGGCACAATGCCGACTAAAGTACAAGAGGACTGACACTCTAACTTTCTATGATTTGAACCTCTCCTGTGAGTCCAGTTTTAGATTCCGAAGCTTCACTTCAGGTTTAGTGTATCCCTTGGACCTTCTTTTTGACAACGATGCACAGAAATTGCATCGGAATTAAATTCAAAAGGCACAATGCCGACTTAAGTACAAGAGAACTGACACTCTAACTTTCTATGATTTGAACCTCTCCTCTGACTCCAGTTTTAGATTCTGATGCTTCACTTCACTTTTACTGTACCACTTGGACCTTCTTATTGACGAAGAAACACAGAAATTGCATCTGAATTTAATACAATGGGCCCAATGCCGACTTAAGTACAAGAGGACTGACGCTCTAACTTTCTATGTTTTGAACCTCTCCTGTGAGTCCAGGTTTAGATTCCGATGCTTCACTTCTGGTTTTCTGTATCCCTTGGACCTTCTTATTGACGATGAAACACAGAAATTGCATCCAAATTTAATACAAGAGGCACAATGCCGACTTAAGTACAAGAGGACTAACACTGTAACTCTCTCTGATTTGAACCTCCCCTGTGAGTGCAGTTTTAGATTCCGATGCTTCACTTCTGGTTTACTATATCCCCTGGACCTTCTTATTGACGATGAAGCACAGAAATTGCTTCTGAATTTAATACAAAAGCACAATGCCGACTTAAGCACAAGAGGACTGACACTCTAACTTCCTATGATTTGAACCTCTCCTTTGAGTCCAGTTTTAGATTCCGATGCTTCACTTCAGGTTTACTGTAACCTTTGGACCTTCTAACTGACGAAGAAACACAGAATCTGCATCCGAATTTAATACAAACTGCAAAATGCTGACTGAAGTACAAGAGGACTGACACTCTAACTTCCTATGATTTGAACCTCTCCTGTGAGTCCAGTTTTAGATTCCGATGCTTCACTTCATGTTTACTGTAACCCTTGGACCTTCTTATTGACGATGAAACACACAAATAGCATCCGAATTAAATACAAAAGGCACAATGCCGACATAAGTACAAGAGGACTGACACTCTAACTTTCTATTATTTGAACCTCTCCTGTGAGTCCAGTTTTCGATTCCGATGCTTCACTTCAGGTTTACTGTATCCCTTGGACCTTCTTACTGACGATGAAACACAGAAATTGCATCCGAATTTAATACAAAAGGCACAATGCCGACTTAAGTACAAGAGGACTGAAACTCTAACTTTCTATGATTTGAACCCCTCCTGGGAGTCCAGTTTTAGATTCCAATGCTTCACTTCAGGTTTAGCGTATCCCTTGGACGTTCTTATTGACGATGACAAACAGACATTGCATCCGAATTTAATACAAAAGGTACAATGCCGACTTAAGTACAAGAGGACTGACACTCTAACTTTCTATGATTTGAACCTCTCCTGTGTGTCCAGTTTCAGATTCCGATGCTTCACTTCAGGTTTACTGTATCCCTTGGACCGTCTTATTGACGAAGAAACACAGAAATTGCATCCGAATTTAATACAAAAGGCTCAATGCCGACTTAAGTACTAGAGGACTGTCACTCTAACTTCCTATGATATGAACCGCTCCTGTGAGTCCAGTTTTAGATTCCGATGCTTCACTTCAGGTTTACTGTATCCCTTGGACCTTCTTATTGACGATTAAAAATAGAAATTGCATCCGAACTTAATACAAAAGGCACAATGCCGACTTAAGTACAAGATGACTGACATTCTAACTTTCTACGATTTGAACCTCTCCTGTGAGTCCAGTTTTAGATTCCGATGCTTCACTTCTGGTTTTCTGTATCCCTTGGACCTTCTTATTGACGATGAAACACAGAAATTGCATCCAAATTTAATACAAGAGGCACAATGCCGACTTAAGTACAAGAGGACTGACACTGTAACTCTCTCTGATTTGAACCTCCCCTGTGAGTGCAGTTTTAGATTCCGATGCTTCACTTCTGGTTTACTATATCCCTTGGACCTTCTTATTGACGATGAAGCACAGAAATTGCTTCTGAATTTAATACAAAAGCACAATGCCGACTTAAGCACAAGAGGACTGACACTCTAACTTCCTATGATTTGAACCTCTCCTTTGAGTCCAGTTTTAGATTCCGATGCTTCACTTCAGGTTTACTGTAACCTTTGGACCTTCTAACTGACGAAGAAACACAGAATCTGCATCCGAATTTAATACAAACTGCACAATGCTGACTGAAGTACAAGAGGACTGACACTCTAACTTCCTATGATTTGAACCTCTCCTGTGAGTCCAGTTTTAGATTCCGATGCTTCACTTCATGTGTACTGTAACCCTTGGACCTTCTTATTGACGATGAAACACAGAAATAGCATCCGAATTAAATACAAAAGGCACAATGCCGACATAAGTACAAGAGGACTGACACTCTAACTTTCTATTATTTGAACCTCTCCTGTGAGTCCAGTTTTCGATTCCGATGCTTCACTTCAGGTTTACTGTATCCCTTGGACCTTCTTACTGACGATGAAACACAGAAATTGCATCCGAATTTAATACAAAAGGCACAATGCCGACTTAAGTACAAGAGGACTGAAACTCTAACTTTCTATGATTTGAACCCCTCCTGGGAGTCCAGTTTTAGATTCCAATGCTTCACTTCAGGTTTAGCGTATCCCTTGGACGTTCTTATTGACGATGACAAACAGACATTGCATCCGAATTTAATACAAAAGGCTCAATGCCGACTTAAGTACTAGAGGACTGTCACTCTAACTTCCTATGATATGAACCGCTCCTGTGAGTCCAGTTTTAGATTCCGATGCTTCACTTCAGGTTTACTGTATCCCTTGGACCTTCTTATTGACGATTAAACATAGAAATTCCATCCGAACTTAATACAAAAGGCACAATGCCGACTTAAGTACAAGATGACTGACATTCTAACTTTCTATGATTTGAACCTCTCCTGTGAGTCCAGTTTTAGATTCCGATGCTTCACTTCAGGTTTACTGTATCCCTTGGACCTTCTTATTGACGACGAAACACAGAAATAGCGTCCGAATTTAATACAAAAGGCACAATGCCGTCTTAAGTACAGGAGGACTGACACTCTAACTTTCTATGATTTGAACCTCTCCTATGAATCCAGATTTAGTTTCCGATGCTACACTTCTGGTTTAGTGTATCCCTTGGACCTTCTTATTGACGATGGAACACAGAAATTGCATCAGAAAATAATTCGAAAGGCACAATGCCGACTTAAGTACAAGTGGACTGACACTCAAACTTTCTATGATTTGAACCTCCCCTGTGAGTCCAGTTGCAGATTCCGATGATTCACTTCAGGTTTACTGTATACCTTGGACCTTCTTATTGACGATGAAGGACAGAAATTGCATCCGAATTTAATACAAAAGGCACAATGCCGACTTAAGAACAAGAGGACTGACACTCTAAATTTCTATGATTTGAACCTCTCCTGTGAGTCCAGTTTTAGATCCCGATGCTTCACTTCTGGTTGACTGTATCCCTTGGACCTTCTTATTGACGATGAGACACAGAAATTACATCTGAATTTAATACACAAGTCACAATGCTGACTTAAGTACAAAAGGACTGACACTCTAACTTTCTATGATTTGAACCTCTCCTGTGGGTCCAGTTTTAGATTCCGATGCTTCACTTCAGGTTTACTGTATCCCTTGGACCTTATTATTGACGATGAAACACAGATATTGCATCCGTATTTAATACAAAAGGCACAATACCGGCTTAAGTACAAGCGGACTGACACACTAACTTTCTATGATTTGAACCACTCCTGTGAGTCCAGGTTTAGATTCCGATGCTTCACTTCAGCTTTACTGTATGCCTTGGACCTTCTTATTGACGATGAAACTTAGTAATTGCATCCGAAGTTAATACAATAGGCACAATGCCGACTTAAGTACTTGAGGACTGACACTCTAAAATTCTATGATTTGAACCGCTTCTGTGAGTCCATTTTTAGATTCCGATGCTTCACTTCAGGTTAACTGTTTCCCTTGGACCTTCTTATTGACGATGAAACACAGAAAGTGCATCCAAATTTAATACAAAAGGCACAATGCCGACTTAAGTACAAGAGGACTGGCACTCTAACATCCTATGAAGTGAACCTCTCCTGTGAGTCCAGTTTTAGATTCCGATGCTACACTTCGGGTTTACTCTATCCCTTGGACCTTCTTATTGACGATGAAACACAGTAGTTGCATCCGAATTTAATACAAAAGGCACAATGCCGACTAAAGTACAAGAGGACTGACACTCTAACTTTCTATGATTTGAACCTCTCCTGTGAGTCCAGTTTTAGATTCCGAAGCTTCACTTCAGGTTTAGTGTATCCCTTGGACCTTCTTTTTGACAACGAAGCACAGAAATTGCATCGGAATTATATTCAAATGGCACAATGCCGACTGAAGTACAAGAGAACTGACACTCTAAGTTTCCATGATTTAAACCACTCCTCTGACTCCAGTTTTAGATTCTGATGCTTCACTTCAGGCTTACTGTAAACCTTGGACCTTCCTATTGACGATGAAACACAAAAATTGCATCCGAATTTAATACATAAGGCACAATAACGGCTTAAGTACAAGCGGACTGACACACTAACTTTCTATGATTTGAACCACTCCTGTGAGTCCAGTTTTAGATTCCGATGCTTCAATTCACCTTTACAGAATGCCTTGGACCCTCTTATTGACGATGAAACACAGTAATTGCATCCGAATTTAATACAAAAGGCACAATGCCGACTTAAGTACATGAGGACTGACACTCTAACCTTCTATGATTTGAACCGCTTCTGTGAGTCCATTTTTAGATTCCGATGCTTCACTTCAGGTTAACTGTTTCCCTTGGACCTTCTTATTGAAGATGAAACACAGAAATTGCATCCAAATTTAATACAAAAGGCACAATGCCGACCTAAGTACAAGAGGACTGACACTCTAACTTCCTATGAATTGAACCTCTCCTGTTTGTCCAGTTTTAGACTCCGATGCTTCACTTCAGGTTTACTGTAACACTTGGACCTTCCTATTCACTATGAAACACAGAAATTGCATCCGAATTTAACACAAAAGGCACAATGCCGACTTAAGTACAAGAGGACTGACACTCTTACTTTCTATGATTTGAACCTCTCCTGTGAGTCCAGTTTTAGTTTCCGATTATTCACTTCAGGTTTACTGTATCCCTTGGACATTCTTATGGACGATGATACACAGAAAGTGCATACGAATTTAATACAAATGGCTCAATGCCGTCTTAAGTACTAGAGGACTGACACTCTAACTTCCTATGATATGAACCTCTTCTGTGAGTCCAGTTTTAGATTCCGATGCTTCACTTCAGGTTTACTGTATCCCCTGGACCTTCTTATTGACGACGAAACACAGAAATTGCGTCCGAATTTAATACAATAGGCACAATGCCGACTTAAGTACAAGAGGACTGACACTCTAACTTTCTTTGATTTCAACCTCTCCTGTGAATCCAGTTTTAGATTCCGATGCTACACTTCGTTTTTAGTGTATCCCTTGGACCTTCTTATTGACGATGGAACACAGAAATTGCATCCGAAAATAATTCGAAAGGCACAATACCGACTTAAGTACAAGAGGACTGACACTCAATCTTTCTACGATTTGAACCTCCCCTGTGAGTCCAGTTGCAGATTCCGATACTTCACTTCAGGTTTACTGTATACCTTGGACCTTCTTATTATCGATGAAGCACAGAAATTGCATCCGAATTTAATACAAAAGGCACAATGCCAACTTAAGAACAAGAGGACGGACACTCTTACTTTCTATGATTTGAACCTGTCCTGTGAGTCCAGTTTTAGTTTCCGATGGTTCACTTCAGGTTTACTGTATCCCTTGGACATTCTTATGGACGATGATACACAGAAAGTGCATACGAATTTAATACAAAAGGCTCAATGCCGTCTTAAGTACTAGAGGACTAACACTCTAACTTCCTATGATATGAACCTCTTCTGTGAGTCCAGTTTTAGATTCCGATGCTTCACTTCAGGTTTACTGTATCCCTTGGACCTTCTTATTGACGACGAAACACAGAAATTGCATACGAATTTAATACAAAACGCACAATGCCGACTTAAGTACAAGAGGACTGACACTCTAACTTTCTTTGATTTCAACCTCTCCTGTGAATCCAGTTTTAGATTCCGATGCTACACTTCGTTTTTAGTGTATCCCTTGGACCTTCGTATTGACGATGGAACACAGAAATTGCATCCGAAAATAATTCGAAAGGCACAATGCCGACTTAAGTACAAGAGGACTGACACTCAATCTTTCTACGATTTGAACCTCCCCTGTGAGTCCAGTTGAAGATTCCGATACTTCACTTCAGGTTTACTGTATACCTTGGACCTTCTTATTGACGATGAAGCACAGAAATTGCATCCGAATTTAATACAAAAGGCACAATGCCAACTTAAGAACAAGAGGACTGACACTCTAAATTTCTATGATTTGAACCTCTCCTGTGAGTCCAGTTTTAGTTTCCGATGCTTCACTTCAGGTTTACTGTATCCCTTGGACCTTCTTTTTGACGATGAAACACAGAAATTGCATCCGAAATTAATACAAAATGCACAATGCCGACTTAAGAACAAGAAGACTGACACTCTAACTTTCTATGATTTGAAGCTCTCCTGTGAGTCCAGTTTTAGTTTCCGATGCTTCACTTCTGGTTGACTGTATCCCTTGGACCTTCTTATTGACGCTGAAACACAGAAATTACATCTGAATTTAATACAAAAGGCACAATGCTGACTTAAGTACAAGAGGACTGACACTCTAACTTTCTATGATTTGAACCTCTCCTGTGGGTCCAGTTTTAGATTCCGATGCTTCACTTCAGGTTTACTGTATCCCTTGGTCCTTCTTATTGACGATGAAACACAGAAATTGCATCCGAATTTAATACAAAAGGCACAATGCAGACTTAAGTACAAGAGGACTGACACTCTAACTTTCTATGATTTGATCCTCTCCTGTGAGTCCAGTTTTAGATTCCGATGCTTCACTTCAGGTTTACTGTAACCCTTGGACCTTCCTATTGACGATGAAACACAAAAATTGCATCCGAATTTAATACAAAAGGCACAATGCCGACTTAAGTACAAGAGGACTGACACTCTAACTTTCTATGATTTGAACCTCTCCTGTGAGTCCAGTTTTGGATTCCCATGCTTCACTTCGGGTTTAGTGAATCCCTTGGACCTTCTTATTGACGATGTGACACAGATGTTGCATCCGAATTTAGTCCAAAAGGCACAATGCCGACATAAGTACAAGAGGACTGACACTGTAACTTTCTATGATTTGAACGTCTTCTGTGAGTCCATTTTTAGATTCCGATACTTCACTTCAGGTTTACTGTAACCCTTGGACCTTCCTATTGACGATGAAACACAAAAATTGCATCCGAATTTTATACATGAGGCACAATACCGGCTTAAGTACAAGCGGACTGACACTCTAACTTTCTATGATTTCAACCACTCCTGTGAGTCCAGTTTTAGATTCCGATGCTTCACTTCAGGTTTCCTGTATCCCTTGGACCTTCTTGATGACGATGAAACACAGTAATTGCATCCGAATATAATACAAAAGGCACAATGCCGACTTAAGTACAACAGGTCTGACACTCTAACTTTCTATGATTTGAACCTCTCCTGTGAGTCGAGTTTTAGATTCCGATTCTTCACTTCAGGTTTACTGTAACCCATGGACCTTCCCATTGACGATCAAACACAAAAATTGCATCCGAATTTAATTCATAAGGCACAATGCCGGCTTAAGTACAAGCGGACTGACACTCTAACTTTCTATGATTTGAACCTCTTCTGTGAGTCCATTTTTAGATTCCGATGCTTCACTTCAGGTTTACTGTAACCCTTGGAGCTTCCTATTGACGATGAAACACAAAAATTGCATCCGAATTTAATACATAAGGCACAATACCGGCTTAAGTACAAGCGGACTGACACTCTAACTTTCTATGATTTCAACCACTCCTGTGAGTCCAGTTTTAGATTCCGATGCTTCACTTCAGCTTTACTGTATGCCTTGGACCTTCTTATTGACGATGAAACACAGTAATTGTATCCGAATTTAATACAAAAGGCACAATGCGGACTTAAGTACATGACGACTGACACTTTAACCTTCTATGATTTGAACCGCTTCTGTGAGTCCATTTTTAGATTCCGATGCTTCACTTCAGGTTAACTGTTTCCCTTGGACCTTCTTATTGACGATGAAACACAGAAATTGCATCCAAATTTAATACAAAAGGCACAATGCCGACGTAAGTACAAGGGGACTGACTCTCTAACTTCCTATGAATTGACCCTCTCCTGTGAGTCCAGTTTTAGATTCCGATGCTTCACTTCAGGTTTACTGTATACCTTGGACCTTCTTATTGACGATGAAGCACAGAAAATACATCCGAGTTTAATACTAAAGGCACAATGCCGACTTAAGTACAAGAGGATTGACACTCTAACTTCCTATGAATTGAACCTCTCCTGTTTGTCCAGTTTTAAATTCCGATGCTTCACTTCAGGTTTACTGTAACACTTGTACCTTCCTATTCACGATGAAACACAGAAATTGCATCCGAATTTAACACAAAAGGGACAATGCCGACTTAAGTACAAGAGGACTGACACTCTTACTTTCTATGATATGAACCTCTCCTGTGAGTCCAGTTTTAGATTCCGATGTTTCACTTCAGGTTTACTGTATCCCTTGGACATTCTTATGGACGATGATACACAGAAAGTGCATACGAATTTAATACAAATGGCTCAATGCCGACTTAAGTACTAGAGGTCTGACACTCTAACTTCCTATGATATGAACCTCTCCTGTGAGTCCAGTTTTAGATTCCGATGCTTCACTTCAGGTTTACTGTATCCCTTGGACCTTCTTATTGACGATTAAACATAGAAATTGCATCCGAACTTAATACAAAAGGCACAATGCCGACTTAAGTACAAGAGGACTGACACTCTAACTTTCTATGATTTGAACCTCTCCTGTGGGTCCAGTTTCAGATTCCGATGCTACACTTCGGGTTTAGTGTATCCCTTGGACCTTCTTATTGACGATGGAACACAGAAATTGCATCCGAAAATAATTCGAAAGGCACAATGCCGACTTAAGTACAAGAGGACTGACACTCAAACTTTCTATAATTTGAACCTCCCCTGTGAGTCCAGTTGCAGATTCCGATACTTCACCTCAGGTTTACTGTATACCTTGGACCTTCTTATTGACGATGAAGCACAGAAATTGCATCCGAATTTAATACAAAAGGCACAATGCCGACTTAAGGACAAGAGGACTGACACTCTAAATTTCTATGATTTGAACCTCTCCTGTGAGTCCAGTTTTAGATTCCGATGCTTCACTTCAGGTTTACTGTATCCCTTGGACCTTCTTATTGACGATGAAACACAGAAATAGCATCCGAAATTAATACAAAATGCACAATGCCGACTTAAGAACAAGAAGACTGACACTCTAACTTTCTATGATTTGAACCTCTCCTGTGAGTCCAGTTTTAGATTCCCATGCTTCACTTCTGGTTGACTGTATCCCTTGGACCTTCTTATTGACGATGAAACACAGAAATTACATCTGAATTTAATACAAAAGGCACAATGCTGACTTAAGTACAAGAGGACTGACACTCTAACTTTCTATGATTTGAACCTCTCCTGTGGGTCCAGTTTTAGATTCCGATGCTTCACTTCAGGTTTACTGTATCCCTTGGACCTTCTTATTGACGATGAAACACAGAAGTTGCATCCGAATTTAATACAAAAGGCACAATGCAAACTTAAGTACAAGAGGACTGACACTCTAACTTTCTATGATTTGAACCTCTCCTGTGAGTCCAGTTTTAGATTCCGATGCTTCACTTCAGGTTTACTGTAACCCTTGGACCTTCCTATTGACGATGAAACACAAAAATTGCATCCGCATTTAATACAAAAGGCACAATGCCGACTTAAGTACAAGGGGACTGACACTCTAACTTTCCATGATTTGAACCTCTCCTGTGAGTCCAGTTTTCGATTCCGATGCTTCACTTCGGGTTGAGTGTATCCCTTGGACCTTCTTATTGACGATGAGACACAGATGTTGCATCCGAATATAATCCAAAAGGCACAATGCCGACATAAGTACAAGAGGACTGACACTGTAACTTTCTATGATTTGAACGTCTTCTGTGAGTCCATTTTTAGATTCCGATGCTTCACTTCAGGTTTACTGTATCACTTGGACGTTCTTATTGACGATGAAACACAGAAATTGCATCCGAATTTAATACAAAAGGCACAATGAGGGCTTGAGTACAAGCTGACTGACACTCTAACTTTCTATGATTTGAACCACTCCTGTGAGTCTAGTTATAGATTCCGATGCTTCACTTCAGGTTTACTGTATCCCTTGGACCTTCTTATTGACGATGAAACACAGTAATTTCATCCGAATTTAATACAAAAGGCACAATGCCGACTTAAGTACAAAAGGACTGACACTCTATTTTTCTATGATTTGAACCTCTTCTGTGAGTCCATTTTTAGATTCCAATGGTTCACTTCAGGTTTACTGTATCCCTTGGACCTTCTTAATGACGATGAAACACAGAAATTGCATCCGAATTTAATACAAAAGGCACAATGCTGACTTAAGTACAAAAGGACTGACACTCTAACTTTCTATGATTTGAACCTCTCCTGTGAGTCGAGTTTTAGATTCCGATTCTTCACTTCAGGTTTACTGTAACCCATGGACATTCCAATTGACGATGAAACACAAAAATTGCATCCGAATTTAATACATAAGGCACAATGCCGGCTTAAGTACAAGCGGACTGACACTCTAACTTTCTATGATTTGAACCTCTTCTGTGAGTCCATTTTTAGATTCCGATGCTTCACTTCAGGTTTACTGTAACACTTGGACCTTCCTATTCACGATGAAACACAGAAATTGCATCCGAATTTAACACAAAAGGCACAATGCCGACTTAAGTACAAGAGGACTAACACTCTAACTTTCTATGATTTGAACCTCTCCTGTGAGTCCAGTTTTAGATTCCGATGCTTCACTTCAGGTTTACTGTATACCTTGGACCTTCTTATTGACGATGAAACACAGAAGTTGCATCCGAATTTAATACAAAAGGCACAATGCCGACTAAAGTACAAGAGGACTGACACTCTAACATTCTATGATTTGAACCTCTCCTGTGAGTCCAGTTTTAGATTCCGAAGCTTCACTTCAGGTTTAGTGTATCCCTTGGACCTTCTTTTTGACGATGAAGCACAGAAATTGCATCGGAATCAAATTCAAAAGGCACAATGCCGACTTAAGTACAGGAGAACTGACACTCTAACTTTCTATGATTTGAACCTCTCCTCTGAGTCCAGTTTTAGATTCTGATGCTTCACTTCACTTTTACTGTAACCCTTTGACCTTCTTATTGACGATGAAACACAGAAATTGCATCTGAATTTTATTCAAAGCGGACAATGCCGACTTAAGTACAAGAGGACTGACACTCTAACTTTCTATGATTTGAACCTCTCCTGTGAGTCCAGTTTTAGATTCCGATGCTTCATTCCGGGTTTACTGTATCCCTTGGACCTTCTTATTGACGATGAAACACAGAATCTGCATCCGAATTTAATACAATCTGCACAATGCTGACTTAAGTACAAGAGGACTGACACTCTAACTTTCTATGGTTTGAACCTCTCCTGGGAGTCCAGTTTTAGATTCCGATGCTTCACTTCAGGTTTAGCGAATCCCTTGGACCTTCTTATTGACGATGAAAAACAGACATTGCATCCGAATTTAATACAAAAGGCACAATGCCGAGTTAAGTACAAGAGGACTGACACTCTAACTTTCTATGAATTGAACCTCTCCTGTGAGCCCAGTTTCAGATTCCGATGCTTCACTTCAGGTTTACTGTATACCTTGGACCTTCTTACTGACGATGAAATACAGAAATTGCATCCGAATTTAATACAAAAGGCACAACGCCGAATTAAGTACTAGAGGAATTACACTCTAACTTCCTACGATTTGAACCTCTCCTGTGGGTCCAGTTTTAGATTCCGATGCTTCACTTGTGGTTTACTGTATTCCTTGGACCTTCTTATTGACAATGAAACATAGAAATTGCATCCGAATTTAATACAAAAGGCACAATGCCGACATAAGTACAAGATGACTGACGTTCTAACTTTCTATGATTTGAACCTCTCCTGTGGCTCCAGTTTTAGATTCCGATGCTTCACTTCAGGTTTACTGTACCCCATGACCTTCTTATTGACCACGAAACACAGAAATTGCGTCCGAATTGAATACAAAAGGCACAATGCCAGCTTAAGTACATGAGGACTGACACTCTAACTTTCTATGATCTGAACCTCTCCTGTGAATCCAGTTTTAGATTCCGATGCTACACTTTGGGTGTAGTGTATCCCTTGGACCTTCTTATTGACGATGGAACACAGAAATTGCATCCGAAAATAATTCGAAAGGCACAATGCCGACTTAAGTACAAGAGGACTGACACTCTAACTTTCTATGATTTGAACCTCCCCTGTGAGTCCAGTTTCAGATTCCGAAGCTTCACTTCAGGTTTACTGTAACCCTTTCACCTTCTTATTGCCGATGAAGCACAGAAATTGCATCGGAATTAAGTTCAAAAGGCACGATGCCGACTTAAGTACAAGAGAACTGACACTCTAACTTTCTATGATTTGAACCTCTCCTGTGAGTCCTGTTTTAGATTCCGATGCTTCACTTCAGCTCTATAGTATCCCTTGGACCTTCCTATTGACGATGAAACACACAAATTGCATCCGACTTTAATACAAAAGGCACAATGCCGCCTTAAGTAAAAGAGGACTAACACTCTAACTTTCTATGATTTGAACCTCTCCTGTGAGTCCAGTTTTAGATTCCGATGCTTCACTTCAGGTTTACTGTAACCCTTTCACCTTCTTATTGCCGATGAAGCACAGAAATTGCATAGGAATTAAATTCAAAAGGCACAATGCCGACTTAAGTACAAGAGAACTGACACTCTAATTTTCTATGATTTGAACCTCTCCTGTGAGTCCAGTTTTAGATTCCGATGCTTCACTTCAGCTCTATAGTATCCCTTGGACCTTCCTATTGACGATGAAACACAGAAATTGCATCCGAATTTAATACAAAAGGCACAAAGCCGACTTAAGTACAAGAGGACTAACACTCTAACTTTCTATGATTTGAACCTCTCCTGGGAGTCCAGTTTTAGATTCCGATGCTTCACTTCAGGTTTAGCGAATCCCTTAGACCTTCTTATTGACGATGAAAAACAGACATTGCATCCGAATTTAATACAAAAGGCACAATGCCGACTTAAGTACAAGAGGATTGACACTCTAACTTTCTATGAATTGAACCTCTCCTGTGAGCCCAGTTTCAGATTCCGATGCTTCACTTCAGGTTTGCTGTATACCTTAGACCTTCTTACTGACGATGAAATACAGAAATTGCATCCGAATTTAATACAAAAGGCACAACGCCGAATTAAGTACTAGAGGAATTACACTCTAACTTCCTACGATTTGAACCTCTCCTGTGGGTCCAGTTTTAGATTCCGATGCTTCACTTGTGGTTTACTGTATTCCTTGGACCTTCTTATTGACAATGAAACATAGAAATTGCATCCGAATTTAATACAAAAGGCACAATGCCGACATAAGTACAAGATGACTGACGTTCTAACTTTCTATGATTTGAACCTCTCCTGTGGCTCCAGTTTTAGATTCCGATGCTTCACTTCAGGTTTACTGTACCCCATGACCTTCTTATTGACCACGAAACACAGAAATTGCGTCCGAATTGAATACAAAAGGCACAATGCCAGCTTAAGTACATGAGGACTGACACTCTAACTTTCTATGATTTGAACCTCTCCTGTGAATCCAGTTTTAGATTCCGATGCTACACTTTGGGTGTAGTGTATCCCTTGGACCTTCTTATTGACGATGGAACACAGAAATTGCATCCGAAAATAATTCGAAAGGCACAATGCCGACTTAAGTACAAGAGGACTGACACTCTAACTTTCTATGATTTGAACCTCCCCTGTGAGTCCAGTTTCAGATTCCGAAGCTTCACTTCAGGTTTACTGTAACCCTTTCACCTTCTTATTGCCGATGAAGCACAGAAATTGCATCGGAATTAAGTTCAAAAGGCACGATGCCGACTTAAGTACAAGAGAACTGACACTCTAACTTTCTATGATTTGAACCTCTCCTGTGAGTCCTGTTTTAGATTCCGATGCTTCACTTCAGCTCTATAGTATCCCTTGGACCTTCCTATTGACGATGAAACACACAAATTGCATCCGACTTTAATACAAAAGGCACAATGCCGCCTTAAGTAAAAGAGGACTAACACTCTAACTTTCTATGATTTGAACCTCTCCTGTGAGTCCAGTTTTAGATTCCGATGCTTCACTTCAGGTTTACTGTAACCCTTTCACCTTCTTATTGCCGATGAAGCACAGAAATTGCATAGGAATTAAATTCAAAAGGCACAATGCCGACTTAAGTACAAGAGAACTGACACTCTAACTTTCTATGATTTGAACCTCTCCTGTGAGTCCAGTTTTAGATTCCGATGCTTCACTTCAGCTCTATAGTATCCCTTGGACCTTCCTATTGACGATGAAACACAGAAATTGCATCCGAATTTAATACAAAAGGCACAAAGCCGACTTAAGTATAAGAGGACTAACACTCTAACTTTCTATGATTTGAACCTCTCCTGGGAGTCCAGTTTTAGATTCCGATGCTTCACTTCAGGTTTAGCGAATCCCTTAGACCCTCTTATTGACGATGAAAAACAGACATTGCATCCGAATTTAATACAAAAGGCACAATGCCGACTTAAGTACAAGAGGATTGACACTCTAACTTTCTATGAATTGAACCTCTCCTGTGAGCCCAGTTTCAGATTCCGATGCTTCACTTCAGGTTTGCTGTATACCTTAGACCTTCTTACTGACGATGAAATACAGAAATTGCATCCGAATTTAATACAAAAGGCACAACGCCGACTTAAGTACTAGAGGACTTACACTCTAACTTCGTATGATTTGAACCTCTCCTGTGAGTCCAGTTTTAGATTCCGATGCATCACTTGAGGTTTACTGTATTCCTTGGACCTTCTTATTGACGATGAAACATAGAAATTGCATCCGAATTTAATACAAAAGGCACAATGCCGACTTAAGTACAAGATGACTGACATTCTAACTTTCTATGATTTGAACCTCTCCTGTGGGTCCAGTTTTAGATTCCGATGCTTCACTTCAGGTTTACTGTATCCCTTGACCTTCTTATTGTCGACGAAACACAGAAATTGCGTCCGAATTGAATACAAAAGGCACAATGCCGACTTAAGTACAAGAGGACTGACACTCTAACTTTCTATGATTTGAACCTCTCCTGCGAATCCAGTTTTAGATTCCGATGCTACACTTCGGGTTTAGTGTATCCCTTGGACCTTCTTATTGACGATGGAACACAGAAATTGCATCCGAAAATAATTCGAAAGGCACAATGCCGACTTAAGTACAAGAGGACTGACACTCTATCTTCCTATAATTTGAACCTCTCCTGTGAGTCCAGTTTTAGATTCCTATGCTTCACTTCATGTTTACTGTAACCCTTGGACCTTCTTATTGACGATGAAACACAGAAATAGCATCCGAATTTAATACAAAAGGGACAACGCCGACTTAAGTACAAGAGGACTGACACTCTAACTTTCTATGATTTGAACCTCTCCTGTGAGTCCAGTTTCCGATTCCGATGCTTCACTTCAGGTTTACTGTATCCCTTGGACCTTCTTACTGACGATGAAACACATAAATTGCATCCGGATTTAATACAAAAGCACAATGCCGACTAAAGTAATAGAGGACTTACACTCTAACTTTCTATGATTTGAACCTCTCCTGTGTGTCCAGTTTCAGATTCCGATGCTTCACTTCAGGTTTACTGTATCCCTCGGACCTTCTTATTGACGATGAAACTTAGAAGTTGCATCCGAGTTTAATACAAAAGGCACAATGCCGTCTAAAGTACAAGAAAACTGACACTCTAACTGTCTATGATTTGAACCTCTCCTGTGAGTCCAGTTTTAGATTCCGAAGCTTCACTTCAGGTTTAGTGTATCCCTTGTACCTTCTTTTTGACGATAAAGCACAGAAATTGCATCGAATTTATATTCAACAGGCACAATGCCGACTTAAGTACAAGAGAACTGACACTCTAACTTTCTATGAATTGAACCTCTCCTGAGAGTCCAGTTTTAGATTCCGATGCTGCTTTTCAGGTTAACTGTATCCCTTGGACCTTCTTATTGACGATGAAACACAGAAATTGCATCCGAATTTAATACAAAAGGCACAATGCCGACTTAAGTACAAGATGACTGACACTCTAACTTTCTATGATTTGAACCTCTCCTGTGTGCCCAGTTTCAGATTCCGATGCTTCACTTCAGGTTTACTGTATCCCTTGGACCTTCTTATTGACGATGAAACACAGAAGTTGCATCCGAATTTAATACAAAAGGCACAATGCCGACTTAAGTACAAGATAACTGACACTCTAACTTAATATGATTTGAACCTCTCCTGTGAGTCCAGATTTAGATTCCGATGCTTCACTTCAGGTTTACTGTAACCCTTGGACCTTCTTATTGACGATGTAACACAGAATCTGCATCCGAATTTAATACAAACTGCACAATGCTGACTTAAGTACAAGAGGACTGACACTCTATCTTCCTATAATTTGAACCTCTCCTGTGAGTCGAGTTTTAGATTCCGATGCTTCACTTCATGTTTACTGTAACCCTTGGACCTTCTTATTGACGATGAAACACAGAAATAGCATCCGAATTTAATACAAAAGGCACAACGCCGACTTAAGTACAAGAGGACTGACACTCTAACTTTCTATGATTTGAACCTCTCCTGTTAGTCCAGTTTTCGATTCCGATGCTTCAGTTCAGGTTTACTGTATCCCTTGGACCTTCTTACTGACGATGAAACACATAAATTGCATCCGAATTTAATACAAAAGGCACAATGCCGACTTAAGTACAAGGGGACTGACACTCTAACTTTCTATGATTTGAACCTCTCCTGTGAGCCCAGTTTCAGATTCGAATGCTTCACTTCAGGTTTACTGTATCCCTTGGACCTTCTTATTGACGATGAAACACAGAAATTGCATCCGAATTTAATACAAAAGGGACAATGCCGACTAAAGTACTAGAGGACTTACACTCTAACTTCCTATGATTTGAACCTCTCCTGTGAGTTTAGGTTTAGATTCCGATGCTTCACTTCAGGTTTACTGTATCCCTTGGACCTTCTTATTGACGATGAAACATAGAAATTGCATCCGAATTTAATACAAAAGGCACAATGCCGACTTAAGTACAAGATGACTGACATTCTAAGTTTCTGTGATTTGAACCTCTCCTGTGGGTCCAGTTTTCGATTCCGATGCTTCACTCCAGGTTTACTGTGTCCCTTGGACCTTCCTATTGACGATGAAACACAAAAATTGCATCCGAATTTCATACAAAAGGCACAATGCCGACTCAAGTATAAGAGGACTGACACTCTAACTTTCTATGATTTGAACCTCTCCTGTGTGTCCAGTTTCAGATTCCGATGCTTCACTTCAGGTTTACTGTATCCCTTGGACCTTCTTATTGACGATGAAACACAGAAGTTGCATCCGAGTTTAATACAAAAGGCACAATGCCGTCTAAAGTACAAGAAAACTGACACTCTAACTGTCTATGATTTGAACCTCTCCTGTGAGTCCAGTTTTAGATTCCGAAGCTTCACTTCAGGTTTAGTGTATCCCTTGGACCTTCTTTTTGACGATAAAGCACAGAAATTGCATCGGAATTATATTCAACAGGCACAATGCCGACTTAAGTGCAAGAGAACTGACACTCTAACTTTCTATGATTTGAACCTCTCCTCTGAGTCCAGTTTTAGTTTCTGATGGTTCACTTCACTTTTACTGTAACCCTTGGACCTTCTTATTGACGATGAAACACAGAAATTGCATCTGAATTTTATATAAAGGGCACAATGCCGATTTAAGTACAAGAGGACTGACACTCTAACTTTCTATGATTTGAACCTCTCCTGTGAGTCCAGTTTTAGATTCCGATGCTTCACTTCGGGTTTACTGTATCCCTTGGACCTTCTTGTTGACGATGAAACACAGAAATTGCATCCAAATTTAATACAAAAGGCACAAAGCCGACTTAAGTACAAGAGGACTGACACTGTAACTCTCTCTGATTTGAACCTCTCCTGTGAGTGCAGTTTTAGATTCCGATGCTTCACTTCAGGTTTACTGTATTCCTTGGCCTTCTTGTTGACGATGAAGCACAGAAATTGCATCTGAATTTAATAGAAAAGGCACAATGCCGACATAAGCACAAGAGGACTGACACTCTAACTTCCTATGATTTGAACCTCTCCTGTGAGTCCAGTTTCAGATTCCGATGCTTCACTTCAGGTTTACTGTAGCCCTTGGACCTTCTTATTGACGATGAAACACAGAATCAGCATCCGAATTTAATACAAACTGCACAATGCTGACTTAAGTAAAAGAGGACTGACACTCTAACTTCCTATAATTTGAACCTCTCCTGTGAGTCCAGTTTTAGATTCCGATGCTTCACTTCATGTTTACTGTAACCCTTGGACCTTCTTATTGACGATGAAACACAGAAATAGCATCCGAATTTAATACAAAAGGCACAACGTCGACGTAAGTACAAGAGGACTGACACTCTAACTTTCTATGATTTGAACCTCTCCTGTGAGTCCAGTTTTCGATTCCGATGCTTCACTTCAGGTTTACTGTATCCCTTGGACCTTCTTACTGACGATGAAACACAGAAATTGCATCCGAATTTAATACAAAAGGCACAATGCCGACTTAAGTACAAGAGGACTGACACTCTAACTTTCTATGATTGGAACTTCTCCTGGGAGTCCAGTTTTAGATTCCGATGCTTCACTTCAAGTTTAGCGTATCCCTTGGACCTTCTTATTGACGATGAAAAACAGACATTGCATCCGAATTTAATACAAAAGGTACAATGCCGACTTAAGTACAAGAGGACTGACACTCTAACTTTCTATGATTTGAACCTCTCCTGTGAGCCCAGTTTCAGATTCCGATGCTTCACTTCAGGTTTATTGTATCCCTTGGACCTTCTTATTGACGATGAAACACAGAAATTGCATCCGAATTTAATACAAAAGGCACAATGCCGACTAAAGTACTAGAGGACTTACACTCTAACTTCCTATGATTTGAACCTCTCCTGTGAGTCCAGTTTTAGATTCCGACGTTTCACTTCAGGTTTACTGTATCCCTTGGACCTTCTTATTGACGATGAAACATAGAAATTGCATCCGAATTTAATACAAAAGGCACAATGCCGACTTAAGTACAAGAGGACTGACACTCTAACTTTCTATGATTTGAACCTCTCCTGTGAGCCCAGTTTCAGATTCCGATGCTTCACTTCAGGTTTACTGTATCCCGTGGACCTTCTTATTGACGACGAAACACAGAAATTGCGTCCGTATTTAACACAAAAGGCACAATGCCGACTTAAGTACAAGAGGACTGACACTCTAACTTTCTATGATTTGAACCTCTCCTGTGAATCCACTTTTAGATTCCGATGCTACACTTTGGGTTTAGTGTATCCCTTGGACCTTCTTATTGACGATGGAACACAGAAATTGCATCCGAAAATAATTCGAAAGGCACAATGCCGACTTAAGTACAAGAGGACTGACACTCTAACTTTCTATGACTTGAACCTCCCCTGTGAGTCCAGTTTTAGATTCCGATGCTTCACTTCAGGTTTACTGTATACCTTGGACCTTCTTATTGACGATGAAGCACAGAAATTGCATCCGAATTTAATACAAAAGGCACAATGCCGACTTAAGAACAAGAGGACTGACACTCTAAATTTCTATGATTTGAACCTCTCCTGTCAATCCAGTTTTGATTCCGATGCTTCACTTCAGGTTTACTGTATCCCTTGGACCTTCTTATTGACGATGAAACACAGAAATTGCATCCGAAATTAACACAAAATGCACAATGCCGACTTAAGAGCAAGAGGACTGACACTCTAACTTTCTATGATTTGAACCTCTCCTGTGAGTCCACTTCTAGATTCCGATGCTTCACTTCTGGTTGACTGTATCCCTTGGACCTTCTTATTGACGATGAAACACAGAACTTACATCTGAATTTGATACAAAAGGCACAATGCCGACTTAAGTACAAGTGGACTGACACTCTAACTTTCTATGATTTGAACCTCTCCTGTGGGTCCAGTTTTAGATTCCGATGCTTCACTTCAGGTTTACTGTATCCCTTGGACCTTCTTATTGACGATGAAACACAGAAATTGCATCCGAATTTAATACAAAAGTCACAATGCCGACTTAAGTACAAGAGGACTGACACTCTAACGTCCTATGAATTGAACCTCTCCTGTGAGTCCAGTTTTAGATTCCGTTGCTTCAATTCAGGTTTACTGTTACCCCTGGACCTTCCTATTGACGATGAAACACAGAAATTGCATCCGAATTTAATACAAAAGGGACAATGCCGACTAAAGTACTTGAGGACTTACACTCTAACTTCCTATGATTTGAACCTCTCCTGTGAGTTTAGGTTTAGATTCCGATGCTTCACTTCAGGTTTACTGTATCCCTTGGACCTTCTTATTGACGATGAAACATAGAAATTGCATCCGAATTTAATACAAAAGGCACAATGCCGACTTAAGTACAAGATGACTGACATTCTAAGTTTCTGTGATTTGAACCTCTCCTGTGGGTCCAGTTTTCGATTCCGATGCTTCACTCCAGGTTTACTGTGTCCCTTGGACCTTCCTATTGACGATGAAACACAAAAATTGCATCCGAATTTCATACAAAAGGCACAATGCCGACTCAAGTATAAGAGGACTGACACTCTAACTTTCTATGATTTGAACCTCTCCTGTGTGTCCAGTTTCAGATTCCGATGCTTCACTTCAGGTTTACTGTATCCCTTGGACCTTCTTATTGACGATGAAACACAGAAGTTGCATCCGAGTTTAATACAAAAGGCACAATGCCGTCTAAAGTACAAGAAAACTGACACTCTAACTGTCTATGATTTGAACCTCTCCTGTGAGTCCAGTTTTAGATTCCGAAGCTTCACTTCAGGTTTAGTGTATCCCTTGGACCTTCTTTTTGACGATAAAGCACAGAAATTGCATCGGAATTATATTCAACAGGCACAATGCCGACTTAAGTGCAAGAGAACTGACACTCTAACTTTCTATGATTTGAACCTCTCCTCTGAGTCCAGTTTTAGATTCTGATGGTTCACTTCACTTTTACTGTAACCCTTGGACCTTCTTATTGACGATGAAACACAGAAATTGCATCTGAATTTTATATAAAGGGCACAATGCCGATTTAAGTACAAGAGGACTGACACTCTAACTTTCTATGATTTGAACCTCTCCTGTGAGTCCAGTTTTAGATTCCGATGCTTCACTTCGGGTTTACTGTATCCCTTGGACCTTCTTGTTGACGATGAAACACAGAAATTGCATCCAAATTTAATACAAAAGGCACAAAGCCGACTTAAGTACAAGAGGACTGACACTGTAACTCTCTCTGATTTGAACCTCTCCTGTGAGTGCAGTTTTAGATTCCGATGCTTCACTTCAGGTTTACTGTATTCCTTGGCCTTCTTATTGACGATGAAGCACAGAAATTGCATCTGAATTTAATAGAAAAGGCACAATGCCGACATAAGCACAAGAGGACTGACACTCCAACTTCCTATGATTTGAACCTCTCCTGTGAGTCCAGTTTCAGATTCCGATGCTTCACTTCAGGTTTACTGTAGCCCTTGGACCTTCTTATTGACGATGAAACACAGAATCAGCATCCGAATTTAATACAAACTGCACAATGCTGACTTAAGTAAAAGAGGACTGACACTCTAACTTCCTATAATTTGAACCTCTCCTGTGAGTCCAGTTTTAGATTCCGATGCTTCACTTCATGTTTACTGTAACCCTTGGACCTTCTTATTGACGATGAAACACAGAAATAGCATCCGAATTTAATACAAAAGGCACAACGTCGACGTAAGTACAAGAGGACTGACACTCTAACTTTCTATGATTTGAACCACTCCTGTGAGTCCAGTTTTCGATTCCGATGCTTCACATCAGGTTTACTGTATCCCTTGGAATTTCTTACTGACGATGAAACACAGAAATTGCATCCGAATTTAATACAAAAGGCACAATGCCGACTTAAGTACAAGAGGACTGACACTCTAACTTTCTATGATTGGAACTTCTCCTGGGAGTCCAGTTTTAGATTCCGATGCTTCACTTCAAGTTTAGCGTATCCCTTGGACCTTCTTATTGACGATGAAAAACAGACATTGCATCCGAATTTAATACAAAAGGTACAATGCCGACTTAAGTACAAGAGGACTGACACTCTAACTTTCTATGATTTGAACCTCTCCTGTGAGCCCAGTTTCAGATTCCGATGCTTCACTTCAGGTTTATTGTATCCCTTGGACCTTCTTATTGACGATGAAACACAGAAATTGCATCCGAATTTAATACAAAAGGCACAATGCCGACTAAAGTACTAGAGGACTTACACTCTAACTTCCTATGATTTGAACCTCTCCTGTGAGTCCAGTTTTAGATTCCGACGTTTCACTTCAGGTTTACTGTATCCCTTGGACCTTCTTATTGACGATGAAACATAGAAATTGCATCCGAATTTAATACAAAAGGCACAATGCCGACTTAAGTACAAGAGGACTGACACTCTAACTTTCTATGATTTGAACCTCTCCTGTGAGCCCAGTTTCAGATTCCGATGCTTCACTTCAGGTTTACTGTATCCCGTGGACCTTCTTATTGACGACGAAACACAGAAATTGCGTCCGAATTTAATACAAAAGGCACAATGCCGACTTAAGTACAAGAGGACTGACACTCTAACTTTCTATGATTTGAACCTCTCCTGTGAATCCACTTTTAGATTCCGATGCTACACTTTGGGTTTAGTGTATCCCTTGGACCTTCTTATTGACGATGGAACACAGAAATTGCATCCGAAAATAATTCGAAAGGCACAATGCCGACTTAAGTACAAGAGGACTGACACTCTAACTTTCTATGACTTGAACCTCCCCTGTGAGTCCAGTTTTAGATTCCGATGCTTCACTTCAGGTTTACTGTATACCTTGGACCTTCTTATTGACGATGAAGCACAGAAATTGCATCCGAATTTAATACAAAAGGCACAATGCCGACTTAAGAACAAGAGGACTGACACTCTAAATTTCTATGATTTGAACCTCTCCTGTCAATCCAGTTTTGATTCCGATGCTTCACTTCAGGTTTACTGTATCCCTTGGACCTTCTTATTGACGATGAAACACAGAAATTGCATCCGAAATTAATACAAAATGCACAATGCCGACTTAAGAGCAAGAGGACTGACACTCTAACTTTCTATGATTTGAACCTCTCCTGTGAGTCCACTTCTAGATTCCGATGCTTCACTTCTGGTTGACTGTATCCCTTGGACCTTCTTATTGACGATGAAACACAGAACTTACATCTGAATTTGATACAAAAGGCACAATGCCGACTTAAGTACAAGTGGACTGACACTCTAACTTTCTATGATTTGAACCTCTCCTGTGGGTCCAGTTTTAGATTCCGATGCTTCACTTCAGGTTTACTGTATCCCTTGGACCTTCTTATTGACGATGAAACACAGAAATTGCATCCGAATTTAATACAAAAGTCACAATGCCGACTTAAGTACAAGAGGACTGACACTCTAACGTCCTATGAATTGAACCTCTCCTGTGAGTCCAGTTTTAGATTCCGTTGCTTCAATTCAGGTTTACTGTTACCCCTGGACCTTCCTATTGACGATGAAACACAGAAATTGCATCCGAATTTAATACAAAAGGCACAATGCCGACTCAAGTACAAGAGGACTTTCACTCTAACTTTCTATGATTTGAACCTCTCCTGTGAGTCCTGTTTTACATTCCGATGCTTCACTTCAGGTTTACTGTATCCCTTGGACCTTCTTATGAACGATGATACACAGAAATTGCATCCGAATTTAATACAAATGGCACAATGCCGACTTAAGTACAAGAGGACTGACACTTTAACTTTCTATGATTTGAACCACTGCTGTGAGTCCAGTTTTAGATTCCGATGCTTCACTTCAGGTTCACTGTAACCCTTTCACCTTCTTATTGCCGATGAAGCACAGAAATTCCATCGGAATTAAATTCAAAAGGCACAATGCCGACTTAAGCACAAGAGAACTGACACTCTAACTTTCGATGATTTGAACCTCTCCTGTGAGTACAGTTTTAGATTCCGATGCTTCACTTCAGCTCTATAGTATCCCTTGGACCTTCCTATTGACGATGAAACCCAGATATTGCATCCGAATTTAATACAAAAGGCACAATGCCGACTTCAGTACAAGAGGACTCACACCCTAACTTTCTATGATTTGAACCTCTCCTGTGAGTCCTGTTTTAGATTCCGATACTGCACTTCAGGTTTACTGTATCCCTAGGACCTTCTTATTGACGATGAAACACAGAAATTGCATCCGAATTTAATACCAAAGGCACAATGACGACTTAAGTACAAGAGGACTGACACTCTAACTTTCTATGATTTGAACCTCTCCTGTGAGTCCAGTTTTAGATTCCGATGCTTCACTTTAGGTTTACTGTAACCCTTGGACCTTCCTATTGACGATGAAACACAAAAATTGCATCCGAATTTAATACAAAAGGCACAATGCCGACTTAAGTACAAGAGGACTGACACTCTAACTTTCTATGGTTTGAACCTCTCCTGTGAGTCTAGATTTGGATTCCGGTGCTTCACTTCGGGTTTAGTGTATTCCTTGGACCTTCTAATTGACGATGAGACACAGATGTTGCATCCGAATTCAATCCAAAAGGCACAATGCCGACTTAAGTCCAAGAGGACTGACACTGTAACTTTCTATGATTTGAACCTCCCCTGTGAGTCCAGTTTTAGATTCCGATGCTTCAGTTCAGGTTTACTGTATGCCTTGGACATCCTTATTGACGATGAAACACAGTAATTGCATCCGAATTTAATACAAAAGGCACAATGCCGACTGAAGTACAAGAAGACTGACACTCTATTTTTCTATGATTTGAACCTCTTCTGTGAGTCCATTTTTAGATTAAAATGCTTCACTTCAGGTTTACTGTATCCCTTGGACGTTCTTAACGACGATGAAACACAGAAATTCCATCCGATTTTAATACAAAAGGCACAATGCTGACTTAAGTACAACAGGACTGACACTCTAACTTTCAACGATTTGAACCTCTCCTGTGAGTGGAGTTTTAGATTCTGATTCTTCACTTCAGGTTTACTGTAACCCATGGACCTTCCTATTGACGATCAAACACAAAAATTGCATCCGAATTTAATACATAAGGCACAATGCCGACTTATGTACAAGAGAACTGACACTCTAACTTTCTATGATTTGAACCACTCCTGTGAGTCCAGTTTTAGATTCCGACGCTTCACTTCAGCTTTATAGTATCCATTACACCTTCCTATTGACGATGAAACACAGAAATTGCATCCGAATTTAATACAAAAGGCACAATGCCGACTTAAGTACAAGAGGACTGACACTCTAACTTTCAATGATTTGAACCTCTCCTGTGAGTCCAGTTTTAGATTCCAATGCTTCACTTCAGGTTTTACTGTAACCCTTGGACCTTCCTATTGACGATGAAACACAAAAATTGCATCCGAATTTAATACATAAGGCACAATGCCGGCTTAAGTGCAAGCGGACTGACACTCTAACTTCCTATGATTTGAACCACTCCTGTGAGCTCAGTTTTAGATTCCGATGCTTCGCTTCAGGTTTACTGTATCCCTTGGACCTTCTTATTGACGATGAAACACAGTAATTGCATCCGAATTTAATACAAAAGGCACAATGCCGACTTAAGTACAAGAGGACTGACACTCTAAATTTCTATGATTTGAACCTCTTCTGTGAGTCCATTTTTAGATTCCAATGCTTCACTTCAGGTTTTCTGTATCCCTTGGACCTTCTTATTGACGATGAAACACAGAAATTGCATCCAAATTTAATACAAATGGCACAATGCCGACTTAAGTACAACAGGACTGACACTCTAACATCCTATGATTTTAACATCTCCTGTGAGTCCAGTTTTGGATTCCGATGCTTCACTTCGGGTTTACTGTATCCCATGGACCTTCCCATTGACGATGAGACACAGATGTTGCGCCCGAATTTAATACAAAAGGCACAATGCCGACTTAAGTACAAGAGGACTGACACTCTAACTTTCTATGATTTGAACCTCTCCTGTGAGTCCAGTTTTAGATTCCGATGCTTCACTTCAGGTTACTGTAACCCTTGGACCTTCCTATTGACGATGAAACACAAAAATTGCATCCGAATTTAATACGAAAGGCACAATGCCGACTTAAGTACAAGAGGACTGTCACTCTAACTTTCTATGATTTAAACCTCTCCAGTGAGTCCAGTTTTAGATTCCGATGCTTCACTTCAGGTTCACTGTATGCCTTGGACCTTCTTATTGACGATGAAACACAGTAATTGCATCCGAATTTAATACAAAAGGCACAATGCCGACTTAAGTACAAGAGGACTGACACTCTAACCTTCTATGATTTGAACCGCTTCTGTGAGTCCAGTTTTAGATTCCGATGCTTCAGTTCAGGTTTACTGTATCCCTTGGACCTTCTTATTGACGATGAAACACAGAAATTGCATCCGAATTTAATACAAAAGGCACAATGCCGACTTAAGTACAAGAGGACTGACACTCTAACTTTCTATGATTTGAACCTCTCCTGTGAGTCCAGTTTTGGATTCCGATGCTTCACTTCGGGTTTAGTGTATCCCTTGGACCTTCTTATTGACGATGAGACACAGATGTTGCATCCGAATTTAATACAAAAGGCACAATGCCGACTTAAGTACAGGAGGACTGACACTCTAACTTTCTATGATTTGAACCTCTCCTGTGTGTCCAGTTTCAGATTCCGATGCTTCACTTCAGGTTTACTGTATCCTTTGGACCTTCTTATTGACTATGAAACACAGGAGTTGCATCCGAATTTAATACAAAAGGCACAATGCTGACTTAAGTGCAAGAGGACTGACATTCTATCTTTCTATAATTTTAACCACTCCTGTGAGTCTAGTTTTAGATTCCGATGCCTCACTTCAGGTTTACTGTATACCTTGGACCTTCTTATTGACGATGAAACACAGAAGTTGCATCCGAATTTAATACAAGAGGCACAATGCCGACTTAAGTACAAGTGGACTGACACTGTAACTTTCTATGATATGAACCTCTCCTGTGAATCCAGGTTTAGATTCCGATGCTTCACTTCAGGTTTACTGTGTCCCTTGGACCTTCTTATTGACGATGAAACACAGAAATGGCACCCGAATTTAATACAGAAGGCATAATGCCGACTTAAGTACAAGAGGACTGACACTCTAACTTTCTATAATTTGAACCTCTCCTGTGAGTCCAGTTTTAGATTCCGATGCTTCACTTCAGGTTTACTGTATTCCTTGGACCTTCTTATTAACGATGAAACACAGAAATTGCATCCGAATTTACTACAAAAGGCACAATGCCGACTTAACTAAAAGAGGACTGACACTCTAACTTCCTATGATTTTAACCTTTCCTGTGAGTCCAGTTTTAGATGCCGATGCTTCACTTCAGGTTTACTGTATCCGTTGGACCTTCTTATTGACGATGAAACACAGAAATTGCATCCGAATTTAATACAAAAGACACAATGCCGACTTAAGTACAAGAGGACTGGAACTGTAACATTCTATGATTTGAATCTCTCCTGTGAGTCCAGTTTTAGATTCCGATGCTTCACTTAAGGTTTACTGTATCCCTTGGGCCTTCTTATTGACGATGAAACACAGAAATTGCATCCGAATTTAATACAAAAGGCACAATGCCAACTTAAGTACTAGAGGACTGACACTCTAACTTTCTATGATTTGAACCTCTCCTGTGAGTCCAGTTTTAGTTTTCCGATGCTTCACTTCAGGGGTACTGTATCCCTAGGATCTCTTTATTGACGATGAAACACAGAAACTGCATCCGAATTTAATACAAAAGGCACAATGCCGACTTAAGTACAAGAATACTGGCTTCCAGCTTTCTATGATTGAACCTCTCCTGTGGGTCCAGTTTTAGATTCTGATATTTCACTTCAGGTTTACTGTATCCCATGGACGTTCCTATTGTGGATGAAACTCAGAAATTGCATCCGAATTTAATACAAAAGGCACAATGCCGACATAAGTACAAGAGGACTGACACTCTTACTTTCTATGATTTGAACCTCTCCTGTGAGTCCAGTTTTAGATGCCGATGCTTCACTTCAGGTTTTCTGTATCCCTTGGACCTTCTTATTGACGATGAACACAGAAATTGCATCCGAATTTAATACAAAAGGCACAATGCCGACTTAAGTACAAGAGGACTGACACTCTAACTTTCTATGATTTGAACCTCTCCTGTGAGTCCAGTTTTAGATTCCGATGCTTCACTTCAGGTTCACTCTATCCCTTGGACCTTCTTATTGACGATGAGACACAGATATTGCATCCGAATTTAATACAAAAGGCACAAAGCCGACATAAGTACAAGAGGACTGACACTCTAACTTTCTATGATTTGAACCTCTCCTGTGAGTCCTGTTTCAGTTTCCGATGCTTCACTTCAGGTTTACTCTATCCCTTGGACCTTCTTATTGACGATGAAACTCAGAAATTGCATCCGAATTTAATACAAAAGGCACAATGCCGACTTAAGTACAAGAGAACTGACGCTCTAACTTTCTATGATTTGAACCTCTCCTGTGAGTCCATTTTTAGATTCCGATGCTTCACTTCAGGTTTACTGTATCCCTGGGACCTTTAAATTGACGATGAAACACAGAAATTGCATCCGAATTTAATAGAAAAGGCACAATGCCGACTTAAGTACAAGAGGACTGACACTCTAACTTTCTATGATTTGAACCTCTCCTGTGAGTCCAGTTTTAGATTCCGATGCTTCACTTCAGGTTTACTGTAACTCTTGGACCTTCTTATTGACGATAAAACACAGAAATTGCATCCGAATTTAATACAAAAGGCACAATGCCGACTTAAGTACAAGAGGACTGACACTCTAAATTTCTATGATTAGAACCTCTCCTGTGAGTCCAGTTTTAGATTCCGATGCTTGACTTCAGTTTTACTGTATCTCTTGGACCTTCTTATTGACGATGAGACACAGATATTGCATCCGAATTTAATACAAAAGGCACAATGCCGATTTAAGTACAAGAGGACTGACACTTTAACTTTTTATGATTTGAACCGCTCCTGTGTGTCCAGTTTGAGATTCCGATGCTTTACTTCAGGTTTAATGTAACACTTGGACCTTCTTATTGACGATGAAACACAGAAGTTGCATCCGAATTTAATACAAAAGGCACAATGCCGACTTAAGTACAAGAGGACTGACACTCTAACTTTCTATAATTTTAACCTCTCCTGTGAGTCTAGTTTTAGATTCCGATGCTTCACTTTAGGTTTACAGTATACCTTGGACCTTCTTATTGACGATGAAACACAGAAATTGCATCCGAATTTAATACAAAATGCTCAATGCCGACTTAAGTACAAGAGGACTGACACTCTAAATTTCAATGATTAGAACCTCTCCTGTGAGTCCAGTTTTAGATTCCGATGCTTCACTTCAGTTTTACTGTATCCCTTGGACCTTCTTATTGACGATGAGACACAGATATTGCATCCGAATTTAATACAAAAGGCACAATGCCGAGTTAAGTACAAGAGGACTGACACACTAACTTTCTATGATTTGAACCTCTCCTGTGTGGTCAGTTTGAAATTCCGATGCTTCACTTCAGGTTTACTGTATCCCTTAGACCTTCTTATTGGCGATGAAACACAGAAGTTGCATCCGAATTTAATACAAGAGGCGCAATGACGACTTAAGTACAAGAGGACTGACACTCTAACTTTCCATGATTTGGACCTCTCCTGTGAGTGCAGTTTTAGATTCCGTTGCATCACTTCAGGTTTATTGTAACCCTTGGACCTTCTTATTGACGATGAAACACAAAAATTGCATCCGAATTTAATACAAAAGGCACAATGCCGATTTAAATACAAGAGGACTGTCACTCTAACTTTCTATAATTTGAACCTCTCCTGTGAGTCCAGTTCTTGATTCCGATGCTTCACTTCAGGTTTACTGTATCCCTTGGACCTTCTTATTGACGATGAAACACCGAAATTGCATCCGAATTTATTACAAAAGGCACAATGCCGACTTAAGTACAAGAGGACTGACACTCTAACTTCCTATGATTTGAACCTTTCCTGTGAGTCCAATTTTAGTTTTCTGATGCTTCACTTCAGGGGTACTGTATCCCTAAGACCTTCTTATTATCGATGAAACACAGAAATTGCAATCGAATTTAATACAAAAGGCACAATTCCGACTTAAGTACAAGAAGACTGTCACTCTACCTTTCTATGATTTGAACCTCTCCTGTGTATCCAGTTTCGGATTCCGATGCTTCACTTTGGGTTTAGTGTATCCCTTGGACCTTCTTATTGACGATGAAACACAGAAATTGCATCCGAATTTAATACAAAAGGCACAATACCGACTTAAGTACAAGAATACTGACACCCTAACTTTCTATGATTTAACCTCTCCTGTGAGTTCAGTTTTAGATTCTGATATTTCACTTCACGTTGACTGTATCCCTTGGACGTTCCTATTGACGATGAAACACAGAAATTGCATCCGAATTTAATACAAAAGGCACAATGCCGACTTAAGTACAAGAGGACTGACACTCTAACTTTCAATGATTTGAACCTCTCCTGTGAGTCCAGTTTTAGATTCCAATGCTTCACTTCAGGTTTTACTGTAACCCTTGGACCTTCCTATTGACGATGAAACACAAAAATTGCATCCGAATTTAATACATAAGGCACAATGCCGGCTTAAGTGCAAGCGGACTGACACTCTAACTTCCTATGATTTGAACCACTCCTGTGAGCTCAGTTTTAGATTCCGATGCTTCGCTTCAGGTTTACTGTATCCCTTGGACCTTCTTATTGACGATGAAACACAGTAATTGCATCCGAATTTAATACAAAAGGCACAATGCCGACTTAAGTACAAGAGGACTGACACTCTAAATTTCTATGATTTGAACCTCTTCTGTGAGTCCATTTTTAGATTCCAATGCTTCACTTCAGGTTTTCTGTATCCCTTGGACCTTCTTATTGACGATGAAACACAGAAATTGCATCCAAATTTAATACAAATGGCACAAAGCCGACTTAAGTACAACAGGACTGACACTCTAACATCCTATGATTTTAACATCTCCTGTGAGTCCAGTTTTGGATTCCGATGCTTCACTTCGGGTTTACTGTATCCCATGGACCTTCCCATTGACGATGAGACACAGATGTTGCACCCGAATTTAATACAAAAGGCACAATGCCGACTTAAGTACAAGAGGACTGACACTCTAACTTTCTATGATTTGAACCTCTCCTGTGAGTAAAGTTTTAGATTCCGATGCTTCACTTCAGGTTACTGTAACCCTTGGACCTTCCTATTGACGATGAAACACAAAAATTGCATCCGAATTTAATACGAAAGGCACAATGCCGACTTAAGTACAAGAGGACTGTCACTCTAACTTTCTATGATTTAAACCTCTCCAGTGAGTCCAGTTTTGGATAACGATGCCTCACTTCAGGTTTAGTGTATCCCTTGGACCTTCTTATTGACGATGAGACACAGATGTTGCATCCGAATTTAATCCAAAAGGCACAATGCCGACTTAAGTACAAGAGGACTGACACTCTAACTTTCTATGATTAGAACCTCTTCTGTGAGTCCACTTTTAGATTCCGATGCTTCACTTCAGGTTTACTGTAACCCTTGGACCTTCCTATTGACGATGAAACACAAAAATTGCATCCGAATTTAATACATATGGCACAATACCGGCTTAAGTACAAGCGGACTGACACTCTAAATTTCTATGATTTGAACCACTCCTGTGAGTCCAGTTTTAGATTCCGATGCTTCACTTCAGGTTCACTGTATGCCTTGGACCTTCTTATTGACGATGAAACACAGTAATTGCATCCGAATTTAATACAAAAGGCACAATGCCGACTTAAGTACAAGAGGACTGACACTGTAACCTTCTATGATTTGAACCGCTTCTGTGAGTCCAGTTTTAGATTCCGATGCTTCAGTTCAGGTTTACTGTATCCCTTGGACCTTCTTATTGACGATGAAACACAGAAATTGCATCCGAATTTAATACAAAAGGCACAATGCCGACTTAAGTACAAGAGGACTGACACTCTAACTTTCTATGATTTGAACCTCTCCTGTGAGTCCAGTTTTGGATTCCGATGCTTCACTTCGGGTTTAGTGTATCCCTTGGACCTTCTTATTGACGATGAGACACAGATGTTGCATCCGAATTTAATACAAAAGGCACAATGCCGACTTAAGTACAGGAGGACTGACACTCTAACTTTCTATGATTTGAACCTCTCCTGTGTGTCCAGTTTCAGATTCCGATGCTTCACTTCAGGTTTACTGTATCCTTTGGACCTTCTTATTGACTATGAAACACAGGAGTTGCATCCGAATTTAATACAAAAGGCACAATGCTGACTTAAGTGCAAGAGGACTGACATTCTATCTTTCTATAATTTTAACCACTCCTGTGAGTCTAGTTTTAGATTCCGATGCCTCACTTCAGGTTTACTGTATACCTTGGACCTTCTTATTGACGATGAAACACAGAAGTTGCATCCGAATTTAATACAAGAGGCACAATGCCGACTTAAGTACAAGTGGACTGACACTGTAACTTTCTATGATATGAACCTCTCCTGTGAATCCAGGTTTAGATTCCGATGCTTCACTTCAGGTTTACTGTGTCCCTTGGACCTTCTTATTAACGATGAAACACAGAAATTGCATCCGAATTTACTACAAAAGGCACAATGCCGACTTAACTAAAAGAGGACTGACACTCTAACTTCCTATGATTTTAACCTTTCCTGTGAGTCCAGTTTTAGATGCCGATGCTTCACTTCAGGTTTACTGTATCCGTTGGACCTTCTTATTGACGATGAAACACAGAAATTGCATCCGAATGTAATACAAAAGACACAATGCCGACTTAAGTACAAGAGGACTGGAATTGTAACATTCTATGATTTGAATCTCTCCTGTGAGTCCAGTTTTAGATTCCGATGCTTCACTTAAGGTTTACTGTATCCCTTGGGCCTTCTTATTGACGATGAAACACAGAAATTGCATCCGAATTTAATACAAAAGGCACAATGCCAACTTAAGTACTAGAGGACTGACACTCTAACTTTCTATGATTTGAACCTCTCCTGTGAGTCCAGTTTTAGTTTTCCGATGCTTCACTTCAGGGGTACTGTATCCCTAGGATCTCCTTATTGACGATGAAACACAGAAACTGCATCCGAATTTAATACAAAAGGCACAATGCCGACTTAAGTACAAGAATACTGGCTTCCAGCTTTCTATGATTGAACCTCTCCTGTGGGTCCAGTTTTAGATTCTGATATTTCACTTCAGGTTTACTGTATCCCATGGACGTTCCTATTGTGGATGAAACTCAGAAATTGCATCCGAATTTAATACAAAAGGCACAATGCCGACATAAGTACAAGAGGACTGACACTCTTACTTTCTATGATTTGAACCTCTCCTGTGAGTCCAGTTTTAGATGCCGATGCTTCACTTCAGGTTTTCTGTATCCCTTGGACCTTCTTATTGACGATGAACACAGAAATTGCATCCGAATTTAATACAAAAGGCACAATGCCGACTTAAGTACAAGAGGACTGACACTCTAACTTTCTATGATTTGAACCTCTCCTGTGAGTCCAGTTTTAGATTCCGATGCTTCACTTCAGGTTCACTCTATCCCTTGGACCTTCTTATTGACGATGAGACACAGATATTGCATCCGAATTTAATACAAAAGGCACAAAGCCGACATAAGTACAAGAGGACTGACACTCTAACTTTCTATGATTTGAACCTCTCCTGTGAGTCCTGTTTCAGTTTCCGATGCTTCACTTCAGGTTTACTCTATCCCTTGGACCTTCTTATTGACGATGAAACTCAGAAATTGCATCCGAATTTAATACAAAAGGCACAATGCCGACTTAAGTACAAGAGAACTGACGCTCTAACTTTCTATGATTTGAACCTCTCCTGTGAGTCCATTTTTAGATTCCGATGCTTCACTTCAGGTTTACTGTATCCCTGGGACCTTTAAATTGACGATGAAACACAGAAATTGCATCCGAATTTAATAGAAAAGGCACAATGCCGACTTAAGTACAAGAGGACTGACACTCTAACTTTCTATGATTTGAACCTCTCCTGTGAGTCCAGTTTTAGATTCCGATGCTTCACTTCAGGTTTACTGTAACTCTTGGACCTTCTTATTGACGATAAAACACAGAAATTGCATCCGAATTTAATACAAAAGGCACAATGCCGACTTAAGTACAAGAGGACTGACACTCTAAATTTCTATGATTAGAACCTCTCCTGTGAGTCCAGTTTTAGATTCCGATGCTTGACTTCAGTTTTACTGTATCTCTTGGACCTTCTTATTGACGATGAGACACAGATATTGCATCCGAATTTAATACAAAAGGCACAATGCCGATTTAAGTACAAGAGGACTGACACTTTAACTTTTTATGATTTGAACCGCTCCTGTGTGTCCAGTTTGAGATTCCGATGCTTTACTTCAGGTTTAATGTAACACTTGGACCTTCTTATTGACGATGAAACACAGAAGTTGCATCCGAATTTAATACAAAAGGCACAATGCCGACTTAAGTACAAGAGGACTGACACTCTAACTTTCTATAATTTTAACCTCTCCTGTGAGTCTAGTTTTAGATTCCGATGCTTCACTTTAGGTTTACAGTATACCTTGGACCTTCTTATTGACGATGAAACACAGAAATTGCATCCGAATTTAATACAAAAGGCTCAATGCCGACTTAAGTACAAGAGGACTGACACTCTAAATTTCAATGATTAGAACCTCTCCTGTGAGTCCAGTTTTAGATTCCGATGCTTCACTTCAGTTTTACTGTATCCCTTGGACCTTCTTATTGACGATGAGACACAGATATTGCATCCGAATTTAATACAAAAGGCACAATGCCGAGTTAAGTACAAGAGGACTGACACACTAACTTTCTATGATTTGAACCTCTCCTGTGTGGTCAGTTTGAAATTCCGATGCTTCACTTCAGGTTTACTGTATCCCTTAGACCTTCTTATTGGCGATGAAACACAGAAGTTGCATCCGAATTTAATACAAGAGGCGCAATGACGATTTAAGTACAAGAGGACTGACACTCTAACTTTCCATGATTTGGACCTCTCCTGTGAGTGCAGTTTTAGATTCCGTTGCATTACTTCAGGTTTATTGTAACCCTTGGACCTTCTTATTGACGATGAAACACAAAAATTGCATCCGAATTTAATACAAAAGGCACAATGCCGATTTAAATACAAGAGGACTGTCAGTCTAACTTTCTATAATTTGAACCTCTCCTGTGAGTCCAGTTCTTGATTCCGATGCTTCACTTCAGGTTTACTGTATCCCTTGGACCTTCTTATTGACGATGAAACACCGAAATTGCATCCGAATTTATTACAAAAGGCACAATGCCGACTTAAGTACAAGAGGACTGACACTCTAACTTCCTATGATTTGAACCTTTCCTGTGAGTCCAATTTTAGTTTTCTGATGCTTCACTTCAGGGGTACTGTATCCCTAAGACCTTCTTATTATCGATGAAACACAGAAATTGCAATCGAATTTAATACAAAAGGCACAATTCCGACTTAAGTACAAGAAGACTGTCACTCTACCTTTCTATGATTTGAACCTCTCCTGTGTATCCAGTTTCGGATTCCGATGCTTCACTTTGGGTTTAGTGTATCCCTTGGACCTTCTTATTGACGATGAAACACAGAAATTGCATCCGAATTTAATACAAAAGGCACAATACCGACTTAAGTACAAGAATACTGACACCCTAACTTTCTATGATTTAACCTCTCCTGTGAGTTCAGTTTTAGATTCTGATATTTCACTTCACGTTGACTGTATCCCTTGGACGTTCCTATTGACGATGAAACACAGAAATTGCATCCGAATTTAATACAAAAGGCACAATGCCGACATAAGTACAAGAGGACCGACTCTCTAACTTTCTATGATTTGAACCTCTCCTGTGAGCCCAGTTTTAGATTCCGATGCTTCACTTCTGGTTTACTGTATACCTCCGACCTTCTTATTGACGATGAATCACAGAAATTGCATCCGAATTTAATACAAAAGGCACAATGCCAACTTAAGTACTAGAAGACTGACACTCTAACTTTCTGTGTTTTGTACCTCTCCTGTGAGTCCAGGTTTAGATTCCAATGCTTCACATCAAGTTTACTGTATCCCTTGTACCTTCTTATTATCGATGAAACACAGAAAAGGCATCCGAAATTAATACAAAAGGAACAATGCCGACATAAGTACAAGAGGTCTGACACTCTAACTTTCTATGATTTGAACCTCTCCTGTGGGTCCAGTTTTAGATTCCGATGCTTCACTTCAGGTTTACTGTAAATCTTGGACCTTCTTATTGACGATAAAACACAGACATAGCATCCGAAATTAATACGAAAGGCACAATGCCGACTTAAGTACAAGAGGACTGTCACTCTAACTTTCTATGATTTGAACCTCTCCTGTGAGTCCAGTTTTGGATTCCGATGCTTCACTTAGGTTTACTATATCCCTTGGACCTTCTTATTGACGATGAAACACAGAAATTGTATCCGAATTTAATACAAAAGGCACAATACCGACTTAAGTACAGGAGGACTGTCACTCTAATTTTCTATGATTTGAACCCCTCCTGTGAATGCAGTTTTAGATTCCGATGCATCACTTCAGGTTTATTGTAACCCTTGGACCTTCTTATTGACGATGAATTACAGAAATAGCATCCCAATTTAATACAAAAGGCACAATGTCGACTTAAGTACAAGAGGCCTGTCATTCTAACTCTCTATAATTTGAACCTCTCCTGTGAGTCCAGTTTTTGATTCCGATGCTTCACTTCAGGTTTACTGTATCCCTTGGACTTTCTTATTGACGATGAAACACAGAAATTGCATCCGAATTTATTACAAAAGGCTCAATGCCGACTTAAGTACAAGAGAACTGACACTCTAACTTCCTATAATTTGAACCTCTCCTGTGAGTCCATTTTTAGATTCCGATGCTTCACTTCAGGTTTACTGTAACCCTTGGACCCTCCTATTGACGATGAAACACAGAAATTGCATCCGAATTTAATACAAAAGGTACAACGCCGACTTAAGTACAAGAGGACTGACACTCTAATTTTTTATGACTTGAACCTCTCCTGTGAGTCCAGTTTTAGATTCCGATGCTTCACATCAAGTTTACTGTATCCCTTGGACCTTCTTATTGACGATGAAACACAGAAAAGGCATCCGATTTTAATACAAAGGAACAATGCCGACTTAAGTAGAAGATGACTAACACTCTAACCTTCTATGATTTGTACCTCTCCTGTGAGTCCTGTTTTAGTTTCCGATGCTTTAATTCAGGTTTACTGTACCCCTTGGACCTTCTTATTGACGATGAAAGACAGAAATTGCATCCGAACTTAATACAAAATGCACAATGCCGACTTAAGTACAAGAGGACTGACACTCTTATTTTTATGATTTGAACCTCTCCTGTGAGTCCAGTTTTAGATTCCGATGCTTCACTTCAGGTTTACTGTATCCCTTGGACTTTCTTATTGACGATGAAACACAGAAATTGCATCTGAATTTAATACAAAAGGCACAATGCCGACTTAAGTACAAGAGGACTGACACTCTATCTTTCTATGGTTTGAACCTCTCCTGTGAGTCCAGTTTTAGATTCTGATGCTTCACATCAGGTTTACTGTATACCTTGGACCTTCTTATTGACGATGAAGCACAGAAATTGCATCTGAATTTAATACAAAAAGGACAATAGCGACCTAAGTACAAGAGGACTGACACTCTAACTTCCTATGATTTGAACCTCTCCTGTGAGTCCAGTTTTAGATTCCGATGCTTCACTTCAGGTTTACTGTAAACCTTGGACCTTCTTATTGACGATGAAACACAGATATTGCATCCGAATTTAGTACAAAAGGCACAATGCCGACATAAGTACAAGAGGACTGACACTATAAGTTTCTGTTATTTGAACCTCTCCTGTGAGTCCAGGTTTGGATTCCGATGCTTCACTTCAGGTTTACTGTATCCCTTGGACGTTCTTATTGACGATGAAACACAGAAATTGTATCCGAATTTAATACAAAAGGCACAATGACGACTTAAGTACAAGAGGACTGACACTCTAACTTTCTATGATTTGAACCTCTCCTGTGAGTCCAGTTTTCGATTCCGATGCTTCACTTCAGGTTTACTGCATCCCTTGGACTTTCTTATTGACGATGAAACACAGAAATTGCATCTGAATTTATTACAAAAAGCACAATGCCGACTTAAGTACAAGAGGACTGACACTCTATCTTTCTATGGTTTGAACCTCTCCTGTGAGTCCAGTTTTAGATTCTGATGCTTCACATCAGGTTTACTGTATACCTTGGACCTTCTTATTGACGATGAAGCACAGAAATTGCATCTGAATTTAATACAAAAGGCACAATAGCGACCTAAGTACAAGAGGACTGACACTCTAACTTCCTATGATTTGAACCTCTCCTGTGAGTCCAGTTTAAGATTCCGATGCTTCACTTCAGGTTTACTGTAAACCTTGGACCTTCTTATAGACGATGACACACAGAAATTGCATCCGAATTTAATACAAAAGGCACAATGCCGACTTAAGTACAAGAGGACTAATACTCTAACTTTCTATGATTTGAACCTCTCCTGTGAGTCCAGTTTAAGATTCCGATGCTTCACTTCAGGTTTACTGTAAACCTTGGACCTTCTTATAGACGATGACACACAGAAATTGCATCTGAATTTAATACAAAAGGCACAATGCCGACTTAAGTCCAAGAGAACTGACACTCTTACTTTCTTTGATTTGAACCTCTCCTGTGAGTCCAGTTTTTGATTCCGATGCTTCTCTTCAAGTTTACTGTATCCCTTGGACCTTCTTATTGACGATGAAACACAGAAATTGCATCCGAATTTAATCCGAAAGGCACAATGCCGACTAAAGTATAAGAGTAATGACACTCTAACTTTCAATGATTTGAACCTCTCCTGTGAGTCCAGTTGTACATTAAGATGCTTCACTTCTGTTTTACTGTATTCCTTGGACCTCCTTATTGACGATGAAACACAGAAATTGCATCCGAATTTAATACAAAAGGCACAATGCCGACTTAATTACAAGAGGACTGACACTCTAACTTTCTATGATTTGAACCTCACCTGTGAGTCCAGTTTTAGATTCCGATGCTTCACTTCAGGTTTACTGTATCCCTTGGACCTTCTTATTGATGATGAGACACAGATATTGCATCCGAATTTAATACAAAAGGAACAATGCCGACATAAGTGCAAGAGGACTGAAACTCTAACTTTGTATGATTTGAACCTCTCCTGTGGGTCCAGTTTTAGATTCCGATGCTTCACATCAAGTTTACTGTATCTCTTGAACCTTCTTATTGACGATGAAACACAGAAAAGGCATCCGAATTTAATACAAAAGGAACAATGCCGACCTAAGTTCAAGAGAACTGACACACTAATTTTCTATAATTTGAACCTCTCCTGTGAGTCAAGTTTTAGATTCCGATGCTTCACTTCAGGTTTACTGTATCCCTTGGACCTTCTAATTGACGATGAATCACAGAAATTGCATCTTAATTTAATACAAAAGACACAATGCCGACTTAAGTACAAGAGGACTGACACTTTAACTTTCTATGATTTGGACCTCTCCTGTGAGTCAAGTTTTAGATTCCGATGCTTCACTTCAGGTTTACTGTATTCCTTGGACGTTCTTATTGACGATATCACACAGAAATTGCATCCGAATTTAATAGAAAAGGCAGAATGCCGACTTAAGTACGAGAGGACTGACACTCTAACTTTCTATGATATGAACCTCTCCTGTGAGTCCAGTTTCCGATTCCGATGCTTCACTTCAGGTTTACTGTATCCCTTGGACCTTCTTATTGACGATGAAACACAGAAATAGCGTCCCAATTTAATACAAAAGGCACAATGCCGACTTAAGTACAAGAGGACTGACACTCTAACTTCCTATGATTTGAACCTCTCCTGTGAGTCCAGTTTTACATTAAGATGCTTCACTTCTGTTTTACTGTATTCCTTGGACCTCCTTATTGACGATGAAACACAGAAATTGCATCCGAATTTAATACAAAAGGCACAATGCCGACTTAATTACAAGAGGACTGACACTCTAACTTTCTATGATTTGAACCTCACCTGTGAGTCCAGTTTTAGATTCCGATGCTTCACTTCAGGTTTACTGTATCCCTTGGACCTTCTTATTGATGATGAGACACAGATATTGCATCCGAATTTAATACAAAAGGAACAATGCCGACATAAGTGCAAGAGGACTGAAACTCTAACTTTGTATGATTTGAACCTCTCCTGTGGGTCCACTTTTAGATTCCGATGCTTCACATCAAGTTTACTGTATCTCTTGAACCTTCTTATTGACGATGAAACACAGAAAAGGCATCCGAATTTAATACAAAAGGAACAATGCCGACATAAGTTCAAGAGAACTGACACACTAATTTTCTATAATTTGAACCTCTCCTGTGAGTCAAGTTTTAGATTCCGATGCTTCACTTCAGGTTTACTGTATCCCTTGGACCTTCTTATTGACGATGAAACACAGAAATAGCGTCCCAATTTAATACAAAAGGCACAATGCCGACTTAAGTACAAGAGGACTGACACTCTAACTTCCTATGATTTGAACCTCTCCTGTGAGTCCACTTTTAGATTCCGATGCTTCACTTCAGGTTTACTGTAACCCTTGGACCCTCCCATTGACGATGAAACTTAGAAATTGCATCCGAATTTAATACAAGAGGTACAATGCCGACTTAAGTACAAGAGGACTGACACTCTAACGTTCTATGATTTGAACCTCTCCTGTGAGTCCAGTTTTAGATTCCGATGCTTCACTTCAGGTTTACTGTAACCCTTGGACCCTCCTATTGACGATGAAACACAGAAATTCCATCCGAATTTAATACAAGATGTACAATGCCGACTTAAGTACAAGAGGACAGACACTCTAATTTTTTATGATTTGAACCTCTCCAGTGAGTCCAGTTTTAGATTTCGATGCTTCACTTCAGGGGTACTGCATCCCTAGGACCTCCTTATTGACGATAAAACACAGAAATTGCATCCGAATTTAATACAAAAGGCACAATGCCGACTTAAGTACAAGAGGACTGACATTCTACCTTTCTATGATTTGAACCTCTCCTGTGTATCCAATTTTTTTATTCCGATGCTTCACTTTGGGTTTAGTGTTTCCCTTGGACCTCCTTATTGACGATGAAACACAGAAATTGCATCCGAATTTAGTACAAAAGGCACAATGCCGACTTAAGTACAAGAGGACTGACACCCAAACTTTCTATGATTGAACCTCTCCTGTGAGTCCAGTTTTAGATTCTGATATTTCACAACAGGTTTACTGTATCGCTTGGACGTTCTTATTGACAATGAAACACAGAAATTGCATCCGAATTTAATACAAAAGGCAAAATGCCGACTTAAGTAAAAGAGCACTGACACTCTTACTTTCTATGATTTGAACTTCTTCTGTGAGTCCAGTTTTAGATTCCGATGCTTCACTTCAGGTTTACCGTATCGCTTCGACCTTCTTATTGACGATGAACACAGATATTGCATCCGAATTTAATACAAAAGGCACAATGCCGACTTAAGTACAAGAGGACTGACACTCTAACTTTCTATGTTTTGAACCGCTCCTGTGAGTCCAGTTTAAGATTCCGATGCTTCACTTCAGGTTTACTCTATCCCTTGGACCTTCTTATTGACGGTGAGACAGAGATATTGCATCCGAATTTAGCACAAAGGGCACAATGTCGACTTAAGTACAAGAGGACTGACACACTAACTTTCTATGATTTGAACCTGTCCTGTGGGTCCAGTTTCAGATTCCGATTCCTCACCTCAGGTTTACTGTATCCCATGGACCTTCTTATTGACGATGCAACACAGAAATTGCATCCGAAATTAATACAAAATGCTCAATGCCGACTTAAGTACAAGAGGACTGACACTCTAAGTTTCTATGATTTGAACGTCTCCTGTGAGTCCAGTTTTAGATTCCGATGCTTCACTTCAGGTTTACTGTATCCCATGGAGCTTATTATTGACGATGAAACACACAAACTGCTTCCGAATTCAATACAAAAGGCACAATGCCGACTTAAGTACAAGAGGACTGACACTCTAACTTTCTATGATTTGAACCTCGCTTGTGAGTCCAGTTTTAGAATCCGATGCTTCACTTCAGGTTTACTGTTTAACTTGGACCTTCTGATTGAAGGTGAGACACAGAAATTGAATCCGAATTTAATACAAAAGGCACAATGCCGACTTAAGTACAAGAGGACTGACACTCTATTTTCTATGAGTTGAACCTCTCCTGTGAGTCTAGTTTTAGATTCCGATGCTTCACTTCAGGTTTACTGTATGCCTTGTACCTTCTTATTGATGATGAACCACAAAAATTGCATCCGAATTTAATACAAAAGGCACAATGCCGACTTAAGTACAAGAGGACTGACTCCCTAACTTTCTATGATTTGAACCCCTCCTGTGAGTCCACTTTTAGATTCCGATTCTTCACTTCAGGTTTACTGTATCCCTTGGACCTTCTTATTGACGATGAAACACAAAAATTGCATCCGAATTTAGTAAAAAACGCACAATGCCGATTTTAGGACAAGAGGACTGACACTAACTTTCTATGATTTGAACCTCTCCTGTGAGTCCAGTTTTAGATTCCGATGCTTCACTTCAGGTTTACTGTATGCCTTGTACCTTCTTATTGATGATGAAACACAAAAATTGTATCCGAATTTAATACAAAAGGCACAATGCCGACTTAAGTACAAATGGACTGACACTCTAACTTTCTATGATTTGAACCTCTCCTCTGTGTCCAGTTTTAGATTCCGATGCTTCACTTCAGATTTACTGTATCCCTTGGATATACTTATTGACGATGAAACACAGAAATTGCATCCGAAATTAATACAAAAGGCACAATGCCTACTTAAGTACAAGAAGACTGACAATCTAACATTCTTTGTTTTGATCCTCTCCTGTGAGTCCAGTTTTAGATTCCGATGCTTCACTTCAGGTTTACTGTATTCCTTGGACCTCCTTATTGACGGTGAAACACAAAAATTGCATCCGAATTTAATACAAAACCCACAATGCCGACTTAAGTACAAGAGGACTGACTCTCTAACTTTCTATGATTTGAACGTCTCCTGTGAGTCCAGTTTTAGATTCCGATGCTTCACTTCAGGTTTACTGTATGCCTTGTACCTTCTTATTGATGATGAAACACAAAAATTGTATCCGAATTTAATACAAAAGGCACAATGCCGACTTAAGTACAAGAGGACTGACTCCCTAACTTTCTATGATTTGAACCCCTCCTGTGAGTCCACTTTTAGATTCCGATTCTTCACTTCAGGTTTACTGTATCCCTTGGACCTTCTTATTGACGATGAAACACAAAAATTGCATCCGATTTTAGTAAAAAACGCACAATGCCGATTTTAGGACATGAGGACTGACACTAACTTACTATGATTTGAACCTCTCCTGTGAGTCCAGTTTTAGATTCCGATGCTTCACTTCAGGTTTACTGTATGCCTTGTACCTTCTTATTGATGATGAAACACAAAAATTGTATCCGAATTTAATACAAAAGGCACAATGCCGACTTAAGTACAAATGGACTGACACTCTATCTTTCTATGATTTGAACCTCTCCTCTGTGTCCAGTTTTAGATTCCGATGCTTCACTTCAGATTTACTGTATCCCTTGGACCTACTTATTGACGATGAAACACAGAAATTGCATCCGAAATTTATACAAAAGGCACAATGCCTACTTAAGTACAAGAAGACTGACAATCTAACATTCTTTGTTTTGATCCTCTCCTGTGAGTCCAGTTTTAGATTCCGATGCTTCACTTCAGGTTTACTGTATTCCTTGGACCTCCTTATTGACGGTGAAACACAAAAATTGCATCCGAATTTAATACAAAACCCACAATGCCGACTTAAGTACAAGAGGACTGACTCTCTAACTTTCTATGATTTGAACGTCTCCTGTGAGTCCAGTTTTAGATTCCGATGCTTGACTTCAGGTTTACTGTATGCCTTGTACCTTCTTATTGATGATGAAACACAAAAATTGTATCCGAACTTAATACAAAAGGCACATTGCCGACTTAAGTACAAATGGACTGACACTCTAACTTTCTATGATTTGAACCTCTCCTCTGTGTCCAGTTTTAGATTCCGATGCTTCACTTCAGATTTACTGTATCCCTTGGACCTTCTTATTGACGATGAAACACAGATATTGCATCCGAATTTAATACAAAAGGAACAATGCCAACATAAGTGCAAGAGGACTGAAACTCTAACTTTGTATGATTTGAACCTCTCCTGTGGGTCCAGTTTTAGATTCCGATGCTTCACATCAAGTTTACTGTATCTCTTGAACCTTCTTATTGACGATGAAACACAGAAAAGGCATCCGAATTTAATACAAAAGGAACAATGCCGACCTAAGTTCAAGAGAACTGACACACTAATTTTCTATAATTTGAACCTCTCCTGTGAGTCAAGTTTTAGATTCCGATGCTTCACTTCAGGTTTACTGTATCCCTTGGACCTTCTTATTGACGATGAAACACAGAAATAGCGTCCCAATTTAATACAAAAGGCACAATGCCGACTTAAGTACAAGAGGACTGACACTCTAACTTCCTATGATTTGAACCTCTCCTGTGAGTCCAGTTTTAGATTCCGATGCTTCACTTCAGGTTTACTGTAACCCTTGGACCCTCCCATTGACGATGAAACTTAGAAATTGCATCCGAATTTAATACAAGAGGTACAATGCCGACTTAAGTACAAGAGGACTGACACTCTAACGTTCTATGATTTGAACCTCTCCTGTGAGTCCAGTTTTAGATTCCGATGATTCACTTCAGGTTTACTGTAACCCTTGGACCCTCCTATTGACGATGAAACACAGAAATTCCATCCGAATTTAATACAAGATGTACAATGCCGACTTAAGTACAAGAGGACTGACACTCTAATTTTTTATGATTTGAACCTCTCCAGTGAGTCCAGTTTTAGATTCCGATGCTTCACTTCAGGGGTACTGCATCCCTAGGACCTCCTTATTGACGATAAAACACAGAAATTGCATCCGAATTTAATACAAAAGGCACAATGCCGACTTAAGTACAAGAGGACTGACACTCTACCTTTCTATGATTTGAACCTCTCCTGTGTATCCAATTTTTTTATTCCGATGCTTCACTTTGGGTTTAGTGTTTCCCTTGGACCTCCTTATTGACGATGAAACACAGAAATTGCATCCGAATTTAGTACAAAAGGCACAATGCCGACTTAAGTACAAGAGGACTGACACCCAAACTTTCTATGATTGAACCTCTCCTGTGAGTCCAGTTTTAGATTCTGATATTTCACAACAGGTTTACTGTATCCCTTGGACGTTCTTATTGACAATGAAACACAGAAATTGCATCCGAATTTAATACAAAAGGCAAAATGCCGACTTAAGTAAAAGAGCACTGACACTCTTACTTTCTATGATTTGAACTTCTTCTGTGAGTCCAGTTTTAGATTCCGATGCTTCACTTCAGATTTACTGTATCCCTTGGACCTTCTTATTGACGATGAAACACAGATATTGCATCCGAATTTAGTACAAAAGGCACAATGCCGACTTAAGTACAAGAGGACTGACACTATAACATTCTGTGATTTGAACCTCTCTTGTGAGTCCAGGTTTGGATTGCGATGCTTCACTTCAGGTTTACTGTATTCCTTGGACGTTCTTATTGACGATGAAACACAGAAATTGCATCCGAATTTAATACAAAAGGCACAATGCCGACTTAAGTCCAAGAGAACTGACACTCTTACTTTCTTTGATTTGAACCTCTCCTGTGAGTCCAGTTTTTGATTCCGATGCTTCTCTTCAAGTTTACTGTATCCCCTGGACCTTCTTATTGACGATGAAACACAGAAATTGCATCCGAATTTAATCCGAAAGGCACAATGCCGACTTAAGTATAAGAGTACTGACACTCTAACTTTCAATGATTTGAACCTCACCTGTGAGTCCAGTTTTACATTAAGATGCTTCACTTCTGTTTTACTGTATTCCTTGGACCTCCTTATTGACGATGAAACACAGAAATTGCATCCGAATTTAATACAAAAGGCACAATGCCGACTTAATTACAAGAGGACTGACACTCTAACATTCTATGATTTGAACCTCACCTGTGAGTCCAGTTTTAGATTCCGATGCTTCACTTCAGGTTTACTGTATCCCTTGGACCTTCTTATTGATGATGAGACACAGATATTGCATCCGAATTTAATACAAAAGGAACAATGCCGACATAAGTGCAAGAGGACTGAAACTCTAACTTTGTATGATTTGAACCTCTCCTGTGGGTCCAGTTTTAGATTCCGATGCTTCACATCAAGTTTACTGTATCTCTTGAACCTTCTTATTGACGATGAAACACAGAAAAGGCATCCGAATTTAATACAAAAGGAACAATGCCGACCTAAGTTCAAGAGAACTGACACACTAATTTTCTATAATTTGAACCTCTCCTGTGAGTCAAGTTTTAGATTCCGATGCTTCACTTCAGGTTTACTGTATCCCTTGGACCTTCTAATTGACGATGAATCACAGAAATTGCATCGGAATTTAATACAAAAGACACAATGCCGACTTAAGTACAAGAGGACTGACGCTTTAACTTTCTATGATTTGGACCTCTCCTGTGAGTCAAGTTTTAGATTCCGATGCTTCACTTCAGGTTTACTGTATTCCTTGGACGTTCTTATTGACGATATCACACAGAAATTGCATCCCAATTTAATACAAAAGGCACAATGCCGACTTAAGTACAAGAGGACTGACACTCTAACTTCCTGTGATTTGAACCTCTCCTGTGAGTCCAGTTTTACATTAAGATGCTTCACTTCTGTTTTACTGTATTCCTTCGACCTCCTTATTGACGATGAAACACAGAAATTGCATCCGAATTTAATACAAAAGGCACAATGCCGACTTAATTACATGAGGACTGACACTCTAACTTTCTATGATTTGAACCTCACCTGTGAGTCCAGTTTTAGATTCCGATGCTTCACTTCAGGTTTACTGTATCCCTTGGACCTTCTTATTGATGATGAGACACAGATATTGCATCCGAATTTAATACAAAAGGAACAATGCCGACATAAGTGCAAGAGGACGGAAACTCTAACTTTGTATGATTTGAACCTCTCCTGTGGGTCCAGTTTTAGATTCCGATGCTTCACATCAAGTTTACTGTATCTCTTGAACCTTCTTATTGACGATGAAACACAGAAAAGGCATCCGAATTTAATACAAAAGGAACAATGCCGACCTAAGTTCAAGAGAACTGACACACTAATTTTCTATAATTTGAACCTCTCCTGTGAGTCAAGTTTTAGATTCCGATGCTTCACTTCAGGTTTACTGTATCCCTTGGACCTTCTAATTGACGATGAATCACAGAAATTGCATCGGAATTTAATACAAAAGACACAATGCCGACTTAAGTACAAGAGGACTGACACTTTAACTTTCTATGATTTGGACCTCTCCTGTGAGTCAAGTTTTAGATTCCGATGCTTCACTTCAGGTTTACTGTATCCCTTGGACCTTCTTATTGGCGATGAACACAGATATTGCATCCGAATTTAATACAAAAGGCACAATGCCGACTTAAGTACAAGAGGACTGACACTCTAACTTTCTATGTTTTGAACCGCTCCTGTGAGTGCAGTTTTAGATTCCGATGCTTCACTTCAGGTTTACCGTATCACTTCGACCTTCTTATTGGCGATGAACACAGATATTGCATCCGAATTTAATACACAAGGCAGAATCCCGACTTAAGTACAAGAGGACTGACTCTCTAACTTTCTATGCTTTGAACGTCTCCTGTGAGTCCAGTTTCACATTCCGATGCTACACTTCAGGTTTACAGTATCCCTTGGAGCTTCTTATTGACGATGAAACACAGAAACTGCTTCCGAATTTGTTACAAAAGGCACAATGCCGACGTAAGTACAAGAAGACTGACACTCTAACATTCAATGATTTGAACCTCTCCTGTGATTCCAGGTTTAGATTCCGATGCTTCACTTCAGAATTCCTGTATCCCTTGGACCTTCTTATTGATGATGAAACACAGAAATTGCTTCCGAATTTAATACAAAACGCACAATGCCGACTTATGTACAAGAGGACTGACACTCTAACTTTCAATGATTTGAACCTGTCCTGTGGGTCCAGTTCTAGTTTCCGATGCTTCACTTCAGGTTTACTGTATCCCTTGTACTTTTTTATTGACGGTGAAACACAGAAATTGCATCCGAATTTAATACAAAAAGCAAAATGCCGACTTAAGTACAAGAGGACTGACACTCTAAGTTTCAATGATTTGAACCTCTCCTGTGAGACCAGTTTTAGATTCCGATGCCTTTCTTCAGGTTTACTGTATCCCTTGGACCTTGTTATTGACGATGAAACACAGAAATTGCATCCGAATTTAATGCAAAAGGCGGAATGAGGACATAAGTACAAGAGGACTGACACTCTAACGTTCTATGATTTGAACCTCTCCTGTGAGTACAGTTTTAGTTTCCGATGCTTCACTTCAGGTTTACTGTATCCCTTGGACCTTCTTATTGACGATGAGACACAGATATTGCATCCGAATTTAATACAAAAGGCACAATGCCGACTTAAGTACAAGTGAACTGACAATCTAGCTTTCTATGATTTGAACCTCTCCTGTGAGTCCAGTTTTAGATTCCGATGCTTCGCATCAAGTTTACTGTATCCCTTGGACCTTCTTATTGACGATGAAACACAGAAAAGGCATCCGAATTTAATACAAAAGGAACAATGCCGACTTAAGTACAAGAGAACTGACACTCTAACTGTCTATGATTTGAACCTCTCCTGTGAGTCAAGTTTTAGATTCCGTTGCCGCACTTCAGGTTTACTGTATCCCTTGGATCTTCTAATTGACGATGAAACACAGATATTGCATCCGAATTTGATACAAAAGGCACAATGCCGAATCCAGTACAAGAGGACTAACACTCTAACTTTCTATGATTTGAACCTCTCCTGTGAGTCTAGTTTTCGATTCCGATGCTTCACTTCAGGTTTACTGTATCCCTTTGACCTTCTTATCGGCGATGAAACACAGAAATTGCATCCGAATTTAATACAAAGGCACAATGCCGACTTTAGTACAAGAGGACTGACACTCAAACTTTCTATGATTTGAACCTCTCCTGTGAGTCCACTTTTAGATTCCGATGCTTCACATCAAGTTTACTGTACCCCTTGGACCTTCTTATTGACGATGAAACACAGAAATTCCATCCGAATTTAGTACTAAAGGCACAATGCCGACTTAAGGTCAAGAGGACTGACACTAACTTACTATGATTTGAACTTCTCCTGTGAGTCCAGTTTTAGATTCCGATGCGTCACTTGAGGTTTACTGTGTGCCTTTGACCTTCTTATTGATGATGAACCACAAAAATTGCATCCGAATTTAATACATAAAGCACAATGCCGACTTAAGTACAAGAGGACTGACACTCTAAATTTCGATGATTTGAACCTCGCCTGTGAGTCCAGTTTCAGAATCCGATGCTTCACTTCAAGTTTACTGTATACCTTGGACCTTCTGATTGACGATGAGACACAGAAATAGCATCCGAATTTCATACAAAAGGCACAATTCCGACTTAAGTACAAGAGAACTGACACTCTAACTTACAATGATTTGAACCTCTCCTGTGAGTCATCTTTTAGATTCCGATGCTTCACTTCAGGTTTTCTGTATACCTTGGACCTTCTTGTTGACGATGAAACACAGAAATTGCGTTCGAATTTAATACAAAAGGCACAATGCCGACTTAAGTACAAGATGGCTGACACTCTAACTTTCTACGATTTGAACCTCTCCTTTGAGTCCAGTTTTAGATTCCGATGCTTCTCTTCAGGTTTACTGTATACCTTGGACCTTCTTAATGACTATGAAACACAGAAATTGCATCCGAATTTAATACAAAAGGCACAATGCCGACTTAAGTACATGAGGACTGACACTCTAAATTTCGATGATTTGAACCTCGCCTGTGAGTCCAGTTTCAGAATCCGATGCTTCACTTCAAGTTTACTGTATACCTTGGACCTTCTGATTGACGATGAGACACAGAAATAGCATCCGAATTTCATACAAAAGGCACAATTCCGACTTAAGTACAAGAGAACTGACACTCTATCTTTCTATGATTTGAACATCTCCTGTGAGTCCAGTTTTAGAATCCGATGCTTCACTTCCGGTTTACTGTATACCTTGGACCTTCTTATTGACGATGGAAAACCGAAATTGCATCCGAATTTAATGCAAAATGCAGAATGCCGACTTAAGTACAAGAGGACTGACACACTAACGTTCTATGATTTGAACCTCTCCTGTGAGTCCAGTTTTAGATTCTGATGCCTCACTTCAGGTTTACTGTATACCTTGGACCTTCTTATTGACGATGAAATACAGAAATTGCATCGAATTTAATACAAAAGGCATAATGCCGACTTAAGTACAAGAGGACTAACACTCTAACTTTCTATGATTTGAACGTCTCCTGTGAGTCCAGTTTAAAATTCCGATGCTTTAATTCAGGTTTACTGTACCCCTTGGACCTTCTTGTTGACGATGAAACACAGAAATTGCATCCGAATATAATACAAAATGCACAATGCCGACTTAAGTACAAGAGGACTGACACTCTATTTTCTATGATTTTAACCTCTCCTGTGAGTCCAGTTTTAGATTCCGATGCTTCACTTCAGGTTCACTGAATCCCATGGCCCTTCTTATTGACGATGAAACACAGAAATTGCACCCAAATTGAATACAAAAGGCACAATGCCGACTTAAGTACAAGGGGACTGACACTCTAACTTTCTACGATTTGAACCTCTCCTGTGAGTCCAGTTTTCGATTCCGATGCTTCACTTCAGGTTTACTGTATCCCTTTGCCCTTCCTATTGACGAAGTAACACAGAAATTGCATCCGAATGTAATACAAAAGGCACAATGCCGACTTAAGTACAAGAGGACTGACACTCAAACTTTCTATGATTTGAACCTCTCCAGTGAGTCCACGTTTAGATTCCGATGCTTCACTTCAGGTTTACTGTATCCCTTGGACCTTCTTATTGACGATGAAACACAGAAATAGCATCCGAATTTAATACGAAAGGCACAATGCCGACTTAAGGACAAGTGGGCTGACACTAACTTTCTATGATTTGAACCTCTCCTGTGAGTCCAGTTTTAGATTCCGATGCTTCACTTCAGGTTTACTGTATGCCTTGGACCTTCCTATTGATGATGAACCACAAAAATTGCATCCGAAATTAATACAAAAGGCACAATGCCGACTTAAGTACAAGAGGACTGACACTCTAACTTTCTATGATTTGAACCTCTCCTGTGAGCCCAGTTTTAGATTCCGATGCTTCACTTCAGGTTTACTGTATCCCTTGGACCTACTTATTGACGATGAAACACAGAAATGGCATCTGAAATTAATACAAAAGGCACAATGGCTACTGAAGTACAAGAAGACTGACAGTCTAACATTCTATGATTTGAACCTCTCCTGTTAGTCCAATTTTAGATTCCGATGCTTCACTTCAGGTTTACTGTGTCCCTTGGACCTCCTTATTGACGGTGAAACACAGGAATTGCATCCGAATTTAATACAAAAGGCACAATGACGATTAAATTACAAGAGGTCTGACACTCTAACTTTCAATGATTTGAACCTCTCCTGTGAGTCCAGTTTTAGATTCCGATCCTTCACTTCAGGTTTACTGTGTCCCTTGGACCTTGTTATTGACGATGAAACACAGAAATTGCATCCGAATTTAATGCAAAAGGCAGAATGCCGTCTTAAGTACAAGAGGACTGACACTCTAACGTTCTATGATTTGAACCTCTCCAGTGAGTCCAGTTATAGATTCCGATGCCTCACTTCAGTTTTACTGTATACCTTGGACCTTCTTAATGACTATGAAACACAGAAATTGCATCCGAATTTAATACAAAAGGCACAATGCTGACTTAAGTACAAGAGAATTGACACTCTATCTTTCTATGATTTGAACCTCTCTTGTGAGTCCAGTTTCGCAATCCGATGCTTCACTTCAGGTTTACTGTATACCTTGGACCTTCTTATTAACGATGGAAAACCGAAATTGCATCCGAATTTAATGCAAAATGCAGAATGGCGACTTAAGTACAAGAGGACTGACACGCTAACGTTCTATGATTTGAAACTCTCCTGTGAGTCCAGTTATAGATTCTGATGCCTCACTTCAGGTTTACTGTATACCTTAGACCTTCTTATTGGCGATGAAATACTTAAATTGCATCCGAATTTAATACAAAAATCACAATGCCGACTTAAGTACATGAGGACTGACACTCTAACTTTCTATGATTTGAACCTCTCTTATGAGTCCATTTCTAGATTCCGATGCTTCACTTGAGGTTTACTGTATACCTGGGAACTTCTTATTAACGATGAAACACAGAAACTGCATCTGAATTTAATACAAAAGGCACAATGCCGACTTAATTACAAGAGGACTGACACTCTAACGTTCTATGATTTGAACCACTTCTGTGAGTCCAGTTTTAGATTCCGATGCTTCACTTCAGGTTTACTGTATCCCTTGGACCTTCTTATTGACGATGAAACACAGAAATTGCTTCCGAATGTAATACAAAACTAACTATGCCGACTTAAGTACAAGAGAACTGACACTCTAACTTTCAATGGTTTGAACCTCTCCTGTGAGTCCAGTTTTAGATTCCGATGCTTCACTTCAGGTTTACTGTATCCCTTGGAACTCCTTATTGACGGTGAGACACAGAAATTGCATCCGAATTTAAAACAAAAGGCACAATCTCGACTTAAGTACAAGAGGACTGACTCTCTAACTTTCTATGATTTGAACGTCTCCTGTGAGTCCAGTTTTAGATTCCGATGCTTCACTTCAGGTTTACTGTATCCCTTGGACCTTCTTATTGACGATGAAACACAGAAATTGTTTCCGAATTCAATACAAAAGGCACAATGCCGACTTAAGTACAAGACGACTGACACTCTAACTTTCAATTATTTGAACCTCTCCTGTGAGTCCAGTTTTAGATTCCGATGCTTCACTTCAGGTTTACTGTATCCCTTGGACTTTCTAATTGACGATGAATCACAGAAATTGCATCCGAATTTAATACGAAAAGCAAATTGCCGCCTTAAGTACAAGAGGACTGACACTCTAACTTTCAATGATTTGAACCTCCCTGTGAATCCATAGTTAGAATCCGATGCTTCACTTCAGGTTTACTGTATACCTTGGACCTTCTTAATGACTATGAAACACAGAAATTGCATCCGAATTTAATACAAAAGGCACAATGCTGACTTAAGTACAAGAGAACTGACACTCTATCTTTCTATGATTTGAACCTCTTCTGTGAGTCCAGTTTTAAAATTCGATGCTTCACATCAGGTTTACTGTATATCTTGGACCTTCTTATTGACGATGGAAAACCGAAATTGCATCCGAATTTAATGCAAAATGCAGAATGCCGACTTAAGTACAAGAGGACTGACACTCTAACGTTCTATGATTTTAACCTCTCCTGTGAGTCCAGTTATAGATTCTGATGCCTCACTTCAGGTTTACTGTATACCTTGGAGCTTGTTATTGACGATGAAATACTTAAATTGCATCCGAATTTAATACAAAAGGCACAATGCCGGCTTATGTACATGAGGACTGACACTCTAACTTTCTATGATTTGAATCTCTCCAATGAGTCCAGTTTTAGATTCCGATGCTTCACTTGAGGTTTACTGTATACCTGGGACCTTCTTATTATCGATGAAACACAAAAATTGCATCCGAATTTAATTCAAAAGCACAATGCCGACTTAAGTACAAGAGGACTGACACTCTAACGTACTATGATTTGAACCTCTCCTGTGTGTCCAGTTTTAGATTCCGATGCCTCACTTCAGGTTTACTGTATACATTGGACCCTCTTATTGACGATGAAACACAGATATTGCATCCGAATTTAATACAAAAGGCACAATGCCGATTTAATTACAAGAGGACTGACACACTAACTTTTTATGATTTGAACCTCTCCCTTGAGTCCAGGTTTAGATTCCGTTGCTTCACTTCAGGTTTACTGTATACCTTGGTCCTTCTTATTGACGATGAAACACAGAAATTGCATCTGAATTTAATACAAAAGGCACAATGCCGACTTAAGTACAAGGGGGCTGACACTCTAACTTTCTATGATTTGAACCTCTCCTGTGAGTCCAGTTTTAGATTCCGATGCTTCACTTCAGGTTTACTGTATCCCTTAGGCCTCCTTATTGACGGTGAAACACAGAAATTGCATCCGAATTTAATACAAAAGGCAGAAAGCCGACTTATGTACAAGAGGACTGACACTCTAACTTCCAATGATTTGAACCTCTCCTGTGAGTCCAGTTTTAGATTCCGATGCTTCACTTCAGGTTTACTGTATCCCTTGGACCTTGTTATTGACGATGAAACACAGAAATTGCTTCCGAAACTAATACAAAACTCACAATGCCGACTTAAGTACAAAAGAACTGACACTCTAACTTTCAATATTTTGAACCTCTCCTGTGAGTCCAGTTTTAGATTCCGATGCTTCACTTCAGGTTTACTGAATACCTTGGACTTTCTTATTGACGATGAAACACAGAAATTGCATTCGAATTTAATACAAAAGGCACAATGCCGACTTAAGGACAAGAGGACTGACACTAACTTTCTATGATTTGAACCTCTCCTTTGAGTCCAGTTTTAGATTCCGATGCCTCACTTCAGGGTTACTGTATACCTTGGACATTCTTATTGACGATGAAACACAGAAATTGCATCAGAATTTAATACAAAAGCACAATGCCGACTTAAGTACAAGAGGACTGACACTCTAACTTTCTTTGATTTGAACCACTCCTATGAGTCCAGTTTTAGATTCCGATGCTTCACTTCAGGTTTACTGTATACCTTGGACTTTCTTATTGACGATGAAACACAGAAATTGCATCCGAATTTAATGCAAAATGCACAATGCCGACTTAAGGACAAGAGGACTGACACTAACTTTCTATGATTTGAACCTCTCCTGTGAGTCCAGTTTTAGATTCCGATGCTTCACTTCAGGTTAACTGTATGCCTTGGACCCTCTTATTGATGATGAACCACAAAAATTGCATCCGAATTTAATACAAAAGGCACAATGTCAACTTAAGTACAAGAGGATTGACACTCTAACTTTCTATGATTTGAACGTCTCCTGTGAGTCCAGATTTAGAATCCGATGCTTCACTTCAGGTTTACTGTATACCTTGGACCTTCTTAATGACTATGAAACACAGAAATTGCTTCCGAATTTAATACACAAGGCACAATGCTGACATAAGTACAAGAGAACTGACACTATATCTTTCTATGATCTGAACCTCTTCTGTGAGTCCAGTTTTAGGATCCGATGCTTCACATCAGGTTTACTGTATACCTTGGACCTTCTTATTGACGATGGAAAACCGAAATTGCATCCGAATTTAATGCAATATGCAGAATGCCGACTTAAGTACAAGAGGACGGACACTCTAACGTTCTATGATTTGAACCTCTCCTGTGAGTCCAGTTATAGATTCTGATGCCTCACTTCAGGTTTACTGTATACCTTGGACCTTCTTATTGACGATGAAATACTTAAATTGCATCCGAATTTAATACAAAAGGCACAATGCCGACTTAAGTACATGAGGATTGACACTCTAACTTTCTATGATTTGAACCTCTCCTATGAGTCCGGTTTTAGACTCCGATGCTTCACTTGAGGTTTACTGTATACCTGGGCCTTCCTATTATCGATGAAACACAGAAATTGTATCCGAATGTAAAACAAAAGCACAATGCCGACTTAAGTACAAGAGGACTGACACTCTAACGTTCTATGATTTGAACCTCCCCTGTGAGTCCAGTTTTAGATTCTGATGCCTCACTTCAGGTTTACTGTATACCTTGGACCTTCTTATTGACGATGAAATACAGAAATTGCATCCGAATTTAATACAAAAGGCATAATGCCGACTTAAGTACAAGAGGACTAACACTCTAACTTTCTATGATTTGAACCTCTCCTGTGAGTCCAGTTTAAAATTCCGATGCTTTAATTCAGGTTTACTGTACCCCTTGGACCTTCTTGTTGACGATGAAACACAGAAATTGCATCCGAATATAATACAAAATGCGCAATGCCGACTTAAGTACAAGAGGACTGACACTCTATTTTCTATGATTTTAACCTCTCCTGTGAGTCCAGTTTTAGATTCCGATGCTTCACTTCAGGTTCACTGAATCCCATGGCCCTTCTTATTGACGATGAAACACAGAAATTGCACCCAAATTGAATACAAAAGGCACAATGCCGACTTAAGTACAAGGGGACTGACACTCTAACTTTCTACGATTTGAACCTCTCCTGTGAGTCCAGTTTTCGATTCCGATGCTTCACTTCAGGTTTACTGTATCCCTTTGCCCTTCCTATTGACGAAGTAACACAGAAATTGCATCCGAATGTAATACAAAAGGCACAATGCCGACTTAAGTACAAGAGGACTGACACTCAAACTTTCTATGATTTGAACCTCTCCTGTGAGCCCAGTTTTAGATTCCGATGCTTCACTTCAGGTTTACTGTATCCCTTGGACCTACTTATTGACGATGAAACACAGAAATGGCATCTGAAATTAATACAAAAGGCACAATGGCTACTGAAGTACAAGAAGACTGACAGTCTAACATTCTATGATTTGAACCTCTCCTGTTGGTCCAATTTTAGATTCCGATGCTTCACTTCAGGTTTACTGTGTCCCTTGGACCTCCTTATTGACGGTGAAACACAGGAATTGCATCCGAATTTAATACAAAAGGCACAATGACGATTAAATTACAAGAGGTCTGACACTCTAACTTTCAATGATTTGAACCTCTCCTGTGAGTCCAGTTTTAGATTCCGATCCTTCACTTCAGGTTTACTGTGTCCCTTGGACCTTGTTATTGACGATGAAACACAGAAATTGCATCCGAATTTAATGCAAAAGGCAGAATGCCGTCTTAAGTACAAGAGGACTGACACTCTAACGTTCTATGATTTGAACCTCTCCAGTGAGTCCAGTTATAGATTCCGATGCCTCACTTCAGTTTTACTGTATACCTTGGACCTTCTTAATGACTATGAAACACAGAAATTGCATCCGAATTTAATACAAAAGGCACAATGCTGACTTAAGTACAAGAGAATTGACACTCTAACTTTCTATGATTTGAACCTCTCCTGTGAGTCCAGTTTTACAATCCGATGCTTCACTTCAGGTTTACTGTATACCTTGGACCTTCTTATTAACGATGGAAAACCGAAATTGCATCCGAATTTAATGCAAAATGCAGAATGGCGACTTAAGTACAAGAGGACTGACACGCTAACGTTCTATGATTTGAAACTCTCCTGTGAGTCCAGTTATAGATTCTGATGCCTCACTTCAGGTTTACTGTATACCTTAGACCTTCTTATTGGCGATGAAATACTTAAATTGCATCCGAATTTAATACAAAAATCACAATGCCGACTTAAGTACATGAGGACTGACACTCTAACTTTCTATGATTTGAACCTCTCTTATGAGTCCATTTCTAGATTCCGATGCTTCACTTGAGGTTTACTGTATACCTGGGAACTTCTTATTAACGATGAAACACAGAAACTGCATCTGAATTTAATACAAAAGGCACAATGCCGACTTAATTACAAGAGGACTGACACTCTAACGTTCTATGATTTGAACCACTTCTGTGAGTCCAGTTTTAGATTCCGATGCCTCACTTCAGGTTTACTGTATACCTTGGACCTTCTTATTGACGATGAAACACAGGTATTGCATCCGAATTTAATACAAAAGGCACAATGCCGATTTAATTACAAGAGGACTGACACTCTAACTTTCTATGATTTGAACCTCTCCCTTGAGTCCAGTTTTAGATTCCGTTGCTTCACTTCAGGTTTACTGTATACCTTGGTCCTTCTTATTGACGATGAAACACAGAAATTGCATCTGAATTTAATACAAAAGGCACAATGCCGACTTAAGTACAAGGGGGGTGACACTCTATCTTTCTATGATTTGAACCTCCCCTGTGAGTCCAGTTTTAGATTCCGATGCTTCACTTCAGGTTTACTGTATCCCTTGGACCTTCTTATTGACGATGAAACACAGAAATTGCTTCCGAATGTAATACAAAACAAACTATGCCGACTTAAGTACAAGAGAACTGACACTCTAACTTTCAATGGTTTGAACCTCTCCTGTGAGTCCAGTTTTAGATTCCGATGCTTCACTTCAGGTTTACTGTATCCCTTGGAACTCCTTATTGACGGTGAGACACAGAAATTGCATCCGAATTTAATACAAAAGGCACAATCTCGACTTAAGTACAAGAGGACTGACTCTCTAACTTTCTATGATTTGAACGTCTCCTGTGAGTCCAGTTTTAGATTCCGATGCTTCACTTCTGGTTTACTGTATCCCTTGGACCTTCTTATTGACGATGAAACACAGAAATTGTTTCCGAATTCAATACAAAAGGCACAATGCCGACTTAAGTACAAGACGACTGACACTCTAACTTTCAATTATTTGAACCTCTCCTGTGAGTCCAGTTTTAGATTCCGATGCTTCACTTCAGGTTTACTGTATCCCTTGGACTTTCTAATTGACGATGAATCACAGAAATTGCATCCGAATTTAATACGAAAAGCAAATTGCCGACTTAAGTACAAGAGGACTGACACTCTAACTTTCAATGATTTGAACCTCCCTGTGAATCCATATTTAGAATCCGATGCTTCACTTCAGGTTTACTGTATACCTTGGACCTTCTTAATGACTATGAAACACAGAAATTGCATCCGAATTTAATACAAAAGGCACAATGCTGACTTAAGTACAAGAGAACTGACACTCTATCTTTCTATGATTTGAACCTCTTCTGTGAGTCCAGTTTTAAAATTCGATGCTTCACATCAGGTTTACTGTATATCTTGGACCTTCTTATTGACGATGGAAAACCGAAATTGCATCCGAATTTAATGCAAAATGCAGAATGCCGACTTAAGTACAAGAGGACTGACACTCTAACGTTCTATGATTTGAACCTCTCCAGTGAGTCCAGTTATAGATTCCGATGCCTCACTTCAGTTTTACTGTATACCTTGGACCTTCTTAATGACTATGAAACACAGAAATTGCATCCGAATTCAATACAAAAGGCACAATGCCGACTTAAGTACAAGACGACTGACACTCTAACTTTCAATTATTTGAACCTCTCCTGTGAGTCCAGTTTTACAATCCGATGCTTCACTTCAGGTTTACTGTATACCTTGGACCTTCTTATTAACGATGGAAAACCGAAATTGCATCCGAATTTAATGCAAAATGCAGAATGGCGACTTAAGTACAAGAGGACTGACACGCTAACGTTCTATGATTTGAAACTCTCCTGTGAGTCCAGTTATAGATTCTGATGCCTCACTTCAGGTTTACTGTATACCTTAGACCTTCTTATTGGCGATGAAATACTTAAATTGCATCCGAATTTAATACAAAAATCACAATGCCGACTTAAGTACATGAGGACTGACACTCTAACTTTCTATGATTTGAACCTCTCTTATGAGTCCATTTCTAGATTCCGATGCTTCACTTGAGGTTTACTGTATACCTGGGAACTTCTTATTAACGATGAAACACAGAAACTGCATCTGAATTTAATACAAAAGGCACAATGCCGACTTAATTACAAGAGGACTGACACTCTAACGTTCTATGATTTGAACCACTTCTGTGAGTCCAGTTTTAGATTCCGATGCCTCACTTCAGGTTTACTGTATACCTTGGACCTTCTTATTGACGATGAAACACAGGTATTGCATCCGAATTTAATACAAAAGGCACAATGCCGATTTAATTACAAGAGGACTGACACTCTAACTTTCTATGATTTGAACCTCTCCCTTGAGTCCAGTTTTAGATTCCGTTGCTTCACTTCAGGTTTACTGTATACCTTGGTCCTTCTTATTGACGATGAAACACAGAAATTGCATCTGAATTTAATACAAAAGGCACAATGCCGACTTAAGTACAAGGGGGGTGACACTCTATCTTTCTATGATTTGAACCTCCCCTGTGAGTCCAGTTTTAGATTCCGATGCTTCACTTCAGGTTTACTGTATCCCTTGGACCTTCTTATTGACGATGAAACACAGAAATTGTTTCCGAATTCAATACAAAAGGCACAATGCCGACTTAAGTACAAGACGACTGACACTCTAACTTTCAATTATTTGAACCTCTCCTGTGAGTCCAGTTTTAGATTCCGATGCTTCACTTCAGGTTTACTGTATCCCTTGGACTTTCTAATTGACGATGAATCACAGAAATTGCATCCGAATTTAATACGAAAAGCAAATTGCCGACTTAAGTACAAGAGGACTGACACTCTAACTTTCAATGATTTGAACCTCCCTGTGAATCCATATTTAGAATCCGATGCTTCACTTCAGGTTTACTGTATACCTTGGACCTTCTTAATGACTATGAAACACAGAAATTGCATCCGAATTTAATACAAAAGGCACAATGCTGACTTAAGTACAAGAGAACTGACACTCTATCTTTCTATGATTTGAACCTCTTCTGTGAGTCCAGTTTTAAAATTCGATGCTTCACATCAGGTTTACTGTATATCTTGGACCTTCTTATTGACGATGGAAAACCGAAATTGCATCCGAATTTAATGCAAAATGCAGAATGCCGACTTAAGTACAAGAGGACTGACACTCTAACGTTCTATGATTTTAACCTCTCCTGTGAGTCCAGTTATAGATTCTGATGCCTCACTTCAGGTTTACTGTATACCTTGGAGCTTGTTATTGACGATGAAATACTTAAATTGCATCCGAATTTAATACAAAAGGCACAATGCCGGCTTATGTACATGAGGACTGACACTCTAACTTTCTATGATTTGAATCTCTCCAATGAGTCCAGTTTTAGATTCCGATGCTTCACTTGAGGTTTACTGTATACCTGGGACCTTCTTATTATCGATGAAACACAAAAATTGCATCCGAATTTAATTCAAAAGCACAATGCCGACTTAAGTACAAGAGGACTGACACTCTAACGTACTATGATTTGAACCTCTCCTGTGTGTCCAGTTTTAGATTCCGATGCCTCACTTCAGGTTTACTGTATACATTGGACCCTCTTATTGACGATGAAACACAGATATTGCATCCGAATGTAATACAAAAGGCACAATGCCGATTTAATTACAAGAGGACTGACACACTAACTTTTTATGATTTGAACCTCTCCCTTGAGTCCAGGTTTAGATTCCGTTGCTTCACTTCAGGTTTACTGTATACCTTGGTCCTTCTTATTGACGATGAAACACAGAAATTGCATCTTAATTTAATACAAAAGGCACAATGCCGACTTAAGTACAAGAGGACTGACACTCTCACTTTCTATGATTTGAACCTCTCCTGTGTGTCCAGTTTTAGATTCCGATGCTTCACTTAAGGTTTACTGTAAACCTTGCACCTTCTTATTGACGACGAAACACAGAAATAGCATCCGAATTTTATACAAAAGGCACAATGCCGACTTAAGTACAAGATGACTGACACTCTAAATTTCTATGATTTGAACCTCTCCTGTGAGGCCGGTTTTACATTCCGATGCTTCACTTCTGGTTTACTGTATCCCTTGGACCTTCTTATTGACGATGAAACACAGGACTTTCATCGGAATTAAATTCAAAAGCCACAATGCCGTCTTAAGTCCAAGAGGAGTGACACTCTAATTTTCTATGAATCGAACCTCTCCTGTGAGTCCAGTTTTAGATGCCGATGTTACACTTCAGGTTTAATGTATACCTTGGACCTTCTTATTGACGAAGAAACACAGAAATTGCATCGGAATTAAATTCAAAATAGCACAATGCCGACTTAAGTACAAGAGGACGAACACTCTAACTTTCTATGATTTGAACCTCTCCTGTGCGTCCAGTTTTAGATTACGATGCTACACTTCAGGTTTACTGTATACCATGCATCTTCTTATCGACTAAGAAGCACAGAAAATGCATCGGAATGAAATTCAAAAGGCACAATGCTGACTTAAGTAGAAGAGGACTGACACTCTAACTTTCTATGATTTGAACCTCTCCTGTGATTCTGGTTTTAGATTCTGATGCTTCACTTCAGGTTTACTGTATCCCTTGGACCTTGTTATTGACGATGAAACACAGAAATTGCTTCCGAATCTAATACAAAACTCACAATGCCGACTTAAGTACAAAAGAACTGACACTCTAACTTTCAATATTTTGAACCTCTCCTGTAAGTCCAGTTTTAGATTCCGATGCTTCACTTCAGGTTTACTGTATCCCTTAGGCCTCCTTATTGACGGTGAAACACAGAAATTGCATCCGAATTTAATACAAAAGGCAGAAAGCCGACTTTTGTACAAGAGGACTGACACTCTAACTTCCAATGATTTGAACCTCTCCTGTGAGTCCAGTTTTAGATTCCGATGCTTTACTTCAGGTTTACTGTATCCCTTGGACCTTGTTATTGACGATGAAACACAGAAATTGCTTCCGAATCTAATACAAAACTCACAATGCCGACTTAAGTACAAAAGAACTGACACTCTAACTTTCAATATTTTGAACCTCTCCTGTAAGTCCAGTTTTAGATTCCGATGCTTCACTTCAGGTTTACTGTATACCTTGGACTTTCTTATTGACGATGAAACACAGAAATTGCATTCGAATTTAATACAAAAGGCACAATGCCGACTTAAGGACAAGAGGACTGACACTAACTTTCTATGATTTGAACCTCTCCTTTGAGTCCAGTTTTAGATTCCGATGCCTCACTTCAGGTTTACTGTATACCTTGGACATTCTTATTGACGATGAAACACAGAAATTGCATCAGAATTTAATACAAAAGCACAATGCCGACTTAAGTACAAGAGGACTGACACTCTAACTTTCTTTGATTTGAACCTCTCCTATGAGTCCAGTTTTAGATTCCGATGCTTCACTTCAGGTTTACTGTATACCTTGGACTTTCTTATTGACGATGAAACACAGAAATTGCATCCGAATTTAATGCAAAATGCACAATGCCGACTTAAGGACAAGAGGACTGACACTAACTTTCTATGATTTGAACCTCTCCTGTGAGTCCAGTTTTAGATTCCGATGCTTCACTTCAGGTTAACTGTATGCCTTGGACCCTCTTATTGATGATGAACCACAAAAATTGCATCCGAATTTAATACAAAAGGCACAATGTCAACTTAAGTACAAGAGGATTGACACTCTAACTTTCTATGATTTGAACGTCTCCTGTGAGTCCAGATTTAGAATCCGATGCTTCACTTCAGGTTTACTGTATACCTTGGACCTTCTTAATGACTATGAAACACAGAAATTGCTTCCGAATTTAATACACAAGGCACAATGCTGACATAAGTACAAGAGAACTGACACTATATCTTTCTATGATCAAAACCTCTTCTGTGAGTCCAGTTTTAGAATCCGATGCTTCACATCAGGTTTACTGTATACCTTGGACCTTCTTATTGACGATGGAAAACCGAAATTGCATCCGAATTTAATGCAATATGCAGAATGCCGACTTAAGTACAAGAGGACGGACACTCTAACGTTCTATGATTTGAACCTCTCCTGTGAGTCCAGTTATAGATTCTGATGCCTCACTTCAGGTTTACTGTATACCTTGGACCTTCTTATTGACGATGAAATACTTAAATTGCATCCGAATTTAATACAAAAGGCACAATGCCGACTTAAGTACATGAGGATTGACACTCTAACTTTCTATGATTTGAACCTCTCCTATGAGTCCGGTTTTAGATTCCGATGCTTCACTTGAGGTTTACTGTATTCCTGGGCCTTCCTATTATCGATGAAACACAGAAATTGTATCCGAATTTAAAACAAAAGCACAATGCCGACTTAAGTACAAGAGGACTGACACTCTAACGTTCTATGATTTGAACCTCCCCTGTGAGTCCAGTATTAGATTCCAATGCCTCACTTCAGGTTTACTGTATACCTTGGTCCTTCTTATTGACGATGAAACACAGAAATTGCTTCTGAATTTAATACAAAAGGCACAATGCCGACTTAAGTACAAGGGGGCTGATACTCTAACTTTCTATGATTTGAACCTCTCCTGTGAGTCCAGTTTTAGATTCCGATGCTTCACTTCAGGTTTACTGTATCCCTTAGACCTCCTTATGACGGTGAAACACAGAAATTGCATCCGAATTTAATACAAAATGCACAAAGCCGACTTATGTACAAGAGGACTGACACTCTAACTTCCAATGATTTGAACCTCTCCTGTGAGTCCAGTTTTAGATTCCGATGCTTCACTTCAGGTTTACTGTATCCCTTGGACCTCCTTATTGACGGTGAGACACAGAAATTGCATCCGAATTTAATACAAAAGGCACAATCTCGACTTAAGTACAAGAGGACTGACTCTCTAACTTTCTATGATTTGAACGTCTCCTGTGAGTCCAGTTTTAGATTCCGATGCTTCACTTCAGGTTTACTGTATCCCTTGGACCTTCTTATTGACGATGAAACACAGAAATTGTTTCCGAATTCAATACAAAAGGCACAATGCCGACTTAAGTACAAGACGACTGACACTCTAACTTTCAATTATTTGAACCTCTCCTGTGAGTCCAGTTTTAGATTCCGATGCTTCACTTCAAGTTTACTGTATCCCTTGGACTTTCTAATTGACGATGAAACACAGAAATTGCATCCGAATTTAATACGAAAAGCAAAATGCCGACTTAAGTACAAGAGGACTGACACTCTAACTATCATTGACTTGAACCTTTCCTGTGAGTCCAGTTTTAGAATCCGATGCTTCACTTCAGGTTTACTGTATACCTTGGACCTTCTTATTGACGATGGAAAACCGAAATTGCATCCGAATTTAATGCAAAATGCAGAATGCCGACTGAAGTACAAGAGGACTGACACTCTAACTTTCTATGATTAGAACCTCTCCTGTGAGTCCAGTTTTAGAGTCCGATGCTTCACTTCAGGTTTTCTGTATCCCTTGGACCTATGTATTGACGATGAAACACAGAAATTGCATCCGAAATTAATACAATAGGCACAATGCCGACTTAAGTACAAGAAGACGGACACTCTAACATTCTATGATTTGAACCTCTCCTGTGAGCCCAGTTTTAGATTCCGATGCTTCACTTCAGGTTTACTGTATCCCTTGGACCTTCTTACTGACGGTGAGACACAGAAATTGCATCCGAATTTAATACAAAAGGCACAATCACGACTTAAGTACAAGAGGACTGACTCTCTAACTTTCTATGATTTGAACGTCTCCTGTGAGTCCAGTTTTAGATTCCGATGCTTCACATCAGGTTTACAGTATCCCTTGGAGCTTCTTATTGACGATGAAACACAAAAAACTGCTTCCGAATTTATTACAAAAGGCACAATGCCTACTTAAGTACAAGAGGACTGAAACTCTAACTTTCGATGATTTGAACCTCTCCTGTGAGTCCAGTTTTACATTCCGATGCATCACTTCAGGGTTACTGTATCCCTTGGACCTTCTTATTGACGATGAAACACAAAAATTGCTTCCGAATTTAATACAAAAGGCACAATGCCGACTTAAGTACAGGAGGACTGACACTCTAACTTTCAATGATTTCAAACTCTCCTGTGAGTCCAGTTTTAGATTCCGATGCTTCACTTTGGGTTTACTGTATCCCTTGGACCTTCTTATTGACGATGAAACACAGAAATTGTTTCCGAATTCAATAGAAAATCACAATGCCGACTTAAGTACAAGACGACTGACACTCTAACATTCAATTATTTGAATCGCTCCTGTGAGTCCAGTTTTAGATTCCGATGCTTCATTTCATGTTTACTGTATCCCTTAGACCTCCTTATGACGGTGAAACAGAGAAATTGCATCCGAATTTAATACAAAATGCACAAAGCCGACTTATGTACAAGAGGACTGACACTCTAACTTCCAATGATTTGAACCTCTCCTGTGAGTCCAGTTTTAGATTCCGATGCTTCACTTCAGGTTTACTGTATCCCTTGGACCTCCTTATTGACGGTGAGACACAGAAATTGCATCCGAATTTAATACAAAAGGCACAATCTCGACTTAAGTACAAGAGGACTGACTCTCTAACTTTCTATGATTTGAACGTCTCCTGTGAGTCCAGTTTTAGATTCCGATGCTTCACTTCAGGTTTACTGTATCCCTTGGACCTTCTTATTGACGATGAAACACAGAAATTGTTTCCGAATTCAATACAAAGGGCACAATGCCGACTTAAGTACAAGACGACTGACACTCTAACTTTCAATTATTTGAACCTCTCCTGTGAGTCCAGTTTTAGATTCCGATGCTTCACTTCAGGTTTACTGTATCCCTTGGACTTTCTAATTGACGATGAAACACAGAAATTGCATCCGAATTTAATACGAAAAGCAAAATGCCGACTTAAGTACAAGAGGACTGACACTCTAACTATCATTGACTTGAACCTTTCCTGTGAGTCCAGTTTTAGAATCCGATGCTTCACTTCAGGTTTACTGTATACCTTGGACCTTCTTATTGACGATGGAAAACCGAAATTGCATCCGAATTTAATGCAAAATGCAGAATGCCGACTGAAGTACAAGAGGACTGACACTCTAACTTTCTATGATTGGAACCTCTCCTGTGAGTCCAGTTTTAGAGTACGATGCTTCACTTCAGGTTTTCTGTATCCCTTGGACCTATGTATTGACGATGAAACACAGAAATTGCATCCGAAATTAATACAAAAGGCACAATGCCGACTTAAGTACAAGAAGACGGACACTCTAACATTCTATGATTTGAACCTCTCCTGTGAGCCCAGTTTTAGATTCCGATGCTTCACTTCAGGTTTACTGTATCCCTTGGACCTCCTTACTGACGGTGAGACACAGAAATTGCATCCGAAATTAATACAAAAGGCACAATCACGACTTAAGTACAAGAGGACTGACTCTCTAACTTTCTATGATTTGAACGTCTCCTGTGAGTCCAGTTTTAGATTCCGATGCTTCACTTCAGGTTTACAGTATCCCTTGGAGCTTCTTATTGACGATGAAACACAGAAACTGCTTCCGAATTTATTACAAAAGGCACAATGCCTACTTAAGTACAAGAGGACTGAAACTCTAACTTTCAATGATTTGAACCTCTCCTGGGAGTCCAGTTTTACATTCCGATGCATCACTTCAGGGTTACTGTATCCCTTGGACCTTCTTATTGACGATGAAACACAAAAATTGCTTCCGAATTTAATACAAAAGGCACAATGCCGACTTAAGTACAGGAGGACTGACACTCTAACTTTCAATGATTTCAAACTCTCCTGTGAGTCCAGTTTTAGATTCCGATGCTTCACTTTGGGTTTACTGTATCCCTTGGACCTTCTTATTGACGATGAAACACAGAAATTGTTTCCGAATTCAATAGAAAATCACAATGCCGACTTAAGTACAAGACGACTGACACTCTAACTTTCAATTATTTGAACCGCTCCTGTGAGTCCAGTTTTAGATTCCGATGCTTCATTTCATGTTTACTGTATCCCTTAGACCTCCTTATGACGGTGAAACACAGAAATTGCATCCGAATTTAATACAAAATGCACAAAGCCGACTTATGTACAAGAGGACTGACACTCTAACTTCCAATGATTTGAACCTCTCCTGTGAGTCCAGTTTTAGATTCCGATGCTTCACTTCAGGTTTACTGTATCCCTTGGACCTCCTTATTGACGGTGAGACACAGAAATTGCATCCGAATTTAATACAAAAGGCACAATCTCGACTTATGTACAAGAGGACTGACTCTCTAACTTTCTATGATTTGAACGTCTCCTTTGAGTCCAGTTTTAGATTCCGATGCTTCACTTTAGGTTTACTGTATCCCTTGGACCTTCTTATTGACGATGAAACACAGAAATTGTTTCCGAATTCAATACAAAAGGCACAATGCCGACTTAAGTACAAGACGACTGACACTCTAACTTTCAATTATTTGAACCTCTCCTGTGATTCCAGTTTTAGATTCCGATGCTTCACTTCAGGTTTACTGTATCCCTTGGACTTTCTAATTGACGATGAAACACAGAAATTGCATCCGAATTTAATACGAAAAGCAAAATGCCAACTTAAGTACAAGAGGACTGACATTCTAACTATCAATGACTTGAACCTTTCCTGTGAGTCCAGTTTTAGAATCCGATGCTTCACTTCAGGTTTACTGTATACCTTGGACCTTCTTATTGACGATGGAAAACCGAAATTGCATCCGAATTTAATGCAAAATGCAGAATGCCGACTGAAGTACAAGAGGACTGACACTCTAACTTTCTATGATTAGAACCTCTCCTGTGAGTCCAGTTTTAGAGTCCGATGCTTCACTTCAGGTTTTCTGTATCCCTTGGACCTATGTATTGACGTTGAAACACAGAAATTGCATCCGAAATTAATACAAAAGGCACAATGCCGACTTAAGTACAAGAAGACGGACACTCTAACATTCTATGATTTGAACCTCTCCTGTGAGCCCAGTTTTAGATTCCGATGCTTCACTTCAGGTTTACTGTATCCCTTGGACCTCCTTACTGACGGTGAGACACAGAAATTGCATCCGAATTTAATACAAAAGGCACAATCACGACTTAAGTACAAGAGGACTGACTCTCTAACTTTCTATGATTTGAACGTCTCCTGTGAGTCCAGTTTTAGATTCCGATGCTTCACTTCAGGTTTACAGTATCCCTTGGAGCTTCTTATTGACGATGAAACACAGATACTGCTTCCGAATTTATTACAAAAGGCACAATGCCTACTTAAGTACAAGAGGACTGAAACTCTAACTTTCAATGATTTGAACCTCTCCTGTGAGTCCAGTTTTACATTCCGATGCATCACTTCAGGGTTACTGTATCCCTTGGACCTTCTTATTAACGATGAAACACAAAAATTGCTTCCGAATTTAATACAAAAGGCACAATGCCGACTTAAGTACAGGAGGACTGACACTCTAACTTGCAATGATTTCAAACTCTCCTGTGAGTCCAGTTTTAGATTCCGATGCTTCACTTTGGGTTTACTGTATCCCTTGGACCTTCTTATTGACGATGAAACACAGAAATTGTTTCCGAATTCAATAGAAAATCACAATGCCGACTTAAGTACAAGACGACTGACACTCTAACTTTCAATTATTTGAACCGCTCCTGTGAGTCCAGTTTTAGATTCCGATGCTTCATTTCATGTTTACTGTATCCCTTAGACCTCCATATGACGGTGAAACACAGAAATTGCATCCGAATTTAATACAAAATGCACAAAGCCGACTTATGTACAAGAGGACTGACACTCTAACTTCCAATGATTTGAACCTCTCCTGTGAGTCCAGTTTTAGATTCCGATGCTTCACTTCAGGTTTACTGTATCCCTTGGACCTCCTTATTGACGGTGAGACACAGAAATTGCATCCGAATTTAATACAAAAGGCACAATCTCGACTTAAGTACAAGAGGACTGACTCTCTAACTTTCTATGATTTGAACGTCTCCTGTGAGTCCAGTTTTAGATTCCGATGCTTCACTTTAGGTTTACTGTATCCCTTGGACCTTCTTATTGACGATGAAACACAGAAATTGTTTCCGAATTCAATACAAAAGGCACAATGCCGACTTAAGTACAAGACGACTGACACTCTAACTTTCAATTATTTGAACCTCTCCTGTGATTCCAGTTTTAGATTCCGATGCTTCACTTCAGGTTTACTGTATCCCTTGGACTTTCTAATTGACGATGAAACACAGAAATTGCATCCGAATTTAATACGAAAAGCAAAATGCCAACTTAAGTACAAGAGGACTGACACTCTAACTATCAATGACTTGAACCTTTCCTGTGAGTCCAGTTTTAGAATCCGATGCTTCACTTCAGGTTTACTGTATACCTTGGACCTTCTTATTGACGATGGAAAACCGAAATTGCATCCGAATTTAATGCAAAATGCAGAATGCCGACTGAAGTACAAGAGGACTGACACTCTAACTTTCTATGATTAGAACCTCTCCTGTGAGTCCAGTTTTAGAGTCCGATGCTTCACTTCAGGTTTTCTGTATCCCTTGGACCTATGTATTGACGTTGAAACACAGAAATTGCATCCGAAATTAGTACAAAAGGCACAATGCCGACTTAAGTACAAGAAGACGGACACTCTAACATTCTATGATTTGAACCTCTCCTGTGAGCCCAGTTTTAGATTCCGATGCTTCACTTCAGGTTTACTGTATCCCTTGGACCTCCTTACAGACGGTGAGACACAGAAATTGCATCCGAATTTAATACAAAAGGCACAATCACGACTTAAGTACAAGAGGACTGACTCTCTAACTTTCTATGATTTGAACGTCTCCTGTGAGTCCAGTTTTAGATTCCGATGCTTCACTTCAGGTTTACAGTATCCCTTGGAGCTTCTTATTGACGATGAAACACAGAAACTGCTTCCGAATTTATTACAAAAGGCACAATGCCTACTTAAGTACAAGAGGACTGAAACTCTAACTTTCAATGATTTGAACCTCTCCTGTGAGTCCAGTTTTACATTCCGATGCATCACTTCAGGGTTACTGTATCCCTTGGACCTTCTTATTGACGATGAAACACAAAAATTGCTTCCGAATTTAATACAATAGGCACAATGCCGACTTAAGTACAGGAGGACTGACACTCTAACTTGCAATGATTTCAAACTCTCCTGTGAGTCCAGTTTTAGATTCCGATGCTTCACTTCGGGTTTACTGTATCCCTTGGACCTTCTTATTGACGATGAAACACAGAAATTGTTTCCGAATTCAATAGAAAATCACAATGCCGACTTAAGTACAAGACGACTGACACTCTAACTTTCAATTATTTGAACCGCTCCTGTGAGTCCAGTTTTAGATTCCGATGCTTCATTTCATGTTTACTGTATCCCTTGGACTTTCTAATTGACGATGAAACACAGAAATTGCATCCGAATTTAATACGAAAGGCACAATGCCGACATAAGTACATGAGGACTGACACTCTAACTTTCTATGATTTGAACCTCTCCTATGAGTCCAGTTTTAGATTCCGATGCTTCCCTTGAGGTTTACTGTATACCTGGGACCTTCTTATTATCGATGAAACACAGAAATTGCATCCGAATTTAATACAAAAGCACAATGCCGACTTAAGTACGAGAGGACTGACACTCTAACGATCTATGATTTGAACCTCCCCTGTGAGTCCAGTTTTAGATTCCGAAGCCTCACTTCAGGTTTACTGTATACCTTGGTTCTTCTTATTGACGATGAAACACAGATATTGCATCCGAATTTAATACTAAAGGCACGATGCCGATTTAATTACAAGAGGACTGACACTCTAAATTTCTATGATTTGAACCTCTCCCTTGAGTCCGGTTTTAGATTCCGTTGCTTCACTTCAGGTTTACTGTATACCTTGGTCCTTCTTATTGACGAGGAAACACAGAAATTGCATCTGAATGTAATACAAAAGGCACAATGCCGACTTAAGTACAAGGGGGCTGTCACTCTAACTTTCTATGATTTGAACCTCTCCTGTGAGACCAGCTTTAGATTCCGATGCTTCACTTCAGGTTTACTGTATCCCTTAGTCATCCTTATGACGCTGAAACACAGAAATTGCATCCGAATTTAATACAAAATGCACAAAGCCGGCTTATGTACAAGAGGACTGACACTCTAACTTCCAATGATTTGAACCTCTCCTGTGAGTCCAGTATTAGATTCCGATGCTTCACTTCAGCTTTACTGTAGCCCTTGGAGCTTCTTATTGACGATGAAACACAGAAATTTAATACGAATTTAATACAAAAGGCACAATGCCGACTAAAGGACAAGAGGACTGACACTAACTTTCTATGATTTCAACCTCTCCTGTGAGTCCAGTTTTAGATTCCGATGCCTCACTTCAGGTTTACTGTATACCTTGGACATTCTTATTGACGATGAAACACAGAAATTGCATCCGAATTTAATACAAAAGCACAATGCTGACTTAAGTACAAGAGGACTGACACTCTAACTTTCTATGATTTGAACCTCTCCTATGAGTCCAGTTTTAGATTCCGATGCTTCACTTCAGGTTTACTGTATACCTTGGACTTTCCTATTGACGATGAAACACAGAAATTGCATCCGAAATTAGTGCAAAAGGCACAATGCCGACTTAAGGACAAGAGGACTGACACTAACTTCCTATGATTTGAACCTCTCCTGTGAGTCCAGTTTTAGATTCCGATGCTTCACTTCAGGTTAACTGTATGCCTTGGACCTTCTTATTGACGATGAAACACAAAAATTGCATCCGAATTTAATACAAAAGGCACAATGCCGACTTAAGTACAAGAAGACTGACACTCTAACATTCTATGATTTGAACCTCTCCTGTGAATCCAGTTTTTGATAACGATGCTTCACTTCAGGTTTACTGTATCCCTTGGACCTCCTTATTGACGGTGAAACACAGAAATTGCATCCGAATTTAATACAAAAGGCACAATCTCGACTTAAGTACAAGAGGGCTGACTCTCTAACTTTCTATGATTTGAACGTCTCCTGTGAGTCCAGTTTTAGATTCCGATGCTTCACTTCAGGTTTACTGTATCCCTTGGACCTTCTTATTGACGATGTAACACAGAAATTGTTTCCGAATTCAATACAAAAGGCACAATGCCGACTTAAGTACAAGACGACTGACACTCTAACTTTCAATTATTTGAACCTCTCCTGTGATTCCAGTTTTAGATTCCGATGCTTCACTTCAGGTTTACTGTATCCCTTGGACTTTCTAATTGACGATGAAACACAGAAATTGCATCCGAATTTAATACGAAAAGCAAAATGCCGACTTAAGTACAAGAGGACTGACACTCTAACTATCAATGACTTGAACCTTTCCTGTGAGTCCAGTTTTAGAATCCGATGCTTCACTTCAGGTTTACTGTATACCTTGGACCTTCTTATTGACGATGGAAAACCGAAATTGCATCCGAATTTAATGCAAAATGCAGAATGCCGACTGAAGTACAAGAGGACTGACACTCTAACTTTCTATGATTAGAACCTCTCCTGTGAGTCCAGTTTTAGAGTCCGATGCTTCACTTCAGGTTTTCTGTATCCCTTGGACCTATGTATTGACGATGAAACACAGATATTGCATCCGAAATTAATACAAAAGGCACAATGCCGACTTAAGTACAAGAAGACGGACACTCTAACATTCTATGATTTGAACCTCTCCTGTGAGCCCAGTTTTAGATTCCGATGCTTCACTTCAGGTTTACTGTATCCCTTGGACCTCCTTACTGACGGTGAGACACAGAAATTGCATCCGAATTTAATACAAAAGGCACAATCACGACTTAAGTACAAGAGGACTGACTCTCTAACTTTCTATGATTTGAACGTCTCCTGTGAGTCCAGTTTTAGATTCCGATGCTTCACTTCAGGTTTACAGTATCCCTTGGAGCTTCTTATTGACGATGAAACACAGAAACTGCTTCCGAATTTATTACAAAAGGCACAATGCCTACTTAAGTACAAGAGGACTGAAACTCTAACTTTCAATGATTTGAACCTCTCCTGTGAGTCCAGTTTTACATTCCGATGCATCACTTCAGGGTTACTGTATCCCTTGGACCTTCTTATTGACGATGAAACACAAAAATTGCTTCCGAATTTAATACAATAGGCACAATGCCGACTTAAGTACAGGAGGACTGACACTCTAACTTTCAATGATTTCAAACTCTCCTGTGAGTCCAGTTTTAGATTCCGATGCTTCACTTCGGGTTTACTGTATCCCTTGGACCTTCTTATTGACGATGAAACACAGAAATTGTTTCCGAATTCAATAGAAAATCACAATGCCGACTTAAGTACAAGACGACTGACACTCTAACTTTCAATTATTTGAACCGCTCCTGTGAGTCCAGTTTTAGATTCCGATGCTTCATTTCATGTTTACTGTATCCCTTGGACTTTCTAATTGACGATGAAACACAGAAATTGCATCCGAATTTAATACGAAAGGCACAATGCCGACATAAGTACATGAGGACTGACACTCTAACTTTCTATGATTTGAACCTCTCCTATGAGTCCAGTTTTAGATTCCGATGCTTCCCTTGAGGTTTACTGTATACCTGGGACCTTCTTATTATCGATGAAACACAGAAATTGCATCCGAATTTAATACAAAAGCACAATGCCGACTTAAGTACGAGAGGACTGACACTCTAACGATCTATGATTTGAACCTCCCCTGTGAGTCCAGTTTTAGATTCCGAAGCCTCACTTCAGGTTTACTGTATACCTTGGTCCTTCTTATTGACGATGAAACACAGATATTGCATCCGAATTTAATACTAAAGGCACGATGCCGATTTAATTACAAGAGGACTGACACTCTAACTTTCTATGATTTGAACCTCTCCCTTGAGTCCGGTTTTAGATTCCGTTGCTTCACTTCAGGTTTACTGTTTACCTTGGTCCTTCTTATTGACGAGGAAACACAGAAATTGCATCTGAATGTAATACAAAAGGCACAATGCCGACTTAAGTACAAGGGGGCTGTCACTCTAACTTTCTATGATTTGAACCTCTCCTGTGAGACCAGCTTTAGATTCCGATGCTTCACTTCAGGTTTACTGTATCCCTTAGTCATCCTTATGACGCTGAAACACAGAAATTGCATCCGAATTTAATACAAAATGCACAAAGCCGGCTTATGTACAAGAGGACTGACACTCTAACTTCCAATGATTTGAACCTCTCCTGTGAGTCCAGTTTTAGATTCCGATGCTTCACTTCAGCTTTACTGTAGCCCTTGGAGCTTCTTATTGACGATGAAACACAGAAATTTAATACGAATTTAATACAAAAGGCACAATGCCGACTAAAGGACAAGAGGACTGACACTAACTTTCTATGATTTCAACCTCTCCTGTGAGTCCAGTTTTAGATTCCGATGCCTCACTTCAGGTTTACTGTATACCTTGGACATTCTTATTGACGATGAAACACAGAAATTGCATCCGAATTTAATACAAAAGCACAATGCTGACTTAAGTACAAGAGGACTGACACTCTAACTTTCAATGATTTGAACCTCTCCTATGAGTCCAGTTTTAGATTCCGATGCTTCACTTCAGGTTTACTGTATACCTTGGACTTTCCTATTGACGATGAAACACAGAAATTGCATCCGAATTTAGTGCAAAAGGCACAATGCCGACTTAAGGACAAGAGGACTGACACTAACTTCCTATGATTTGAACCTCTCCTGTGAGTCCAGTTTTAGATTCCGATGCTTCACTTCAGGTTAACTGTATGCCTTGGACCTTCTTATTGACGATGAAACACAAAAATTGCATCCGAATTTAATACAAAAGGCACAATGCCGACTTAAGTACAAGAAGACTGACACTCTAACATTCTATGATTTGAACCTCTCCTGTGAATCCAGTTTTTGATAACGATGCTTCACTTCAGGTTTACTGTATCCCTTGGACCTCCTTATTGACGGTGAAACACAGAAATTGCATCCGAATTTAATACAAAAGGCACAATCTCGACTTAAGTACAAGTGGACTGACTCTCTAACTTTCTATGATTTGAACGTCTCCTGTGAGTCCAATTTTAGATTCCGATGCTTCACTTCCGGTTTACAGTATTCCTTGGAGCTTCTTATTGACGATGAAACACAAAAATTGCTTCCGAATTTAATACAAAACGCACAATGCCGACTTAAGTACAAGAGGACTGACACTCTAACTTTCAATGATTTAACCTCTCCTGTGAGTCCAGTTTTAGATTCCGATGCTTCACTTCAATTTTACTGTATCCCTTGGACCTTCTTATTGACGATGAAACACAGAAATTGTTTCCGAATACAATACAAAAGGCACAATGCCGACTTAAGTACAAGACGACTGATTCTCTAACTCTCAATTATTTGAACCTCTCCTGTGAATCCAGTTTTAGATTCCGATGCTTCACTTCAGGTTTACTGTAACCCTTGGACTTTCTAATTGACGATGAAACACAGAAATTGATCCGAATTTAATACCAAAAGCAAATTGCCGACTTAAGTACAAGAGGACTGACACTCTAACTTTCAATGATTTGAACCTCTCCTGTGACCCCAGTTTTAGAATCCGATGCTTCACTTCAGGTTTACTGTATACCTTGGACCTTCTTATTGATGATGGAAAACCGAAATTGCATCCGAATTTAATGCAAAATGCGGAATGCAGACTTAAGTACAAGAGGACTGACACTCTAACGTTCTATGATTTGAACCTCTCCTGTTAGTCCAGTTATAGATTCTGATGCCCCACTTCAGGTTTACTGTGTACCTTGGACCTTATTATTGACGATGAAATACTGAAATTGCATCCGAATTTAATACAAAATTCACAATGCCGACTTAAGTACATGAGGACTGACACTCTAACTTTCTATGATTTGAACCTCTCCTATGAGTCCAGTTTTAGATTCCGATGCTTCACTTGAGGTTTACTGTATACCTTGGCCCTTCTTATTAACGATGAAACACAGGAATTGCATCCGAATTTAATACAAAAGGCACATTGCCGACTTAAGGACAAGAGGACTGACACTCTAACGTTCTATGATTTGAACCACTCCTGTGAGTCAAGTTTTGGATTCCGATGCCTCACTTCAGGTTTACTGTATACCTTGGACCTTCTTATTGACAATGAAACACAGAAAAGGCATCCGAATTTAATACAAAAGGAACAATGCCGACATAAGTACAAGAGGACTAACACTCTAACTTAATATGATTTGAACCTCTCCTGTGAGTCAAGTTTTAGATTTCGATGCATCACTTCAGGTTTACTGTATACCTTGGTCCTTCTTATTGACGATGAAACACAGATATTGCATCTGAATTTAATACAAAAGGCACAATGCCGACTTAAGTACTAGGGGCTGACACTCTAACATTCTATGATTTGAACCTGTCTTGTGAGTCCAGTTTTAGATTCCGATGCTTCACTTCAGGTTTACTGTATCCCTTAGACATCCTTATGACGCTGAAACACAGAAATTGTATCCGAATTTAATACAAAATGCACAAAGCCGGCTTATGTACAAGAGTACTGAAACTCTAACTTCCAATGATTTGAACCTCTCCTGTGAGTCAAGTTTTAGATTCCGATGCTTCACTTCAGGTTTACTGTATCCCTTGGAGCTTCTTATTGACGATGAAACACAGAAATTTAATACGAATTTAATACAAATGGCACAATGCCGACTAAAGGACAAGAGGACTGACACTAACTTTCTATGATTTGAACCTCTCCTGTGAGTCCAGTTTTAGATTCCGATGCCTCACTTTAGGTTTACTGTATACCTTGGACATTCTTATTGACGATGAAACACAGAAATTGCATCCGAATTTAATACAAAAGCTCAGTGCTGACTTAAGTACAAGAGGACTGACACTCTAACTTTCTAAGATTTGAACCTCTCCTATGAGTCCAGTTTTAGATAACGATGCTTCACTTCAGGTTTACTGTATCCCTTGGACCTCCTTATTGTCGGTGAAACACAGAAATTGCATCCGAATTTAATACAAAAGGCACAATCTCGACTTAAGTACAAGTGGACTGACTCTCTAACTTTCTATGATTTGAACGTCTCCTGTGAGTCCAATTTTAGATTCCGATGCTTCACTTCAGGTTTACAGTATTCCTTGGAGCTTCTTATTGACGATGAAACACAAAAATTGCTTCCGAATTTAATACAAAACGCACAATGCCGACTGAAGTACAAGAGGAATGACACTCTAACTTTCAATGATTTGAACCTCTCCTGTGAGTCCAGTTTTAGATTCCGATGCTTCACTTCAATTTTACTGTATCCCTTGGACCTTCGTATTGACGATGAAACACAGAAATTGTTTCCGAATACAATACAAAAGGCACAATGCCGACTTAAGTACAAGACGACTGACACTCTAACTCTCAATTATTTGAACCTCTCCTGTGAATCCAGTTTTAGATTCCGATGCTTCACTTCAGGTTTACTGTATACCTTGGACCTTCTTATTGATGATGGAAAACCGAAATTGCATCCGAATTTAATGGAAAATGCAGAATGCAGACTTAAGTACAAGAGGACTGACACTCTAACGTTCTATTTTTTGAACCTCTCCTGTGACCCCAGTTTTAGAATCCGATGCTTCACTTCAGGTTTACTGTATACCTTGGACCTTCTTATTGATGATGGAAAACCGAAATTGCATCCGAATTTAATGCAAAATGCAGAATGCAGACTTAAGTACAAGAGGACTGACACTCTAACGTTCTATGATTTGAACCTCTCCTGTGAGTCCAGTTATAGATTCTGATGCCCCACTTCAGGTTTACTCTGTACCTTGGACCTTCTTATTGACGATGAAATACTGAAATTGCATCCGAATTTAATACAAAATTCACAATGCCGACTTAAGTACATGAGGACTGACACTCTAACTTTCTATGATTTGAACCTCTCATATGAGTCCAGTTTTAGATTCCGATGCTTCACTTGAGGTTTACTGTATACCTTGGCCCTTGTTATAACGATGAAACACAGGAATTGCATCCGAATTTAATACAAAAGGCACAATGCCGACTTAAGGACAAGAGGACTGACACTCTAACGTTCTATGATTTGAACCACTCCTGTGAGTAAAGTTTTGGATTCCGATGCCTCACTTCGCGTTTACTGTATACCTTGGACCTTCTTATTGACAATGAAACACAGAAATGGCATCCGAATTTAATACAAAAGGAACAATGCCGACATAAGTACAAGAGAACTGACACTCTAACTTTCTATGATTTGAACCTCTCCTGTGAGTCAAGTTTTAGAATCCGATGGTTCACTTCAGGTTTACTGTATCCCTTGGACCTTCTAATTGACGATGAAACACAGATATTGCATCCGACTTTAATACAAAAGGCACAATGCCGACTTAAGTACAAGAGGACTAACACTCTAACTTTCTATGATTTGAACCTCTCCTGTGAGTCAAGTTTTAGATTTCGATGCATCACTTCAGGTTTACTGTATACCTTGGTCCTTCTTATTGACGATGAAACACAGATATTGCATCTGAATTTAATACAAAAGGCACAATGCCGACTTAAGTACTAGGGGCTGACACTCTAACATTCTATGATTTGAACCTGTCCTGTGAGTCCAGTTTTAGATTCCGATGCTTCACTTCAGGTTTACTGTATCCCTTGGACCTCCTTATTGACGGTGAAACACAGAAATTGCATCCGAATTTAATACAAAAGGCACAAAGCCGACTTATGTACAAGAGGACTGATACACTAACTTTCAATGATTTGAACCTCTCCTGTGTGTCCAGTTTTAGATTCCGATGCTTCACTTCAGGTTTACTGTATACCTGGGACCTTCTTATTGACGATGAAACGCAGAAATTGCATCCGAATTTAATACAAAAGCACAATGCTGACTTAAGTACAAGAGGACTGACACTCTAACTTTCTATGATTTGAACCTCTCCTATGAGTCCAGTTTTAGATTCCGATGCTTCACTTCAGGTTTACTGTATACCTTGGACTTTCCTATTGACGATGAAACACAGAAATTGCATCCGAATTTAGTGCAAAAGGCACAATGCCGACTTAAGGACAAGAGGACTGACACTAACTTCCTATGATTTGAACCTCTCCTGTGAGTCCAGTTTTAGATTCCGATGCTTCACTTCAGGTTAACTGTATGCCTTGGACCTTCTTATTGACGATGAAACACAAAAATTGCATCCGAATTTAATACAAAAGGCACAATGCCGACTTAAGTACAAGAAGACTGACACTCTAACATTCTATGATTTGAACCTCTCCTGTGAATCCAGTTTTTGATAACGATGCTTCACTTCAGGTTTACTGTATCCCTTGGACCTCCTTATTGACGGTGAAACACAGAAATTGCATCCGAATTTAATACAAAAGGCACAATCTCGACTTAAGTACAAGTGGACTGACTCTCTAACTTTCTATGATTTGAACGTCTCCTGTGAGTCCAATTTTAGATTCCGATGCTTCACTTCCGGTTTACAGTATTCCTTGGAGCTTCTTATTGACGATGAAACACAAAAATTGCTTCCGAATTTAATACAAAACGCACAATGCCGACTTAAGTACAAGAGGACTGACACTCTAACTTTCAATGATTTGAACCTCTCCTGTGAGTCCAGTTTTAGATTCCGATGCTTCACTTCAATTTTACTGTATCCCTTGGACCTTCTTATTGACGATGAAACACAGAAATTGTTTCCGAATACAATACAAAAGGCACAATGCCGACTTAAGTACAAGACGACTGATTCTCTAACTCTCAATTATTTGAACCTCTCCTGTGAATCCAGTTTTAGATTCCGATGCTTCACTTCAGGTTTACTGTAACCCTTGGACTTTCTAATTGACGATGAAACACAGAAATTGATCCGAATTTAATACCAAAAGCAAATTGCCGACTTAAGTACAAGAGGACTGACACTCTAACTTTCAATGATTTGAACCTCTCCTGTGACCCCAGTTTTAGAATCCGATGCTTCACTTCAGGTTTACTGTATACCTTGGACCTTCTTATTGATGATGGAAAACCGAAATTGCATCCGAATTTAATGCAAAATGCAGAACGCAGCCTTAAGTACAAGAGGACTGACACTCTAACGTTCTATGATTTGAACCTCTCCTGTGAGTCCAGTTATAGATTCTGATGCCCCACTTCAGGTTTACTCTGTACCTTGGACCTTATTATTGACGATGAAATACTGAAATTGCATCCGAATTTAATACAAAATTCACAATGCCGACTTAAGTACATGAGGACTGACACTCTAACTTTCTATAATTTGAACCTCTCCTATGAGTCCAGTTTTAGATTCCGATGCTTCACTTGAGGTTTACTGTATACCTTGGCCCTTCTTATTAACGATGAAACACAGGAATTGCATCCGAATTTAATACAAAAGGCACATTGCCGACTTAAGGACAAGAGGACTGACACTCTAACGTTCTTTGATTTGAACCACTCCTGTGAGTCAAGTTTTGGATTCCGATGCCTCACTTCAGGTTTACTGTATACCTTGGACCTTCTTATTGACAATGAAACACAGAAAAGGCATCCGAATTTAATACAAAAGGAACAATGCCGACATAAGTACAAGAGGACTAACACTCTAACTTAATATGATTTGAACCTCTCCTGTGAGTCAAGTTTTAGATTTCGATGCATCACTTCAGGTTTACTGTATACCTTGGTCCTTCTTATTGACGATGAAACACAGATATTGCATCTGAATTTAATACAAAAGGCACAATGCCGACTTAAGTACTAGGGGCTGACACTCTAACATTCTATGATTTGAACCTGTCTTGTGAGTCCAGTTTTAGATTCCGATGCTTCACTTCAGGTTTACTGTATCCCTTGGACCTCCTTATTGACGGTGAAACACAGAAATTGCATCCGAATTTAATACAAAAGGCACAAAGCCGACTTATGTACAAGGGGGCTGACACTCTAACTTTCTATGATTTGAACCTCTCCTGTGAGACCAGCTTTAGATTCCGATGCTTCACTTCAGGTTTACTGTATCCCTTAGACATCCTTATGACGCTGAAACACAGAAATTGCATCCGAATTTAATACAAAATGCACAAAGCCGGCTTATGTACAAGAGGACTGAAACTCTAACTTCCAATGATTTGAACCTCTCCTGTGAGTCAAGTTTTAGATTCCGATGCTTCACTTCAGGTTTACTGTATCCCTTGGAGCTTCTTATTGACGATGAAACACAGAAATTTAATACGAATTTAATACAAATGGCACAATGCCGACTAAAGGACAAGAGGACTGACACTAACTTTCTATGATTTGAACCTCTCCTGTGAGTCCAGTTTTAGATTCCGATGCCTCACTCCAGGTTTACTGTATACCTTGGACATTCTTATTGACGATGAAACACAGAAATTGCATCCGAATTTAATACAAAAGCACAATGCTGACTTAAGTACAAGAGGACTGACACTCTAACTTTCTATGATTTGAACCTCTCCTATGAGTCCAGTTTTAGATTCCGATGCTTCACTTCAGGTTTACTGTATACCTTGGACTTTCTTATTGACGATGAAACACAGAAATTGCATCCGAATTTAATGCAAAAGGCACAATGCCGACTTAAGGACAAGAGGACTGACACTAACTTCCTATGATTTGAACCTCTCCTGTGAGTCCAGTTTTAGATTCCGATGCTTCACTTCAGGTTAACTGTATGCCTTGGGCCTTCTTATTGACGATGAAACACAGAAATTGCATCCGAATTTAATACAAAAGGCACAATGCCGACTTAAGTACAAGAAGACTGACACTCTAACATTCTATGATTTGAACCTCTCCTGTGAATCCAGTTTTTGATAACGATGCTTCACTTCAGGTTAACTGTATCCCTTGGACCTCCTTATTGACGGTGAAACACAGAAATTGCATCCGAATTTAATACAAAAGGCACAATCTCGACTTAAGTACAAGTGGACTGACTCTCTAACTTTCTATGATTTGAACGTCTCCTGTGAGTCCAATTTTAGATTCCGATGCTTCACTTCAGGTTTACAGTATTCCATGGAGCTTCTTATTGACGATGAAACACAAAAATTGCTTCCGAATTTAATACAAAACGCACAATGCCGACTTAAGTACAAGAGGACTGCCACTCTAACTTTCAATGATTTGAACCACTCCTGTGAGTCCAGTTTTAGATTCCGATGCTTCACTTCAGGTTTACTGTATACCTTGGACCTTCTTATTGATGATGGAAAACCGAAATTGCATCCGAATTTAATGGAAAATGCAGAATGCAGACTTAAGTACAAGAGGACTGACACTCTAACGTTCTATTTTTTGAACCTCTCCTGTGACCCCAGTTTTAGAATCCGATGCTTCACTTCAGGTTTACTGTATACCTTGGACCTTCTTATTGATGATGGAAAACCGAAATTGCATCCGAATTTAATGCAAAATGCAGAATGCAGACTTAAGTACAAGAGGACTGACACTCTAACGTTGTATGATTTGAACCTCTCCTGTGAGTCCAGTTATAGATTCTGATGCCCCACTTCAGGTTTACTGTGTACCTTGGACCTTCTTATTGACGATGAAATACTGAAATTGCATCCGAATTTAATACAAAATTCACAATGCCGACTTAAGTACATGAGGACTGACACTCTAACTTTCTATGAATTGAACCTCTCCTATGAGTCCAGTTTTATATTCCGATGCTTCACTTGAGGTTTACTGTATACCTTGGCCCTTGTTATTAACGATGAAACACAGGAATTGCATCCGAATTTAATACAAAAGGCACAATGCCGACTTAAGGACAAGAGGACTGACACTCTAATGTTCTATGATTTGAACCACTCCTGTGAGTCAAGTTTTGGATTCCGATGCCTCACTTCAGGTTTACTGTATACCTTGGACCTTCTTATTGACAATGAAACACAGAAAAGGCATCCGAATTTAATACAAAAGGAACAATGCCGACATAAGTACAAGAGAACTGACACTCTAACTTTCTATGATTTGAACCTCTCCTGTGAGTCAAGTTTTAGATTCCGATGGTTCACTTCAGGTTTACTGTATCCCTTGGACCTTCTAATTGACGATGAAACACAGATATTGCATCCGACTTTAATACAAAAGGCACAATGCCGACTTAAGTACAAGAGGACTAACACTCTAACTTTCTATGATTTGAACCTCTCCTGTGAGTCAAGTTTTAGATTTCGATGCATCACTTCAGGTTTACTGTATACCTTTGTCCTTCTTATTGACGATGAAACACAGATATTGCATCTGAATTTAATACAAAAGGCACAATGACGACTTAAGTACTAGGGGCTGACACTCTAACATTCTATGATTTGAACCTGTCCAGTGAGTCCAGTTTTAGATTCCGATGCTTCACTTCAGGTTTACTGTATCCCTTGGACGTCCTTATTGACGGTGAAACACAGAAATTGCATCCGAATTTAATACAAAAGGCACAAAGCCGACTTATGTACAAGAGGACTGATACACTAACTTTCAATGATTTGAACCTCTCCTGTGAGTCCAGTTTTAGATTCCGATGCTTCACTTCAGGTTTACTGTATACCTGGGACCTTCTTATTGACGATGAAACGCAGAAATTACATCCGAATTTAATACAAAAGACACAATGCCGACTTAAGTACAAGAGGACTGACACTCTAACTTTCTATGATTTGAACCTCTCCTACGAGTCCAGCTTTAGGTTCTGCTGCTTTACTTCAGGTTTACTGTATCCCTTGGACATTCTTATTGACGATGAAACACAGAAAATGCATCCGAATTTAATACAAAAGGCACAATGACGACTTAAGTACAAGAGGACTGACACTCTAAGTCTCTATGATTTGAACCTCTCCTGTGAGTCCAGTTTTAGATTCCGATGCTTCACTTCAGGTTTACTGTATCCCTTGGACCTTCGTATTAACGATGAAACACAGAAATTGCATCCGAATTTAATACAAAAGGCACAATGCCGACATAAGTACAAGAGGACTGACACTCTAACTTTCTATGAATTGAACCCCGTCTGTGAGTCCAGTTTTAGATTCCGGTGCTTCAGTTCAGGTTTACTGTATCCCTTGGACCTTCTTATTGACGATGAAACACAGAAATTGCATCCGAATTTAATACAAAAGGACAATGCCGACTTAATTACAAGTGGAATGACACTCTAACTTTCTATGATTTGAACCTCCCCTGTGAGTCCAGTTTTGGATTCCGATGCTTCACTTCATGCTTACTGTATACCTTGGACCTTCTTATTGACGATGAAACACAGAAATTGCATCCGAATGTAATACAAAAGGCACAATGCCGACTTAAGTACAAGAGGACTGACACTCTAACCTTCTATGATTTGAAACTCTTCTGTGAGTCCAGTTTTAGATTCCGATACTTCAGGTTTACTGTATACCTTGGACCTTCTTATTGAGGATGTAACACAGAAACTGCATCCGAATTTAAGACGAAAGGCACAATGCCGACATAAGTACCACAGGACTGACACTCTAACTTTCTATGATTTGAACCTCTCCTGTGAGTCCAGTTTTAGATTCCGATGCTTCACTTCAGGTTTACTGTATCCCTTGGACCTCCTTATTGATGGTGAAACACAGAAATTGCATCCGAATTTAATACAAATGGCACAAAGCCGACTTATGTACAAGAGGACTGATACAGTAACTTTCAATGATTTGAACCTCTCCTGTGAGTCCAGTTTTAGATTCCGATGCTTCACTTCAGGTTTACTGTATACCCTTGACCTTCTTATTGACCATGAAACACAGAAATTGCATCCGAATTTAATACAAAATACACAATGCCGACTTAAGTATAAGAGTGCTGACACTCTAACTTTCTATGAATTGAACCTGTCCTGTGAGTCCAGTTTTAGATTCCGATGCTTCACTTCAGGTTTACTGTATACCTGGGACCTTCTTATTGACGATGAAACGCAGAAATTGCATCCGAATTTAATACAAGAGGCAGAATGCCGACTTAAGTACAAGAGGACTGACACTCGAACTTTCAGTAATTTAAACCTCACCTGTGAGTCCAGTTTTAGATTCCGATGCTTCACTTCAGGTTTACTGTATCCCTTGGACCTCCTTATTGATGGTGAAACACAGAAATTGCATCCGAATTTAATACAAATGGCACAAAGCCGACTTATGTACAAGAGGACTGATACACTAACTTTCAATGATTTGAACCTCTCCTGTGAGTCCAGTTTTAGATTCCGATGCTTCACTTCAGGTTTACTGTATACCCTTGACCTTCTTATTGACCATGAAACACAGAAATTGCATCCGAATTTAATACAAAATACACAATGCCGACTTAAGTATAAGAGTGCTGACACTCTAACTTTATATTAATTGAACCTCTCCTGTGAGTCCAGTTTTAGATTCCGATGCTTCACTTCAGGTTTACTGTATACCTGGGACCTTCTTATTGACGATGAAACGCAGAAATTGCATCCGAATTTAATACAAGAGGCAGAATGCCTACTTAAGTACAAGAGGACTGACACTCTAACTTTCTATGATTTGAACCTCTCTTGCGAGTCCAGCTTTAGATTCTGCTGCTTTACTTCAGGCTTACTGTATCCCTTGGACCTTCTTATTGACGATGAAACACAGATAATGCATCCGAATTAAATACAAAAGGCACAATGACGACTTAAGTACAAGAGGACTGACACTCTAACTCTCTATGATTTGAACCTCTCCTGTGAGTCCAGTTTCAGATTCTGATGCTTCACTTCAGGTTTACCGTATCCCTTGGACCTTCTTATTGACGATGAAACACAGACATTGCAACCGAATTTAATACAAAAGTCACATTGCCGACTTAAGTACAAGAGGACTGACACTCTAAGTATTCTATGATTTGAACCTCTCCTGTGAGTCCAATTTCAGATTACGTCGCTTCACTTCAGGTTTACTGATCCCTTGGACCTTCGTATTGGCGATGAACCACAATAATTGCATCCGAATTTAATACAGAGAGGCAGAATGCCGACTTAAGTACAAGAGGACTGACACTTTAACTTTCTATGATTTGAACCTCTCCTATGAGTTCAGTTTTAGATTCCGATGCCTCACTTCAGGTTTACTGTTTCCCTTGGACCTTCTTATCGACGATGAAACACAGAAAATGCATCCGAATTTAATACAAAAGGCACAATGACGACTTAAGTACAAGGGGACTGACACTCTAACTCTCTATGATTTGAACTTCTCCTGTGAGTCGAGTTATAGATTCCGATGCTTCACTTCAGGTTTACCGTATCCCTTGGACCTTCTTATTGACGATGAAACACAGACATTGCAACCGAATTTAATACAAAAGTCACAATGCCGACTTAAGTACAAGAGGACTTACACTCTAAGTGTTCTATGATTTGAACCTCTCCTGTGAGTCCAGTTTTAGATTCCGATGCTTCACTTCAGGTTTACTGTATCCCTTGGACCTTCGTATTGACGATGAAATACAGAAATTGCATCCGAATTTAATACAAAAGGCACAATGCCGACATAAGTACAAGAGGACTGACACTCTAACTTTCTATGAATTGAACCCCTTCTGTGAGTCCAGTTTTGGATTCCGGTGCTTCAGTTCAGGTTTACTGTATCCCTTGGACCTTCTTATTGACGATGAAACACTGAAATTGCATCCGAATTTAATACAAAAGGCACAATGCCGACATAAGTACCAGAGGACTGACACTCTTTCTATGATTTGAACCTCTCCTGTGAGTCCAGTTTTAGATTCCGATGCTTCACTTCAGGTTTACTGTATACCTTGGACCTTATTGACGATGAAACACATATATTGCATCCTAATTTAATAAAAAATGCACAAAGCCGATTTATGTACAAGAGGACCGACACTCTAACTTTCAATGATTTGAACCCCTACTGTGAGTCCAGTTTTAGATCCCGATGCTTCACTTCAGGTTTACTATATCCCTTGGAGCATCTTATTGACGATGAATCACAGAAATTGCATCCGAATTAAATACAAAATGCACAATGACGACTTAAGTACAAGAGGACTGACACTCTAAGTCTCTATGATTTGAACCTCTCCTGTGAGTCCAGTTTTAGATTCCGATGCTTCACTTCAGGTTTACTGTATCCCTTGGACCTTCGTATTAACGATGAAACACAGAAATTGCATCCGAATTTAATACAAAAGGCACAATGCCGACATAAGTACAAGAGGACTGACACTCTAACTTTCTATGAATTGAACCCCGTCTGTGAGTCCAGTTTTAGATTCCGGTGCTTCAGTTCAGGTTTACTGTATCCCTTGGACCTTCTTATTGACGATGAAACACAGAAATTGCATCCGAATTTAATACAAAAGGACAATGCCGACTTAATTACAAGTGGAATGACACTCTAACTTTCTATGATTTGAACCTCCCCTGTGAGTCCAGTTTTAGATTCCGATGCTTCACTTCATGCTTACTGTATACCTTGGACCTTCTTATTGACGATGAAACACAGAAATTGCATCCGAATGTAATACAAAAGGCACAATGCCGACTTAAGTACAAGAGGACTGACACTCTAACCTTCTATGATTTGAAACTCTTCTGTGAGTCCAGTTTTAGATTCCGATACTTCAGGTTTACTGTATACCTTGGACCTTCTTATTGAGGATGTAACACAGAAACTGCATCCGAATTTAAGACGAAAGGCACAATGCCGACATAAGTACCACAGGACTGACACTCTAACTTTCTATGATTTGAACCTCTCCTGTGAGTCCAGTTTTAGATTCCGATGCTTCACTTCAGGTTTACTGTATCCCTTGGACCTCCTTATTGATGGTGAAACACAGAAATTGCATCCGAATTTAATACAAATGGCACAAAGCCGACTTATGTGCAAGAGGACTGATACACTAACTTTCAATGATTTGAACCTCTCCTGTGAGTCCAGTTTTAGATTCCGATGCTTCACTTCAGGTTTACTGTATACCCTTGACCTTCTTATTGACCATGAAACACAGAAATTGCATCCGAATTTAATACAAAATACACAATGCCGACTTAAGTATAAGAGTGCTGACACTCTAACTTTCTATGAATTGAACCTGTCCTGTGAGTCCAGTTTTAGATTCCGATGCTTCACTTCAGGTTTACTGTATACCTGGGACCTTCTTATTGACGATGAAACGCAGAAATTGCATCCGAATTTAATACAAGAGGCAGAATGCCGACTTAAGTACAAGAGGACTGACACTCGAACTTTCAGTGATTTAAACCTCACCTGTGAGTCCAGTTTTAGATTCCGATGCTTCACTTCAGGTTTACTGTATCCCTTGGACCTCCTTATTGATGGTGAAACACAGAAATTGCATCCGAATTTAATACAAATGGCACAAAGCCGACTTATGTACAAGAGGACTGATACACTAACTTTCAATGATTTGAACCTCTCCTGTGAGTCCAGTTTTAGATTCCGATGCTTCACTTCAGGTTTACTGTATACCCTTGACCTTCTTATTGACCATGAAACACAGAAATTGCATCCGAATTTAATACAAAATACACAATGCCGACTTAAGTATAAGAGTGCTGACACTCTAACTTTATATTAATTGAACCTCTCCTGTGAGTCCAGTTTTAGATTCCGATGCTTCACTTCAGGTTTACTGTATACCTGGGACCTTCTTATTGACGATGAAACGCAGAAATTGCATCCGAATTTAATACAAGAGGCAGAATGCCTACTTAAGTACAAGAGGACTGACACTCTAACTTTCTATGATTTAAACCTCTAATGTGAGTCCAGTTTTAGATTCCGATGCTTCACTTCAGGTTTACTGTATCCCTTGGACCTCCTTATTGATGGTGAAACACAGATAATGCATCCGAATTAAATACAAAAGGCACAATGACGACTTAAGTACAAGAGGAATGACACTCTAACTCTCTATGATTTGAACGTCTCCTGTGAGTCGAGTTATAGATTCCGATGCTTCACTTCAGGTTTACCGTATCCCTTGGACCTTCTTATTGACGATGAAACACAGACATTGCAACCGAATTTAATACAAAAGTCACATTGCCGACTTAAGTACAAGAGGACTGACACTCTAAGTATTCTATGATTTGAACCTCTCCTGTGAGTCCAATTTCAGATTACGTCGCTTCACTTCAGGTTTACTGATCCCTTGGACCTTCGTATTGGCGATGAACCACAATAATTGCATCCGAATTTAATACAAGAGGCAGAATGTCGACTTAAGTACAAGAGGACTGACACTTTAACTTTCTATGATTTGAACCTCTCCTATGAGTTCAGTTTTAGATTCCGATGCCTCACTTCAGGTTTGCTGTTTCCCTTGGACCTTCTTATCGACGATGAAACACAGAAAATGCATCCGAATTTAATACAAAAGGCACAATGACGACTTAAGTACAAGGGGACTGACACTCTAACTCTCTATGATTTGAACTTCTCCTGTGAGTCGAGTTATAGATTCCGATGCTTCACTTCAGGTTTACCGTATCCCTTGGACCTTCTTATTGACGATGAAACACAGACATTGCAACCGAATTTAATACAAAAGTCACAATGCCGACTTAAGTACAAGAGGACTTACACTCTAAGTGTTCTATGATTTGAACCTCTCCTGTGAGTCCAGTTTTAGATTCCGATGCTTCACTTCAGGTTTACTGTATCCCTTGGACCTTCGTATTGACGATGAAATACAGAAATTGCATCCGAATTTAATACAAAAGGCACAATGCCGACATAAGTACAAGAGGACTGACACTCTAACTTTCTATGAATTGAACCCCTTCTGTGAGTCCAGTTTTGGATTCCGGTGCTTCAGTTCAGGTTTACTGTATCCCTTGGACCTTCTTATTGACGATGAAACACTGAAATTGCATCCGAATTTAATACAAAAGGCACAATGCCGACATAAGTACCAGAGGACTGACACTCTTTCTATGATTTGAACCTCTCCTGTGAGTCCAGTTTTAGATTCCGATGCTTCACTTCAGGTTTACTGTATACCTTGGACCTTATTGACGATGAAACACATATATTGCATCCTAATTTAATAAAAAATGCACAAAGCCGATTTATGTACAAGAGGACCGACACTCTAACTTTCAATGATTTGAACCCCTACTGTGAGTCCAGTTTTAGATCCCGATGCTTCACTTCAGGTTTACTATATCCCTTGGAGCATCTTATTGACGATGAATCACAGAAATTGCATCCGAATTAAATACAAAATGCACAATGACGACTTAAGTACAAGAGGACTGACACTCTAAGTCTCTATGATTTGAACCTCTCCTGTGAGTCCAGTTTTAGATTCCGATGCTTCACTTCAGGTTTACTGTATCCCTTGGACCTTCGTATTAACGATGAAACACAGAAATTGCATCCGAATTTAATACAAAAGGCACAATGCCGACATAAGTACAAGAGGACTGACACTCTAACTTTCTATGAATTGAACCCCGTCTGTGAGTCCAGTTTTAGATTCCGGTGCTTCAGTTCAGGTTTACTGTATCCCTTGGACCTTCTTATTGACGATGAAACACAGAAATTGCATCCGAATTTAATACAAAAGGACAATGCCGACTTAATTACAAGTGGAATGACACTCTAACTTTCTGTGATTTGAACCTCCCCTGTGAGTCCAGTTTTAGATTCCGATGCTTCACTTCATGCTTACTGTATACCTTGGACCTTCTTATTGACGATGAAACACAGAAATTGCATCCGAATGTAATACAAAAGGCACAATGCCGACTTAAGTACAAGAGGACTGACACTCTAACCTTCTATGATTTGAAACTCTTCTGTGAGTCCAGTTTTAGATTCCGATACTTCAGGTTTACTGTATACCTTGGACCTTCTTATTGAGGATGTAACACAGAAACTGCATCCGAATTTAAGACGAAAGGCACAATGCCGACATAAGTACCACAGGACTGACACTCTAACTTTCTATGATTTGAACCTCTCCTGTGAGTCCAGTTTTAGATTCCGATGCTTCACTTCAGGTTTACTGTATCCCTTGGACCTCCTTATTGATGGTGCAACACAGAAATTGCATCCGAATTTAATACAAATGGCACAAAGCCGACTTATGTGCAAGAGGACTGATACACTAACTTTCAATGATTTGAACCTCTCCTGTGAGTCCAGTTTTAGATTCCGATGCTTCACTTCAGGTTTACTGTATACCCTTGACCTTCTTATTGACCATGAAACACAGAAATTGCATCCGAATTTAATACAAAATACACAATGCCGACTTAAGTATAAGAGTGCTGACACTCTAACTTTCTATGAATTGAACCTGTCCTGTGAGTCCAGTTTTAGATTCCGATGCTTCACTTCAGGTTTACTGTATACCTGGGACCTTCTTATTGACGATGAAACGCAGAAATTGCATCCGAATTTAATACAAGAGGCAGAATGCCGACTTAAGTACAAGAGGACTGACACTCGAACTTTCAGTGATTTAAACCTCACCTGTGAGTCCAGTTTTAGATTCCGATGCTTCACTTCAGGTTTACTGTATCCCTTGGACCTCCTTATTGATGGTGAAACACAGAAATTGCATCCGAATTTAATACAAATGGCACAAAGCCGACTTATGTACAAGAGGACTGATACACTAACTTTCAATGATTTGAACCTCTCCTGTGAGTCCAGTTTTAGATTCCGATGCTTCACTTCAGGTTTACTGTATACCCTTGACCTTCTTATTGACCATGAAACACAGAAATTGCATCCGAATTTAATACAAAATACACAATGCCGACTTAAGTATAAGAGTGCTGACACTCTAACTTTATATTAATTGAACCTCTCCTGTGAGTCCAGTTTTAGATTCCGATGCTTCACTTCAGGTTTACTGTGTACCTGGGACCTTCTTATTGACGATGAAACGCAGAAATTGCATCCGAATTTAATACAAGAGGCAGAATGCCTACTTAAGTACAAGAGGACTGACACTCTAACTTTCTATGATTTGAACCTCTCTTGCGAGTCCAGCTTTAGATTCTGCTGCTTTACTTCAGGCTTACTGTATCCCTTGGACCTTCTTATTGACGATGAAACACAGATAATGCATCCGAATTAAATACAAAAGGCACAATGACGACTTAAGTACAAGAGGACTGACACTCTAACTCTCTATGATTTGAACCTCTCCTGTGAGTCCAATTTCAGATTACGTCGCTTCACTTCAGGTTTACTGATCCCTTGGACCTTCGTATTGGCGATGAACCACAATAATTGCATCCGAATTTAATACAAGAGGCAGAATGCCGACTTAAGTACAAGAGGACTGACACTTTAACTTTCTATGATTTGAACCTCTCCTATGAGTTCAGTTTTAGATTCCGATGCCTCACTTCAGGTTTACTGTTTCCCTTGGACCTTCTTATCGACGATGAAACACAGAAAATGCATCCGAATTTAATACAAAAGGCACAATGACGACTTAAGTACAAGGGGACTGACACTCTAACTCTCTATGATTTGAACTTCTCCTGTGAGTCGAGTTATAGATTCCGATGCTTCACTTCAGGTTTACCGTATCCCTTGGACCTTCTTATTGACGATGAAACACAGACATTGCAACCGAATTTAATACAAAAGTCACAATGCCGACTTAAGTACAAGAGGACTTACACTCTAAGTGTTCTATGATTTGAACCTCTCCTGTGAGTCCAGTTTTAGATTCCGATGCTTCACTTCAGGTTTACTGTATCCCTTGGACCTTCTTATTGACGATGAAACACTGAAATTGCATCCGAATTTAATACAAAAGGCACAATGCCGACATAAGTACCAGAGGACTGACACTCTTTCTATGATTTGAACCTCTCCTGTGAGTCCAGTTTTAGATTCCGATGCTTCACTTCAGGTTTACTGTATACCTTGGACCTTATTGACGATGAAACACATATATTGCATCCTAATTTAATACAAAATGCACAAAGCCGATTTATGTACAAGAGGACCGACACTCTAACTTTCAATGATTTGAACCCCTACTGTGAGTCCAGTTTTAGATCCCGATGCTTCACTTCAGGTTTACTATATCCCTTGGAGCATCTTATTGACGATGAATCACAGAAATTGCGTCCGAATTAAATACAAAATGCACAATGCCGACTTAAGTACAAGGGGACTGACACTCTAACTTTCAATGATTTGAACCTCTCCTGTGAGTCCAGTTTTAGGTTCCGATGCTTCACTTCAAGTTTACTGTATCCCTTGGACCTTCTTATTGACGATGAAACACAGAAATAGCATCCGAATTTAATACAAATGACACAATGCCGACTTAAGTACAAGAGGACTGACACTCTAACTTTCTATGATTTAAACCTCTCCTGTGAGTCCAGTTTTAGATTCCGATGCTTCACATCAGGTTTACTGTATCCCTTGAACCTTCTTATTGACGATGAAACACAGAAATTGCATCCGAATTTAATATAAAATACAAAATGCCGACTTAAGTACAAGAGTGCTGACACACTAACTTTCTATGAATTGAACCTCTCCTGTGAGTCCAGTTTTAGATTAGGATGCTTCACTTCAGGTTTACTGTATCCCTTGGACCTTCGTATTGACGATGAATTACAATAATTGCATCCGAATTTAATACAAGAGGCAGAATGCCGACTTAAGTACAAGAGGACTGACACTTTAACTTTCTATTATATGAACCTGTCCTGTGAGTCCAGTTTTTGATTCCGATGCCTCACTTCAGGTTTACTGTTTCCCTCGGACATTCTTATTGACGATGAAACACAGAAAATGCATCCGAATTTAATACAAAAGGCACAATGACGACTTAAGTACAAGAGGACTGACACTCTAACTCTCTATGATTTGAACGTCTCCTGTGAGTCGAGTTACAGATTCCGATGCTTCACTTCAGGTTTACCGTATCCCTTGGACCTTCTTATTGACGATGAAACACAGACATTGCAACCGAATTTAATACAAAAGTCACAATGCCGACTTAAGTACAAGAGGACTGACACTCTTAGTATTCTATGATTTGAACCTCTCCTGTGAGTCCAGTTTTAGATTCCGATGCTTCACTTCAGGTTTACTGTATCTCTTGGACCCTCGTATTGACGATGAAGCACAGAAATTGCATCCGAATTTAATACAAAAGGCACAATGCCGACATAAGTACAAGTGGACTGACACTCTAACTTTCTATGAATTGAACCCCTTCTGTGAGTCCAGTTTTAGATTCCGGTGCTTCAGTTCAGGTTTACTGTATACCTTGGACCTTCTTATTGACGATGAAACACAGAAATTGCATCCGAATTTAATACAAAAGCACAATGCCGACTTAAGTACAAGAGGAATGACACTCTAACTTTCTATGATTTGAACCTCCCCTGTAGGTCCAGTTTTAGATGCCGATGCTTCACTTCAGGCTGACTGTATACCTTGGACCTGCTTATTGACGATGAAAGACAGAAATTGCATCCGAATTTAATACAAAACGCACAATGCCGACTTAAGTACAAGAGGACTGACGCTCTAACTTTCTATGATTTGAAACACTTCTGTGAGTCCAGTTTTAGATTCCGATGCTTCACTTCAGGTTTACTGTATACCTTGGACCTTCTTATTGACGATGAAACACAGAAACTGCATCCGAATTTAATACGAAAGGCACAATGCCGACATAAGTACCAGAGGACTGACGCTCTAACTTTCTATGATTTGAACCTCTCCTGTGAGTCCACTTTTAAATTCCGGTGCTTCACTTCAGGTTTACTGTATACCTTGGACCTTATTGACGATGAAACACAGATATTGCATCCGAATTTAATACAAAAGGCACAATGCCAACTTAAGTACAAGAGGACTGACACTCTAACTTTCTATGATTTGAACCCCTCCTGTGAGTCCAGTTTTAGATCCCGATGCTTCACTTCAGGTTTACTGTATCCCTTGGAGCTTCTTATTGACGATGAATCACAGAAATTGCATCCGAATTTAATACAAAAGGCACAATGCCGACTTAAGTACAAGGGTACTGACACTCTAATTTTCAATGATTTAAACCTCTCCTGTGAGTCTAGTTTTAGGTTCCGATGCTTCACTTCAGGTTTACTGTATCCCTTGGGCCTTCTTATTGACGATGAAACACAGAAATTGCATCGGAATTTAATACAAAAGGCACAATGCCGACTTAAGTACAAGAGCACTGACACTCTAACTTTCTATGATTTGAACCTCTCCCGTGAGTCCAGTTTTAGATTCCGACGCTTGACTTCAGGTTTACTGTATCCCTTGGACCTTCGTATTGGCGACGAAACACAGAAATTGCATCCGAATTTAATACAAAAGGCACAATGCGGAATTAAGTACAAGAGGACTGACACTTTAACTTTCTATGATATGAACCTGTCCTGTGAGTCCAGTTTTAGATTCCGATGCTTCACTTCAGGTTTACTGTATCCCTTGGACCTTCTTATTGACGATGAAACAAAGATAATGCATCCGAATGTAATACAAAAGGCACAATGATGACTTAAGTACAACAGGACTGACAATCTAACTCTCTATGATTTGAACCTCTCCTGTGAGTCCAGTTTCAGATTCCGATGCTTCACTTCAGGTTTACCGTATCCCTTGGACCCTCTTGTTGACGATGAAACACAGACATTGCAACCGAATTTAATACAAAAGTCACAATGCATACTTAAGTACAAGGGGACTGACACTCTAAGTATTCTATGATTTGAACCTCTCCTGTGAGTCCAGTTTTAGAGTCCGATGCCTCACTTGAGGTTTACTGTATCCCTTGGACCCGCGTAATGACGATGAAACACAGAAATTGCATCCGAATTTAATACAAAAGGCACAATGCCGACATAAGTACAAGTGGACTGACACTCTAACTTTCTATGAATTGAACCCCTTCTGTGAGTCCAGTTTTAGATTCCGGTGCTTCAGTTCAGGTTTACTGTATCCCTTGGACCTTCTTATCGACGATGAAACACAGTAATTGCATCCGAATTTAATACAAAAGCACAATGCCGACTTAAGTACAAGAGGAATGACACTCTAACTTTCTATGATTTGAACCTCCCCTGTGAGTCCAGTTTTAGATTCCGATGCTTCACTTCAGGCTTACTGTATACCTTGGACCTTCTTATTGACGATGAAACAAAGAAAATGCATCCGAATGTAATACAAAAGGCACAAAGATAACTTAAGTACAAGAGGACTGACAATCTAACTCTCTATGATTTGAACCTCTCCTGTGAGTCCAGTTTCAGATTCCGATGCTTCACTTCCGGTTTATCGTATCCCTTGGACCTTCTTATTGACGATGAAACACAGACATTGCATCCGAATTTAATACAAAAATCACAATGCCGACTTAATTACAAGAGGACTGACACTCTCACTTTCTATGATTTGAACCTCTCCTGTGATTCCAGTTTTAGATTCCGATGCTTCACTTCAGGTTTACAGTATACCTTGCAACTTCTTCTTGACGATGAAACACAGAAATTGCATCCCAATTTAATGCAAAAGGCACAATGCCGACTTAATTACAAGAGGACTGACACTCTCACTTTCTATGATTTGAACCTCTCCTGTGATTCCAGTTTTAGATTCCGATGCTTCACTTCTGCTTTACTGTATCCATTGGACGTTCGTATTGACGATGAACGACAGTAATTGCATCCGAATTTAATACAAAAGGCAGAATGCCGACTTAAGTACAAGAGGACTGACACTTTAACTTTCTGTGATATGAACCTGTCCTGTGAGTCCAGTTTTAGTTTCCGATGCTTCACTTCAGGTTTACTGTTTCCCTTGGACCATCTTCTTGACGATGAAACACAGAAAATGCATCTGAATTTAATACAAAAGGCACAATGACGACTTAAGTACAAGAGGACTGACACACTAACTCTCTATGCTTTGAACCTCTCCTGTGAGTCCAGTTTTAGATTCCGATGCTTCACTTCGGTTTTACCGTATCCCTTGGACCCTCTTATTGACGATGAAACACAGACATTGCAACCGAATTTAATACAAAAGTCACAATGCCGACTTAAGTACAAGAGGACTGACACTCTAAGTATTCTATGATTTGCACCTCTCCTGTGAGTCCAGTTTTAGATTCCGATGCTTCACTTCAGGATTACTGTATCCCTTGGACCTTCGTATTGACGATGAAACACAGAAATTGCATCCGAATTTAATACAAAAGGCACAATGCCGACATAAGTACCAGAGGACTGACACTCTAACTTTCTATGATTTGAACCTCTCCTGTGAGACCAGCTTTAGATTCTGCTGCTGTACTTCAGGTTTACTGTATCCCTTGGACCTTCTTATTGACGATGTAACACAGAAATTGCATCCGAATTTAATACAAAAGGCACAATGCCAACTTAAGTACAAGAGGAATGACACTCTAACTTTCTATTATTTGAAACTCTTCTGTGAGTCCAGTTTTAGATTCCGATGCTTCACTTCAGGTTTACTGTATACCATGGACCTTCTTATTGACGATGAACCACAGAAACTGCATCCGAATTTAATATGAAAGGCACAATGCCGACATAAGTACCAGAGGACTGACACTCTAACTTTCTATGATTTGAACCTCTCCTGTGAATCCAGTTTTAGATTCCGATGCTTCACTTCAGGTTTACTGTACACCTTGGACCTTATTCGCGATGAAACACAGATATTGCATCCGAATTTAATACAAAAGGCACAATGCCGACTTAAGTACAAGAGGACTGACACTCTAACATTCTATGATTTTACTTCTCCTTAGAGTCCAGTTTCAGATTCCGTTGCTTCACTTCAGGTTTACCGGATCCCTTGGACCTCCTTATTGACGGTGAAACACAGAAATTGCATCCGAATTTAATACAAAGGGCACAATGCCGCTTTAAGTACAAGAGGACTGACTCTCTAGCTTTCTATGGTTTGAACCTCTCCTTTGAGTCCAGTTTTAGATTCCGATGCTTCACTTCAGGTTTACTGCATACATTGGACGTTCTTACTGACGATGAAACACAGATATTGCATCCGAATATAATACAAAAGGCACAATGCCGACTTAAGTACAAGAGGACTGACACTCTAACTTTCTATGATTTGAACCTCTCCTTTGAGTCTAGTGTCAGATTCCGTTGCTTAACTTCAGGTTTACTGTATACCTTGGTTCTTCTTATTGACGATGAAACACAGAAATTACATCCGAATTTAGTACAAAAGGCACACTGTCGACTTAGGTACAAGGGGACTGACACTCTAACGTTCTATGATATAAACCTCTCCTGTGAGTCCAGTTTCAGATTCCGATGCTTCACTTCAGGTTTACTGTATCCCTTGGACCTCCTTATTAACGGTGAAACACAGGAATTGCATCCAAATTTAATACAAAATGCACAAAGCCGATTTATGTACAAGAGGACTGACACTCTAACTTTCAATGATTTGAACTCCTCCTGTGAGTCAAGTTTTAGATCCCGATGCTTCACTTCAGGTTTACTGTATCCCTTGGAGCTTCTTATTGACGATGACTCACAGAAATTGCATCCGAATTTAATACAAAAGGCACAATGCCGACTTAAGTACAAGGGGACTGACACTCTAACTTTCAATGATTTGAACCTCTCCTGTGAGTCCAGTTTTAGGTTCCGATGCTTCACTTCAGGTTTACTGTATCCCTTGGAACTTCTTATTGACGATGAAACACAGATATTGCATCCGAATTTTATACAAATGACACAATGCCGACTTAAGTACAAGAGGACTGACACTCTAACTTTGTATAATTTAAACCTCTCCTGTGAGTCCAGTTTTAGATTCCGATGCCTCACTACAGGTTTACTGTATCCCTTGGACCTTCTTATTGACGATGAAACACAGAAATTGCATCCGAATTTAATACAAAAGGCACAATGCCGACTTAAGTACAAGAGCACTGACACTCTAATTTTCTATGATTTGAACCTCTCCTGTGAGTCCAGTTTCAGATTCCGATGCTTCACTTCAGGTTTACTGTATCCCTTGGACCTTCGTATTGACGACGAAACACAGAAATTGCATCCGAATTTAATACAAAAGGCACAATGCCGAATTAAGTACAAGAGGACTGACACTTTAACTTTCTATGATATGAACCTGTCCTGTGAGTCCAGTTTTAGATTCCGATGCTTCACTTCAGGTTTGCTGTATCCCTTGGACCTTCTTATTGACGATGAAACAAAGAAAATGCATCCGAATGTAATACAAAAGGCACAATGATAACTTAAGTACAAGAGGACTGACAATCTAACTCTCTATGATTTGAACCTCTCCTGTGAGTCCAGTTTCAGATTCCGATGCTTCACTTCCGGTTTACCGTATACCTTGCGCCTTCTTCTTGACGATGAAACACAGAAATTGCATCCCAATTTAATGCAAAAGGCACAATGCCGACTTAATTACAAGAGGACTGACACTCTCACTTTCTATGATTTGAACCTCTCCAGTGATTCCAGTTTTAGATTCCGATGCTTCACTTCTGCTTTACTGTATCCATTGGACGTTCGTATTGACGATGAACGACAATAATTGCATCCGAATTTAATACAAAAGGCAGAATGCCGACTTAAGTACAAGAGGACTGACACTTTAACATTCTATGATATGAACCTGTCCTGTGAGTCCAGTTTTTGATTCCGATGCTTCACTTCAGGTTTACTGTTTCCCTTGGACCTTCGTATTGACGATGAAACACAGAAATTGCATCCGAATTTAATACAAAAGGCACAATGCCGACATAAGTACCAGAGGACTGACACTCTAACTTTCTATGATTTGAACCTCTCCTGTGAGACCAGCTTTAGATTCTGCTGCTGTACTTCAGGTTTACTGTATCCCTTGGACCTTCTTATTGACGATGTAACACAGAAATTGCATCCGAATTTAATACAAAAGGCACAATGCCAACTTAAGTACAAGAGGACTGACACTCTAACTTTCTATGATTTGAACCTCCCCTCTGAGTCCAGTTTTAGATTCCGATGCTTCACTTCAGGTTTACTGTATACCTTGGACCTTCTTATTGACGACGAAACACAGAAATTGCATCCGAATTTAATACAAAAGGCACAATGCCGACTTAAGTACAAGAGGACTGACACTCTAACTTTCTATTATTTGAAACTCTTCTGTGAGTCCAGTTTTAGATTCCGATGCTTCACTTCAGGTTTACTGTATACCTTGGACCTTCTTATTGACGATGAACCACAGAAACTGCATCCGAATTTAATACGAAAGGCACAATGCCGACATAAGTACCAGAGGACTGACACTCTAACTTTCTATGATTTGAACCTCTCCTGTGAATCCAGTTTTAGATTCCGATGCTTCACTTCAGGTTTACTGTATACCTCGGACCTTATTGACGATGAAACACAGATATTGCATCCGAATTTAATACAAAAGGCACAATGCCGACTTAAGTACAAGAGGACTGACACTCTAACATTCTATGATTTTACTTCTCCTTTGAGTCCAGTTTCAGATTCCGTTGCTTCACTTTAGGTTTACCGGGTCCCTTGGACCTCCTTATTGACGGTGAAACACAGAAATTGCATCCGAATTTAATACAAAGGGCACAATGCCGCTTTAAGTACAAGAGGACTGACTCTCTAGCTTTCTATGGTTTGAACCTCTCCTTTGAGTCCAGTTTTAGATTCCGATGCTTCACTTCAGGTTTACTGCATACATTGGACGTTCTTACTGACGATGAAACACAGAAATTGCATCCGAATATAATACAAAAGGCACAATGCTGGCTTAAGTACAAGAGGGCTGACACTCTAAATTTTTATCATTTGAACCTCTCCTGTGAGCCCAGCTTTAGATTCTGATGCTTCACTTCAGGTTTACTGTATATCTTGGACCTTCTTATTGTCGACGAAACACAGAAATTGCATCCGAATTTAATACAAAAGGCACAATGCCGACTTAAGTACAAGAGGACTGACACTCTAACCTTCTGTGATTTGAACCTCTCCTGTGAGTCTAGTTTTAGATTCCGATGCTTCACTTCAGCTTTACTGTATCCCTTGGACCTTCTTATTGACGATGAAACACAGAAATTGCATCCGAATTTAATACAAAAGGCACAATGCCGACTTAAGTACATGAAGACTGACACTCTAACTTTTTATTATTTGAACCTCTCCTGTGAGTCCAGTTTTAGATTCAGATGCTTCACTTCAGGTTTACTGTATAACTTGGACCTTCTTATTGACGATGAAACACAGAAATTACATCCGGATTTAATACAGAAGGCACAATGCCGACTTAAGTACAAGAGGACTGACACTCTAATTTTCTGTGATGTGAACCTCTCCTGTGTGTCCAGTTTTGGATTCCGATGCTTCACTTCGGGTTTACTGTATACCTTGGACCTTCTTATTGACGATGAAACACAGAAATTGCATCCGAATTTAATACAAAAGGCACAATGCCGACTTAAGTACAATAGGACTGACACTCTAACTTTCTATGATTTGAACCTCTCCTGTGAGTCCAGTATTAGATTCCGATGCTTCACTTCAGGTTTACTGTATACCTTGGACCTTCTTATTGACGATGAAACACAGAAATTGCATCCGAATTTAATACAAAAGGCACAATGCCGACTTAAGTACAAGAGGACTGCCACTCTAACTTTCTATGATTTGAACCTCTCCTGTGAGTCCAGTTTTAGATTCCATAGCTTCACTTCAGGTTTACTGTATACCTTGTACCTTCTTATTGGCGATGAGACACAGAAATTGCATCCGAATTTAGTACAAAATGCACAATGCCGACTAAAGTACAAGTGGACTGACACTCTAACTTTCTATGATTTGAACCTCTCCCGTGAGTCCAGTTTTAGATTCCGATGCTTCACTTCAGGTTTACAGTATACCTTGGACCTTCTTATTGACGATGAAACACAGAAACTGCATTCGAATTTAATACGAAAGGCACAATGCCGACTAAAGTACAAGAGGACTGACACTCTATCTTTCTATGATTTGAACCTCTCCTGTGAGTCCAGTTTTAGATTCCGATGCTTCACTTCAGGTTTACTGTATACCTTGGACCATCTTGTTGACGATGAAACACAGAAATTGCATAAGATTTTAATACAAAAGACACAATGCCGACTTAAGTACAAGAGGACTGACACTCTAACTTTCTATGATTTGAAACTCTTCTGTGAGTCCAGTTTTAGATTCCGATGCTTCACTTCAGGTTTACTGTATACCTTGGACCTTCTTATTGACGATGAAACACAGAAACTGCATCCGAATTTAATACGAAAGGCACAATGCCGACATAAGTACCAGAGGACTGACACTCTAACTTTCTATGATTTGAACCTCTGCTGTGAGTCCAGTTTTAGATTCCGATGCTTCACTTCACGTTTACTGTATACCTTGGACCTTATTGACGATGAAACACAGATATTGCATCCGAATTTAATACAAAAGGCACAATGCCGCCTTAAGTACAAGAGGACTGACACTCTAACTTTCTATGATTTGAAGCTCTCCTTTGAGTCCAGTTTTAGATTCCGTTGCTTCACTTCAGGTTTACTGTATACCTTGGTCCTTCTTATTGACGATGAAACACAGAAGTTACATCCGAATTTAGTACAATAGGCACAATGTCGACTTAGGTACAAGGGGACTGACACTCTAACGTTCTATGATATAAACCTCTCCTATGAGACCAGTTTCAGATTCCGAAGCTTCACTTCAGGTTTACTGTATCCCTTGGACCTCCTTATTGACGGTGAAACACAGAAATTGCATCCTAATTTAATGCAAAATGCACAAAGCCGATTTATGTACAAGAGGACTGACACTCTAACTTTCAATGATTTGAACCCCTACTGTGAGTCCAGTTTTAGATCCCGATGCTTCACTTCAGGTTTACTGTATACCTTGGACCTTCTTATTGACGATGAAACACAGAAACTGCATTCGAATTTAATAGGAAAGGCACAATGCCGACTTAAGTACAAGAGGACTGACACTCTAACTTTCTATGATTTGAACCTCTCCTGTGAGTCCAGTTTTAGATTCCGATGCTTCACTTCAGGTTTACTGTATACCTTGGAACTTCTTATTGACGATGAAACACAGAAATTGCATAAGATTTTAATACAAAAGACACAATGCCGACTTAAGTACAAGAGGACTGACACACTAACTTTCTATGATTTGAACCTCTCCTGTGAGTCCAGCTTTAGTTTTTTCTGCTGCTTTACTTCAGGTTTACTGTATCCCTTGGACCTTCTTATTGACGATGAAACACAGAAAATGCATGCAAATTTAATAAAAAAAGGCACAATGACGACTTAAGTACAAGAGGACTGACACTCTAACTCTCTATGATTTGAACCTCTCCTGTGAGTCCAGTTTCAGATTCCGATGCTTCACTTCAGGTTTACCGTATCCCTTGGATCTTCTTATTGACGATGAAACACAGACATTGCAACCGAATTGAATACAAAAGTCACAATGCCGACTTAAGTACAAGAGGACTGACACTCTAAGTATTCTATGATTTGAACCTCTCCTGTGAGTCCAGCTTTAGATTACGAAGCTTCACTTCAGGTTTACTGTATCCCTTGGACCTTCGTATTGACGATGAACCACAATAATTGTATCCGAATTTAATACAAGAGGCAGAATGCCGACTTAAGTACAAGAGGACTGACACTTTAACTTTCTATGATATGAACGTGTCCTGTGAGTCCAGTTTTAGATTCCGATGCCTCATTTCAGGTTTACTGTTTCCCTTGGACCTTCTTATTGACGATGAAACACAGAAAATGCATCCGAATTTAATACAAAAGGCACAATGACGACTTAAGTACAAGAGGACTGTCACTCTAACTCTCTATGATTTGAACGTCTCCTGTGAGTCGAGTTATAGATTCCGATGCTTCTCTTCAGGTTTACCGTATCCCTTGGACCTTCTTATTGACGATGAAACACAGACATTGCAACCGAATTTAATACAAAAGTCACAATGCCGACTTAAGTACAAGAGGACTGACACTCTAAGTATTCTATGATTTGAACCTCTGCTGTGAGTCCAGTTTTAGATTCCGATGCTTCACTTCAGGTTTACTGTATCCCTTCGACCTTCGTATTGACGATGAAACACAGAAATTGCATCCGAATTTAATACCAAAATCACAATGCCGACATAAGTACAAGAGGACTGACACTAACTTTCTATGAATTGAACCCCTTGTGTTAGTCCAGTTTTAGATTCAGGTGCTTCAGTTCAGGTATAATGTATCCCTTGGACCTTCTTATTGACGATGAGACACAGAAATTGCATCCGAATTTAATACAAAAGCACAATGCCGACTTAAGTACAAGAGGAATGACACTCTAACTTTCTATGATTTGAACCTCCCCTGTAAGTCCAGTTTTAGATTCCGATGCTTCACTTCAGGCTTACTGTATACCTCGGACCTTCTTATTGACGATGAAACACAGAAATTGCATCCAAATTTAATACAAAAGGCACAATGCCGACTTAAGTACAAGAGGACTGACACTCTAACTTTCTATGATCTGAAACTCTTCTGTGAGTCTAGTTTTAGATTCCGATGCTTCACTTCAGGTGTACTGTATACCTTGAACCTTCTTATTGACGATGAAACACAGAAACTGCATCCGAATTTAATACGAAAGGCACAATGCCGACATAAGTACCAGAGGACTGACACTCTAACTTTCTATGATTTTAACCTCTCCTGTGAGTCCAGTTTTAGATTCCGATGCTTCACTTCAGGTTTACTGTATACCTTGGACCTTATTGACGATGAAACACAGATATTGCATCCGAATTTAATACAAAAGGCACAATGCCGACTTAAGTACAAGAGGACTGACACTCTAACTTTCTATGATTTGAACCTTTCCTTTGAGTCCAGTTTTAGATTCCGTTGCTTCACTTCAGGTTTACTGTATACCTTGGTCCTTCTTATTGACGATGAAACACAGAAGTTACATCCGAATTTAGTACAAAAGGCGCAATGTCGACTTAGGTACAAGGGGACTGACACTCTAACGTTCTATGAAATAAACCTCTCCTGTGAGTCCAGTTTCAGATTCCGATGCTTCACTTCAGGTTTACTGTATCCCTTGGACCTCCTTATTGACGGTGAAACACAGAAATTGCATTATAATTTAATACAAAATGCACAATCCGATTTATGTACAAGAGGACTGACAGTCTAACTTTCAATGATTTGAACCATTCCTGTGAGTCCAGTTTTAGGTCCCGATGCTTCACTTCAGGTTTACTGTATCCCTTGGAGCTTCTTATTGACGATGAATCACAGAAATTGAGTCCGAATTTAATACAAAAGGCACAATGCCGACTTAAGTACAAGGGGACTGACACTCTAACTTTCAATGATTTGAACCTCTCCTGTGAGTCCAGTTTTAGGTTCCGATGCTTCACTTCAGGTTTACTGTATCCCTTGGACCTTCTTATTGACGATGAAACACAGAAATTGCATCCGAATTTAATACAAATGACACAATGCCGACTTAAGTACAAGGGGACTGACACTCTAACTTTCTATGATTTAAACCTCTCCTGTGAGTCCAGTTTTAGATTCCGATGCTTCACTTCAGGTTTACTGTATCCCTTGGACCTTCTTATTGACGATGAAACACAGAAATTGCATCCGAATTTAATACAAAAGGCACAATGCCGACTTAAGTACAAGAGGAATGACACTCTAACTTTCTATGATTTGAAACTCTTCTGTGAGTCCAGTTTTAGATTCCGATGCTTCACTTCAGGTTTACCGTATCCCTTGGACCTTCTTATTGACGATGAAACACAGACATTGCAACCGAATTTAATACAAAAGTAACAATGCCGACTTAAGTACAAGAGGACTGACACTCTAAGTATTCTATGATTTGAACCTCTCCAGTGAGTCCAGTTTTAGATTACGATGCTTCACTTCAGGTTTACTGTATCCCTTGGACCTTCGTATTGACGATGAACCAAAATAATTGCATCCGAATTTAATACAAGAGGCAGAATGCCGACTTAAGTACAAGAGGACTGACACTTTAACTTTCTATGATATGAACCTGTCCTGTGAGTCCAGTTTTAGATTCCGATGCCTCACTTCAGGTTTACTGCTTCCCTTGGACCTTCTTATTGATGATGAAACACAGAAAATGCATCCGAATTTAATACAAAATGCACAATGACGACATAAGTACAAGAGGACTGACACTCTAACTCTCTATGATTTGAACGTCTCCTGTGAGTCGAGTTATAGATTCCGATGCTTCACTTCAGGTTTACCGTATTCCTTGGACCTTCTTATTGACGATGAAACACAGACATTGCAACCGATTTTTATACAAAAGTCACAATGCCGACTGAAGTACAAGAGGACTGACACTCTAAGTATTCAATGATTTGAACCTCTCCTGTGAGTCCAGTTTTAGATTCCGATGCTTCACTTCAGGTTTACTGTATCCCTTGGACCTTCGTATTGAAGGTGAAACACAGAAATTGCATCCGAATTTAATACAAAAGGCACAATGCCGACATAAGTACAAGAGGACTGACACTAACTTTCTATGAATTGAACCCCTTATTGAGTCCAGTTTTAGATTCCGGTGCTTCAGTTCAGGTTTACAGTATCCCTTGGACCCTCTTATTGACGATGAAACACAGAAATTTCATCCGAATTTAATACAAAAGCACAATGCCGACTTAAGTACAAGAGGAATGACACTCTAAGTATTCTATGATTTGAACCTCTCCTGTGAGTCCAGTTTTAGATTCCGTTGCTTCACTTCAGGTTTACTTTATACCTTGGTCCTTCTTATTGACGATGAAACACAGAAGTTACATCCGAATTTAGTACAAAAGGCACAATGTCGACTTAGGTACAAGGGGACTGACACTCTAACGTTCTATGATATAAACCTCTCCTGTGAGTCCAGTTTCAGATTCCGATGCTTCACTTCAGGTTTACTGTATCCCTTGGACCTCCTTATTGACGGTGAAAAACAGAAATTGCATCCTAATTTAATACAAAATGCACAAAGCCGATTTATGTACAAGAGGACTGACACTCTAACTTTCAATGATTTGAACCCCTTCTGTGAGTCCAGTTTTAGATCCCGATGCTTCACTTCAGGTTTACTGTATACCTTGGACCTTCTTATTGACGATAAAACACAGAAACTGCATTCGAATTTAATACGAAAGGCACAATGCCGACTTAAGTACAAGAGGACTGACACTCTAACTTTCTATGATTTGAACCTCTCCTGTGAGTCCAGTTTTAGATTCCGATGCTTCACTTCAGGTTTACTGTATACCTTGGACCTTCTTATTGACGATGAAACACAGAAATTGCATAAGATTTTAATACAAAAGACACAATGCCGACTTAAGTACAAGAGGACTGACACTCTAACTTTCTATGATTTGAGCCTCTCCTGTAAGTCCAGCTTTAGATTCTGCTGCTTTACTTCAGGTTTACTGTATCCCTTGGACCTTCTTATTGACGAAGAAACACAGAAAATGCATCCGAATTTAATAAAAAAGGCACAATGACGACTTAAGTACAAGAGGACTGACACTCTAACTCTCTATGATTTGAACCTCTCCTGTGAGTCCAGTTTCAGATTCCGATGCTTCACTTCAGGTTTACCGTATCCCTTGGACCTTCTTATTGACGATGAAACACAGAAAATGCATCCGAATTTAATACAAAAGGCACAATGCCGAATTAAGTATAAGAGGACTGCCACTTTAACTTTCTATGATATGAACCTGTCCTGTGAGTCCAGTTTTAGATTCCGATGCTTCACTTCAGGTTTACTGTATCCCTTGGACCTTCGTATTGACGATGAAACACAGAAATTGCATCCTAATTTAATACAAAATGCACAAAGCCGATTTATGTACAAGAGGACTGACACTCTAACTTTCAATGATTTGAACCCCTTCTGTGAGTCCAGTTTTAGATCCCGATGCTTCACTTCAGGTTTACTGTATACCTTGGACCTTCTTATTGACGATAAAACATAGAAACTGCATTCGAATTTAATACGAAAGGCACAATGCCGACTTAAGTACAAGAGGACTGACACTCTAACTTTCTATGATTTGAACCTCTCCTGTGAGTCCAGTTTTAGATTCCGATGCTTCACTTCAGGTTTACTGTATACCTTGGACCTTCTTATTGACGATGAAACACAGAAATTGCATAAGATTTCAATACAAAAGACACAATGCCGACTTAAGTACAAGAGGACTGACACTCTAACTTTCTATGATTTGAGCCTCTCCTGTAAGTCCAGCTTTAGATTCTGCTGCTTTACTTCAGGTTTACTGTATCCCTTGGACCTTCTTATTGACGAAGAAACACAGAAAATGCATCCGAATTTAATAAAAAAGGCACAATGACGACTTAAGTACAAGAGGACTGACACTCTAACTCTCTATGATTTGAACCTCTCCTGTGAGTCCAGTTTCAGATTCCGATGCTTCACTTCAGGTTTACCGTATCCCTTGGACCTTCTTATTGACGATGAAACACAGAAAATGCATCCGAATTTAATACAAAAGGCACAATGCCGACTTAAGCACAAGAGCACTGACACTCTAACTTTCTATGATTTGAACCTCTCCTGTGACTCCAGTTTTAGATTCCGATGCTTCACTTCAGGTTTACTGTATCCCTTGGACCTTTGTATTGTCGACGAAACACAGAAATTGCATCCGAATTTAATACAAAAGGCACAATGCCGAATTAAGTATAAGAGGACTGCCACTTTAACTTTCTATGATATGAACCTGTCCTGTGAGTCCAGTTTTAGATTCCGATGCTTCACTTCAGGTTTACTGTATCCCTTGGACCTTCGTATTGACGATGAAACACAGAAATTGCATCCGAATTTAATACAAAAGGCACAATGCCGACATAAGTACAAGAGGACTGACACTCTAACTTTCTATGAATTGAACCCCTTCTGTGAGTCCAGTTTTAGATTCCGGTACTTCAGTTCAGGTTTACTGTATCCCTTGGACCTTCTTATTGACGATGAAACACAGACATTGCAACCGAATTTAATACAAAAGTCACAATGCCGACTTAAGTACAAGAGGACTGACACTCTAAGTATTCTATGATTTGAACCTCTCCTGTGAGTCCAGTTTTAGATTACGATGCTTCACTTCAGGTTTACTGTATCCCTTGGACCTTCGTATTGACGATGAACCACAATAATTGCATCCGAATTTAATACAAGAGGCAGAATGCCGACTTAAGTACAAGAGGACTGACACTTTAACTTTCTATGATATGAAATGTCCTGTGAGTCCAGTTTTAGATTCCGATGCCTCACTTCAGGTTTACTGTTTCCCTTGGACCTTCTTATTGACGATGAAACACAGAAAATGCATCCGAATTTAATACAAAAGGCACAATGACGACTTAAGTACAAGAGGACTGACACTCTAACACTCTATGATTTGAACGTCTCCTGTGAGTCGAGTTATAGATTCCGATGCTTCACTTCAGGTTTACCGTATTCCTTGGACCTTCTTATTGACGATGAAACACAGACATTGCAACCGAATTTAATACAAAAGTCACAATGCTGACTTAAGTACAAGAGGACTGACACTCTAAGTATTCAATGATTTGAACCTCTCCTATGAGTCCAGTTTTAGATTCCGATGCTTCACTTCAGGTTTACTGTATCCCTTGGACCTTCGTATTGACGATGAAACACAGAAATTGCATCCGAATTTAATACAAAAGGCACAATGCCGACATAAGTACAAGAGGACTGACACTAACTGTCTATGAATTATACCCCTTCTTTGAGTCCAGTTTTAGATTCCGGTGCTTCAGTTCAGGTTTACTGTATCCCTTGGACCTCCTTATTGACGGTGAAACACAGAAATTGCATCCTAATTTAATACAAAATGCACAAAGCCGATTTATGTACAAGAGGACTGACACTCTAACTTTCAATGATTTGAACCCCTTCTGTGAGTCCAGTTTTAGATCCCGATGCTTCACTTCAGGGCTACTGTATACCTTGGACCTTCTTATTGACGATGAAACACAGAAACTGCATTCGAATTTAATACGAAAGGCACAATGCCGACTTAAGTACAAGAGGACTGACGTTCTAACTTTCTATGATTTGAACCTCTCCTGTGAGTCCAGTTTTAGATTCCGATGCTTCACTTCAGGTTTACTGTATACCTTTGACCTTCTTATTGACGATGAAACACAGAAATTGCATAAGATTTTAATACAAAAGACACAATGCCGACTTAAGTACAAGAGGACTGACACTCTAACTTTCTATGATTTGAACCTCTCCTGTCAGTCCAGCTTTACATTCTGCAGCTTTACTTCACGTTTACTGTATCCCTTGGACCTTCTTATTGACGATGAAACACAGAAAATGCATCCGAATTTAATAAAAAAAGGCACAATGACGACTTAAGTACAAGAGGACTGACACTCTAACTCTCTATGATTTGAACCTCTCCTGTGAGTCCAGTTTCAGATTCCGATGCTTCACTTCAGGTTTACCGTATCCCTTGGACCTTCTTATTGACGATGAAACACAGACATTGCAACCGAATTTAATACAAAAGTCACAATGCCGACTTAAGTACAAGAGGAGTGACACTCTAAGTATTCTATGATTTGAACCTCTCCTGTGAGTCCAGTTTTAGATTACGATGCTTCACTTCAGGTTTACTGTATCCCTTGGACCTTCGTATTGACGATGAACCACAATAATTGCATCCGAATTTAATACAAGAGGCAGAATGCCGACTTAAGTACAAGAGGACTGACACTTTAACTTTCTATGATATGAACCTGTCCTGTGAGTCCAGTTTTAGATTCCGATGCCTCACTTCAGGTTTACTGTTTCCCTTGGACCTTCTTATTTACGATGAAACACAGAAAATGCATCCGAATTTGATACAAAAGGCACAATGACGACTTAAGTACAAGAGGAATGCCACTCTAACTCTCTATGATTTGAACGTCTCCTGTGAGTCGAGTTATAGATTCCGATGCTTCACTTCAGGTTTACCGTATCCCTTGGACCTTCTTATTGACGATGAAACACAGAAATTGCATCCGAATTTAATACAAAAGGCACAATGCCGACTTAAGTACAAGAGGAATGACACTCTAACTTTCTATGATTTGAAACTCTTCTGTGAGTCCAGTTTTAGATTCCGATGCTTCACTTCAGGTTTACCGTATCCCTTGGACCTTCTTATTGACGATGAAACACAGACATTGCAACCGAATTTAATACAAAAGTAACAATGCCGACTTAAGTACAAGAGGACTGACACTCTATATATTCTATGATTTGAACCTCTCCAGTGAGTCCAGTTTTAGATTACGATGCTTCACTTCAGGTTTACTGTATCCCTTGGACCTTCGTATTGACGATGAACCAAAATAATTGCATCCGAATTTAATACAAGAGGCAGAATGCCGACTTAAGTACAAGAGGACTGACACTTTAACTTTCTATGAAATGAACCTGTCCTGTGAGTCCAGTTTTAGATTCCGATGCCTCACTTCAGGTTTACTGCTTCCCTTGGACCTTCTTATTGATGATGAAACACAGAAAATGCATCCGAATTTAATACAAAATGCACAATGACGACATAAGTACAAGAGGACTGACACTCTAACTCTCTATGATTTGAACGTCTCCTGTGAGTCGAGTTATAGATTCCGATGCTTCACTTCAGGTTTACCGTATTCCTTGGACCTTCTTATTGACGATGAAACACAGACATTGCAACCGATTTTTATACAAAAGTCACAATGCCGACTGAAGTACAAGAGGACTGACACTCTAAGTATTCAATGATTTGAACCTCTCCTGTGAGTCCAGTTTTAGATTCCGATGCTTCACTTCAGGTTTACTGTATCCCTTGGACCTTCGTATTGACGATGAAACACAGAAATTGCATCCGAATTTAATACAAAAGGCACAATGCCGACATAAGTACAAGAGGACTGACACTCTAACTTTCTATGTTTTGAACCTCTCCTGTGAGTCCAGTTTTAGATTCCGTTGCTTCACTTCAGGTTTACTGTATACCTTGGTCCTTCTTATTGACGATGAAACACAGAAGTTACATCCGAATTTAGTACAAAAGGCACAATGTCGACTTAGGTACAAGGGGACTGACACTCTAACGTTCTATGATATAAACCTCTCCTGTGAGTCCAGTTTCAGATTCCGATGCTTCACTTCAGGTTTACTGTATCCCTTGGACCTCCTTATTGACGGTGAAAAACAGAAATTGCATCCTAATTTAATACAAAATGCACAAAGCCGATTTATGTACAAGAGGACTGACACTCTAACTTTCAATGATTTGAACCCCTTCTGTGAGTCCAGTTTTAGATCCCGATGCTTCACTTCAGGTTTACTGTATACCTTGGACCTTCTTATTGACGATAAATTACAGAAACTGCATTCGAATTTAATACGAAAGGCACAATGCCGACTTAAGTACAAGAGGACTGACACTCTAACTTTCTATGATTTGAACCTCTCCTGTGAGTCCAGTTTTAGATTCCGATGCTTCACTTCAGGTTTACTGTATACCTTGGACCTTCTTATTGACGATGAAACACAGAAATTGCATAAGATTTTAATACAAAAGACACAATGCCGACTTAAGTACAAGAGGACTGACACTCTAACTTTCTATGATTTGAGCCTCTCCTGTGAGTCCAGCTTTAGATTCTGCTGCTTTACTTCAGGTTTACTGTATCCCTTGGACCTTCTTATTGACGAAGAAACACAGAAAATGCATCCGAATTTAATAAAAAAGGCACAATGACGACTTAAGTACAAGAGGACTGACACTCTAACTCTCTATGATTTGAACCTCTCCTGTGAGTCCAGTTTCAGATTCCGATGCTTCACTTCAGGTTTACCGTATCCCGTGGACCTTCTTATTGACGATGAAACACAGAAAATGCATCCGAATTTAATACAAAAGGCACAATGCCGACTTAAGCACAAGAGCACTGACACTCTAACTTTCTATGATTTGAACCTCTCCTGTGACTCCAGTTTTAGATTCCGATGCTTCACTTCAGGTTTACTGTATCCCTTGGACCTTTGTATTCACGACGAAACACAGAAATTGCATCCGAATTTAATACAAAAGGCACAATGCCGAATTAAGTATAAGAGGACTGACACTTTAACTTTCTATGATATGAACCTGTCCTGTGAGTCCAGTTTTAGATTCCGATGCTTCACTTCAGGTTTACTGTATCCCTTGGACCTTCGTATTGACGATGAAACACAGAAATTGCATCCGAATTTAATACAACAGGCACAATGCCGACATAAGTACAAGAGGACTGACACTCTAACTTTCTATGAATTGAACCCCTTCTGTGAGTCCAGTTTTAGATTCCGGTACTTCAGTTCAGGTTTACTGTATCCCTTGGACCTTCTTATTGACGATGAAACACAGACATTGCAACCGAATTTAATACAAAAGTCACAATGCCGACTTAAGTACAAGAGGACTGACACTCTAAGTATTCTATGATTTGAACCTCTCCTGTGAGTCCAGTTTTAGATTACGATGCTTCACTTCAGGTTTACTGTATCCCTTGGACCTTCGTATTGACGATGAACCACAATAATTGCATCCGAATTTAATACAAGAGGCAGAATGCCGACTTAAGTACAAGAGGACTGACACTTTAACTTTCTATGATATGAAATTGTCCTGTGAGTCCAGTTTTAGATTCCGATGCCTCACTTCAGGTTTACTGTTTCCCTTGGACCTTCTTATTGACGATGAAACACAGAAAATGCATCCGAATTTAATACAAAAGGCACAATGACGACTTAAATACAAGAGGACTGACACTCTAACTCTCTATGATTTGAACGTCTCCTGTGAGTCGAGTTATAGATTCCGATGCTTCACTTCAGGTTTACCGTATTCCTTGGACCTTCTTATTGACGATGAAACACAGACATTGCAACCGAATTTAATACAAAAGTCACAATGCTGACTTAAGTACAAGAGGACTGACACTCTAAGTATTCAATGATTTGAACATCTCCTATGAGTCCAATTTTAGATTCCGATGCTTCACTTCAGGTTTACTGTATCCCTTGGACCTTCGTATTGACGATGAAACACAGAAATTGCATCCGAATTTAATACAAAAGGCACAATGCCGACATAAGTACAAGAGGACTGACACTAACTGTCTATGAATTATACCCCTTCTGTGAGTCCAGTTTTAGATTCCGGTGCTTCAGTTCAGGTTTACTGTATCCCTTGGACCTCCTTATTGACGGTGAAACACAGAAATTGCATCCTAATTTAATACAAAATGCACAAAGCCGATTTATGTACAAGAGGACTGACACTCTAACTTTCAATGATTTGAACCCCTTCTGTGAGTCCAGTTTTAGATCCCGATGCTTCACTTCAGGGCTACTGTATACCTTGGACCTTCTTATTGACGATGAAACACAGAAACTGCATTCGAATTTAATACGAAAGGCACAATGCCGACTTAAGTACAAGAGGACTGACGTTCTAACTTTCTATGATTTGAACCTCTCCTGTGAGTCCAGTTTCAGATTCCGATGCTTCACTTCAGGTTTACTGTATACCTTGGACCTTCTTATTGACGATGAAACACAGAAATTGCATAAGATTTTAATACAAAAGACACAATGCCGACTTAAGTACAAGAGGACTGACACTCTAACTTTCTATGATTTGAACCTCTCCTGTCAGTCCAGCTTTACATTCTGCTGCTTTACTTCACGTTTACTGTATCCCTTGGACCTTCTTATTGACGATGAAACACAGAAAATGCATCCGAATTTAATAAAAAAAGGCACAATGACGACTTAAGTACAAGAGGACTGACACTCTAACTCTCTATGACTTGAACCTCTCCTGTGAGTCCAGTTTCAGATTCCGATGCTGTACTTCAGGTTTACCGTATCCCTTGGACCTTCTTATTGACGATGAAACACAGACATTGCAACCGAATTTAATACAAAAGTCACAATGCCGACTTAAGTACAAGAGGAGTGACACTCTAAGTATTCTATGATTTGAACCTCTCCTGTGAGTCCAGTTTTAGATTACGATGCTTCACTTCAGGTTTACTGTATCCCTTGGACCTTCGTATTGACGATGAACCACAATAATTGCATCCGAATTTAATACAAGAGGCAGAATGCCGACTTAAGTACAAGAGGACTGACACTTTAACTTTCTATGATATGAACCTGTCCTGTGAGTCCAGTTTTAGATTCCGATGCCTCACTTCAGGTTTACTGTTTCCCTTGGACCTTCTTATTTACGATGAAACACAGAAAATGCATCCGAATTTGATACAAAAGGCACAATGACGACTTAAGTACAAGAGGAATGACACTCTAACTCTCTATGATTTGAACGTCTCCTGTGAGTCGAGTTATAGATTCCGATGCTTCACTTCAGGTTTACCGTATCCCTTGGACCTTCTTATTGACGACGAAACACAGACATTGCAACCGAATTTAATACAAAAGTCACAATGCCGACTTAAGTACAAGAGGACTGACACTCTAAGTATTCTATGATTTGAACCCCTGCTGTGAGTCCAGTTTTAGATTCCGATGCTTCACTTCAGGTTTACTGTATCCCTTGGACCTTCGTATTGACGATGAAACACAGAAATTGCATCCGAATTTAATACAAAAGGCACAATGCCCACATAAGTACAAGAGGACTGACACTAACTTTCTATGAATTGAACCCCTTCTGTGAGTCCAGTTTTAGATTCCGGTGCTTCAGTTCAGGTTTATTGTATCCCTTGGACCTTCTTATTGACGATGAAACACAGAAATTGCCTCCGAATTTAATACAAAAGCACAATGCCGACTTAAGTACAAGAGGAATGTCACTCTAACTTTCTATGATTTGAACCTCCCCTGTGAGTCCAGTTTTAGATTCCGATGCTTCACTTCAGGCTTACTGTATACCTTGGACCTTCTTATTGACGTTGAAACACAGAAATTGCATCCAAATTTAATACAAAAGGCACAATGCCGACTTAAGTACAAGAGGACTGACACTCTAACTTTCTATGATTTGAAACTCTTCTGTCAGTCCAGTTTTAGATTCCGATGCTTCACTTCAGGTTTACTGTATCTTTTGGACCTTCTTATTGACGAGGGAACGTAGAAATTGCATCCGAATTTAATACAAAAGGCACAATGCCGACATAAGTACAAGAGGACTGACACTCTAACTTTCTATGATTTGAACCTCTCCTTTGAGTCCAGTTTTAGATTCCGTTGCTTCACTTCAGGTTTACTGTATACCTTGGTCCTTCTTATTGACCATGAAACACAGAAGTTACATCCGAATTTAGTACAAAAGGCACAATGTCGACTTAAGTACAAGGGGACTGACACTCTAACGTTCTATGATATAAAGCTCTCCTGTGAGTCCAGTTTCAGATTCCGATGCTTCACTTCAGGTTTACTGTATCCCTTGGACCTCCTTATTGACGGTGAAACACAGAAATTGCATCCTAATTTAATACAAAATGCACAATCCGATTTATGTACAAGAGGACTGACACTCTAACTTTCAATGATTTGAACCCCTCCTGTGAGTCCAGTTTTAGATCCCGATGCTTCACTTCAGGTTTACTGTATCCCTTGGAGCTTCTTATTGACGATGAATCACAGAAATTGAATCCGAATTTAATACAAAAGGCACAATGCCGACTTAAGTACAAGGGGACTGACACTCTAATTTTCAATGATTTGAACCTCTCCTGTAAGTCCAGTTTTAGGTTCCGATGCTTCACTTCAGGTTTACTGTATCCCTTGGACCATCTCATTGGCAATGAAATTACAGAAATTGCATCCGAATTTAATACAAATGACACAATGCCGACTTAAGTACAAGGGGACTGACACTTTAACTTTCTATGATATGAACCTGTCCTGTGATTCCAGTTTTAGATTCCGATGCTTCACTTCAGGTTTACTGTATCCCTTGGTCCTTCTTATTGACGATGAAACAAAGAAAATGCATCCGAATGTAATACAAAAGGCACAAAGATGACTTAAGTACAAAAGGACTGACAATCTAGCTCTCTATGATTTGAACCTCTCCTGTGAGTCCAGTTTTAGATTCCGATGCTTCACTTAGGGTTTACCGTATCCCTTGGACCCTCTTATTGACGATGAAACACAGACATTGCAACCGAAATTAATACAAAAGTCACAATGCCGACTTAAGTACAAGAGGACTGACACTCTAAGTATTCTATGATTTGAACCTCTCCTGTGAGTCCAGTTTTAGATTCCGATGCTTCACTTCAGGTTTACTGTATCCCTTGGACCTTCGTATTGACGATGAAACACAGAAATTGCATCCGAATTTAATACAAAAGCATAATGCCGACTTAAGTACAAGAGGAATGACACTCTAACTTTCTATGATTTGAACCTCCCCTGTGAGTCCAGTTTTAGATTACGATGCTTCACTTCAGGCTTACTGTATACCTTGGACCTTCTTATTGACGATGAAACACAGAAATTGCATCCGAATTTAATACAAAAGGCACAATGCCGACTTAAGTACAAGAGGACTGACACTCTAACTTTCAATGATTTGAAACTCTTCTGTGAGTCCAGTTTTAGATTCCGATGCTTCACTTCAGGTTTACTGTATACCTTGGACCTTCTTATTGACGATGAAACACAGAAACTGCATCCGAATTTAATACGAAAGGCACAATGCCGACATAAGTACCAGAGGACTGACACTCTAACGTTCTATGATTTGAACCTCTCCTGTGAGTCCAGTTTTAGATTCCGATGCTTCACTTCAGGTTTACTGTATACCTTGTACCTTATTGGCGATGAAACACAGATATTGCATCCGAATTTAATACAAAAGGCACAATGCCGACTTAAGTACAAGAGGACTGACACACTAACTTTCTATGATTTGAACCTCTCCTTTGAGTCCAGGTTTAGATTCCGTTGCTTCACTTCAGGTTTACTGTCTACCTTGGTCCTTCTTATTGACGATGAAACACAGAAATAGCATCCGAATTTAATACAAATGACACAATGCCGACGTAAGTACAAGAGGACTGACACTCTAACTTTCTATGAATTAAACCCCTCCTGTCAGTCCAGTTTTAGATTCCGATGCTTCACTTCAGGTTTACTGTATCCCTTGGACCTTCTTTTTGACGATGAAACACAGAAATTGCATCCGAATTTAATACAAAAGGCACAATGCCGACTTAAGAAAAAGAGCACTTACACTCTAACTTTCTATGATTTTAACCTCTCCTGTGAGTCCAGTTTTAGATTCCGATGCTTCACTTCAGGTTTACTGTATCCCTTGGACCTTCGTATTGACGATGAACCACAATAATTGCATCCGAATTTAATACAAGAGGCAGAATGCCGACTTAAGTACAAGAGGACTGACACTCTAACTCTCTATGATATGATCGTCTCCTGCGAGTCGAGTTATAGTTTCCGATGCTTCACTTCAGGTTTACCGTATTCCTTGGACCTTCTTATTGACGATGAAACACAGACATTGCAACCGAATTTAATACAAAAGTCACAATGCCGACTTAAGTGCAAGAGGACTGACACTCTAAGTATTCTATGATTTGAACCTCTCCTGTGAGTCCAGTTTTAGATTCCGATGCTTCACTTCAGGTTTACTGTATCCCTTGGACCTTCGTATTGACGATGAAACACAGAAATTGCATCCGAATTTAATACAAAAGGCACAATGCCGACATAAGTACAAGAGGACTGACACTAACTTTCTATGAATTGAACCCCTTCTGTGAGTCCAATTTTAGATTCCGGTGCTTCAATTCTGGTTTACTGTATCCCTTGGACCCTCTTATTGACGATGAAACACAGACATTGCAACCGAATTTGATACAAAAGTCACAATGCCGACTTAAGTACAAGAGGACTGACACTCTAAGTATTCTATGATTTGAACCTCTCCTGTGAGTCCAGTTTTAGGTTCCGATGCTTCACTTCAGGTTTACTGTATCCCTTGGACCTTCGTATTGACGATGAACCACAATAATTGCATCCGAATTTAATACAAGAGGCAGAATGCCGACTTAAGTACAAGAGGACTGACACTTTAACTTTCTATGATATGAACTTGTCCTGTGAGTCCAGTTTTAGATTCCGATGCCTCACTTCAGGTTTACTGTTTCCCTTGGACCTTCTTATTGACGATGAAACACAGAAAATGCATCCGAATTGAATACAAAAGGCACAATGACGACTTAAGTACAAGAGGACTGACACTCTAACTCTCTATGATTTGAACGTCTCCTGTGAGTCGAGTTATAGTTTCCGATGCTTCACTTCAGGTTTACCGTATTCCTTGGACCTTCTTATTGACGATGAAACACAGACATTGCAACCGAATTTAATACAAAAGTCACCATGCCGACTTAAGTACAAGAGGACTGACACTCTAAGTATTCTATGATTTGAACCTCTCCTGTGAGTCCAGTTTTAGATTCCGATGCTTCACTTCAGGTTTACTGTATCCCTTGGACCTTCGTATTGACGATGAAACACAGAAATTGCATCCGAATTTAATACAAAAGGCACAATGCCGACATAAGTACAAGAGGACTGACACTAACTTTCTATGAATTGAACCCCTTCTGTGAGTCCAATTTTAGATTCCGGTGCTTCAGTTCTGGTTTACTGTATCCCTTGGACCTTCTTGTTGACGGTGAAACACAGAAATTGCATCCTAATTTAATTCAAAATGCGCAAAGCCGATTTATGTACAAGAGGACTGACACTCTAACTTTCAATGATTTGAACCCCTCCTGTGAGTCCAGTTTTAGATCCCGATGCTTCACTTCAGGGTTACTGTATCCCTTGGAGCTTCTTATTGACGATGAATCACAGAAATTGCATCCGAATTTAATACAAAAGGCACAATGCCGACTTAAGTACAAGGGGACTGACACTCTAACTTTCAATGATTTGACCTCTCCTGTGAGTCCAGTTTTAGGTTCCGATGCTTCACTTCAGGTTTACTGTATCCCTTGGACCTTCTTATTGACGATGAAACACAGAAATTGCATCTGAATTTAATACAAATGACACAATGCCGACTTAAGTACAAGAGGACTGACACTCCAAACTTTCTATGATTTAAACCTCTCCTGTGAGTCCAGTTTTAGATTCCGATGCTTCACTTCAGGTTTACTGTATCCCTTGGACCTTCGTATTGACGACGAAAAAGAGAAATTGCATCCGAATTTCATACAAAAGGCACAATGCCGAATTAAGTACAAGAGGACTGACACCTTAACTTTCTATGATATAAACCTGTCCTGTGATTCCAGTTTTAGATTCCATTGCTTCACTTCAGGTTAACTGTATCCCTTGGACCTTCTTATTGACGATGAAACAAAGAAAATGCATCCGAATGTAATACAAAAGGCACAATCAAAACTTAAGTACAAGAGGACTGACAATCTAACTCTCTATGACTTGAACCTCTCCTGTGAGTCCAGTTTCAGATTCCGATGCTTCACTTCAGGTTTACCGTATCCCTTGGACCTTCTTATTGACGATGAAACACAGACATTGCAACCGAATTTGATACAAAAGTCACAATGCCGACTTAAGTACAAGAGGACTGACACTCTAAGTATTCTATGATTTGAACCTCTCCTGTGAGTTCAGTTTTAGATTCCGATGCTTCACTTCAGGTTTACTGTATCCCTTGGACCTTCGTATTGACGATGAACCACAATAATTGCATCCGAATGTAATACAAAAGGCAGAATGCCGACTTAAGTACAAGAGGACAGACACTTTAACTTTCTATGATATGAACCTGTCCTGTGAGTCCAGTTTTAGATTCCGATGCTTCACTTCAGGTTTACCGTATCCCTTGGACCTTCTAATTGACGATGAAACACAGACATTGCAACCGAATTTAATACAAAAGTCACAATGCCGACTTAAGTACAAGAGGACTGACACTCTAAGTATTCTATGATTTGAACCTCTCCTGTGAGTCCCGTTTTAGATTCCGATGCTTCACTTCAGGTTTACTGTATCCCTTGGACCTTCGTATTGACGATGAACCACAATAATTGCATCCGAATTTAATACAAAAGGCAGAATGCCGACTTAAGTACAAGAGGACTGACACTTTAACTTTCTATGATATGAACCTGTCCTGTGAGTCCAGTTTTAGATTCCGATGCTTCACTTCAGTTTTACTGTTTCCCTTGGACTATCTTCTTGACGATGAAACACAGAAAATGCATCTGAATTTAATACAAAAGGCACAATGACGACTTCAGTACAAGAGGACTGACACTCTAACTCTCTATGATTTGAATCTCTCCTGTGAGTCCAGTTTTAGATTCCGATGCTTCACTTCAGGTTTACCGTATCACTTGGACCCTCTTATTGACGATGTAACACAGACATTGCAACCGAATTTAATACAAAAGTCACAATGCCGACTTAAGTACAAGAGGACTGAAACTCTAAGTATTCTATGATTTGAACCTCTCCTGTGAGTCCAGTTTTAGATTCCGATGCTTCACTTCAGGTTTACTGTATCCCTTTGAACTTCGTTTTGACGATGAAACACAGAAATTGCATCCGAATTTAATACAAAAGGCACAATGCCGACATAAGTACAAGAGGACTGACACTCTAACTTTCTATGAATTGACCCCTTCTGGGAGTCCAGTTTTAGATTCCGGTGCTTCACTTCAGGTTTACTGTATCCCTTGGACCTTCTTATTGACGATGAAACACAGAAATTGCATCCGGATTTAGTACAAAGGCACAATGCCGACTAAAGTACAAGAGGTCTGAAACTCTAACTTTCTATGATTTGAACCTCTCCCGTGTGTCCAGTTTTAGATTCCGATGCATCACTTCAGGTTTACTGTATACCTTGGACCTTCTTATTGTCGATGAAACACAGAAACTGCATTCGAATTCAATACGAAAGGCACAATGCCGACTTAAGTACAAGAGGACTGACACTCTAACTTTCTATGATTTGAACCTCTCCTGTGAGTCCAGTTTTAGATTCCGATGCTTCACTTCAGGTTTACTGTATACCTTGGACCTTCTTATTGACGATGAAACACAGAAATTGCATAAGAATTTAATACAAAAGGCACAATGCCAACTTAAGTACAAGAGGACTGACACTCTAACTTTCCATGATTTGAACCTCTCCCGTGAGTCCAGTTTTAGATTCCGATGCTTCACTTCAGGTTTACTGTATACCTTGGACCTTCTTATTGACGATGAAACACAGAAACTGCATCCGAATGTAATACAAAACGCACAATGATGACTTAAGTACAAGAGGACCGACAATCTAGCTCTCTATGATTTGAACCTCTCCTGTGAGTCCAGTTTCAGATTCCGATGCTTCACTTCTGGTTTACCGTATCCCTAGGACCTACTTATTGACGATGAAACACAGACATTGCAACCGAATTTAATACAAAAGTCGCAATACCGGCTTAAGTACAAGAGGACTGACACTCTAAGTATTCTATGATTTGAACCTCTCCTGTGATTCCAGTTTTAGATTCCGATGCTTCACTTCAGGTTTACTGTATCCCTTGGACCTTCGTATTGCCGATGAACCACAATAATTGCATCCGAATTTAATACAAATGGCAGAATGCCGACTCAAGTACAAGAGGACTGACACCTTAACTTTCTATGATATGAACCTTTCCTGTGAGTCCAGTTTTAGATTCCGATGCTTCACTTCAGGTTTACTGTTTCCCTTGGACCATCTTATTGACGATGAAACGCAGAAAACGCATCCGAATTTAATACAAATGGCGCAATGACGACTTAAGTACAAGAGGACTGACACTCTAACTCTCTATGATTTGAACCTCTCCTGTGAGTCCAGTTTTAGATTCCGATGATTCACTTCAGGTTTACCGTATCCCTTGGACCCTCTTATCGACGATGAAAGACAGACATTGCAACCGAATTTAATACAAAAGTCACAATGGCGACTTAAGTACAAGAGGACTGACACTCTAAATATTCTATGATTCGAACCTGTCCTGTGAGTCCAGCTTTAGATTCCGATGCTTCACTTCAGGTTTACTGTGTCCCTTGGACTTTCGTATTGACGATGAAACACAGAAATTGCATCCGAATTTAATACAAAAGGCACAATGCCGACATAAGTACAAGAGGACTGACACTTTAACTTTCTATGAATTGAACCCCTTCTGTGAGTCCTGTTTTTGATTCCGATGCTTCACTTCACATTTACTGTATACCTTGGACCTTCTTACTGACGATGAAACACAGACATTGCATCCGAATTTAATACAAAAGGCACAATGCCGACTTAAGTGCAAGAGGACTGACACTCTAACTTTCTATGACTTGAAACTCTTCTGTGAGTCCAGTTTTAGATTCCGATACTTCACTTCAGGTTTACTGTATACCTTGGACCTTCTTATTGACGATGAAACACAGAAACTGCATCTGAATTTAATACGAAAGGCACAATGCCGACATAAGTACCAGAGGAATGACACTCTAACTTTCTATGATTTGAACCTGTCCTGTGACACCAGTTTTAGATTCCGATGCTTCACTTCAGGTTTACTGTATACCTTGGACCTTATTGACGATGAAACACAGAAATTACATCCGAATTTAGTACAAAAGGCACAATGCCGACTTAGGTACAAGGGGACTGACACTCTAACTTTCTATGATCTGAACCTCTCCTGTGAGTCCAGTTTCAGATTCCGTTGCTACACTTCAGTTTACTGTATCCCTTGGACCTCCTTATTGACAGTGAAACACAGAAATTGCATCCGAATTTAATACAAAATGCACAAAGCCGATTTCTGTACAAGAGGACTGACACTCTAACTTTCAATGATTTGAACCTCTCCTGTGAGTCAAGTTTTAGAGCCCGATGCTTCACTTTAGGTTTACTGTATCCCTTGGAGCTTCTTACTGACGGAGAAACACAGAAATTGCATCCGAATTTAATACAAAAGGCACAATGCTGACTTAAGTACAAGAGGGCTGACACTCTAACTTTCTATGATTTCAACCTCTCCTGTGAGTCCAGTTTTAGATTCCGATGCTTCACTTCAGGATTACTGTATCCCTTGGACCTTCTTATTGACGATGAAACACGGAAATTGCATCCGAATTTAATACAAAAGGCACAATGCCGACTTAAGTACAAGAGGACTGACACTTTAACTATCTATGAAATGAACCTCTCCTGTGGGTCCACTTTTAGATTCCGATGCTTCACTTCAGGTTTACTGTATCTCTTGGACCTTCTTATTGACGAAGAAACACAGAAATTGCATCCAAATTTAATACAAAAGGCACAACGCCGTCTTAAGTACATGAGGACTGACTCTATGGCTTTCTATGATTTGAAACTCCTCTGTGAGTCCAGTTTTAGATTCCGATGCTTCACTTCAGGTTTACTGTATACCATGGACCTTCTTATTGACGATGAAACACAGACATTGCATCCGAATTTAATACAAAAGGCTCAATGCCGACTTAAGTACAAGAGGACAGACACTCTAACTTTTCTATGATTTGAACCTCACCTGTGAGTCCAGTTTTAGATTCCGTAGCTTCACTTCAGGTTTACTGTATACCTTGGACCTTCTTATTGGCGATGAGACACAGAAATTGCATCCGAATTTAGTACAAAAGGCACAATGACGACTAAAGTACAAGAGGACTGACACTCTAACTTTCTATGATTTGAACCTCTCCCGTGGGTCCAGTTTTAGATTCCAATGCTTCACTTCAGGTTTACTGTATACCTTGGACTTTCTTATTGACGATGAAACACAGAAACTGCATTCGAATTTAATACGAAAGGCACAATGCCGACTTAAGTACAAGAGGACTGACCCTCTAACTTTCTATGATTTGAACCTCTCCTGTGAGTCCAGTTTTAGATTCTGATGCTTCACTTCAGGGTTACTGTATACCTTGGAGCTTCTTATTGACGATGAAACACAGAAATTGCATAAGAATTTAATACAAAAGGCACAATGCCAACGTAAGTACAAGAGGACTGACACTCTAACTTTCTGTGATTTGAACCTCTCCTGTGATTCCAGTTTTAGATTCCGATGCTTCACTTTATGTTTACTGTATAACTTGGATCTTCTTATTGACGATGAAACACAGAAATTGCATCCGCATTTAATACAAAAGGCACAATGCCGACTTAAGTACAAGGATACTGACACTCTAACTTTCTATGATTTGAACCTCTCCTGTGAGTCCAGTTTTAGACTCCGATGCTTCACTTCAGGTTTACTGTATACCATGGACCTTCTTATTGACGATGAAACACAGAAATTGCGACCGAATTTAATACAAAAGGCACAATGCCGACTTAAGTACGAGAGGACTGACACTTTAACTTTCTATGATTTGAACCTCTATTGTGAGTCCAGTTTTAGATTCCGATGCTTCACTTCAGGTATACTGTATACCTTGGACCTTCTTATTGACGATGAAACATAGAAATTGCACCCGAATTTAATACAAACGGCACAATGCAGACTTAAGTACAAGAGGACTGACACTCTCACTTTCTATTATTTAAGCCGCTCCTGTGAGTCCAGGTTTAGATTCCGATGCTTCACTTCAGGTTTACTCTATACCTTGGACATTCTTATTGACGATGAAACACAGAAATTGCATCCGAATTGAATACAAAAAGCACAATGCCGCCTTAAGTACAAGAGGACTGACACTCTATCTTTCTATGAATTGAACCTCTCCTGTGAGTCCAGTTTTAGATTCCGATGCTTCACTTCAGGCTTACTATATACCTTGGAACTTCTTATTGACAATGAAACACAGAAATAGCATCCGAATTTAATACAAAAGGCACAATGCCGACTGAAGTACAACAGGACTGTCGATCTAACTTTCTCTGATTTGAACCTCTCCTGTGAGTCCAGTTTTAGATTCCGATGCATCACTTCAGGTTTACTCATCCCTTGGACCTTCTTATTGGCGATGAAAAACAGAAATTGCATCCGAATTTAATACAAAAGGCACAATGCCGACTGCAGTACAAGAGGACAGACACTCTTACTTTCTATGATTTAAACCTCTCCTGTGAGTCCAGTTTTAGATTCAGATGCTTCACCTCAGGTTTACTGTATCCCTTGGACCTTGTTATTGGCGATGGAACACAGAAATTGCATCCGAATTTAATGCAAAAGGCAGAATGCCGACCCCAGTACAAGAGGATTGACACTCTAACGTTCTATGGTTTGAACGCGTCCTGTGAGTCCAGTTTTAGATTCCGATGCCTCACTTCAAGTTTACTGTATATCTTGGACCGTCTTATTGACGATGAAACACAGAAATTGCATCCGGATTTAATACAAAATCCACAATGCCGACTTAAGTACAAGAGGACTGACACTCTAAGTTTATATGATATGAGCCTCTCCTGTGAGCCCAGTTTTAGATTCCGATGCTTCACTTTACGTATATTATATACCTTGGACCTTCTTATTGACGATGAAACACAGAAATTGCATAAGAATTTAATACAAAAGGCACAATGCCAACTTAAGTACAAGAGGACTGACACTCTAATTTTCTATGATTTGAACCTCTCCTCTGAATCCAGTTTTAGATTCCGATGCTTCACTTTATGTTTACTGTATACCTTGGACCTTCTTATTGACGATGAAACACAGAAATTGCATCCGAATTTAATACAAAAGGCACAATGCCGCTTTAGGTAAAAGAGGACTGACTCTCTAGTTTTCCATGGTTTGAACCTCTCCTTTGAGTCCAGTTTTAGATTCCGATGCTTCACTTCAGGTTTACTGTATACCTTGGACCTTCTTATTGACGATGAAACACAGAAATTGCATCCGAATTTAATACAAAAGGCACAATGCCACCTTAAGTACAAGGGGACTGACACTCTAACTTTCTATGATTTCAACCTCTCCTGTGAGTCCAGTTTTAGATTCCGATGCTTCACTTCAGGATTACTGTATCCCTTGGACCTTCTTATTGACGATGAAACACGGAAATTGCATCCGAATTTAATACAAAAGGCACAATGCCGACTTAAGTACAAGAGGACTGACACTTTAACTATCTATGAAATGAACCTCTCCTGTGAGTCCAGTTTTAGATTCCGATGCTTCACTTCAGGTTTACTGTATCTCTTGGACCTTCTTATTGACGAAGAAACACAGAAATTGCATCCAAATTTAATACAAAAGGCACAACGCCGACTTAAGTACATGAGGACTGACACTATGGCTTTCTATGATTTGAAACTCCTCTGTGAGTCCAGTTTTAGATTCCGATGCTTCACTTCGGGTTTACTGTATACCTTGGACCTTCTTATTGATGATGAAACACAGAAATTGCATCCGAATTTAATACAAAAGGCACCATGCCGACTTAAGTACAAGAGGACTGACTCTATAACTTACTATGATTTGAACCTCTCCTGTGAGTACAGTATTAGATTCCGATGCTTCACTTCAGGTTTACTGTATACCTTGGACCTTCTTATTGACGATGAAACACAGACATTGCATCCGAATTTAATACAAAAGGCTCAATGCCGACTTAAGTACAAGAGGACAGACACTCTAACTTTCTATGATTTGAACCTCTCCTGTGAGTCCAGTTTTAGATTCCGTAGCTTCTCTTCAGGTTTACTGTATACCTTGGACCTTCTTATTGGCGATGAGACACAGAAATTGCATCTGAATTTAGTACAAAAGGCACAATGACGACTAAAGTACAAGAGGACTGACACTCTAACTTTCTATGATTTGAACCTCTCCTGTGAGTCCAGTTTTAGATTCCGATGCTTCACTTCAGGTTTACTGTATACCTTGGGCCTTCTTATTGACGATGAAACACAGAAATTGCATAAGAATTTAATACAAAGGCACAATGCCAACTTAAGTACAAGAGGACTGACACTTTAATTTTCTATGATTTGAACCTCTATTGTGAGTCATGTTTTAGATTCCGATGCTTCACTTCAGGTTTACTGTATACCTTGGACCTTCTTATTGACGATGAAACTTAGAAATTGCACCCGAATTTAATACAAAAGGCACAATGCCGACTTAAGTACAAGAGGACTGACACTCTCACTTTCTATGATTTAAACCTCTCCTGTGAGTCCAGTTTTAGATTCCGATGCTTCACTTCAGGTTTATTCTATACCTTGGACATTTTTATTGACGCTGAAACACAGAAATTGCATCCGAATTGAATACAAAAGGCACAATGCCGCCTTAAGTACATGAGGACTGACACTCTATCTTTCTATGAATTGAACCTCTCCTGTGAGTCCAGTTTTAGATTCCGATCCTTCACTTCAGGCTTACTATATACCTAGGAACTTCTTATTGACAATGAAACACAGAAATTGCATCCGAATTTAATACAAAAGGCACAATGCCGACTTAAGTACAAGGATACTGACACTCTAACTTTCTATGATTTGAACCTCTCCTGTGAGTCCAGTTTTAGACTCCGATGCTTCACTTCTGGTTTACTGTATACCATGGACCTTCTTACTGACGATGAAACACAGAAATTGCGACCGAATTTAATACAAAAAGCACAATGCCGACTTAAGTACGAGAGGACTGACACTTTAACTTTCTATGATTTGAACCTCTTTTGTGAGTCCAGTTTTAGATTCCGATGCTTCACTTCAGGTTTACTGTATACCTTGGACCTTCTTATTGACGATGAAACATAGAAATTGCACCCGAATTTAATACAAAAGGCACAATGCCGACTTAAGTACAAGAGGACTGACACTCTCACTTTCTATGATTTAAACCCCTCCTGTGAGTCCAGTTTTAGATTCTGATGCTTCACTTCAGGTTTACTCTATACCTTGGACATTCTTATTGACGATGAAACACAGAAATTGCATCCGAATTGAATACAAAAGGCACAATGCCGCCTTAAGTACAAGAGGACTGACACTCTATCTTTCTATGAATTGAACCTCTCCTGTGAGTCCAGTTTTAGATTCCGATGCTTCACTTCAGGCTTACCATATACCTTGGAACTTCTTATTGACAATGAAACACAGAAATTGCATCCGAATTTAATACAAAAGGCACAATGCCGACTGAAGTACAACAGGACTGTCGACCTAACTTTCTCTGATTTGAACCTCTCCTGTGAGTCCAGTTTTAGATTCCGATCCTTCACTTCAGGCTTACTATATACCTTGGAACTTCTTATTGACAATGAAACACAGAAATTGCATCCGAATTTAATGCAAAAGGCAGAATGCCGACCCCAGTACAAGAGGATTGACACTCTAACGTTCTATGGTTTGAACGCGTCATGTGAGTCCAGTTTTAGATTCCGATGCCTCACTTCAAGTTTACTGTATATCTTGGACCGTCTTATTGACGATGAAACACAGAAATTGCATCCGGATTTAATACAAAATCCACAATGCCGACTTAGGTACAAGAGGACTGACACTCTAAGTTTATATGATATGAGCCTCTCCTGTGAGCCCAGTTTTAGATTCCGATGCTTCACTTTACGTATATTATATACCTTGGACCTTCTTATTGACGATGAAACACAGAAATTGCATCCGGATTTAATACAAAAGGCACAATGCCGACTTATGTACACGAGAACTGACACTCTAACTTTCTATGACTTGAACCTCTCCTGGGAATCCAGTTTTAGATTCCGATGCTTCACTTTATGTTTACTGTATACCTTGGACCTTCTTATTGACGATGAAACACAGAAATTGCATAAGAATTTAATACAAAAGGCACAATGCCAACTTAAGTACAAGAGGACTGACACTCTAACTTTCTATGATTTGAACCTCTCCTGTGAATCCAGTTTTAGATTCCGATGCTTCACTTTATGTTTACTGTATACCTTGGACCTTCTTGTTGACGATGAAACACAGAAATTGCATCCGAATTTAATACAAAAGGCACAATGCCGCTTTAAGTACAAGAGGACTGACTCTCTAGTTTTCTATGGTTTGAACCTCTCCTTTGAGTCCAGTTTTAGATTCCGATGCTTCACTTCAGGTTTACTGTATACCTTGGACGTTCTTACTGACGATGAAACACAGAAATTGCATCCGAATTAAATACAAAAGGCACAATGCTGACTTAAGTACAAGAGGGCTGACACTCTAACTTTTTGTGATTTGAACCTCTCCTGTGAGTCCAGTTTTAGATTCCGATGCTTCACTTCAGGTTTACTGTATAATTTGGACCCTCTTATTGACGATGAAACACAGAAATTGCATCCGAATTTAATACAAAAGGCACAATGCCGACTTAAGTACAAGAACACTGACTCTCTAACTTTCTATGATTTGAACCTCTCCTCTGAGCCCAGCTTTAGATTCTGATGCTTCACTTCAGGTTTACTGTATACCTTGGACCTTCTTATTGACGATGAAACACAGAAATTGCACAAGAATTTAATACAAAAGGCACAATGCCGACTTAAGTACAAGAGGATTGCCACTCTAATCTTCTATGATTTGAACCTCTCCTGTGAGTCTAGTTTTAGATTCCGATGCTTCACTTCAGGTTTACTGTATCCCTTGGACCTTCTTATTGACGATGAAACACAGAACTTGCATCCGAATTTAATACAAAAGGCACAATGCCGACTTATGTACAAGAGGACTGACACTCTAACTTTCTATGATTTCAACCTCTCCTGTGAGTCCAGTTTTAGAATCCGATGCTTCACTTCAGGATTACTGTATCCTTTGGACCTTCCTATTAACGATGAAACACGGAAATTGCATCCGAATTTAATACAAAAGGCACAATGCCGACTTAAGTTTAAGAGGACTGACACTTTAACTATCTATGAAATGAACCTCTCCTGTGAGTCCACTTTTAGATTCCGATGCTTCACTTCAGGTTTACTGTATCTCTTGGACCTTCTTATTGACGATGAAACACAGAAATTGCATCCAAATTTAACACAATAGGCACAACGCCGACTTAAGTACAAGAGGACTGACACTATAGCTTTCTATGATTTGAAACTCTTCTGTGAGTCCAGTTTTAGATTCCGATGCTTCACTTCAGGTTTACTGTATGCCTTGGACCTTCTTATAGATGATGAAACACAGAAATTGCATCCGGATTTAATTCAGAAGGCACAATGCCGACTTAAGTACAAGAGGACTGACACTCTAATTTTCTGTGATTTGAACCTCTCCTGTGTGTCCAGTTTTGGATTCCGATGCTTCACTTCGGGTTTACTGTATACCTTGGACCTTCTTATTGACGATGAAACACAGAAATTGCATCCGAATTTAATACAAAAGGCACAATGCCGACTTAAGTACAAAAGGACTGACACTCTAACTTTCTATGATTTGAACCTCTCCTGTGAGTCCAGTATTAGATTCCGATGCTTCACTTCAGGTTTACTGTATACCTTGGACCTTCTTATTGACGATGAAACACAGAAACTGCATCCGAATTTAATACAAAAGGCACAATGCCGACATAAGTACAAGAGGACAGACACTCTAACTTTCTATGATTTGAACCTCTCCCGTGAGTCCAGTTTTAGATTCCGATGCTTCACTTAAGGTTTACTGTATACCTTGGTCCTTCTTATTGACGATGAAACACAGAAACTGCATTCGAATTTAATACGAAAGGCACAATGCCAACTTATGTACTATAGGACTGACACTCTAACTTTCTATGATTTGAACCTCTCCTGTGATTCCAGTTTTAGATTTCGATGCTTCACTTTATGTTTACTGTATAACTTGGATCTTCTTATTGACGATGAAACACAGAAATTGCATCCGCATTTAATACAAAAGGCACAATGCCGACTTAAGTACAAGGATACTGACACTCTAACTTTCTATGATTTGCACCTCTCCTGTGAGTCCAGTTTTAGACTCCGATGCTTCACTTCAGGTTTACTGTATACCATGGACCTTCTTATTGACGATGAAACACAGAAATTGCGACCGAATTTAATACAAAAAGCACAATGCCGACTTAAGTACAAGAGGACTGACACTTTAACTTCCTATGATTTGAACCTCTATTGTGGTTCCAGTTTTAGATTCCGATGCTTCACTTCAGGTTTACTGTATACCTTGGACCTTCTTATTGACGATGAAACATAGAAATTGCACCCGAATTTAATACAAAAGGCACAATGCCGACTTAAGTACAAGAGGACTGACACTCTCACTTTCTACGATTTAAACCTCTACTGTGAGTCCAGTTTTAGATTCCGATGCTTCAGGTTTACTCTATACCTTGGACATTCTTATTGACGATGAAACACAGAAATTGAATCCGAATTGAATACAAAAGGCACAATGGCGCCTTAAGTACAAGAGGACTGACACACTATCTTTCTATGAATTGAACCTCTCCTGTGAGTCCAGTTTTAGATTCCGATGTTTCACTTCAGGCTTACTATATACCTTGGAACTTCTTATTGACAATGAAACACAGAAATTGCATCCGAATTTAATACAAAAGGCACAATGCCGACTGAAGTACAACAGGACTGTCGATCTAACTTTCTCTGATGTGAACCTCTCCTGTGAGTCCAGTTTTAGATTCCGATGCATCACTTCAAGTTTACTCTATCCCTTGGACCTTCCTATTGGCGATGAAAAACAGAAATTGCATCCGAATTTAATACAAAAGGCACAATGCCGACGTCAGTACAAGAGGACTGACACTCTAACTTTCTATGATTTAAACCTCTCCTGTGAGTCCAGTTTTAGATTCAGATGCTTCACTTCAGGTTTACTGTATCCCTTGGACCTTGTTATTGGCGTTGGAACACAGAAATTGCATCCGAATTTAATGCAAAAGGCAGAATGCCGACCCAAGTACAAGAGGATTGACACTCTAACGTTCTATGGTTTGAACCCGTCCTGTGAGTCCAGTTTTAGATTCCGATGCCTCACTTTAAGTTTACTGTATATCTTGGACCTTCTTATTGACGATGAAACACAGAAATTGCATCCGGATTTAATACAAAATCCACAATGCCGACTTAAGTACAGGAGGACTGACACTCTAAGTTTATATGATTTGAGCCTCTCCTGTGAGCCAAGTTTTAGATTCCGATGCTTCACTTTACGTATATTATATACCTTGGACCTTCTTATTGACGATGAAACACAGAAATTGCATCCGGATTTAATACAAAAGGCACAATGCCGACTTATGTACACGAGAACTGACACTCTAAATTTCTTTGATTTGAACCACTCCTGTGAGTCCAGTTTTGGATTCCGATGCTTCACTTCAGGTTAACTGTATACCTTGGACCTTCTTATTGACGATGAAACACAGAAACTGCATTCGAAGTTAATACGAAAGGCACAATGCCGACTTAAGTACAAGAGGACTGACACTCTAACTTTCTATGATTTGAACCTCTCCTGTGAGTCCAGTTTTAGATTCCGATGCTTCACTTCAGGTTTACTGTATACCTTGGACGTTCTTATTGACGATGAAACACAGAAACTGCATTCGAAGTTAATACGAAAGGCACAATGCCGACTTAAGTACAAGAGGACTGACACTCTAACTTTCTATGATTTGAACCTCTCCTGTGAGTCCAGTTTTAGATTCCGATGCTTCACTTCAGGTTTACTGTATGCCTTGGAGCTTCTTATAGATGATGAAACACAGAAATTGCATCCGGATTTAATTCAGAAGGCACAATGCCGACTTAAGTACAAGAGGACTGACACTCTAATTTTCTGTGATTTGAACCTCTCCTGTGTGTCCAGTTTTGGGGTCCGATGCTTCACTTCGGGTTTACTGTATACCTTGGACCTTCTTATTGACGATGAAACACAGAAATTGCATCCGAATTTAATACAAAAGGCACAATGCCGACTTAAGTACAAAAGGACTGACACTCTAACTTTCTATGATTTGAACCTCTCCTGTGAGTCCAGTATTAGATTCCGATGCTTCACTTCAGGTTTACTGTATACCTTGGACCTTCTTATTGACGATGAAACACAGAAACTGCATCTGGATTTAATACAAAAGGCACAATGCCGACTTAAGTACAAGAGGACAGACACTCTAACTTCCTATGATTTGAACCTCTCCTGTGAGTCCAGTTTTAGACTCTGTAGCTTCACTTCAGGTTTACTGTATACCTTGGACCTTCTTATTGGCGATGAGACACAGAAATTGCATCCGAATTTAGTACAAAAGGCACAATGCCGACTAAAGTACAAGAGGGCTGACACTCTAACTTTCTATGATTTGAACCTCTCCCGTGAGTCCAGTTTTAGATTCCGATGCTTCACTTCAGGTTTACTGTATACCTTGGACCTTCTTATTGACGATGAAACACAGAAACTGCATTCGAATTTAATACGAAAGGCACAATGCCAACTTAAGTACAAGAGGACTGACACTCTAACTTTCTATGATTTGAACCTCTCCTGTGATTCCAGCTTTAGATTTCGATGCTTCACTTTATGTTTACTGTATAACTTGGATCTTCTTATTGACGATGAAACACAGAATTTGCATCCGCATTTAATACAAAAGGCACAATGCCGACTTAAGTACAAGGATACTGACACTCTAACGTTCTATGATTTGAACCTCTCCTGTGAGTCCAGTTTTAGACTCCGATGCTTCACTTCAGGTTTACTGTATACCATGGACCTTCTTATTGACGATGAAACACAGAAATTGCGACCGAATTTAATACAAAAAGCACAATGCCGACTTAAGTACAAGAGGACTGACACTTTAACTTCCTATGATTTGAACCTCTATTGTGATTCCAGTTTTAGATTCCGATGCTTCACTTCAGGTTTACTGTATACCTTGGACCTTCTTATTGACGATGAAACATAGAAATTGCACCCGAATTTAATACAAAAGGCACAATGCCGACTTAAGTACAAGAGGACTGACACTCTCACTTTCTACGATTTAAACCTCTACTGTGAGTCCAGTTTTAGATTCCGATGCTTCAGGTTTACTCTATACCTTGGACATTCTTATTGACGATGAAACACAGAAATTGCATCCGAATTGAATACAAAAGGCACAATGCCGCCTTAAGTACAAGAGGACTGACACACTTGCTTTCAATGAATTGAACCTCTCCTGTGAGTCCAGTTTTAGATTCCGATGTTTCACTTCAGGCTTACTATATACCTTGGAACTTCTTATTGACAATGAAACACAGAAATTGCATCCGAATTTAATACAAAAGGCACAATGCCGACTGAAGTACAACAGGACTGTCGATCTAACTTTCTCTGTTTTGAACCTCTCCTGTGAGTCCAGTTTTAGATTCCGATGCATCACTTCAAGTTTACTCTATCCCTTGGACCTTCCTATTGGCGATGAAAAACAGAAATTGCATCCGAATTTAATACAAAAGGCACAATGCCGACGTCAGTACAAGAGGACTGACACTCTAACTTTCTATGATTTAAACCTCTCCTGTGAGTCCAGTTTTAGATTCAGATGCTTCACTTCAGGTTTACTGTATCCCTTGGACCTTGTTATTGGCGTTGGAACACAGAAATTGCATCCGAATTTAATGCAAAAGGCAGAATGCCGACCCAAGTACAAGAGGATTGACACTCTAACGTTCTATGGTTTAAACCCGTTTTGTGAGTCCAGTTTTATTTTCCGATGCCTCACTTTAAGTTTACTGTATATCTTGGACCTTCTTATTGACGATGAAACACAGAAATTGCATCCGGATTTAATACAAAATCCACAATGCCGACTTAAGTACAGGAGGACTGACACTCTAAGTTTATATGATTTGAGCCTCTCCTGTGAGCCAAGTTTTAGATTCCGATGCTTCACTTTACGTATATTATATACCTTGGACCTTCTTATTGACGATGAAACACAGAAATTGCATCCGGATTTAATACAAAAGGCACAATGCCGACTTATGTACACGAGAACTGACACTCTAAATTTCTATGATTTGAACCACTCCTGTGAGACCAGTTTTGGATTCCGATGCTTCACTTCAGGTTAACTGTATACTTTGGACCTTCTTATTGACGATGAAACACAGAAACTGCATTCGAAGTTAATACGAAAGGCACAATGCCGACTTAAGTACAAGAGGACTGACACTCTAACTTTCTATGATTTGAACCTCTCCTGTGAGTCCAGTTTTAGATTCCGATGCTTCACTTCAGGTTTACTGTATACCTTGGACGTTCTTATTGACGATGAAACACAGAAACTGCATTCGAAGTTAATACGAAAGGCACAATGCCGACTTAAGTACAAGAGGACTGACACTCCAACTTTCTATGATTTGAACCTCTCCTGTGAGTCCAGTTTTAGATTCCGATGCTTCACTTCAGGTTTACTGTATGCCTTGGACCTTCTTATAGATGATGAAACACAGAAATTGCATCCGGATTTAATTCAGAAGGCACAATGCCGACTTAAGTACATGAGGACTGACACTCTAATTTTCTGTGATTTGAACCTCTCCTGTGTGTCCAGTTTTGGATTCCGATGCTTCACTTCGGGTTTACTGTATACCTTGGACCTTCTTATTGACGATGAAACACAGAAATTGCATCCGATTTTAATACAAAAGGTACAATGCCGACTTAAGTACAAGGGGACTGACACTCTAACTTTCTATGATTTGAACCTCTCCTGTGAGTCCAGTATTAGATTCCGGTGCTTCACTTCAGGTTTACTGTATACCTTGGACCTTCTTATTGACGATGAAACACAGAAATTGCATCCGAATTTAATACAAAAGGCACAATGCCGACTTAAGTACAGGAGGACAGACACTCTAACTTCCTATGATTTGTACCTCTCCTGTGAGTCCAGTTTTAGACTCCGTAGCTTCACTTCAGGTTTACTGTATACCTTGGACCTTCTTATTGGCGATGAGACACAGAAATTGCATCCGAATTTAGTACAAAAGGCACAATGCCGACTAAAGTACAAGAGGACTGACACTCTAACTTTCTATGATTTGAACCTCTCCCGTGAGTCCAGTTTTAGATTCCGATGCTTCACTTCAGATTTACTGTATACCTTGGACCTTCTTATTGACGATGAAACACAGAAACTGCATTCGAATTTAGTACGAAAGGACAATGCCGACTTAAGTACAAGAGGACTGACACTCTAACCTTCTATGATTTGAACCTCTCCTGTGAGTCCAGTTTTAGATTCCGATGCTTCACTTCAGGTTTACTGTATACCTTGGACCTTCTTATTGACGATGAAACACAGAAATTGCATAAGAATTTAATACAAAAGGCACAATGCCAACTGAAGTACAAGAGGACTGACACTCTAACTTTCTATGATTTGAACCTCTCCTGTGAGTCCAGTTTTAGACTCCGATGCTTCACTTCACGTTTACTGTATACCATGGACCTTCTTATTGACGATGAAACACAGAAATTGCGACCGAATTTAATACAAAAAGCACAATGCCGACTTAAGTACAAGAGGACTGACACTTAAACTTTCTATGATTTGAACCTCTATTGTGATTCCAGTTTTAGATTCCGATGCTTCACTTCAGGTTTACTGTATACCTTGGACCTTCTTATTGACGATGAAACATAGAAATTGCACCCGAATTTAATACAAAAGGCACAATGCCGACTTAAGTACAAGAGGACTGACACTCTAACTTTCTATGATTTGAACCTCTCCTGTGAGTCCAGTTTTAGATTCAGATGCTTCACTTCAGGTTTACTGTATCCCTTGGACCTAGTTATTGGCGTTGGAACACAGAAATTGCATCCGAATTTAATGCAAAAGGCAGAATGCCGACCCAAGTACAAGAGGATTGACACTATAACGTTCTATGGTTTGAACCCGTCCTGTGAGTCCAGTTTTAGATTCCGATGCCTCACTTCAAGTTTACTGTATATCTTGGACCTTCTTATTGACGATGAAACACAGAAATTGCATCCGGATTTAATACAAAATCCACAATGCCGACTTAAGTACAGGAGGACTGACACTTTAAGTTTATATGATTTGAGCCTCTCCTGTGAGCCAAGTTTTAGATTCCGATGCTTCACTTTACGTATATTATATACCTTGGACATTCTTATTGACGATGAAACACAGAAATTGCATCCGGATTTAGTACAAAAGGCACAATGCCGACTTATGTACACGAAAACTGACACTCTAAATTTCTATGATTTGAACCACTCCTGTGAGTCTAGTTTTGGATTCCGATGCTTCACTTCAGGTTAACTGTATACCTTGGACCTTCTTATTGACGATGAAACACAGAAACTGCATTCGAAGTTAATACGAAAGGCACAATGCCGACTTAAGTACAAGAGGACTGACACTCTAACTTTCTATGATTTGAACCTAGCCTGTGAGTCCAGTTTTAGATTCCGATGCTTCACTTCAGGTTTACTGTATACCTTGGACGTTCTTATTGACGATGAAACACAGAAATTGCATAAGAATTTAATACAATAGGCACAACGCCGTCTTAAGTACAGTAGGACTGACACTATAGCTTTCTATGATTTGAAACTCATCTGTGAGTCCAGTTTTAGATTCCGATGCTTCACTTCAGGTTTACTGTATGCCTTGGACCTTCTTATAGATGATGAAACACAGAAATTGCATCCGGATTTAATTCAGAAGGCACAATGCCGACTTAAGTACAAGAGGACTGACACTCTAATTTTCTGTGATTTGAACCTCTCCTGTGTGTCCAGTTTTGGATTCCGATGCTTCACTTCAGGTTTACCGTATGCCTTGGACCTTCTTATAGATGATGAAACACAGAAATTGCATCCGGATTTAATTCAGAAGGCACAATGCCGACTTAAGTACAAGAGGACTGACACTCTAATTTTCTGTGATTTGAACCTCTCCTGTGTGTTCAGTTTTGGATTCCGATGCATCACTTCGGGTTTACTGTATACCTTGGACCTTCTTATTGACGATGAAACACAGAAATTGCATCCGAATTTAATACAAAAGGCACAATGCCGACTTAAGTACAAGAGGACAGACACTCTAACTTCCTATGATTTGTACCTCTCCTGTGAGTCCAGTTTTAGACTCCGCAGCTTCACTTCAGGTTTACTGTATACCTTGGACCTTCTTATTGGCGATGAGACACAGAAATTGCATCCGAATTTAGTACAAAAGGCACAATGCCGACTAAAGTACAAGAGGACTGACACTATAACTTTCTATGATTTGAACCTCTCCCATGAGTCCAGTTTTAGATTCCGATGCTTCACTTCAGGTTTACTGTATACCCTGGACCTTCTTATTGACGATGAAACACAGAAACTGCATTCGAATTTAGTACGAAAGGCCCATTGCCGACTTAAGTACAAGAGGACTGACACTCTAACCTTCTATGATTTGAACCTCTCCTGTGAGTCCAGTTTTAGATTCCGATGCTTCACTTCAGGTTTACTGTATGCCTTGGACCTTCTTATAGATGATGAAACACAGAAATTGCATCCGGATTTAATTCAGAAGGCACAATGCCGACTTAAGTACATGAGGACTGACACTCTAATTTTCTGTGATTTGAACCTCTCCTGTGTGTCCAGTTTTGGATTCCGATGCTTCACTTCGGGTTTACTGTATACTTTGGACCTTCTTATTGACGATGAAACACAGAAATTGCATCCGATTTTAATACAAAAGGTACAATGCCGACTTAAGTACAAGGGGACTGACACTCTAACTTTCTATGATTTGAACCTCTCCTGTGAGTCCAGTATTAGATTCCGGTGCTTCACTTCAGGTTTACTGTATACCTTGGACCTTCTTATTGACGATGAAACACAGAAATTGCATCCGAATTTAATACAAAAGGCACAATGCCGACTTAAGTACAGGAGGACAGACACTCTAACTTCCTATGATTTGTACCTCTCCTGTGAGTCCAGTTTTAGACTCCGTAGCTTCACTTCAGGTTTACTGTATACCTTGGACCTTCTTATTGGCGATGAGACACAGAAATTGCATCCGAATTTAGTACAAAAGGCACAATGCCGACTAAAGTACAAGAGGACTGACACTCTAACTTTCTATGATTTGAACCTCTCCCGTGAGTCCAGTTTTAGATTCCGATGCTTCACTTCAGATTTACTGTATACCTTGGACCTTCTTATTGACGATGAAACACAGAAACTGCATTCGAATTTAGTACGAAAGGACAATGCCGACTTAAGTACAAGAGGACTGACACTCTAACCTTCTATGATTTGAACCTCTCCTGTGAGTCCAGTTTTAGATTCCGATGCTTCACTTCAGGTTTACTGTATACCTTGGACCTTCTTATTGACGATGAAACACAGAAATTGCATAAGAATTTAATACAAAAGGCACAATGCCAACTGAAGTACAAGAGGACTGACACTCTAACTTTCTATGATTTGAACCTCTCCTGTGAGTCCAGTTTTAGACTCCGATGCTTCACTTCACGTTTACTGTATACCATGGACCTTCTTATTGACGATGAAACACAGAAATTGCGACCGAATTTAATACAAAAAGCACAATGCCGACTTAAGTACAAGAGGACTGACACTTTAACTTTCTATGATTTGAACCTCTATTGTGATTCCAGTTTTAGATTCCGATGCTTCACTTCAGGTTTACTGTATACCTTGGACCTTCTTATTGACGATGAAACATAGAAATTGCACCCGAATTTAATACAAAAGGCACAATGCCGACTTAAGTACAAGAGGACTGACACTCTAACTTTCTATGATTTGAACCTCTCCTGTGAGTCCAGTTTTAGATTCAGATGCTTCACTTCAGGTTTACTGTATCCCTTGGAACTAGTTATTGGCGTTGGAACACAGAAATTGCATCCGAATTTAATGCAAAAGGCAGAATGCCGACCCAAGTACAAGAGGATTGACACTATAACGTTCTATGGTTTGAACCCGTCCTGTGAGTCCAGTTTTAGATTCCGATGCCTCACTTCAAGTTTACTGTATATCTTGGACCTTCTTATTGACGATGAAACACAGAAATTGCATCCGGATTTAATACAAAATCCACAATGCCGACTTAAGTACAGGAGGACTGACACTTTAAGTTTATATGATTTGAGCCTCTCCTGTGAGCCAAGTTTTAGATTCCGATGCTTCACTTTATGTATATTATATACCTTGGACATTCTTATTGACGATGAAACACAGAAATTGCATCCGGATTTAGTACAAAAGGCACAATGCCGACTTATGTACACGAAAACTGACACTCTAAATTTCTATGATTTGAACCACTCCTGTGAGTCTAGTTTTGGATTCCGATGCTTCACTTCAGGTTAACTGTATACCTTGGACCTTCTTATTGACGATGAAACACAGAAACTGCATTCGAAGTTAATACGAAAGGCACAATGCCGACTTAAGTACAAGAGGACTGACACTCTAACTTTCTATGATTTGAACCTAGCCTGTGAGTCCAGTTTTAGATTCCGATGCTTCACTTCAGGTTTACTGTATACCTTGGACGTTCTTATTGACGATGAAACACAGAAATTGCATAAGAATTTAATACAATAGGCACAACGCCGTCTTAAGTACAGTAGGACTGACACTATAGCTTTCTATGATTTGAAACTCATCTGTGAGTCCAGTTTTAGATTCCGATGCTTCACTTCAGGTTTACTGTATGCCTTGGACCTTCTTATAGATGATGAAACACAGAAATTGCATCCGGATTTAATTCAGAAGGCACAATGCCGACTTAAGTACAAGAGGACTGACACTCTAATTTTCTGTGATTTGAACCTCTCCTGTGTGTCCAGTTTTGGATTCCGATGCTTCACTTCAGGTTTACCGTATGCCTTGGACCTTCTTATAGATGATGAAACACAGAAATTGCATCCGGATTTAATTCAGAAGGCACAATGCCGACTTAAGTACAAGAGGACTGACACTCTAATTTTCTGTGATTTGAACCTCTCCTGTGTGTCCAGTTTTGGATTCCGATGCTTCACTTCGGGTTTACTGTATACCTTGGACCTTCTTATTGACGATGAAACACAGAAATTGCATCCGAATTTAATACAAAAGGCACAATGCCGACTTAAGTACAAGAGGACAGACACTGTAACTTCCTATGATTTGTACCTCTCCTGTGAGTCCAGTTTTAGACTCCGCAGCTTCACTTCAGGTTTACTGTATACCTTGGACCCTCTTATTGGCGATGAGACACAGAAATTGCATCCGAATTTAGTACAAAAGGCACAATGCCGACTAAAGTACAAGAGGACTGACACTCTAACTTTCTATGATTTGAACCTCTCCCGTGAGTCCAGTTTTAGATTCCGATGCTTCACTTCAGGTTTACTGTATACCCTGGACCTTCTTATTGACGATGAAACACAGAAACTGCATTCGAATTTAGTACGAAAGGCCCATTGCCGACTTAAGTACAAGAGGACTGACACTCTAACCTTCTATGATTTGAACCTCTCCTGTGAGTCCAGTTTTAGATTCCGATGCTTCACTTCAGGTTAACTGTATACCTTGGACCTTCTTATTGACGATGAAACACAGAAACTGCATTCGAAGTTAATACGAAAGGCACAATGCCGACTTAAGTACAAGAGGACTGACACTCTAACTTTCTATGATTTGAACCTAGCCTGTGAGTCCAGTTTTAGATTCCGATGCTTCACTTCAGGTTTACTGTATACCTTGGACGTTCTTATTGACGATGAAACACAGAAATTGCATAAGAATTTAATACAATAGGCACAACGCCGTCTTAAGTACAATAGGACTGACACTATAGCTTTCTATGATTTGAAACTCATCTGTGAGTCCAGTTTTAGATTCCGATGCTTCACTTCAGGTTTACTGTATGCCTTGGACCTTCTTATAGATGATGAAACACAGAAATTGCATCCGGATTTAATTCAGAAGGCACAATGCCGACTTAAGTACAAGAGGACTGACACTCTAATTTTCTGTGATTTGAACCTCTCCTGTGTGTCCAGTTTTGGATTCCGATGCTTCACTTCGGGTTTACTGTATACCTTGGACCTTCTTATTGACGATGAAACACAGAAATTGCATCCGAATGTAATACAAAAGGCACAATGCCGACTTAAGTACAAGGGGACTGACACTCTAACTTTCTATGATTTGAACCTCTCCTGTGAGTCCAGTATTAGATTCCGATGCTTCACTTCAGGTTTACTGTATCCCTTGGACCTTGCTATTAGCGTTGGAACACAGAAATTGCATCCGAATTTAATGCAAAAGGCAGAATGCCGACCCAAGTACAAGAGGATTGACACTCTAACGTTCTATGGTTTGAACCCGTCCTGTGAGTCCAGTTTTAGATTCCGATGCCTCACTTTAAGTTTACTGTATATCTTGGACCTTCTTATTGACGATGAAACACAGAAATTGCACCCGAATTTAATACGAAAGGCACAATGCCGACTTAAGTACAAGAGGACTGACACTCTAACTTTCTATGATTTGAACCTCTCCTGTGAGTGCAGTTTTTGATTCCGATGCTTCACTTCAGGTTTACTGTATGCCTTGGACCTTCTTATAGATGATGAAACACAGAAATTGCATCCGGATTTAATTCAGAAGGCACAATGCCGACTTAAGTACAAGAGGACTGACACTCTAATTTTCTGTGATTTGAACCTCTCCTGTGTGTCCAGTTTTGGATTCCGATGCTTCACTTCGGGTTTACTGTATACCTTGGACCTTCTTATTGACGATGAAACACAGAAATTGCATCCGAATTTAATACAAAAGGTACAATGCCGACTTAAGTACAAGGGGACTGACACTCTAACTTTCTATGATTTGAACCTCTCCTGTGAGTCCAGTATTAGATTCCGATGCTTCACTTCAGGTTTACTGTATATCTTGGACCTTCTTATTGACGATGAAACATAGAAATTGCACCCGAATTTAATACAAAAGGCACAATGCCGACTTATGTACACGAGAACTGACACTCTAAAGTTCTATGATATGAACCTCTCCTGTGAGTCCAGTTTTACATTCCGATGCTTCACTTCAGGTTTACTGTATACCTTGGACGTTCTTATTGACGATGAAACACAGAAATTGCATAAGAATTTAATACAATAGGCACAACGCCGTCTTAAGTACAATAGGACTGACACTATAGCTTTCTATGATTTGAAACTCATCTGTGAGTCCAGTTTTAGATTCCGATGCTTCACTTCAGGTTTACTGTATGCCTTGGACCTTCTTATAGATGATGAAACACAGAAATGGCATCCGGATTTAATTCAGAAGGCACAATGCCGACTTAAGTACAAGAGGACTGACACTCTAACTTTCTGTGATTTGAACCTCTCCTGTGTGTCCAGTTTTGGATTCCGATGCTTCACTTCGGGTTTACTGTATACCTTGGACCTTCTTATTGACGATGAAACACAGAAATTGCATCCGAATTTAATACAAAAGGCACAATGCCGACTTAAGTACAAGGGGACTGACACTCTAACTTTCTATGATTTGAACTTCTCCTGTGAGTCCAGTATTAGATTCCGATGCTTCACTTCAGGTTTACTGTATACCTTGGACCTTCTTATTGACGATGAAACACAGAAATTGCATCCGAATTTAATACAAAAGGCACAATGCCGACTTAAGTACAAGAGGACAGACACTCTAACTTCCTATGATTTGTACCTCTCCTGTGAGTCCAGTTTAAAACTCCGTAGCTTCACTTCAGGTTTACTGTATACCTTGGACCTTCTTATTGGCAATGAGACACAGAAATTGCATCCGAATTTAGTACAAAAGGCACAATGCCGACTAAAGTACAAGAGGACTGACGCTCTAACTTTCTATGATTTGAACCTCTCCCGTGAGTCCAGTTTTAGATTCCGATGCTTCACTTCAGGTTTACTGTACACCTTGGACCTTCTTATTGACGATGAAACACAGAAACTTCATTCGAATTTAATACGAAAGGCACAATGCCGACTTAAGTACAAGAGGACTGACACTCTAACTTTCTATGATTTGAACCTCTCCTGTGAGTCCAGTTTTAGATTCCGATGCTTCACTTCAGGTTTACTGTATACCTTGGACCTTCTTATTGACGATGAACCACAGAAATTGCATAAGAATTTAATACAAAAGGCACAATGCCAACTTAAGTACAAGAGGACTGACTCTCTAACTTTCTATGATTTGAACCTCTCCTGTGATTCAAGTTTTAGATTTCGATGCTTCACTTTATGTTTACTGTATAACTTGGATCTTCTTATTGACGATGAAACACAGAAATTGCATCCGCATTTAATACAAAAGGCACAATGCCGACTTAAGTACAAGGATACTGACACTCTAACTTTCTATGATTTGAACCTCTCCTGTGAGTCCAGTTTTTGACTCCGATGCTTCACTTCAGGTTTACTGTATACCATGGACCTTCTTATTGACGATGAAACACAGAAATTGCGACCGAATTTAATACAAAAAGCACAATGCCGACTTAAGTACAAGAGGACTGACACTTTAACTTTCTTTGATTTGAACCTCTATTGTGATTCCAGTTTTCGATTCCGATGCTTCACTTCAGGTTTACTGTATACCTTGGACCTTCTTATTGACGATGAAGCATAGAAATTGCACCCGAATTTAATACAAAAGGCACAATGCCGACTTAAGTACAAGAGGACTGACACTTTCACTTTCTACGATTTAAACCTCTCCTGTGAGTCCAGTTTTAGATTCCGATGCTTCAGGTTTACTCTATACCTTGGACATTCTTATTGACGATGAAACACAGAAATAGCATCCGAATTGAATACAAAAGGCACAATGCCGACTTAAGTACAAGAGGACTGACACTCTATCTTTCTATGAATTGAACCTCTCCTGTGAGTCCAGTTTTAGATTCCGATGCTTCACTTCAGGCTTACTATATACCTTGGAACTTCTTATTGACAATGAAACACAGAAATTGCATCCGAATTTAATACAAAAGGCACAATGCCGACTGAAGTACAACAGGACTGTCGATCTAACTTTCTCTGATTTGAACCTCTCCTGTGAGTCCAGTTTTAGATTCCGATGCCTCACTTCAAGTTTACTGTATATCTTGGACCTTCTTATTGACGATGAAACACAGAAATTGCATCCGGATTTAATACAAAATCCACAATGCCGACTTAAGTACAGGAGGACTGACACTCTAAGTTTATATGATTTGAGCCTCTCCTGTGAGCCCAGTTTTAGATTCCGATGCTTCACTTTACGTATATTATATACCTTGGACCTTCTTATTGACGATGAAACACAGAAATTGCATCCGGATTTAATACAAAAGGCACAATGCCGACTTATGTACACGAGAACTGACACTCTAAATTTCTATGATTTAAACCTCTCCTGTGAGTCCAGTTTTGGATTCCGATTCTTCACTTCAGGTTAACTGTATACCTTGGACCTTCTTATTGACGATGAAACACAGAAACTGCATTCGAAGTTAATACGAAGGCACAATGCCGACTTAAGTACAAGAGGACTGACACTCTAACTTTCTATGATTTGAACCTCTCCTGTGAGTCCAGTTTTAGATTCCGATGCTTCACTTCAGGTTTACTGTATACCTTGGACGTTCTTATTGACGATGAACCACAGAAATTGCATAAGAATTTAATACAAAAGGCACAATGCCAACTTAAGTACAAGAGGACTGACTCTCTAACTTTCTATGATTTGAACCTCTCCTGTGATTCAAGTTTTAGATTTCGATGCTTCACTTTATGTTTACTGTATAACTTGGATCTTCTTATTGACGATGAAACACAGAAATTGCATCCGCATTTAATACAAAAGGCACAATGCCGACTTAAGTACAAGGATACTGACACTCTAACTTTCTATGATTTGAACCTCTCCTGTGAGTCCAGTTTTTGACTCCGATGCTTCACTTCAGGTTTACTGTATACCATGGACCTTCTTATTGACGATGAAACACAGAAATTGCGACCGAATTTAACACAAAAAGCACAATGCCGACTTAAGTACAAGAGGACTGACACTTTAACTTTCTTTGATTTGAACCTCTATTGTGATTCCAGTTTTCGATTCGGATGCTTCACTTCAGGTTTACTGTATACCTTGGACCTTCTTATTGACGATGAAACATAGAAATTGCACCCGAATTTAATACAAAAGGCACAATGCCGACTTAAGTACAAGAGGACTGACACTTTCACTTTCTACGATTTAAACCTCTCCTGTGAGTCCAGTTTTAGATTCCGATGCTTCAGGTTTACTCTATACCTTGGACATTCTTATTGACGATGGAACACAGAAATAGCATCCGAATTGAATACAAAAGGCACAATGCCGACTTAAGTACAAGAGGACTGACACTCTATCTTTCTATGAATTGAACCTCTCCTGTGAGTCCAGTTTTAGATTCCGATGCTTCAATTTATGTTTACTGTATACCTTGGACCTTCTTATTGACGATGAAACACAGATATTGCATCCGAATTTAATACAAAAGGCACAATGCCGCTTTAAGTACAAGTGGACTGACTCTCTAGTTTTCTATGGTTTGAACCTCTCCTTTGAGTCCAGTTTTAGATACCGATGCTTCACTTCAGGTTTACTATATACCTTGGACGTTCTTACTGACGATGAAACACAGAAATTGCATCCGAATTTAATACAAAAGGCACAATGCTGACTTAAGTACAAGAGGGCTGACACTCTAACTTTTTATGATTTGAACCTCTCCTGTGAGTCCAGTTTTAGATTCCGATGCTTCACTTCAGGTTTACTGTATACCTTGGACCTTCTTATTGACGATGAAACACAGAAATTGCATCCGAATTTAGTACAAAAGGCACAATGCCGACTTAAGTACAAGAACACTGACTCTCTGACTTTCTATGATTTGAACCTCTCCTGTGAGCCCAGTTTTAGATTCTGATGCCTCACTTCAGGTTTACTGTATACCTGGGAACCTTCTTATTGACGATGAAACACAGAAATTGCTTCCGAATTTAATACAAAAGGCACAATGCCGACTTAAGTACAAGAACACTGACTCTCTGACTTTCTATGATTTGAACCTCTCCTGTGAGTCCAGTTTTAGATTCCGATGCTTCACTTCATGTTTACTGTATCCCTTGGACCTTCATTTTGTCGATGAAACACGGAAATTGCATCCGAATTTAATACAAAAGGCACAATGTCGACTTAAGTACAAGGGGAATGACACTCTAACTTTCTATGATTTGAACCTCTCCTGTGAGTCCAGTTTTACATTCCGTAGCTTCACTTCAGGTTTACTGTATATCTTGGATCTTCTTCTTGGCGATGAGACACAGAAATTGCATTCGAATTTAGTACAAAAGGCACAATGCCGACTAAAGTACAAGAGGACTGACACTCTAACTTTCTATGATTTGAACCTCTCCCGTGAGTCCAGTTTTAGATTCCGATGCTTCACTTCAGGTTTACTGTATACCTTGGACCTTCTTACTGACGATGAAACACAGAAATTGCATAAGAATTTAATACAAAAGGCACAATGCCAACTTAAGTACAAGAGGACTGACACTCTAACTTTCTATGATTTGAACCTCTCCTGTGACTCCAGTTTTAGATTCCGATGCTTTACTCTATGTTTACTGTATAACTTGGATCTTCTTATTGACGATGAAACACAGAAATTGCATCCGCATTTAATACAAAAGGCACAATGCCGACTTAAGTGCAAGGATACTGACACTCTAAATTTCTATGATTTGAACCTCTCCTGTGAGTCCAGTTTTAGACTCCGATGCTTCACTTCAGGTTTACTGTATACCATGAACATTCTTATTGACGATGAAACACAGAAATTGCGACCGAATTTAATACAAAAAGCACAATGCCGACTTAAGTACAAGTGGACTGACACTTTTACTTTCTATGATTTGAACCTCTCCTGTGAGTCCAGTTTTAGATTCCGATGCTTCACTTCAGGTTTACTGTATACCTTAGACCTTCTTATTGACGATGAAACATAGAAATTGCACCCGAATTTAATACAAAAGGCACAATGCCGACTTCAGTACAAGAGAACTGACACTCTCACTTTCTATGATTTAAACCTCTCCTGTGAGTCCAGTTTTAGATTCCGATGCTTCACTTCAGCTTTACTCTATACCTTGGACATTCTTATTGACGATGAAACACAGAATTTGCATCCGAACTGAATACAAAAGGCACAATGCCGCCTTAAGTACAAGAGGACTGACACTCCACCTTTCTATGAATTGAACCTCTCCTGTGAGTCCAGATTTAAATTCCGATGCTTTACTTCAGGTTTACTATATACCTTGGACCTTCTTATTAACTATGAATCACAGAAATTGCATCCGAATTTAATCGAAAAGGCACAATGCCGACTTAAGTACAAGAGGACTGACACTCTAACTTTCAATGATTTGAACCTAGCCTGTGAGTCCAGTTTCAGATTCCGATGCTTCACTTCAGGTTTACTGTATACCTTGGACCTTCTTATTGACGATGAAACACAGAAATTGCATCCGAATTTAAAACAAAAGGCACAATGCCGACTTAAGTACTAGAGGACTGACACTCTAACTTTCTATGATTTGAACCTCTCCTGTGAGTCCAGTTTTAGATTCTGATGCTTCACTTCAGGTTTACTGTATCCCTTGGACCTTCTTATTGACGATGAAACACAGAAATTGCGACCGAATTTAATACAAATGGCACAATGCCGACTTAAGTACAAGAGGACTGACACTTTAACTTTCTATGATTTGAACATCTCCTGTGAGTCCAGTTTTAGATTGCGATGCTTCACTTCAGGCATACTATATACCTTGGAACTTCTTATTGACAATGAGACACAGAAATTGCATCCGAATTTAATAGGAAGGGCACAATGCCGACTTCAGTACAAGAGGACTGACATTCCAACTTTTTATGATTTAAACCTCTCCTGTGAGTCCAGTTTTAGATTCAGATACTTCACTTCAGGTTTACTGTATCCCTTGGACCTTGTTATTGGCGATGGAACACAGAAATTGCATCCGAATTTAATGCAAAAGGCAGAATGCCGACGCAAGTACAAGAGGATAGACACTCTAACGTTCTATCGTTTGAACCCGTCCTGTGAGTCCAGTTTTAGATTCCGATGCCTCACTTCAAGTTTACTGTATATCTTGGACCTTCTTATTGACGATGAAACACAGAAATTGCATCCGGATTTAATACAAAATCCACAATGCCGACTTAAGTACAAGAGGACTGACACTCTAAGTTTATATGATATGAGCCTCTCCTGTGAGTCCAGTTTTAGATTCCGATGCTTCGCTTTAGGTATATTATATACCTTGGACCTTCTTATTGACGATGAAACACAGAAATTGCATCCGGATTTAATACAAAAGGCACAATGCCGACTTATGTACACGAGAACTGACACTCTAAATTTCTATGATTTGAACCTCTCCTGTTAGTCCAGTTTTGGATTCCGATGCTTCACTTCAGGTTAACTGTATACCTTGGACCTTCTTATTGACGATGAAACACAGAAATTGCATCCGAATTTAATACAAAAGGCACAATGCCGACTTACGTACAAGAGGACTGACACTCTAACTTTCAATGATTTGAACCTCTCCTGTGAGTCCAGTTTTAGATTCCGATGCTTCTCTTCAGGTTTACTGTATAACTTGGACCTTCTTATTGACGATGAAACACAGAAATTGCATCCGAATTTAATACAAAAGGCACAATGCCGACTTAAGTACAAGAGGACTGACACTCTCACTTTCTATGATTTGAACCTCTCCTGCGAGTCCAGTTTCAGATTCCGATGCTTCACTTCAGGTTTACTGTATCCCATGGAACTTCTTATTGACGATGAAACACAGAAATTGCATCCGAATTTAATACAAAAGGCACAATGCCGAATTAAGTACAAGAGGTCTGACACTTTAACTTTCTATGATTTGAAACTCTCCTGTGAGTCCAGTTTTGGATTCCGATGCTTCACTTCAGGTTTGCTGTATCCCATGGAACTTCTTATTGACGATGAAACACAGAAATTGCATCCGAATTTAATACAAAAGGCACAATGCCGAATTAAGTACAAGAGGTCTGACACTTTAACTTTCAACGATTTGAACCTCTCCTGTGAGTCCAGTTTTATATTCCAATACTTCACTTCAGGTTTATTGTTTACCTTGGACCTCCTTATTGACGATAAAACACAGAAATTGCATCCGAATTTAATACAAAAGGCACAATGTCGACTTAAGTACAAGAGGACTGACACTCTAACTTTCTATGATTTGAACCTCCCCTGTGAGTCCAGTTTTGGATTTCGATGCTTCACTTCATTTTTACTGTATCCCTTGGACCCTCTTATTGATGGTTAAACACAGAAATTGCATCCGAATTTAATACAAAAGGCACAATGCCGACTTAAGTACAAGAGGACTGACCCTCTAACTTTCTATGATTTGAACCTCTCCTGTGAGTCCAGTTTTAGATTCCGATGCTTCACTTCAGTTTTACTGTATACATTGGACATTCTTATGGAAGATGAAACACAAAAATTGCGTCCGAATGTAATACAAAAGGCACAATGCCGACCTAAGTACAGGAGGACTGACACTCTAACATTCTATGATTAGAACCTCTCCTGTAAGTCCAGTTTCAGATTCCGACGGTTCACTTCAGGTTTACTTTATACCTTGGTCCTTCTTATTGACGATGAAACACAGAAATTGCATCCGAATTTAATACAAAAGGCACAATGCCGACTTAACTACAAGAGGACAGATACTCTAACTTTCTATGATTTAAATCTCTCCTGTGAGTCCAGTTTTAGATTCCGATGCTTCACTTCAGGTTTATTGTATACCTTGGACCTTCTTATTGACGATGAAACACAAAAATTGCATCCGAATTTAATACAAAAGGCACAATGCAGACTTAAGTACAAGAGGACTGACACTCTAATTTTCAATGATTTGATCCTCTCCTGTGAGTCCAGTTTTAGATTCCGATGCTTCACTTTAGGTTTACTGTATGCGTTGGACCTTCTTATTGACGATGAAACACAGAAATTGCATCCGAATTTAATACAAAAGGCACAATGCCGACTTAAGTACAAGAGCACTGACACTCTAACTTTCTATGATTTGAACTTCTCCTGTGAGTCCAGTTTTAGATTCCGATGCTTCACTTCAGGTTTACTGTATTCCTTGGACATTCTTATTCACGATGAAAGACAGAAATTGCATCCGAATTTAATGCAAAAGGCACAATGGCGGCATAAGTACAAGAGTACTGACACTCTAACCTTCTATGATTTGAACCTCTCCTGTGAGCCCAGTTTTAGATTCCGATGCTTCACTTCAGGTTTGCTGTATACCTTGGACCTTCATATTGACGATGAAACACAGAAATTGCATCCGAATTTAATACAAAAGGCACAATGCCGACTTAAGTACAAGAGGACTGACACTCTAACTTTCTATGATTTGAACCTCTCCTGTGAGTCCAGTTTTAGATTCCGATGCTTCACTTCAGGTTTACTGTATCCCTTGGACCTTCTTACTGACGATGAAACACAGAAATGGCATCCGAATTTAAAAAAAAGGCACAATGCCGACTTAAGTACAAGAGGACTTACACTCCAACTTTATATGATTTGAACCTCTCCTGTGAGTCCAGTTTTATATTCTGATGCTTCACTTTAGGTTAACTGTATTCCTTGGACCTTCTTATTGACGATGAAACACAGAAATTGCATCCTAATTTAATTCAAAAGGCACAATGCCGGCTTAATAACACTAGGACTGACGCTCTAACTTTCAATGATTTGAACCTCTCCTGTGAGTCCAGTTTTTAGATTCTGAGGCTTCAATTCAGGTTTACTGTATACCTTGGACCTTCTTATTGACGATGAAACACTGTAATTGAATCCGAATTTAATACAAAAGGCACAATGCCGACTTAAGTACAAGAGGACTGACACTCTAACTTACTATGATTTGAACACCTCCTGTGAGTCCAGTTTTAGATTCCGATGCTTCACTTCAGGTTTACTGTATACCTTGGACCTTCTTAATGACGATGAAACACAGAAATTGCATTCGTATTTAATACAAAATTCACAATGCCGACTTCAGTACAAGAGGACTGACACTCTAACTTTCTATGATTTGAACCTCTCCTTTGAGTCCAGTTTTAAATTCCGATGCTTCACTTCAGTTTTACTGTATACCTTCGACCTCCTTATTGACGATGAAACACAGAAATTGCATTCGAATTTAATACAAGAGGCACAATGCCGACCTAAGTACAAGAGCACTTACACTCTAACTTTCTATGATTTGAACTTCTCCTGTGAGTCAAGTTTTAGATTCCGATGCTTCATTTCAGGTTTACTGTATACCTTGGGCCATCTTATTGGCGATGAAACACAGAAATTGCATTTGAATTTAATACAAAATGCATAATGCCGACTTAAGTACAAGATGACTGACACTCTAACTCTCTATGATTTGAACCTCTCCTGTGAGTCCAGTTTTAGATTCCGATGCTTCACTTCAGGTTTACTGCATACCTTGGACCTTCTTAATGACGATGAAACACAGAAATTGCATTCGAATTCAATACAAAATTCACAATGCCGACTTAGGTACAACAGGACTGACACTCTAGTATTCTATGATTTGAACCTCTCCTTTGAGTCCAGTTTTAGATTCCGATGCTTCACTTCAGTTTTACTGTATACTTTGGACCTTCTTGTTGACGATGAAACACAGAAATTGCGTCCAAATTTAGTACAAAAGGCACAATGCCGACTTAAGTACAAGAGCACTGACACTCTAACTTTCTCTGATGTGAACCTCTCCTGTGAGTCCAGTTTTAGATTCCGATGCTTGACTTCAGGTTTGCTGTATACCTTGGACCTTCTTATTGACGATGAAACACAGAAATTGCATCCGAATTTAATGCAAAAGGCACAATGCCGACTTAAGTACAAGAGGACTGACACTCTAACTTTCTATGATTTGAACCTCTCCAGTGAGTCCACTTTTAGATTCCGTTGCTCCCCTTCAGGTTTACTGTATCCCTTGGACCTTCTTATTGATGATGAAACACAGAAATAGCATCCGAATTTAATACAAAAGGCACAATGCCGATTTAAGTACAAGAGGACTTACACTCTACCTTCCTATGATTTGAAGCTCTCCTGTGAGTCCAGTTTTAGATTCTGATGCCTCACTTCAGGTTTACTGTAATCCTTGGACCTTCTTATTGACAATGAAAAACAGAAATTGCATCCTAATTTAATTCAAAAGGCACAACGCCGGCTTAAGGACACGAGAACTGACACTCTAACTTTCTATGATTTGAACCTCTCCTGTGAGTCCAGTTCTAGATTCTGATGCTTCATTTCAGGTTTACTGTATACCTTGGACCTTCTTATTGACGATGAAACAAAGATATTGCATCCGAAATTAATAGAAAATTCACAATGCCGAATTAAGTACAAGAGGACTGACACTCTAACTTTATATGATTTGAACCTCTTCTGTGAGTCCAGTTTTAGATTCCGATGCTTCACTTCAGGTTTACTATATACCTTCGACCTTCTTATTAACGATGCAACACAGATATTGCATCCGAATTTAATACAAAAGGCACAATTCCGACATAAGTACAAGAGGAGTGACACTCTCACTTTCTATGATTTGAACCTCTCCTGTGAGTCCAGTTTTAGATTCCGATGCTTCACTTCAGGTTTACAGTATACCTTGGACCTTCTTACTGACGATGAAACACAGAAATTGCATCCGAATTCAATACAAAAGGCACCATGCCGACTCAAGTACAAGAGGACTGACACTCTACCTTTCTATGATTTGAACCTATGCTGTGAGTCCAGTTTCAGATTCCGATGCTTCACTTCAGGTTTACTGTATACCTTGTACCTTCTTATTGACGATGAATCACAGAAATTGCATCCGAATTTAATACAAAAGGCACAATGCCGTCTTAAGTACAAGAGGACTGACACTCTAACTTTCAACGATTTGAACCTCTCCTGTGAGTCCAGTTTTAGATTCCGATGCTTCACTTCAGGTTTGCTGTATTCTTTGGACCTACTTAATGACGATGAAACAAAGAAATTGCATCTGAATTTAATACAAAAGGCACAATGCCGACTTAAGTACAAGAGGACTGACACTCTACCTTTCTATGATTTGAACATCTCCTGTGAGTCCAGTTTTAGATTCCGATGCTTCACTTCAGGTTTACTGTATACCTTGGACCTTCTTAATGACGATGAAACACAGATATTGCATTCGTATTTAATACGAAATTCACAATGCCGACTTAAGTACAAGAGCACTGACACTCGAACTTTCTATGATTTGAACTTCTCCTGTGAGTCAAGTTTTAGATTCCGATGCTTCACTTCAGGTTGACTGTATAGCTTGGGCCATCTTATTGACGATGAAACACAGAAATTGCATTCGAATTTAATACAAAAGGCACAATGCCGACTTAAGTACAACAGGACTGACACTCTAACATTCTATGATTTGAACCTCTCCTTTGAGTCCAGTTTTAGATTCCGATGCTTCACTTTAGTTTTACTGTATACCTTGGACCTTCTTATTGACGATGAAACACAGAATTTGCGTCCAAATTTAGGACAAAATGCACAACGCCGACTTATGTACAAGAGCACTGACACTCTAACTTCCTATGATTTGAACTTCTCCTGTGAGTCCAGTTTTAGATTTCGAAGCTTCACTTCAGGTTTACTGTATTCCTTGGACCTTCTTATTGACGATGAAAGACAGAAATTGCATCCGAATTTAATGCAAAAGGCACAATGGCGGCATAAGTACAAGAGTACTGACACTCTAACCTTCTATGATTTGAACCTCTCCTGTGAGCCCAGTTTTAGATTCCGATGCTTCACTTCAGGTTTGCTGTATACCTTGGACCTTCATATTGACGATGAAACACAGAAATTGCATCCGAATTTAATACAAAAGGCACAATGCCGACTTAAGTACAAGAGGACTGACACTCTAACTTTCTATGATTTGAACCTCTCCTGTGAGTCCAGTTTTAGATTCCGATGCTTCACTTCAGGTTTACTGTATCCCTTGGACCTTCTTACTGACGATGAAACACAGAAATGGCATCCGAATTTAAAAAAAAGGCACAATGCCGACTTAAGTACAAGAGGACTTACACTCCAACTTTATATGATTTGAACCTCTCCTGTGAGTCCAGTTTTATATTCTGATGCTTCACTTTAGGTTAACTGTATTCCTTGGACCTTCTTATTGACGATGAAACACAGAAATTGCATCCTAATTTAATTCAAAAGGCACAATGCCGGCTTAATAACACTAGGACTGACGCTCTAACTTTCAATGATTTGAACCTCTCCTGTGAGTCCAGTTTTTAGATTCTGAGGCTTCAATTCAGGTTTACTGTATACCTTGGACCTTCTTATTGACGATGAAACACTGTAATTGAATCCGAATTTAATACAAAAGGCACAATGCCGACTTAAGTACAAGAGGACTGACACTCTAACTTACTATGATTTGAACACCTCCTGTGAGTCCAGTTTTAGATTCCGATGCTTCACTTCAGGTTTACTGTATACCTTGGACCTTCTTAATGACGATGAAACACAGAAATTGCATTCGTATTTAATACAAAATTCACAATGCCGACTTCAGTACAAGAGGACTGACACTCTAACTTTCTATGATTTGAACCTCTCCTTTGAGTCCAGTTTTAAATTCCGATGCTTCACTTCAGTTTTACTGTATACCTTCGACCTCCTTATTGACGATGAAACACAGAAATTGCATTCGAATTTAATACAAGAGGCACAATGCCGACCTAAGTACAAGAGCACTTACACTCTAACTTTCTATGATTTGAACTTCTCCTGTGAGTCAAGTTTTAGATTCCGATGCTTCATTTCAGGTTTACTGTATACCTTGGGCCATCTTATTGGCGATGAAACACAGAAATTGCATTTGAATTTAATACAAAATGCATAATGCCGACTTAAGTACAAGATGACTGACACTCTAACTCTCTATGATTTGAACCTCTCCTGTGAGTCCAGTTTTAGATTCCGATGCTTCACTTCAGGTTTACTGCATACCTTGGACCTTCTTAATGACGATGAAACACAGAAATTGCATTCGAATTCAATACAAAATTCACAATGCCGACTTAGGTACAACAGGACTGACACTCTAGTATTCTATGATTTGAACCTCTCCTTTGAGTCCAGTTTTAGATTCCGATGCTTCACTTCAGTTTTACTGTATACTTTGGACCTTCTTGTTGACGATGAAACACAGAAATTGCGTCCAAATTTAGTACAAAAGGCACAATGCCGACTTAAGTACAAGAGCACTGACACTCTAACTTTCTCTGATGTGAACCTCTCCTGTGAGTCCAGTTTTAGATTCCGATGCTTGACTTCAGGTTTGCTGTATACCTTGGACCTTCTTATTGACGATGAAACACAGAAATTGCATCCGAATTTAATGCAAAAGGCACAATGCCGACTTAAGTACAAGAGGACTGACACTCTAACTTTCTATGATTTGAACCTCTCCAGTGAGTCCACTTTTAGATTCCGTTGCTCCCCTTCAGGTTTACTGTATCCCTTGGACCTTCTTATTGATGATGAAACACAGAAATAGCATCCGAATTTAATACAAAAGGCACAATGCCGATTTAAGTACAAGAGGACTTACACTCTACCTTCCTATGATTTGAAGCTCTCCTGTGAGTCCAGTTTTAGATTCTGATGCCTCACTTCAGGTTTACTGTAATCCTTGGACCTTCTTATTGACAATGAAAAACAGAAATTGCATCCTAATTTAATTCAAAAGGCACAACGCCGGCTTAAGGACACGAGAACTGACACTCTAACTTTCTATGATTTGAACCTCTCCTGTGAGTCCAGTTCTAGATTCTGATGCTTCATTTCAGGTTTACTGTATACCTTGGACCTTCTTATTGACGATGAAACAAAGATATTGCATCCGAAATTAATAGAAAATTCACAATGCCGAATTAAGTACAAGAGGACTGACACTCTAACTTTATATGATTTGAACCTCTTCTGTGAGTCCAGTTTTAGATTCCGATGCTTCACTTCAGGTTTACTATATACCTTCGACCTTCTTATTAACGATGCAACACAGATATTGCATCCGAATTTAATACAAAAGGCACAATTCCGACATAAGTACAAGAGGAGTGACACTCTCACTTTCTATGATTTGAACCTCTCCTGTGAGTCCAGTTTTAGATTCCGATGCTTCACTTCAGGTTTACAGTATACCTTGGACCTTCTTACTGACGATGAAACACAGAAATTGCATCCGAATTCAATACAAAAGGCACCATGCCGACTCAAGTACAAGAGGACTGACACTCTACCTTTCTATGATTTGAACCTATGCTGTGAGTCCAGTTTCAGATTCCGATGCTTCACTTCAGGTTTACTGTATACCTTGTACCTTCTTATTGACGATGAATCACAGAAATTGCATCCGAATTTAATACAAAAGGCACAATGCCGTCTTAAGTACAAGAGGACTGACACTCTAACTTTCAACGATTTGAACCTCTCCTGTGAGTCCAGTTTTAGATTCCGATGCTTCACTTCAGGTTTGCTGTATTCTTTGGACCTACTTAATGACGATGAAACAAAGAAATTGCATCTGAATTTAATACAAAAGGCACAATGCCGACTTAAGTACAAGAGGACTGACACTCTACCTTTCTATGATTTGAACATCTCCTGTGAGTCCAGTTTTAGATTCCGATGCTTCACTTCAGGTTTACTGTATACCTTGGACCTTCTTAATGACGATGAAACACAGATATTGCATTCGTATTTAATACGAAATTCACAATGCCGACTTAAGTACAAGAGCACTGACACTCGAACTTTCTATGATTTGAACTTCTCCTGTGAGTCAAGTTTTAGATTCCGATGCTTCACTTCAGGTTGACTGTATAGCTTGGGCCATCTTATTGACGATGAAACACAGAAATTGCATTCGAATTTAATACAAAAGGCACAATGCCGACTTAAGTACAACAGGACTGACACTCTAACATTCTATGATTTGAACCTCTCCTTTGAGTCCAGTTTTAGATTCCGATGCTTCACTTTAGTTTTACTGTATACCTTGGACCTTCTTATTGACGATGAAACACAGAATTTGCGTCCAAATTTAGGACAAAATGCACAACGCCGACTTATGTACAAGAGCACTGACACTCTAACTTCCTATGATTTGAACTTCTCCTGTGAGTCCAGTTTTAGATTTCGAAGCTTCACTTCAGGTTTACTGTATTCCTTGGACCTTCTTATTGACGATGAAAGACAGAAATTGCATCCGAATTTAATGCAAAAGGCACAATGCCGACTTAAGTACAAGAGGACTGACACTCTAACTTTCTATGATTTGAACCTCTCCAGTGAGTCCAGTTTTAGATTCCGTTTCTTCACTTCAGGTTTACTGTATCCCTTGGACCTTCTTATTGATGATGAAACACAAAAATAGCATCCGAATTTAATACAAAAGGCACAATGCCGATTTAAGTACAAGAGGACTTACACTCTAACTTCCTATGATTTGAACATCTCCTGTGAGTCCAGTTTTAGATTATGATGCCTCACGTCAGGTTTACTGTATTCCTTGGACCTTCTTATTGACAATGAAAAACAGAAATTGCATCCTAATTTAATTCAAAAGGCACAATGCCGGCTTAGGAACACGAGAACTGACACTCTAACTTTCTATGATTTGAACCTCTCCTGTGAGTCCAGTTCTAGATTCTGATGCTTCATTTCAGGTTTACTGTATACCTCGGACCTTCGTATTGACGATGAAACAAAGATATTGCATCCGAAATTAATAGAAAATTCACAATGCCGAATTAAGTACAAGAGGACTGACACTCTAACTTTATATGATTTGAACCTCTTCTGTGAGTCCAGTTTTAGATTCCGATGCTTCACTTCAGGTTTACTATATAGCTTCGACCTTCTTATTAACGATGAAACACAGATATTGCATCCGAATTTAATACAAAAGCACAATTCCGACATAAGTACAAGAGGAGTGACACTCTCACTTCCTATGATTTGAACCTCTGCTGTGAGTCCAGTTTTAGATTCCGATGCTTCACTTCAGGTTTGCTGTATACCTTGTACTTTCTTATTGACGATGAATCACAGAAATTGCATCCGAATTTAATACAAAAAGCACAATGCCGACTTAAGTACAAGAGGACTGACACTCTAACTTTCAACGATTTGAACCTCTCCTGTTAGTCCAGTTTTAGATTCCGATGCTTCACTTCAGGTTTGCTGTATACATTGGACCTACTTAATGACGATGAAACAAAGAAATTGCATCTGAATTGAATACAAAAGTCACAATGCCGACTTAAGTACAAGAGGACTGACACTCTACCTTTCTATGATTTGAACATCTCCTGTGAGTCCAGTTTTAGATTCCGATGCTTCTGTTCAGGTTTACTGTATCCCTTGGACCTTCTTCTTGACGACTAAACACAGAAATTGCATCCGAATTTAATACAAAAGGCACAATGCCGACTTAAGTACAAGAGGACTGACACTCTAACTTTCTATGAGTTGAACCTCCCCGTTGAGTCCAGTTTTGGATTCCGATGCTTCACTTCAGGTTTACTGTACCCTTGGACCTTCTTATTGACGGTTAAACACAGAAATTGCATCCGAATTTAATACAAAAGGCACCATGCCGACTAAAGTACAAGAGGACTGACACTCTACCTGTGAGTCCAGTTTTAGATTCCGATGCTTCACTTCAGTTTTACTGTATACATTGGACATTCTTATTGAAGACGAAACACAAAAATTGCATCCGAATTTAATACAAAAGGCACAATGCCGACCTAAGTACAAGAGGACTGACACTCTAACTTTCTATGATTTGAACTTCTCCTGTGAGTACAGTTTTAGATTCCGATGCTTCACTTCAGGTTTACTGTATTCCTTGGATCTTCTTATAGACGATGAAAGACAGAAATTGCATCCGAATTTAATGCAAAAGGCACAATGCCGGCATAAGTACAAGAGGACAGATACTCTAACTTTCTATGATTTAAACCTCTCCTGTGAGTCCAGTTTTAGATTCCGATGCTTCACTTCAGGTTTACTGTATACCTTGGACCTTCTTATTGACGATGAAACACAGAAATTGCATCCGAATTTAATACAAAAGGCACACTGCAGACTTTAGTACAAGAGGACTGACACTCTAACTTTCAATGATTTGATCCTCTCCTGTGAGTCCAGTTTAAGATTCCGATGCTTCACTTCAGGTTTACTGTATACCTTCGACCTTCTTATTGACGATGAAACAAGGAATTGCATCCGAATTTAATACAAAAGGCACAATGCTGACTTAAGTACAAGAGCACTGACACTCTAACTTTCTATGATTTGAACTTCTCCTGTGAGTACAGTTTTAGATTCCGATGCTTCACTTCAGGTTTACTGTATTCCTTGGACCTTCTTATAGACGATGAAAGACAGAAATTGCATCCGAATTTAATGCAAAAGGCACAATGCCGGCATAAGTAGAAGAGGACTGACACTCTAACTTTCTATGGTTTGAACCTCTCCTATGAGTCCAGTTTTAGATTCCGATGCTTCACTTCAGGTTTGCTGTATCCCTTGGACCTTCATATTGACGATGAAACACAGAAATTGCATCGGAATTTAATACAAAAGGCACAATGCCGACTTAAGTACAAGAGGACTGACACTCTAACTTTCTATGATTTGAACCTCTCCTGTGAGTCCAGTTTTAGATTCCGATGCTTCACTTCAGGTTTACTGTATCCCTTGGACCTTCTTATTGACGATGAAACACAGAAATAGCATCCGAATTCAATACAAAAGGCCCAATGCCGACTTAAGTACAAGAGGACTTACACTCCAACTTTATATGATTTGAACCTCTCCTGTGAGTCCAGTTTTAGATTCCGATGCTTCACTTCAGGTTTACTGTATTCCTTGGACCTTCTTATTGACGATGAAACACAGAAATTGCATTCGAACTTAATACAAAAGGCACAATGCAGACTTAATTACAAGGGGACTGACACTCTAACTTTCAATGATTTGAACCTCTCCTGTGAATCCAGTTTTAGATTCCGATGCTTCACTTCAGGTTTACTGTATACCTTGGACCTTCTTAATGACGATGAAACACAGAAATTGCATTCGAATTCAATACAAAATTCACAATGCCGACTTAAGTACAACAGGACTGACACTCTAACATTCTATGATTTGAACCTCTCCTGTTAGTCCAGTTTTTGATTCCGATGCTTCACTTCAGGTTTACTTTTTCCCTTGGACCATCTTATTGACAATGAAACACAGAAATTGCAACCGAATTGAAACAAAAGGCACAATGCCGACTTAAGTACAAGAGGACTGACACTAACTTTGTATGATTTGAACCTCTCCTGTGAGTCCAGTTTTAGATTCCGATGCTTCACTTCATGTTTGCTGTATACCTTGGACCTTCTCATTGACGATGAAACACACAAATTGCATCCGAATTTAATGCAAAAGGCACAATGCCGGCATAAGTACAAGAGGGCTGACACTCAAACTTTCTATGAATTGAACCTCTCCTGTGAGTCAAGTTTTAGATTCCGATGCTTCACTTCAGGATTACTGTATACCTTGGAACTTCTTATTGACGATGAAACACAGAAATTGCATCCGAATTTAATACAAAAGGCACAATGACGACTTAAGTACAAGAGGACTGACATTCTAACTTTCTATGATTTGAACCTCTCCTGTGAGTCCAGTTTTAGATGCCGATGCTTCACTTCAGCTTTACTGTATCCCTTCGGCCTTTATATTGATGATGAAACACAGAAATTGCATCCGAATTTAATACAAAAGGCACAATGCCGACTTATGTACAAGAGGACTGACAGTCTAACTTTCTATGATTTGAACATCTCCTGTGAGTCCAGTTTTAGGTTCCGATGCTTCACTTCAGGTTTACTGTATACCTTGGACCTTCTTATAGATGATGAAACACAAAAACTGCATCCGAATTTAATACAAAAGGCACAATGCCGACTTAAGTACAAGAGGACTGACACTCTAACTTTCTATGATTTGAACCTCTCCTGTGAGTCCAGTTTTAAATTCCGATGCTTCACTTCTGGTTAACTGTCTCACTTGGACCTTGTTATTGACGATAAACCACAGAAATTGCGTACGAATTTTATACAAATGGGGCAATGTCGACTTAAGTACAAGAGGACTGACACTCAAACTTTCTATGATTTGAACCTCTCCTGTGAGTCCAGTTTTAGATTCCGATGCTTCACTTCAGGTTTACTGTATACCTTGGACCTTCTTATTGACGATGAAACACAGAAATAGCATCCGAATTTAATACAAAAGGCAGAATGCCGACTTAAGTACAAGAGGACTGACACTCTAACTTTCTATGATTTGAACATCTCCTGTGAGTCCAGTTTTAGATTCCGATGCTTCACTTCAGGTTTACTGTATACCTTGGGCCATCTTATTGACGATGAAACACAGAAATTGCATCCGAATTTAATACAAAAGGCACAATGCCGACTTAAGTACAAGATGACTGACACTCTAACTCCTATGATTTGAACCTCTCCTGTGAGTCCAGTTTTAGATTCCGATGCTTCACTTCAGGTTTACTGTATACCTTGGACCTTCTTAATGACGATGTAACACAGAAATTGCATTCGAATTCAATACAAAATTCACAATGCCGACTTAAGTACAACAGGACTGACACTCTAACATTCTATGATTTGAACCTCTCCTTTGAGTCCAGTTTTAGATTCCGATGCTTCACTTCAGTTTTACTGTATACCTTGGACCTTCTTCTTGACGATGAAACACAGAAATTGCGTCCACATTTAGTACAAAATGCACAACGCCGACTGAAGTACAAGAGCACTGACACTCAAACTTTCTATGATTTGAACTTCTCCTGTGAGTCCAGTTTTAGATTTCGAAGCTTAACTTCAGGTTTACTGTATTCCATGGTCCTTCTTATTGACGATGAAAGACAGAAATTGCATCCGAATTTAATGCAAAAGGCACAATGCCGGCATAAGTAAAAGAGGACTGACACTCTAACTTTCTCTGATGTGAACCTCTCCTGTGAGTCCAGTTTTAGATTCCGATGCTTGACTTCAGGTTTGCTGTATACCTTGGACCTTCTTATTGACGATGAAACACAGAAATTGCATCGGAATTTAATGCAAAAGGCACAATGCCGACTGAAGTACAAGAGGACTGACACTCTAACTTTCTATGATTTGAACCTCTCTTGTGAGTCCAGTTTTAGATTCCGATGCTTCACTTCAGGTTTACTGTATACCTTGGACCTCCTTAATGACGATGAAACACAAAAATTGCATCCGAATTTAATACAAAATTTACAATGCCGACTTAAGTACAGGAGGACTGACACTCTAACTTTCTATGATTTGAACCTCTCCTCTAGGTCCAGTTTTAGATTCCGATGCTTCACTTCAGGTTTACTGTATTCCTTGGTCCTTCTTATTGACGATGAAACACAGAAATTGCATCTGAATTTAATGCAAAAGGCACAATGCCGGTATAAGTACAAGAGGGCTGACACTCAAACTTTCTATGATTTGAACCTCTCCTGTGAGTCCAGTTTTAGATTCCGATGCTTCACTTCAGGTTTACAGTATCCCTTGGACATTCTTATTGATGATGGAACACAGAAATTGCATCAGAATTTAATTCAAAGGTCACAATACCGACTTAAGTACAAAATTACTGACACTCTAACTTTCTATGAGTTGAACCTCTCCTGTGAGTCCAGTTTTAGATTCCGATGCTTCACTTCAGGTTTACTGTATCCCTTCAACCTTCTTATTGACGATGAAACACAGAAATTGCATCCGAATGTAATACAAAAGGCACAATGGCGACTTAAGTACAAGAGGACTGACACCCTAACTTTCTATGATTTGAACCTCTCCTGTTAGTCCAGTTTTTGATTCCGATGCTTCACTTCAGGTTTACTTTTTCCCTTGGACCGTCTTATTGACAATGAAACACAGAAATTGCATCCGAATTGAATACAAAAGGCACAATGCCGACTTAAGTACAAGAGGACTGACACTCTAACTTTGTATGATTTGAACCTCTCCTGTGAGTCCAGTTTTAGATTCCGATGCTTCACTTCATGTTTGCTGTATACCTTGGACCTTCTCATTGACGATGAAACACACAAATTGCATCCGAATTTAATGCAAAAGGCACAATGCCGGCATAAGTACAAGAGGGCTGACACTCAAACTTGCTATGATTTGAACCTCTCCTGTGAGTCAAGTTTTAGATTCCGATGCTTCACTTCAGGTTTACTGTATCCCTTCGGCCTTTATATTGATGATGAAACACTGAAATTGCATCCGAATTTAATACAAAAGGCACAATGCCGACTTATGTACAAGAGGACTGACACTCTAACTTTCTAAGATTTGGACATCTCCTGTGAGTCCAGTTTTAGGTTCCGATGCTTCACTTCAGGTTTACTGTATACCTTGGACCTTCTTATTGATGATGAAACACAAAAACTGCATCCGAATTTAATACAAAAGGCACAATGCCGACTTAAGTACAAGAGGACTGACACTCTAACTTTCTATGATTTGAACCTCTCCTGTGAGTCAAATTTTAAATTCCGATGCTTCACTTCTGGTTTACCGTCTCACTTGGACCTTGTTATTGACGATAAACCACAGAAATTGCGTACGAATTTTATACAAAAGTGACAATGTCGACTTAAGTACAAGAGGACTGACACTCAAACTTTCTATGATTTGAACCTCTCCTGTGAGTCCAGTTTTAGATTCTGATGCCTCACTTCAGGTTTACTGTATTCCTTGGACCTTCTTATTGACAATGAAAAACAGAAATTGCATCCTAATTTGATTCAAAAGGCACAATTCCGGCTTAAGAACACGAGAACTGACACTCTAACTTTCTATGATTTGAACCTCTCCTGTGAGTCCAGTTCTAGATTCTGATGCTTCAATTCAGGTTAACTGTATACCTTGGACCTTCTTATTGACGATGAAACACAGAAATTGCACCCGAATTTAATACAAAAGGCACAATGCCGACTTAAGTACAAGAGGACTGACACTCTAACTTTCTATGATTTGAACCTCTCTTGTGAGTCCAGTTTTAGATTCCGATGCTTCACTTCAGGTTTACTGTATACCTTGGACCTCCTTAATGACGATGAAACACAAAAATTGCATCCGAATTTAATACAAAATTTACAATGCCGGCTTAAGTACAGGAGGACTGACACTCTAACTTTCTATGATTTGAACCTCTCCTCTAGGTCCAGTTTTAGATTCCGATGCTTCACTTCAGGTTTACTGTATTCCTTGGTCCTTCTTATTGACGATGAAACACAGAAATTGCATCTGAATTTAATGCAAAAGGCACAATGCCGGTATAAGTACAAGAGGGCTGACACTCAAACTTTCTATGATTTGAACCTCTCCTGTGAGTCCAGTTTTAGATTCCGATGCTTCACTTCAGGTTTACTGTATACCTTGGAACTTCTTATTGACGATGAAACACAGAAATTGTATCCGAATTTAATACAAAAGGCACAATGCAAACTTAAGTACAAGAGGACTGACAATCTAACTTTCTATGATTTGAACCTCTCCTGTGAGTCCAGTTTTAGATGCCGATGCTTCACTTCAGGTTTACTGTATTCCTTCGGCCTTTATATTGATGATGAAACACAGAAATTGCATCCGCATTTAATACAAAAGGCACAATGGCGACTTAAGTACAAGAGGACTGACACCCTAACTTTCTATGATTTGAACCTCTCCTGTTAGTCCAGTTTTTGATTCCGATGCTTCACTTCAGGTTTACTTTTTCCCTTGGACCGTCTTATTGACAATGAAACACAGAAATTGCATCCGAATTGAATACAAAAGGCACAATGCCGACTTAAGTACAAGAGGACTGACACTCTAACTTTCTATGATTTGAACCTCTCCTGCGAATCCAGTTTTAGATCCCGATGCTTCACTTCAGGTTTACTGCATCCCTTGGACCTTCTTATTGACGATGAAACACAGAAATTGCATCCGAATTTAATACAATACTCACGATCTCCACTTAAATTCAAGAGGACTCACACTCTAACTTTCTATGAGTTGAACATCTCCTAAGAGTCCAGTATTAGATTCCGATGCTTCACTTCAGGTTTACTGTATCCCTTGGACATTCTTATTGATGATGGAACACAGAAATTGCATCAGAATTTAATTCAAAGGTCACAATATCGACTTAAGTACAAGAGGACTGACACCCTAACTTTCTATGATTTGAACCTCTCCTGTTAGTCCAGTTTTTGATTCCGATGCTTCACTTCAGGTTTACTGTATCCCTTGGACCATCTTATTGACGATGAAACACAGAAATTGCATCCGAATTTAATACAAAAGGCACAATGGCGACTTAAGTACAAGAGGACTGACACCCTAACTTTCTATGATTTGAACCTCTCCTGTTAGTCCAGTTTTTGATTCCGATGCTTCACTTCATGTTTACTTCTTCCCTTGGACCGTCTTATTGACAATGAAACACAGAAATTGCATATGAATTGAATACAAAAGGCACAATGCCGACTTAAGTACAAGAGGACTGACACTCTAACTTTGTATGATTTGAACCTCTCCTGTGAGTCCAGTTTTAGATTCCGATGCTTCACTTCATGTTTGCTGTATACCTTGGACCTTCTCATTGACGATGAAACACACAAATTGCATCCGAATTTAATGCAAAAGGCACAATGCCGGCATAAGTACAAGAGGGTTGACACTCAAACTTGCTATGATTTGAACCTCACCTGTGAGTCAAGTTTTAGATTCCGATGCTTCACTTCAGGATTACTGTATACCTTGGAACATCTTATTGACGATGAAACACAGAAATTGCATCCGAATTAATGCAAAAGGCACAATGACGACTTAAGTACAAGAGGACTGACATTCTAACTTTCTATGATTTGAACCTCTCCTGTGAGTCCAGTTTTAGATGCCGATGCTTCACTTCAGGTTTACTGTATCCCTTCGGCCTTTATATTGATGATGAAACACTGAAATTGCATCCGAATTTAATACAAAAGGCACAATGCCGACTTATGTACAAGAGGACTGACACTCTAACTTTCTAAGATTTGAACCTCTCCTGTTAGTCCAGTTTTTGATTCCGATGCTTCACTTCAGGTTTACTTTTTTCCTTGGACCGTCTTATTGACAATGAAACACAGAAATTGCATCCGAATTGAATACAAAAGGCACAATGCCGACTTAAGTACAAGAGGACTGACACTCTAACTTTCTATGATTTGAACCTCTCCTGCGAATCCAGTTTTAGATTCCGATGCTTCACTTCAGGTTTACTGCATCCCTTGGACCTTCTTATTGACGATGAAACACAGAAATTGCATCCGAATTTAATACAATACTCACGATCTCGACTTAAATTCAAGAGGACTCACACTCTAACTTTCTATGAGTTGAACATCTCCTGAGAGTCCAGTTTTAGATTCCGATGCTTCACTTCAGGTTTACTGTATCCCTTGGACCTTCTTATAGACGATGAAACACAGAAATTGCACCCGAATTTAATACAAAAGGCACAATGCCGACTTAAGTACAAGAGGACTGACACTCTAACTTTCTATGATTGAACCTCTCTTGTGAGTCCAGTTTTAGATTCCGATGCTTCACTTCAGGTTTACTGTATACCTTGGACCTCCTTAATGACGATGAAACACAAAAATTGCATCCGAATTTAATACAAAATTTACAATGCCGACTTAAGTACAGGAGGACTCACACTCTAACTTTCTATGATTTGAACCTCTCCTCTAGGTCCAGTTTTAGATTCCGATGCTTCACTTCAGGTTTACTGTATTCCTTGGTCCTTCTTATTGACGATGAAACACAGAAATTGCATCTGAATTTAATGCAAAAGGCACAATGCCGGTATAAGTACAAGAGGGCTGACATTCAAACTTTCTATGATTTGAACCTCTCCTGTGAGTCCAGTTTTAGATTCCGATGCTTCACTTCAGGTTTACTGTATACCTTGGAACTTCTTATTGACGATGAAACACAGAAATTGTATCCGAATTTGATACAAAAGGCACAATGCAAACTTAAGTACAAGAGGACTGACATTCTAACTTTCTATGATTTGAACCTCTCCTGTTAGTCCAGTTTTTGATTCCGATGCTTCACTTCAGGTTTACTTCTTCCCTTGGACCGTCTTATTGACAATGAAACACAGAAATTGCATATGAATTGAATACAAAAGGCACAATGCCGACTTAAGTACAAGAGGACTGACACTCTAACTTTGTATGATTTGAACCTCTCCTGTGAGTCCAGTTTTAGATTCCGATGCTTCACTTCATGTTTGCTGTATACCTTGGACCTTCTCATTGACGATGAAACACACAAATTGCATCCGAATTTAATGCAAAAGGCACAATGCCGGCATAAGTACAAGAGGGTTGACACTCAAACTTGCTATGATTTGAACTTCACCTGTGAGTCAAGTTTTAGATTCCGATGCTTCACTTCAGGATTACTGTATACCTTGGAACATCTTATTGACGATGAAACACAGAAATTGCATCCGAATTAATGCAAAAGGCACAATGACGACTTAAGTACAAGAGGACTGACATTCTAACTTTCTATGATTTGAACCTCTCCTGTGAGTCCAGTTTTAGATGCCGATGCTTCACTTCAGGTTTACTGTATCCCTTCGGCCCTTATATTGATGATGAAACACTGAAATTGCATCCGAATTTAATACAAAAGGCACAATGCCGACTTATGTACAAGAGGACTGACACTCTAACTTTCTAAGATTTGAACCTCTCCTGTTAGTCCAGTTTTTGATTCCGATGCTTCACTTCAGGTTTACTTTTTTCCTTGGACCGTCTTATTGACAATGAAACACAGAAATTGCATCCGAATTGAATACAAAAGGCACAATGCCGACTTAAGTACAAGAGGACTGACACTCTAACTTTCTATGATTTGAACCTCTCCTGCGAATCCAGTTTTAGATTCCGATGCTTCACTTCAGGTTTACTGCATCCCTTGGACCTTCTTATTGACGATGAAACACAGAAATTGCATCCGAATTTAATACAATACTCACGATCTCGACTTAAATTCAAGAGGACTCACACTCTAACTTTCTATGAGTTGAACATCTCCTGAGAGTCCAGTTTTAGATTCCGATGCTTCACTTCAGGTTTACTGTATCCCTTGGACCTTCTTATAGACGATGAAACACAGAAATTGCACCCGAATTTAATACAAAAGGCACAATGCCGACTTAAGTACAAGAGGACTGACACTCTAACTTTCTATGATTGAACCTCTCTTGTGAGTCCAGTTTTAGATTCCGATGCTTCACTTCAGGTTTACTGTATACCTTGGACCTCCTTAATGACGATGAAACACAAAAATTGCATCCGAATTTAATACAAAATTTACAATGCCGACTTAAGTACAGGAGGACTGACACTCTAACTTTCTATGATTTGAACCTCTCCTCTAGGTCCAGTTTTAGATTCCGATGCTTCACTTCAGGTTTACTGTATTCCTTGGTCCTTCTTATTGACGATGAAACACAGAAATTGCATCTGAATTTAATGCAAAAGGCACAATGCCGGTATAAGTACAAGAGGGCTGACATTCAAACTTTCTATGATTTGAACCTCTCCTGTGAGTCCAGTTTTAGATTCCGATGCTTCACTTCAGGTTTACTGTATACCTTGGAACTTCTTATTGACGATGAAACACAGAAATTGTATCCGAATTTGATACAAAAGGCACAATGCAAACTTAAGTACAAGAGGACTGACATTCTAACTTTCTATGATTTGAACCTCTCCTGTGAGTCCAGTTTTAGATGCCGATGCTTCACTTCAGGTTTACTGTATTCCTTCGGCCTTTATATCGATGATGAAACACAGAAATTGCATCCGCATTTAATACAAAAGGCACAATGGCGACTTAAGTACAAGAGGACTGACACCCTAACTTTCTATGATTTGAACCTCTCCTGTTAGTCCAGTTTTTGATTCCGATGCTTCACTTCAGGTTTACTTTTTCCCTTGGACCGTCTTATTGACAATGAAACACAGAAATTGCATCCGAATTGAATACAAAAGGCACAATGCCGACTTAAGTACAAGAGGACTGACACTCTAACTTTCTGTGATTTGAACCTCTCCTGCGAATCCAGTTTTAGATCCCGGTGCTTCACTTCAGGTTTACTGCATCCCTTGGACCTTCTTATTGACGATGAAACACAGAAATTGCATCCGAATTTAATACAATACTCACGATCTCGACTTAAATTCAAGAGGACTCACACTCTAACTTTCTATGAGTTGAACATCTCCTGAGAGTCCAGTTTTAGATTCCGATGCTTCACTTCAGGTTTACTGTATCCCTTGGACATTCTTATTGATGATGGAACACAGAAATTGCATCAGAATTTAATTCAAAGGTCACAATACCGACTTAAGTACAAGAGGACTGACACCCTAACTTTCTATGATTTGAACCTCTCCTGTTAGTCCAGTTTTTGATTCCGATGCTTCACTTCAGGTTTACTGTATCCCTTGGACCATCTTATTGACGATGAAACACAGAAATTGCATCCGAATTTAATACAAAAGGCACAATGGCGACTTAAGTACAAGAGGACTGACACCCTAACTTTCTATGATTTAAACCTCTCCTGTTAGTCCAGTTTTTGATTCCGATGCTTCACTTCAGGTTTACTTTTTCCCTTGGACCGTCTTATTGACAATGAAACACAGAAATTGCATCCGAATTGAATACAAAAGGCACAATGCCGACTTAAGTACAAGAGGACTGACACTCTAACTTTGTATGATTTGAACCTCTCCTGTGAGTCCAGTTTTAGATTCCGATGCTTCACTTCATGTTTGCTGTATACCTTGGACCTTCTCATTGACGATGAAACACACAATTTGCATCCGAATTTAATGCAAAAGGCACAATGCCGGCATAAGTACAAGAGGGCTGACACTCAAACTTGCTATGATTTGAACCTCTCCTGTGAGTCAAGTTTTAGATTCCGATGCTTCACTTCAGGATTACTGTATACCTTGGAACATCTTATTGACGATGAAACACAGAAATTGCATCCGAATTTAATGCAAAAGGCACAGTGACGACTTAAGTGCAAGAGGACTGACATTCTAACTTTCTATGATTTGAACCTCTCCTGTGAGTCCAGTTTTAGATGCCGATGCTTCACTTCAGGTTTACTGTATCCCTTCGGCCTTTATATTGATGATGAAACACTGAAATTGCATCCGAATTTAATACAAAAGGCACAATGCCGACTTATGTACAAGAGGACTGACACTCTAACTTTCTGAGATTTGAACATCTCCTGTGAGTCCAGTTTTAGGTTCCGATGCTTCACTTCTGGTTTACTGTATACCTTGGACATTCTTATTGATGATGAAACACAAAAACTGCATCCGAATTTAATACAAAAGGCACAATGCCGACTTAAGTACAAGAGGACTGACACTCTAACTTTCTATGATTTGAACCTCTCCTGTGAGTCAAATTTAAAATTCCGATGCTTCACTTCTGGTTTACTGTCTCACTTGGACCTTGTTATTGACGATAAACCACAGAAATTGCGTACGAATTTTATACAAAAGGGACATTGTCGACTTAAGTACAAGAGGACTGACACTCAAACTTTCTATGATTTGAACCCCTCCTGTGAGTCCAGTTTTAGATTCCGATGCTTCACTTCAGGTTTACTGTATACCTTGGACCTTCTTATTGACGATGAAACACAGAAATAGCATCCGAATTTAATACAAAAGGCAGAATGCCGACTTAAGTACAAGAGGACTGACACTCTAACTTTCTATCATTTGAACATCTCCTGTGAGTCCAGTTTTAGATTCCGATGCTTCACTTCAGGTTTACAGTATACCTTGGACCTTCTTATTGATGATGAAACACAAAAACTGCATCGGAATTTAATACAAAAGGCACAATGCCGACTTAAGTACAAGAGGACTGACACTCTAACTTCCTACTATTTGAACCTCTCCTGTGTGTCCAGTTTTAAATTCCGATGCTTCACTTCTGGTTTACTGTATCACTTGGACCTTCTTATTGACGATGAAACACAGAAATAGCATCCGAATTTAATACAAATGGCACAATGCCGACTTAAGTACGAGAGGACGGACACTCTAACTTTCTATGACTTGAACCTCTCCTGTGAGTCCAGTTTTAGATCCCGATGTTTCACTTCAGGATTACTGTATCCCTTCGGCCTTTATATTGATGATGAAACACAGAAATTGCATCCGAATATAATACAAAAGGCACAATGCCGACTTATGTACAAGAGGACTGACACTCTAACTTTCTATGTTTTGAACCTTTCATGTGGGTCCAGTTTTAGATTCCGATGCTTCACTTCAGGTTTACTGTATTCCTTGGACCTTCTTATTGACGATGAAACACAGAAATTGCATCCGAATTTAATTCAAAAGGCACAATGCCGGCTTAAGTACAAGAGGACTAACACTCTAACTTTCTATGATTTGAATCTCTCCTGTGAGTCCAGTTTTAGATTCCGATGCTTCACTTCAGGTTTACTGTATCCCTTGGACCTTCTTATTGACGATGAAACACAGAAATTGCATCCGCATTTAACATAAAAGGCAAAATGCCGACATAAGTACAAGAGGACTGACACTCAATCTTTCTATGATTTCAACCTCTCCTGTGAGTCCAGTTATAGTTTCCGATGCTTCACTTCAGGTTTACTGTATACCTTGGACCTTCTTATTGACGATGAAACACAGAAATTGCATCCGATTTTAATACAAAAGACACGATGCCCACTTATGTACAAGAGGACTGACACTCTAACTTTCAGTAATTTGAACCTCTCCTGTGAGCCCAGTTTTAGATTCCAATGCTTCACTTCAGGTTGACTGTATCCCATGGACCTTCTTATTGGCGATGAAACAAAGAAATTGCATCCGAATTTAATACAAAAGGCACAATGCTGACATAAGTACGAGAGGACTGACACTCTAACTTTCTATGATTTGAACCTCTCCTGTGAGTCCAGTTTTAGATTCCGATGCTTCACGTCAGGTTTACTGTATAGCTTGGACCTTCTTTTGACGATTAAGCACAGAAATTGCATCCGAGTGTAATACAAAAGGCACAACGCCGACTTAAGTACAAGAGGACTGACACTCTAAATTTCCATGATTTGTACCTCTGCTGTGAGTCCAGTTTTAGATTCCGATGCTTCACTTCAGGTTTACTGTATACCGTGGACTTTCTTATTGACGATGAAACACAGAAATTGCATCCGAATTTAATACAAAAGGCACAATGCCGACTAAAGTACGGGTGGACTGACACTCTAGCTTTCAATGATTTGAATCTCTCCTGTGAGTCCAATTTTAGATTCCGATGCTTCAGTTCAGGTTTACTGTATACATTGGACCTTCTTATTGACGATGAAACACAGAAATTGCGTCCGAATTTAATACAAAAGGGACAATGCCGACTTAAGTACAAGAGGACTGACACTCTAACTTTCTATGATTTGAACCTCTCGTGTAAGTCCAGTTTTAGATTCCGATGCTTCACTTTAGGTTTACTGTATATCGTGGACCTTCTTACTGACGATGAAACACAGAAATTGCACCCGAATGTAATACAAAAGGCACAATGCTGACTTAAGTACAAGAGGACTGCCACTCTAACTTTCTTTGATTTGAACCCCTCCTGTGAGTCCAGTTTTAGATTCCGATGCTTCACTTCACGTTTACTGTATTCCTTGGACCTTCGTATTGACGATGAAACACAGAAATTGCATCCGAATTTAATTCAAAAGGCATAATGCCGGCTTAAGTACAAGGGGACTGACACTCTAACTTTCTATGATTTGAACCTCTCCTGTGAATCCAGTTTTAGATTCCGATGCTTCACTTCAGGTTTACTGTATCCCTTCGACCTTCTTATTCGCGATGAAACACACAAATTGCTTCCGAATTTAGTACAATTGTCACGATCTCGACTTAAATTCAAGAGGACTCACACTCTAACTTTCTATGAGTTGAACATCTCCTGAGAGTCCAGTTTTAGATTCCGATGCTTCACTTCAGGTTTACTGTATCCCTTGGACATTCTTATTGACGATGAAACACAGAAATTGCATCCGAATTGTATAAAAGAGGCACAATGCCGACTTAAGTAGAAGACGACTGACACTCTAACTATCTATGATTTGAACCTTTCCTGTGAGTCCAGTTTTACATTGCGATGCTTCACTTCAGGTTTACTGTATCCCTTGGGCTTTCTTATTCACGATGAAACACAGAAATTGCATCCGAATTTAATACAAAAGGCACAATGCCGAATTAAGTACGAGAGGACAGACACTCTGACTTTCAATGATTTGAACGTCTCCTGTTAGTCCAGTTTTAGATTCCGATGCTTCTCTTCAGGTTTACTGTATCCCTTGGACCTTCCTATTGACGATGAAACACAGAAATTGCATCGAAAATTTAATAGAAAATCACAATGGCGACTTAAGTACAAGGGGACTGACACCCTAACTTTCTATGATTTGATTCTCTCCTGTTAGTCCAGTTTTCAATTCCGATTCTTCACTTCAGGTTTACTTTTTCCCTTGGACCGTCTTATTGACAATGAAACACAGAAATTGCATCCGAATTGAATACAAAAGGCACAATGCCGACTTAAGTACAAGAGGACTGACACTCTAACTTTGTATGTTTTGAACCTCTCCAGGAGTTTAGTTTTAGATTCCGATGCTTCACTTCAGGTTTACTGTATCCCTTGGACCTTCTTCTTGACGATGAAACACAGAAATTGCATCCGAATTTAATAAAAAAGGCACAATGCCGACTTAAGTGCAAGAGGACTGACACTCTAACATTGTATTATTTGAACCTCTCGTGTGAGTCCAGTTTTAGATTCCGATGCTTCACTTCAGGATTACTGTATTCCTTGGACCTTCTTATTGGCGATGGAACACAGAAATTGCATCCGAATTTAATAAAAAAGGCACAATGCCGACTTAAGTGCAAGAGGACTGACACTCTAACATTGTATTATTTGAACCTCTCGTGTGAGTCCTGTTTTAGATTCCGATGCTTCACTTCAGGATTACTGTATTCCTTGGACCTTCTTATTGGCGATGGAACACAGAAATTGCATCCGAATTTAATAAAAAAGGCACAATGCCGACTTAAGTACAAGAGGACTGACACTCTAACATTCTATGATTTGAACTTCTCCTGGGAGTCCAGTTTCAGATTCCGATGCTTCACTACAGGTTTGGTGTATCCCTTGGACCTTCTTATTGACGATGAAATACAGAAATTGGATGCGAATTTAATACAAAAGGCACAATGCCGACTTAAGTACAAGTGGACTGACACTCTAACACTCTATGATTTGAACCTCTCCTGTGAGTTCAGATTTACATTCCGATGCTTCACTTCAGGTTTACTGTATCGCTTGGAACACGTTATTGACGATGAAACACAGAAATTGCATCCGAATTTAATACAAAAGGCACAATGCCGACTTAAGTACGAGAGGACTGACACTCTGACTTTCAATGATTTGAACCTCTCCTGTGAGTCCAGTTTTACATTCCGATGCTTCCCATGTGGTTTTCTGTATCCCTTGGACCTTCTTAATAATGATAAAACACAGAAATTGCATCAGAATTAAATACAAAAGGAGAATGCTGACGTATGTACAAGAAGACTGACTCTTCTTACATTCTATGATTTCAGCCTCTCCTGTGAGACCAGTTTTAGATTTCGATGCTTCACTTCGCATTTACTGTATCCCTTGGAACTTCTTATTGACGATGAAACACAGAAATTGCATCGGAATTAAATACAAAAGCCACAATGCCGGCTTTAGTATAAGAGGACTGACTCTTCTTACATTCTATGATTTGAGCCTTTCCTGTGAGACCAGTTTTGGATATCGATGCTTCACCTCAGGTTTACTGTATCCCTTGGACCTTCTTATTGACGATGAAACACAGAAATTGCATCGGAATTAAATATAAAAGGCACAATGCCGACTTAAGTACAAGAAGACTGTCTCTTCTTACTGTCTATGTTTTGAACCTTTCTGTGAGACCAGTTTTAGATTCCGATGCTTCACCTCAGGTTTACTGTATACCTTGGACCTTCTTATTGACGATGAAACACAGAAATTGCATCCGAGTGTAATACAAAAGGCCCAACGCCGACTTAAGTACAAGAGGACTGACACTCTAGCTTTCCATGATTTGAACCTCTCCTGTGAGTCCAGTTTTAAATTCCGATGCTTCACTTCAGGTTTACTGTATACCGTGGACCTTCTTATTGACGATGAAACACAGAAATTGCATCCGAATGAAATACACAAGTCACAATGCCGACTTAAGTAAAAGAGGACTGACACTCTAACTTTCGATGAGTTGAACCTCTCCTGTGAGTCCAGTTTTAAATTCCGATGCTTCACTTCAGGTTTACTGTATCCCGTGGACCTTCTTATTGACGATGAAACACAGAAATTGCATCCGCATTTAACATAAAAGGCAAAATGCCGACATAAGTACAAGAGGACTGACACTCAATCTTTCTATGATTTCAACCTCTCCTGTGAGTCCAGTTATAGTTTCCGATGCTTCACTTCAGGTTTGGTGTATCCCTTGGACCTACTTATTGACGATGAAATACAGAAATTGGATGCGAATTTAATACAAAAGGCACAATGCCGACTTAAGTACAAGTGGACTGACACTCTAACACTCTATGATTTGAACCTCTCCTGTGAGTTCAGATTTACATTCCGATGCTTCACTTCAGGTTTACTGTATCGCTTGGAACACGTTATTGACGATGAAACACAGAAATTGCATCCGAATTTAATACAAAAGGCACAATGCCGACTTAAGTACGAGAGGACTGACACTCTGACTTTCAATGATTTGAACCTCTCCTGTGAGTCCAGTTTTACATTCCGATGCTTCCCATCTGGTTTTCTGTATCCCTTGGACCTTCTTAATAATGATAAAACACAGAAATTGCATCAGAATTAAATACAAAAGGAGAATGCTGACGTATGTACAAGAAGACTGACTCTTCTTACATTCTATGATTTCAGCCTCTCCTGTGAGACCAGTTTTAGATTTCGATGCTTCACTTCGCATTTACTGTATCCCTTGGAACTTCTTATTGACGATGAAACACAGAAATTGCATCGGAATTAAATACAAAAGCCACAATGCCGGCTTTAGTATAAGAGGACTGACTCTTCTTACATTCTATGATTTGAGCCTTTCCTGTGAGACCAGTTTTGGATATCGATGCTTCACCTCAGGTTTACTGTATCCCTTGGACCTTCTTATTGACGATGAAACACAGAAATTGCATCGGAATTAAATATAAAAGGCACAATGCCGACTTAAGTACAAGAAGACTGTCTCTTCTTACTGTCTATGTTTTGAACCTTTCTGTGAGACCAGTTTTAGATTCCGATGCTTCACCTCAGGTTTACTGTATACCTTGGACCTTCTTATTGACGATGAAACACAGAAATTGCATCCGAGTGTAATACAAAAGGCCCAACGCCGACTTAAGTACAAGAGGACTGACACTCAAGCTTTCCATGATTTGAACCTCTCCTGTGAGTCCAGTTTTAAATTCCGATGCTTCACTTCAGGTTTACTGTATACCGTGGACCTTCTTATTGACGATGAAACACAGAAATTGCATCCGAATGAAATACACAAGTCACAATGCCGACTTAAGTAAAAGAGGACTGACACTCTAACTTTCGATGAGTTGAACCTCTCCTGTGAGTCCAGTTTTAAATTCCGATGCTTCACTTCAGGTTTACTGTATCCCTTGGACCTTCTTATTGACGATGAAACACAGAAATTGCATCCGCATTTAACATAAAAGGCAAAATGCCGACATAAGTACAAGAGGACAGACACTCAATCTTTCTATGATTTCAACCTCTCCTGTGAGTCCAGTTATAGTTTCCGATGCTTCACTTCAGGTTTACTGTATACCTTGGACCTTCTTATTGACGATGAAACACAGAAATTGCATCCGATTTTAATACAAAAGACACGATGCCCACTTATGTACAAGAGGACTGACACTCTAACTTTCAGTAATTTGAACCTCTCCTGTGAGCCCAGTTTTAGATTCCAATGCTTCACTTCAGGTTGACTGTATCCCATGGACCTTCTTATTGGCGATGAAACAAAGAAATTGCATCCGAATTTAATACAAAAGGCACAATGCTGACATAAGTACGAGAGGACTGACACTCTAACTTTCTATGATTTGAACCTCTCCTGTGAGTCCAGTTTTAGATTCCGATGCTTCACGTCAGGTTTACTGTATAGCTTGGACCTTCTTTTGACGATTAAGCACAGAAATTGCATCCGAGTGTAATACAAAAGGCACAACGCCGACTTAAGTACAAGAGGACTGACACTCTAAATTTCCATGATTTGTACCTCTGCTGTGAGTCCAGTTTTAGATTCCGATGCTTCACTTCAGGTTTACTGTATACCGTGGACTTTCTTACTGACGATGAAACACAGAAATTGCATCCGAATTTAATACAAAAGGCACAATGCCGACTAAAGTACGGGTGGACTGACACTCTAGCTTTCAATGATTTGAATCTCTCCTGTGAGTCCAATTTTAGATTCCGATGCTTCAGTTCAGGTTTACTGTATACATTGGACCTTCTTATTGACGATGAAACACAGAAATTGCATCCGAATTTAATTCAAAAGGCATAATGCCGGCTTAAGTACAAGGGGACTGACACTCTAACTTTCTATGATTTGAACCTCTCCTGTGAATCCAGTTTTAGATTCCGATGCTTCACTTCAGGTTTACTGTATCCCTTCGACCTTCTTATTCGCGATGAAACACAGAAATTGCTTCCGAATTTAGTACAATTGTCACGATCTCGACTTAAATTCAAGAGGACTCACACTCTAACTTTCTATGAGTTGAACATCTCCTGAGAGTCCAGTTTTAGATTCCGATGCTTCACTTCAGGTTTACTGTATCCCTTGGACATTCTTATTGACGATGAAACACAGAAATTGCATCCGAATTGTATAAAAGAGGCACAATGCCGACTTAAGTAGAAGACGACTGACACTCTAACTATCTATGATTTGAACCTTTCCTGTGAGTCCAGTTTTACATTGCGATGCTTCACTTCAGGTTTACTGTATCCCTTGGGCTTTCTTATTCACGATGAAACACAGAAATTGCATCCGAATTTAATACAAAAGGCACAATGCCGAATTAAGTACGAGAGGACAGACACTCTGACTTTCAATGATTTGAACGTCTCCTGTTAGTCCAGTTTTAGATTCCGATGCTTCTCTTCAGGTTTACTGTATCCCTTGGACCTTCCTATTGACGATGAAACACAGAAATTGCATCGAAAATTTAATAGAAAATCACAATGGCGACTTAAGTACAAGGGGACTGACACCCTAACTTTCTATGATTTGATTCTCTCCTGTTAGTCCAGTTTTCGATTCCGATTCTTCACTTCAGGTTTACGTTTTCCCTTGGACCGTCTTATTGACAATGAAACACAGAAATTGCATCCGAATTGAATACAAAAGGCACAATGCCGACTTAAGTACAAGAGGACTGACACTCTAACTTTGTATGTTTTGAACCTCTCCAGGAGTTTAGTTTTAGATTCCGATGCTTCACTTCAGGTTTACTGTATCCCTTGGACCTTCTTCTTGACGATGAAACACAGAAATTGCATCCGAATTTAATAAAAAAGGCACAATGCCGACTTAAGTGCAAGAGGACTGACACTCTAACATTGTATTATTTGAACCTCTCGTGTGAGTCCAGTTTTAGATTCCGATGCTTCACTTCAGGATTACTGTATTCCTTGGACCTTCTTATTGGCGATGGAACACAGAAATTGCATCCGAATTTAATAAAAAAGGCACAATGCCGACTTAAGTGCAAGAGGACTGACACTCTAACATTGTATTATTTGAACCTCTCGTGTGAGTCCTGTTTTAGATTCCGATGCTTCACTTCAGGATTACTGTATTCCTTGGACCTTCTTATTGGCGATGGAACACAGAAATTGCATCCGAATTTAATAAAAAAGGCACAATGCCGACTTAAGTACAAGAGGACTGACACTCTAACATTCTATGATTTGAACTTCTCCTGGGAGTCCAGTTTCAGATTCCGATGCTTCACTACAGGTTTGGTGTATCCCTTGGACCTTCATATTGACGATGAAATACAGAAATTGGATGCGAATTTAATACAAAAGGCACAATGCCGACTTAAGTACAAGTGGACTGACACTCTAACACTCTATGATTTGAACCTCTCCTGTGAGTTCAGATTTACATTCCGATGCTTCACTTCAGGTTTACTGTATCGCTTGGAACACGTTATTGACGATGAAACACAGAAATTGCATCCGAATTTAATACAAAAGGCACAATGCCGACTTAAGTACGAGAGGACTGACACTCTGACTTTCAATGATTTGAACCTCTCCTGTGAGTCCAGTTTTACATTCCGATGCTTCCCATCTGGTTTTCTGTATCCCTTGGACCTTCTTAATAATGATAAAACACAGAAATTGCATCAGAATTAAATACAAAAGGAGAATGCTGACGTATGTACAAGAAGACTGACTCTTCTTACATTCTATGATTTCAGCCTCTCCTGTGAGACCAGTTTTAGATTTCGATGCTTCACTTCGCATTTACTGTATCCCTTGGAACTTCTTATTGACGATGAAACACAGAAATTGCATCGGAATTAAATACAAAAGCCACAATGCCGGCTTTAGTATAAGAGGACTGACTCTTCTTACATTCTATGATTTGAGCCTTTCCTGTGAGACCAGTTTTGGATATCGATGCTTCACCTCAGGTTTACTGTATCCCTTGGACCTTCTTATTGACGATGAAACACAGAAATTGCATCGGAATTAAATATAAAAGGCACAATGCCGACTTAAGTACAAGAAGACTGTCTCTTCTTACTGTCTATGTTTTGAACCTTTCTGTGAGACCAGTTTTAGATTCCGATGCTTCACCTCAGGTTTACTGTATACCTTGGACCTTCTTATTGACGATGAAACACAGAAATTGCATCCGAGTGTAATACAAAAGGCCCAACGCCGACTTAAGTACAAGAGGACTGACACTCTAGCTTTCCATGATTTGAACCTCTCCTGTGAGTCCAGTTTTAAATTCCGATGCTTCACTTCAGGTTTACTGTATACCGTGGACCTTCTTATTGACGATGAAACACAGAAATTGCATCCGAATTTAATACAAAAGTCACAATGCCGACTTAAGTACGGGTGGACTGACACTCTAACTTTCAATGATTTGAAACTCTCCTGTGTGTCGAGTTCTAGATTCCGATTCTTCACTTCAGGTTTACTGTATTCCTTGGACATTCTTATTGACGATGAAACAAAGAAATGGCATCCCAATTTAATTCAAAAGGCATAATGCCGGCTTAAGTACAAGAGGACTGACACTCTAACTTTCTATGATTTGAACCTCTCCTGTGAGTCCAGTTTTAGATTACGATGCTTCACTTCAGTTTCACTGTATCCCTTGGACCTTCTTCTTGACGATGAAACACAGAAATTGCATCGAAACTAACACAAAATGCACAATGTAGACTTAAGTACAAGACGACTGACTCTTCTTACTGTCTATGATTTGAGCCTTTCCTGTGAGACCAGTTTTAGATTCCGATGCTTTACTTCAGTTTTACTGTATCCCTTGGACCTTCTTCTTGACGATGAAACACAGAAATTGCATCCGAATTTAATACAAAAGGCACAACGCCGACTTAAGTTCAAGAGGACTGACACTCTAACTTTCTATGATTTGAACCTCTCCTGTGAGTCCAGTTTTAGATTCCGATGCTTCACTTCAGGTTTTCTGTATTGCTTGGACCTTCTTATTGACGATGAAACACAGAAATTGCATCCGAGTGTAATACAAAAGGCTCAACGCCGACTTAAGTACCAGAGGACTGACACTCTAACTTTCCATGATTTGAACCTCTCCTGTGAGTCCAGTATAAAATTCCGATGCTTCACTTCAGGTTTACTGTATACCGTGGACCTTCTTATTGACGATGAAACACAGAAATTGCACCCGAATTTAATACAAAAGGCACAATGCCGACTTAAGTACGGGTGGACTGACACTCTAACTTTCAATGATTTGAACCTCTCCTGTGTGTCCTGTTCTAGATTACGATTCTTCACTTCAGGTTTACTGTATTCCTTGGACATTCTTATTGACGATGACACAAAGAAATGGCATCCGAATTTAATTCAAAAGGCATAATGCCGGCTTAAGTACAAGAGGACTGACACTCTAACTTTCTATGATTTGAACCTCTCCTGTGAGTCCAGTTTTAGTTTACGATGCTTCACTTCAGGTTTACTGTATCCCTTGGACCTTCTTAATGACGATGAAACACAGAAATTGCATCCAAATGTAGCACAATAGTCACAACCTTGACTTAAATACAAGAGGACTCACACTCTAACTTTCTATGAGTTGAACCCTCCCTGAGAGTCAAGTTTTAGATTCCGATGCTTTACTTCAGGTTTACTGTATCCCTTGGACCCTCTTATTGACGATGAAACACAGAAATTGCATCCGAATTTAATACAAAAGGCACAATGCCGACTTAAGTACGAGAAGACTGACACTCTGACTTTCAATGAGTTGAACCTCTCCTGTGAGTCCAGTTTTAGATTCCGATGCTTCAGTTCAGGTTTACTGTATCCCTAGGACCTTCTTATTGACGATGAAACACAGAATTTGCATCCGAATTTAATACGAAAGGCACAATGCAAACCTAAGTACATGAGGACTGACACTCTAACTTTAAATGATTTGAACCTCTCCTGTGAGTCCATTTTTAGATTCCGATGCCTCACTTCAGATTTACTGTATCCCTTGGACCCTCTTATTGACGATGAAACACAGAAATTGCATCCGAATTTAATACAAAAGGCACAATGCCGACTTAAGTACGAGGGGACTGACACTCTGACTTTCAATGATTTGAACCTCTCCTGTGAGTCCAGTTTCAGATTCCGATGCTTCACTTCGCATTTACTGTATCCCTTGGAACTTCTTATTGACAATGAAACACAGAAATTGCATCGGAATTAAATACAAAAGCCACAATGCCGGCTTAAGTATAAGAGGACTGACTCTTCTTACATTCTATGATTTGAGCCTTTCCTGTGAGACCAGTTTTGGATATCGATGCTTCACCTCAGGTTTACTGTATCCCTTGGACCTTCTTATTGACGATGAAACACAGAAATTGCATCGGAATTAAATATAAAAGGCACAATGCCGACTTAAGTACAAGAAGACTGTCTCTTCTTACTGTCTATGTTTTGAACCTTTCTGTGAGACCAGTTTTAGATTCCGATGCTTCACCTCAGGTTTACTGTATACCTTGGACCTTCTTATTGATGATGAAACACAGAAATTGCATCCGAGTGTAATACAAAAGGCCCAACGCCGACTTAAGTACAAGAGGACTGACACTCTAGCTTTCCATGATTTGAACCTCTCCTGTGAGTCCAGTTTTAAATTCCGATGCTTCACTTCAGGTTTACTGTATACCGTGGACCTTCTTATTGACGATGAAACACAGAAATTGCACCCGAATTTAATACAAAAGGCACAATGCCGACTTAAGTACGGGTGGACTGACACTCTAACTTTCAATGATTTGAACCTCTCCTGTGTGTCCTGTTCTAGATTACGATTCTTCACTTCAGGTTTACTGTATTCCTTGGACATTCTTATTGACGATGACACAAAGAAATGGCATCCGAATTTAATTCAAAAGGCATAATGCCGGCTTAAGTACAAGAGGACTGACACTCTAACTTTCTATGATTTGAACCTCTCCTGTGAGTCCAGTTTTAGTTTACGATGCTTCACTTCAGGTTTACTGTATCCCTTGGACCTTCTTATTGACGATGAAACACAGAAATTGCATCCGAATGTTGCACAATAGTCACAACCTTGACTTAAATACAAGAGGACTCGCACTCTAACTTTCTATGAGTTGAACCCTCCCTGAGAGTCAAGTTTTAGATTCCGATGCTTTACTTCAGGTTTACTGTATCCCTTGGACCCTCTTATTGACGATGAAACACAGAAATTGCATCCGAATTTAATACAAAAGGCACAATGCCGACTTAAGTACGAGAGGACTGACACTCTGACTTTCAATGATTTGAACCTCTCCTGTGAGTCCAGTTTTAGATTCCGATGCTTCAGTTCAGGTTTACTGTATCCCTAGGACCTTCTTATTGACGATGAAACACAGAATTTGCATCCGAATTTAATACGAAAGGCACAATGCAAACCTAAGTACATGAGGACTGACACTCTAACTTTAAATGATTTGAACCTCTCCTGTGAGTCCATTTTTAGATTCCGATGCCTCACTTCAGGTTTACTGTATCCCTTGGACCCTCTTATTGACGATGAAACACAGAAATTGCATCCGAATTTAATACAAAAGGCACAATGCCGACTTAAGTACGAGAGGACTGACACTCTGACTTTCAATGATTTGAACCTCTCCTGTGAGTCCAGTTTTAGATTCCGATGCTTCAGTCCAGGTTTACTGTATCTCTAGGACCTTCTTATTGACGATGAAACACAGAAATTGCATCCGAATTTAATACAAAAGGCACAATGCCGACTTAAGTACAAGAGGAATGACACTCTAACTTTCTATGATTTGAACTTCTCCTGTGAGTTCAGTTTCAGATTCCGATGCTTCACTTCAGGTTTACTGTATTCCTTGGACCTTCTTATTGACGATGAAACACAGAAATTGCATCCGAATTTAATAGAAAGGGAACAATGCCGACTTAAGCACAAGAGGACTGACACTCTAATTTTCTATGATTTGGACCTCTCCTGTGAGTCCAGTTTTAGATTCCGATGCTTCACCTCAGGTTTACTGTATACCTTGGACCTTCTTATTGACGATGAAACACAGAAATTGCATCCGAGTGTAATACAAAAGGCTCAACGCCGACTTAAGTACAAGAGGACTGACACTCTAGCTTTCCATGATTTGAACCTCTCCTGTGAGTCCAGTTTTAAATTCCGATGCTTCACTTCAGGTTTACTGTATACCGTGGACCTTCTTATTGACGATGAAACACAGAAATTGCATCCGAATTTAATGCAAAAGGCACAATTCCGACTTAAGTACGGGTGGACTGACACTCTAACTTTCAATGATTTGAACCTCTCCTGTGTGTCCAGTTCTAGATTCCGATTCTTCACTTCAGGTTTACTGTATTCCTTGGACATTCTTATTGACGATGAAACAAAGAAATGGCATCCCAATTTAATTCAAAAGGCATAATGCCGGCTTAAGTACAAGAGGACTGACACTCTAACTTTCTATGATTTGAACCTCTCCTGTGAGTCCAGTTTTAGATTACGATGCTTCACTTCAGTTTTACTGTATCCCTTGGACCTTCTTCTTGACGATGAAACACAGAAATTGCATCGAAACTAACACAAAATGCACAATGTGGACTTAAGTACAAGAAGACTGACTCTTCTTACTTTCTATGATTTGAGCCTTTCCTGAGAGACCAGTTTTAGATTCCGATGCTTTACTTCAGTTTTACTGTATCCCTTGGACCTTCTTCTTGACGATGAAACACAGAAATTGCATCCGAATTTAATACAAAAGGCACAACGCAGACTTAAGTTCAAGAGGACTGACACAATAACTTTCTATGATTTGAACCTATCCTGTGAGTCCAGTTTTAGATTCCGATGCTTCACTTCAGGTTTACTGTATTGCTTGGACCTTCTTATTGACGATGACACACAGAAATTGCATCCGAGTGTAATACAAAAGGCTCAACGCCGACTTAAGTACAAGAGGACTGACACTCTAACTTTCCATGATTTGAACCTCTCCTGTGAGTCCAGTTTTAAATTCCGATGCTTCACTTCAGGTTTACTGTATACCGTGGACCTTCTTATTGACGATGAAACACAGAAATTGCACCCGAATTTAATACAAAAGGCACAATGCCGACTTAAGTACGGGTGGGCTGACACTCTAACTTTCAATGATTTGAACCTCTCCTGTGTGTCCTGTTCTAGATTACGATTCTTCACTTCAGGTTTACTGTATTCCTTGGACATTCTTATTGACGATGTAACAAAGAAATAACATCCGAATTTAATTCAAAAGGCATAATGCCGGCTTAAGTACAAGAGGACTGACACTCTAACTTTCTATGAATTGAACCTCTCCTGTGAGTCCAGTTTTAGTTTACGATGCTTCACTTCAGGTTTACTGTATCCCTTGGACCTTCTTATTGACGATGAAACACAGAAATTGCATCCGAATGTAATACAATAGTCACAACCTTGACTTAAATACAAGAGGACTCACACTCTAACTTTCTATGAGTTGAACCCTCCCTGAGAGTCAAGTTTTAGATTCCGATGCTTTACTTCAGGTTTACTGTATCCCTTGGACCCTCTTATTGACGATGAAACACAGAAATTGCATCCGAATTTAATACAAAAGGCACAATGCCGACTTAAGTACGAGAGGACTGACACTCTAACGTTAAATGATTTGAACCTCTCCTGTGAGTCCAGTTTTAGATTCCGATGCCTCACTTCAGGTTTACTGTATCCCTTGGACCTCCTTATTGACGATGAAACACAGAAATTGCATCCGAATTTAATACAAAAGGCACAATGCTGACTTATGTACAAGAGTACTGACTCTTTTTACGTTCAATGATTTGTGCCTTAACTGTGAGACCTGCTTTGGATGTCGATGCTTCCCATCTGGTTTTCTGAATCCCTTGGACCTTCTTATTAATGATGAAACACAGAAATTGCATCGGAATTAAATACAAGAGCAGAATGCTGACTTACGTACAAGAAGACTGACTCTTCTTACTGTCTATGTTTTGAACCTTTCCTGGGAGACCAGTTTTAGATTCCGATGCTTTACTTCAGGATTAATGTATCCCCTGGACCCTTTTATTGACGATGAAACACAGAAATTGCATCGGAATGAAATACAAAATGCAAAATGCCGACTTAAGTACAAGAAGACTTTCTCTTCTTACCGTCTATGTTGTGAACCTTTCATGTGAGAGCAGTTTTAGATTCCGATGCTTCACTTCAGGTTACTGTATCCCTTGGACCTTCTCATTGACGATGAAACACAGAAACAGCTTTGGTATAAAATACAAAAGGTACAATGCCGACTTAAGTACTAGAAGACTCACTCTTCTTACTGTCTATGTTTTGAACCTTTCCTCTGAGACCAGTTTTAGTTTCCGATGCTTCACTTCAGGTTTACTGTATCCCTTGGACCTTCTTATTGACGATGATACACAGAAATTGCATCGGAATTAAACACAAAAGGCACAATGCCGACTTAAGTACAAGAAAACTGACTCCTCTTACTTTTTATGTTTTGAACCTTTACTGTGAGACCAGTTTAAAAATCCGATGGTTCACTTCAGGTTTACTGTATCCCTTGGACCTTCTTATTGATGATGAATCACATAAACTGCATCGGAATCAAATACAAAAGACACAATGCCGAATTAAGTACAAGAAGACAGACACTTCTTACTGTCTATGCTTTGAACCTTTCCTGTGAGACCAGTTTTATATTCCGATGCTTCACTTCAGGTTTACTATATCCCTTGGATCTTCTTGTTGACGATGAAACACAGAAATTGCATCGGAATTAAATACATAAGGCACAATGCCAATTTAAGTACAAGAGGACTGACTCTTCTTACATTCTATGATTTGAGACTCTCCTGTGAGACTAGTTTTAGATGTCGATGCTTCACTTCAGGTGTACTGTATCCCTTGGACCTTCATATTGAAGATGAAACACAGAAATTGCATCGGAATTAAATACAAATGGCACAATGCCGACTTAAGTAAAAGAAGACCCGCTCTTCTTACTGTCTATGTTTTGAACCTTTCCTGTGAGACCAGTTATGGATTCCGATGCTTCACTTCAGGCTTACTGTATCTCTTGGACCTTATTAATGACGATGAAACACTGAAATTGCATCGGAATTAAATACAGAAGGCACAATGCTGACTTAAGTATAAGAAGGATGACTCTTCTTACATTCTATGATTTCAGCCTCTCCTGTGAGACCAGTTTTAGATTTCGATGCTTCACTTCGCATTTACTGTATCCCTTGGAACTTCTTATTGACGATGAAACACAGAAATTGCATCGGAATTAAATACAAAAGCCACAATGCCGGCTTAAGTATAAGAGGACTGACTCTTCTTACATTCTATGATTTGAGCCTTTCCTGTGAGACCAGTTTTAGATATCGATGCTTCACCTCAGGTTTACTGTATCCCTTGGACCTTCTTATTGACGATGAAACACAGAAATTGCATCGGAATTAAATATAAAAGGCACAATGCCGACTTAAGTACAAGAAGACTGTCTCTTCTTACTGTCTATGTTTTGAACCTTTCTGTGAGACCAGTTTTAGATTCCGATGCTTCACTTCAGGTTTACTGTATCCCTTGGACCTTCTTATTGTCGACGACACACAGAAATTGCATTGGAATTAAATACAAAAGGCACAATGCCGACTTAAGTAAAAGGAGACTGACTCTTCTTACATTCTATGATTTCAGCCTTTCCTGTGAGACCAGTTTTAGATTCAGATGCTTTACTTCAGTTTTACTGAATCCCTTGGACCTTATTATTAACAATGAAACACAGAAATTGCATCGGAAATAAATACAAAAGGCACTAGGCCGACTTAAGAACAATAGGACTGACACTCTAACTTTCTATGATTTGAACCTCTCCTGTGAGTCCAGTTTCAGATTCCGAGACTTCACTTCAGGTTTACTGTATCCCTTTGTTCATCGTTACTGACGATGAAGCACAGAAATTGCATCGGAATATAATACAAAAGGCACAATGCCGACTTAAGTACAAGAGGACTGACACTCTAACTTTCTATGATTAGAACCTCTCCTGTGAGACCGGTTATAGTTTCCGATGCTTCACTTCAGGTTTACTGTATGCATTGGACCTTCTTATTGACGATGAAACACAGAAATTGCATCGAAACTAACACAAAATGCACAATGTAGACTTAAGTACAAGAAGACTGACTCTTCTTACTTTCTATGATTTGAGCATTTCCTGTGAAACCAGTTTTAGATTCCGATGCTTTAATTCAGTTTTACTGTATTCCTTGGACCTTCTTCTTGACGATGAAACACAGAAATTGCATCGAATTTAAATACAAAAGTCACAATGCCGACTTAAGTACAAGAGGACTGACACTCTAACTTTCGATGATTTGAACCTCTCCTGTGAGTCCAGTTTTAGATTCCAAAGCTTCACTTCACGTTTACTGTATACCTTGGACCTTCTTATTGACGATGAAATACCGAAATTGCATCCGAAATTAACACAAAAGGCAGAATGCCGACTTAAGTACAAGAGGAATGACACTCTAACTTTCTATGATTTGAACTTGTCCTGTGAGTTCAGTTTCAGATTCCGATGCTTCACGTCAGGTTTACTGTATTCCTTGGACCTTCTTATTGACGATGAAACACAGAAACTGCATCCGAATTTAATAGAAAAGGAACAATGCCGACTTAAGCACAAGAGGACTGACACTCTAACTTTCTATGATTTGGACCTCTCCTGTGAGTCCAGTTTTAGATTCCGATGCTTCACCTCAGGTTTACTGTATACCTTGGACCTTCTTATTGACGATGAAACACAGAAATTGCATCCGAATTGTATGAAAGAGGCACAATGCCGACCTAAGTACAAGAGGACTGACACTCTAACATTCAATGATTTGAACCTCTCCTGTGAGTCCAATTTTAGATTCAGATGCTTCAGTTTAGATTTATTGTATACCTTGGACCTTCTTATTGACGATGAAACACAGAAATGACATCCGAATTTAATACAAAAGGCACAATGCAGACTTAAGTACAAGAGGACTGACACTCTAACTTTCTATGATTTCAACCTCTCCTATGAGTCCAGTTTTAGATTCCGATGCCTCACATCAGGCTTACTGTATTCCTTGGACCTATTTATTGACAATGAAACACAGAAATTGCATCCGAATTTAATTCAAAAGTCACAATGCCGGCATAAGTAGAAACGTACTGACACTCTATTTTTCTATGTTTTGAAACTGTCCTGTGCGTCCAGTTTTAGATTCCGATGCTTCACTTCAGGTTTAATGTATCCCTTGGACCTTCTTATTGACGATGAAACGCAGAAATTGCATCCGAATTTAATTCAAAGGTCACAATGCCGACTTAGTACAGAAGGACTGACACTCTAACTTTCTATGAGTTGAACCTCTCCTGTGAGTCCAGTTTTAGATTCCGATGCTTCACTTCAGGTTTACTGTATCCCTTGGACCTTCTTATTGACGATGAAACACAGAAATTGCATCCGATTTTAATAGAAAAGGCACAATGCCGACTTAAGTACAAGAGGGCTGACACACTAACTTTCTACGATTTGAACCTTTGCTGTGAGTCCAGTTTTAGATTTCGATGCTTCACTTCAGGTTTACTGTATCCCTTGGACCTTCTTATTGACGATGAAACACAGAAATTGCATCCGAATTTAATAGAAAAGGCGCAATGCCGACTTAAGTACAAGAGGACTGACACTCTAACTTTCTACGATTTGAAACTCTCCTGTGAGTCCAGTTTTAGATTACGATGCTTCACTTCAGGTTTACTGTATCCCTAGGACCTTCTTATTGACGATGATACACAGAAATTGCATCCGAATTTAATAGAAAATGCACAATGCCGACATAAGTACAAGACGACTGACACTCTAACTTTCTATGATTTTAACCTCTCCTGGGAGCCCAGTTTTAGATTCCGATGCTTCACTACAGGTTTGGTGTATCCCTTGGACCTTCTTACTGACGATGAAACACAGAAATTGCATGCGAATTTAATACAAAAGGCACAATGCCGACTTAAATACGAGAGGACTGACACTCTGACTTTCAATGATTTGAACCTCTCCTGTGAATCCAGTTTTAGATTCCGATGCTTCAGTTCAGGTTTACTGTATCCCTAGGACCTTCTTATTGACGATGAAACACAGAATTTGCATCCGTATTTACTAGAAAAGGCACAATGCCGACATAAGTACAAGAGGACTGACCCTCTAACTTTCTACGATTTGAAACTCTCCTGTGAGTCCAGTTTTAGATTCCGATGCTTCACTTCAGGTTTGCTGTATCCCTAGGACCTTCTTATTCACGATGAAACACAGAAATGGCATCCGAAAGTAATACAAAAGGCACAATGCCGACCTAAGTACAAAAGGACTGACACTCTAACATTCAATGATTTGAACCTCTCCTGTGAGTCCAATTTTAGATTCAGATGCTTCAGTTTAGGTTTATTGTATACCTTGGACCTTCTTATTGTCGATGAAACACAGAAATGACATCCGAATTTAATACAAATGCACAATGCAGACTTAAGTACAAGAGGACTGACACTCTAACTTTCTATGATTTCAACCTCTCCTGAGAGTCAAGTTTTGGATTCCGATGCTTTACTTCAGGTTTACTGTATCCCTTGGACCCTCTCATTGACGATGAAACACAGAAATTGCATCCGAATTTAATACAAAAGGCACAATGCCGACTTAAGTACGAGAGGACTGACACTCTAACTTTCTATGATTTGAACCTCTCCTGTGAGACCAGTTTTAGATATCGATGCTTCACCTCAGGTTTACTGTATCCCTTGGACCTTCTTATTAATGATGAAACACAGAAATTGCATCGGAATTAAATACAAATGCAGAATGCTGACTTATGTACAAGAAGACTGACTCTTCTTACTGTCTATGTTTTGAACCTTTCCTGGGAGACCAGTTTTAGATTCCGATGCTTTACTTCAGGTTTAATGTATCCCCTGGACCCTTTTATTGACGATGAAACACAGAAATTGCATCGGAATGAAATACAAAATGCAAAATGCCGACTTAAGTACAAGAAGACTTACTCTTCTTACCGTCTATGTTGTGAACCTTTCATGTGAGAGCAGTTTTAGATTCTGATGCTTCACTTCAGGTTACTGTATCCCTTGGACCTTCTTATTGACGATGAAACACAGAAACAGCTTTGGAATAAAATACAAAAGGTACAATGCCGACTTAAGTACAAGAAGACTCACTCTTCTTACTGTCTATGTTTTGAACCTTTCCACTGAGACCAGTTTTAGTTTCCGATGCTTCACTTCAGGTTTACTGTATCCCTTGGACCTTCTTATTGACGATGATACACAGAAATTGCATCGGAATTAAACACAAAAGGCACAATGCCGACTTAAGTACAAGAAAACTGACTCCTCTTACTTTTTATGTTTTGAACTTTTACTGTGAGACCAGTTTTAAAATCCGATGCTTCACTTCAGGTTTACTGTATACCTTGGACCTTCTTATTGATGATGAAACACAGCAACTGCATCGGAATCAAATACAAAAGACACAATGCCGAATTAAGTACAAGAAGACAGACACTTCTTACTGTCTATGCTTTGAACCTTACCTGTGAGACCAGTTTTATATTCCGATGCTTCACTTCAGGTTTACTATATCCCTTGGATCTTCTTGTTGATGATGAAACACAGAAATTGGATCGGAATTAAATACATAAGGCACAATGCCAACTTAAGTACAAGAGGACTGACTCTTCTCACATTCTATGATTTGAGACTCTCCTGTGAGACCAGTTTTAGATGTCGATGCTTCACTTCAGGTGTACTGTATCCCTTGGACCTTCTTATTGAAGATGAAACACAGAAATTGCATCGGAATTAAATACAAATGGCACAATGCCGACTTAAGTAAAAGAAGACCCGCTCTTCTTACTGTCTATGTTTTGAACCTTTCCTGTGAGACCAGTTATGGATTCCGATGCTTCACTTCAGGCTTACTGTATCTCTTGGACCTTATTAATGACGATGAAACACTGAAATTGCATCGGAATTAAATACAGAAGGCACAATGCTGACTTAAGTATAAGAAGACTGACTCTTCTTACATTCTATGATTTCAGCCTTTCCTGTGAGACCAGTTTTAGATTTCGATGCTTCACTTCGCATTTACTGTATCCCTTGGAACTTCTTATTGACGATGAAACACAGAAATTGCATCGGAATTAAATACAAAAGCCACAATGCCGGCTTAAGGATAAGAGGACTGACTCTTCTTACATTCTATGATTTGAGCCTTTCCTGTGAGACCAGTTTTAGATATCGATGCTTCACCTCAGGTTTACTGTATCCCTTGGACCTTCTTATTGACGATGAAACACAGAAATTGCATCGGAATTAAATATAAAAGGAACAATGCCGACTTAAGTACAAGAAGACTGTCTCTTCTTACTGTCTATGTTTTGAACCTTTCTGTGAGACCAGTTTTAGATTCCCATGCTTCACTTCAGGTTTACTGTATCCCTTGGACCTTCTTATTGTCGACGACACACAGATTTTGCATTGGAATTAAATACAAAAGGCACAATGCCGACTTAATTAAAAGGAGACTGACTCTTCTTACATTCTATGATTTCAGCCTTTCCTGTGAGACCAGTTTTAGATTCAGATGCTTTACTTCAGTTTTACTGTATCCCTTTTACCTTCGTCTTGACGATGAAACACAGAAATTGCATCGAAACTAACACAAAATGCACAATGTAGACTTAAGTACAAGAAGACTGACTCTTCTTACTTTCTATGATTTGAGCCTTTCCTGTGAGACCAGTTTTAGATTCCGATGCTTTACTTCAGTTTTACTGTATCCCTTGGACCTTCTTCTTCACGATGAAACACAGAAATTGCATCGAAATTAAATACAAAAGTCACAATGCCGACTTAAGTACAAGAGGACTGACACTCTAACTTTCAATGATTTGAACCTCTCCTGTGAGTCCAGTTTTAGATTCCAAAGCTTCACTTCACGTTTACTGTATACCTTGGACCTTCTTATTGACGATGAAATACCGAAATTGCATCCGAAATTAACACAAAAGGCAGAATGCCGACTTAAGTACAAGAGGAATGACACTCTAACTTTCTATGATTTGAACTTCTCCTGTGAGTTCAGTTTCAGATTCCGATGCTTCACGTCAGGTTTACTGTATTCCTTGGACCTTCTTATTGACGATAAAACACAGAAATTGCATCCGAATTTAATAGAAAAGGAACAATGCCGACTTAAGCACAAGAGGACTGACACTCTAACTTTCTATGATTTTAACCTCTCCTGGGAGCCCAGTTTTAGATTCCGATGCTTCACTACAGGTTTGGTGTATCCCTTGGACCTTCTTACTGACGATGAAACACAGAAATTGCATGCGAATTTAATACAAAAGGCACAATGCCGACTTAAATACGAGAGGACTGACACTCTGACTTTCAATGATTTGAACCTCTCCTGTGAATCCAGTTTTAGATTCCGATGCTTCAGTTCAGGTTTACTGTATCCCTAGGACCTTCTTATTGACGATGAAACACAGAATTTGCATCCGTATTTACTAGAAAATGCACAATGCCGACATAAGTACAAGAGGACTGACCCTCTAACTTTCTACGATTTGAAACTCTCCTGTGAGTCCAGTTTTAGATTCCGATGCTTCACTTCAGGTTTACTGTATCCCTAGGACCTTCTTATTCACGATGAAACACAGAAATGGCATCCGAAAGTAATACAAAAGGCACAATGCCGACCTAAGTACAAAAGGACTGACACTCTAACATTCAATGATTTGAACCTCTCCTGTGAGTCCAATTTTAGATTCAGATGCTTCAGTTTAGGTTTATTGTATACCTTGGACCTTCTTATTGACGATGAAACACAGAAATGACATCCGAATTTAATACAAAAGGCACAATGCAGACTTAAGTACAAGAGGACTGACACTCTAACTTTCTATGATTTCAACCTCTCCTGAGAGTCAAGTTTTGGATTCCGATGCTTTACTTCAGGTTTACTGTATCCCTTGGACCCTCTCATTGACGATGAAACACAGAAATTGCATCCGAATTTAATACAAAAGGCACAATGCCGACTTAAGTACAAGAAAACTGACTCCTCTTACTTTTTATGTTTTGAACCTTTACTGTGAGACCAGTTTTAAAATCCGATGCTTCACTTCAGGTTTACTGTATACCTTGGACCTTCTTATTGATGATGAAACACAGCAACTGCATCGGAATCAAATACAAAAGACACAATGCCGAATTAAGTACAAGAAGACAGACACTTCTTACTGTCTATGCTTTGAACCTTACCTGTGAGACCAGTTTTATATTCCGATACTTCACATCAGGTTTACTATATCCCTTGGATCTTCTTGTTGATGATGAAACACAGAAATTGGATCGGAATTAAATACATAAGGCACAATGCCAACTTAAGTACAAGAGGACTGACTCTTCTCACATTCTATGATTTGAGACTCTCCTGTGAGACCAGTTTTAGATGTCGATGCTTCACTTCAGGTGTACTGTATCCCTTGGACCTTCTTATTGAAGATGAAACACAGAAATTGCATCGGAATTAAATACAAATGGCACAATGCCGACTTAAGTAAAAGAAGACCCGCTCTTCTTACTGTCTATGTTTTGAACCTTTCCTGTGAGACCAGTTATGGATTCCGATGCTTCACTTCAGGCGTACTGTATCTCTTGGACCTTATTAATGACGATGAAACACTGAAATTGCATCGGAATGAAATACAGAAGGCACAATGCTGACTTAAGTATAAGAAGACTGACTCTTCTTACATTCTATGATTTCAGCCTTTCCTGTGAGACCAGTTTTAGATTTCGATGCTTCACTTCGCATTTACTGTATCCCTTGGAACTTCTTATTGACGATGAAACACAGAAATTGCATCGGAATTAAATACAAAAGCCACAATGCCGGCTTAAGGATAAGAGGACTGACTCTTCTTACATTCTATGATTTGAGCCTTTCCTGTGAGACCAGTTTTAGATATCGATGCTTCACCTCAGGTTTACTGTATCCCTTGGACCTTCTTATTGACGATGAAACACAGAAATTGCATCGGAATTAAATATAAAAGGAACAATGCCGACTTAAGTACAAGAAGACTGTCTCTTCTTACTGTCTATGTTTTGAACCTTTCTGTGAGACCAGTTTTAGATTCCCATGCTTCACTTCAGGTTTACTGTATCCCTTGGACCTTCTTATTGTCGACGACACACAGAAATTGCATTGGAATTAAATACAAAAGGCACAATGCCGACTTAAGTAAAAGGAAACTGACTCTTCTTACATTCTATGATTTCAGCCTTTCCTGTGAGACCAGTTTTAGATTCAGATGCTTTACTTCAGTTTTACTGTATCCCTTGGACCTTCGTCTTGACGATGAAACACAGAAATTGCATCGAAACTAACACATAATGCACAATGTAGACTTAAGTACAAGAAGACTGACTCTTCTTACTTTCTATGATTTGAGCCTTTCCTGTGAGACCAGTTTTAGATTCCGATGCTTTACTTCAGTTTTACTGTATCCCTTGGACCTTCTTCTTCACGATGAAACACAGAAATTGCATCGAAATTAAATACAAAAGTCACAATGCCGACTTAAGTACAAGAGGACTGACACTCTAACTTTCAATGATTTGAACCTCTCCTGTGAGTCCAGTTTTAGATTCCAAAGCTTCACTTCACGTTTACTGTATACCTTGGACCTTCTTATTGACGATGAAATACCGAAATTGCATCCGAAATTAACACAAAAGGCAGAATGCCGACTTAAGTACAAGAGGAATGACACTCTAACTTTCTATGATTTGAACTTCTCCTGTGAGTTCAGTTTCAGATTCCGATGCTTCACGTCAGGTTTACTGTATTCCTTGGACCTTCTTATTGACGATAAAACACAGAAATTGCATCCGAATTTAATAGAAAAGGAACAATGCCAACTTAAGCACAAGAGGACTGACACTCTAACTTTCTATGATTTGGACCTCTCCTGTGAGTCCAGTTTTAGATTCCGATGCTTCACCTCAGGTTTACTGTATACCTTGGACCGTCTTATTGAGGATGAAAGACAAAAAATTGCATCCGAATTTAATACAAAAGGTACAACGCCGACTTAAGTACAAGAGGACTGACACTCTAACTTTTTATGATTTAAACCTATCCTGTGAGTCCAGTTTTAGATTCCGATGCTTCACTTCAGGTTAACTGTATTGCTTGGACCTTCTTATTGACGATGAAGCACAGAAATTGCATCCGAGTGTAAAACAAAGGGCTCAACGCCGACTTAAGTACAAGAGGACTGACACTCTAACTTTCCATGATTTGAACCTCTCCTGTGAGTCCAGTTTTAAATTCCGATGCTTCACTTCAGGTTTACTGTATACCGTGGACCTTCTTATTGACGATGAAACACAGAAATTGCATCCGAATTTAATACAAAAGGCACAATGCCGACTTAAGTACGGGTGGACTGGCACTCTAACTTTCAATGATTTGAACCTCTCCTGTGTGTCCAGTTCTAGATTCCGATTCTTCACTTCAGGTTTACTGTATTCCTTGGACCTTCTTATTGACGATGAAACAAAGAAATGGCATCCGAATTTAATTCAAAAGGCATAATGCCGACTTAAGTACAAGAGGACTGACACTCTAACTTTCTATGATTTGAACCTCTCCTGTGAGTCCAGTTTTAGATTCCGATGCTTCACTTCAGGTTTACTGTATCCCTTGGACCTTCTTATTGACGATGAAACACAGAAATTACATTCGAATGTAATACAATAGTCACAATCTCGACTTAAATACAAGAGGACTCACACTTTAACTTTCTATGAGTTGAACCTTGCCTGAGAGTCCAGTTTTAGATTCCGATGCTTCACTTCAGGTTTACTGTATCCCTTGGACATTCTTATTGACGATGAAACACAGAAATTGCATCCGAATTGTATGAAAGAGGCACAATGCCGACTTAAGTATAAGACGACTGACACTCCAACTTTCTATGATTTGAACCTCTCCTGTGAGTCCAGTTTTTGATTCCCATGCTTCACTTCAGGTTTACTGTATCCCTTGGACCTTCTTATTCACGATGAAACACAGAAATTGCATCCGAAAGTAATACAAAAGGCACAATGCCGACCTAAGTACAAGAGGACTGACACTCTAACATTCAATGATTTGAACCTCTCCTGTGAGTCCAATTTTAGATTCAGATGCTTCAGTTTAGGTTTATTGTATACCTTGGACCTTCTTATTGACGATGAAACACAGAAATGACATCCGAATTTAAAACAAAAGGCACAATGCAGACTTAAGTACAAGAGGACTGACACTCTAACTTTCTATGATTTCAACCTCTCCTGTGAGTCCAGTTTTAGATTCCGATGCCTCACTTCAGGCTTACTGTATTCCTTGGACCTATTTATTGACGATGAAACACAGAAATTGCATCCGAATTTAATTCAAAAGTCACAATGCCGGCATAAGTAGAAACGTACTGACACTGTATTTTTCTATGCTTTGAAACCCTCCTGTGAGTCCAGTTTTAGATTCCGATGCTTCACTTCAGGTTTACTGTATCCCTTGGACCTTCTTATGGCGATGAAACGCAGAAATTGCATCCGAATTTAATTCAAAGGTCACAATGTCGACTTAGTACAAAAGGACTGACACTCTAACTTTCTATGAGTTGAACCTCTCCTGTGAGTCCAGTTTTAGATTCCGATGCTTCACTTCAGGCTTACTGTTTTTCTTGGGCCGTCTTATTGACGATGAAACACAGAAATTGCATCCGAATTGCATACAAAAGGCACAATCCGACTTAAGTACAAGAGGACTGACAACCTAACTTTGTATGATTTGAACCTGTCCTGTGACTCCAGTTTTAGATTCCGATGCTTCACATCAGGTTTACTGTATCCCTTGGACCTTCTTATTGACGATGAAACACAGAAGTTGCATCCGATTTTAATAGAAAAGGCACAATGCCGACTTAAGTACAAGAGGACTGACACTCTAACCTTCTACGATTTGAACCTCTCCTGTGAGTCCAGTTTTAGATTTCGATGCCTCACTTCAGGTTTACTGTATCCCTTGGACCTTCTTATTGACGATGAAACACAGATATTGCATCCGAATTTAATAGAAAAGGCACAATGCCGACTTAAGTGCAAGAGGACTGACACTCTAACTTTCTACGATTTGAAACTCTCCTGTGAGTCCAGTTTTAGATTCCGATGCTTCACTTCAGGTTTACTGTATTCCTAGGACCTTCTTATTGACGATGTAACACAGAAATTGCATCCGAATTTAATAGAAAATGCACAATGCCGACTTAAGTACAAGAGGACTGACAGTCCAACTCTCTATGATTTCAACCACTCCTGTGAGTCCAATTTTAGATTCCGATGCCTCACTTCAGGATTACTGTATCCCTTGGACCTTCTTATTGACGATGATACACAGAAATTGCATCCGAATTTAATACAAAAGGCACAATGCCGACTTAAGTACTAGAGGACTGACACTCTAACTTTCTATGATTTTAACCTCTCCTGGGAACCCAGTTTTAGATTCCGATGCGTCACTACAGGTTTGGTGTATCCCTTGGACCTTCTTACTGACGATGAAACACAGAAATTGCATGCGAATTTAATACAAAAGGCACAACGCCGACTAAAGTACAAGTGGACTGACACTCTAACTCCCTATGATTTGAACCTCTCCAGTGAGTTCAGATTTACATTCCAATGCTTCACTTCAGGTTTACTGTATCCCTTGGACCTCCTTATTGACGATGAAACACAGAAATTGCATCCGAATTTAATACGAAACGCACAATTCAGACTTAAGAACAAGAGGACTGACTCTCTAACTATCATTCATTTGATCCTCTCCTGTGAGTCCAGTTTTAGATTCCGATGCTTTACTTCAGGTTAACTGTATACCTTGGACATTCTTATTGACAATGAAACACAGAAATTGCATGCGAATTGGATGCAAGAGGCACAATGCCGACTTAAGTAGAAGACGACTGACACTCTAACTTTCTATGATTTGAACCTCTCCTGTGAGTCTAGTTTTCGATTCCGATTCTCCACTTCAGGTTTACTGTATCCCTTAGTCCCACTTAATCACGATGAAACACAGAAATTGCATCCGAAATTAATACAAAAGGCACAATGCCGACCTAAGTACAAGAGGACTGACACTCTAACATTCAATGATTTCAACCTCTCCTGTGAGTCCAATTTTAGATTCAGATGCTTCAGTTTAGGTTTATAGTATACCTTGGACCTTCTTATTGACGATGAAACACAGAAATTGCATCCGAATTTAATACGAAAGGCACAATGCCGACTTAAGTACGAGAGGACTGACACTCTGACTCTCAATGATTTGAACCTCTCCAGTGAGTCCAGTTTTAGATTCCGATGCTTCAGTTCAGGTTTACTGTATCCCTTGGACCTTGTTATTGACGATGAAACACAGAAATTGCATCCGAATTTAATACGAAAGGCACAATGCCAACTTAAGTACATGAGGACTGACACTCTAACTTTCAATGATTTGAACCTCTCCTGTGAGTCCAGTTTTAGATTCCGATGCCTCATTTCAGGTTTACTGTATCCCTTGGACCTTCTTATTGACGATGAAACACAGAAATTGCATCCGAATTTAATACAAAAGGCACAATGCCGACTTATGTACAAGAGGACATACACTCTAACTTTATATGATTTGAACCTCTCCTGTGAGTCCAGTTTTAGATTCCGATGCTTCACTTCAGGTTTACTGTATACCTTGGACCTTCTTATTGACGTTGAAACACAGAAATTGCATGCGATTTTAATACAAATGGCACAATGCCGACTTAAGTACGAGAGGACTGACTCTCTAACTTTCAATGATTTGAACCTCTCCTGTGAGTCCAGTTTTAGATTTAGATGCATCACATCAGGTTTACTGTATACCTTGCACCCTCGTATTGACGATGAAACACGGAGATTGCATCCGAATTTAATACAAAAGGCACAATGCCGACTCAAGTACGAGAGGACTGACACTGTAAATTTCTTTTATTTGAACCTCTCCTGTGAGTCCAGTTTTAGATTCCGATGCTTCACGTCTGGTTTACTGTATACCTTGGACCGTCTTACTGACGATGAAACACAGAAATTGCGTCCGAATTTAATACAAAAGGGACAATGCCGACTTGAGTACAAGAGGACTGACACTCTAACTTTCTATGATTTGAACCTCTCCAGTGAGTCCAGTTTTAGATTCCGATGCTTCATTTCAGGTTTACTGTATACCTTGGACCTTCTTATTGACGATGAAACACAGAAATTGCATCCGAATTTAATACAAAAGTCACAATGCTGACTTAAGTACAAGTGGACTGACACTCTAACTTTCAATGATTTGAACCTCTTCTGTGTGTCCAGTTTTAGATTCCGATGCTTCAGTTCAGGTTTACTGTATACCTTGGACCTTCTTATTGACGATGAAACACAGAAATTGCATCCGAATTTAATTCAAAAGGCATAATGCCAGCTTAAGTACAATAAGACTGACACTCTAACTTTCTATGATTTGAACCTCACCTGAGAGTCCACTTTTAGATTCCGATGCTTCAGTTCAGGTTTACTGTATACCTTGGACCTTCTTATTAACGATGAAACACAGAATTTGCATCCGAATTTAATACAAAAGGCACAATGCCGACTCGAGTACAAGAGGACTGACACTCTAAATTTCTATGATTTGAACCTCTCCTGTGAGTCCACTTTTAGATTCCGATGCTTCACTTCAGGTTAACTGTATACCTTGGACATTCTTATTGACAATGAAACACAGAAATTGCGTCCGAATATAATGCAAAAGGTACAATGCCGACTTAAGGACAAGAGAACTGACACTCTAACTTTCTATGATTTGATTCTCTCCTGTGAGTCCAGTTATAGATTCCGATGCTTCACTTCAGGTTTACTGTATACCTTGGACCTTCTTATTGACGATGAAACACAGAAATTGCATCCGAATTCAATACAAAAGGCACAATGCCGACTTAAGTACGAGAGGACTGACACTCTGACTCTCAATGATTTGAACCTCTCCAGTGAGTCCAGTTTTAGATTCCGATGCTTCAGTTCAGGTTTACTGTATCCCTTGGACCTTGTTATTGACGATGAAACACAGAAATTGCATCCGAATTTAATACGAAAGGCACAATGCCAACTTAAGTACATGAGGACGGACACTCTAACTTTCAATGATTTGAACCTCTCCTGTGAGTCCAGTTTTAGATTCCGATGCTTCACTTCAGGTTTACTGTATACCTTGGACCCTCGTATTGACGATGAAACACGGAGATTGCATCCGAATTTAATACAAAAGAAACAATGCCGACTTAAGTACGAGAGGACTGACACTGTAAATTCCTTTTATTTGAACCTCTCCTGTGAGTCCAGTTTTAGATTCCGATGCTTCACGTCTGGTTTACTGTATACCTTGGACAGTCTTACTGACGATGAAACACAGAAATTGCGTCCGAATTTAATACAAAAGGGACAATGCCGACTTAAGTACAAGAGGACTGACACTCTAACTTTCTATGATTTGAACCTCTCCAGTGAGTCCAGTTTTAGATTCCGATGCTTCATTTCAGGTTTACTGTATACCTTGAACCTTCTTATTGACGATGAAACACAGAAATTGCATCCGAATTTAATACAAAAGTCACAATGCTGACTTAAGTACAAGTGGACTGACACTCTAACTTTCAATGATTTGAACCTTTCCTGTGTGTCCAGTTATATATTCCGATGCTTCAGTTCAGGTTTACTGTATACCTTGGACCTTCTTATTGACGATGGAACACAGAAATTGCATCTGAATTTAATTCAAAAGGCATAATGCCAGCTTAAGTACAATAAGACTGACACTCTAACTTTCTATGATTTGAACCTCTCCTGAGAGTCCAGTTTTAGATTCCGATGCTTCAGTTCAGGTTTACTGTATACCTTGGACCTTCATATTAACGATGAAACACAGAATTTGCATCCGAATTTAATACAAAAGGCACAATGCCGACTCGAGTACAAGAGGACTGACACTCTAAATTTCTATGATTTGAACCTCTCCTGTGAGTCCAGTTTTAGATTCCGATGCTTCACTTCAGGTTAACTGTATACCTTGGACATTTTTATTGACAATGAAACACAGAAATCGCGTCCGAATATAATGCCAAAGGTACAATGCCGTCTTAAGGACAAGAGGACTGACACTCTAACTTTCTATGATTTGATTCTCTCCTGTGAGTCCAGTTATAGATTCCGATGCGTCACTTTAAGTTTACTGTATATCGTGGACCTTTTAATTGACGAAGAAACACAGAAATTGCATCCGAATGTAATACAAAAGGCACTATGCCGACTTAAGTACAGGAGGGCTGTCACTCTAACTTTCAATGATTTGAACCTCTCCTGTGAGTCCAGTTTTAGATTCCGATGCTTCACTTCAGGTTTACTGTATTCCTTGGACCTTCTTATTCACGATGAAACACAGAAATTGCATCCGAATTTAATTCAAAAGGCATAATGCCGGCTTAGGTACAATAGGTCTGACACTCTAACTTTCTATGATTTGAATCTCTCCTGTGAGTCCAGTTTTAGATTCCAATGCTTCACTTCAGGTTTACTGTATCCCTTGGACCTTCTTATTGACGATGAAACACAGAAATTGCATCCGAATTTAATACAAAATGCACAATGCCGACTTAAGTACAAGAGGACTGACTGTCTAATTCTCTATGATTTGAACCGCTCCTGTGAGTCCAGTTTTAGATTCTGATGCTTCACTTCAGGATTACTGTATCCCTTGGACCTTCTTATTGACGATGAAACACAGAAATTGCATACGAATTTAATACAAAAGGCACAATGCCGACTTAAGTACAAGAGGTCTGGCACACAAAGTTTCTATGATTTGAACCTCTCCTGTGAGTCCAGTTTTAGATTCCGATGCTTCACTTCAGGTTTACTGTATCCCTCGGACCTTCTTATTGACGATGAAAAACAGAAATTGCATCCGAATGTAATACAAAAGGCACAATGCCGACTTAAGTACGAGAGGACTGACACTCTAACTTTCTATGATTTGAACCTGTCCTGTGAGTCCTGTTTTAGATTCCAATGCTTCTCTTCAGGTTTACTGTATACCTTGGACCTTCGTATTGACGATGAAACACAGATATTGCATCCGATTTTAATACAAAAGGCACAATGCCGACTTAAGTACGAGAGGAGTGACTCTCTAAATTTCTATGATTTGAACCTCTCCTGTGAGTCCAGTTTTAGATTCCGATGCTTCTCTTCAGGGTTACTGTATACCTTGGACCTTCCTATTGACGATGAAACACAGAGATTTCATCCGAATTTAATACAAAAGGCACAATGCGACTTAAGTACAGGAGGACTGACACTCTAACTTTCTATGATTCGAACCTCTCCTGTTAGTCAAGTTTTAGATTCCGATGCTTCACTTCAAGTTTCCTGTTTCCCTTGGACCGTCTTATTGACGGTGAAATACAGAAATTGCATCCGAATTGAATACAAAAGGCACAATGCCGACTTAAGTACAAGAGGACTGACATTCTAACTTTGTATGATTTGAACCTCTCCTGTGAGTCCAGTTTTAGATTCCGATGTTTCACTTCAGGTTTACTGCATCCCTTGGATCTCGTTATTGACAATGAAACAAAGATATTGCATCCGAATTTAATACAAAACGCACAATTCCGACTTAGGTACAAGAGGACTGACACTCTAACTCTCTATCATTTGAACCTCTCCTGTGAGTCCAGTTTCAGATTACGATGCTTCACTTCAGGTTTACTGTATCCCTTGGACCTTCTTGTTGACGATGAAACACAGAAATTCCATCCGAATTTAATACAAAAGACATAATGCCGACTTAAGTACAAGAGGACTGATACTCTAACTCTCTATGATTTGAACCTCTCGTGTGAGTCCAGTTTTAGATTCCGATGCTTCACTTTAGGTTTACTGTATACCTTGGACTTCCTTATTGACGATGAAACACAGAAATTGCATCCGAATTTAATATAAAAGGCACAATGCCGACTTAAGTACAAGAGTACTACACTCAAACTTTCTATGATTTGAACCTCTCCTGTGAGTCCAGTTTTAGAATCCGATGCTTCACTTCAGGTTTACTGTATCCCTTGGACCTTCTTATTGACGATGAAACACAGAAATTGCATCCGTATTTAATACAAAAGGCACAATGCCGACTTAAGTACAAGAGGACTGACACTCTCACTTTCTATGATTTGAACCTCTCCTCTGAGTCCAGTCTTAGATTCCGATGATTCCCTTCAGGTTTACTGTATCCCTTGGACCTTCTTATTGACAGTGAAACACAGTAATTGCATCCGAATTTAATACAAAAGGCACAATGCCGACTTAAGTACAGGAGGACTGACACTCTAATTTTGTAGGATTTGAATCTCTCCTGTGAGTCCAGTTTTAGATTCCGATGCTTCACTTCAGGATAACTGTATCCCTTGGACCTTCTTATTGACAATGAAACACAGAAATTGCATCCGAATGTAATACAAAAGCCTCAATGCCGACTTAAGTACAAGAGGACTGATACTTTAACTTTGTATGATTTGAACCACTCCTTTGAGTCCAGTTTTAGATTCCGATGCTTCACTTCAGGTTTACTGTATCCCTTGGACCTTCTTATTGACGATGAAACACAGAAATTGCATCCGTTATAATAAAAAAGACATAACGCCGACTTAAGTACAAGAAGACTGACACTCTAACTTCCTATGATTTGAACCTCTCCTGTGTGTCCAGTTTTATATTCCGATGCTTCAGTTCAGGTTTACTGTATACCTTGGACCTTCTTATTGACGATGAAACACAGAAATTGCATCCGAATTTAATTCAAAAGGCATAATGCCAGCTTAAGTACAATAAGACTGACACTCTAACTTTCTATGATTGGAACCTCTCCTGAGAGTCCAGTTTTAGATTCCGATGCTTCAGTCAGGTTTACTGTATACCTTGGACCTTCTTATTAACGATGAAACACAGAATTTGCATCCGAATTTAATACAAAAGGCACAATGCCGACTCGAGTACAAGAGGACTGACACTCTAAATTTCTATGATTTGAACCTCTCCTGTGAGTCCAGTTTTAGATTCCGATGCTTCACTTCAGGTTAACTGTATACCTTGGACATTCTTATTGACAATGAAACACAGAAATTGCGTCCGAATATAATGCAAAAGGTACAATGCCATTCTTAAGGACAAGAGGACTGACACTCTAACTTTCTATGATTTGATTCTCTCCTGTGAGTCCAGTTATAGATTCCGATGCGTCACTTTAAGTTTACTGTATATCGTGGACCTTCTTATTGACGAAGAAACACAGAAATTGCATCCGAATGTAATACAAAAGGCACTATGCCGACTTAAGTACAAGAGGGCTGTCACTCTAACTTTCTATGATTTGAACCCCTCCTGTGAGTCCAGTTTTAGATTCCGATGCTTCACTTCAGGTTTACTGTATTCCTTGGACCTTCTTATTCACGATGAAACACAGAAATTGCATCCGAATTTAATTCAAAACTCATAATGCCGGCTTAAGTACAAGAGGTCTGACACTCTAACTTTCTATGATTTGAATCTCTCCTGTGAGTCCAGTTTTAGATTCCAATGCTTCACTTTAGGTTTACTGTATACCTTGGACCTTCTTATTGACGATGAAACACAGAAATTGCATCCGAATTTAATACAAAATGCACAATGCCGACTTAAGTACAAGAGGACTGACTGTCTAATTCTCTATGATTTGAACCGCTCCTGTGAGTCCAGTTTTAGATTCCGATGCTTCACTTCAGGATTACTGTATCCCTTGGACCCTCTTATTGACGATGAAACACAGAAATTGCATGCGAATTTAATACAAAAGGCACAATGCCGACTTAAGTACAAGAGGTCTGGCACACAAAGTTTCTATGATTTGAACCTCTCCTGTGAGTCCAGTTTTAGATTCCGATGCTTCACTTCAGGTTTACTGTATCCCTCGGACCTTCTTATTGACGATGAAACACAGAAATTGCATCCGAATGTAATACAAAATTCACAATGCCGACTTAAGTACGAGAGGACTGACACTCTAACTTTCTATGATTTGAACCTGTCCTGTGAGTCCTGTTTTAGATTCCAATGCTTCTCTTCAGGTTTACTGTATACCTTGGACCTTCGTATTGACGATGAAACACAGATATTGCATCCGATTTTAATACAAAAGGCACAATGCCGACTTAAGTACGAGAGGAGTGACTCTCTAAATTTCTATGATTTGAACCTCTCCTGTGAGTCCAGTTTTAGATTTAGATGCATCACATCAGGTTTACTGTATACCTTGCACCCTCGTATTGACGATGAAACACGGAGATTGCATCCGAATTTAATACAAAAGGCACAATGCCGACTCAAGTACGAGAGGACTGACACTGTAAATTTCTTTTATTTGAACCTCTCCTGTGAGTCCAGTTTTAGATTCCGATGCTTCACGTCTGGTTTACTGTATACCTTGGACCGTCTTACTGACGATGAAACACAGAAATTGCGTCCGAATTTAATACAAAAGGGACAATGCCGACTTGAGTACAAGAGGACTGACACTCTAACTTTCTATGATTTGAACCTCTCCAGTGAGTCCAGTTTTAGATTCCGATGCTTCATTTCAGGTTTACTGTATACCTTGGACCTTCTTATTGACGATGAAACACAGAAATTGCATCCGAATTTAATACAAAAGTCACAATGCTGACTTAAGTACAAGTGGACTGACACTCTAACTTTCAATGATTTGAACCTCTCCTGTGTGTCCAGTTTTAGATTCCGATGCTTCAGTTCAGGTTTACTGTATACCTTGGACCTTCTTATTGACGATGAAACACAGAAATTGCATCCGAATTTAATTCAAAAGGCATAATGCCAGCTTAAGTACAATAAGACTGACACTCTAACTTTCTATGATTTGAACCTCACCTGAGAGTCCAGTTTTAGATTCCGATGCTTCAGTTCAGGTTTACTGTATACCTTGGACCTTCTTATTAACGATGAAACACAGAATTTGCATCCGAATTTAATACAAAAGGCACAATGCCGACTCGAGTACAAGAGGACTGACACTCTAAATTTCTATGATTTGAACCTCTCCTGTGAGTCCACTTTTAGATTCCGATGCTTCACTTCAGGTTAACTGTATACCTTGGACATTCTTATTGACAATGAAACACAGAAATTGCGTCCGAATATAATGCAAAAGGTACAATGCCGACTTAAGGACAAGAGAACTGACACTCTAACTTTCTATGATTTGATTCTCTCCTGTGAGTCCAGTTATAGATTCCGATGCTTCACTTCAGGTTTACTGTATACCTTGGACCTTCTTATTGACGATGAAACACAGAAATTGCATCCGAATTCAATACAAAAGGCACAATGCCGACTTAAGTACGAGAGGACTGACACTCTGACTCTCAATGATTTGAACCTCTCCAGTAAGTCCAGTTTTAGATTCCGATGCTTCAGTTCAGGTTTACTGTATCCCTTGGACCTTGTTATTGACGATGAAACACAGAAATTGCATCCGAATTTAATACGAAAGGCACAATGCCAACTTAAGTACATGAGGACTGACACTCTAACTTTCAATGATTTGAACCTCTCCTGTGAGTCCAGTTTTAGATTCCGATGCTTCACTTCAGGTTTACTGTATACCTTGGACCCTCGTATTGACGATGAAACACGGAGATTGCATCCGAATTTAATACAAAAGAAACAATGCCGACTTAAGTACGAGAGGACTGACACTGTAAATTCCTTTTATTTGAACCTCTCCTGTGAGTCCAGTTTTAGATTCCGATGCTTCACGTCTGGTTTACTGTATACCTTGGACAGTCTTACTGACGATGAAACACAGAAATTGCGTCCGAATTTAATACAAAAGGGACAATGCCGACTTAAGTACAAGAGGACTGACACTCTAACTTTCTATGATTTGAACCTCTCCAGTGAGTCCAGTTTTAGATTCCGATGCTTCATTTCAGGTTTACTGTATACCTTGGACCTTCTTATTGACGATGAAACACAGAAATTGCATCCGAATTTAATACAAAAGTCACAATGCTGACTTAAGTACAAGTGGACTGACACTCTAACTTTCAATGATTTGAACCTTTCCTGTGTGTCCAGTTATATATTCCGATGCTTCAGTTCAGGTTTACTGTATACCTTGGACCTTCTTATTGACGATTGAACACAGAAATTGCATCCGAATTTAATTCAAAAGGCATAATGCCAGCTTAAGTACAATAAGACTGACACTCTAACTTTCTATGATTTGAACCTCTCCTGAGAGTCCAGTTTTAGATTCCGATGCTGCAGTTCAGGTTTACTGTATACCTTGGACCTTCATATTAACGATGAAACACAGAATTTGCATCCGAATTTAATACAAAAGGCACAATGCCGACTCGAGTACAAGAGGACTGACACTCTAAATTTCTATGATTTGAACCTCTCCTGTGAGTCCAGTTTTAGATTCCGATGCTTCACTTCAGGTTAACTGTATACCTTGGACATTTTTATTGACAATGAAACACAGAAATCGCGTCCGAATATAATGCCAAAGGTACAATGCCGTCTTAAGGACAAGAGGACTGACACTCTAACTTTCTATGATTTGATTCTCTCCTGTGAGTCCAGTTATAGATTCCGATGCGTCACTTTAAGTTTACTGTATATCGTGGACCTTTTAATTGACGAAGAAACACAGAAATTGCATCCGAATGTGATACAAAAGGCACTATGCCGACTTAAGTACAAGAGGGCTGTCACTCTAACTTTCAATGATTTGAACCTCTCCTGTGAGTCCAGTTTTAGATTCCGATGCTTCACTTCAGGTTTACTGTATTCCTTGGACCTTCTTATTCACGATGAAACACAGAAATTGCATCCGAATTTAATTCAAAAGGCATAATGCCGGCTTAAGTACAAGAGGTCTGACACTCTAACTTTCTATGATTTGAATCTCTCCTGTGAGTCCAGTTTTAGATTCCAATGCTTCACTTCAGGTTTACTGTATCCCTTGGACCTTCTTATTGACGATGAAACACAGAAATTGCATCCGAATTTAATACAAAATGCACAATGCCGACTTAAGTACAAGAGGACTGACTGTCTAATTCTCTATGATTTGAACCGCTCCTGTGAGTCCAGTTTTAGATTCTGATGCTTCACTTCAGGATTACTGTATCCCTTGGACCTTCTTATTGACGATGAAACACAGAAATTGCATACGAATTTAATACAAAAGGCACAATGCCGACTTAAGTACAAGAGGTCTGGCACACAAAGTTTCTATGATTTTAACCTCTCCTGTGAGTCCAGTTTTAGATTCCGATGCTTCACTTCAGGTTTACTGTATCCCTCGGACCTTCTTATTGACGATGAAAAACAGAAATTGCATCCGAATGTAATACAAAAGGCACAATGCCGACTTAAGTACGAGAGGACTGACACTCTAACTTTCTATGATTTGAACCTGTCCTGTGAGTCCTGTTTTAGATTCCAATGCTTCTCTTCAGGTTTACTGTATACCTTGGACCTTCGTATTGACGATGAAACACAGATATTGCATCCGATTTTAATACAAAAGGCACAATGCCGACTTAAGTACGAGAGGAGTGACTCTCTAAATTTCTATGATTTGAACCTCTCCTGTGAGTCCAGTTTTAGATTCCGATGCTTCTCTTCAGGGTTACTGTATACCTTGGACCTTCCTATTGACGATGAAACACAGAGATTTCATCCGAATTTAATACAAAAGGCACAATGCGACTTAAGTACAGGAGGACTGACACTCTAACTTTCTATGATTCGAACCTCTCCTGTTAGTCAAGTTTTAGATTCCGATGCTTCACTTCAAGTTTCCTGTTTCCCTTGGACCGTCTTATTGACGGTGAAATACAGAAATTGCATCCGAATTGAATACAAAAGGCACAATGCCGACTTAAGTACAAGAGGACTGACATTCTAACTTTGTATGATTTGAACCTCTCCTGTGAGTCCAGTTTTAGATTCCGATGTTTCACTTCAGGTTTACTGCATCCCTTGGATCTCGTTATTGACAATGAAACAAAGATATTGCATCCGAATTTAATACAAAACGCACAATTCCGACTTAAGTACAAGAGGACTGACACTCTAACTCTCTATTATTTGAACCTCTCCTGTGAGTCCAGTTTCAGATTACGATGCTTCACTTCAGGTTTACTGTATCCCTTGGACCTTCTTGTTGACGATGAAACACAGAAATTGCATCCGAATTTAATACAAAAGACATAATGCCGACTTAAGTACAAGAGGACTGATACTCTAACTCTCTATGATTTGAACCTCTCGTGTGAGTCCAGTTTTAGATTCCGATGCTTCACTTTAGGTTTACTGTATACCTTGGACTTCCTTATTGACGATGAAACACAGAAATTGCATCCGAATTTAATATAAAAGGCACAATGCCGACTTAAGTACAAGAGTACTACACTCAAACTTTCTATGATTTGAACCTCTCCTGTGAGTCCAGTTTTAGAATCCGATGCTTCACTTCAGGTTTACTGTATCCCTTGGACCTTCTTATTGACGATGCAACACAGAAATTGCATCCGTATTTAATACAAAAGGCACAATGCCGACTTAAGTACAAGAGGACTGACACTCTCACTTTCTATGATTTGAACCTCTCCTCTGAGTCCAGTCTTAGATTCCGATGATTCACTTCAGGTTTACTGTATCCCTTGGACCTTCTTATTGACAGTGAAACACAGTAATTGCATCCGAATTTAATACAAAAGGCACAATGCCGACTTAAGTACAGGAGGACTGACACTCTAATTTTGTAGGATTTGAATCTCTCCTGTGAGTCCAGTTTTAGATTCCGATGCTTCACTTCAGGATAACTGTATCCCTTGGACCTTCTTATTGACAATGAAACACAGAAATTGCATCCGAATGTAATACAAAAGCCTCAATGCCGACTTAAGTACAAGAGGACTGATACTTTAACTTTGTATGATTTGAACCACTCCTTTGAGTCCAGTTTTAGATTCCGATGCTTCACTTCAGGTTTACTGTATCCCTTGGACCTTCTTATTGACGATGAAACTCAGAAATTGCATCCGTTATAATAAAAAAGGCACAACGCCGACTTAAGTACAAGAAGACTGACACTCTAACTTCCTATGATTTGAACCTCTCCTGTGTGTCCAGTTTTATATTCCGATGCTTCAGTTCAGGTGTACTGTATACCTTGGACCTTCTTATTGACGATGAAACACAGAAATTGCATCCGAATTTAATTCAAAAGGCATAATGCCAGCTTAAGTACAATAAGACTGACACTCTAACTTTCTATGATTGGAACCTCTCCTGAGAGTCCAGTTTTAGATTCCGATGCTTCAGTTCAGGTTTACTGTATACCTTGGACCTTCTTATTAACGATGAAACACAGAATTTGCATCCGAATTTAATACAAAAGGCACAATGCCGACTCGAGTACAAGAGGACTGACACTCTAAATTTCTATGATTTGAACCTCTCCTGTGAGTCCAGTTTTAGATTCCGATGCTTCACTTCAGGTTAACTGTATACCTTGGACATTCTTATTGACAATGAAACACAGAAATTGCGTCCGAATATAATGCAAAAGGTACAATGCCATTCTTAAGGACAAGAGGACTGACACTCTAACTTTCTATGATTTGATTCTCTCCTGTGAGTCCAGTTATAGATTCCGATGCGTCACTTTAAGTTTACTGTATATCGTGGACCTTCTTATTGACGAAGAAACACAGAAATTGCATCCGAATGTAATACAAAAGGCACTATGCCGACTTAAGTACAAGAGGGCTGTCACTCTAACTTTCTATGATTTGAACCCCTCCTGTGAGTCCAGTTTTAGATTCCGATGCTTCACTTCAGGATTACTGTATTCCTTGGACCTTCTTATTCACGATGAAACACAGAAATTGCATCCGAATTTAATTCAAAAGGCATAATGCCGGCTTAAGTACAAGAGGTCTGACACTCTAACTTTCTATGATTTGAATCTCTCCTGTGAGTCCAGTTTTAGATTCCAATGCTTCACTTTAGGTTTACTGTATACCTTGGACCTTCTTATTGACGATGAAACACAGAAATTGCATCCGAATTTAATACAAAATGCACAATGCCGACTTAAGTACAAGAGGACTGACTGTCTAATTCTCTATGATTTGAACCGCTCCTGTGAGTCCAGTTTTAGATTCCGATGCTTCACTTCAGGATTACTGTATCCCTTGGACCCTCTTATTGACGATGAAACACAGAAATTGCATGCGAATTTAATACAAAAGGCACAATGCCGACTTAAGTACAAGAGGTCTGGCACACAAAGTTTCTATGATTTGAACCTCTCCTGTGAGTCCAGTTTTAGATTCCGATGCTTCACTTCAGGTTTACTGTATCCCTCGGACCTTCTTATTGACGATGAAACACAGAAATTGCATCCGAATGTAATACAAAATTCACAATGCCGACTTAAGTACGAGAGGACTGACACTCTAACTTTCTATGATTTGAACCTGTCCTGTGAGTCCTGTTTTAGATTCCAATGCTTCTCTTCAGGTTTACTGTATACCTTGGTCCTTCGTATTGACGATGAAACACAGATATTGCATCCGATTTTAATACAAAAGGCACAATGCCGACTTAAGTACGAGAGGAGTGACTCTCTAAATTTCTATGATTTGAACCTCTCCTGTGAGTCCAGTTTTAGATTCCGATGCTTCTCTTCAGGGTTACTGTATACCTTGGACCTTCCTATTGTCGATGAAACACAGAGATTGCATCCGAATTTAATACAAAAGTCACAATGCGACTTAAGTACAAGAGGACTGACACTCTAACTTTCTATGATTCGAACCTCTCCTGTTAGTCAAGTTTTAGATTCCGATGCTTCACTTTAAGTTTCCTGTTTCCCTTGGACCGTCTTATTGACGGTGAAATACAGAAATTGCATCCGAATTGAATACAAAAGGCACAATGCCGACTTAAGTACAAGAGGACTGACATTCTAACTTTGTATGATTTGAACCTCTCCTGTGAGTCCAGTTTTAGACTCCGATGTTTCACTTCAGCTTTACTGCATCCCTTGGATCTCGTTATTGACAATGAAACACAGATATTGCATCCGAATTTAATACAAAACGCACAATTCCGACTTAAGTACAAGAGGACTGACACTCTAACTCTCTATCATTTGAACCTCTCCTGTGAGTCCAGTTTTAGATTACGATGCTTCACTTCAGGTTTACTGTATCCCTTGGACCTTCTTATTGACGATGAAACACAGAAATTGCATCCGAATTTAATACAAAAGACATAATGCCGACTTAAGTACAAGAGGACTGACACTCTAACTCTCTATGACTTGAACCTCTCGTGTGAGTCCAGTTTTAGATTCCGATGCTTCACTTTAGGTTTACTGTATACCTTGGACTTCCTTATTGACGATGAAACACAGAAATTGCATCCGAATTTAATATAAAAGGCACAATGCCGACTTAAGTACAAGAGGACTGACACTCAAACTTTCTATGATTTGAACCTCTCCTGTGAGTCCAGTTTTAGAATCCGATGCTTCACTTCAGGTTTACTGTATCCCTTGGACCTTCTTATTGACGATGAAACACAGAAATTGCATCCGTATTTAATACAAAAGGCACAATGCCGACTTAAGTACAAGAGGACTGACACTCTCACTTTCTATGATTTAAACCTCTCCTCTGAGTCCAGTCTTAGATTCCGATGATTCACTTCAGGTTTACTGTATCCCTTGGACCTTCTTATTGACAGTGAAACACAGTAATTGCATCCGAATTTAATACAAAAGCCACAATGCCGACTTAAGTACAGGAGGACTGACACTCTAATTTTTTATGATTTGAATCTCTCCTGTGAGTCCAGTTTTAGATTCCGATGCCTCACTTCAGGATAACTGTATCCCTTGGACCTTCTTATTGACAATGAAACACAGAAATTGCATCCGAATGTAATACAAAAGCCTCAATGCCGACTTAAGTACAAGAGGACTGATACTCTAACTTTGTATGATTTGAACCACTCCTTTGAGTCCAGTTTTAGAATCCGATGCTTCACTTCAGGTTTACTGTATCCCTTGGACCTTCTTATTGACGATGAAACACAGAAATTGCATCAGTTATAATAAATAAGGCACAACGCCGACTTAAGTACAAGAAGACTGACACTCTAACTTTCTATGATTTGAACCTCTCCTGTGTGTCCAGTTTTAGATTCCGATGCTTCAATCAGGTTTACTGTATCCCTTGGGCCTTCTTATTGACGATGAAACACAGCAATTGCATCCGAATTTAATAGAAAGGCACAATGCCGACTTAAGTACAAGAGGACTGACACTCTAACTTCCTACGATTTGAACCTCTCCTGTGAGTTCAGATTTACATTCCGATGCTTCACTTCAGGTTTACTGTATCGCTTGGACCTCGTTATTGACGATGAAACACAGATATTGCATCCGAATTTAATACAAAACGCACAATCCCGACTTAAGTACAAGAGGACTGACACTCTAACTCTCTTTCATTTGAACCACTCCTGTGAGTCCAGTTTTAGATTACGATGCTTCACTTCAGGTTTACTGTATCCCTTGGACCTTCTTATTGACGATGAAACACAGAAATTGCATCCGAATGTAATACAAAAGGCTCAATGCCGACTTAAGTACAAGAGGACTGATACTCTAACTTTGTATGATTTGAACCACTCCTTTGAGTCCAGTTTTAGATTCCGATGCTTCACTTCAGGTTTACTGTATCCCTTGGACCTTCTTATTGACGATGAAACACAGAAATTGCATCCGTTATAATAAAAAAGGCACAATGCCGACTTAAGTACAAGAAGACTGACACTCTAACTTTCTGTGATTTGAACCTCTCCTGTGTGTCCAGTTTTAGATTCCGATGCTTCAATCAGGTTTACTGTATCCCATGGGCCTTCTTATTGACGATGAAACACAGAAATTGCGTCCGAATTTAATAGAAAGGCACAATGCCGACTTAAGTACAAGAGGACTGACACTCTAACTTCCTACGATTTGAACCTCTCCTGTGAGTTCAGATTTACATTCCGATGCTTCACTTCAGGTTTACTGAATCCCTTGGACCTCGTTATTGACGATGAAACACAGATATTGCATCCGAATTTAATACAAAACGCACAATCCCGACTTAAGTACAAGAGGGCTGAAACTCTAACTCTCTTTCATTTGAACCTCTCCTGTGAGTCCAGTTTTAGATTACGATGCTTCACTTCAGGTTTACTGTATCCCTTGGACCTTCTTATTGACGATGAAACACAGAAATTGCATCCGAATGTAATACAAAAGGCTCAATGCCGACTTAAGTACAAGAGGACTGATACTCTAACTTCGTATGATTTGAAGCACTCCTTTGGGTCCAGTTTTAGATTCCGATGCTTCACTTCAGGTTTACTGTATCCCTTGGACCTTCTTATTGACGATGAAACACAGAAATTGCATCCGTTATAATAAAAAAGGCACAATGCCGACTTAAGTACAAGAAGACTGACACTCTAACTTTCTATGATTTGAACCTCTCCTGTGTGTCCAGTTTTAGATTCCGATGCTTCAATCAGGTTTACTGTATCCCATGGGCCTTCTTATTGACGATGAAACACAGAAATTGCGTCCGAATTTAATAGAAAGGCACAATGCCGACTTAAGTACAAGAAGACTGACACTCTAACTTTCTATGATTTGAACCTCTCCTGTGTGTCCAGTTTTAGATTCCGATGCTTCAATCAGGTTTACTGTATCCCTTGGGCCTTCTTATTGACGATGAAACACAGAAATTGCATCCGAATTTAATAGAAAGGCACCAGGCCGACTTAAGTACAAGAGGTCTGACACTCTAACTTCCTACGATTTAAACCTCTCCTGTGAGTTCAGATTTACATTCCGATGCTTCACTTCAGGTTTACTGTATTCCTTGGACCTCGTTATTGACGATGAAACACAGATATTGCATCCGAATTTCATACAAAACGCACAATCCCGACTTAAGTACAAGAGGACTGACACTCTAATTCTCTTTCATTTGAACCTCTCCTGTGAGTCCAGTTTTAGATTACGATGCTTCACTACAGGTTTACTGTATCCCTTGGACCTTCTTATTGACGATGAAACACAGAAATTGCATCTGAATTTAATACAAAAGACATAATGCCGACTTAAGTACAAGAGGACTGACACTCAAACTTTCTATGATTTGAACCTCTCCTGTGAGTCCAGTTTTAGATTCCGATGCTTCACTTCAGGTTTACTGTAGCCCTCGGACCTTCTTATTGACAATGAAACACAGAAATTGCATCCGATTTTAATACAAAAGGCACAATGCCGACTTAAGTACGAGAGGAGTGACTCTCTAAATTTCTATGATTTGAACCTCTCCTGTGAGTCCAGTTTTAGATTCCGATGCTTCTCTTCAGGGTTACTGTATACCTTGGACCTTCCTATTGACGATGAAACACAGAGATTTCATCCGAATTTAATACAAAAGGCACAATGCGACTTAAGTACAGGAGGACTGACACTCTAACTTTCTATGATTCGAACCTCTCCTGTTAGTCAAGTTTTAGATTCCGATGCTTCACTTCAAGTTTCCTGTTTCCCTTGGACCGTCTTATTGACGGTGAAATACAGAAATTGCATCCGAATTGAATACAAAAGGCACAATGCCGACTTAAGTACAAGAGGACTGACATTCTAACTTTGTATGATTTGAACCTCTCCTGTGAGTCCAGTTTTAGATTCCGATGTTTCACTTCAGGTTTACTGCATCCCTTGGATCTCGTTATTGACAATGAAACAAAGATATTGCATCCGAATTTAATACAAAACGCACAATTCCGACTTAAGTACAAGAGGACTGACACTCTAACTCTCTATTATTTGAACCTCTCCTGTGAGTCCAGTTTCAGATTACGATGCTTCACTTCAGGTTTACTGTATCCCTTGGACCTTCTTGTTGACGATGAAACACAGAAATTGCATCCGAATTTAATACAAAAGACATAATGCCGACTTAAGTACAAGAGGACTGATACTCTAACTCTCTATGATTTGAACCTCTCGTGTGAGTCCAGTTTTAGATTCCGATGCTTCACTTTAGGTTTACTGTATACCTTGGACTTCCTTATTGACGATGAAACACAGAAATTGCATCCGAATTTAATATAAAATTCACAATGCCGACTTAAGTACAAGAGTACTACACTCAAACTTTCTATGATTTGAACCTCTCCTGTGAGTCCAGTTTTAGAATCCGATGCTTCACTTCAGGTTTACTGTATCCCTTGGACCTTCTTATTGACGATGCAACACAGAAATTGCATCCGTATTTAATACAAAAGGCACAATGCCGACTTAAGTACAAGAGGACTGACACTCTCACTTTCTATGATTTGAACCTCTCCTCTGAGTCCAGTCTTAGATTCCGATGATTCACTTCAGGTTTACTGTATCCCTTGGACCTTCTTATTGACAGTGAAACACAGTAATTGCATCCGAATTTAATACAAAAGGCACAATGCCGACTTAAGTACAGGAGGACTGACACTCTAATTTTGTAGGATTTGAATCTCTCCTGTGAGTCCAGTTTTAGATTCCGATGCTTCACTTCAGGATAACTGTATCCCTTGGACCTTCTTATTGACAATGAAACACAGAAATTGCATCCGAATGTAATACAAAAGCCTCAATGCCGACTTAAGTACAAGAGGACTGATACTTTAACTTTGTATGATTTGAACCACTCCTTTGAGTCCAGTTTTAGATTCCGATGCTTCACTTCAGGTTTACTGTATCCCTTGGACCTTCTTATTGACGATGAAACACAGAAATTGCATCCGTTATAATAAAAAAGGCACAACGCCGACTTAAGTACAAGAAGACTGACACTCTAACTTCCTATGATTTGAACCTCTCCTGTGTGTCCAGTTTTATATTCCGATGCTTCAGTTCAGGTGTACTGTATACCTTGGACCTTCTTATTGACGATGAAACACAGAAATTGCATCCGAATTTAATTCAAAAGGCATAATGCCAGCTTAAGTACAATAAGACTGACACTCTAACTTTCTATGATTGGAACCTCTCCTGAGAGTCCAGTTTTAGATTCCGATGCTTCAGTTCAGGTTTACTGTATACCTTGGACCTTCTTATTAACGATGAAACACAGAATTTGCATCCGAATTTAATACAAAAGGCACAATGCCGACTCGAGTACAAGAGGACTGACACTCTAAATTTCTATGATTTGAACCTCTCCTGTGAGTCCAGTTTTAGATTCCGATGCTTCACTTCAGGTTAACTGTATACCTTGGACATTCTTATTGACAATGAAACACAGAAATTGCGTCCGAATATAATGCAAAAGGTACAATGCCATTCTTAAGGACAAGAGGACTGACACTCTAACTTTCTATGATTTGATTCTCTCCTGTGAGTCCAGTTATAGATTCCGATGCGTCACTTTAAGTTTACTGTATATCGTGGACCTTCTTATTGACGAAGAAACACAGAAATTGCATCCGAATGTAATACAAAAGGCACTATGCCGACTTAAGTACAAGAGGGCTGTCACTCTAACTTTCTATGATTTGAACCCCTCCTGTGAGTCCAGTTTTAGATTCCGATGCTTCACTTCAGGATTACTGTATTCCTTGGACCTTCTTATTCACGATGAAACACAGAAATTGCATCCGAATTTAATTCAAAAGGCATAATGCCGGCTTAAGTACAAGAGGTCTGACACTCTAACTTTCTATGATTTGAATCTCTCCTGTGAGTCCAGTTTTAGATTCCAATGCTTCACTTTAGGTTTACTGTATACCTTGGACCTTCTTATTGACGATGAAACACAGAAATTGCATCCGAATTTAATACAAAATGCACAATGCCGACTTAAGTACAAGAGGACTGACTGTCTAATTCTCTATGATTTGAACCGCTCCTGTGAGTCCAGTTTTAGATTCCGATGCTTCACTTCAGGATTACTGTATCCCTTGGACCCTCTTATTGACGATGAAACACAGAAATTGCATGCAAATTTAATACAAAAGGCACAATGCCGGCTTAAGTACAAGAGGTCTGGCACACAAAGTTTCTATGATTTGAACCTCTCCTGTGAGTCCAGTTTTAGATTCCGATGCTTCACTTCAGGTTTACTGTATCCCTCGGACCTTCTTATTGACGATGAAACACAGAAATTGCATCCGAATGTAATACAAAATTCACAATGCCGACTTAAGTACGAGAGGACTGACACTCTAACTTTCTATGATTTGAACCTGTCCTGTGAGTCCTGTTTTAGATTCCAATGCTTCTCTTCAGGTTTACTGTATACCTTGGTCCTTCGTATTGACGATGAAACACAGATATTGCATCCGATTTTAATACAAAAGGCACAATGCCGACTTAAGTACGAGAGGAGTGACTCTCTAAATTTCTATGATTTGAACCTCTCCTGTGAGTCCAGTTTTAGATTCCGATGCTTCTCTTCAGGGTTACTGTATACCTTGGACCTTCCTATTGTCGATGAAACACAGAGATTGCATCCGAATTTAATACAAAAGTCACAATGCGACTTAAGTACAAGAGGACTGACACTCTAACTTTCTATGATTCGAACCTCTCCTGTTAGTCAAGTTTTAGATTCCGATGCTTCACTTTAAGTTTCCTGTTTCCCTTGGACCGTCTTATTGACGGTGAAATACAGAAATTGCATCCGAATTGAATACAAAAGGCACAATGCCGACTTAAGTACAAGAGGACTGACATTCTAACTTTGTATGATTTGAACCTCTCCTGTGAGTCCAGTTTTAGACTCCGATGTTTCACTTCAGCTTTACTGCATCCCTTGGATCTCGTTATTGACAATGAAACACAGATATTGCATCCGAATTTAATACAAAACGCACAATTCCGACTTAAGTACAAGAGGACTGACACTCTAACTCTCTATCATTTGAACCTCTCCTGTGAGTCCAGTTTTAGATTACGATGCTTCACTTCAGGTTTACTGTATCCCTTGGACCTTCTTATTGACGATGAAACACAGAAATTGCATCCGAATTTAATACAAAAGACATAATGCCGACTTAAGTACAAGAGGACTGACACTCTAACTCTCTATGATTTGAACCTCTCGTGTGAGTCCAGTTTTAGATTCCGATGCTTCACTTTAGGTTTACTGTATACCTTGGACTTCCTTATTGACGATGAAACACAGAAATTGCATCCGAATTTAATATAAAAGGCACAATGCCGACTTAAGTACAAGAGGACTGACACTCAAACTTTCTATGATTTGAACCTCTCCTGTGAGTCCAGTTTTAGAATCCGATGCTTCACTTCAGGTTTACTGTATCCCTTGGACCTTCTTATTGACGATGAAACACAGAAATTGCATCCGTATTTAATACAAAAGGCACAATGCCGACTTAAGTACAAGAGGACTGACACTCTCACTTTCTATGATTTAAACCTCTCCTCTGAGTCCAGTCTTAGATTCCGATGATTCACTTCAGGTTTACTGTATCCCTTGGACCTTCTTATTGACAGTGAAACACAGTAATTGCATCCGAATTTAATACAAAAGCCACAATGCCGACTTAAGTACAGGAGGACTGACACTCTAATTTTTTATGATTTGAATCTCTCCTGTGAGTCCAGTTTTAGATTCCGATGCCTCACTTCAGGATAACTGTATCCCTTGGACCTTCTTATTGACAATGAAACACAGAAATTGCATCCGAATGTAATACAAAAGCCTCAATGCCGACTTAAGTACAAGAGGACTGATACTCTAACTTTGTATGATTTGAACCACTCCTTTGAGTCCAGTTTTAGAATCCGATGCTTCACTTCAGGTTTACTGTATCCCTTGGACCTTCTTATTGACGATGAAACACAGAAATTGCATCAGTTATAATAAATAAGGCACAACGCCGACTTAAGTACAAGAAGACTGACACTCTAACTTTCTATGATTTGAACCTCTCCTGTGTGTCCAGTTTTAGATTCCGATGCTTCAATCAGGTTTACTGTATCCCTTGGGCCTTCTTATTGACGATGAAACACAGCAATTGCATCCGAATTTAATAGAAAGGCACAATGCCGACTTAAGTACAAGAGGACTGACACTCTAACTTCCTACGATTTGAACCTCTCCTGTGAGTTCAGATTTACATTCCGATGCTTCACTTCAGGTTTACTGTATCGCTTGGACCTCGTTATTGACGATGAAACACAGATATTGCATCCGAATTTAATACAAAACGCACAATCCCGACTTAAGTACAAGAGGACTGACACTCTAACTCTCTTTCATTTGAACCACTCCTGTGAGTCCAGTTTTAGATTACGATGCTTCACTTCAGGTTTACTGTATCCCTTGGACCTTCTTATTGACGATGAAACACAGAAATTGCATCCGAATGTAATACAAAAGGCTCAATGCCGACTTAAGTACAAGAGGACTGATACTCTAACTTTGTATGATTTGAACCACTCCTTTGAGTCCAGTTTTAGATTCCGATGCTTCACTTCAGGTTTACTGTATCCCTTGGACCTTCTTATTGACGATGAAACACAGAAATTGCATCCGTTATAATAAAAAAGGCACAATGCCGACTTAAGTACAAGAAGACTGACACTCTAACTTTCTATGATTTGAACCTCTCCTGTGTGTCCAGTTTTAGATTCCGATGCTTCAATCAGGTTTACTGTATCCCATGGGCCTTCTTATTGACGATGAAACACAGAAATTGCGTCCGAATTTAATAGAAAGGCACAATGCCGACTTAAGTACAAGAGGACTGACACTCTAACTTCCTACGATTTGAACCTCTCCTGTGAGTTCAGATTTACATTCCGATGCTTCACTTCAGGTTTACTGAATCCCTTGGACCTCGTTATTGACGATGAAACACAGATATTGCATCCGAATTTAATACAAAACGCACAATCCCGACTTAAGTACAAGAGGGCTGAAACTCTAACTCTCTTTCATTTGAACCTCTCCTGTGAGTCCAGTTTTAGATTACGATGCTTCACTTCAGGTTTACTGTATCCCTTGGACCTTCTTATTGACGATGAAACACAGAAATTGCATCCGAATGTAATACAAAAGGCTCAATGCCGACTTAAGTACAAGAGGACTGATACTCTAACTTCATATGATTTGAAGCACTCCTTTGAGTCCAGTTTTAGATTCCGATGCTTCACTTCAGGTTTACTGTATCCCTTGGACCTTCTTATTGACGATGAAACACAGAAATTGCATCCGTTATAATAAAAAAGGCACAATGCCGACTTAAGTACAAGAAGACTGACACTCTAACTTTCTATGATTTGAACCTCTCCTGTGTGTCCAGTTTTAGATTCCGATGCTTCAATCAGGTTTACTGTATCCCATGGGCCTTCTTATTGACGATGAAACACAGAAATTGCGTCCGAATTTAATAGAAAGGCACAATGCCGACTTAAGTACAAGAAGACTGACACTCTAACTTTCTATGATTTGAACCTCTCCTGTGTGTCCAGTTTTAGATTCCGATGCTTCAATCAGGTTTACTGTATCCCTTGGGCCTTCTTATTGACGATGAAACACAGAAATTGCATCCGAATTTAATAGAAAGGCACCAGGCCGACTTAAGTACAAGAGGTCTGACACTCTAACTTCCTACGATTTAAACCTCTCCTGTGAGTTCAGATTTACATTCCGATGCTTCACTTCAGGTTTACTGTATTCCTTGGACCTCGTTATTGACGATGAAACACAGATATTGCATCCGAATTTCATGCAAAACGCACAATCCCGACTTAAGTACAAGAGGACTGACACTCTAATTCTCTTTCATTTGAACCTCTCCTGTGAGTCCAGTTTTAGATTACGATGCTTCACTACAGGTTTACTGTATCCCTTGGACCTTCTTATTGACGATGAAACACAGAAATTGCATCTGAATTTAATACAAAAGACATAATGCCGACTTAAGTACAAGAGGACTGACACTCAAACTTTCTATGATTTGAACCTCTCCTGTGAGTCCAGTTTTAGATTCCGATGCTTCACTTCAGGTTTACTGTAGCCCTCGGACCTTCTTATTGACAATGAAACACAGAAATTGCATCCGAATGTAATACAAAAGGCACAATGCCGACTTAAGTACGAGAGGACTGACACTCTGACTTTCAATGATTTGAACCTCTCCTGTGAGTCCAGTTTTAGATTCCGATGCTTCAGTTCAGGTTTACTGTATCCCTTATACCTTCTTATTGACGATGAAACACAGAAATTGTATCCGAATTTAATACGAAAGGCACAATGCCAACTTAAGTACATTAGGACTTACACTTTAACTTTCAAAGATTTGAACCTCTCCTGTGAGTCCAGTTTTAGATTCCGATGCTTCACTTCACTTTTACTGTATACCTTGGACCTTCTTATTGACGATGAAACACAGAAATTGCATCCGATTTTAATACAAATGGCACAAAGCCGACTTAAGTGCGAGAGGACTGCCACTCTAACCTTCTATGATTTGAACCTCTCCTGTGAGTCCAGTTTTAGATTCCGATGCTTCACTTCAGGTTTACTGTATACCTTGGACCTTCGTATTGACGATGAAGCGCAGAAATTGCATTCGAATTTAATACAAAACGCACAATTCCGACAGATGTACAAGAGGACTGACACTCTAACTCTCTTTCATTTGAACCTCTCCTGTGAGTCCAGTTTTAGATTCCGATGCTTCACTTCAGGTTTACTGTATCCCTTGGACCTGCTTATTGACGATGAAACACAGAAATTGCATCCGAATTTAATACAAAAGACATAATGCCGACTTAAGTACAAGAGGACTGACATTCTAACTCTCTATGATTTGAACCTCTCGTGTGAGTCCAGTTTTAGATTCCCATGATTCACTTCAGGTTTAGTGTATCCCTTGGACATTCTTATTGACGATGAAACACAGAAATCGCATCCGAATTTAATATAAAAGACACAATGCCGACTAAAGTACATGAGGACTGACACTCAAACTTTCTATGATTTGAACCTCTCCTGTGAGTCCAGTTTTAGATTCCGATGCTTCACTTCAGGTTTACTGTATCCCTCGGACCTTCTTATTGACTATGAAACACAGAAATTGCATCCGAATGTAATAAAAAAGGCACAATGCCGACTTAAGTACGAGAGGACTAACACTCTGACTTTCAATGATTTGAAACTCTCCTGAGAGTCCAGTTTTAGATTCCGATGCCTCATTTCAGGTTTACTGTATCCCTTGGACCTTCTTATTGACGATGAAACACAGAAATTGCATCCGAATTTAATACGAAAGGCACAATGCCAACTTAAGTACATGAGGACCGACACTCTAACTTTCAATGATTTAAACCACTCGTGTGTGTCCAGTTTTAGATTCTGATGCCTCACTTAAGGTTTACTGTATCCCTTGGACCTTCTTATTGACGATGAAACACAGAAATTGCTTTCGAAATTAATACAAAATGCACAATGCCGACTTATGTACAAGAGGACATACACTCAAACTTTATATGATTTGAACCTCTCCTGTGAGTCCAGTTTTAGATTCCGATGCTTCACTTCAGGTTTACTGTATACCTTGGACCTTCTTATTGACGAAGAAACACAGAAATTGCATCCGATTTTAATACAAATGGCACAATGCCGACTTAAGTACGAGAGGCCTGACACTCTAACTTTCTATGATTTGAACCTGTCCTGTGAGTCCAGTTTTAGATTCCGATGCTTCACATCAGGTTTACTGTATACCTTGGACCTTCGTATTGACGATGAAACACAGATATTGGATCCGATTTTAATACAAAAGGCACAATGCCGACTTAAGTACGAGAGGAGTGACTCTCTAAATTTCTATGATTTGAACCTCTCCTGTGAGTCCAGTTTTAGATTCCGATGCTTCTCTTCAGGGTTACTGTATCCCTTGGACCTTCTTATTGACGATGAAACACAGAGATTGCATCCGAATTTAATACAAAAGGCACAATGCGACTTAAGTACAAGAGGACTGACACTCTAACTTCCTATGATTCGAACCTCTCCTGTTAGTCCAGTTTTAGATTCCGATGCTTCACTTCAGGTTTCCTGCTTCCCTTGGACCGTGTTATTGACGATGAAACACAGGAATTGCATCCGAATTGAATACAAAAGGCACAATGCCGACTTAAGTACAAGAGGACTGACACTCTAACTTTCTATGGTTTGAACCTCTCCTGTGTGTCCAGTTTTAGATTCCGATGCTTCACTTCAGGTTTACTGTATCCCTTGGACCTTCTTATTGTCGATGAAACACAGAAATTGCATCCGAATTTAATCGAAAGGCACAATGACGACATGAGTACAAGAGGACTGACACTCAACCTTTCTACGATTTGAACCTCTCCTGTGAGTTCAGATTTACATTCCAATGCTTCACTTCAGGTTTACTGTATCCCTTGGACCTCGTTATTGACGATGAAACACAGATATTGCATCCGAATTTAATACAAAACGCACAATTCCGACTTAAGTACAAGAGGACTGACACTCTAACTCTCTCTCATTTGAACCTCTCCTGTGAGTCCAGTTTTAGATTACGATGCTTCACTTCAGGTTTACTGTATCCCTTGGACCTTCTTATTGACGATGAAACACAGAAATTGCATCCGAATTTAATACAAAAGACATAATGCCGACTTAAGTACAAGAGGACTGACACTCTAACTCTCTATGATTTGAACCTCTCGTGAGAGTCCAGTTTTAGATTCCGATGCTTCACTTCTGGTGTACTGTATCCCTTGGACTTTCTTATTGACGATGAAACACAGAAATGGCATCCGAATTTAATATAAAAGACACAATGCCGACTTAAGTACAAGAGGACTGACACTCAAACCTTCTATGATTTGAACCTCTCCTGTGAGTCCAGTTTTAGATACCAATGCTCCACTTCAGGTTTACTGTATCCCTCGGACCTTCTTATTGACGATGAAACACAGAAATTGCATCCGATTTTAATACAAATGGCACAATGCCGACTTAAGTACGAGAGGACTGACACTCTAACTTTCTATGATTTGAACCTCTCCTGTGAGTCCAGTTTTAGATTCCGATGCTTCACTTCAGGTTTACTGTATACCTTGGACCTTCGTATTGACGGTGAAACACAGAAATTGCATCCGAATTTAATACAAAAGGCACAATGCCGACTTAAGTACCGGAGGACTGACACTCTAAGTTTCTTTGATTTGAATCTCTCTTGTGAGTCCAGTTTTAGATTCCGATGCTTCACTTCAGGATAACTGTTTCCCTTGGACCTTCTTATTGACGATGAAACACAGAAATTGCATCCGAATGTAATACAAAAGGCTCAATGCCGACTTAAGTACAAGAGGACTGATACTCTAACTTTGTATGATTTGAACCACTCCTTTGAGACCAATTTTAGATTCCGATGCTTCACTTCAGGTTTACTGTATCCCTTGGACCGTCTTATTGTCGATGAAACACAGAAATTGCATCCGTTATAATAAAAAAGGCACAATGCCGACTTAAGTACAAGAAGACTGACACTCTAACTTTCTATGATTTGAACCTCTCCTGTGTGTCCAGTTTTAGATTCCGAAGCTTCGTTCAGGTTTACTGTATCCCTTGGACCTTCTTATTGACGATGATACACAGAAATTGCATCCGAATTTAATAGAAAGGCACAATGCCGACTTAAGTACAAGAGGACTGACACTCTAACTTCCTACGATTTGAACCTCTCCTGTGAGTTCAGATTTACATTCCGATGCTTCACTTCAGGTTTACTGTATCCCTTGGACCTTGTTATTGACGATGAAACACAGATATTGCATCCGAATTTAATACAAAACGCACAATTCCGACTTAAGTACAAGAGGACTGACACTCTAACTCTCTTTCATTTGAACCTCTCCTGTGAGTCCAGTTTTAGATTACGATGCTTCACTACAGGTTTACTGTATCCCTTGGACCTTCTTATTGACAATGAAACACAGAAATTGCATCCGAATTTAATACAAAAGACATAATGCCGACTTAAGTACAAGAGGACTGACACTCAAACTTTCTATGATTTGAACCTCTCCTGTGAGTCCAGTTTTAGATTCCGATGCTTCACTTCAGGTTTACTGTATCCCTCGGACCTTCTTATTGACAATGAAACACAGAAATTGCATCCGAATGTAATACAAAAGGCACAATGCCGACTTAAGTACGAGAGGACTGACACTCTGACTTTCAATGATTTGAACCTCTCCTGTGAGTCCAGTTTTAGATTCCGATGCTTCAGTTCAGGTTTACTGTATCCCTTATACCTTCTGATTGACGATGAAACACAGAAATTGCATCCGAATTTAATACGAAAGGCACAATGCAAACTTAGGTACATGAGGACTTACACTTTAACTTTCAAAGATTTAAACCACTCCTGTGAGTTCAGTTTTAGATTCCGATGCTTCACTTCACGTTTACTGTATACCTTGGACCTTCTTATTGACGATGAAACACAGAAATTGCATCCGATTTTAATACAAATGGCACATTGCCGACTTAAGTACGAGAGGACTGCCACTCTGACTTTCTATGATTTGAACCTCTCCTGTGAGTCCAGTTTTAGATTCCGATGCTTCACTTCAGGTTTACTGTATACCTTGGACCTTCGTATTGACGATGAAACACAGAAATTGCATTCGAATTTAATACAAAACGCACAATTCGGACAGAAGTACAAGAGGACTGACACTCTAACTCTCTTTCATTTGAAACTCTCCTGTGAGTCCAGTTTTAGATTCCGATGCTTCACTTCAGGTTTACTGTATCCCTTGGACCTTCTTATTGACGATGAAACACAGAAATTGCATCCGAATTTAATACATAAGACATAATGCCGACTTAAGTACAAGAGGACTGACATTCTAACTCTCTATGATTTGAACCTCTCGTGTGAGTCCAGTCTTAGATTCCGATGCTTCACTTCAGGTTTAATGTATCCCTTGGACTTTCTTATTGACGATGAAACACAGAAATTGCATCCGAATTTAATATAAAAGGCACAATGCCGACTTAAGTACAAGAGGACTGACACTCAAACTTTCTATGATTTGAACCTCTCCTGTGAGTCCAGTTTTAGATTCCGATTCTTCACTTCAGGTTTACTGTATCCCTCGGACCTTCTTATTGACTATGAAACACAGAAATTGCATCCGAATGTAATAAAAAAGGCACAATGCCGACTTAAGTACGAGAGGACTGACACTCTGACTTTCAATGATTTGAACCTCTCCTGTGAGTCCAGTTTTAGATTCCGATGCTTCAGTTCAGGTTTACTGTATCCCTTGGACCTTCTTATTGACGATGAAACACAGAAATTGCATCCGAATTTAATACGAAAGGCACAACGCCAACATAAGTACATGAGGACCGACACTCTAACTTTCAATGATTTAAACCACTCGTGTGAGTCCAGTTTTAGATTCTGATGCCTCACTTCAGGTTTACTGTATCCCTTGGACCTTCTTATTGACGATGAAACACAGAAATTGCATCCGAAATTAATACAAAAGGCACAATGCCGACTTATGTACAAGAGGACATACACTCTAACTTCATATGATTTGAACCTCTCCTGTGAGTCCAGTTTTAGATTCCGATGCTTCACTTCATTTTTACTGTATACCTTGGACCTTCTTATTGACGAAGAAACACAGAAATTGCATCCGAATTTAATATAAAAGGCACAATGCCGACTTAAGTACAAGAGGACTGACACTCATACTTTCTATGATTTGAACCTCTCCTGTGAGCCCAGTTTTACATTCCGATGCTTCACTTCAGGTTTACTGTATCCCTCGGACCTTCTTATTGACGATGAAACACAGAATTTGCATCCGAATGTAATACAAAAGGCACAATGCCGACTTAAGTACGAGAGGACTGACACTCTGACTTTCAATGATTTGAACCTCTCCTGTGAGCCCAGTTTTGGATTCCGATGCTTCAGTTCCGGTTTACTGTATCCCTTGGACCATCTTATTGACGATGAAACACAGAAATTGCATCCTAATTGAATCCAAAAGGCACAATGCCGACTTATGTACAAGAGGACATACACTCTAACTTTATATGATTTGAACCTCTCCAGTGAGTCCAGTTTTAGATTCCGATGCTTCACTTCTCGTTTACTGTATACCTTGGACCTTCTTATCGACGATGAAACACAGAAATTGCATCCGATTTTAATACAAATGGCACAATGCCGACTTAAGTACGAAACGACTGACACTCTAACTTTCTATGATTTGAACCTCTCCTGTGAGTCGAGTTTTAGATTCCGATGCCTCACTTCAGGTTTACTGTATACCTTGGACCTTCGTATTGACGGTGAAACACAGAAATTGCATCCGAATTTAATACAAAAGGCACAATGCCGACTTAAGTACAGGAGGACTGACACTCTAAGTTTCTATGATTTGAATCTCTCTTCTGAGTCCAGTTTTAGATTCCGATGCTTCACTTCAGGATAACTGTATCCCTTGGACCTTCTTATTGACGATGAAACACAGAAATTGCATCCGAATGTAATACAAAAGGCTCAATGCCGACAAGTACAAGAGGACTGATACTCTAACTTTGTATGATTTGAACCACTCCTTTGAGTCCAGTTTTAGATTCCGATGCTTCACTTCAGGTATACTGTATCCCTTGGACCTTCTTATTGACGATGAAACACAGAAATTGCATCCGTTATAATAAAAAATGCACAATGCCGACTTAAGTACAAGAAGACTGACACTCTAACTTTCTCTGATTTGAACCTCTCCTGTGTGTCCAGTTTTAGATTCCGAAGCTTCGTTCAGGTTTACTGTATCCCTTGGACCTTCTTATTGACGATGAAACACAGAAATTGCATCCGAATTTAATAGAAAGACACAATGCCGACTTAAGTACAAGAGGACTGACACTCTAACTTCCTACGATTTGAACCTCTCCAGTGAGTTCAGATTTACATTCCGATGCTTCACTTCAGGTTTACTGTATCCCTTGGACCTTGTTATTGACGATGAAACACAGATATTGCATCCGAATTTAATACAAAACGCACAATTCCGACTTAAGTAAAAGAGGACTGATACTCTAATTCTCTTTCATTTGAACCTCTCCTGTAAGTCCAGTTTTAGATTACAATGCTTCACTACAGGTTTACTGTATCCCTTGGACCTTCTTATTGACGATGAAACACAGAAATTGCATCTGAATTTAATACAAAAGACATGATGCCGACTTAAGTACAAGAGGACTGACACTCAAACTTTCTATGATTTGAACCTCTCCTGTGAGTCCAGTTTTAGATTCCGATGCTTCAGTTCAGGTTTACTGTATCCCTTATACCTTCTTATTGACGATGAAACACAGAAATTGCATCCGAATTTAATACGAAAGGTTCAATGCCAACTTAAGTACATGAGGACTTACACTTTAACTTTCAAAGATTTGAACCACTATTGTGAGTTCAGTTTTAGATTCCGATGCTTCACTTCACGTTTACTGTATACCTTGGACCTTCTTATTGACGATGAAACACAGAAATTGCATCCGATTTTAATACAAATGGCACAATGCCGACTTAAGTACGAGAGGACTGCCACTCTAACTTTCTATGATTTGAACCTCTCATGTGAGTCCAGTTTTAGATTCCGATGCTTCACTTCAGGTTTACTGTATACCTTGGACCTTCTTATTGACGATGAAACACAGAAATTGCATTCGAATTTAATACAAAACGCACAATTCCGACAGAAGTACAAGAGGACTGACACTCTAACTCTCTTTCAATTGAACCTCTCCTGTGAGTCCAGTTATAGATTCCGATGCTTCACTTCAGGTTTACTGTATCCCTTGGACCTTCTTATTGACGATGAAACACAAAAATTGCATCCGAATTTAGTACAAAAGACATAATGCCGACTTAAGTACAAGAGGACTGACATTCTAACTCTCTATGATTTGAACCTCTCGTGTGAGTCCAGTTTTAGATTCCGATGCTTCACTTCAGGTGTAATGTATCCCTTGGACTTTCTTATTGACGATGAAACACAGAAATTGCATCCGAATTTAATATAAAAGGCGCAATGCCGACTTAAGTACAAGAGGACTGACACTCAAACTTTCTATGATTTGAACCTCTCCTGTGAGTCCAGTTTTAGATTCCGATGCTTCACTTCAGGTTTACTGTATCCCTCGGACCTTCTTATTGACTATGAAACACAGAAATTGCATCCGAATGTAATAAAAAAGGCACAATGCCGACTTAAGTACGAGAGGACTGACACTCTGACTTTCAATGATTTGAACCTCTCCTGTGAGTCCAGTTTTAGATTCCGATGCTTCAGTTCAGGTTTACTGTATCCGTTGGACCTTCTTATTGACGATGAAACACAGAATTTGCATCCGAATTTAATACGAAAGGCACAATGCCAACTTAAGTACATGAGGACCGACACTCTAACTTTCAATGATTTAAACCACTCGTGTGAGTCCAGTTTTAGATTCTGATGCCTCACTTCAGGTTTACTGTATCCCTTGGACCTTCTTATTGACGATGAAACACAGAAATTGCATCCGAAATTAATACAAAAGGCACAATGCCGACTTATGTACAAGAGGATATACACTCTAACTTTATATGATTTGAACCTCTCCTGTGAGTCCAGTTTTAGATTCCGATGCTTCACTTCAGGTTTACTGTATACCTTGGACCTTCTTATTGACGAAGAAACACAGAAATTGCATCCGAAATTAATATAAAAGGCACAATGCCGACTGAAGTACAAGAGGACTGACACTCAAACTTTCTATGATTTGAACCTCTCCTGTGAGTCCAGTTTTAGATTCCGATGCTTCACTTCAGGTTTACTGTATCCCTCGGACCTTCTTATTGACGATGAAACACAGAATTTGCATCCGAATGTAATACAAAAGGCACAATGCCGACTTAAGTACGAGAGGACTGTCACTCTAACTTTATATGATTTGAACCTCTCCTGTGAGTCCAGTTTTAGATTCCGATGCTTCACTTCTCGTTTACTGTATGCCTTGGATCTTCTTATTGACGATGAAACACAGAAATTGCATCCGATTTTAATACAAATGGCACAATGCCGACTTAAGAACGAGACGACTGAAACTCTAACTTTCTATGATTTGAACCTCTCCTGTGAGTCCAGTTTTAGATTCCGTTTCTTCACTTTAGGTTTACTGTATACCTTGGACCTTCGTATTGACGATGAAACACAGAAATTGCATTCGAATTTAATACAAAACGCACAATTCCGACAGAAGTACAAGAGGACTGACACTCTAACTCTCTTTCATTTGTACCTCTCCTGTGAGTCCAGTTTTAGATTCCGATGCTTCACTTCAGGTTTACTGTATCCCTTGGACCTTCTTATTGACGATGAAACACAGAAATTGCATCCGAATTTAATACAAAAGACATAATGCCGACTTAAGTACAAGAGGACTGACTTTCTAACTCTCTATGATTTGAACCTCTCGTGTGAGTCCAGTTGTAGATTCCGATGCTTCACTTCAGGTTTAATGTATCCCTTGGACTTTCTTATTGACGATGAAACACAGAAATTGCATCCGAATTTAATATAAAAGGCACAATGCCGACTTAAGTACAAGAGGACTGACACTCAAACTTTCTATGACTTGAACCTCTCCTGTGAGTCCAGTTTTAGATTCCGATACTTCACTTCAGGTTTCCTGTATCCCTCGGACCTTCTTATGACTATGAAACACAGAAATTGCATCCGAATGTAATAAAAAAGGCACAATGCCGACAAGTACAAGAGGACTGATACTCTAACATTGTATGATTTGAACCACTCCTTTGAGTCCAGTTTTAGATTCCGATGCTTCACTTCAGGTTTACTGTATACCTTGGACCTTCGTATTGACGGTGAAACACAGAAATTGCATCCGAATTTAATACAAAAGGCACAATGCCGACTTAAGTACAGGAGGACTGACACTCTAAGTTTCTATGATTTGAATCTCTCTTGTGAGTCCAGTTTTAGATTCCGATGCTTCACTTCAGGATAACTGTATCCCTTGGACCTTCTTATTGACAATGAAACACAGAAATTGCATCCGAATGTAATACAAAAGGCTCAATGCCGACAAGTACAAGAGGACTAAGACTCTAATATTGTATGATTTGAACCACTCCTTTGAGTCCAGTTTTAGATTCCGATGCTTCACTTCAGGTTTACTGTATCCCTTGGACCTTCTTATTGACGATGAAACACAGAAATTACATCCGTTATAATAAAAAAGGCACAATGCCGACTTAAGTACAAGAAGACTGACACTCTAACTTTCTATGATTTGAACCTCTCCTGTGTGTCCAGTTTTAGATTCCGAAGCTTCGTTCAGGTTTACTGTATCCCTTGGACCTTCTTACTGACGATGAAACACAGAAATTGCATCCGAATTTAATAGAAAGGCACAATGCCGACTTAAGTACAAGAGGACTGACACTCTAACTTCCTACGATTTGAACCTCTCCTGTGAGTTCAGATTTACATTCCGATGCTTCACTTCAGGTTTACTGTATCCCTTGGACCTTGTTATTGACGATGAAACACAGATATTGCATCCGAATTTAATACAAAACGCACAATTCCGACTTAAGTACAAGAGGACTGAACTCTAACTCCCTTTCATTTGAACCTCTCCTGTAAGTCCAGTTTTAGATTACAATGCTTCACTACAGGTTTACTGTATCCCTTGGACCTTCTTATGACGATGAAACACAGAAATTGCATCTGAATTTAATACAAAAGACATGATGCCGACTTAAGTACAAGAGGACTGACACTCAAACTTTCTATGATTTGAACCTCTCCTGTGAGTCCAGTTTTAGATTCCGATGGTTCAGTTCAGGTTTACTGTATCCCTTATACCTTCTTATTGACGATGAAACACAGAAATTGCATCCGAATTTAATACGAAAGGTTCAATGCCAACTTAAGTACATGAGGACTTACACTTTAACTTTCAAAGATTTGAACCACTATTGTGAGTTCAGTTTTAGATTCCGATGCTTCACTTCACGTTTACTGTATACCTTGGACCTTCTTATTGACGATGAAACACAGAAATTGCATCCGATTTTAATACAAATGGCACAATGCCGACTTAAGTACGAGAGGACTGCCACTCTAACTTTCTATGATTTGAACCTCTCATGTGAGTCCAGTTTTAGATTCCGATGCTTCACTTCAGGTTTACTGTATACCTTGGACCTTCTTATTGACGATGAAACACAGAAATTGCATTCGAATTTAATACAAAACGCACAATTCCGACAGAAGTACAAGAGGACTGACACTCTAACTCTCTTTCAATTGAACCTCTCCTGTGAGTCCAGTTATAGATTCCGATGCTTCACTTCAGGTTTACTGTATCCCTTGGACCTTCTTATTGACGATGAAACACAAAAATTGCATCCGAATTTAGTACAAAAGACATAATGCCGACTTAAGTACAAGAGGACTGACATTCTAACTCTCTATGATTTGAACCTCTCGTGTGAGTCCAGTTTTAGATTCCGATGCTTCACTTCAGGTGTAATGTATCCCTTGGACTTTCTTATTGACGATGAAACACAGAAATTGCATCCGAATTTAATATAAAAGGCGCAATGCCGACTTAAGTACAAGAGGACTGACACTCAAACTTTCTATGATTTGAACCTCTCCTGTGAGTCCAGTTTTAGATTCCGATGCTTCACTTCAGGTTTACTGTATCCCTCGGACCTTCTTATTGACTATGAAACACAGAAATTGCATCCGAATGTAATAAAAAAGGCACAATGCCGACTTAAGTACGAGAGGACTGACACTCTGACTTTCAATAATTTGAACCTCTCCTGTGAGTCCAGTTTTAGATTCCGATGCTTCAGTTCAGGTTTACTGTATCCGTTGGACCTTCTTATTGACGATGAAACACAGAATTTGCATCCGAATTTAATACGAAAGGCACAATGCCAACTTAAGTACATGAGGACCGACACTCTAACTTTCAATGATTTAAACCACTCGTGTGAGTCCAGTTTTAGATTCTGATGCCTCACTTCAGGTTTACTGTATCCCTTGGACCTTCTTATTGACGATGAAACACAGAAATTGCATCCGAAATTAATACAAAAGGCACAATGCCGACTTATGTACAAGAGGATATACACTCTAACTTTATATGATTTGAACCTCTCCTGTGAGTCCAGTTTTAGATTCCGATGCTTCACTTCAGGTTTACTGTATACCTTGGACCTTCTTATTGACGAAGAAACACAGAAATTGCATCCGAAATTAATATAAAAGGCACAATGCCGACTGAAGTACAAGAGGACTGACACTCAAACTTTCTATGATTTGAACCTCTCCTGTGAGTCCAGTTTTAGATTCCGATGCTTCACTTCAGGTTTACTGTATCCCTCGGACCTTCTTATTGACGATGAAACACAGAATTTGCATCCGAATGTAATACAAAAGGCACAATGCCGACTTAAGTACGAGAGGACTGTCACTCTAACTTTATATGATTTGAACCTCTCCTGTGAGTCCAGTTTTAGATTCCGATGCTTCACTTCTCGTTTACTGTATGCCTTGGATCTTCTTATTGACGATGAAACACAGAAATTGCATCCGATTTTAATACAAATGGCACAATGCCGACTTAAGAACGAGACGACTGAAACTCTAACTTTCTATGATTTGAACCTCTCCTGTGAGTCCAGTTTTAGATTCCGTTTCTTCACTTTAGGTTTACTGTATACCTTGGACCTTCGTATTGACGATGAAACACAGAAATTGCATTCGAATTTAATACAAAACGCACAATTCCGACAGAAGTACAAGAGGACTGACACTCTAACTCTCTTTCATTTGTACCTCTCCTGTGAGTCCAGTTTTAGATTCCGATGCTTCACTTCAGGTTTACTGTATCCCTTGGACCTTCTTATTGACGATGAAACACAGAAATTGCATCCGAATTTAATACAAAAGACATAATGCCGACTTAAGTACAAGAGGACTGACTTTCTAACTCTCTATGATTTGAACCTCTCGTGTGAGTCCAGTTGTAGATTCCGATGCTTCACTTCAGGTTTAATGTATCCCTTGGACTTTCTTATTGACGATGAAACACAGAAATTGCATCCGAATTTAATATAAAAGGCACAATGCCGACTTAAGTACAAGAGGACTGACACTCAAACTTTCTATGACTTGAACCTCTCCTGTGAGTCCAGTTTTAGATTCCGATACTTCACTTCAGGTTTCCTGTATCCCTCGGACCTTCTTATGACTATGAAACACAGAAATTGCATCCGAATGTAATAAAAAAGGCACAATGCCGACAAGTACAAGAGGACTGATACTCTAACATTGTATGATTTGAACCACTCCTTTGAGTCCAGTTTTAGATTCCGATGCTTCACTTCAGGTTTACTGTATACCTTGGACCTTCGTATTGACGGTGAAACACAGAAATTGCATCCGAATTTAATACAAAAGGCACAATGCCGACTTAAGTACAGGAGGACTGACACTCTAAGTTTCTATGATTTGAATCTCTCTTGTGAGTCCAGTTTTAGATTCCGATGCTTCACTTCAGGATAACTGTATCCCTTGGACCTTCTTATTGACAATGAAACACAGAAATTGCATCCGAATGTAATACAAAAGGCTCAATGCCGACAAGTACAAGAGGACTAATACTCTAATATTGTATGATTTGAACCACTCCTTTGAGTCCAGTTTTAGATTCCGATGCTTCACTTCAGGTTTACTGTATCCCTTGGACCTTCTTATTGACGATGAAACACAGAAATTACATCCGTTATAATAAAAAAGGCACAATGCCGACTTAAGTACAAGAAGACTGACACTCTAACTTTCTATGATTTGAACCTCTCCTGTGTGTCCAGTTTTAGATTCCGAAGCTTCGTTCAGGTTTACTGTATCCCTTGGACCTTCTTACTGACGATGAAACACAGAAATTGCATCCGAATTTAATAGAAAGGCACAATGCCGACTTAAGTACAAGAGGACTGACACTCTAACTTCCTACGATTTGAACCTCTCCTGTGAGTTCAGATTTACATTCCGATGCTTCACTTCAGGTTTACTGTATCCCTTGGACCTTGTTATTGACGATGAAACACAGATATTGCATCCGAATTTAATACAAAACGCACAATTCCGACTTAAGTACAAGAGGACTGAACTCTAACTCCCTTTCATTTGAACTTCTCCAGTGAGTCCAGTTTTAGATTACAATGCTTCACTACAGGTTTACTGTATCCCTTGGACCTTCTTATTGACAAAGAAACACAGAAATTGCATCTGAATTTAATACAAAAGACATAATGCCGACTTAAGAACAAGAGGACTGACACTCAAACTTTCTATGATTTGAACCTCTCCTGTGAGTCCAGTTTTAGATTCCGACGCTTCACTTCAGGTTTACTGTACCCCTCGGACCTTCGTATTGACAATGAAACACAGAAATTGCATCCGAATGTAATACAAAAGGCACAATGCCGACTTAAGTATGAGAAGACTGACACTCTGACTTTCAATGATTTGAACCTCTCCTGTGAGTCCAGTTTGAGATTCCGATGCTTCAGTTCTGGTTTACTGTATCCCTTATACCTTCTTATTGACGATGAAACACAGAAATTGCATCCGAATTTAATACGAAAGGCACAATGCCAACTTAAGTACATGAGGACTTACACTTTAACTTTCAAAGATTTGAACCACTCCAGTGAGTTCAGTTTTAGATTCCGATGCTTCACTTCACGTTTACTGTATACCTTGGACCTTCTTATTGACGATGAAACACAGAAATTGCATCCGATTTTAATACAAATGGCACAATGCCGGCTTAAGTACGAGAGGACTGCCACTCTAACTTTCTATGATTTGAACCTCTCATGTGAGTCCAGTTTTAGATTCCGATGCTTCACTTCAGGTTTACTGTATACCTTGGACCTTCGTATTGACGATGAAACACAGAAATTGCATTCGAATTTAATACAAAACGCACAATTCCGACAGAAGTACAAGAGGACTGACACTCTAACTCTCTTTCATTTGAACCTCTCCTGTGAGTCCAGTTTTAGATTCCGATGCTTCACTTCAGGTTTACTGTATCCCTTGGACCTTCTTATTGACGATGAAACACAGAAATTGCATCCGAATTTAATACAAAAGACATAATGCCGACTTAAGTACAAGAGGACTGACTTTCTAACTCTCTATGATTTGAACCTCTCGTGTGAGTCCAGTTGTAGATTCCGATGCTTCACTTCAGGTTTAATGTATCCCTTGGACTTTCTTATTGACGATGAAACACAGAAATTGCATCCGAATTTAATATAAAAGGCACAATGCCGACTTAAGTACAAGAGGACTGACACTCAAACTTTCTATGACTTGAACCTCTCCTGTGAGTCCAGTTTTAGATTCCGATGCTTCACTTCAGGTTTCCTGTATCCCTCGGACCTTCTTATGACTATGAAACACAGAAATTGCATCCGAATGTAATAAAAAAGGCACCATGCCGACTTAAGTACGAGAGGACTGACACTCTGACTTTCAATGATTTGAACCTCTCCTGTGAGTCCAGTTTTAGATTCCGATGCTTCATTTCAGGTTTACTGTATCCCTTGGGCCTTCTTATTGACGATGAAACACAGATATTGCATACGAATTTAATACGAAAGGCACAATGCCAACTTAAGTACATGAGGACCGACACTCTAACTTTCAATGATTTAAACCACTCGTGTGAGTCCAGTTTTAGATTCTGATGCCTCACTTCAGGTTTACTGTATCCCTTGGACCTTCTTATTGACGATGAAACACAGAAATTGCATCCGAAATTAATACAAAAGGCACAATGCCGACTTATGTACAAGAGGACATACACTCTAACTTTATATGATTTGAACCTCTCCTGTGAGTCCAGTTTTAGATTCCGATGCTTCACTTCAGATTTACTGTATACCTTGGACCTTCTTATTGACGAAGAAACACAGAAATTGCATCCGATTTTAATACAAATGGCACAATGCGGACTTAAGTACGAGAGGCCTGACACTCTAACTTTCTATGATTTGAACCTGTCCTGTGAGTCCAGTTTTAGATTCCGATGCTTCACTTTATGTTTACTGTATACCTTGGACCTTCGTATTGACGATGAAACACAGAAATTGCATCCGAATTTAATATAAAAGGCACAATGCCGACTTAAGTACAAGAGGACTGACACTCAAACTTTCTATGACTTGAACCTCTCCTGTGAGTCCAGTTTTAGATTCCGATGCTTCACTTCAGGTTTACTGTATCCCTTGGACCTCGTTATTGACGATGAAACACAGATATTGCATCCGAATTTAATACAAAAGGCACAATGCGACTTAAGAACAAGTGGACTGACACTCTAACTTTCATTGATTCGAACCTCTCCTGTTAGTCCAGTTTTAGATTCCGATGCTTCACTTCAGGTTTCCTGTTTCCCTTGGACCGTCTTATTGACGATGAAACACAGAAATTGCATCCGAATTGAATACAAAAGGCACAATGCCGACTTAAGTACAAGAGGACTGACACTCTAACTTTCTATGGTTTGAACCTCTCCTGTGTGTCCAGTTTTAGATTCCGATGCTTCAATCAGGTTTACTGTATCCCTTGGACCTTCTTATTGACGATGAAACACAGAAATTGCATCCAAATTTAATAGAAAGGCACAATGACGACATGAGTACAAGAGGACTGACACTCTACCTTTCTACGATTTGAACCTCTCCTGTGAGTTCAGATTTACATTCCAATGCTTCACTTCAGGTTTACTGTATCCCTTGGACCTCGTTATTGACGATGAAACACAGATATTGCATCCGAATTTAATACAAAACGCACAATTCCGACTTAAGTACAAGAGGACTGACACTCTAACTCTCTTTCATTTGAACCTCTCGTGAGAGTCCAGTTTTAGATTCCGATGCTTCACTTCAGGTTTACTGTATCCCTGGGACTTTCTGATTGACGATGAAACACAGAAATGGCATCCGAATTTAATATAAAAGGCACAATGCCGACTTAAGTACAAGAGGACTGACACTCAAACATTCTATGATTTGAACCTCTCCTGTGAGTCCAGTTTTAGATTCCGATGCTTCACTTCAGGTTTACTGTATCCCTCGGACCTTCTTATTGACGATGAAACACAGAATTTGCATCCGAATGTAATACAAAATGCACAATGCCGACTTAAGTACGAGAGGACTGACACTCTGACTTTCAATGATTTGAACCTCTCCTGTGAGCCCAGTTTTAGATTCCGATGCTTCAGTTCAGGTTTACTGTATCCCTTGGACCATCTTATTGACGATGAAACACAGAAATTGCATCCTAATTGAATACAAAAGGCACAATGCCGACTTAAGTACAAGAGGACTGATACTCTAACTTTGTATGATTTGAACCACTCCATTGAGTCCAGTTTTAGATTCCGATGCTTCACTTCAGGTTTACTGTATCCCTTGGACCTTCTTATTGACGATGAAACACAGAAATTGCATCCGTTACAATAAAAAAGGCACAATGCCGACTTAAGTACAAGAAGACTGACACTCTAACTTTCTATGATTTGAACCTCTCCTGTGTGTCCAGTTTTAGATTCCGAAGCTTCGTTCAGGTTTACTGTATCCCTTGGACCTTCTTATTGACGGTGAAACACAGAAATTGCATCCGAATTTAATAGAAAGGCACAATGCCGACTTAAGTACAAGAGGACTGACACTCTAACTTCCTACGATTTGAACCTCTCCTGTGAGTTCAGATTTACATTCCGATGCTTCACTTCAGGTTTACTGTATCCCTTGGACCTTGTTATTGACGATGAAACACAGATATTGCATCCGAATTTAATACAAAACGCACAATTCCGACTTAAGTACAAGAGGACTGACACTCTAACTCTCTTTCATTTGCACCTCACCTGTGAGTCCAGTTTTATATTACGATGCTTCACTACAGGTTTACTGTATCCCTTGGACCTTCTTATTGACGATGAAACACAGAAATTGCATCTGAATTTAATACAAAAGACATAATGCCGACTTAAGTACAAGAGGACTGACACTCAAACTTTCTATGATTTGAACCTCTCCTGTGAGTCCAGTTTTAGATTCCGATGCTTCACTTCAGGTTTACTGTATCCCTCGGACCTTCTTATTGACAATGAAACACAGAAATTGCATCCGAATGTAATACAAAAGGCACAATGCCGACTTAAGTACGAGAGGACTGACATTCTGACTTTCAATGATTTGAACCTCTCCTGTGAGTCCAGTTTTAGATTCCGATGCTTCAGTTCAGGTTTACTGTATCCCTTATACCTTCTTATTGACGATGAAACACAGAAATTGCATCCGAATTTAATACGAAAGGCACAATGCAAACTTAAGTACTTGAGGACTTACACTTTAACTTTCAAAGATTTGAACCACTCCTGTGAGTTCAGTTTTAGATTCCGATGCTTTACTTCACGTTTACTGTATACCTTGGACCTTCTTATTGACGATGAAACACAGAAATTGCATTCGATTTTAATACAAAAGGCACAATGCCGACTTAAGTACGAGAGGACTGCCACTCTAACTTTCTATGATTTGAACCTCTCCTGTGAGTCCAGTTTTAGATTCCGATGCTTCACTTCAGGTTTACTGTATACCTTGGACCTTCGTATTGACGATGAAACACAGAAATTGCATTCGAATTTAATACAAAACGCACAATCCGGACAGAAGTACAAGAGGACTGACACTCTAACTCTCTTTCATTTGAAACTCTCCTGTGAGTCCAGTTTTAGATTCCGATGCTTCACTTCAGGTTTACTGTATCCCTTGGACCTTCTTATTGACGATGAAACACAGAAATTGCATCCGAATTTAATACAAAAGACATAATGCCGACTTAAGTACGAGAGGACTGACACTCCGACTTTCAATGATTTGAACCTCTCCTGTGAGTCCAGTTTTAGATTCCGATGCTTCAGTTCAGGTTTACTGTATCCCTTGGACCTTCTTATTGACGATGAAACACAGAAATTGCATCCGAATTTAATACGAAAGGCACAATGCCAACTTAAGTACATGAGGACCGACACTCTAACTTTCAATGATTTAAACCACTCGTGTGAGTCCAGTTTTAGATTCTGATGCCTCACTTCAGGTTTACTGTATCCCTTGGACCTTCTTATTGACGATGAAACACAGAAATTGCATCCGAAATTAATACAAAAGGCACAATGCCGACTTATGTACAAGAGTACATACACTCTAACTTTATGTGATTTGAACCTCTCCTGTGACTCCAGTTTTAGATTCCGATGCTTCACTTCAGGTTTACGGTATACCATGGACCTTCTTATTGACGAAGAAACACAGAAATTGCATCCGAATTTAAGATAAAAGGCACAATGCCTACTTAAGTACAAGAGGACTGACACTCAAACTTTCTATGATTTGAACCTCTCCTGTGAGTCCAGTTTTAGATTCCGATGCTACACTTCAGGTTTACTGTATCCCTCGGACCTTCTTATTGACGATGAAACACAGAATTTGCATCCGAATGTAATACAAAAGGCACAATGCCGACTTAAGTACGAGAGGACTGACACTCTGACTTTCAATGATTTGAACCTCTCCTGTGAGCCCGGTTTTAGATTCCGATGCTTCAGTTCAGGTTTACTGTATCCCTTGGACCATCTTATTGACGATGAAACACAGAAATTGCATCCTAATTGAATACAAAAGGCACAATGCCGACTTATGTACAAGAGGACATACACTCTAACTTTATATGATTTGAACCTCTCCTGTGAGTCCAGTTTTAGATTCCGATGCTTCACTTCTCGTTTACTGTATACCTTGGACCTTCTTATTGACGATGAAACACAGAAATTGCATCCGATTTTAATACAAATGGCACAATGCCGACTTAAGTACGAGACGACTGACACTCTAACTTTCTATGATTTGAACCTCTCCTGTGAGTCCAGTTTTAAATTCCGATGCTTCACTTCAGGATAACTGTATCCCTTGGACCTTCTTATTGACGATGAAACACAGAAATTGCATCCGAATGTAATACAAAAGGCTCAATGCCGACTTAAGTACAAGAGGACTGACACTCAAACTTTCAATGACTTGAACCTCTCCTGTGAGTCCACTTTTAGATTCCGATGCTTCACTTCAGGTTTCCTGTATCCCTCGGACCTTCTTATTGACTATGAAACACAGAAATTGCATCCGAATGTAATAAAAAAGGCACAATGCCGACTTAAGTACGAGAGGACTGACACTCTGACTTTCAATGATTTGAATCTCTCCTGTGAGTCCAGTTTTAGATTCCGATGCTTCAGTTCAGGTTTACTGTATCCCTTGGACCTTCTTATTGACGATGAAACACAGAAATTGCATCCGAATTTAATACGAAAGGCACAATGCCAACTTAAGTACATGAGGACCGACACTCAAACTTTCAATGATTTAAACCACTCGTGTGAGTCGAGTTTTAGATTCTGATGCCTCACTTCAGGTTTACTGTATCCCTTGGACCTTCTTATTGACGATGAAACACAGAAATTGCATCCGAAATTGATACAAAAGGCACAATGCCGACTTATGTACAAGAGGACATACACTCTAACTTTATATGATTTGAACCTCTCCTGTGAGTCCAGTTTTAGATTCCGATGCTTCACTTCAGGTTTACTGTATACCTTGGACCTTCTTATTGACGAAGAAACACAGAAATTGCATCCGATTTTAATGCAAATGGCACAATGCCGACTTAAGTACGAGAGGCCTGACACTCTACCTTTCTATGACTTGAACCTCTCCTGTGAGTCCAGTTTTAGATTCCGATGCTTCACTTCAGGTTTACTGTATCCCTCGGACCTTCTTATTGACAATGAAACACAGAAATTGCATCCGAATGTAATACAAAAGGCACAATGCCGACTTAAGTACGAGAGGACTGACACTCTGACTTTCAATGATTTGAACCTCTCCTGTGAGTCCAGTTTTAGATTCCGATGCTTCAGTTCAGGTTTACTGTATCCCTTATACCTTCTTATTGACGATGAAACACAGAAATTGTATCCGAATTTAATACGAAAGGCACAATGCCAACTTAAGTACATGAGGACTTACACTTTAACTTTCAAAGATTTGAACCACTCCTGTGGGTCCAGTTTTAGATTCCGATGCTTCACTTCACGTTTACTGTATACCTTGGACCTTCTTATTGACGATGAAACACAGAAATTGCATCCGAAATTAATACAAAAGGCACAATGCCGACTTAAGTACAAGAGGACTGACATTCTAACTCTCTATGAATTGAACCTCTCGTGTGAGTCCAGTTTTAGATTCCGATGCTTCACTTCAGGTTTAATGTATCCCTTGGACTTTCTTATTGACGATGAAACACAGAAATTGCATCCGAATTTAATATAAAAGGCACAATGCCGACTTAAGTACAAGAGGACTGACACTCAAACTTTCAATGACTTGAACCTCTCCTGTGAGTCCACTTTTAGATTCCGATGCTTCACTTCATTTTTACTGTATACCTTGGACCTTCGTATTGACGATGATGCACACAAAATGCATTCGAATTTAATACAAAACGCACAATTCCGACAGAAGTACAAGAGGACTGACACTCTAACTCTCTTTCATTTGAACCTCTCCTGTGAGTCCAGTTTTAGATTCCGATGCTTCACTTCAGGTTTACTGTATCCCTTGGACCGGCTTATTGACGATGAAACACAGAAATTGCATCCGAATTTAATACAAAAGACATAATGCCGACTTAAGTACAAGAGGACTGACATTCTAACTCTCTATGATTTGAACCTCTCGTGTGAGTCCAGTTTTAGATTCCGATGCTTCATTTCAGGTTTAATGTATCCCTTGGACTTTCTTATTGACGATGAAATACAGAAATTGCATCCGAATTTAATATAAAAGGCACAATGCCGACTTAAGTACATGAGGACTGACACTCAAACTTTCTATGATTTGAACCTCTCCTGTGAGTCCAGTTTTAGATTCCGATGCTTCACTTCAGGTTTACTGTATCCCTCGGACCCTCTTATTGACTATGAAACACAGAAATTGCATCCGAATGTAATAAAAAAGGCACAATGCCGACTTAAGTACGAGAGGACTGACACTCTGACTTTCAATGATTTGAACCTCTCCTGAGAGTCCAGTTTTAGATTCCGATGCTTCAGTTCAGGTTTACTGTATCCCTTGGACCTTCTTATTGACGATGAAACACAGAAATTGCATCCGAATTTAATACGAAAGGCACAATGCCAACTTAAGTACATGAGGACCGACACTCTAACTTTCAATGATTTAAACCACTCGTGTGAGACCAGTTTTAGATTCTGATGCCTCATTTAAGGTTTACTGTATCCCTTGGACCTTCTTATTGACGATGAAACACAGAAATTGCATCCGAAATTAATACAAAAGGCACAATGCCGACTTAAGTACAAGAGGACTGACACTCTAACTCTCTTTCATTTGAACCTCTCCTGTGAGTCCAGTTTTAGATTACGATGCTTCACTTCAGGTTTACTGTATCCCTTGGACCTTCTTATTGACGATGAAGCACAGAAATTGCATTCGAATTTAATACAAAACGCACAATTCCGACTTAAGTACAAGAGGACTGACACTCTAACTCTCTTTCATTTGAACCTCTCCTGTGAGTCAAGTTTTAGATTCCGATGCTTCACTTCAGGTTTACTGTATCCCTTGGACTTTCTGATTGACGATGAAACACAGAAATGGCATCCGAATTTAATATAAAAGGCACAATGCCGACTTAAGTACAAGAGGACTGACACTCAAACTTTCTATGATTTGAACCTCTCCTGTGAGTCCAGTTTTAGATTCCGATGCTTCACTTCAGGTTTACTGTATCCCTCGGACCTTCTTATTGACGATGAAACACAGAATTTGCATCCGAATGTAATACAAAAGGCACAATGCCGACTTAAGTACGAGAGGACTGACACTCTGACTTTCAATGATTTGAACCTCTCCTGTGAGCCCAGTTTTAGATTCCGATGCTTCAGTTCAGGTTTACTGTATCCCTTGGACCATCTTATTGACGATGAAACACAGAAATTGCATCCTAATTGAATACAAAGGGCACAATGACGCCTTATGTACAAGAGGACATACACTCTAACTTTATATGATTTGAACCTCTCCTGTGAGTCCAGTTTTAGATTCCGATGCTTCACTTCTCGTTTACTGTATACCTTGGACCTTCTTATTGACGATGAAACACAGAAATTGCATCCGATTTTAATACAAATGGCACAATGCCGACTTAAGTACGAGAGGACTGACACTCTAATTTTCTATGATTTGAACCTCTCCTGTGAGTCCAGTTTTAGATTCCGATGCTTCACTTCAGGTTTACTGTATACCTTGGACCTTCGTATTGACGGTGAAACACAGAAATTGCATCCGAATTTAATACAAAAGGCTCAATGCCGACTTAAGTACAGGAGGACTGACACTCTAAGTTTCTTTGATTTGAATCTCTCTTGTGAGTCCAGTTTTAGATTTTGATGCTTCACTTCAGGATAACTGTATCCCTTGGACCTTCTTATTGACGATGAAACACAGAAATTGCATCCGAATGTAATACAAAAGGCTCAATGCCGACTTAAGTACAAGAGGACTGATCCTCTAACTTTGTATGATTTGAACCACTCCTTTGAGTCCAGTTTTAGATTCCGATGCTTCACTTCAGGTTTACTGTATCCCTTGGACCTTCTTATTGACGATGAAACACAGAAATTGCATCCGTTATAATAAAAAAGGCACAATCCCGACTTAAGTACAAGAAGACTGACGCTCTAACTTTCTATGATTTGAACCTCTCCTGTGAGTTCAGATTTAGATTCCGATGCTTCACTTCAGGTTTACTGTATCCCTCGGACCTTCGTATTGACAATGAAACACAGAAATTGCATCCGAATGTAATACAAAAGGCACAATGCCGACGTAAGTACGAGAGGACTGACACTCTGACTTTCAATGATTTGAACCTCTCCTGTGAGTCCAGTTTTAGATTCCGATGCTTCAGTTCAGGTTTACTGTATCCCTTATACCTTCTTATTGACGATGAAACACAGAAATTGCATCCGAATTTAATACGAAAGGCACAATGCAAACTTAAGTACATGAGGACTTACACTTTAACTTTCAAAGATTTGAACCACTCCTGTGAGTTCAGTTTTAGATTCCGATGCTTCACTTCACGTTTACTGTATACCTTGGACCTTCTTATTGACGATGAAACACAGAAATTGCATTCGATTTTAATACATAAGTCACAATGCCGACTTAAGTACGAGAGGACTGCCACTCTAACTTTCTATGATTTGAACCTCTCCTGTGAGTCCAGTTTTAGATTCCGATGCTTCACTTCAGGTTTACTGTATACCTTGGACCTTCGTATTGACGATGAAACACAGAAATTGCATTCGAATTTAATACAAAACGCACAATTCGGACAGAAGTACAAGAGGACTGACACTCTAACTCTCTTTCATTTGAAACTCTCCTGTGAGTCCAGTTTTAGATTCCGATGCTTCACTTCAGGTTTACTGTATCCCTTGGACCTTCTTATTGACGATGAAACACAGAAATTGCATCCGAATTTAATACAAAAGACATAATGCCGACTTAAGTACGAGAGGACTGACACTCCGACTTTCAACGATTTGAACCTCTCCTGTGAGTCCAGTTTTGGATTCCGATGCTTCAGTTCAGGTTTACTGTATCCCTTGGACCTTCTTATTGACGATGAAACACAGAAATTGCATCCGAATTTAATACAAAAGGCTCAATGCCGACTTAAGTACAAGAGGACTGATCCTCTAACTTTTTATGATTTGAACCACTCCTTTGAGCCCAGTTTTAGATTCCGATGCTTCACTTCAGGTTTACTGTATCCCTTGGACCTTCTTATTGACGATGAAACACAGAAATTGCATCCGTTATAATAAAAAAGGCACAATCCCGACTTAAGTACAAGAAGACTGACGCTCTAACTTTCTATGATTTGAACCTCTCCTGTGAGTTCAGATTTAGATTCCGATGCTTCACTTCAGGTTTACTGTATCCCTCGGACCTTCTTATTGACAATGAAACACAGAAATTGCATCCGAATGTAATACAAAAGGCACAATGCCGACGTAAGTACGAGAGGACTGACACTCTGACTTTCAATGATTTGAACCTCTCCTGTGAGTCCAGTTTTAGATTCCGATGCTTCAGTTCAGGTTTACTGTATCCCTTATACCTTCTTATTGACGATGAAACACAGAAATTGCATCCGAATTTAATACGAAAGGCACAATGCAAACTTAAGTACATGAGGACTTACACTTTAACTTTCAAAGATTTGAACCACTCCTGTGAGTTCAGTTTTAGATTCCGATGCTTCACTTCACGTTTACTGTATACCTTGGACCTTCTTATTGACGATGAAACACAGAAATTGCATTCGATTTTAATACAAAAGTCACAATGCCGACTTAAGTACGAGAGGACTGCCACCCTAACTTTCTATGATTTGAACCTCTCCTGTGAGTCCAGTTTTAGATTCCGATGCTTCACTTCAGGTTTACTGTATACCTTGGACCTTCGTATTGACGATGAAACACAGAAATTGCATTCGAATTTAATACAAAACGCACAATTCGGACAGAAGTACAAGAGGACTGACACTCTAACTCTCTTTCATTTGAAACTCTCCTGTGAGTCCAGTTTTAGATTCCGATGCTTCACTTCAGGTTTACTGTATCCCTTGGACCTTCTTATTGACGATGAAACACAGAAATTGCATCCGAATTTAATACAAAAGACATAATGCCGACTTAAGTACGAGAGGACTGACACTCCGACTTTCAATGATTTGAACCTCTCCTGTGAGTCCAGTTTTGGATTCCGATGCTTCAGTTCAGGTTTACTGTATCCCTTGGACCTTCTTATTGACGATGAAACACAGAAATTGCATCCGAATTTAATACGAAAGGCACAATGCCAACTTAAGTACATGAGGACCGACACTCTAACTTTCAATGATTTAAACCACTCGTGTGAGTCCAGTTTTAGATTCTGATGCCTCACTTGAGGTTTACTGTATCCCTTGGACCTTCTTATTGACGATGAAACACAGAAATTGCATCCGAAATTAATACAAAAGGCACAATGCCGACTTATGTACAAGAGGACATACACTCTAACTTTATATGATTTGAACCTCTCCTGTGAGTCCAGTTTTAGATTCCGATGCTTCACTTCAGTTTTACTGTATACCTTGGACCTTCTTATTGACGAAGAAACACAGAAATTGCATCCGAATGTAATATAAAAGGCACAATGCCGACTTAAGTACAAGAGGACTGACACTCAAACTTTCTATGATTTGAACCTCTCCTGTGAGTCCAGTTTTAGATTCCGATGCTTCACTTCAGGTTTACTGTATCCCTCAGACCTTCTTATTGACGATGAAACACAGAATTTGCATCCGAATGTAATACAAAAGGCACAATGCCGACTTAAGTACGAGAGGACTGACACTCTGACTTTCAATGATTTGAACCTCTCCTGTGAGCCCAGTTTTAGATTCCGATGCTTCAGTTCAGGTTTACTGTATCCCTTGGACCATCTTATTAACGATGAAACACAGAAATTGCATCCTAATTGAATACAAAAGGCACAATGCCGACTTATGTACAAGAGGACATACACTATAACTTTATATGATTTGAACCTCTCCTGTGAGTCCAGTTTTAGATTCCGATGCTTCACTTCTCGTTTACTGTATACCTTGGACCTTCTTATTGACGATGAAACACAGAAATTGCATCCGATTTTAATACAAATGGCACAATGCCGACTTAAGTACGAGACGACTGACACTCTAACTTTCTATGATTTGAACCTCTCCTGTGAGTCCAGTTTCAAATTCCGATGCTTCACTTCAGGTTTACTGTATACCTTGGACCTTCGTATTGACGGTGAAACACAGAAATTGCATCCGAATTTAATACAAAAGGCACAATGCCGACTTAAGTACAGGAGGACTGACACTCTAAGTTTCTATGATTTGAATCTCTCTTGTGAGTCCAGTTTTAGATTCCGATGCTTCACTTCAGGATAACTGTATCCCTTGGACCTTCTTATTGACGATGAAACACAGAAATTGCATCCGAATGTAATACAAAAGGCTCAATGCCGACAAGTACAAGAGGACTGATACTCTAACTTTGTATGATTTGAACCACTCCTTTGAGTCCAGTTTTAGATTCCGATGCTTCACTTCAGGTTTACTGTATCCCTTGGACCTTCTTATTGACGATGAAACACAGAAATTGCATCCGTTATAATAAAGAAGGCATAATGCCGACTTAAGTACAAGAAGACTGACACACTAACTTTCTATGATTTGAACCTCTCCTGTGTGTCCAGTTTTAGATTCCGAAGCTTCGTTCAGGTTTACTGTATCCCTTGGACCTTCTTATTGACGATGAAACACAGAAATTGCATCCGAATTTAATAGAAAGGCACAATGCCGACTTAAGTACAAGAGGACTGACACTCTAACTTCCTACGATTTGAACCTCTCCTGTGAGTTCAGATTTACATTCCGATGCTTCACTTCAGGTTTACTGTATCCCTTGGACGTTGTTATTGACGATGTAACACGGATATTGCATCCGAATTTAATACAAAACGCACAATTCCGACTTAAGTGCAAGAGGACTGACACTCTAACTCTCTTTCATTTGAACCTCTCCTGTGAGTCCAGTTTTAGATTACAATGCTTCACTACAGGGTTACTGTATCCCTTGGACCTTCTTATTGACGATGAAACACAGAAATTGCATCTGAATTTAATACAAAAGACATAATGCCGACTTAAGTACAAGAGGACTGACATTCTAACTCCCTATGAATTGAACCTCTCGTGTGAGTCCAGTTTTAGATTCCGATGCTTCACTTCAGGTTTAATGTATCCCTTGGACTTTCTTATTGATGATGAAACACAGAAATTGCATCCGAATTTAATATAAAAGGCACAATGCCGACTTAAGTACAAGAGGACTGACACTCAAACTTTCTATGACTTGAACCTCTCCTGTGAGTCCAGTTTTAGATTCCGATGCTTCACTTCAGGTTTCCTGTATCCCTCGGACCTTCTTATTGACTATGAAACACAGAAATTGCATCCGAATGTAATAAAAAAGGGACAATGCCGACGTAAGTACGAGAGGACTGACACTCTGACTTTCAATGATTTGAATCTCTCCTGTGGGTCCAGTTTTAGATTCCGATGCTTCAGTTCAGGTTTACTGTATCCCTTGGACCTTCTTATTGACGATGAAACACAGAAATTGCATCCGAATTTAATACGAAAGCCACAATGCCAACTTCAGTACATGAGGACCGACACTCAAACTTTCAATGATTTAAACCACTCGTGTGAGTCCAGTTTTAGATTCTGATGCCTCACTTCAGGTTTATTGTATCCCTTGGACCTTCTTATTGACGATGAAACACAGAAATTGCATCCGAAATTAATACAAAAGGCACAATGCTGACTTATGTACAAGAGGACATACACTCTAACTTTATATGATTTGAACCTCTCCTGTGAGTCCAGTTTTAGATTCCGATGATTCACTTCAGGTTTACTGTATACCTTGGACCTTCTTATTGACGAAGAAACACAGAAATTGCATCCGATTTTAATACAAATGGCACAATGCCGACTTAACTACGAGAGGCCTGACACTCTAACTTTCTATGATTTGAACCTGTCCTGTGAGTCCAGTTTTAGATTACGATGCTTCACTTTATGTTTACTGTATACCTTGGACCTTCGTATTGACGATGAAACACAGATATTGGATCCGATTTTAATACAAAAGTCACAATGCCGACTTAAGTACGAGAGGAGTGACTCTCTAAATTTCTATGATTTTAACCTCTCCTGTGAGTCCAGTTTTAGATTCCGATGCTTCTCTTCAGGGTTACTGTATCCCTTGGACCTTCTTATTGACGATGAAACACAGAGATTGCATCCGAATTTAATACAAAAGGCACAATGCGACTTAAGTACAAGAGGACTGACACTCTAACTTTCTATGATTCGAACCTCTCCTGTTAGTCCAGTTTTAGATTCCGATGCTTCACTTCAGGTTTCCTGTTTCCCTTGGACCGTCTTGTTGACGATGAAACACAGAAATTGCATCCGAATTGAATACAAAAAGCACAATGCCGACTTAAGTACAAGAGGACTGACACTCTAACTTTCTATGGTATGAACCTCTCCAGTGTGTCCAGTTTTAGATTCCGATGCTTCAATCAGGTTTACTGTATCCCTTGGACCTTCTTATTGACGATGAAACACAGAAATTGCATCCGAATTTAATAGAAAGGCACAATGACGACTTGAGTACAAGAGGACTGACACTCTACCTTTCTACGATTTGAACCTCTCCTGTGAGTTCAGATTTACATTCCGATGCTTCACTTCAGGTTTACTGTATCCCTTGGACCTCGTTATTGACGATGAAACACAGATATTGCATCCGAATTTAATACAAAACGCACAATTCCGACTTAAGTACAAGAGGACTGACACTCTAACTCTCTTTCATTTGAACCTCTCCTGTGAGTCCAGTTTTAGATTACGATGCTTCACTTCAGGTTTACTGTATCCCTTGGACCTTCTTATTGACGATGAAACACAGAAATTGCATCCGAATTTAATACAAAAGACATAATGCCGACTTAAGTACAAGTGGACTGACACTCAAACTTTCTATGATTTGAACCCCTCCTGTGAGTCCAGTTTTAGATTCCGATGCTTCACTTCAGGTTTACTGTATCCCTCGGACCTTCTTATTGACGATGAAACACAGAATTTGCATCCGAATGTAATACAAAAGGCACAATGCCGACTTAAGTACGAGAGGACTGACACTCTGACTTTCAATCATTTGAACCTCTCCTGTGAGCCCAGTTATAGATTCCGATGCTTCAGTTCAGGTTTACTGTATCCCTTATACCTTCTTATTGACGATGAAACACAGAAATTGCATCCGAATATATTACAAAAGGCACAATGCCGACTCTAGTACAAGAGGACGGACACTCTAACTCTCCTGGATAAGAACCTCTCCTGTGAGTCCAGTTTTAGATTCCGATGCTTCACTTCAGGTTTACTGTATCCCTTGGACCTTCTTATTGACGATGAAACACAGAAATTGCATCCGAATTTAATACAAAAGGCACAAAGCCGACTTAAGTACAAGAGGACTGACACTCAAACTTTCTATGATTTGAACCCCTCCTGTGAGTCAAGTTTTAGATTCCGCTGCTTAACTTCAGGTTTACTGTATACCTTGGACCTTCGTATTGACGATGAGACAAGAAATTGCATCGGAATTCAATTCAAAAGGCACAATGACGACTTAAGTACAAGAAGACTGACACTCTGACTTTCTATGATTTGAACCTCTTCTGTGAGTCGAGTTTTAGATTCCGATGTTTCACTTCAGGTTTACTGTAAACCTTGGACCTTCTTATTGACGATGACACACAGGAATTGCATCGGAATTAAATTCAAAAGCCACAATGCCGACTTAGGTACAAGAGGAGTGAAACTCTAACTTTCTATGAATCGAACCTCTCCTGTGAGTCCAGTTTCAGATGCCGATGTTACACTTCAGGTTTACTGTATACCATTGACCTTCTTATGGACGATGAAGCACAGAAATTGCATCGGGATTAAATTCAGAAGGCACAATGCCGACTTGAGTACAAGAGGACTGAGACTCTAACTTTCTGCGATTTGTACCTCTCCTGTGAGTCCAGTTTTAAATTACGATGCTTCACGTCAGGTTTACTGTATACCTTGGACATTCGTATTGACGAAGAAACACAGAAATTGCATCGGAATTAAATTCAAAATAGCATAATGCCGACTTAAGTACAAGAGGACGGACACTCTAACTTTCTATGATTTGAACCTCTCCTGTGAGTCCAGTTTTAGATTCCGATGCTTCGCTTTAGGTTTATTGTATCCCTTGGACCTTCTTATTGACGATGAAACACAGAAATTGCATCCGAATGCTATACAAAAGGCAGAATGCCGACTTAAGTAAAAGAGGACTGACACTCTAACATTCTATGATTTGAACCTCTCCTGTGAGTCCAGTTTTAGATTCCGATGCTTAACTTCAGGTTTACTGTATACCTTGGACTTTCGTATTGACGATGAAACACAAAAATTGCATCGGAATTAAATTCAAAAGGCACAATGCCGACTTAAGTACTAGAGGACTGACACTCTAACTTCCTATGATTTGAGCCTCTCCTGTGAGTCGAGTTTTAGATTCCGATGTTACACTTCAGGTTTACTGTATACCATGGACCTTCTTATTGACGATGAAGCACAGAAATTGCATCGGAATTAAATTTAAGACGCACAATGCCGACTTGAGTACAAGAGGACTGAGACTCATACTTTCTGTGACTTGAACCTCTCCTGTGAGTCCAGTTTCAGATTCCGATGCTTAACTTCAGGTTTACTGTATATCTAGGACCTTCTTAATGACGAAGAAACACAGAAATTGCATCGGAATTAAGTTCAAAATAGCACAATGCCGACTTAAGTACAAGAGGACTGACACTCTAACTTTCTATGATATGAACCTCTCCTGTGAGTCCAGTTTTAGATTTTGAAGCTTCACTTCAGGTTTACTGTATCCCTTGGACCTTCTTATTGACGATGAAACACAGAAATTGCATCCGAATGTAATACAAAAGGCACAATGCCGACATAAGTACAAGAGGACTGACACTCCCACTTCCTATGATTTGAACCTCTCCTGTGAGTCGAGTTTTAGATTCCGATTCTTCACCTCAGGTTTACTGTATATTTTGGACCTTCTTATTGACGATGAAACACAGGAATTGCATCGGAGTTAAATCAAAAGGCACAATGCCGACTTGAGTACAAGAGGACTGAGACTCAAACATTCTGTGACTTGAACCTTTCCTGTGAGTCCAGTTTTAGATAAGATGCTACACTTCAGGTTTACTGTATAAATTGGACCTTCTTATTGACGAAGAAACACAGAAATTGCATCGGATTTAAATTCAAAATAGCACAATGCCGATTTAAGTACAAGAGGACGGACACTCTAACTTCCTATGATTTGAACCTCTCCTGTGTGTCCAGTTTTAGATTCCGATGCTACACTTCAGGTTTACTGTATACCATGGACCATCATGTTGACGATGAAGCAGAGAAAATGCTTCAGAATTAAATTCAAAAGGCACATTGCCGACTTAAGTAGAAGAGGACTGACACTCTCACTTTCTATGATTTCAACCTCTCCTGTGGGGCCAGTTTTAGATTCCGATGCTTAACATCAGGTTTACTGTATATCTTGGACCTTCTTATTGACGATGAAACACAGGAATTGCATCGGAGTTAAATCAAAAGGCACAATGCCGACTTGAGTACAAGAGGACTGAGACTCAAACTTTCTGTGACTTGAACCTTTCCTGTGAGTCCAGTTTTAGATTAAGATGCTTCACTTCAGGTATACTGTATCCCTTGGACCTTCTTATTTACAATGAAACACAGAAATTGCATCCGAATTTTATACAAATGGCACAATGCCGACTTAAGTACAAGAGGACTGACACTCTAACTCTCTATGATTTGAACCTCTCCTGTGGGTCCAGTTTTAGATTCCGATGCTTCACTTCAGGTTTCCTGTTTCCCTTGGACCGTCTTGTTGACGATGAAACACAGAAATTGCATCCGAATTGAATACAAAAAGCACAATGCCGACTTAAGTACAAGAGGACTGACACACTAACTTTCTATGGTATGAACCTCTCCTGTGTGTCCAGTTTTAGATTCCGATGCTTCAATCAGGTTTACTGTATCCCTTGGACCTTCTTATTGACGATGAAACACAGAAATTGCATCCGAATTTAATAGAAAGGCACAATGACGACTTGAGTACAAGAGGACTGACACTCTACCTTTCTACGATTTGAACCTCTCCTGTGAGTTCAGATTTACATTCCGATGCTTCACTTCAGGTTTACTGTATCCCTTGGACCTCGTTATTGACGATGAAACACAGATATTGCATCCGAATTTAATACAAAACGCACAATTCCGACTTAAGTACAAGAGGACTGACACTCTAACTCTCTTTCATTTGAACCTCTCCTGTGAGTCCAGTTTTAGATTACGATGCTTCACCTCAGGTTTACTGTATCCCTAGGACCTTCCTATTGACGATGAAACACAGAAATTGCATCCGAATTTAATACAAAAGACATAATGCCGACTTAAGTACAAGAGGACTGACACTCTAACTCTCTATGATTTGAACCTCTCGTGGGAGTCCAGTTTTAGATTCCGATGCTTCACTTCAGGTTTACTGTATCCCTTGGACTTTCTTATTGACGATGAAACACAGAAATTGCATCCGAATTTAATATAAAAGGCACAATGCCGACTTAAGTATAAGAGGACTGACACTCAAACTTTCTATGATTTGAACCCCTCCTGTGAGTCCAGTTTTAGATTCCGATGCTTCACTTCAGGTTTACTGTATCCCTCGGACCTTCTTATTGACGATGAAGCACAGAATTTGCATCCGAATGTAATACAAAAGGCACAATGCCGACTTAAGTACGAGAGGACTGACACTCTGACTTTCAATGATTTGAACCTCTCCTGTGAGCCCAGTTATAGATTCCGATGCTTCAGTTCAGGTTTACTGTATCCCTTATACCTTCTTATTGACGATGAAACACAGAAATTGCATCCGAATTTAATACGAAAGGCACAATGCCAACTTAAGTACATGAGGACTAACACTTTAACTTTCAATGATTTGAACCACTCCTGTGAGTCCAGTTTTGGATTCTGATGCCTCACTTCAGGTTTACTGTATCCCTTGGACCATCTTAGTGACGATGAAACACAGAAACTGCATCCTAATTGAATACAAAAGGCACAATGCCGACTTATGTACAAGAGGACATACACTCTAACTTTATATGATTTGAACCTCTCCTGTGAGTCCAGTTTTAGATTCCGATGCTTCACTTCTCGTTTACTGTATACCTTGGACCTTCTTATTGACGATGAAACACAGAAATTGCAGCCGAATTTAATACAAAAGGCACAATGCCGACTTAAGTACAAGAGGACTGACACTCCAACTCTCTATGATTTGAACCTCTCCTGTGAGTCCTGTTTAAGATTCCGATGCTTCACTTCAGGTTTACTGTATCCCTTGGACCTTCTTATTGACGATGAAACACAGAAATTGCATCCGAATTTAATACAAATGGCACAATGCCGACTTAAGGACGAGAGGACTGACACTCTAACTTTCTATGATTTGAACCTCTCCTGTGAGTCCAGTTTTAGATTCCGATGCTTCACTTCAGGTTTACTGTATCCCTTGGACCTTGTTATTGACGATGAAACCCAGAAATTGCATCCGAATTTAATACAAAAGGCACAATGCCGACTTAAGGACAAGTGGACTGACATTCTAACTCTCTACGATTTGAACCTCTCCTGTGACTCCAGTTTTAGATTCCGATGCTTCACTTGAGGTTTACTATATCCCTTGGACTTTCATATTGACAATGAAACACAGAAATTGCATCCGAATTTAATACAAAAGGCACAAAGCCGACTTAAGTACAAGAGGACTGACACTCTAACTCTCTATGATTTGAACCTCTCCTGTGAGTCCTGTTCTATATTCCGATGCTTCTCTTCAGGTTTGCTGTATCCCTTGGACCTTGTAATTGACGATGAAACACAGAAATTGCATCCGAATATAATACAAAAGGCACAATGCCGACTCTAGTACAAGAGGACGGACACTCTAACTCTCCTGGATAAGAACCTCTCCTGTGAGTCCAGTTTTAGATTCCGATGCTTCACTTCAGGTTTACTAAATCCCTTGGCCCTTCTTTTTGACGATGAAACACAGAAATTGCATCCGAATTTAATACAAAAGTCACAATGCCGACTTAAGTACAAGAGGACTGACACTCAAACTTTCTATGATTTGAACCCCTCCTGTGAGTCAAGTTTTAGATTCCGCTGCTTAACTTCAGGTTTACTGTATACCTTGGACCATCGTATTGACGATGAGGCAAGAAATTGCCTCGGAATTCAATTCAAAAGGCACAATGACGACTTAAGTACAAGAAGACTGCAACTCTGACTTTCTATGATTTGAACCTCTTCTGTGAGTCGAGTTTTAGATTCCGATGTTTCACTTCAGGTTTACTGTAAACCTTGGACCTTCTTATTGACGATGACACACAGGAATTGCATCGGAATTAAATTCAAAAGCCACAATGCCGACTTAGGTACAAGAGGAGTGAAACTCTAACTTTCTATGAATCGAACCTCTCCTGTGAGTCCAGTTTCAGATGCCGATGTTACACTTCAGGTTTACTGTATAGCATGGACCTTCTTATGGACGATGAAGCACAGAAATTGCTTCGGGATTAAATTCAGAAGGCACAATGCCGACTTGAGTACAAGAGGACTGAGACTCTAACTTTCTGCGATTTGTACCTCTCCTGTGAGTCCAGTTTTAAATTACGATGCTTCACGTCAGGTTTACTGTATACCTTGGACATTCGTATTGACGAAGAAACACAGAAATTGCATCGGAATTAAATTCAAAATAGCATAATGCCGACTTAAGTACAAGAGGACGGACACTCTAACTTTCTATGATTTGAACCTCTCCTGTGAGTCCAGTTTTAGATTCCGATGCTTCACTTTAGGTTTACTGTATCCCTTGGACCTTCTTATTGACGATGAAACACAGAAATTGCATCCGAATGCTATACAAAAGGCAGAATGCCGACTTAAGTAAAAGAGGACTGACACTCTAACATTCTATGATTTGAACCTCTCCTGTGAGTCCAGTTTTAGATTCCGATGCTTAACTTCAGGTTTACTGTATACCTTGGACTTTCGTATTGACGATGAAACACAAAAATTGCATCGGAATTAAATTCAAAAGGCACAATGCCGACTTAAGTACAAGAGGACTGACACTCTAACTTCCTATGATTTGAACCTCTCCTGTGAGTCGAGTTTTAGATTCCGATGCTTCACCTCAGGTTTACTGTATACCTTGGACCTTCTTATTGACGATGAAGCACAGGAATTGCATCGGAATTAAAATCAAAAGCCACAATGCCGACTTAAGTACAAGAGGAGGGACACTCTACATTTCTATGTATCGAACCTCTCCTGTGAGTCCAGTTTTAGATGCCGATGTTACACTTCAGGTTTACTGTATACCATGGACCTTCTTATTGACGATGAAGCACAGAAATTGCATCGGAATTAAATTTAAGACGCACAATGCCGACTTGAGTACAAGAGGACTGACACTCTAACTTTCTATGATATGAACCTCTCCTGTGAGTCCAGTTTTAGATTTTGAAGCTTCACTTCAGGTTTACTGAATCCCTTGGACCTTCTTATTGACGATGAAACACAGAAATTGCATCCGAATGTAATACAAAAGGCACAATGCCGACATAAGTACAAGAGGACTGACACTCCCACTTCCTATGATTTGAACCTCTCCTGTGAGTCGAGTTTTAGATTCCGATTCTTCACCTCAGGTTTACTGTATATCTTGGACCTTCTTATTGACGATGAAACACAGGAATTGCATCGGAGTTAAATCAAAAGGCACAATGCCGACTTGAGTACAAGAGGACTGAGACTCAAACATTCTGTGACTTGAACCTTTCCTGTGAGTCCAGTTTTAGATAAGATGCTACACTTCAGGTTTACTGTATACCTTGGACCTTCTTATTGACGAAGAAACACAGAAATTGCATCGGATTTAAATTCAAAATAGCACAATGCCGATTTAAGTACAAGAGGACGGACACTCTAACTTTCTATGATTTGAACCTCTCCTGTGTGTCCAGTTTTAGATTCCGATGCTACACTTCAGGTTTACTGTATACCATGGACCATCATGTTGACGATGAAGCAGAGAAAATGCTTCAGAATTAAATTCAAAAGGCACATTGCCGACTTAAGTAGAAGAGGACTGACACTCTCACTTTCTATGATTTCCACCTCTCCTGTGGGTCCAGTTTTAGATTCCGATGCTTAACATCAGGTTTACTGTATATCTTGGACCTTCTTATTGACGATGAAACACAGGAATTGCATCGGAGTTAAATCAAAAGGCACAATGCCGACTTGAGTACAAGAGGACTGAGACTCAAACTTTCTGTGACTTGAACCTTTCCTGTGAGTCCAGTTTTAGATTAAGATGCTTCACTTCAGGTATACTGTATCCCTTGGACCTTCTTATTTACAATGAAACACAGAAATTGCATCCGAATTTTATACAAATGGCACAATGCCGACTTAAGTACAAGAGGACTGACACTCTAACTCTCTATGATTTGAACCTCTCCTGTGGGTCCAGTTTTAGATTCCGATGCTTAACATCAGGTTTACTGTATACCTTGGACCTTCGTATTGCCGATGAAACACAGAATTTGCATCGGAATTAAATTCAAAATGCACATTGCCGACTTAAGTAGAAGAGGACTGACACTCTCACTTTCTATGATTTCAACCTGTCCTGTGAGTCGAGTTTTAGATTCCGATGCTTCACCTCAGGTTTACTGTATACCTTGGACCTTCTTATTGACGATGAATCTCAGGAATTGCATCGGATTTAAATTCAAAAGCCACAATGCCGACTTAAGTACAAGAGGAGTGACACTCTACATTTCTATGTATCGAACCTCTCCTGTGAGTCCAGTTTTAGATACCGATGTTACACTTCAGGTTTACTGTATATCATGGATCTTGTTATTGACGATGAAGCACAGAAATTGCATCGGAATTAAATTTAAAAGGCACAATGCCGACTTGAGTACAAGAGGACTGAGACTCAAACTTTCTGTGACTTGAACCTCTCCTGTGGGTCCAGTTTTAGATTCCGATGCTTCACTTCAGGTTTACTGTATACCTTGGACCTTCTTATTGACGAAGAAACACAGAAATTGCATCGGAATTAAATTCAAAATAGCACAATGCCGACTTAAGTACAAGAGGACTGACACTCTACCTTTCTATGATTTGAACCTCTCCTGCGAGTCCAGTTTTAGATTCTGCAGCTTCACTTCAGGTTTACTGTATCTCTTGGACCTTCTTATTGACGATGAAACACAGAAATTGCATCCGAATTTAATACAAAAGTCACAATTCCGACATACGTACAAGAGGACTGACACTCTAACTTTCTATGATTTGAACCTCTCCTGTGAGTCGAGTTTTAGAATCCGATGCTTAACTTCAGGTTTACTGTATACCTTGGACCTTCGTATTGACGATGAATCACAGAAATTGCATCGAAATTAAATTTAAAAGGCACAATGCCGACTTAAGTAGAAGGGGAGTGACACTCTAACTTTCTATGAATCGAACCCCTCCTGTGAGTTCAGTTTTAAATGCGGATGTTACACTTCAGGTTTACTGTATACCATGGACCTTCTTATTGACGATGAAGCACAGATATTGCATCGGAATTAAATTCAAAATAGCACAATGCCGACTTAAGTCTAAGAGGACGGACACTCTAACTTTCTCTGATTTGAACCACTCCTGTTTGTCCAGTTTTAGATTCCGATGCTTCACTTCAGGTTTACTGTATCCCTTGGACCTGCTTATTGACGATGAAACACAGAAATAGTATCCGAATTAAATACAAAAGGCACAATGCCAACTTAGGTACAAAAGGACTGACACTCTAACTTTCTATGATTTGAACCTCTCCTGTGAGTCCAGTTTTAGATTCTGAAGCTTCACTTCAGGTATACTGTATCCCTTGGACCTTCTTATTGACGATGAAACACAGAAATTGCATCCGAATTCAATACAAAAGTCACAATGCCGACATAAGTACAAGAGGACTGACACTCTAACTTTCTATGATTTAAACCTCTCCTGTGAGTCGAGTTTTAGAATCCGATGCTTAACTTCAGGTTTACTGTATACCTTGGACCTTCGTGTTGACGATGAATCTCAGATATTGCATCGAAATTAAATTCAAAAGGCACAATGCCGACTTAAGTGCAAGGGGAGTGGCACTCTAACTTTCTATGAATCGAACCTCTCCTGTGAGTCCAGTTTTACATGCGGATGTTACACTTCAGGTTTACTGCATACCATGGACCTTCTTATTGACGATGAAGCACAGATATCGCATCGGAATTAAATTCAAAATAGCACAATGCCGACTTAAGTACAAGAGGACGGACACTCTAACTTTCTCTGATTTGAACCACTCCTGTGTGACCAGTTTTAAATTCCGATGCTTAACATCAGGTTTACTGTATACCTTGGACCTTCGTATTGCCGGTGAAACACAGAAATTGCATCGGATTTAAATTCAAAAGACACAATGCCGACTTCAGTACAAGAGGATTGACACTCTAACTTCCTATGAGTTGAACCTCTCCTGTGAGTCGAGTTTTAGATTCCGATGCCTCACCTCAGGTTTACTGTATACCTTGGACCTTCGTATTGACGATGAAACACAGAAATTGCATCGGAATTAAATTCAAAAGGCACAATGCCGACTTAAGTACTAGAGGACTGACACTCTAACTTCCTATGATGTGAACCTCTCCTGTGAGTCGAGTTTTAGATTCCGATGCTTCACCTCAGGTTTACTGTATACCTTGGACCTTCTTATTGACGATGAAGCACAGGAATTGCATCGGAATTAAAATCAAAAGCCACAATGCCGACTTAAGTACAAGAGGAGTGACACTCTACATTTCTATGTATCGAACCTCTCCTGTGAGTCCAGTTTTAGATGCCGATGTTACACTTCAGGTTTACTGTATACCATGGACCTTCTTATTGACGATGAAGCAAAGAAATTGCATCGGAATTAAATTTAAGGCGCACAATGCCGACTTGAGTACAAGAGGACTGAGACTCATACTTTCTGTGACTTGAACCTCTCCTGTGAGTCCAGTTTCAGAATCCGATGCTTCACTTCAGGTTTACTGTATATCTTGGACCTTCTTAATGACGAAGAAACACAGAAATTGCATCGGAATTAAGTTCAAAATAGCACAATGCCGACTTAAGTACAAGAGGACTGACACTCTAACTTTCTATGATTTGAACCTCTCCTGTGAGTCCAGTTTTAGATTCCGATGCTTCACTTCTGGTTTACTGTATTCCTTGGACCTGCTTATTGACGATGAAACACAGGAATTGCATCGGAATTAAATTCAAAGGGCACAATGCCGACTTAAGTACAAGAGGACTGACTCTCTAACTTCCTATGATTTGAACCTCTCCTGTGAGTCGAGTTTTAGATTCCGATGCTTCACCTCAGGTTTACTGTATACCTTGGACCTTCTTATTGACGATGAAACACAGGAATTGCATCGGAATTAAATTCAAAAGGCACAATGCCGACTTAAGTACAAGAGGACTGACACTCTAACTTCCTATGATTTGAACCTCTCCTGTGAGTCGAGTTTTAGATTCCGATGCTTCACCTCAGCTTTACTGTATACCTTGGACCTTCGTATTGACGACGAAACACAGAAATTACATCGGAATTAAATTCAAAAGGCACAATGCCGACTTAAGTACAAGAGGACAGACACTCTAACTTCCTATGATTTGAACCTCTCCTGTGAGTCGAGTTTTAGATTCCGATGCTTCTCCTCAGGTTTACTGTATACGTTGGACCTTCTTATTGACGATGAAACACAGGAATTGCATCGGAATTAAAATCCAAACCCACAATGCCGACTTAAGTACATGAGGAGTGACACTCTACATTTCTATGTATCGAACCTCTCCTTTGAGTCCACTTTTAGATGCCGATGTTACACTTCAGGTTTCCTGTATACCATGGACCTTCTTATTGACGATGAAGCACACAAATTGCATCGGAATTAAATTTAAGACGCACAATGCCGACTTGAGTACAAGAGGACTGAGACTCATACTTTCTGTGACTTGAACCTCTCCTGTGAGTCCAGCTTCAGATTCGGATGCTTCACTTCAGGTTTACTGTATATCTTGGACCTTCTTAATGATGAAGAAACACAGAAATTGCATTGGAATTAAGTTCAAAATAGGATAACGCCGACTTAAGTACAAGAGGACTGACACTCTAACTTTCTATGATTTGAACCTCTCCTGTGAGTCCAGTTTTAGATTCCGATGCTTCACTTTAGGTTTACTGTATCCCTTGGACCTTCTTATTGACGATGAAACACAGAAATTGCATCCGAATGTTATAAAAAAGGCACAATGCCGACTTAAGTAAAGGAGGACTGACACTCTAACATTCTATGATTTGAACCTCTCCTGTGAGTCCAGTTTTAGATTCCGATGCTTCACCTCAGGTTTACTGTATACCTTGGACCTTCTTATTGACGATGAAACACAGGAATTGCATCGGAATTAAAATCAAAAGCCACAATGCCGACTTAAGTACAACAGGAGTGACACTCTACATTTCTATGTATCGAACCTCTCCTGTGGGTCCAGTATTAGATGCCGATGTTTCACTTCAGGTTTACTGTATACCATGGACCTTCTTATTGACGATGAAGCACAGATATTGCATCGGAATTCAATTTAAGACGCACAATGCCGACTTGAGTACAAGAGGACTGAGACTCATACTTTCTGTGACTTGAACCTCTCCTGTGAGTCCAGTTTCAGATTCCGATGCTTCACTTCAGGTTTACTGTATATCTTGGACCTTCTTAATGACGAAGAAACACAGAAATTGCATCGGAATTAAGTTCAAAATAGCACAATGCCGACTTAAGTACAAGAGGACTGACACTCTAACTTTCTATGATTTGAACCTCTCCTGTGAGTCCAGTTTTAGATTCCGATGCTTCACTTCAGGTTTACTGTATCCCTTGGACCTGCATATTGACGATGAAACACAGAAATTGCATCGGAATTTAATTCAAAGGGCACAATGCCGACTTAAGTACAAGAGGACTGACTCTCTAACTTCCTATGATTTGAACCTCTCCTGTGAGTCGAGTTTTAGATTCCGATGCTTTACCTCAGGTTTACTGTATACCTTGGACCTTCTTATTGACGATGAAACACAGGAATTGCATCGGAATTAAATTCAAAAGGCGCAATGCCGACTTAAGTACAAGAGGACTGACACTCTAACTTCCTATGATTTGAACCTCTCCTGTGAGTCGAGTTTTAGATTCCGATGCTTCACCTCAGGTTTACTGTATACCTTGGACCTTCGTATTGACGATGAAACATAGAAATTGCATCGGAATTAAATTCAAAAGGCACAATGCCGACTTAAGTACAAGAGGACAGACACTCTAACTTCCTATGATTTGAACCTCTCCTGTGAGTCGAGTTTTAGATTCCGATGCTTCACCTCAGGTTTACTGTATACCTTGGACCTTCTTATTGACGATGAAACACAGGAATTGCATCGGAATTAAAATCCAAACCCACAATGCCGACTTAAGTACATGAGGTGTGACACTCTACATTTTTATGTATCGAACCTCTCCTTTGAGTCCACTTTTAGATGCCGATGTTACACTTCAGGTTTACTGTATACCATGGACCTTCTTATTGACGATGAAGCACAGAAATTGCATCGGAATTAAATTTGAGACGCACAATGCCGACTTGAGTACAAGAGGACTGAGACTCATACTTTCTGTGACTTGAACCTCTCCTGTGAGTCCAGTTTCAGATTCCGATGCTTCATTTCAGGTTTACTGTATATCTTGGACCTTCTTAATGACGAAGAAACACAGAAATTGCATCGGAATTAAGTTCAAAATCGCACAATGCCGACTTAGGTACAAGAGGACTGACACTCTAACTTTCTATGATTTGAACCTCTCCTGTGAGTCCAGTTTTAGATTCCGATGCTTCACTTCAGGTTTACTGTATCCCTTGGACCTGCTTATTGGCGATGAAACACAGAAATAGTAACCGAATTTAATACAAAAGGCACAATGCCGAGTTAAGTACAAGAGGACTGACACTCTAACTTTCTATGATATGAACCTCTCCTGTGAGTCCAGTTTTAGATTCTGAAGCTTCACTTCAGGTTTTCTGTATCCCTTGGACCTTCTTATTGACGATGAAACACAGAAATTGCATCCGGATTTAATACAAAAGGCACAATGCCGACTTAAGTACTAGAGGACTGACACCTTCCCTTTCTATGATTTAAACCTCTCCTGTGAGTCCAGTTTTAGATTCCGATGCTTAACTTCAGGTTTACTGTATACCTTGGACCTTCGTATTGACGATGCAACACAGAAATTGAATCGGAATTAAATTCAAAAGGCACAATGCCGACTTAACTACAAGTGGACTGACACTCTAACTTCCTATGATTTGAACCTCTCCTATGAGTCGAGTTTTAGATTCCGATGCTTCACCTCAGGTTTACTGTATACCTTGGACGTTCTTGTTGACGATGAAACACAGGAATTGCATCGGAGTTAAATCAAAAGGCACAATGCCGACTTGAGTACAAGAGGACTGAAACTCAAACTTTCTGTGACTTGAACCTCTCCTGTGAGTCCAGTTTTAGATTAAGATGCTACACTTCAGGTTTACTGTATACCTTGGACCTTCTTATTGACGAAGAAACACAGAAATTGCATCGGAATTAAATTCAAAATAGCACAATGCCGACCTAAGTACAAGAGGACTGACACTCTAACTTTCTATGATTTGAACCTCTCCTGTGAGTCCAGTTTTAGATTCTGTAGCTTCACTTCAGGTTTACTGTATCCCTTGGACCTTCTTATTGACGATGAAACACAGAAATTGCATCCCAATTTAATACAAAGTCACAATGCCGACATAAGTACAAGAGGACTGACACTCTAACTTTCTATGATTTGAACCTCTCCTGTGAGTCGAGTTTTAGAATCCAATGCTTAACTTCAGGTTTACTGTATACCTTGGACCTTCGTATTGACGATGAATCACAGATATTGCATCGAAATGAAATTCAAAATGCACAATGCCGACTTAAGTGCAAGGGGAGTGACACTTTAACTTTCTATGAATCGAACCTCTCCTGTGAGTCCAGTTTTAGATGCGGATGTTACACTTCAGGTTTACTGTATACCATGGACCTTCTTATTGACGATGAAGCACAGATATTGCATCGGAATTACACTCAAAATAGCACAATGCCGACTTAAGTACAAGAGGACGGACACACTAACTTTCTCTGATTTGAACCACTCCTGTGTGTCCAGTTTTAGATTCCGATGCTTCACTTCTGGTTGACTGTATCCCTTGGACCTTCTTATTGACGATGAAGCACAGATAATGTATCGGAATTAAATTCAAAAGGCACAATGCCGACGAAGTAGAAGAGGACTGACACTCTTTCTATGATATGAACCTCTCCTGTGAGTCCAGTTTTAGATTCTGAAGCTTCACTTCAGGTTTTCTGTATTCCTTGGACCTTCTTATTAACGATGAAACACTGAAATTGCATCCGAATTTAATACAAAAGGCACATTGCCGACTTAAGTACAGGAGGACTGACACTCTGATTTTCTATGATTTAAACCTCCCCTGTAAGTCCAGTTTTAGTTTCCGATGCTTCACTTCAGGTTTACTGTATCCCTTGGACCTGCTAATTGACGATGAAACACAGAAATTGCATCCGAATTTAATACAAAAGGCACAATGCCGACTTAAGTACAAGAGGACTGACACTCTCACGTTCTATGATTTGAACCTCTCCTCTGAGTCCAGTCTTAGATTCCGATGTCTCACTTCAGGTTTACTGTATCCCTTGGACCTTCTTATTGACGATGAATCACAGAAATTGCATGCGAATGTAATACAAAAGGCACAATGCCGACTAAAGTACAGGAGGACTGACTTTCTCACTTTCACTGACTTGAACCTCTCCTTCGAGTCCAGTTTTAGATTCCGATGCTTCACTTCAGGTTTACTGTATCCCTTGGACCTTCTTATTGACAATGAAACAGAGAAATTGCATCCGAATTAAATACAAAAGGCACAATGCTGATTTCAGTAAAAAAGGACTGACACTCTCACTTCCTGTGATTTGAGCCTCTCCTGTGACTCCAGTTTTAGGTTCCGATGGTTAACTTCAGGTTTACTGTATCCCTTGGACCTTCTAATTGACGATGAAACACAGAAATTGCATCCGAATTTAATACAAAAGGCACAATGCCGACTTAAGTACAAGAAGACTGACACTCTCACGTTCTATGATATGAACCTCTCCTGTGAGTCCAGTTTTAGATTCTGAAGCTTCACTTCAGGTTTTCTGTATCCCTTGGACATTCTTATTGACGATGAAACACAGAAATTGCATCCGAATTTAATACAAAAGGCACAATGCCGACTTAAGTACTAGAGGACCGACACTTTCCCTTTCTATGATTTGAACCTCTCGTGTGAGTCCAGTTTTCGATTCCGATGCTTATCTTTAGGTTTACTGTATACCTTGGACCTTCGTATTGACGATGAAACACAGAAATTGAATCGGAATTAAATTCAAAACGCACAATGCCGACTTAAGTACAAGAGGACTGACACTCTAACTTCCTATGATTTGAACCTCTCCTGTGAGTCGAGTTTTAGATTCCGATGCTTCACCTCAGGTTTACTGTATACCTTGGACCTTCTTATTGACGATGAAACACAGGAATTGCATCGGAATTAAAATCAAAAGCCACAATACCGACTTAAGCACAAGAGGAGTGACACTCTACATTTGTATGTATCGAACCTCTCCTGTGAGTCCAGTTTTAGATGCCGATGTTACACTTCAGGTTTACTGTATACCATGGACCTTCCTATTGACGATGAAGCACAGAAATTGCATCGGAATTAAATTTAAAAGGCACAATTCCGACTTGAGTACAAGAGGACTGAGACTCATACTTTCTGTGACTTGAACCTCTCGTGTGAGACCAGTTTCAGATTCCGATGCTTCACTTCAGGTTTACTGTATATCTTGGACCTTCTTAATGACGAAGAAACACAGAAATTGCATCGGAATTAAGTTCAAAATAGCACAATGCCGACTTAAGTACAAGAGGACTGACACTTTAACTTTCTATGATTTGAAAGTCTCCTGTGAGTCCAGTTTTAGATTCCGATGCTTCACTTCAGGTTTACTGTATCCCTTGGACCTGCTTATTGACGATGAAACACAGAAATAGTATCCGAATTTAATACAAAAGGCACAATGCCGACATAAGTACAAGAGGACTGACACTCTAACTTTCTATGATATGAACCTCTCCTGTGAGTCCAGATTTAGATTCTGAAGCTTCACTTCTGGTTTACTGCATCCCTAGGACCTTCTTATTGACGATGAAACACAGAAATTGCATCCTAATGTAATACAAAAGGCACAATGCCGACATAAGTACAAGAGGACTGACACTCTACCTTCCTATGATTTGAACCTCTCCTGTGAGTCGAGTTTTAGATTCCGATTCTTCACCTCAGGTTTACTGTATACCTTGGACCTTCTTATTGACGATGAAACACAGGAATTGCATCGGAAATAAATTCAAAAGCCACAATGCCGACTTAAGTACAAGAGGAGTGACACTCTAGCATTCTATGTATCGAACCTCTCCTGTGAGTCCAGTTTTAGATGATGATGTTACACTTCAGGTTAAATGTATACCATGGAACTTCTTATTGACGATGAAGCACAGAAATTGCATCGGAATTAAATTCTAAAGGCACAATGCCGACTTGAGTACATGAGGACTGAGACTCAAACTTTCTGTGACTTGAACCTCTCCTGTGAGTCCAGTTTTAGATTAAGATGATACACTTCAGGTTTACTGTATACCTTGGACCTTCTTATTGACGAAGAAACACAGAAATTGCATCGGATTTAAATTCAAAATAGCACAATGCCGACTTAAGTACAAGAGGACGGACACTCTAACTTCCTATGATTTGAACCTCTCCTGTGTGTCCAGTTTTAGATTCCCATGCTACACTTCAGGTTTACTGTATACCATGGACCATCTTGTTGACGATGAAGCACAGAAAATGCTTCAGAATTAAATTCAAAAGGCACATTGCCGACTTAAGTAAAAGAGGACTGTCACTCTCACTTTCTGTGATTTGAACCTCTCCTGTGAGTCCAGTTTTAGATTCCGATGCTTCACTTCAGGTTTACCCAATCCCTTAGACATTCTTATTGACGCTGAAACACAGTAATTGCATCGGATTTAAATTCAAAAGCCACATTGCCGACTTAAGTCCAGGAGGACTGACACTCTAATTTTCTATGATTTAAACCTCCCCTGTGAGTCCAGTTTTAGTTTCCGATGCTTCACTTCAGGTTTACTGTATCCCTTGGACCTTCTTATTGACGATGAAACACAGAAATTGCATCCGTGTTTAATACAAACGGCACAATTCCGACTTAAGTACAAGAGGACTGACACTCTCACTTTCTGTGATTTGAACCTCTCCTCTGAGTCCAGTCTTAGATTCCGATGCTTCGCTTCAGGTTTACTGTATCCCTTGGACCTTCTTATTGACGATGAAACACAGAAATTGCATGCGAATGTAATACAAAAGGCACAATGCCAACTTAAGTACAAGAGGTCTGACACTGTCACTTTCTATGACTTGAACCTCTCCTGCGAGTCCAGGTTTAGATTCCGATGCTTCACTTCAGGTTTACTGTATACCTTGGACCTTCTTATTGACGAAGAAACACAGAAATTGCATCGCAATGAAATTCAAAATAGCACAATGCCGACTTAAGTACAAGATGTCTGACACTCTAAATTTCTATGATTTGAACCTCTCCTGTGAGTCCAGTTTTAGATTCCGATGCTTCACTTCAGGTTTGCTGTATCCCTTGGACCTGCTTATTGACGATGGAACACAGAAATAGTATCCGAATTTAATACGAAAGACACAATGCCGACTTCAGTACAAGAGGACTGACACTCTAACTTTCTATGATTTGAACCTCTCCTGTGAGTCCAGTTTTAGATTCTGTAGCTTCACTTCAGGTTTACTGTATCCCTTTGACCTTCTTATTGACGATGAAACACAGAAATTGCATCCGAATTTAATACAAAAGTCACAATTCCGACATAAGTACAAGAGGCCTGACACTCTAACTTTCTATGATTTGAACCTCTCCTGTGAGTCGAGTTTTAGAATCCGATGCTTAACTTCAGGTTTACTGTATACCTTGGACTTTCGTATTGACGACGAATCACAGAAATTGCATCGAAATTAAATTCAAAAGGCACAATGCCGACATAAGTACAAGGGAGTGACACTCTAACTTTCTATGAATCGAACCTCTCCTGTGAGTCCAGTTTTAAATGCGGATGTTACACTTCAGGTTTACTGTATACCATGGACCTTCTTATTGACGATGAAGCACAGATATTGCATCGGAATTAAATTCAAAATAGCACAATGCCGACTTAAGTACAAGAGGACGGACACTCTAACTTTCTCTTATTTGAACCACTCCTGTGTGACCAGTTTCAGATTCCGATGCTACACTTCAGGTTTACTGTATACCATGGACCTTCTTATTGACGATGAAGCACAGAAAATGTATCGGAATTAAATTCAAAAGGCACAATGCCGATTTAAGTAGAAGACTACTGACACTCTAACTTCCAATGATTTGAGCCTCTCCTGTGAGTCCAGTTTTAGATTCCGATGGTTCACTTCAGGTTTACTGTATCCCTTGGACCTTCTTATTGACGATGAAACATTGAAATTGCATCCGAATTTAATACAAAAGGCACAATGCCGACTTAAGTATAGGAGGACTGACACTCTAATTTTCTATGATTTAAACCCCCGCTGTGAGTTCAATTTTAGTTTCCGATGCTTCACTTCAGGTTTACTGTATCCCTTGGACCTTCTTATTGACGATGAAAGACAGAAATTGCATCCGAATGTAATACAAAAGGCACAATGCCAACTTAAGTACAAGAGGTCTGACACTCTCACTTTCTATGACTTGAACCTCTCCTGCGAGTCCAGTTTTAGATTCCGATGATTCACTTCAGGTTTACTGTATCCCTTGGTCCTTCTTATTGACGACGAAACACAGAAATTGCATGCGAATTAAATACAAAAGGCACAATGCCGACTTAAGTCCAGGAGGACTGACACTCTAATTTTCTATGATTTAAACCTCCCCTGTGAGTCCAGTTTTAGTTTCCGATGCTTCACTTCAGGTTTACTGTATCCCTTGGACCTTCTTATTGACGATGAAACACAGAAATTGCATCCGTGTTTAATACAAACGGCACAATTCCGACTTAAGTACAAGAGGACTGACACTCTCACTTTCTATGATTTGAACCTCTCCTCTGAGTCCAGTCTTAGATTCCGATGCTTCGCTTCAGGTTTACTGTATCCCTTGGACCTTCTTATTGACGATGAAACACAGAAATTGCATGCGAATGTAATACAAAAGGCACAATGCCAACTCAAGTACAAGAGGTCTGACACTGTCACTTTCTATGACTTGAACCTCTCCTGCGAGTCCAGGTTTAGATTCCGATGCTTCACTTCAGGTTTACTGTATACCTTGGTCCTTCTTATTGACGCTGAAACACAGAAATTGCATCCGAAATTAATACAAAAGGCACAATGCCGACTTAAGTACAAGAGGACTGACACTCTAACTTTCTATGATTTGAACCTCTCCCATGAAACCAGTTTTAGATTCCGATGCTTCACTTCAGGTTTATTGTATCCCTTGGACCTTCTTATTGACGAGGAAACACAGAAATTGCATCCGAATTTTATACAAAAGGCACAATCCCGACTTATGTACTAGAGGACTGACACTCTAAATTTCTATGATTTGAACCTCTCCTGTGAGTCCAGTTTTAAATTCCAATGCTTAACTTCAGGTTTACTGTATACCTTGGACCTTCGTATTGACGATGAAACACAGAAATTGCATCGGAATTAAATTCAAAAAGCACAAAGCCGACTTAAGTACAAGAGGAATGACGCTCTAACTTCCTATGATTTGAACCTCTCCTGTGAGTCGAGTTTTAGATTCCGATGCTTCACTTCAGGTTTACTGTATACATTGGACCCTCTTATTGACGATGAAACACAGAAATTGCATCCGTATTTAATACAAAAGGCACAATGCCGACTTAAGTACAAGAGGACTGACACTCTCACTTTCTATGATTTAACCTCTCCGCTGAGTCCAGTCTTAGATTCCGATGATTCACTTCAGGTTTACTGTATCCCTTGGACCTTCTTATTGACGATGAAACACCGAAATTGCATGCGAATGTAATACAAAAGGCACAATGCCAACTTAAGTACAAGAGGTCTGACACTCTCACTTTCTATGACTTGAACCTCTCCTGCGAGTCCAGTTTTAGATTCCGATGCTTCACTTCAGGTTTACTGTATCCCTTGGACCTTCTTATTGACGATGAAACACAGAAATTGCATCCGAATTAAATACAAAAGGCACAATGCTGACGGAAGTAAAAGAGGACCGACACTCTCACTTTCTGTGATTTGAACCTCTCCTGTGAGTCCAGTTTTAGATTCCGATGCTTCACTTCAGGTTTACCGAATCCCTTTGACCTTCTTATTGACGATGAAACACAGAAATTGCATCCGAATTCAATACAAAAGGCACAATGCGGGCTTAAGTACAGGAGGAATGACACTCTAACTTTCTATGATTTGAGCCTCTCCTGTGAGTCCAGTTTTAGATTCCGATGGTTCACTTCAGGTTTACTGTATCCCTTGGACCTTCTTATTGACGATGAAACATTGAAATTGCATCCGAATTTAATACAAAAGGCACAATGCCGACTTAAGTATAGGAGGACTGACACTCTAATTTTCTATGATTTAAACCCCCGCTGTGAGTTCAATTTTAGTTTCCGATGCTTCACTTCAGGTTTACTGTATCCCTTGGACCTTCTTATTGACGATGAAAGACAGAAATTGCATCCGAATGTAATACAAAAGGCACAATGCCAACTTAAGTACAAGAGGTCTGACACTCTCACTTTCTATGACTTGAACCTCTCCTGCGAGTCCAGTTTTAGATTCCGATGATTCACTTCAGGTTTACTGTATCCCTTGGTCCTTCTTATTGACGACGAAACACAGAAATTGCATGCGAATCAAATACAAAAGGCACAATGCCGACTTCAGTCCAGGAGGACTGACACTCTAATTTTCTATGATTTAAACCTCCCCTGTGAGTCCAGTTTTAGTTTCCGATGCTTCACTTCAGGTTTACTGTATCCCTTGGACCTTCTTATTGACGATGAAACACAGAAATTGCATCCGTGTTTAATACAAACGGCACAATTCCGACTTAAGTACAAGAGGACTGACACTCTCACTTTCTATGATTTGAACCTCTCCTCTGAGTCCAGTCTTAGATTCCGATGCTTCGCTTCAGGTTTACTGTATCCCTTGGACCTTCTTATTGACGATGAAACACAGAAATTGCATGCGAATGTAATACAAAAGGCACAATGCCAACTTAAGTACAAGAGTTCTGACACTGTCACTTTCTATGACTTGAACCTCTCCTGCGAGTCCAGGTTTAGATTCCGATGCTTCACTTCAGGTTTACTGTATACCTTGGTCCTTCTTATTGACGCTGAAACACAGAAATTGCATCCGAAATTAATACAAAAGGCACAATGCCGACTTAAGTACAAGAGGACTGACACTCTAACTTTCTATGATTTGAACCTCTCCTGTGAAACCAGTTTTAGATTCCGATGCTTCACTTCAGGTTTATTGTATCCCTTGGACCTTCTTATTGACGAGGAAACACAGAAATTGCATCCGAATTTTATACAAAAGGCACAATCCCGACTTATGTACTAGAGGACTGACACTCTAAATTTCTATGATTTGAACCTCTCCTGTGAGTCCAGTTTTAAATTCCAATGCTTAACTTCAGGTTTACTGTATACCTTGGACCTTCGTATTGACGATGAAACACAGAAATTGCATCGGAATTAAATTCAAAAAGCACAAAGCCGACTTAAGTACAAGAGGAATGACGCTCTAACTTCCTATGATTTGAACCTCTCCTGTGAGTCGAGTTTTAGATTCCGATGCTTCACTTCAGGTTTACTGTATACATTGGACCCTCTTATTGACGATGAAACACAGGAATTGCATCGGAATTAATATCAAAAGCCACAATGCCGACTTAAGTACAAGAGGAGTGACATTCTAACTTTCTATGTATCGAACCTCTCCTGTGAGTCCAGTTTTTGATGCCGATGTTACACTTCAGGTTTACTGTATACCAGGGACCTTCTTAATGACGATGAAGCACAGAAATTGCATCAGAATTAAATTCAAAAGTCACCATGCCGACTTGAGTACAAGGGGACTGAGACTCAAACTTTCTGTGACTTGAACCTCTCCTGTGAGTCCAGTTTTAGATTCCGATGCTTCACTTCGGGTTAACTGTATACCTTGGACCTTCTTATTGACGAAGAAACACAGAAATTGCATCGGAATTAAATTCAAAATAGCACAATGCCGACTTAAGTACAAGAGGACTGACACTCTAACTTTCTGCGATTTGAACCTCTCCTGTGAGTCCAGTTTTAGATTCCGATGGATCACTTCAGTTTTACTGTATCCCTTGGACCTTCTTATTGACGATGAAACACTGAAATTGCATCCGAATTTAATACAAAAGGCACAATGCCGACTTAAGTACAGGAGGACTGACACTCTAATTTTCTATGATTTAAACCTCCCCTGTGAGTCCAGTTTTAGTTTCCGATGCTTCACCTCAGGTTTACTGTATCCTTTGGACCTTCTTATTGACGATGAAACACAGAAATTGCGTCCGAATTTAATACAAAAGGCACAATGCCGACTTAAGTACAAGAGGACTGACACTCTCACTTTCTATGATTTGAACCTCTCCTCTGAGTCCAATCTTAGATTCCGATGCTTCACTTCAGGTTTACTGTATCCCTTGAACCTTCTTATTGACGATGAAACACAGAAATTGCATCCGAATGAAATACAAAAGGCACAATGCCAACATAAGTACATAAGGTCTGACACTCTCACTTTCTATGACTTGAACCTCTCCTGCGAGTCCAGTTTTAGATTCCGATGCTTCACTTCAGGTTTACTGTAACCCTTGGTCCTTCTTATTGACGATGAAACACAGATATTGCATCCGAATTAAATACAAAAGGCACAATGCCAACTTAAGTACAGGAGGACTGACACTCTAATTTTCTATGATTTAAACCTCCACTGTGAGTCCAGTTTTAGTTTCCGATGCTTCACTTCAGGTTTACTGTATCCCTTGGACCTTCTTATTGACGATGAAACACAGAAATTGCATCCGTATTTAATACAAAAGGCACAATGCCGACTTAAGTACAAGAGGACTGACACTCTCACTTTCTATGATTTAACCTCTCCTCTGAGTCCAGTCTTAGATTCCGATGATTCACTTCAGGTTTACTGTATCCCTTGGACCTTCTTATTGACGATGAAACACCGAAATTGCATGCGAATGTAATACAAAAGGCACAATGCCAACTTAAGTACAAGAGGTCTGACACTCTCACTTTCTATGACTTGAACCTCTCCTGCGAGTCCAGTTTTAGATTCCGATGCTTCACTTCAGGTTTACTGTATCCCTTGGACCTTCTTATTGACGATGAAACACAGAAATTGCATCCGAATTAAATACAAAAGGCACAATGCTGACGGAAGTAAAAGAGGACCGACACTCTCACTTTCTGTGATTTGAACCTCTCCTGTGAGTCCAGTTTTAGATTCCGATGCTTCACTTCAGGTTTACCGAATCCCTTAGACCTTCTTATTGACGATGAAACACAGAAATTGCATCCGAATTTAATACAAAAGGCACAATGCCGGCTTAAGTACAGGAGGAATGACACTCTAACTTTCTATGATTTGAACCTCTCCTGTGAGTCCAGTTTTAGATTCCGATGCTTCACTTCAGGTTTACTGTATCCCGTGGACCTTCTTATTGACGATGAAACACAGAAATTGCATCCGAATTTTATACAAAAGGCACAATGCCGACTTAAGTACTAGAGGACTGACACTCTAAATTTCTATGATTTGAACCTCTCCTGTGAGTCCAGTTTTAGACTCCAATGCTTAACTTCAGGTTTACTGTATACCTTGGACCTTCGTATTGACGATGAAACACAGAAATTGAATCGGAATTAAATTCAAAAAGCACAAAGCCGACTTAAGTACAAGAGGACTGACGCTCTAAGTTCCTGTGTTTTGAACCTCTCCTGCGAGTCGAGTTTTAGATTCCGATGCTTCACTTCAGGTTTGCTGTATACCTTGGACCCTCTTATTGACGATGAAACACAGGAATTGCATCGGAATTAAATTCAAAATAGCACAATGCCGACTTAAGTACAAGAGGACGGACACTCTCTTTTTCTATGACTTGAACCTCTCCTGTGAGTATAATTTTAAATGCGGATGTTACACTTGAGGTTTACTGTATACCATGGACCTTCTTATTGACGATGAAGCACAGATATTGCATCGGAATTAAATTCAAAATAGCACAATGCCGACTTAAGTACAAGAGGACGGACACTCTAACTTTCTCTGATTTGAACCACTCCTGTTTGACCAGTTTTAGATTCCGATGCTAAACTTCAGGTTTACTGTATACCATGGACCTTCTTATTGACGATGAAGCACAGAAAATGTATCGGAATTAGATTCAAAAGGCACAATGCCGATTTAAGTAGAAGACTACTGACACTCTAACTTTCTATGATTCGAGCCTCTCCTGTGAGTCCAGTTTTAGATTCCGATGGTTCACTTCAGGTTTACTGTATCCCTTGGACCTTCTTATTGACGATGAAACACTGAAATTGCATCCGAATTTAATACAAAAGGCACAATGCCGACTTAAGTACAAGAGGACTGACACTCTAACTTTCTATGATTTAAACCTCTCCTGTTAGTCCAGTTTTTGATTCCGATGCTTCACTTCAAGTTTACTGTATCCCTTGGACCTTCTTATTGACGATGAAACACAGAAATTGCATCCGAATTTTATACAAAAGGCACAATCCCGACTTATGTACTAGAGGAGTGACACTCTAAATTTCTATGATTTGAACCTCTCCTGTGAGTCCAGTTTTAGATTCCAATGCTTAACTTCAGGTTTACTGTATACCTTGGACCTTCGTATTGAGGATGAAACACAGAAATTGCATCGGTATTAAATTCAAAAAGCACAAAGGCGACTTAAGTACAAGAGGAATGACGCTCTAACTTCCTATGATTTCAACCTCACCTGTGAGTCGTGTTTTAGATGCCGATGTTACACTTCAGGTTTACTGTATACCATGGACCTTCTTATTGACGATGAAGCACATAAATTGCATCGGAATTACATTCAAAAGTCACAATGCCGACTTGAGTACAAGAGGACTGAGACTCAAACTTTCTGTGACTTGAACCTCTCCTGTGAGTCCAGTTTTAGATTCCGATGCTTCACTTCGGGTTAACTGTATACCTTGGACCTTCTTATTGACGAAGAAACACAGAAATTGCATCGGAATTAAATTCAAAATAGCACAATGCCGACTTAAGTACAAGATGACTGACACTCTAACTTTCTATGATTTAAACCTCCACTGTGAGTCCAGTTTTAATTTCCGATGCTTCACTTCAGGTTTACTGTATCCCTTGGACCTACTTATTGACGATGAAACACTGATACTGCATCCGAATTCAATACAAAAGGCACAATGCCGACTTAAGTACAGGAGGACTGACACTCTAATTTTCTATGATTTAAACCTCCCCTGTGAGTCCAGTTTTAGTTTCCGATGCTTCACTTCAGGTTTACTGTATCCCTTGGACTTTCTTATTGACGATGAAACACAGAAATCGCATCCGAATTTAATACAAAAGGCACAATGCCGACTTAAGTACATAAGGTCTGACACTCTCACTTTCTATGACTTGAACCTCTCCTGCGAGTACAGTTTTAGATTCCGATGCTTCACTTCAGGTTTACTGTATCCCTTGGTCCTTCTTATCGACGATGAAACACAGAAATTGCATCCGAATTAAATACAAATGCACAATGCCGACTCAAGTACAGGAGGACTGACACTCTAATTTTCTATGATTTAAACCTCCACTTTGAGTCCAGTTTTAATTTCCGATGCTTCACTTCAGGTTTACTGTATCCCTTGGACCTTCTTATTGACGATGAAACACAGAAATTGCATCCGTATTTAATACAAAAGGCACAATGCCGACTTAAGTACAAGAGGACTGACACTCTCACTTTCTATGAATTGAACCTCTCCTCTGAGTCCAGTCTTAGATTCCGATGCTTCACTTCAAGTTTACTGTATCAGTTGGACCTTCTTATTGACGATGAAACACAGAAATTGCATGCGAATGTAATACAAAAGGCACAATGCCAACTTAAGTACAAGAGGTCTGACACTCTCACTTTCTATGACTTGAACCTCTCCTGCGAGTCCAGTTTTAGATTGCGATGCTTCACTTCAGGTTTACTGTATCCCTTGGTGCTTCTTATTGACGATGAAACACAGAAATTGCATCCGAATTAAATACAAAAGGCACAATGCCGACTTAAGTACAGGAGGACTGACACTCTCACTTTCTATGACTTGAACCTCTCCTTCGAGTCCAGTTTTAGATTCCGATGCTTCACTTCAGGTTTAGTGTATCCCTTGGACTTCTTATTGACGATGAAACACAGAAATTGCATCCGAATTAAATACAAAAGGCACAATGCTGAGTGAAGTAAAAGAGGACTGACACTCTCACTTTCTGTGATTTGAACCTCTCCTGTGAGTCCAGTTTTAGATTCCGATGCTTCACTTCAGGTTTACCGAATCCCTTAGACCTTCTTATTGACGATGAAACACAGAAATTGCATCCGAATTTATTACAAAAGGCACAATGCCGACTTAAGTACAAGAGGACTGACACTCTAACTTTCTATGATTTGAACCTCTCCTGTGAGTCTAGTTTTAGATTCCGATGCTTCACTTCAGGTTTACTGTATCCCTTGGACCTTCTTATTGACGATGAAACACAGAAATTGCATCCGAATTTTATACAAAAGGCACAATGCCGACTTAAGTACAAGAGGACTGACGCTCTAACTTCCTATGATTTGAACCTCTCCTGTGAGTCGAGTTTTAGATTCCGATGCTTCACTTCAGGTTTACTGTATACCTTGGACCCTCTTATTGACGATGAAACACCGGAATTGCATCGGAATTAAATTCAAAAGCCACAATGCCGACTTAAGTACAAGAGGAGTGACACTCTAACTTTCTATGTATCGACCCTCTCCTGTGAGTCCAGTTTGAGATGCCGGTGTTACACTTCAGGTTTACTGTATACCATGGACCTTCTTATTGACGATGAAGCACAGAAATTGCATCGGAATTAAATTCAAAAGTCACAATGCCGACTTGAGTACAAGAAGACTGAGATTCAAACTTTCTGTGACTTGAACCTCTCCTGTGAGTCCAGTTTTAGATTCCGATGCTTCACTTCGGTTTAACTGTATACCTTGGACCTTCTTATTGACGAAGAAACACAGAAATTGCATCGGAATTATATTCAAAATAGCACAATGCCGACTTAAGTACAAGAGGACTGACACTCTAACTTTCTAAGATTTGAACCTCTCCTGTGAGTCCAGTTTTAGATTCCGATGCTTCACTTCAGGTTTACTGTATCCCTTGGACCTGCTTATTGACGATGAAACACAGAAATTACATCGGAATTGAATTCAAAAGGGACAATGCCGACTTAAGTACAAGAGGACTGACACTCTAACTTTATATGATTTGAACCTCTCCTGTGAGACCAGTTTTAGATTCCGATGCTTCACTTCAGGTTTACTGTATCCCTTGGACCTTCTTATTGACGATGAAACACAGAAATAGTATCCGAATTTAATACAAAAGGCACAATGCCGACTTAAGTACAAGAGGACTGACACTCTAACTTTCCATGATTTGAACCTCTCCTGTGAGTCGAGTTTTAGAATCCGACGCTTAACTTCAAATTTACTGTATACCTTGGACCTTCGTATTGACGATGAATCACAGAAATTGCATCGAAATTAAATTCAAAAGCCACAATGCCGACTTAAGTACAAGGGGAGTGACACTCTAACTTTCCATGAATCGAACCTCTCCTGTGAATCCAGTTTTAGGTGCGGATGTTACACTTCAGGTTTACTGTATACCATTGACCTTCTTATTGACGATGAAGCACAGATATTGCATCGGATTTAAATTCAAAATAGCACAATGCCAACTTAAGTACAAGAGGACGGACACTCTAACTTTCTCTGATTTGAACCACTCCTGTGTGTCCAGATTTAGATTCCGATGCTACACTTCAGGTTAACTGTATACCATGGACCTTCTTATTGACGATGAAGCACAGAAAATGTATCGGAATTAAATTCAAAAGGCACAATGCCGACTTAAGTAGATGAGGAATGACACTCTAACTTTCTATGATTTGAGCCACTCCTGTGAGTCCAGTTTTAGATTCCGATGGTTCACTTCAGGTTTACTGTATCCCTTGGACTTTCTTATTGACGATAAAACACTGAAATTGCATGCGAATGTAATAGAAAAGGCACAATGCCAACTTAAGTACAAGAGGTCTGACACTCTCACTCTCTATGACTTGATTCCCTCCTGCGAGTCCAGTTTTAGATTCCGATGCTTCACTTCAGGTATACTGTATCCCTTGGTCCTTCTTATTGACGATGAAACACAGAAATTGCATCCGAATTAAATAAAAAAGGCACAATGCCGACTTAAGTACAGGAGGACTGACACTCTCACTTTCTATGACTTGAACCTCTATTTCGAGTCCAGTTTTAGATTCCGATGCTTCACTCAGGTTTACTGTATCCCTTGGCCCTTCTTATTGACGATGAAACACAGAAATTGCATCCGAATTAAATACAAAAGGCACAATGCTGACTGAAGTAAAAGTGGACTGACACTCTCACTTTCTGTGATTTGAACCTCTCCTGTGATTCCAGTTTTAGATTCCGATGCTTAACTTCAGGTTTACCGAATCCCTTAGACCTTCTTATTGACGATGAAACACAGAAATTGCATCCGAATTTAATACAAAAGGCACAATGCCGACTTAAGTACAAGAGGACTGACACACTAACTGTCTATGATTTGAACCTCTCCTGTGAGTCCAGTTTTAGATTCCGATGCTTCACTTCAGGATTACTGTATCCCTTGGACCTTCTTATTGACGATGAAACACAGAAATTGCATCCGAATTTTATACAAAAGGCACAATGCCAACTTAAGTACTAGAGGATTGACCCTCTAAATTTCTATGTGTCGAACCTCTCCTGTGAGTCCTGTTTTAGATGCCGATGTTACACTTCAGGTTTACTGTATACCATGGACCTTCTTATTGACGATGAAGCACAGAAATAGCATCGGAATTAAATTCGAAAGTCACAATGCCGACTTGAGTACAACAGGACTGAGACTCAAACTTTCTGTGACTTGAACCTCTTCTGTGAGTCCAGTTTTAGATTCCGATGCTTCACTCCGGGTTAACTATATACCTTGGACCTTCCTATTGACGAAGAAACACAGATATTGCATCGCAATTAAATTCAAAATAGCACAATGCCGACCTAAGTACAAGAGGACTGACACTCTAACTTTCTATGATTTGAACCTCTCCTGTGAGTCCAGTTTTAGATTCCGATGCTTCACTTCAGGTTAACTGTATCCCTTGTACCTTCTTATTGAAGATGAAACACAGAAATTGCATCGGAATTGAATTCAAAAGGCACAGTGCCGACTTAAGTACAAGAGGACTGACACTCTAACTTTCTATGATTTGAAGCTCTCCTGTGAGTACAGTTTTAGATTCTGTAGCTTCTCTTCAGGTTTACTGTATCCCTTGGACCATCTTGTTGACGATAAAACACAGAAATTGCATCCGAATTTAATACAAATGTCACAATGCCGACTTAAGTACTAGAGGACTGACACTCTAACTTTCTATGATTTGAACCTCTCCTGTGAGTCTAGTTTTGAATCCGATGCTTAACTTCAGGTTTACTGTATACCTTGGACCTTCGTGTTGACGATGAAACACAGAAATTGCATCGAAATTAAATTCAAAAGGCACAATGAAGTCTTAAGTACAAGAGGACTGACACTCTAACTTTCTATGATTTGAACCTCTCCTGTGATTCGAGTTTTAGATTCCGATGCTTCACTTCAGGTTTTCTGTATACCTTGGACCTTCTTATTGACGATTAAACACAGGAACTGCATCGGAATTAAATTCAAAAGCCACAATGCCGACTTAAGTACAAGAGGAGTGACGCTCTAATTTTCTATGTATCGAACCTCTCCTGTGAGTCCAGTTTTAGATGCCGATGTTACACTTCAGGTTTACTGTATACCATGAACCATCTTATTGACGATGAAGCACAGAAATAGCACCGGAATTAAATTCAAAAGTCACAATGCCGGCTTGAGTACAACAGGACTGAGACTCAAACTTTCTGTGACTTGAACCTCTCCTGTGAGTCCAGTTTTAGATTCCGATGCTTCACTCCGGGTTAACTATATACCTTGGACCTTCTTATTGACGAAGAAACACAGATATTGCATCGCAATTTAATTCAAAATAGCACAATGCCGACCTAAGTACAAGAGGACTGACACTCTAACTTTCTATGATTTGAACTTCTCCTGTGAGTCCAGTTTAAGATTCCGATGCTTCACTTCAGGTTAACTGCATCCCTTGTACCTTCTTATTGAAGATGAAACACAGAAATTGCATCGGAATTGAATTCAAAAGGCACAGTGCCGACTTAAGTACAAGAGGACTGACACTCTAACTTTCTATGATTTGAAGCTCTCCTGTGAGTACAGTTTTAGATTCTGTAGCTTCTCTTCAGGTTTACTGTATCCCTTGGACCATCTTATTGACGATAAAACACAGAAATTGCATCCGAATTTAATACAAAAGTCACAATGCCGACTTAAGTACTAGAGGAATGAAACACTAACTTTCTATGATTTGAACCTCTCCTGTGAGTCTAGTTTTGAATCCGATGCTTAACTTCAGGTTTACTGTATACCTTGGACCTTCGTGTTGACGATGAAACACAGAAATTGCATCGAAATTAAATTCAAAAGGCACAATGAAGTCTTAAGTACAAGAGGACTGACACTCTAACTTTCTATGATTTGAACCTCTCCTGTGAGTCAAGTTTTAGATTCCGATGCTTCACTTCAGGTGTTCTGTATACCTTGGACCTTCTTATTGACGATTAAACACAGGAACTGCATCGGAATTAAATTTAAAAGCCACAATGCCGACTTAAGTACAAGAGGAGTGACGCTCTAACTTTCTATGAATCGAACCTCTCCTGTGAGTCAAGTTTTGGATTCCGATGCTTCACTTCAGGTTTACTGTGTACCTTGGACCTTCTTATTGACGAAGAAACACAGAAATTGCATGGGAATTAAATTCAAAATAGCACAATGCCGACATAAGTACAAGAGGACGGATACTCTAACTATCTATGAATTTAAACTCTCCTGTGTGTCCAGTTTTAGATTCCGATCCTACACTTCAGGTTTACTGTGTCCCTTGGACCTTCTTATTGACGATGAAACACAGATATTGCATCCGAATTTAATACAAAAGGCACAATGCCGACTTAAGTACAAGAGGGCTGACACTCTCACTTTCTATGATTTGAACCTCACCTGTGAGTCCAGTCTTAGATTCCGATGCTTCACTTAAGGTTTACTGTATCCCTTGGACCTTCTTATTGACGATGAAACACAGAAATTGCATCCGAATGTAATACAAAAGGCACAATGCCAACTTATGTACAAGAGGACTGACACTCTCACTTTCTATGACTTGAACCTCTCCTGTGAGTCCAGTTATAGATTCCGATGTTTCACTTCAGGTTTACAGTATACCATGGACCTTCTTATTGACGATGAAGCACAGAAAATGGATCGGAATTAAATTCAAGAGGCACAATGCCGACTTAAGTAGAAGAGGACTGACACTCTAACTTTCTAAGAATTGACCCACTCCTGTGAGTCCAGTCTTAGATTCCGATGCTTCACTTCAGGTTTACTGTATACCTTAGACCTTCTTGTTGACGATGAAACACAGAAATTGTATCCAAATGTAATACAAAGGGCACAATGCCAACTTAAGTACAAGAGGACTGAAACTCTCACTTTCTATGACTTGAACCTCTCCTGCGAGTCCAGTTTTAGATTCCAATGCTTCACTTCAGGTTTACTGTATCTCTTGGAACTTCTTATTGACGATGAAACACAGAAATTAGATCCGAATTAAATGCAAAAGGCACAATGCTGACTTAAGTAAAAGAGGACTGACACTCTCAGTTTCTATGATTTGAACCTCTCCTGTGAGTCCAGTTTTATATTACGATGCTTCACTACAGGTTTACAGAATCCCTTAGATCTTCTTATCGACGATGAAACACAGAAATTGCATCCGAATGTAATACAAAAAGCACAATGACAACCTAAGTACAAGAGGACTGACACTCTCAATTTCTATGATATGAACCTCTCCTGTGAGTCCAGTTTTAGATTCCGAAGCTTCACTTCAGGTTTACTGTATCCTATGGACCTTCTTATTGACGATGAAACACAGAAATTGTTTCCGAATTTAATACAAAGAGGCACAATCCCGACTTAAGTACAAGACGACTCACACTCTAACTTTCTGTGAATTGAACCTCTCCTGCGAGTCCAGTTTTAGATTCCGATGCTTCACTTCAGGTTTACTGCATCCCTTGGACCTTCTTATTGACGATGAAACACAGAAATTGCATCCGAATTAAATGCAAAAGGCACAATGCTGACTTAAGTAAAAGAGGACTGACACTATAACTTTCTATGATTTGAACCCCTCCTGTGAGTCCAGTTTTAGATTCCGTTGGTTCACTTCAGGTTTACTGAATCCCTTAGACTTTCTTATTGACGATGAAACACAGAAATTGCATCCAAATTTAATACAAAAGGCACAATGCCGACTTAAGTACAAGAGGACTGACACTCTCAACTTCTATGATATGAACTTCTCCTGTGAGTCCAGTTTTAGTTTCCGATGCTTCACATCAGGTTTACTGTATCCCTTGGACCTTCTTATTGACGATGAAACACAGGAATTCCATCGGAATTAAATTCAAAAGCCACAATGCCGACTTAAGTACAAGAGGAGTGACACTCTAACTTTCTATGTATCGACCCTCTCCTGTGAGTCCAGTTTGAGATGCCGATGTTACACTTGAGGTTTGCAGTATACCATGGACCTTCTTATTGACGATGAAGCACAGAAAATGTATCGGAATTAGATTCAAAAGGCACAATGCCGATTTAAGTAGAAGACTACTGACACTCTAACTTTCTATGATTCGAGCCTCTCCTGTGAGTCCAGTTTTAGATTCCGATGGTTCACTTCAGGTTTACTGTATCCCTTGGACCTTCTTATTGACGATGAAACACTGAAATTGCATCCGAATTTAATACAAAAGGCACAATGCCGACTTAAGTACAGGAGGACTGACACTCTAATTTTTTATGATTTAAACCCCCCCTGTGAGTCCAGTTTTAGTTTCCGATGCTTCACTTCAGGTTTACTGTATCCCTTGGACCTTCTTATTGACGATGAAACACAGAAATTGCATCCGAATGTAATACAAAAGGCACAATGCCAACTTAAGTACAAGAGGTCTGACACTCTCACTTTCTATGACTTGAACCTCTCCTGCGAGTCCAGTTTCAGATTCCGACGCTTCACTTCAGGTTTACTATATCCCTTGGTCCGTCTTATTGACGATGAAACACAGAAATTGCATCCGAATTAAATACAAAAGGCACAATGACGACTTAAGTACAGGAGGACTGACACTCTAATTTTCTATGATTTAAACCTCCCCTGTGAGTCCAGTTTTAGTTTCCGATGCTTCACTTCAGGTTTACTGTATCCCTTGGACCTTCTTATTGACGATGAAACACAGAAATTGCATCCGAATTAAATAAAAAACGCACACTGCCGACTTAAGTACAGGAGGACTGACACTCTCACTTTCTATGACTTGAACCTCTCCTTCGAGTCCAGTTTTAGATTCCGATGCTTCACTTCGGGTTTACTGTATCCCTTGGACCTTCTTATTGACGATGAAACACAGAAATTGCATCCGAATTAAATACAAAAGGCACAATGCTGACTGAAGTAAAAGAGGACTGGCACTCTCACTTTCTGTGATTTGAACCTCTCCTGTGAGTCCACTTTTAGATTCCGATGCTTCACTTCAGGTTTACCGTATCCCTTAGACCTTCTTATTGACGATGAAACACAGAAATTGCATCCTAAATTAATACAAAAGGCACAACGCCGACTTAAGTACAAGAGGACTGACACTCTAACTTTCTATGATTTGAACCTCTCCTGTGAAACCAGTTTTAGATTCAGATGCTTCACTTCAAGTTTACTGTATCCCTTGGACCTTCTTATTGACGATGAAACACAGAAATTGCATCCGAATTTTATACAAAAGGCACAATCCCGACTTATGTACTGGAGGACTGACACTCTAAATTTCTATGATTTGAACCACTCCTGTGAGTCCAGTTTTAGATTCCGATTCGTCACTTCAGGTTCACTGTATCCCTTGGACCTTCTTATTGACGATGAAACACTGATATTGCATCCGAATTCAATACAAAAGGCACAATGCCGACTTAAGTACAGGAGGACTGAGACTCTAATTTTCTATGATTTAAACCTCCCCTGTGAGTCCAGTTTTAGTTTCCGATGCTTCACTTCAGGTTTACTGTATCCCTTGGACTTTCTTATTGACGATGAAACACAGAAATCGCATCCGAATTTAATACAAAGGGCACAATGCCGACTTAAGTACAACGGGACTGACACTCTCACTTTCTATGATTTGAACCTCTCCTCTTAGTCCAATCTTAGATTCCGATGCTTCACTTCAGGTTTACTGTATCCCTTGGACCTTCTTATTGACGATGAAACACAGAAATTGCATCCGAATGTAATACAAAAGGCACAATGCCAACTTAAGTACATAAGGTCTGACACTCTCACTTTCTATGACTTGAACCTCTCCTGCGAGTACAGTTTTAGATTCCGATGCTTCACTTCAGGTTTACTGTATCCCTTGGTCCTTCTTATTGACGATGAAACACAGAAATTGCATCCGAATTAAATACAAATGCACAATGCCGACTCAAGTACAGGAGGACTGACACTCTAATTTTCTATGATTTAAACCTCCACTGTGAGTCCAGTTTTAATTTCCGATGCTTCACTTCAGGTTTACTGTATCCCTTGGACCTTCTTATTGACGATGAAACACAAAAATTGCATCCGTATTTAATACAAAAGGCACAATGCCGACTTAAGTACAAGAGGACTGACACTCTCACTTTCTATGAATTGAACCTCTCCTCTGAGTCCAGTCTTAGATTCCGATGCTTCACTTCAGGTTTACTGTATCAGTTGGACCTTCTTATTGACGATGAAACACAGAAATTGCATGCGAATGTAATACAAAAGGCACAATGCCAACTTAAGTACAAGAGGTCTGACACTCTCACTTTCTATGACTTGAACCTCTCCTGCGAGTCCAGTTTTAGATTGCGATGCTTCACTTCAGGTTTACTGCATCCCTTGGTGCTTCTTATTGACGATGAAACACAGAAATTGCATCCGAATTAAATACAAAAGGCACAATGCCGACTTAAGTACAGGAGGACTGACACTCTCACTTTCTATGACTTGAACCTCTCCTTAGAGTCCAGTTTTAGATTCCGATGCTTCACTTCAGGTTTAGTGTATCCCTTGGACTTCTTATTGACGATGAAACACAGAAATTGCATCCGAATTAAATACAAAAGGCACAATGCTGACTGAAGTAAAAGAGGACTGACACTCTCACTTTCTGTGATTTGAACCTCTCCTGTGAGTCCAGTTTTAGATTCCGATGCTTCACTTCAGGTTTACCGAATCCCTTAGACCTTCTTATTGACGATGAAACACAGAAATAGTATCCGAATTTAATACAAAAGGCACAATGTCGACTTAAGTACAAGAGGACTGACACTCTAACTTTCTATGATTTGAACCTCTCCTGTGAGTCGAGTTTTAGAATCCGCCGCTTAACTTCAAATTTACTGTATACCTTGGACCTTCGTATTGACGATGAATCACAGAAATTGCATCGAAATTAAATTCAAAAGCCACAATGCCGACTTAAGTACAAGGGGAGTGACACTCTAACTTTCCATGAATCGAACCTCTCCTGTGAGTCCAGTTTTAGGTGCGGATGTTACACTTCAGGTTTACTGTATACCATGGACCTTCATATTGACGATGAAGCACAGATATTGCATCGGATTTAAATTCAAAATAGCACAATGCCAACTTAAGTACAAGAGGACGGACACTCTAACTTTCTCTGATTTGAACCACTCCTGTGTGTCCAGATTTAGATTCCGATGCTACACTTCAGGTTAACTGTATACCATGGACCTTCTTATTGACGATGAAGCTCAGAAAATGTATCGGAATTAAATTCAAAAGGCACAATGCCGACTTAAGTAGAAGAGGAATGACACTCTAACTTTCTACGATTTGAGCCACTCCTGTGAGTCCAGTTTTAGATTCCGATGGTTCACTTCAGGTCTACTGTATCCCTTGGACTTTCTTATTGACGATGAAACACTGAAATTGCATGCGAATGTAATACAAAAGGCACAATGCCAACTTAAGTACAAGAGGTCTGACACTCTCACTCTCTATGACTTGATTCCCTCCTGCGAGTCCAGTTTTAGATTCCGATGCTTCACTTCAAGTATACTGTATCCCTTGGTCCTTCTTATTGACGATGAAACACAGAAATTGCATCCGAATTAAATAAAAAAGGCACAATGCCGACTTAAGTACAGGAGGACTGACACTCTCACTTTCTATGACTTGAACCTCTCCTTCGAGTCCAGTTTTAGATTCCGATGCTTCACTCAGGTTTACTGTATCCTTTGGACCTTCTTATTGACGATGAAACACAGAAATTGCATCCGAATTAAATACAAAAGGCACAATGCTGACTGAAGTGAAAGTGGACTGACACTCTCACTTTCTGTGATTTGAACCTCTCCTGTGAGTCCAGTTTTAGATTCTGATGCTTAACTTCAGGTTTACCGAATCCCTTAGACCTTCTTATTGACGATGAAACACAGAAATTGCATCCGAATTTAATACAAAAGGCACAATGCCGACTTAAGTACAAGAGGACTGACACACTAAGTGTCTATGATTTGAACCTCTCCTGTGAGTCCAGTTTTAGATTCCGATGCTTCACTTCAGGTTTACTGTATCCCTTGGACCTTCTTATTGACGATGAAACACAGAAATTGCATCCGAATTTTATACAAAAGGCACAATGCCAACTTAAGTACTAGAGGATTGACCCTCTAAATTTCTATGTGTCGAACCTCTCCTGTGAGTCCTGTTTTAGATGCCGATGTTACACTTCAGGTTTACTGTATACCATGGACCTTCGTATTGACGATGAAGCACAGAAATAGCATCGGAATTAAATTCAAAAGTCACAATGCCGACTTGAGTACAACAGGACTGAGACTCAAACTTTCTGTGACTTGAACCTCCCCTGTGAGTCCAGTTTTAGATTCCGATGCTTCACTCCGGGTTAACTATATACCTTGGACCTTCTTATTGACGAAGAAACACAGATATTGCATCGCAATTAAATTCAAAATAGCACAATGCCGACCTAAGTACAAGAGGACTGACACTCTAACTTTCTATGATTTGAACCTCTCCTGTGAGTCCAGTTTTAGATTCCGATGCTTCACTTCAGGTTAACTGTATCCCTTGTACCTTCTTATTGAAGATGAAACACAGAAATTGCATCGGAATTGAATTCAAAAGGCACAGTGCCGACTTAAGTACAAGAGGACTGACACTCTAACTTTCTATGATTTGAAGCTCTCCTGTGAGTACAGTTTTAGATTCTGTAGCTTCTCTTCAGGTTTACTGTATCCCTTGGACCATCTTATTGACGATAAAACACAGAATATGCATCCGAATTTAATACAAATGTCACAATGCCTTCTTAAGTACTAGAGGACTGACACTCTAACTTTCTATGATTTGAACCTCTCCTGTGAGTCTAGTTTTGAATCCGATGCTTAACTTCAGGTTTACTGTATACCTTGGACCTTCGTGTTGACGATGAAACACAGAAATTGCATCGAAATTAAATTCAAAAGGCACAATGAAGTCTTAAGTACAAGAGGACTGACACTCTAACTTTCTATGATTTGAACCTCTCCTGTGATTCGAGTTTTAGATTCCGATGCTTCACTTCAGGTTTTCTGTATACCTTGGACCTTCTTATTGACGATTAAACACAGGAACTGCATCGGAATTAAATTCAAAAGCCACAATGCCGACTTAAGTACAAGAGGAGTGACGCTCTAATTTTCTATGTATCGAACCTCTCCTGTGAGTCCAGTTTTAGATGCCGATGTTACACTTCAGGTTTACTGTATACCATGAACCTTCTTATTGACGATGAAGCACAGAAATAGCACCGGAATTAAATTCAAAAGTCACAATGCCGACTTGAGTACAACAGGACTGAGACTCAAACTTTCTGTGACTTGAACCTCTCCTGTGAGTCCAGTTTTAGATTCCGATGCTTCACTCCGGGTTAACTATATACCTTGGACCTTCTTATTGACGAAGAAACACAGATATTGCATCACAATTAAATTCAAAATAGCACAATGCCGACCTAAGTACAAGAGGACTGACACTCTAACTTTTTATGATTTGAACTTCTCCTGGGAGTCCAGTTTTCGATTCCGATGCTTCACTTCAGGTTAACTGCTTCCCTTGTACCTTCTTATTGAAGATGAAACACAGTAATTGCATCGGAATTGAATTCAAAAGGCACAGTGCCGACTTAAGTACAAGAGGACTGACACTCTAACTTTCTATGATTTGAAGCTCTCCTGTGAGTACAGTTTTAGATTCTGTAGCTTCTCTTCAGGTTTACTGTATCCCTTGGACCATCTTATTGACGATAAAACACAGAAATTGCATCCGAATTTAATACAAAAGTCACAATGCCGACTTAAGTACTAGAGGAATGAAACTCTAACTTTCTATGATTTGAACCTCTCCTGTGAGTCTAGTTTTGAATCCGATGCTTAACTTCAGGTTTACTGTATACCTTGGACCTTCGTGTTGACGATGAAACACAGAAATTGCATCGAAATTAAATTCAAAAGGCACAATGAAGTCTTAAGTACAAGAGGACTGACACTCTAACTTTCTATGATTTGAACCTCTCCTGTGAGTCAAGTTTTAGATTCCGATGCTTCACTTCAGGTGTTCTGTATACCTTGGACCTTCTTATTGACGATTAAACACAGGAACTGCATCGGAATTAAATTTAAAAGCCACAATGCCGACTTAAGTACAAGAGGAGTGACGCTCTAACTTTCTATGAATCGAACCTCTCCTGTGAGTCAAGTTTTGGATTCCGATGCTTCACTTCAGGTTTACAGTGTACCTTGGACCTTCTTATTGACGAAGAAACACAGAAATTGCATGGGAATTAAATTCAAAATAGCACAATGCCGACTTAAGTACAAGAGGACGGATACTCTAACTATCTATGAATTTAAACTCTCCTGTGTGTCCAGTTTTAGATTCCGATCCTACACTTCAGGTGTACTGTATCCCTTGGACCTTCTTATTGACGATGAAACACAAGTACAAGAGGGCTGACACTCTCACTTTCTATGATTTGAACCTCACGTGTGAGTCCAGTCTTAGATTCCGATGCTTCACTTAAGGTTTACTGTATCCCTTGGACCTTCTTATTGACGATGAAACACAGAAATTGCATCCGAATGTAATACAAAAGGCACAACGCCAACTTATGTACAAGAGGACTGACACTCTCACTTTCTATGACTTGAACCTCTCCTGTGAGTCCAGTTATAGATTCCGATGCTTCACTTCAGGTTTACAGTATACCATGGACCTTCTTATTGACGATGAAGCACAGAAAATGTATCGGAATTAAATTCAAGAGGCACAATGCCGACTTAAGTAGAAGAGGACTGACACTCTAACTTTCTAAGAATTGACCCACTCCTGTGAGCCCAGTCTTAGATTCCGATGCTTCACTTCAGGTTTACTGTATACCTTACACCTTCTTATTGACGATGAAACACAGAAATTGTATCCAAATGTAATACAAAGGGCACAATGCCAACTTAAGTACAAGAGGACTGAAACTCTCACTTTCTATGACTTGAACCTCTCCTGCGAGTCCAGTTTTAGATTCCAATGCTTCACTTCAGGTTTACTGTATCTCTTGGAACTTCTTATTGACGATGAAACGCAGAAATTAGATCCGAATTAAATGCAAAAGGCACAATGCTGACTTAAGTAAAAGAAGGACTGACACTCTCAGTTTCTATGATTTGAACCTCTCCTGTGAGTCCAGTTTTATATTACGATGCTTCACTACAGGTTTACAGAATCCCTTAGATCTTCTTATCGACGATGAAACACAGAAATTGCATCCGAATGTAATACAAAAAGCACAATGACGACCTAAGTACAAGAGGACTGACACTCTCAATTTCTATGATATGAACCTCTCCTGTGAGTCCAGTTTTAGATTCCGAAGCTTCACTTCAGGTTTACTGTATCCTATGGACCTTCTTATTGACGATGAAACACAGAAATTGTATCCGAATTTAATACAAAGAGGCACAATGCCGACTTAAGTACAAGACGACTGACACTCTAACTTTCTGTGAATTGAACCTCTCCTGCGAGTCCAGTTTTAGATTCCGATGCTTCACTTCAGGTTTACTGCATCCCTTGGACCTTCTTATTGACGATGAAACACAGAAATTGCATCCGAATTAAATGCAAAAGGCACAATGCTGACTTAAGTAAAAGAGGACTGACACTATAACTTTCTATGATTTGAACCCCTCCTGTGAGTCCAGTTTTAGATTCCGTTGGTTCACTTCAGGTTTACTGAATCCCTTAGACTTTCTTATTGACGATGAAACACAGAAATTGCATCCAAATTTAATACAAAAGGCACAATGCCGACTTAAGTACAAGAGGACTGACACTCTCAACTTCTATGATATGAACTTCTCCTGTGAGTCCAGTTTTAGTTTCCGATGCTTCACATCAGGTTTACTGTATCCCTTGGACCTTCTTATTGACGATGAAACACAGGAATTGCATCGGAATTAAATTCAAAAGCCGCAATGCCGACTTAAGTACAAGAGGAGTGACACTCTAACTTTCCATGAATCGAACCTCTCCTGTGAGTCCAGTTTTAGGTGCGGATGTTACACTTCAGGTTTACTGTATACCATGGACCTTCTTATTGACGATGAAGCACAGATATTGCATCGGATTTAAATTCAAAATAGCACAATGCCAACTTAAGTACAAGAGGACGGACACTCTAACTTTCTCTGATTTGAACCACTCCTGTGTGTCCAGTTTTAGATTCCGATGCTACACTTCAGGTTAACTGTATACCATGGACCTTCTTATTGACGATGAAGCACAGAAAATGTTTCGGAATTAAATTCAAAAGGCACAATGCCGACTTAAGTACAAGAGGACTGACACTCTCAACTTCTATGATATGAACTTCTCCTGTGAGTCCAGTTTTAGTTTCCGATGCTTCACATCAGGTTTACTGTATCCCTTGGACCTTCTTATTGACGATGAAACACAGGAATTGCATCGGAATTAAATTCAAAAGCCACAATGCCGACTTAAGTACAAGGGGAGTGACACTCTAACTTTCTATGTATCGACCCTCTCCTGTGAGTCCAGTTTGAGATGCCGATGTTACACTTCAGGTTTACTGTATACCATGGACCTTCTTATTGACGATGAAGCACAGAAATTGCATCGGAATTAAATTCAAAAGTCACAATGCCGACTTGAGTACAAGAGGACTGAGACTCAAACTTTCTGTGACTTGAACCTCTCCTGTGAGTCCAGTTTTAGATTCCGATGCTTCACTTCGGTTTAACTGTATACCTTGGACCTTCTTATTGACGAAGAAACACAGAAATTGCATCGGAATTAAATTCAAAATAGCACAATGCCGACTTAAGTACAAGAGGACTGACACTCTAACTTTCTAAGATTTGAACCTCTCCTGTGAGTCCAGTTTTAGATTCCGATGCTTCACTTCAGGTTTACTGTATCCCTTGGACCTGCGTATTGACGATGAAACACAGAAATTGCATCGGAATTGAATTCAAAAGGGACAATGCCGACTTAAGTACAAGAGGACTGACACTCTAACTTTATATGATTTGAACCTCTCCTGTGAGATCAGTTTTAGATTCCGATGCTTCACTTCAGATTTACTGTATCCCTTGGACCTTCTTATTGACGATGAAACACAGATATAGTATCCGAATTTAATACAAAAGGCACAATGCCGACTTAAGTACAACAGGACTGACACTCTAACTTTCTATGATTTGAACCTCTCCTGTGAGTCGAGTTTTAGAATCCGACGCTTAACTTCAAATTTACTGTATACCTTGGACCTTCGTATTGACGATGAATCACAGAAATTGCATCGAAATTAAATTCAAAAGCCACAATGCCGACTTAAGTACAAGGGGAGTGACACTCTAACTTTCCATGAATCGAACCTCTCCTGTGAGTCCAGTTTTAATTGCGGATGTTACACTTCAGGTTTACTGTATACCATGGACCTTCTTATTGACGATGAAGCACAGATATTGCATCGGATTTAAATTCAAAATAGCACAATGCCAACTTAAGTACAAGAGGACGGACACTCTAACTTTCTAAGATTTGAACCTCTCCTGTGAGTCCAGTTTTAGATTCCGATGCTTCACTTCAGGTTTACTGTATCCCTTGGACCTGCTTATTGACGATGAATCACAGAAATTGCATCGGAATTGAATTCAAAAGGGACAATGCCGACTTAAGTAGAAGAGGAATGACACTCTAACTTTCTATGATTTGAGCCACTCCTGTGAGTCCAGTTTTAGATTCCGATGGTTCACTTCAGGTTTACTGTATCCCTTGGACCTTCTTAATGACGATGAAACACTGAAATTGCATGCGAATGTAATACAAAAGGCACAATGCCAACTTAAGTACAAGAGGTCTGACACTCTCACTCTCTATGACTTGATCCCCTCCTGCGAGTCCAGTTTTAGATTCCGATGCTTCACTTCAGGTATACTGTATCCCTTGGTCCTTCTTATTGACGATGAAACACAGAAATTGCATCCGAATTAAATAAAAAAGGCACAATGCCGACTTAAGTACAGGAGGACTGACACTCTCACTTTCTATGACTTGAACCTCTCCTTCGAGTCCAGTTTCAGATTCCGATGCTACACTCAGGTTTACTGTATCCCTTGGACCTTCTTATTGACGATGAAACACAGAAATTGCATCCGAATTAAATACAAAAGGCACAATGCTGACTGAAGTAAAAGTGGACTGACACTCTCACTTTCTGTGATTTGAACCTCTCCTGTGAGTCCAGTTTTAGATTCCGATGCTTAACTTCAGGTTTACCGAATCCCTTAGACCTTCTTATTGACGATGAAACACAGAAATTGCATCCGAATTTAATACAAAGGCACAATGCCGACTTAAGTACAAGAGGACTGGCACACTAACTTTCTATGTTTTGAACCTCTCCTGTGAGTCCAGTTTTAGATTCCGATGCTTCACTTCAGGTTTACTGTATCCCTTGGACCTTCTTATTGACGATGAAACACAGAAATTGCATCCGAATTTTATACAAAAGGCACAATGCCAACTTAAGTACTAGAGGATTGACCCTCTAAATTTCTATGTATCGAACCTCTCCTGTGAGTCCTGTTTTAGATGCCGATGTTACACTTCAGGTTTACTGTATACCATGGACCTTCTTATTGACGATGAAGCACAGAAATAGCATGGGAATTAAATTCAAAAGTCACAATGCCGACTTGAGTACAACAGGACTGATACTCAAACTTTCTGTGACTTGAACCTCTCCTGTGAGTCCAGTTTTAGATTCCGATGCTTCACTCCGGGTTAACTATATACCTTGGACCTTCTTATTGACGAAGAAACACAGATATTGCATCGCAATTAAATTCAAAATAGCACAATGCCGACCTAAGTACAAGAGGACTGACACTCTAACTTTCTATGATTTGAACCTCTCCTGTGAGTCCAGTTTTAGATTCAGATGCTTCACTTCAGGTTAACTGTATCCCTTGTAATTTCTTATTGAAGATGAAACACAGAAATTGCATCGGAATTGAATTCAAAAGGCACAGTGCCGACTTAAGTACAAGAGGACTGACACTCTAACTTTCTATGATTTGAAGCTCTCCTGTGAGTACAGATTTAGTTCCTGTAGCTTCTCTTCAGGTTTACTGTATCCCTTGGACCATCTTATTGACGATAAAACACAAAAATTGCATCCGAATTTAATACAAAAGTCACAATGCCGACTTAAGTACTAGAGGACTGACACTCTAACTTTCTATGATTTGAACCTCTCCTGTGAATCAAGTTTTAGATTCCGATGCTTCACTTCAGGTTTTCTGTATAAATTGGACCTTCTTATTGACGATTAAACACAGGAACTGCATCGGAATTAAATTCAAAATAGCACAATGCCGACTAAAGTACAAGAGGACGGACACTCTAACTTTCTATGATTTGAAGCTCTCCTGTGAGTACAGTTTTAGATTCTGTAGCTTCTCTTCAGGTTTACTGTATCCCTTGGACCTTCTTATTGACGATGAAACACAGAAATTGTATCCGAATTTAATACAAAGAGGCACAATGCCGACTTAAGTACAAGACGACTGACACTCTAACTTTCTGTGAATTGAACCTCTCCTGCGAGTCCAGTTTTAGATTCCGATGCTTCACTTCAGGTTTACTGCATCCCTTGGAACTTCTTATTGACGATGAAACACAGAAATTAGATCCGAATTAAATACAAAAAGCACAATGCTGACTTAAGTAAAAGAGGACTGACACTCTCAGCTTCTATGATTTGAACCTCTCCTGTGAGTCCAGTTTTAGATGCCGATGTTACACCTCAGGTTTACTGTATACCATGGACCCTCTTATTGACGATGAAGCACGGAAATTGCATCGGAATTAAATTCAGAAGGCACAATGCCGACTTGAGTGCAAGAGGACTGAGACTCTAACTTTCTGTGATTTGAACCTCTCCTGTGAGTCCAGTTTTAGATTCCGATGCTTCACTTCAGGTTTACTGTATACCTTGGACCTTCTTATTGACGAAGAAACACAGAAATTGCATCCGAATTTAATACAAAAGTCACAATGCCGACTTAAGTACTAGAGGACTGACACTCTAACTTTCTATGATTTGAACCACTCCTGTGAGTCTAGTTTTGAATCCGATGCTTAACTTCAGGTTTACTGTATACCTTGGACCTTCGTATTGACGATGAAACAGAGAAATTGCATCGAAATTAAATTCAAAAGGCACAATGAAGTCTTAAGTACAAGAGGACTGACACTCTAACTTTCTAAGAATTGACCCTCTCCTGTGAGTCCAGTTTTAGATTCCTAGGCCTCACTTAAGGTTTACTGTATCCCTTGGACCTCCTTTTGACGATGAAACACAGCAATTGCATCTGAATTTAATACAAAAGGCACAATGCCGACCTAAGTACAGGAGGACTGACACTAACTTTCTATGACTTGAACCTCTCCTGCGAGTCCAGTTTTAGATTACGATGCTTCACTTCAGGTTTACTGAATCCCTTAGATCTTCTTATCGACGATGAAACACAGAAATAGCATCCGAATGTAATAAAAAAAGCACAAGAGGACTGACACTCTCAATTTCTATGATATGAACCTCTCCTGTGAGTCCAGTTTTAGATTCCGAAGCTTCACTTCAGGTTTACTGTATCCCTTGGACCTTCTTATTGACGATGAAACACAGAAATTGTATCCGAATTTAATACAAAGAGGCACAATGCCGACTTAAGTACAAGACGACTGACACTCTAACTTTCTGTGATTTGAACCTCTCCTGTGTGTCCAGTTTTAGATTCCGATGCTTCACTTCAGGTTTACTGTATACCTTGGACCTTCTTATTGACGAAGAAACACAGAAATTGCAACGGAATTAAATTCAAAATAGCACAATGCCGACTAACGTACAGGAGGACGGACACTCTAACTTTCTATGATTTGAACCTCTCCTGTGAGTCGAGTTTTAGATTCCGATGCTTCACTTCAGGTTTTCTGTATTCCTTGGACCTTCTTATTGACGGTTAAACACAGGAACTGCATCGGAAGTAAATTCAAAAGCCACAATGCCGACTTAAGTACAAGAGGAGTGACGCTCTAACTTTCTATGAATCGAACCTCTCCTGTGAGTCAAGTTTTGGATTCCGATGCCTCACTTCAGGTTTACTGTGTATCTTGGACCTTCTTATTGACGAAGGAACACAGAAATTGCATGGGAATTAAATTCAAAATAGCACAATGCCGACTTAAGTACAAGAGGACGGACACTCTAACTATCTATGATTTTAAACTCTCCTGAGTGTCCAGTTTTATATTCCGATCCTACACTTCAGGTTTACTGTATCCCTTGGACCTTCTTATTGACGATGAAACACGGAAATTGCATCCGAATGTAATACAAAAGGCACAATGCCAACTTATGTACAAGAGGGCTGACACTCTCACTTTCTATGATTTGAACCTCTCCTGTGAGTCCTGTTTTAGATTCCTATGCTTCACTTCAGGTTTACTGTATCCCTTGGACCTTCTTCTTGACGATGGAACACAGAAATTGCATCCGAATCTTATACAATAGGCACAATGCCGACTTAAGTACAGGAGGACTGACACTCTAACTTTCTATGATTTGTACCTCCCCTGTGAGTCCAGTTTTAGATTCCGATGCTTCACTTCAAGTTAACTGTATTCCTTGGACCTTCTCATTGCAGATGAAACACAGAAATTGCATCCGAATTTAATACAAAAGGCACAATCCCGACCTAAGTACAAGAGGACTGAAACTCTCACTTTCTGTGACTTGAACCTCTCCTGCGAGTCCAGGTTTTGATTCCGATGCTTCACTTCAGGTTTACTGCATCCCTTGGACCTTCTTATTGACGATGAAACACAGAAATTGCATCCAAATTAAATACAAAAGGCACAATGCTGACTTAAGTAAAAGAGGACTGACACTCTAACTGTCTATGAATCGAACCTCTCCTGTGAGTCCAGTTTTAGATGCCGATGTTACACTTCAGGATTACTGTATACCATGGACCCTCTTATTGACGATGAAGCACGGAAATTGCATCGGAATTAAATTCAAAAGGCACAATGCCGACTTGAGTACAAGAGGACTGAGACTCTAACTTTCTGTGATTTGAACCTCTCCTGTGAGTCCATTTTCGATTCCGATGCTTCACTTCAGGTTTACTGTGTACCTTGGACGTTCTTTTTGATGAAGAAACACAGAAATTGCATCGGAATTACATTCAAAATAGCACAATGCCGACTTAAGAAGCAGAGGACGGACACTCTAACTTTCTATGATTTGAACCTCTCCTGTGTGTCCAGTTTTAGATACCGATGCGACACTTCAGGTTTACTGTATACCATGGACCTTCTTATTGACGATGAAGCACTGAAAATGTATCGGAATTAAATTCAAAAGGCACAATGCCGACTTAAGTAGAAGAGGACTGGCACTCTAACTTTCTATGATTTGAACCTCTCCTGTGAGTCCAGTTTTAGATTCCGATGCTTCACTTCAGGTTTACTGTATCCCATGGGCCTTCTTATTGACGATGAAACACAAAGTTGCATCCGAATTTAGTACAAAAGGCACAATGCCGACTTAAGTACAGGAGGACCGACACTCTAACATTCTATGATTTGAACCTTTCCCTGTGAGCCCAGGTTTAGATTCCGATGCTTCACTTCAGGTTTACTGTATCACTTGGACCTTCTTATTGACGATGAAACACAGATATTGCATCCGAATTAAATACAAAAGGCACAATGCTGAGTTAAGTAAAAGAGGACTGACACTCTCACTTTCTATGATTTGAACCCCTCCTGTGAGACCAGTTTTAGAATCCGATGCTTCACATCAGGTTTACTGTATCCCTTGGACCTTCTTATTGACGATGAAACACAGAAATTGTATCCGAATTTAATACAAAAGGCACAATGACGCCTTAAGTACATGAGGACTGATACTCTCACTTTCTATGATTTGAACCTCTCCTGTGAGTCCAGTTTTAGATTCCGAAGCTTCACTTCAGGTTTACTGTATCCCTTGGACCTTCTTATTGACGATGAAACACAGAAATTGTATCCGAATTTAATACAAAGGGCACAATGCCGACTTAACTACAAGACCACTGACACTCTAACTTTCTGTGATTTGAACCTCTCCTGTGAGTCCAGTTTTAGATTCCGATGCTTCACTTCAGGTTTACTGTATACCTTGGACCTTCTTATTGACGGAGAAACACAGAAATTGCATCGGAATTAAATTCAAAATAGCACAATGCCGACTTAAGTAAAAGAGGACGGACACACTAACTTTCTATGATATGAACCTCTCCTGTGCGTCCAGTTTTAGATTCCGATGCTACACTTCAGGTTTACTGTATACCATGGACCTTCTTATTGACGATGAAGCACAGAAAATGCATCGAAATTAAATTCAAAAGGCACAATGCCGAATTAAGTAGAAGAGGACTGACACTCTAACTTTCTATGATTTGAACCTCTCCTGTGAGTCCTGTTTTAGATTCCTATGCTTCACTTCAGGTTTACTGTATCCCTCGGACCTTCTTCTTGACGATGGTACACAGAAATTGCCTCCGAATTTAATACAAAAGGCACAATGCCGACTTAAGTACAGGAGGACTGACACTCTAACTTTCTATGATTTGAACCTCCCCTGTGAGTCCAGTTTTAGATTCCGATGCTTCACTTCAGGTTTACAGTATTCCTTGGACCTTCTTATTGACGATGAAACACAGAAATTGAATCCGAATTTAATACAAAAGGCTCAATGCCGACTTAAGTACAAGAGGACTGACACTCTTACTTACTATGACTTGAACCACTCCTGCGAGTCAAGTTTTAGATTCCGATGCTTCACTTCAGGTTTACTGCATCCCTTGGACCTTCTTATTGAAGATGAAACACAGAAATTGCATCTGAATTAAATACAAAAGGCACAATGCTGACTTAAGTAAAAGAGGACTGACACTCTCACTTTATATGAACTAAACCTCTCCTGTGAGTCCAGTTTTAGATTCCGATGCTTCACCTCAGGTTTACTGAATCCCTTAGACCTTCATATTGACGATGAAACACAGATATTGAATCCGAATTAAATACAAAAGGCACAATGCTGACTTAAGTACAAGAGGACTGACACTCTCACTTACTATGACTTGAACCACTCCTGCGAGTCCAGTTTTAGATTCCGATGGTTCACTTCAGGTTTACTGAATCCCTTAGACCTTCTTATTGACGATGGAACACAGAAATTGCATCCGAATTTAATACAATAGGCACAATGCCGACTTAAGTACAGGAGGACTGACACTCTAACTTTCTATGATTTGTACCTCCCCTGTGAGTCCAGTTTTAGATTCCGATGCTTCACTTCAAGTTAACTGTATTCCTTGGACCTTCTTATTGCCGATGAAACACAGAAATTGCATCCGAATTTAATACAAAAGGCACAATCCCGACCTAAGTACAAGAGGACTGACACTCTCGCTTTCTGTGACTTGAACCTCTCCTGCGAGTCCAGGTTTTCATTCCGATGCTTCACTACAGGTTAACTGCATCCCTTGGACCTTCTTATTGACGATGAAACACAGAAACTGCATCCAAATTAAATACAAAAGGCACAATGCTGACTTAAGTAAAAGAGGACTGACACTCTAACAGTCTATGAATCGAACCTCTCCTGTGAGTCCAGTTTTAGATGCCGATGTTACACCTCAGGTTTACTGTATACCATGGACCCTCTTATTGACGATAATGCACGGATATTGCATCGGAATTAAATTCAAAAGGCACAATGCCGACTTGAGTACAAGAGCACTGAGACTCTAACTTTCTGTGATTTGAACCTCTCCTGTGAGTCCATTTTCGATTCCGATGCTTCACTTCAGGTTTACTGTGTACCTTGGACGTTCTTTTTGATGAAGAAACACAGAAATTGCATCGGAATTACATTCAAAATAGCACAATGCCGACTTAAGAAGAAGAGGACGGACACTCTAACTTTCTATGATTTGAACCTCTCCTGTGTGTCCAGTTTTAGATACCGATGCGACACTTCAGGTTTACTGTATACCATGGACCTTCTCATTGACGATGAAGCACTGAAAATGTATCGGAATTAAATTCAAAAGGCACAATGCCGACTTAAGTAGAAGAGGACTGGCACTCTAACTTTCTATGATTTGAACCTCTCCTGTGAGTCCAGTTTTAGATTCCGATGCTTCACTTCAGGTTTACTGTATCCCATGGGCCGTCTTATTGACGATGAAACACAAAGTTGCATCCGAATTTAATACATAAGGCACAATGCCGACTTAAGTACAGGAGGACCGACACTCTACCATTCTATGATTTGAACCTTTCCCTGTGAGCCCAGGTTTACATTCCGATGCTTCACTTCAGGTTTACTGTATCCCTTGGACCTTCTTATTGACGATGAAACACAGAAATTGCATCCGAATTTAATACAAGAGGCACAATGCCGACTTAAGTACAAGATGACTGACACTCTCACTTTCTATGATTTGAACCTCTCCTGTGAGTCCAGTCTTAGATTCCGATGCTTCACTTCAGGTTTACTGTATACCTTGCACCTTCTTATTGACGATGAAACACAGAAATTGTATCCGAATTTAATACAAAAGGCACAATGACGACTTAAGTACATGAGGACTGATACTCTCACTTTCTATGATTTGAACCTCTCCTGTGAGTCCAGTTTTAGATTCCGATGCTTCACTTAAGGTTTACTGTATACCTTGCACCTTCTTATTGGCGACGAAACACAGAAATTGTATCCGAATTTAATACAAAAGGCACAATGCTGACTTAAGTAAAAGAGGACTGACACTCTCACTTTCTATGATTTGAACCCCTCCTGTGAGACCAGTTTTAGAATCCGATGCTTCACATCAGGTTTACTGTATCCCTTGGACCTTCTTATTGACGATGAAACACAGTAATTGTATCCGAATTTAATACAAAAGGCACAATGACGACTTAAGTACATGAGGACTGATACTCTCACTTTCTATGATTTGAACCTCTCCTGTGAGTCCAGTTTTAGATTCCGATGCTTCACTTAAGGTTTACTGTATACCTTGCACCTTCTTATTGGCGACGAAACACAGAAATTGTATCCGAATTTAATACAAAAGGCACAATGGCGACTTAAGTACAGGAGGACTGACACTCTAACTTTCTATGAATCGAACCTCTCCTGTGAGTCCAGTTTTAGATGCCGATGTTACACTTCAGGTTTACTGTATACCATGGACCCTCTTATTGACGATGAAGCACAGAAATTGCATCGGAATTAAATTCAAAAGGCACAATGCCGACTTGAGTGCAAGTGGACTGAGACTCTAACTTTCTGTGATTTGAACCTCTCCTGTGAGTCCATTTTTAGATTCCGATGCTTCACTCCAGGTTTACTGTGTACCTTGGACGTTCTTGTTGACGAAGAAACACAGATATCGCATCGGAATTAAATTCAAAATAGCACAATGCCGACTTAAGTACAAGAGGACGGACACTCTCAATTTCTATGATATGAACCTCTCCTGTGAGTCCAGTTTTAGATTCCGAAGCTTCACTTCAGGTTTACTGTATCCCTTGGACCTTCTTATTGACGATGAAACACAGAAATTGTATCCGAATTTAATACAAAGGGCACAATACCGACTTAAGTACAAGACCACTGACACTCTAACTTTCTGTGATTTGAATCTCTCCTGTGAGTCCAGTTTTAGATTCCGATGCTTCACTTCAGGTTTACTGTATACCTTGGACCTTCTTATTGACGAAGAAACACAGAAATTTCATCGGAATTAAATTCAAAATAGCACAATGCCGACTTAAGTAAAAGAGGACGGACACACTAACTTTCTATTATTTGAACTTCTCCTGTGCGTCCAGTTTTAGATTCCGATGCTACACTTCAGGTTTACTGTATACCATGGACCTTCTTATTGACGATGAAGCACAGAAAATGCATCGAAATTAAATTCAAAAGGCACAATGCCGAATTAAGTAGAAGAGGACTGACACTCCAACTTTCTATGATTTGAACCTCTCCTGTGAGTCCTGTTTTAGATTCCTATGCTTCACTTCAGGTTTACTGTATCCCTCGGACCTTCTTCTTGACGATGGTACACAGAAATTGCATCCGAATTTAATACAAAAGGCACAACGCCGACTTAAGTACAGGAGGACTGACACTCTAACTTTCTATGATTTGAACCTCCCCTGTGAGTCCAGTTTTAGATTCCGATGCTTCACTTCAGGTTTACAGTATTCCTTGGACCTTCTTATTGACGATGAAACACAGAAATTGAATCCGAATTTAATACAAAAGGCACAATGCCGACTTAAGTACAAGAGGACTGACACTCTCACTTACTATGACTTGAACCACTCCTGCGAGTCCAGTTTTAGATTCCGATGCTTCACTTCAGGTTTACTGCATCCCTTGGACCTTCTTATTGAAGATGAAACACAGAAATTGCATCTGAATTAAATACAAAAGGCACAATGCTGACTTAAGTGAAAGAGGACTGACACTCTCACTTTATATGAATTAAACCTCTCCTGTGAGTCCAGTTTTAGATTCCGATGCTTCACTTCAGGTTTACTGAATCCCTTAGACCTTCTTATTGACGATGAAACACAGATATTGAATCCGAATTAAATACAAAAGGCACAATGCTGACTTAAGTAAAAGAGGACTGACACTATAACTTTCTATGATTTGAACCTCTCCTGTGAGTCCAGTTTTAGATTCCGATGGTTCACTTCAGGTTTACTGAATCCCTTAGACCTTCTTATTGACGATGAAACACAGAAATTGCATCCAAATTTAATACAAAAGGCACAATGCCAACTTAAGTACAATAGGACTGACACTCTCAATTTCTATGATATGAACTTCTCCTGTGAGTCCAGTTTTAGATTCCGATACTTCAGTTAGGGTTTACTGTTTACCTTGCACCTTCATATTGGCGACGAAACACAGAAATTGAATCCGAATTTAATACAAAAGGCACAATGCCGACTTAAGTTCAAGAGGACTGACACTCTAACTTTCTATGAATCGAACCTCTCCTGTGAGTCCATTTTTAGATTCCGATATTTCACTTCAGGTTTACTGTGTACCTTGGACGTTCTTATTGACGAAGAAACACAGAAATTGCATCGGAATTAAATTCAAAATAGCACAATGCCGACTTAAGAAGAAGAGGACGGACACTTTAAATTTCTATGATTTGAACCTCTCCTGTGTGTCCAGTTTTAGATTCCGATGCCACACTTCAGGTTTACTGTATACCATGGGCCTTCTTATTGACGATGAAGCACAGAAAATGTATCGGAATTAAATTCAAAAGGTACAATGCCGACTTAAGTAGAAGAGGACTGACACTCTAACTTTCTATGATTTGAACCTCTCCTGTGAGTCCAGTTTTAGATTCCGATGCTTCACTTCAGGTATACTTCATCCCTTGGACCTTCCTATTGACGAGGAAACACAGAAATTGCATTCGAATTTAATACAAAAGGCACAATGCCAACTTAAGTACAGGAGGACTGACACTCTAACATTCTATGATTTGCACCTTTCCCTGTGAGTCCACGTTTAGATTCCGATGCTTCCCTTCAGGTTTACTGTATCACTTGGACCTTCTTATTGACGATGAAACACAGAAATTGCATCCGAATGTAACACAAAAGGCACAATGCCGACTTAAGTACAAAAGGACTGACACTCTCACTTTCTATGATTTGAACCTCTCCTGTGAGTTCAGTCTTAGATTCCGATGCCTCACTTCAGGTTTACTGTATACCTTGCACCTTCTTATTGACGATGAAACACAGAAGTTGCATCCGAATGTAATACAAAAAGCACAATGCCAACTTAAGTACAAAGGGACTGACACTCTCACTTTTTATGGTTTGAACCTCTCCTGCGAGTCCAGTTTTAGATTCCGATGCTTCACTTCAGGTTTATTGTATCCATTGGACCTTCTTATTGACGATGAAACACAGATATTGCATCCGAATTAAATACAAAAGGCACAAAGCTGACTTAAGTGAAAGAGGACTGACACTCTCACTTTCTATGATTTGAACCCCTCCTGTGAGTCCAGTTTTAGATTCCGATGCTTCACATCAGGTTTACTGTATCCCTTGGACCTTCTTATTGACGATGAAACACAGAAATTGTATCCGAATTTAATACAAAAGTCACAATGCCGAGTTAAGTAAAAGTGGACTGATACTCTCACTTTCTATGATGTGAACCTCTCCTGTGAGTCCAGTTTTAGATTCCGATGCTTCACTTAAGGTTTACTGTATACCTTGCACCATCTTATTGGCGACGAGAAACAGAAATTGTATCAGAATTTAATAAAAAAAGCACAATGCCGACTTATGTACAAGAGGACTGACACTCTAACTTTCTATGAATTGAACCTCTCCTGTGAGTCCAGTTTTAGATGCCGATGTTACACTTCAGGTTTACAGTATACCATGGACCCTCTTATTGACGATGAAGGACAGAAATTTCATCGGAATTAAATTCAAAAGGCACAATGCCGACTTGAGTACAAGTGGACTGAGACTCTAACTTTCTGTGATTTGAAACTCTCCTGTGAGTCCATTTTTAGATTCCGATGCTTCACTTCAGGTTTACTGTGTACCTTGGACGTTCTTATTGACGAAGAAACACAGATATTGCATCGGAATTAAATTTATAATAGCACAATGCCGACTTAAGTACAAGAGGACGGACACTCCAACTTTCTATGATTTGAACCTCTCCTGCGATTCCAGTCTTAGATTCCGATGCTTCATTTCAGGTTTACTGTATACCTTGCACCTTCTTATTGACGATGAAACACAGAAATTGCATCTGAATGTAATACAAAAGGCACAATGCCAACTTAAGTACAAGTGGACTGACACTCTCACTTTCTATGACATGAACCTGTCCTGCGAGTCCAGTTTCAGATTCCAATGCTTCACTTCAGGTTTACTGTATCCCCTGGACCTTCTTAGCGACGATGCAACCCAGAAATTGCATCCGAATTAAATACAAAAGGCACAATGCTGACATAAGTAAAAGAAGTCTGACACTCTCACTTTCTATGATTTGAAATTCTCCTGTGAGTCCAGTTTTAGATTCCGATGCTTCACTTCAGGTTTAGTGAATCCCTTAGACCTTCTTATTGACGACGAAACACAGAAATTGAACCGAATTTAATACAATAGGCGCAATGCCGTCTTAAGTACAAGAGGACTGACACTCTCAATTTCTATGATATGAACCTCTCCTGTGAGTCCAGTTTTAGATTCCGATGCATCACTTCAGGTTTACTGTATACCTTGCACCTTCTTATTGACAACGAAACACAGATATTGCATCCGAATTTTATACAAAAAGCACAATGCCGACTTAAGTACAAGAGTACTTACACTCTCTCTTTCTATGATTTGAACCTCTCCTGTGAGTCCAGTTTTAGATTCCGATGCTTCACTCCAGGTTTACTGTGTACCTTGGACGTTCTTGTTGACGAAGAAACACAGATATCGCATCGGAATTAAATTCAAAATAGCACAATGCCGACTTAAGTACAAGAGGACGGACACTCTCAATTTCTATGATATGAACCTCTCCTGTGAGTCCAGTTTTAGATTCCGAAGCTTCACTTCAGGTTTACTGTATCCCTTGGACCTTCTTATTGACGATGAAACACAGAAATTGTATCCGAATTTAATACAAAGGGCACAATACCGACTTAAGTACAAGACCACTGACACTCTAACTTTCTGTGATTTGAATCTCTCCTGTGAGTCCAGTTTTAGATTCCGATGCTTCACTTCAGGTTTACTGTATACCTTGGACCTTCTTATTGACGAAGAAACACAGAAATTTCATCGGAATTAAATTCAAAATAGCACAATGCCGACTTAAGTAAAAGAGGACGGACACACTAACTTTCTATTATTTGAACTTCTCCTGTGCGTCCAGTTTTAGATTCCGATGCTACACTTCAGGTTTACTGTATACCATGGACCTTCTTATTGACGATGAAGCACAGAAAATGCATCGAAATTAAATTCAAAAGGCACAATGCCGAATTAAGTAGAAGAGGACTGACACTCCAACTTTCTATGATTTGAACCTCTCCTGTGAGTCCTGTTTTAGATTCCTATGCTTCACTTCAGGTTTACTGTATCCCTCGGACCTTCTTCTTGACGATGGTACACAGAAATTGCATCCGAATTTAATACAAAAGGCACAACGCCGACTTAAGTACAGGAGGACTGACACTCTAACTTTCTATGATTTGAACCTCCCCTGTGAGTCCAGTTTTAGATTCCGATGCTTCACTTCAGGTTTACAGTATTCCTTGGACCTTCTTATTGACGATGAAACACAGAAATTGAATCCGAATTTAATACAAAAGGCACAATGCCGACTTAAGTACAAGAGGACTGACACTCTAACTTACTATGACTTGAACCACTCCTGCGAGTCCAGTTTTAGATTCCGATGCTTCACTTCAGGTTTACTGCATCCCTTGGACCTTCTTATTGAAGATGAAACACAGAAATTGCATCTGAATTAAATACAAAAGGCACAATGCTGACTTAAGTGAAAGAGGACTGACACTCTCACTTTATATGAATTAAACCTCTCCTGTGAGTCCAGTTTTAGATTCCGATGCTTCACTTCAGGTTTACTGAATCCCTTAGACCTTCTTATTGACGATGAAACACAGATATTGAATCCGAATTAAATACAAAAGGCACAATGCTGACTTAAGTAAAAGAGGACTGACACTATAACTTTCTATGATTTGAACCTCTCCTGTGAGTCCAGTTTTAGATTCCGATGGTTCACTTCAGGTTTACTGAATCCCTTAGACCTTCTTATTGACGATGAAACACAGAAATTGCATCCAAATTTAATACAAAAGGCACAATGCCAACTTAAGTACAATAGGACTGACACTCTCAATTTCTATGATATGAACTTCTCCTGTGAGTCCAGTTTTAGATTCCGATACTTCAGTTAGGGTTTACTGTTTACCTTGCACCTTCATATTGGCGACGAAACACAGAAATTGAATCCGAATTTAATACAAAAGGCACAATGCCGACTTAAGTTCAAGAGGACTGACACTCTAACTTTCTATGAATCGAACCTCTCCTGTGAGTCCATTTTTAGATTCCGATATTTCACTTCAGGTTTACTGTGTACCTTGGACGTTCTTATTGACGAAGAAACACAGAAATTGCATCGGAATTAAATTCAAAATAGCACAATGCCGACTTAAGAAGAAGAGGACGGACACTTTAAATTTCTATGATTTGAACCTCTCCTGTGTGTCCAGTTTTAGATTCCGATGCCACACTTCAGGTTTACTGTATACCATGGGCCTTCTTATTGACGATGAAGCACAGAAAATGTATCGGAATTAAATTCAAAAGGTACAATGCCGACTTAAGTAGAAGAGGACTGACACTCTAACTTTCTATGATTTGAACCTCTCCTGTGAGTCCAGTTTTAGATTCCGATGCTTCACTTCAGGTATACTTCATCCCTTGGACCTTCCTATTGACGAGGAAACACAGAAATTGCATTCGAATTTAATACAAAAGGCACAATGCCAACTTAAGTACAGGAGGACTGACACTCTAACATTCTATGATTTGCACCTTTCCCTGTGAGTCCACGTTTAGATTCCGATGCTTCCCTTCAGGTTTACTGTATCACTTGGACCTTCTTATTGACGATGAAACACAGAAATTGCATCCGAATGTAACACAAAAGGCACAATGCCGACTTAAGTACAAAAGGACTGACACTCTCACTTTCTATGATTTGAACCTCTCCTGTGAGTTCAGTCTTAGATTCCGATGCCTCACTTCAGGTTTACTGTATACCTTGCACCTTCTTATTGACGATGAAACACAGAAGTTGCATCCGAATGTAATACAAAAAGCACAATGCCAACTTAAGTACAAAGGGACTGACACTCTCACTTTTTATGGTTTGAACCTCTCCTGCGAGTCCAGTTTTAGATTCCGATGCTTCACTTCAGGTTTATTGTATCCATTGGACCTTCTTATTGACGATGAAACACAGATATTGCATCCGAATTAAATACAAAAGGCACAAAGCTGACTTAAGTGAAAGAGGACTGACACTCTCACTTTCTATGATTTGAACCCCTCCTGTGAGTCCAGTTTTAGATTCCGATGCTTCACATCAGGTTTACTGTATCCCTTGGACCTTCTTATTGACGATGAAACACAGAAATTGTATCCGAATTTAATACAAAAGTCACAATGCCGAGTTAAGTAAAAGTGGACTGATACTCTCACTTTCTATGATGTGAACCTCTCCTGTGAGTCCAGTTTTAGATTCCGATGCTTCACTTAAGGTTTACTGTATACCTTGCACCATCTTATTGGCGACGAGAAACAGAAATTGTATCAGAATTTAATAAAAAAAGCACAATGCCGACTTATGTACAAGAGGACTGACACTCTAACTTTCTATGAATTGAACCTCTCCTGTGAGTCCAGTTTTAGATGCCGATGTTACACTTCAGGTTTACAGTATACCATGGACCCTCTTATTGACGATGAAGGACAGAAATTTCATCGGAATTAAATTCAAAAGGCACAATGCCGACTTGAGTACAAGTGGACTGAGACTCTAACTTTCTGTGATTTGAAACTCTCCTGTGAGTCCATTTTTAGATTCCGATGCTTCACTTCAGGTTTACTGTGTACCTTGGACGTTCTTGTTGACGAAGAAACACAGATATTGCATCGGAATTAAATTTATAATAGCACAATGCCGACTTAAGTACAAGAGGACGGACACTCCAACTTTCTATGATTTGAACCTCTCCTGCGAGTCCAGTCTTAGATTCCGATGCTTCATTTCAGGTTTACTGTATACCTTGCACCTTCTTATTGACGATGAAACACAGAAATTGCATCTGAATGTAATACAAAAGGCACAATGCCAACTTAAGTACAAGTGGACTGACACTCTCACTTTCTATGACATGAACCTGTCCTGCGAGTCCAGTTTCAGATTCCAATGCTTCACTTCAGGTTTACTGTATCCCCTGGACCTTCTTAGCGACGATGCAACCCAGAAATTGCATCCGAATTAAATACAAAAGGCACAATGCTGACATAAGTAAAAGAAGTCTGACACTCTCACTTTCTATGATTTGAAATTCTCCTGTGAGTCCAGTTTTAGATTCCGATGCTTCACTTCAGGTTTAGTGAATCCCTTAGACCTTCTTATTGACGACGAAACACAGAAATTGAACCGAATTTAATACAATAGGCGCAATGCCGTCTTAAGTACAAGAGGACTGACACTCTCAATTTCTATGATATGAACCTCTCCTGTGAGTCCAGTTTTAGATTCCGATGCATCACTTCAGGTTTACTGTATACCTTGCACCTTCTTATTGACAACGAAACACAGATATTGCATCCGAATTTTATACAAAAAGCACAATGCCGACTTAAGTACAAGAGTACTTACACTCTCTCTTTCTATGATTTGAACCTCTCCTGTGAGTCCAGTTTTAGATTCCGATGCTTCACTTAAGGTTTACTGTATACCTTGGACCTTCTTACTGACGATGCAACACAGAAATTGCATCCGAATGAAATACAAAAGGCACAATGCTGACATAAGTAAAAGAGGACTGACACTCTCACTATCTATGATTTGAACCTCTCCTGTGTGTCCAGTTTTAGATTTCGATGCTTCACTTCAGGTTTACTGAATCCCTTAGACCTTCATATTGGCGATGAAACACAGAAATCGCATCCAAAATTAATACAAAAGGCGCAATGCCGACATAAGTACAAGAGGTCTGACACTCTCAATTTCTATGATGTGAACCTCTCCTGTGAGTCCAGTTTTAGATTCCGATGCATCACTTCAGGTTTACTGTATACCTTGCATCTTCTTATTGACGACGAAACACAGAAATTGCATTAGAATATAATACAAAAGGCACAATGCCGACTTAAGTACAAGGGGACTGACATTCTCACTTTCTATGATTTGAACCTCTCCTGTGAGTCCGGTCTTAGATTCCGATGCTTCACTTCAGGTTTACTGTATACCTTGCACCTTCTTATTGACGATGCAACACAGAAATTGTATCCTAATTAAATTCAAAAGGCACAATGCTGACATAAGTAACAGAAGACTGACACTCTCACTTTCTATGATTTGAACCTCTCCTGTGAGTCCAGTTTTAGATTCCGATGCTTCACTTCAGGTTTACTGAATCCCTTAGACCTTCTTATTGACGATGAATCACCGAAATTGCAACCGAATTTAATACAAAAGGCGCAATGCCGACGGAAGTACAAGAGGACTGACACTCTCAATTTCTATGATATGAACCTCTCCTGTGAGTCCAGTTTTAGATTCCGATGCATCACTTCAGGTTTACTGTATACCTTGCACCTTCTTATTGACGTCGAGACACAGAAGTTGCATCCGAATTTTATACAAAAGGCACAATGCCGACTTAAGTACAAGAGGACTGACACTCTAACTTTCTATGATTTGATCCTCTCCTGTGAGTCCAGTTTTAGATTCCGATTCTTTACATCAGGTTTACTGTATACCATAAACCTTCTTGTTGACGATGGAGCACAGAAAATGCATCGGAATTAAATTCAAAGTCACAATGCCGACTTAAGTAGAAGAGGACTGACACTCTCAATTTCAATGATATGAACCTTTCCTGTGAGTCCAGTTTCAGATTCCGATGCTTCACTTCAGGTTTACTGTATTCCTTGGACCTTCTTATTGACGATGAAACACAGAAATTGCATCCGATGTTTAATACAAAAGGCACAATGCCGACTCAAGTACAAGGGGACTGACACTCTCACTTTCTATGATTTGAACCTCTCCAGTGAGTCAAGTTTTAGATTCCGATGCTTCACTTAAGGTTTACTGTGTACCTTGCACCTTCTTATTGACGACGAAACTTAGATATTACATCCGAATTTTACACTAAAGGCACAATGCCGACTTAAGTATAAGAGGACTGACACTCTAATTTTCTATGATCTTAACCTCTCCTGTGAGTCCAGTTTTACATTCGGATGCTTCACTTCAGGTTTACTGTATCCCTTGGACCTTCTCATTGACTATGAAACACAGAAATTGCATCGGAATTAAATTCAAAAGGCTCAATGCCGACTTAAGTACAAGAGGACTGACACTGTAACTTTCTATGATTTGAACCTCTCCTGTGAGTCCATTTTTAGATTCCGATGCTTCACTTCGGGTTTACTGTTTCCCTTGGACCTTCTTATTGACGATGAAACACAGAAATTGTATCCGAATTTAATACAAAAGGCATAATGCCGACTTAAGTACAAGAGGACTGACACTATCACTTTCTATGATTTGAACTTCTCCGGTGAGTCCAGTTTTAGATTCCGATGCTTCACTTCAGGTTTACTGTATACCATTGACCTTCTTATTGACGATGAAGCACAGAAAATGCATCGGAATAATTTCAAAAGGCAAAATGCCGACTTAAGTAGAAGAGGACTGACACTCTAACTTTCAATGATTTGAACTTTTCCTGTGAGTCCAGTATTAGTTTCCGATGCTACACTTCAATTTGTATTGTATACCATTGACCTTCTTATTGACGATGAAGCACAGAAAATGCATCAGAATTAAAATCAAAATGCACAATGCCGACTTAAGATGAAGAGGACTGACACTCTAACTTTCTCTGATTTGAACCTCTCCTGTGAGTCCAGTTTTAGATTCCGATGCTACACTTCAGGTTTACTGTATCCCTTGGACCTTCTTATTGACTATGAAACACTGAAATTGCATCCGATTTTAATACAAGAGGCACAATGCCGACTTAAGTACAGGAGGACTGACACTCTCACTTTCTATGATTTGAACCTCTTCAGTGAGTCCAGTTTTAGATTCCGATGCTTTACTTCAGGTTTACTGAATCCCTTAGATCTTCTTATTGACGATGAAACACAGAAATTGCATCCGAATTTAATACAAAAGGCACAATGCCGACTTAAGTACAAGAGGACTGACACTCTCACTTTCTATGATTTGAACTTCTCCTGTGAGTCCAGTTTTAGATTCCAATGCTGCACTTCAAGTTTACTGTATACCATTGACCTTCTAACTGACGATGAAGCACAGAAAATGCATCGGATATAAATTCAAAAGGCACAATGCAGACGTAAGTAGAAGAGGACTGACACTCTAACTTTCTATGATTTGAAGCTCTCCTGTGAGTCCAGTTTTAGATTCCGATGCTTCACTTCAGGTTTACTGTATCCCTTGGACCTTCTTATTGACGATGAAACACAGAAATTGCATCCGATTTTAATACAAAAGGCACAATGCCGACTTAAGTACAGGAGGACTGACACTCGAACTTTCTATGATTTGAACCTCCCCTGTGAGTCCAGTTTTAGATACCGATGCTTCACTTCAGGTTTACTGTATCCCTTGGACCTTCTTATTGACGATGAAACACAGAAATTGCATCCGAATTTAATACAAAAGGCACAATGCCGACTTAAGTACAAGAGGACTGACACTCTCAGTTTCTATGATTTGAACCTCTCCTGTGAGTCCAGTCTTAGATTCCGATGCTTCACTTCAGGTTTACTGTATACCTTGCACCTTCTTATTGACGATGAGACATAGGAATTGCATCCGAATGTAATACAAACGGCACAATGCCAACTTAAGTACAAGAGGACTGACACACTCAGTTTCTATGACTTGAACCTCTCCTGCGGGTCCAGTTTTAGATTCCAATGCTTCACTTCTGGTTTATTGTATCCCTTGGACCTTCTTATTGACGATGAAACACAGAATTTGCATCTGAATTAAATACAAAGGCACAATGCCGACTTAAGTAAAAGAGGACTGACACTCTCACTTTCTATGATTTCAACCTCTCCTGTTAGTCTAGTTTTAGATTCCGATGCTTCACTTCAGGTTTACTGAATCCCTTAGATCTTCTTATTGACGATGAAACACAGAAATTACATCCGAATTTAATACAAGAGGCACAATGCCGACTTAAGTACAAGAGGACTGACACTCTCAATTCCTATGATATGAACCTCTCCTGTTAGTACAGTTTTAGATTCCGATGCTCCACTTCAGGTTTACTGTATACCTTGGACCTTCTTATTGACGATGAAACACAGAAATTGCATCCGAATTTAATACAAAAGGCACAATGCCGACTTAAGTACAAGAGGACTGACACTCTAACTTTCTATGATTTAAACCTCTCCTGTGAGTCCGGTTTTACATTCCGATGCTTCACTTCTGGTTTACTGTATCCCTTGGACCTACTTATTGACGATGGAACACAGAGATTGCATCGGAATTAAATTCATATGCACAATGCCGACTTAAGTACAAGCGGACTGACACTCTAACTTCTGTGATTTGAACCACTCCTGTGAGTCCAGTTTTAGATTCCAATGCTTCACTTCAGGTTTACTGTATACCTTGGATCTTCTTAGTGACGAAGAAACACAGAAATTGCATCGGATTAAAATTCAAAATAGCACAATGCCGACTTAAGTACAAGAGGACGGACACTCTAACTTTGTCTGATTTGAAGCTCTCCTGTGTGTCCAGTTTTAGATTCCGATGCTACACTTCAGGTTTACTGTATACCATGGTCCTTCTTATTGACGATGAAGCACACGAAATGCATCGGAATTAAATTCGAAAGGTACAATGCAGACTCAAGTAGAAGAGGACTGTCACTCTAACTTTCTATGATTTGAACCTCTCCTGTGTGTCCAGTTTTAGATTCCGATGCTTCACTTTAGGTTTACTGTATCCTTTGGACTTTCTTCATGACGATGAAACACAGAAATTGCATCCGAATTTAATACAAAATGCGCAATGCCGACTTAAGTACAGGAATACTGACACTCTCACTTTCTATGATTTGAACCTCTCCTGTGAGTCCAGTTTTAGATTCCGATGCTTCACTTAAAGTTTACTGTATACCTTGCACCTTCTTATTGACGACGAAACATAGATATTACATCCGAATTTTATACAAAAGGCACAATGCCGACTTAAGTATAAGAGGACTGACACTCTAACTTTCTATGATTTGAACCTCTCCTGTGAGTCCAGTTTTAGATTCCGATGCTTCACTTTAGGTTTACTGTATCCTTTGGACCTTCTTATTGACGATGAAGCACAGAAAATGCATCGGAATTAAATTCAAAAGGCACAATGCAAGCTTAAGTAGAAGAGGACTGACACTCTAACTTTCTAGGATTTGAAACTCTCCTGTGAGTCCAGTTTTAGATTCCGATGCTTCACTTCAGGTTTACTGTATCCCTTGGACCTTCTTATTGACGATGAAACACAGAAATTGCATCCGAATTTAATGCAAAAGGCACAATGCCGACTTAAGTACAAGAGGACTGACACTCTCACTTTCTATGATTTGAACCTCTCCTGTGAGTCCAGTCTTAGATTCCGATGCTTCACTTCAGGTTTACTGTATACCTTGCACCTTCTTATTGACGATGAGACACAGGAATTGCATCTGAATGTAATACAAACGGCACAATGCCAACTTAAGTACAAGAGGACTGACACTCTCACTTTCTATGACTTGAACCTCTCCTGCGAGTCCAGTTTTAGATTCCAATGCTTCACTTTAGGATTACTGTATCCCTTGGACCTTCTTATTGACGATGAAACACAGAAATTGTATCCGAATTTAATACAAAAGGCATAATGCCGACTTAAGTACAAGAGGACTGACTCTATCACTTTCTATGATTTGAACTTATCCAGTGAGTCCAGTTTTAGATTCCGATGCTTCACTTCAGGTTTACTGTATACCATTGACCTTCTTATTGACGATGAAGCACAGAAAATGCATCGGAATTAAATTCAAAAGGCAAAATGCCGACTTAAGTAGAAGAGGACTGACACTCTAACTTTCAATGATTTGAACTTCTCCTGTGAGTCCAGTTTTAGATTCCAATGCTGCACTTCAATTTTACTGTATACCATTGACCTTCTTATTGACGATGAAGCACAGAAAATGCATCGGAATTAAATTCAAAAGGCACAATGCAGACGTAAGTAGAAGAGGACTGACACTCTAACTTTCTATGATTTGAAACTTTCCTGTGAGTCCAGTTTTAGATTCCGATGCTTCACTTCAGGTTTACTGTATCCCTTGGACCATCTTATTGACGATGAAACACAGAAATTGCATCCGATTTCAATACAAAAGGCACAATGCCGACTTAAGTACAGGAGGACTGACACTCGAACTTTCTATGATTTGAACCTCCCCTGTGAGTCCAGCTTTAGATACCGATGCTTCACTTCAGGTTTACTGTATACCTTGCACCTTCTTATTGACGATGAGACATAGGAATTGCATCCGAATGTAATACAAACGGCACAATGCCAACCTAAGTACAAGAGGACTGACACTCTAACTTTCTATGACTTGAACCTCTCCTGCGAGTCCAGTTTTAGATTCCAATGCTTCACTTCAGGATTACTGTATCCCTTGGACCTTCTTATTGACGATGAAACACAGAAATTGCATCCGAATTAAATACAAAGGCACAATGCCGACTTAAGTAAAAGAGGACTGACACTCTCACTTTCTATGAATTCAACCTCTCCTGTTAGTCCAGTTTTAGATTCCGATGCTTCACTTCAGGTTTACTGAATCCCTTAGATCTTCTTATTGACGATGAAACACAGAAATTACATCCGAATTTAATACAAAAGGCACAATGCCGACTTAAGTACAAGAGGACTGACACTCTCAATTTCTATGATATGAACCTCTCCTGTTAGTACAGTTTTAGATTCCGATGCTCCACTTCAGGTTTACTGTATACCTTGGACCTTCTTATTGACGATGAAACACAGAAATTGCATCCGAATTTAATACAAAAGGCACAATGCCGACTTAAGTACAAGAGGACTGACACTCTTTCTATGATATAAACCTCTCCTGTGAGTCCGGTTTTACATTCCGATGCTACACTTCAGGTTTACTGTATACCATGGTCCTTCTTATTGACGATGAAGCACAGGAAATGCATCGGAATTAAATTCGAAAGGCACAATGCAGACTCAAGTAGAAGAGGACTGACACTCTAACTTTCTATGATCTGAACCTCTCCTGTGTGTCCAGTTTTAGATTCCGATGCTTCACTTTAGGTTTACTGTATCCTTTGGACCTTCTTCATGACGATGAAACACAGAAATTGCATCCGAATTTAATACAAAATGCACAATGCCGACTAAAGTACAGGAATACTGACACTCTCACATTCTATGATTTGAACCTCTCCTGTGAGTCCAGTTTTAGATTCCGATGCTTCACTTAAAGTTTACTGTATACCTTGCACCTGCTTATTGACGACGAAACATAGATATTACATCCGAATTTTATACAAAAGGCACAATGCCGACTTAAGTACAAGAGGACTGACACTCTAACTTTCTATGATTTGAACCTCTCCTGTGAGTCCAGTTTTAGATTCCGATGCTATCACTTTAGGTTTACTGTATTCTTTGGACCTTCTTATTGACGATGAAACACAGAAATTGCATCCGAATTTAATACAAAAGGCACAATGCCGACTCAAGTACAGGAGGACTGACACTCGAACTTTCTATGATTTGAACCTCTCCAGTGAGTCCAGTTTTAGATTCCGATGCTTCACTTCAGGTTTACTGAATCCCTTAGATCTTCTTATTGACGATGAAACACAGAAATTGCATCCGAATTTAATACAAAAGGCACAATGCCGAATTAAGTACAAGAGGACTGACACTCTCAATTTCTTTGATATGAACCTCTCCTGAAATTCCAGTTTTAGATTCCGATGCTTCACTTCATGTTTACTGTATACCTTGGGCCATCTTATTGACGATGAAACACGGAAATTGCATCCGAATTTAATACAAAAGGCACAATGTCGACTTAAGTACAAGAGGACTGACACTCTCACTTTCTATGATTTGAACTTCTCCTGTGAGTCCAGTTTTAGATTCCAATGCTGCACTTCAAGTTTACTGTATACCATTGACCTTCTTATTGACGATGAGGCACAGAAAATGCATCGGAATTAATTTCAAAAGGCACAATGCAGACTTAAGTAGAAGAGGACTGACACTCTAACTTTCTATGATTTGAAACTCTCCTGTGAGTCCAGTTTTAGATACCGATGCTTCACTTCAGGTTTACTGTATCCCTTGCACCTTCTTATTGACGATGAGACATAGGAATTGCATCCGAATGTAATACAAACGGCACAATGCCAACTTAAGTACAAGAGGAATGACACTCTCACTTTCTATGACTTGAACCTCTCCTGCGAGTCCAGTTTTAGATTCCAATGCTTCACTTCAGGATTACTGTATCCCTTGGACCTTCTTATTGACGATAAAACACAGAAATTGCATCCGAATTAAATAGAAAGGCAAAATGCCGACTTAAGTAAAAGAGGTCTGACACTCTCACTTTCTATGATTTGAACCTCTCCTGTTAGTCCAGTTTTAGATTCCGATGCTTCACTTCAGGTTTACTGTATACCTTGGATCTTCTTAGTGACGAAGAAACACAGAAATTGCATCGGAATTAAATTCAAAATAGCACAATGCCGACTTAAGTACAAGAGGACGGACACTCTAACTTTCTATGATTTGAAGCTCTCCTGTGTGTCCAGTTTTAGATTCCGATGCTACACTTCAGGTTTACTGTATACCATGGTCCTTCTTATTGACGATGAAGCAAAGGAAATGCATCGGAATTAAATTCGAAAGGCACAATGCAGACTCAAGTAGAAGAGGTCTGACACTCTGACTTTCTATGATTTGAACTTCTCCTGTGAGTCCAGTTTTAGATTCCGATGCTACACTTCAGGTTTACTGTATACCATTGACCTTCTTATTGACGATGAAGCACAGAAACTGCATCGGAATTAAAATCAAAATGCACTATGCCGATTTAAGTTGAAGAGGACTGACACTCTAACTTTCTCTGATTTGAACCTCTCCTGTGAGTCCAGTTTTAGATCCCGATGCTTCACTTCAGGTTTACTGTATCCCTTGGACCTTCTTATTGACTATGAAACACAGAAATTGCATCCGATTTTAATACAAAAGGCACAATGCCGACTTAAGTACAGGAGGACTGCCACTCGAACTTTCTATGATTTGAACCTCTCCAGTGAGTCCACTTTTAGATTCCGATGCTTCACTTCAGGTATACTGAATCCCTTAGATCTTCTTATTGACGATGAAACACAGAAATTGCATCCGAATTTAATACAAAAGGCATAATGCCGACTTAAGTACAAGAGGACTGACACTCTCAATTTCTTTGATATGAACCTCTCCTGAAATTCCAGTTTTAAATTCCGATGCTTCACTTCATGTTTACTGTATACCTTGGACCTTCTTATTGACGATGAAACACGGAAATTGCATCCGAATTTAATACAAAAGGCACAATGTCGACTTAAGTACAAGAGGACTGACACTCTCACTTTCAATGATTTGAACTTCTCCTGTGAGTCCAGTTTTAGATTCCAATGCTGCACTTCAAGTTCACGGTATACCATTGACCTTCTTATTGACGATGAAGCACAGAAAATGCATCGGAATTAAATTCAAATGGCACAATGCAGAGTTAAGTAGAAGAGGTCTGACACTCTAACTTTCTTTGATTTGAAACTCTTCTGTGAGTCCAGTCTTAGATTCCGATGCTTCACTTCAGGTTTACTGTATCCCTTGGACCTTCTTATTGACGATGAAACACAGAAATTGCATCCGATTTTAATACAAAAGGCACAATGCCGACTTAAGTACAGGAGGACTGACACTCGAAATTTCTATGATTTGAACCTCCCCTGTGAGTCCAGTTTTAGATACCGATGCTTCACTTCAGGTTTACTGTATCCCTTGGACCTTCTTATTGACGATGAAACACAGAAATTGCCTCCGAATTTAATACAAAAGGCACAATGCCGACTTAAGTACAAGAGGACTGACACTCTCACTTTCTGTGATTTGAACCTGTCCTGTGAGTCCAGTCTTAGATTCCGATGCTTCACTTCAGGTTTACTGTATACCTTGCACCTTCTTATTGACGATGAAACATAGGAATTGCATCCGAATGTAATACAAACGGCAAAATGCCAACTTAAGTACAAGAGGACTGACACTCTCACTTTCTATGACTTGAACCTCTCCTGCGAGTCCAGTTTTAGATTCCAATGCTTCACTTCAGGATAACTGTATCCCTTGGACCTTCTTATTGACGATGAAACACTGAAATTGCATCCGAATTAAATACAAATCACAATGCCGACTTAAGTAAAAGAGGACTGACACTCTCACTTTCTATGATTTGAACCTCTCTTGTTAGTTCAGTTTTAGATTCCGATGCTTCACTTCAGGTTTACTGAATCCCTTAGATCTTCTTATTGACGATGAAACACAGAAATTACATCCGAATTTAATACAAAAGGCACAATGCCGACTTAAGTACAAGAGGACTGACACTCTTTCTATGATATAAACCTCTCCTGTGAGTCCGGTTTTTGATTCAGATGCTTCACTTCAGGTTTACTGTATCACTGGGCTCTTGTTATTGACGATGAAACACAGAAATTGCATCCGAATTTAATACAAAAGGAACAATGCCGACTTAAGTACAAGAGGTCTGACACTCTAACTTTCTATGATTTGAACCTCTCCTGTGAGTCCAGTTTTAGATTCCGATGCTTCACTTTAGGTTTACTGTATCCTTTGGACCTTCTTATTGACGATGAAGCACAGAAAATGCATCGGAATTAAATTCAAAAGGCACAATGCAAGCTTAAGTAGAAGAGGACTGACACTCTAACTTTCTAGGATTTGAAACTCTCCTGTGAGTCCAGTTTTAGATTCCGATGCTTCACTTCAGGTTTACTGTATCCCTTGGACCTTCTTATTGACGATGAAACACAGAAATTGCATCCGAATTTAATGCAAAAGGCACAATGCCGACTTAAGTACAAGAGGACTGACACTCTCACTTTCTATGATTTGAACCTCTCCTGTGAGTCCAGTCTTAGATTCCGATGCTTCACTTCAGGTTTACTGTATACCTTGCACCTTCTTATTGACGATGAGACACAGGAATTGCATCTGAATGTAATACAAACGGCACAATGCCAACTTAAGTACAAGAGGACTGACACTCTCACTTTCTATGACTTGAACCTCTCCTGCGAGTCCAGTTTTAGATTCCAATGCTTCACTTTAGGATTACTGTATCCCTTGGACCTTCTTATTGACGATGAAACACAGAAATTGCATCCGAATTAAATACAAAGGCACAATGCCGACTTAAGTAAAAGAGGACTGACACTCTCACTTTCTATGAATTCAACCTCTCCTGTTAGTCCAGTTTTAGATTCCGATGCTTCACTTCAGGTTTACTGAATCCCTTAGATCTTCTTATTGACGATGAAACACAGAAATTACATCCGAATTCAATACAAAAGGCACAATGCCGACTTAAGTACAAGAGGACTGACACTCTCAATTTCTATGATATGAACCTCTCCTGTTAGTACAGTTTTAGATTCCGATGCTCCACTTCAGGTTTACTGTATACCTTGGACCTTCTTATTGACGATGAAACACAGAAATTGCATCCGAATTTAATACAAAAGGCACAATGCCGACTTAAGTACAAGAGGACTGACACTCTTTCTATGATATAAACCTCTCCTGTGAGTCCGGTTTTACATTCCGATGCTACACTTCAGGTTTACTGTATACCATGGTCCTTCTTATTGACGATGAAGCACAGGAAATGCATCGGAATTAAATTCGAAAGGCACAATGCAGACTCAAGTAGAAGAGGACTGACACTCTAACTTTCTATGATCTGAACCTCTCCTGTGTGTCCAGTTTTAGATTCCGATGCTTCACTTTAGGTTTACTGTATCCTTTGGACCTTCTTCATGACGATGAAACACAGAAATTGCATCCGAATTTAATACAAAATGCACAATGCCGACTAAAGTACAGGAATACTGACAATCTCACTTTCTATGATTTGAACCTCTCCTGTGAGTCCAGTTTTAGATTCCGATGCTTCACTTAAAGTTTACTGTATACCTTGCACCTGCTTATTGACGACGAAACATAGATATTACATCCGAATTTTATACAAAAGGCACAATGCCGACTTAAGTACAAGAGGACTGACACTCTAACTTTCTATGATTTGAACCTCTCCTGTGAGTCCAGTTTTAGATTCCGATGCTATCACTTTAGGTTTACTGTATTCTTTGGACCTTCTTATTGACGATGAAACACAGAAATTGCATCCGAATTTAATACAAAAGGCACAATGCCGACTCAAGTACAGGAGGACTGACACTCGAACTTTCTATGATTTGAACCTCTCCAGTGAGTCCAGTTTTAGATTCCGATGCTTCACTTCAGGTTTACTGAATCCCTTAGATCTTCTTATTGACGATGAAACACAGAAATTGCATCCGAATTTAATACAAAAGGCACAATGCCGAATTAAGTACAAGAGGACTGACACTCTCAATTTCTTTGATATGAACCTCTCCTGAAATTCCAGTTTTAGATTCCGATGCTTCACTTCATGTTTACTGTATACCTTGGGCCATCTTATTGACGATGAAACACGGAAATTGCATCCGAATTTAATACAAAAGGCACAATGTCGACTTAAGTACAAGAGGACTGACACTCTCACTTTCTATGATTTGAACTTCTCCTGTGAGTCCAGTTTTAGATTCCAATGCTGCACTTCAAGTTTACTGTATACCATTGACCTTCTTATTGACGATGAGGCACAGAAAATGCATCGGAATTAATTTCAAAAGGCACAATGCAGACTTAAGTAGAAGAGGACTGACACTCTAACTTTCTATGATTTGAAACTCTCCTGTGAGTCCAGTTTTAGATACCGATGCTTCACTTCAGGTTTACTGTATCCCTTGCACCTTCTTATTGACGATGAGACATAGGAATTGCATCCGAATGTAATACAAACGGCACAATGCCAACTTAAGTACAAGAGGAATGACACTCTCACTTTCTATGACTTGAACCTCTCCTGCGAGTCCAGTTTTAGATTCCAATGCTTCACTTCAGGATTACTGTATCCCTTGGACCTTCTTATTGACGATAAAACACAGAAATTGCATCCGAATTAAATAGAAAGGCAAAATGCCGACTTAAGTAAAAGAGGTCTGACACTCTCACTTTCTATGATTTGAACCTCTCCTGTTAGTCCAGTTTTAGATTCCGATGCTTCACTTCAGGTTTACTGTATACCTTGGATCTTCTTAGTGACGAAGAAACACAGAAATTGCATCGGAATTAAATTCAAAATAGCACAATGCCGACTTAAGTACAAGAGGACGGACACTCTAACTTTCTATGATTTGAAGCTCTCCTGTGTGTCCAGTTTTAGATTCCGATGCTACACTTCAGGTTTACTGTATACCATGGTCCTTCTTATTGACGATGAAGCAAAGGAAATGCATCGGAATTAAATTCGAAAGGCACAATGCAGACTCAAGTAGAAGAGGTCTGACACTCTGACTTTCTATGATTTGAACTTCTCCTGTGAGTCCAGTTTTAGATTCCGATGCTACACTTCAGGTTTACTGTATACCATTGACCTTCTTATTGACGATGAAGCACAGAAACTGCATCGGAATTAAAATCAAAATGCACTATGCCGATTTAAGTTGAAGAGGACTGACACTCTAACTTTCTCTGATTTGAACCTCTCCTGTGAGTCCAGTTTTAGATCCCGATGCTTCACTTCAGGTTTACTGTATCCCTTGGACCTTCTTATTGACTATGAAACACAGAAATTGCATCCGATTTTAATACAAAAGGCACAATGCCGACTTAAGTACAGGAGGACTGCCACTCGAACTTTCTATGATTTGAACCTCTCCAGTGAGTCCACTTTTAGATTCCGATGCTTCACTTCAGGTATACTGAATCCCTTAGATCTTCTTATTGACGATGAAACACAGAAATTGCATCCGAATTTAATACAAAAGGCATAATGCCGACTTAAGTACAAGAGGACTGACACTCTCAATTTCTTTGATATGAACCTCTCCTGAAATTCCAGTTTTAAATTCCGATGCTTCACTTCATGTTTACTGTATACCTTGGACCTTCTTATTGACGATGAAACACGGAAATTGCATCCGAATTTAATACAAAAGGCACAATGTCGACTTAAGTACAAGAGGACTGACACTCTCACTTTCAATGATTTGAACTTCTCCTGTGAGTCCAGTTTTAGATTCCAATGCTGCACTTCAAGTTTACGGTATACCATTGACCTTCTTATTGACGATGAAGCACAGAAAATGCATCGGAATTAAATTCAAATGGCACAATGCAGAGTTAAGTAGAAGAGGTCTGACACTCTAACTTTCTTTGATTTGAAACTCTTCTGTGAGTCCAGTCTTAGATTCCGATGCTTCACTTCAGGTTTACTGTATCCCTTGGACCTTCTTATTGACGATGAAACACAGAAATTGCATCCGATTTTAATACAAAAGGCACAATGCCGACTTAAGTACAGGAGGACTGACACTCGAAATTTCTATGATTTGAACCTCCCCTGTGAGTCCAGTTTTAGATACCGATGCTTCACTTCAGGTTTACTGTATCCCTTGGACCTTCTTATTGACGATGAAACACAGAAATTGCCTCCGAATTTAATACAAAAGGCACAATGCCGACTTAAGTACAAGAGGACTGACACTCTCACTTTCTGTGATTTGAACCTGTCCTGTGAGTCCAGTCTTAGATTCCGATGCTTCACTTCAGGTTTACTGTATACCTTGCACCTTCTTATTGACGATGAAACATAGGAATTGCATCCGAATGTAATACAAACGGCAAAATGCCAACTTAAGTACAAGAGGACTGACACTCTCACTTTCTATGACTTGAACCTCTCCTGCGAGTCCAGTTTTAGATTCCAATGCTTCACTTCAGGATAACTGTATCCCTTGGACCTTCTTATTGACGATGAAACACTGAAATTGCATCCGAATTAAATACAAATCACAATGCCGACTTAAGTAAAAGAGGACTGACACTCTCACTTTCTATGATTTGAACCTCTCTTGTTAGTTCAGTTTTAGATTCCGATGCTTCACTTCAGGTTTACTGAATCCCTTAGATCTTCTTATTGACGATGAAACACAGAAATTACATCCGAATTTAATACAAAAGGCACAATGCCGACTTAAGTACAAGAGGACTGACACTCTCAATTTCTATGATATGAACCTCTCCTGTTAGTACAGTTTTAGATTCCGATGCTCCACTTCAGGTTTACTGTATACCTTGGACCTTCTTATTGACGATGAAACACAGAAATTGCATCCGAATTTAATACAAAAGGCACAATGCCGACTTAAGTACAAGAGGACTGACACTCTCAATTTCTTTGATATGAACCTCTCTTGAAATTCCAGTTTTAGATTCCGATGCTTCACTTCATGTTTACTGTATACCTTGGACCTTCTTATTGACGATGAAAAACGGAAATTGCATCCGAATTTAATACAAAAGGCACAATGTCGGCTTAAGTACAAGAGGACTGACACTCTCACTTTCTATGATTTGAACTTCTCCTGTGAGTCCAGTTTTAGATTCCAATGCTGCACTTCAAGTTTACTGTATACCATTCACTTTCTTATTGACGATGAAGCACAGAAAATGCATCGGAATTAAATTCAAAAGGCACAATGCAGACTTAAGTAGAAGAGGACTGACACTCTAAATTTCTATGATTTGAAACTCACCTGTGAGTCCAGTTTTAGATTCCGATGCTTCACTTCAGGTTTACTGTAACCCTTGGACCTTCTTTACGACGATGAAACACAGAAATTGCATCCGATTTTAATACAAAAGGCACAATGCCGACTTAAGTACAGGAGGACTGACACTCGAACTTTATATGATTTGAACCTCCCCTGTGAGTCCAGTTTTAGATACCGATGCTTCACTTCAGGTTTACTGTATCCCTTGGACCTTCTTATTGACGATGAAACACAGAAATTGCATCCGAATTTAATGCAAAAGGCACAATGCCGACTTAAGTACAAGAGGACTGACACTCTCACTTACTATGATTTGAACCTCTCCTGTGAGTCCACTCTTAGATTCCGATGCTTCACTTCAGGTTTACTGTATACCTTGCACCTTCTTATTGACGATGAGACATAGGAATTGCATCCGAATTTAATACAAACGGCACAATGCCAACTTAAGTACAAGAGGACTGACACTCTCACTTTCTATGACTTGAACCTCTCCTGCGAGTCCAGTTTTAGATTCCAATGCTTCACTTCAGGATTACTGTATCCCTTGGACCTTCTTATTGACGATGAAACACAGAAATTGCATCCGAATTAAATACAAAGGCACAATGCCGACTTAAGTAAAAGAGGACTGACACTCTCACTTTCTATGATTTGAACCTCTCCTGTTAGTCCAGTTTTAGATTCCGATGCTTCACTTCAGGTTTACTGTATACCTTAGATCTTCTTAGTGACGAAGAAACACAGAAATTGCATCGGAATTAAATTCAAAATAGCACAATGCCGACTTAAGTACAAGAGGACGGACACTCTAACTTTCTATGATTTGAAGCTCTCCTGTGTGTCCAGTTTTAGATTTCGATGCTACACTTCGGGTTTACTGTATACCATGGTCCTTCTTATTGACGATGAAGCAAAGGAAATGCATCGGAATTAAATTCGAAAATCACAATGCAGACTCAAGTAGAAGAGGACTGACACTCTAACTTTCTATGATTTGAACCTCTCCTGTGGGTCCAGCTTTAGATTCCGATGCTTCACTTCAGTTTTACTGCATCCCTTGGACCTTGTTATTGACGATGAATCACAGAAATTGCATCCGAATTTAATAGAAAAGGCACAATGCCGACTTAAGTACAAGAGGACTGACACTCTAACTCTCTATGATTTGAACCTCTCCTGTGAGTCCAGTTTTAGATTCCGATGCTTCACTTCAGGTTTACTGTTTCCCTCGGACCTTCTTTTTGACGATGAAACACAGAAATTGTATCCGAATTTAATACAAAAGGCATAATGCCGACTTAAGTACAAGATGACTGACACTCTCACTTTCTATGATTTGAACTTCTCCGGTGAGTCCAGTTTTAGATTCCGATGCTTCAATTCAGGTTTACTGTATACCATTGACCTTCTTATTGACGATGAAGCACAGAAAATGCATCGGAATTAAATTCAAAAGGCAAAATGCCGACTTAAGTAGAAGAGGACTGACACTCTAACTATCAATGATTTGAACTTCGCCTGTGAGTCCAGTTTTAGTTCCGATGCTACACTTCAGGTTTACTGTATACCATTGACCTTCTTATTGACGATGAAACACAGAAACTGCATCGAAATTAAAATCAAAATGCACTATGCCGACTTAAGTTGAAGAGGACTGACACTCTAACTTTCTCTGATTTGAACCTCTCCTGTGAGTCCAGTTTTAGATTCCGATGCTTCACTTCAGGTTTACTGTATCCCTTGGACCTTCTTATTGACTATGAAACACAGAAATTGCATCCGATTTTAATACAAAAGGCACAATGCCGACTTAAGTACAGGAGGACTGACACTCGAACTTTCTATGATTTGAACCTCTCCAGTGAGTCCAGTTTTAGATTCCGATGCTTCACTTCAGGTTTACTGAATCCCTTAGATTTTCTTATTGACGATGAAACACAGAAATTGCATCCGAATTTAATACAAAAGGCACAATGCCGACTTAAGTACAAGAGGACAGACACTCTCAATTTCTTTGATATGAACCTTTCCTGAAATTCCAGTTTTAAATTCCGATGCTTCACTTCATGTTTACTGTATACCTTGGACCTTCTTATTGACGATGAAACACGGAAATTGCATCCGAATTTAATACAAAAGGCACAATGTCGACTTAAGTACAAGAGGACTGACAATCTAACTTTCAATGATTTGAACTTCTCCTGTGAGTCCAGTTTTAGATTCCAATGCTTCACTTCAGGTTTACTGAATCCCTTAGATCTTCTTATTGACGATGAAAGACAGAAATTAAATCCGAATTTAATACAAAAGGCACAATGCCGACTTAAGTACAAGAGGACTAACACTCTCAATTTCTATGATATGAACCTCTCCTGTTAGTACAGTTTTAGATTCCGATGCTCCACTTCAGGTTTACTGTATACCTTGGACCTTCTTATTGACGATGAAACACAGAAATTGCATCCGAATTTAATTCAAAAGGCACAATGCAGACTTAAGTAGAAGAGGACTGACACTCTAATTTATTTGATTTGAAACTCTCCTGTGAGTCCAGTTTTAGATTCCGATGCTTCACTTCAGGTTTACTGTATCCCTTGGACCTTCTTATTGACGATGAAATACAGAAATTGCATCCGATTTTAATACAAAAGGCACAATGCCGACTTAAGTACAGGAGGACTGACACTCGAACTTTCTATGATTTGAACCTCCCCTGTGAGTCCAGTTTTAGATACCGATGCTTCACTTCAGGTTTACTGTATACCTTGCACCTTCTTATTGACGATGAAACATAGGAATTGCATCCGAATGTAATACAAACGGCACAATGCCAACTTAAGTACAAGAGGACTGACACTCTCACTTTCTATGACTTGAACCTCTCCTGCGAGTCCAGTTTTAGATGACAATGCTTCACTTCAGGATTACTGTATCCCTTGGACCTTCTTATTGACGATGAAACTCAGAAATTGCATCCGTATTAAATACAAATCACAATGCCGACTTAAGTAAAAGAGGACTGACACTCTCACTTTCTATGATTTGAACCTCTCCTGTTAGTCCAGTTTTAGATTCCGATGCTTCATTTCAGGTTTACTGAATCCCTTAGATCTTCTTATTGACGATGAAAGACAGAAATTAAATCCGAATTTAGTACAAAAGGCACAATGCCGACTTAAGTACATGAGGACTGACACTCTCAATTTCTATGATATGAACATCTCCTGTTAGTACAGTTTTAGATTCCGATGCTCCACTTCAGGTTTACTGTATACCTTGGACCTTCTTATTGACGATGAAACACAGAAATTACATCCGAATTTAATACAAAAGGCATAATGCCGACTTAAGTACAAGAGGACTGACACTCTAACTTTCTATGATTTAAACCTCTCCTTTGAGTCCGGTTTTACATTCCGATGCTTCACTTCTGGTTTACTGTATCCCTGGGACCTTCTTGTTGACGATGGAACACAGAGATTGCATCGGAATTAAATTCAAAATAGCACAATGCCGACTTAAGTACAAGAGGACGGACACTCTAACTTTCTATGATTTGCAGCTCTCCTGTGTGTCCAGTTTTAGATTCCGATGCTACACTTCAGGTTTACTGTATACCATGGTCCTTCTTATTGACGATGAAGCACAGGAAATGCATCGGAATTAAATTCGAAAGGCACAATGCAGACTCAAGTAGAAGAGGACTGACACTCTAACTTTCTATGATTTGAACTTCTCCTGTGACTCCAGTTTTAGATTCCGATGCTTCACTTAAAATTTACTGTATTCCTTGCACCTTCTTATTGACGACGAAACATAGATATTACATCCGAATTTTAAACAAAAGGCACAATGCCGACTGAAGTATAAGGGGACTGACACTCTAATTTTCTATGATTTTAACCTCTCCTGTGAGTCCAGTTTTACATTCGGATGCTCCACTTCAGGTTTACTGTATCCATTGGACCTTCTCATTGACGATGAAACACAGAAATTGCATCGGAATTAAATTCAAAAGGCACAATGCCGACTTAAGTACAAGAGGACTGACACTCTAACTTTCAATGATTTGAACTTCTCCTGTGACTCCAGTTTTAGATTCCGATGCTACACTTTAGGTTTACTGTATCCTTTGGACCTTCTTCATGACGATGAAACACAGAAATTGCATCCGAATTTAATACAAAATGCACAATGCCGACTTAAGTACAGGAATACTGACACTCTCACTTTCTATGATTTGAACCTCTCCTGTGAGTCCAGTTTTAGATTCCGGTGCTTCACTTAAAGTTTAATGTATACCTTGCACCTTCTTATTGACGACGAAACATAGATATTACATCCGAATTTTATACAAAAGGCACAATGCCGACTTAAGTATAAGAGGACTGACACTCTAACTTTCTATGATTTGAACCTCTCCTGTGAGTCCAGTTTTAGATTCCGATGCTTCACTTTAGGTTTACTGTATCCTTTGGACCTTCTTATTGACGATGAAACACAGAAATTGCATCCGAAATTAATACAAAAGGCACAATGCCGACTCAAGTACAGGAGGACTGACACTCGAACTTTCTATGATTTGAACCTCTCCAGTGAGTCCAATTTTAGATTCCGATGCTTCACTTCAGGTTTACTGAATCCCTTAGATCTTCTTATTGACGATGAAACACAGAAATTGCATCCGAATTTAATACAAAAGGCACAATGCCGACTTAAGTACAAGAGGACTGACACTCTCAATTTCTTTGATATGAACCTCTCCTGAAATTCCAGTTTTAGATTCCGATGCTTCACTTCATGTTTACTGTATACCTTGGACCTTCTTATTGACGATGAAACACGGAAATTGCATCCGAATTTAATACAAAAGGCACAATGTCGACTTAAGTACAAGAGGACTGACACTCTCACTTTCTATGATTTGAACTTCTCCTGTGAGTCCAGCTTTAGATTCCAATGCTGCACTTCAAGTTTACTGTATACCATTAACCTTCTTATTGATGATGAAGCACAGAAAATATATCGGAATTAAATTCAAAAGGCACAATGCAGACTTAAGTAGAAGAGGACTGACACTCTAACTTTCTAGGATTTGAAACTCTCCTGTGAGTCCAGTTTTAGATTCCGATGCTTCACTTCAGGTTTACTGTATCCCTTGGACCTTCTTATTGACGATGAAACACAGAAATTGCATCCGAATTTAATTCAAAAGGCACAGTGCCGACTTAAGTACAAGAGGACTGACACTCTCACTTTCTATGATTTGAACCTCTCCTGTGAGTCCAGTCATAGATTCCGATGCTTCACTTCATGTTTACTGTATACCTTGCACCTTCTTATTGACGATGAGACATAGGAATTGCATCCGAATGTAATTCAAACGGCACAATGCCAACTTCAGTACAAGAGGACTGACACTCTCACTTTCTATGACTTGAACCTCTCCTGCGATTCCAGTTTTAGATTCCAATGCTTCACTTCAGGATTACTGTATCCCTTGGACCTTCTTATTGACGATGAAACACAGAAATTGTACCCGAATTTAATACAAAAGGCATAATGCCGACTTAAGTACAAGAGGACTGACACTATCACTTTCTATGATTTGAACTTCTCCGGTGAGTCCAGTTTTAGATTCCGATGCTTCACTTCAGGTTTACTGTATACCATTGACCTTCTTATTGACGATGAAGCACAGAAAATGCATCGGAATTAAATTCAAAAGGCAAAATGCCGACTTAAGTAGAAGAGGACTGACACTCTAACTTTCAATGATTTGACCTTCTCCTGTGAGTCCAGTTTTAGATTCCAATGCTGCACTTCAAGTTTACTGTATACCATTGACCTTCTTATTGACGATGAAGCACAGAAAATGCATCGGAATTAAATTCAAAAGGCACAATGCAGACGTAAGTAGAAGAGGACTGACACTCAAACTTTCTATGATTTGAAACTCTCCTGTGAGTCCAGTTTTAGATTCCGATGCTTCACTTCAGGTTTACTGTATCCCTTGGACCTTCTTATTGACGATGAAACACAGAAATTGCATCCGATTTTAATACAAAAGGCACAATGCCGACTTAAGTACAGGAGGACTGATACTAGAACTTTCTATGATTCGAACCTCCCCTGTGAGTCCAGTTTTAGATACCGATGCTTCACTTCAGGTTTACTGTATCCCTTGGACCTTCTTATTGACGATGAAACACAGAAATTGCATCCGAAATTAATACAAAAGGCACAATGCCGACTTAAGTACAAGAGGACTGACACTCTCAGTTTGTATGATGTGAACCTCTCCTGTGAGTCCAGTCTTAGATTCAGATGCTTCACTTCAGGTTTACTGTATACCTTGCACCTTCTTATTGACGATGAGACATAGGAATTGCATCCGAATGTAATACAAACGGCACAATGCCAACTTAAGTACAAGAGGACTGACACTCTCACTTTCTATGACTTGAACCTCTCCTGCGAGTCCAGTTTTAGATTCCAATGCTTCACTTCAGGATTACTGTATCCCTTGGACCTTCTTATTGACGATGAAACACAGAAATTGCATCCGAATTAAATACAAAGGCACAATGCCAACTTAAGTAAAAGAGGGCTGACACTCTCACTTTCTATGATTTCAACCTCTCCTGTTAGTCCAGTTTTAGATTCCGATGCTTCACTTCAGGTTTACTGAATCCCTTAGATCTTCTTATTGACGATGAAACACAGAAATTACATCCGAATTTAATACAAAAGGCACAATGCCGACTTAAGTACAAGAGGACTGACACTCTCAATTTCTATGATATGAACCTCTCCTGTTAGTACAGTTTTAGATTCCGATGCTCCACTTCAGGTTTACTGTATACCTTGGACCTTCTTATTGACGATGAAACACAGAAATTGCATCCGAATTTAATACAAAAGGCACAATGTCGACTTAAGTACAAGAGGACTGACACTCTCACTTTCTATGATTTGAACTTCTCCTGTGAGTCCAGCTTTAGATTCCAATGCTGCACTTCAAGTTTACTGTATACCATTGACCTTCTTATTGACGATGAAGCACAGAAAATGCATCGGAATTAAATTCAAAAGGCACAACGCAGACTTAAGTAGAAGAGGACTGATACTCTAACTTTCTAGGATTTGAAACTCTCCTGTGAGTCCAGTTTTAGATTCCGATGCTTTACTTCAGGTTTACTGTATCCCTTGGACCTTCTTATTGACGATGAAACACAGAAATTGCATCCGAATTTAATTCAAAAGGCACAATGCCGACTTAAGTACAAGAGGACTGACACTCTCACTTTCTATGATTTGAACCTCTCCTGTGAGTCCAGTCATAGATTCCGATGCTTCACTTCAGGTTTACTGTATACCTTGCACCTTCTTATTGACGATGAGACATAGGAATTGCATCCGAATGTAATACAAACGGCACAATGCCAACTTAAGTACAAGAGGACTGACACTCTCACTTTCTATGACTTGAACCTCTCCTGCGATTCCAGTTTTAGATTCCAATGCTTCACTTCAGGATTACTGTATCCCTTGGACCTTCTTATTGACGATGAAACACAGAAATTGTATCCGAATTTAATACAAAAGGCATAATGCCGACTTAAGTACAAGAGGACTGACACTATCACTTTCTATGATTTGAACTTCTCCGGTGAGTCCAGTTTTAGATTCCGATGCTTCACTTCAGGTTTACTGTATACCATTGACCTTCTTATTGACGATGAAGCACAGAAAATGCATCGGAATTAAATTCAAAAGGCAAAATGCCGACTTAAGTAGAAGAGGACTGACACTCTAACTTTCAATGATTTGAACTTCTCCTGTGAGTCCAGTTTTAGATTCCAATGCTGCACTTCAAGTTTACTGTATACCATTGACCTTCTTATTGACGATGAAGCACAGAAAATGCATCGGAATTAAATTCAAAAGGCACAATGCAGACGTAAGTAGAAGAGGACTGACACTCTAACTTTCTATGATTTGAAACTCTCCTGTGAGTCCAGTTTTAGATTCCGATGCTTCACTTTAGGTTTACTGTATCCTTTGGACCTTCTTATTGACGATGAAACACAGAAATTGCATCCGAATTTAATACAAAAGGCACAATGCCGACTCAAGTACAGGAGGACTGACACTCGAACTTTCTATGATTTGAACCTCTCCAGTGAGTCCAGTTTTAGATTCCGATGCTTCACTTCAGGTTTACTGAATCCCTTAGATCTTCTTATTGACGATGAAACACTGAAATTGCATCCGAATTTAATACAAAAGGCACAATGCCGACTTAAGTATAAGAGGACTGACACTCTCAATTTCTTTGATATGAACCTCTCCTGAAATTCCAGTTTTAGATTCCGATGCTTCACTTCATGTTTACTGTATACCTTGGGCCTTCTTATTGACGATGAAACACGGAAATTGCATCCGAATTTAATACAAAAGGCAAAATGCCGACTTAAGTACAAGAGGACTGACACTCTCAGTTTGTATGATGTGAACCTCTCCTGTGAGTCCAGTCTTAGATTCCGATGCTTCACTTCAGGTTTACTGTATACCTTGCACCTTCTTATTGACGATGAGACATAGGAATTGCATCCGAATGTAATACAAACGGCACAATGCCAACTTAAGTACAAGAGGACTGACACTCTCACTTTCTATGACTTGAACCTCTCCTGCGAGTCCAGTTTTAGATTCCAATGCTTCACTTCAGGATTACTGTATCCCTTGAACCTTCTTATTGACGATGAAACACAGAAATTGCATCCGAATTAAATAGAAAGGCAAAATGCCGACTTAAGTAAAAGAGGACTGACACTCTCACTTTCTATGATTTGAACCTCTCCTGTTAGTCCAGTTTTAGATTCCGATGCTTCACTTCAGGTTTACTGTATACCTTGGATCTTCTTAGTGACGAAGAAACACAGAAATTGCATCGGAATTAAATTCAAAATAGCACAATGCCGACTTAAGTACAAGAGGACGGACACTCTCTTTCTATGATTTGAAGCTCTCCTGTGTGTCCAGTTTTAGATTCCGATGCTACACTTCATGTTTACTGTATACCATGGTCCTTCTTATTGACGATGAAGCAAAGGAAATGCATCGGAATTAAATTCGAAAGGCACAATGCAGACTCAAGTAGAAGAGGACTGACACTCTAACTTTCTATGATTTGAACCTCTCCTGTTAGTCCAGCTTTAGATTCCGATGAATCACTTCAGGTTTACTGTATCCCTTGGACCTTGTTATTGACGATGAAACACAGAAATTGCATCCGAATTTAATAGAAAAGGCACAATGCCGACTTAAGTACAAGAGGACTGACACTCTAACTCTCTATGATTTGAACCTCTCCTGTGAGTCGAGTTTTGGATTCCGATGCTTCACTTCAGGTTTACTGTTTCCCTTGCACCTTCTTATTGACGATGAAACACAGAAATTGTATCCGAATTTAAAACAAAAGGCATAATGCCGACTTAAGTACAAGAGGACTGACACTCTCACTTTCTATGATTTGAACTTCTCCTGTGAGTCCAGTTTTAGATTCCAATGCTGCACTTCAAGTTTACTGTATACCATTGACCTTCTTATTGACGATGAAGCACAGAAAATGCATCGGAATTAAATTCAAAAGGCAAAATGCTGACTTAAGTAGAAGAGGACTGACACTCTAACTTTCAATGATTTGAACTTCTCCTGTGAGTCCGATTTTAGATTCCGATGCTACACTTCAGGTTTACTGTATACCATTGACCTTCTTATTGACGATGAAGCACAGAAACTGCATCGGAATTAAAATCAAAATGCACAATGCCGACTTAAGTTGAAGAGGACTGACACTCTAACTTTCTCTGATTTGAACCTCTCCTGTGAGTCCAGTTTTAGATTCCGATGCTTCACTTCAGGTTTACTGTATCCCTTGGACCTTCTTATTGACTACGAAACACAGAAATTGCATCCGATTTTAATACAAAAGGCACAATGCCGACTTAAGTACAGGAGGACTGACACTCGAACTTTCTATGATTTGAACCTCTCCAGTGAGTCCACTTTCAGATTCCGATGCTTCACTTCAGGTATACTGAATCCCTTAGATCTTCTTATTGACGATGAAACACAGAAATTGCATCCGAATTTAATACAAAAGGCACAATGCCGACTTAAGTACAAGAAGACTGACACTCTCAATTTCTTTGATATGAACCTCTCCTGAAATTCCAGTTTTAAATTCCGATGCTTCACTTCATGTTTACTGTATACCTTGGACCTTCTTATTGACGATGAAACACGGAAATTGCATCCGAATTTAATACAAAAGGCACAATGTCGACTTATGTACAAGAGGACTGACAGTCTCACTTTCAATGATTTGAACTTCTCCTGTGAGTCCAGTTTTAGATTCCAATGCTGCACTTCAAGTTTACTGTATACCATTGACCTTCTTATTGACGATGAAGCACAGAAAATGCATCGGAATTAAATTCAAATGGCAGAATGCAGACTTAAGTAGAAGAGAACTGACACTCTAACTTTCTTTGATTTGAAACTCTTCTGTGAGTCCAGTTTTAGATTCCGATGCTTCACTTCAGGTTTACTGTATCCCTTGGACCCTCTTATTGACGATGAAACACAGAAATTGCATCCGATTTTAATACAAAAGGCACAATGCCGACTTAAGTACAGGAGGACTGACACTCGAACTTTCTATGATTTGAACCTCCCCTGTGAGTCCAGTTTTAGATACCGATGCTTCACTTCAGGTTTACTGTATCCCTTGGACCTTCTTATTGACGATGACACACAGAAATTGCATCCGAATTTAATACAAATGGCACAATGCCGACTTAAGTACAAGAGGACTGACACTCTCAATTTCTTTGATATGAACCTCTCCTGAAATTCCAGTTTTAGATTCCGATGCTTCACTTCATGTTTACTGTATACCTTGGACCTTCTTATTGACGATGAAAAACGGAAATTGCATCCGAATTTAATACAAAAGGCACAATGTCGGCTTAAGTACAAGAGGACTGACACTCTCACTTTCTATGATTTGAACTTCTCCTGTGAGTCCAGTTTTAGATTCCAATGCTGCACTTCAAGTTTACTGTATACCATTGACCTTCTTATTGACGATGTAGCACAGAAAATGCATCGGAATTAAATTCAAAAGGCACAAGGCAGACTTAAGTAGAAGAGGACTGACACTCTAACTTTCTATGATTTGAAACTCACCTGTGAGTCCAGTTTTAGATTCCGATGCTTCACTTCAGGTTTACTGTAACCCTTGGTTCTTCTTTATGACGATGAAACACAGAAATTGCATCCGATTTTAATACAAAAGGCACAATGCCGACTTAAGTACAGGAGGACAGACACTCGAAATTTCTATGATTTGAACCTCCCCTGTGAGTCCAGTTTTAGATACCGTTGCTTCACTTCAGGTTTACTGTATCCCTTGGACCTTCTTATTGACGATGAAACACAGAAATTGCATCCGAATTCAATGCAAAAGTCACAATGCCGACTTAAGTACAAGAGGACTGACACTCTCACTTTCTATGATTTGAACCTCTCCTGTGAGTCCACTCTTAGATTCCGATGCTTCACTTCAGGTTTACTGTATACTTTGCACCTTCTTATTGACGATGAGTCATAGGAATTGCATCCGAATTTAATACAAACGGCACAATGCCAACTTAAATACAAGAGGACTGACACTCTCACTTTCTATGACTTGAACCTCTCCAGCGAGTCCAGTTTTAGATTCCAATGCTTCACTTCAGGATTACTGTATCCCTTGGACCTTCTTATTGACGATGAAACACAGAAATTGCATCCGAATTAAATACAAAGGCACAATGCCGACTTAAGTAAAAGAGGACTGACACTCTCACTTTCTATGATTTGAACCTCTCCTGTTAGTCCAGTTTTAGATTCCGATGCTTCACTTCAGGTTTACTGTATACCTTAGATCTTCTTAGTGACGAAGAAACACAGAAATTGCATCGGAATTAAATTCAAAATAGCACAATGCCGACTTAAGTACAAGAGGACGGACACTCTAACTTTCTATGATTTGAAGCACTCCTGTGTGTCCAGTTTTAGATTCCGATGCTACACTTCGGGTTTACTGTATACCATGGTCCTTCTTATTGACGATGGAGCAAAGGAAATGCATCGGAATTAAATTCGAAAGGCACAATGCAGACTCAAGTAGAAGAGAACTGACACTCTAACTTTCTATGATTTGAACCTCTCCTGTGGGTCCAGCTTTAGATTTCGATGCTTCACTTCAGGTTTACTGCATCCCTTGGACCTTGTTATTGACGATGAAACACAGATATTGCATCCGATTTTAATACAAAAGGCACAATGGCGACTTAAGTACAGGAGTACTGACACTCGAACATTCTATGATTTGAACCTCACCAGTGAGTCCAGTTTTAGATTCCGATGCTTCACTTCAGGTTTACTGAATCCCTTAGATCTTCTTATTGACGATGAAACACAGAAATTGCATCCGAATTTAATACAAAAGGCACAATGCCGACTTAAGTACAAGAGGACAGACACTCTCAATTTCTTTGATATGAACCTTTCTTGAAATTCCAGTTTTAAATTCCGATGCTTCACTTCATGTTTACTGTATACCTTGGACCTTCTTATTGACGATGAAACACGGAAATTGCATCCGAATTTAATACAAAAGGCACAATGTCGACTTAAGTACAAGAGGACTGACAAACTAACTTTCAATGATTTGAACTTCTCCTGTGAGTCCAGTTTTAGATTCCAATGCTGCACTTCAAGTTTACTGTATACCATTGACCTTCTTATTGACGATGAAGCACAGAAAATGCATCGGAATTAAATTCAAAAGGCACAATGCAGACTTAAGTAGAAGAGGACTGACACTCTAACTTATTTGATTTGAAACTCTCCTGTGAGTCCAGTTTTAGATTCCGATGCTTCACTTCAGGTTTACTGTATCCCTTGGACCTTCTTATTGACGATGAAATACAGAAATTGCATCCGATTTTAATACAAAAGGCACAATGCCGACTTAAGTACAGGAGGACTGACACTCGAACTTTCTATGATTTGAACCTCCCCTGTGAGTCCAGTTTTAGATACCGATGCTTCACTTCAGGTTTACTGTATCCCTTGAACCTTCTTATTGACGATGAAACACAGAAATTGCATCCGAAATTAATACAAATGGCACAATGCCGACTTAAGTACAAGAGGACTGACACTCTCACTTTCTATGATTTGAACCTCTCCTGTGAGTCCAGTCTTAGATTCCGATGCTTCACTTCAGGTTTAATGTATACCTTGCACCTTCTTATTGACGATGAAACATAGGAATTGCATCCGAATGTAATACAAACGGCACAAAGCCAACTTAAGTACAAGAGGACTGACACTCTCACTTTCTATGACTTGAACCTCTCCTGCGAGTCCAGTTTTAGATTCCAATGCTTCACTTCAGGATTACTGTATCCCTTGGACCTTCTTATTGACGATGAAACACAGAAATTGCATCCGTATTAAATACAAATCACAATGCCGACTTAAGTAAAAGAGGACTGACACTCTCACTTTCTATGATTTGAACCTCTCCTGTTAGTCCAGTTTTAGATTCCGATGTTTCACTTCAGGTTTACTGAATCCCTTAGATCTTCTTATTGACGATGAAAGACAGAAATTAAATCCGAATTTAATACAAAAGGCACAATGCCGACTTAAGTACAAGAGGACTGACACTCTCAATTTCTATGATATGAACCTCTCCTGTTAGTACAGTTTTAGATTCCGATGCTCCACTTCAGGTTTACTGTATACCTTGGACCTTCTTATTGACGATGAAACACAGAAATTGCATCCGAGTTTAATACAAAAGGCATAATGCCGACTTAAGTACAAGAGGACTGACACTCTAACTTTCCATGATTTAAACCTCTCCTTTGAGTCCGGTTTTACATTCCGATGCTTCACTTCTGGTTTACTGTATCCCTTGGACCTTCTTATTGACGATGGAACACAGAGATTGCATCGGAATTAAATTCAAAATAGCACAATGCCGTCTTTAGTACAAGAGGACGGACACTCTAACTTTCTATGATTTGCAGCTCTCCTGTGTGTCCGGTTTTACATTCCGATGCTTCACTTCAGGTTAACTGTATACCATTGACCTTCTTATTGTCGATCAAGCGCAGAAAATGCATCGGAATTAAATTCAAAAGGCTATTTGCCGACTTAAGTAGAAGAGGACTGACACTCTAACTTTCAATGATTTGAACTTCTCCTGTGACTCCAGTTTTAGATTCCGATGCTACACTTCAGGTTTATTGTATACCATTGACCTTCTTACTGACGATGAAGCACAGAAAATGCATCGGAATTAAAATCAAAATGCACAATGCCGACTTAAGTTGAAGAGGACTGACACTCTAACTTTCTCTGATTGAACCTCTCCTGTGAGTCCAGTTTTAGATTCCGATGCTTCACTTCAGGTTTACTGTATCCCTTGGACCTTCTTATTGACTATGAAACACAGAAATTACATCCGATTGTAATACAAAAGGCACAATGCCGACTTAAGTACAGGAGGACTGACACTCGAACTTTCTATGATTTGAACCTCTCCAGTGAGTCCAGTTTTAGATTCCGATGCTTCACTTCAGGTTTACTGAATCCCTTAGATCTTCTTATTGACGATGAAACACAGAAATTACATCCGAATTTAATACAAAAGGCACAATGCCAACTTAAGTACAAGAGGACTGACACTCTCAATTTCTTTGATATGAACCTCTCCTGAAATTCCAGTTTTAGATTCCGATGCTTCACTTCATGTTTACTGTATACCTTGGACCTTCTTATTGACGATGAAACACGGAAATTGCATCCGAATTTAATACAAAAGCACAATGTCGACTTAAGTACAAGAGGACTGACTCTCTCACCTTCTATGATTTGAACTTCTCCTGTGAGTCCAGTTTTAGATTCCAATGCTGCACTTCAAGTTTACTGTATACCATTGACCTTCTTATTGACGATGAAGCACAGAAAATGCATCGGAATTAAATTCAAAAGGCACAATGCAGACTTAAGTAGAAGAGGACTGACACTCTAACTTTCTATGATTTGAAACTCTCCTGTGAGTCCAGTTTTAGATTCCGATGCTTCACTTCAGGTCTACTGTATCCCTTGGACCTTCTTATTGACGATGAAACACAGAAATTGCATCCGATTTTAATACAAAAGGCACAATGCCCACTTAAGTACAGGAGGACTGACACTCGAACTTTCTATGATTTGAACCTCTCCAGTGAGTCCACTTTCAGATTCCGATGCTTCACTTCAGGTATACTGAATCCCTTAGATCTTCTTATTGACGATGAAACACAGAAATTGCATCCGAATTTAATACAAAAGGCACAATGCCGACTTAAGTACAAGAAGACTGACACTCTCAATTTCTTTGATATGAACCTCTCCTGAAATTCCAGTTTTAAATTCCGATGCTTCACTTCATGTTTACTGTATACCTTGGACCTTCTTATTGACGATGAAACACGGAAATTGCATCCGAATTTAATACAAAAGGCACAATGTCGACTTATGTACAAGAGGACTGACAGTCTCACTTTCAATGATTTGAACTTCTCCTGTGAGTCCAGTTTTAGATTCCAATGCTGCACTTCAAGTTTACTGTATACCATTGACCTTCTTATTGACGATGAAGCACAGAAAATGCATCGGAATTAAATTCAAATGGCAGAATGCAGACTTAAGTAGAAGAGAACTGACACTCTAACTTTCTTTGATTTGAAACTCTTCTGTGAGTCCAGTTTTAGATTCCGATGCTTCACTTCAGGTTTACTGTATCCCTTGGACCTTCTTATTGACGATGAAACACAGAAATTGCATCCGATTTTAATACAAAAGGCACAATGCCGACTTAAGTACAGGAGGACTGACACTCGAACTTTCTATGATTTGAACCTCCCCTGTGAGTCCAGTTTTAGATACCGATGCTTCACTTCAGGTTTACTGTATCCCTTGGACCTTCTTATTGACGATGACACACAGAAATTGCATCCGAATTTAATACAAATGGCACAATGCCGACTTAAATACAAGAGGACTGACACTCTCAATTTCTTTGATATGAACCTCTCCTGAAATTCCAGTTTTAGATTCCGATGCTTCACTTCATGTTTACTGTATACCTTGGACCTTCTTATTGACGATGAAAAACGGAAATTGCATCCGAATTTAATACAAAAGGCACAATGTCGGCTTAAGTACAAGAGGACTGACACTCTCACTTTCTATGATTTGAACTTCTCCTGTGAGTCCAGTTTTAGATTCCAATGCTGCACTTCAAGTTTACTGTATACCATTGACCTTCTTATTGACGATGTAGCACAGAAAATGCATCGGAATTAAATTCAAAAGGCACAATGCAGACTTAAGTAGAAGAGGACTGACACTCTAACTTTCTATGATTTGAAACTCACCTGTGAGTCCAGTTTTAGATTCCGATGCTTCACTTCAGGTTTACTGTAACCCTTGGTTCTTCTTTATGACGATGAAACACAGAAATTGCATCCGATTTTAATACAAAAGGCACAATGCCGACTTAAGTACAGGAGGACAGACACTCGAAATTTCTATGATTTGAACCTCCCCTGTGAGTCCAGTTTTAGATACCGTTGCTTCACTTCAGGTTTACTGTATCCCTTGGACCTTCTTATTGACGATGAAACACAGAAATTGCATCCGAATTCAATGCAAAAGTCACAATGCCGACTTAAGTACAAGAGGACTGACACTCTCACTTTCTATGATTTGAACCTCTCCTGTGAGTCCACTCTTAGATTCCGATGCTTCACTTCAGGTTTACTGTATACTTTGCACCTTCTTATTGACGATGAGTCATAGGAATTGCATCCGAATTTAATACAAACGGCACAATGCCAACTTAAATACAAGAGGACTGACACTCTCACTTTCTATGACTTGAACCTCTCCAGCGAGTCCAGTTTTAGATTCCAATGCTTCACTTCAGGATTACTGTATCCCTTGGACCTTCTTATTGACGATGAAACACAGAAATTGCATCCGAATTAAATACAAAGGCACAATGCCGACTTAAGTAAAAGAGGACTGACACTCTCACTTTCTATGATTTGAACCTCTCCTGTTAGTCCAGTTTTAGATTCCGATGCTTCACTTCAGGTTTACTGTATACCTTAGATCTTCTTAGTGACGAAGAAACACAGAAATTGCATCGGAATTAAATTCAAAATAGCACAATGCCGACTTAAGTACAAGAGGACGGACACTCTAACTTTCTATGATTTGAAGCTCTCCTGTGTGTCCAGTTTTAGATTCCGATGCTACACTTCGGGTTTACTGTATACCATGGTCCTTCTTATTGACGATGGAGCAAAAGAAATGCATCGGAATTAAATTCGAAAGGCACAATGCAGACTCAAGTAGAAGAGAACTGACACTCTAACTTTCTATGATTTGAACCTCTCCTGTGGGTCCAGCTTTAGATTTCGATGCTTCACTTCAGGTTTACTGCATCCCTTGGACCTTGTTATTGACGATGAAACACAGATATTGCATCCGATTTTAATACAAAAGGCACAATGGCGACTTAAGTACAGGAGTACTGACACTCGAACATTCTATGATTTGAACCTCACCAGTGAGTCCAGTTTTAGATTCCGATGCTTCACTTCAGGTTTACTGAATCCCTTAGATCTTCTTATTGACGATGAAACACAGAAATTGCATCCGAATTTAATACAAAAGGCACAATGCCGACTTAAGTACAAGAGGACAGACACTCTCAATTTCTTTGATATGAACCTTTCTTGAAATTCCAGTTTTAAATTCCGATGCTTCACTTCATGTTTACTGTATACCTTGGACCTTCTTATTGACGATGAAACACGGAAATTGCATCCGAATTTAATACAAAAGGCACAATGTCGACTTAAGTACAAGAGGACTGACAAACTAACTTTCAATGATTTGAACTTCTCCTGTGAGTCCAGTTTTAGATTCCAATGCTGCACTTCAAGTTTACTGTATACCATTGACCTTCTTATTGACGATGAAGCACAGAAAATGCATCGGAATTAAATTCAAAAGGCACAATGCAGACTTAAGTAGAAGAGGACTGACACTCTAACTTATTTGATTTGAAACTCTCCTGTGAGTCCAGTTTTAGATTCCGATGCTTCACTTCAGGTTTACTGTATCCCTTGGACCTTCTTATTGACGATGAAATACAGAAATTGCATCCGATTTTAATACAAAAGGCACAATGCCGACTTAAGTACAGGAGGACTGACACTCGAACTTTCTATGATTTGAACCTCCCCTGTGAGTCCAGTTTTAGATACCGATGCTTCACTTCAGGTTTACTGTATCCCTTGAACCTTCTTATTGACGATGAAACACAGAAATTGCATCCGAAATTAATACAAATGGCACAATGCCGACTTAAGTACAAGAGGACTGACACTCTCACTTTCTATGATTTGAACCTCTCCTGTGAGTCCAGTCTTAGATTCCGATGCTTCACTTCAGGTTTAATGTATACCTTGCACCTTCTTATTGACGATGAAACATAGGAATTGCATCCGAATGTAATACAAACGGCACAAAGCCAACTTAAGTACAAGAGGACTGACACTCTCACTTTCTATGACTTGAACCTCTCCTGCGAGTCCAGTTTTAGATTCCAATGCTTCACTTCAGGATTACTGTATCCCTTGGACCTTCTTATTGACGATGAAACACAGAAATTGCATCCGTATTAAATACAAATCACAATGCCGACTTAAGTAAAAGAGGACTGACACTCTCACTTTCTATGATTTGAACCTCTCCTGTTAGTCCAGTTTTAGATTCCGATGTTTCACTTCAGGTTTACTGAATCCCTTAGATCTTCTTATTGACGATGAAAGACAGAAATTAAATCCGAATTTAATACAAAAGGCACAATGCCGACTTAAGTACAAGAGGACTGACACTCTCAATTTCTATGATATGAACCTCTCCTGTTAGTACAGTTTTAGATTCCGATGCTCCACTTCAGGTTTACTGTATACCTTGGACATTCTTATTGACGATGAAACACAGAAATTGCATCCGAGTTTAATACAAAAGGCATAATGCCGACTTAAGTACAAGAGGACTGACACTCTAACTTTCCATGATTTAAACCTCTCCTTTGAGTCCGGTTTTACATTCCGATGCTTCACTTCTGGTTTACTGTATCCCTTGGACCTTCTTATTGACGATGGAACACAGAGATTGCATCGGAATTAAATTCAAAATAGCACAATGCCGTCTTTAGTACAAGAGGACGGACACTCTAACTTTCTATGATTTGCAGCTCTCCTGTGTGTCCGGTTTTACATTCCGATGCTTCACTTCAGGTTAACTGTATACCATTGACCTTCTTATTGTCGATCAAGCGCAGAAAATGCATCGGAATTAAATTCAAAAGGCTATTTGCCGACTTAAGTAGAAGAGGACTGACACTCTAACTTTCAATGATTTGAACTTCTCCTGTGACTCCAGTTTTAGATTCCGATGCTACACTTCAGGTTTATTGTATACCATTGACCTTCTTACTGACGATGAAGCACAGAAAATGCATCGGAATTAAAATCAAAATGCACAATGCCGACTTAAGTTGAAGAGGACTGACACTCTAACTTTCTCTGATTGAACCTCTCCTGTGAGTCCAGTTTTAGATTCCGATGCTTCACTTCAGGTTTACTGTATCCCTTGGACCTTCTTATTGACTATGAAACACAGAAATTGCATCCGATTGTAATACAAAAGGCACAATGCCGACTTAAGTACAGGAGGACTGACACTCGAACTTTCTATGATTTGAACCTCTCCAGTGAGTCCAGTTTTAGATTCCGATGCTTCACTTCAGGTTTACTGAATCCCTTAGATCTTCTTATTGACGATGAAACACAGAAATTACATCCGAATTTAATACAAAAGGCACAATGCCAACTTAAGTACAAGAGGACTGACACTCTCAATTTCTTTGATATGAACCTCTCCTGAAATTCCAGTTTTAGATTCCGATGCTTCACTTCATGTTTACTGTATACCTTGGACCTTCTTATTGACGATGAAACACGGAAATTGCATCCGAATTTAATACAAAAGCACAATGTCGACTTAAGTACAAGAGGACTGACTCTCTCACCTTCTATGATTTGAACTTCTCCTGTGAGTCCAGTTTTAGATTCCAATGCTGCACTTCAAGTTTACTGTATACCATTGACCTTCTTATTGACGATGAAGCACAGAAAATGCATCGGAATTAAATTCAAAAGGCACAATGCAGACTTAAGTAGAAGAGGACTGACACTCTAACTTTCTATGATTTGAAACTCTCCTGTGAGTCCAGTTTTAGATTCCGATGCTTCACTTCAGGTCTACTGTATCCCTTGGACCTTCTTATTGACGATGAAACACAGAAATTGCATCCGATTTTAATACAAAAGGCACAATGCCCACTTAAGTACAGGAGGACTGACACTCGAACTTTCTATGATTTGAACCTCCCCTGTGAGTCCAGTTTTAGATACCGATGCTTCACTTCAGGTTTACTGTATCCCTTGGACCTTCTTATTGACGATGAAACACAGAAATTGCATCCGAATTTAATACAAAAGGCACAATGCCGACTAAAGTACAAGAGGACTGACACTCTCAATTTCTATGATTTGAACCTCTCCTGTGAGTCCAGTCTTAGATTCCGATGCTTCACTTCAGGTTTACTGTATACCTTGCACCTTCTTATTGACGATGAAACATAGGAATTGCATCCGAATGTAATACAAACGGCACAATGCCAACTTACGTACAAGAGGACTGACACTCTCACTTTCAATGACTTGAACCTCTCCTGTTAGTACAGTTTTAGATTCCGATGCTCCACTTCAGGTTTACTGTATCCCTTGGACCTTCTTATTGACGATGAAACACAGAATTTACATCCGAATTTAATACAAAAGGCACAATGCCAACTTAAGTACAAGAGGACTGACACTCTCAATTTCTTTGATATGAACCTCTCCTGAAATTCCAGTTTTAGATTCCGATGCTTCACTTCATGTTTACTGTATACCTTGGACCTTCTTATTGACGATGAAACACAGAAATTGCATCCGAATTAAATACAAAAGGCAAAATGCCGACTTAAGTAAAAGAGGACTGACACTCTCACATTCTATGATTTGAGCCTCTCCTGCTAGTCCAGTTTTAGATTCCGATGCTTCACTTCAGGTTTACTGAATCCCTTAGATTATCTTTTTGACGATGAAACACAGAAATTACATCCGAATTTAATACAAAAGGCACAATGCCGACTTAAGTACAAGGGGACTGACACTCTCAATTTCTATGATATGAACCTCTCCTGTTAGTACAGTTTTAGATTCCGATGCTCCACTTCAGGTTTACTGTATACCTTGGACCTTCTTATTGACGATGAAACACAGAAATTGCATCCGAATTTTATACAAAAGGCACAATGCCGACATAAGTACAAGAGGACTGACACTCTAACTTTCTATGATTTAAACCTCTCCTGTGAGTCCGGTTTTACATTCCGATGCTTCACTTCTGGTTTACTGTATCCCTTGGACCTTCTTATTGACGATGAAACACAGAGATTGCATCCGAATTATATTCAAATGCACAATGCCGACTTAAGTACAAGAGGACTGACACTCTAACTTCTGTGATTTGAACCTCTCCTGTGAGTCCAGTTTTAGATTCCGAAGCTTCACTTCAGGTTTACTGTATACCTTGGATCTTCTTAGTGACGAAGAAACACAGAAATTGCATCGGAATTAAATTCAAAATAGCACAATGCCGACTTAAGTACAAGAAGACGGACACTCTAACTTTCTATGATTTGAAGCTCTCCTGTGTGTCCAGTTTTACATTCCGATGCTACACTTCAGGTTTACTGTATCCCTTGGACCTACTTATTGACGATGAAACACAGAAATTGCATCCGAATGTAATACAATGGGCACAATGCAAACTTAAGTACAAGAGGACTGACACTCGAACTTTCTATGATTTGAACCTCCCCTGTGAGTCCAGTTTTAGATACGGATGCTTCACTTCAGGTTTACTGTATCCCTTGGACCTTCTTACTGACGATGAAACGCAGAAATTGCATCCGAATTTAATACAAAAGGCACAATGCCGACTTAAGTACAAGAGGACTGACACTCTCACTTTCTATGATTTGAACCTCTCCTGTGAGTCCAGTCTTAGATTCCGAAGCTTCACTTCAGGTTTACTGTATACCTTGCACCTTCTTATTGACGATGAAACATAGGAATTGCATCCGAATGTAATACAAACGGCACAATGCCAACTTAAGTACAAGAGGACTGACACTCTCACTTTCTATGACCTGAACCTCTCCTGCGAGTCCAGTTTTAGATTCCAATGCTTCACTTCAGGATTACTGTATCCCTTGGACCTTCTTATTGTCGATGAAACACAGAAATTGCATCCGAAATAAATACAAAAGGCACAATGCCGACTTAAGTAAAAGAGGACTGACACTCTCACTTTCTATGATTTGAACCTCTCCTGTTAGTCCAGTTTTAGATTCCGATGCTTCACTTCAGGTTTACTGAATCCCTTAGATTACCTTATTGACGATGAAACACAGAAATTACATCCGAATTTAATACAAAAAACACACAATGCCGACTTAAGTACAAGAGGACTGACACTCTTAATTTCTATGATATGAACCACTCCTGTTAGTACAGTTTTAGATTCCGATGCTCCACTTCAGGTTTACTGTATACCTTGGAACTTCTTATTGACGATGAAACACAGATATTGCATCCGAATTTAATACAAAAGGCACAATGCCGACTTAAGGACAAGAGGACTGACACTTTCACTTTCTATGATTTGAACCTCTCCTGTGAGTCCAGTTTTAGTCTCCGATGCTTCACTTAAGGTTTACTGTATACCTTGCACCTTCTTATTGACGACGAAACACAGAAATTGCATCCGAATTTTATACAAAAGGCACAATGCCGACTTAAGTACAAGAGGACTGACACTCTAACTTTCTATGATTTAAACCTCTCCTGTGAGTCCGGTTTTACATTCCGATGCTTCACTTCTGGTTTACTGTATCCCTTAGACCTTCTTATTGACGATGAAACACAGAGATTGCATCCGAATTATATTCAAATGCACAATGCCGACTTAAGTACAAGAGGACTGACACTCTAACTTCTGTGATTTGAACCTCTCCTGTGAGTCCAGTTTTAGATTCCGTTGCTTCACTTCAGGTTTACTGTATACCTTGGACATTCTTAGTGACGAAGAAACACAGAAATTGCATCGGAATTAAATTCAAAATAGCACAATGCCGACTTAAGCACAAGAGGACGGACACTCTAACTTTCTATGATTTGAAGCTCTCCTGTGTGTCCAGTTTTAGATTCCGATGCTACACTTCTGGTTTACTGTGTACCATGGTCCTTCCTATTGACGATGAAGCACAGATAATGCATCGGAATTAAATTCGAAAGGCACAATGCAGACTCAAGTAGAAGAGGACTGAGACTGTAACTTTCTATGATTTGAACCTCTCCTGTGAGTCCAGTTTTAGATTCCGATGCTTCACTTTAGGTTTACTGTATCCTTTGGACCTTCTTATTGACGATGAAACACAGAAATTGCATCCGAATTTAATACAAAAGGCACAATGCCGACTTAAGTACAGGAGGACTGACACTCTAACTTTCTATGATTTGAACCTCACCTATGAGTCCAGTTTTAGATTCCGATGCTTCACTCCAGGTTTACTGTAACCCTTGGACCTTCTTTTTGACGATGAAACAGAGAAATTGCATCCGAATTTAATACAAAAGGCACAATGCAAACCTAAGTACAAGAGGACTGACACTCTCACTTTCTATGATTTGAACCCCTCCTGTGAGTCCAGTCTTAGATTCCGATGCTTCACTTCAGGTTTACTGTATACCTTGCACCTTCTTATTGTCGATGAAACACAGAAATTGCATCCGAATGTAATACAATGGGCACAATGCCAACTTAAGTACAAAAGGACTGACACTCTCACTTTCTATCATTTGAACCTCTCATGTTAGTCCAGTCTTAGATTCCGATGCTTCACTTCAGGTTTACTGTATACCTTGCACCATCTTATTGACGATGAAACACAGAAATAGCATCTGAATGTAATACAAAGTGCTCAATGAAAACTTAAGTACAAGAGGACTGACACTCTCACTTTCTATGACTTGAACCTCTCCTGCGACTCCAGTTTTGGATTCCAATGCTTCACTTCAGGTTTACTGTATCCCTTGGACCTTCTTATTGACGATGAAACACAGAAATTGCATCCGAATTAAATACAAAAGGCACAATGCTGACTTAAGTAAAAGAGGACTGGCACTCTCACTTTCTATGATTTGAACCTCTCCTGTGAGCCCAGTTTTAGATTCCGATCCTTCACTTCAGGTTTACTGAATCCCTTAGATCCTTTTATTGACGACAAAACACAGAAATTGCATCCGAATTTAATACTAAAGGCACAATGCCGACTTAAGTACAAGAGGACTGACACTCTCAATTTCTATGATATGAACCTTTCCTGTGAGTCTAGTTTTAGATTCCGATGCTCCACTTCAGGTTTACTGTATACCTTGGACATTCTCATTGACGATGAAACACAGAAATTGCATCCAAATTTTATACAAAAGGCACAATGCCGACTTAAGTACAAGAGGACTGACACTCTAACTTTCTATGATTTGAACGTCTCCTGTGAGTCCGGTTTTACATTCCGATGCTTCACTTCTGGTTTACTGTGTCCCTTGGACCTTCTTATTGACGATGAAACACAGAGATTGCATCTGAATAAAATTCAAAAGGCACAATGCCGATATAAGTACAAGAGGACTGACACTCTAACTTTCTATGATTTGAACCTCTCCTGTGAGTCCAGTTTTAGATTCCGATGCTTCACTTCAGGTTTACTGTATCCCTTGGACCCTCATATTGACGATGAAACACAGAAATTGTATCCGAATTTAATACAAAAGGCACAATGCCGACTTAAGTATAAGTGGACTGAGACTCTAACTTTCTATGATTTGAACCTCTCCTGTGAGTCCAGTTTTAGATTCTGAAGCTTCACTTCAGTTTTACTGTATCCCTTGGACCTTCTTATTGACGATGAAACACAGAAATTGCATCGGAACTAAATTCAAAATAGCACAATGCCGACTTGAGTACAAGAGGACTGAGACTCTAACTTTCTGTGATTTGAACCTCTCCTGTGAGTCTAGTTTTAGATTCCGATGCTTCACTTCAGGTTTACTGTATACCTTGGACCTTCTTAGTGACGAAGAAACACCGAAATTGCATCGGAATTAAATTCAAAATAGCACAATGCCGACTTAAGTACAAGAGGACGGACACTCTAACTTTCTATGATTTGAACCTCTCCAGTGTGTCCAGTTTTAGATTCCGATGCTACACTTCAGGTTTACTGTATACCATGGACCTTCTTATTGACGATGAAGCACAAAAAATGCATCGGAATTAAATTCAAAACGCAGAATGCCGACACAAGTAGAAGAGGACTGACACTCTAACTTTCTATGATTTGAACATCTCCTGTGAGTCCAGTTTTAGATTCCGATGCTTCACTTTAGGGTTACTGTATCCCTTGGACCTTCTTATTGACGATGAAACACAGAAACTGCATCCGAATTTAATACAAAAGGCACAATGCCGACCTAAGTACAAGTGGACTGACACTCTCACTCTCTATGATTTGAACCTCTCCTGTGAGTCCAGTCTTAGACTCCGATGATTCACTTCAGGTTTACTGTATACCTTGCACCTTCCTATTGACGATGAAACACAGAAATTGCATCCGATTTTAATACAAAAGGCACAATGCTGACTTAAGTACAAGGAGACTGACACTCGAACATTCTATGATTTGAACCTCCCCTGTGAGTCCAGTTTTAGATACCGATGCTTCACTTCAGGTTTACTGTATACCTTGCACCTTCTTATTGACGATGAAACGCAGAAATTGCATCCGAATTTAATACAAAAGGCACAATGCCGACTTAAGTACAAGAGGACTGACACTCTCACTTTCTATGATTTGAACCTCTCCTGTGAGTCCAGTCTTAGATTCCGAAGCTTCACTTCAGATTTACTGTATACCTTGCACCTTCTTATTGACGATGAAACATAGGAATTGCATCCGAATGTAATACAAACGGCACAATGCCAACTTAAGTACAAGAGGACTGACACTCTCACTTTCTATGACTTGAACCTCTCCTGCGAGTCCAGTTTTAGATTCCAATGCTTCACTTCAGGATTACTGTATCCCTAGGACCTTCTTATTGACGATGAAACACAGAAATTGCATCCGAATTAAATACAAAAGGCACAATGCCGACTTAAGTAAAAGAGGACTGACACTCTCACTTTCTATGATTTGATCCTCTCCTGTTAGTCCAGTTTAGATTCCGATGCTTCACTTCAGGTTTACTGAATCCCTTAGATTATCTTATTGACGATGAAACACAGAAATTACATATGAATTTAATACAAAAGGCACAATGCCGACTTAAGTACAAGAGGACTGACACTCTAACTTTCTATGATTTGAACCTCTCCTGTGAGTCCAGTTTTAGATTCCGATGCTTCACTTTAGGTTTACTGTATCCTTTGGACCTTCTTATTGACGATGAAACACAGAAATTGCATCCGAATTTAATAAAAAAAGCACAATGCCGACTTAAGTACAGGAGGACTGACACTCTAACTTCCTATGATTTGAACCTCACCTATGAGTCCAGTTTTAGATTCCAATGCTTCACTCCAGGTTTACTGTAACCCTTGGACCTTCTTTTTGACGATCAAACAGAGAAATTGCATCCGAATTTAATAGAAAAGGCACAATGCAAACCTAAGTACAAGAGGACTGACACTCTCACTTTCTATGATTTGAACCCCTCCTGTGAGTCCAGTCTTAGATTCCGATGCTTCACTTCAGGTTTACTGTATACCTTGCACCTTCTTATTGTCGATGAAACACAGAAATTGCATCCGAATGTAATACAATGGGCACAATGCCAACTTAAGTACAAGAGGACTGACACTCTCACTTTCTATGATTAGAACCTCTCATGTTAGTCCAGTCTTAGATTCCGATGCCTTACTTCAGGTTTACTGTATACCTTGCACCATCTTATTGACGATGAAACACAGAAATAGCATCCGAATGTAATACAAAGGGCACAACGCCAACTTAAGTACAAGAGGACTGACACTCTCACTTTCTATGACTTGAACCTCTCCTGCGACTCCAGTTTTGGATTCCATTGCTTCACTTCAGGTTTACTGTATCCCTTGGACCTTCTTATTGACGATGAAACACAGATATTGCATCCGAATTAAATACAAAAGGCACAATGCTGACTTAAGTAAAAGAGGACTGGCACTCTCACTTTCTATGATTTGAACCTCTCCTGTGAGCCCAGTTTTAGATTCCGATCCTTCACTTCAGGTTTACTGAATCCCTTAGATCTTTTTATTGACGACAAAACACAGAAATTGCATCCGAATTTAATACTAAAGGCACAATGCCGACTTAAGTACAAGAGGACTGACACTCTCAATTTCTATGATATGAACCTTTCCTGTGAGTCCACTTTTAGATTCCGATGCTCCACTTCAGGTTTACTGTATACCTTGGACATTCTCATTGACGATGAAACACAGAAATTGCATCCGAATTTTATACAAAAGGCACAATGCCGACTTAAGTACAAGAGGACTTTCACTCTAACTTTCTATGATTTGAACCTCTCCTGTGAGTCCGGTTTTACATTCCGATGCTTCACTTCTGGTTTACTGTATCTTGGACCTTCTTATTGACGATGAAAAACAGAGATTGCATCCGAATTAAATTCAAATGCACAATGCCGACTTAAGTACAAGAGGACTGACACTCTAACTTCTGTGATTTGAACCTCTCCTGTGAGTCCAGTTTTAGATTCCGATGCTTCACTTCAGGTTTACTGTATACCTTGGATCTTCTTAGTGACGAAGCAACACAGAAATTGCATGGGAATTAAATTCAAAATAGCACAATGCCGACTTAAGTACAAGAGGAGGGACACTCTAACTTTCTATGATTTGAACCTCTCCTGTGAGTCCAGTTTTAGATTCTGAAGCTTCACTTCAGTTTTACTGTATCCCTTGGACCTTCTTATTGACGATGAAACACAGAAATTGCATCCGAATTAAATACAAAAGGCACAATGCTGACTTAAGTAAAAGAGGACTGGCACTCTCACTTTCTATGATTTGAACCTCTCCTGTGAGCCCAATTTTTTATTCCGATCCTTCACTTCAGGTTCACTGAATCCCTTAGATCTTTTTATTGACGACAAAACACAGAAATTGCATCCGAATTTAATACTAAAGGCACAATGCCGACTTAAGTACAAGAGGACTGACACTCTCAATTTCTATGATATGAACCTTTCCTGTGAGTCTAGTTTTAGATTCCGATGCTCCACTTCAGGTTTACTGTATACCTTGGACATTCTCATTGACGATGAAACACAGAAATTGCATCCGAATTTAATACAAAAGGCACAATGCCGACTTAAGTACAAGAGGACTTTTACTCTAACTTTCTATGATTTGAACCTCTCTGTGAGTCCGGTTTTACATTCCGATGTTTCACTTCTGGTTTACTGTATCCCTTGGACCTTCTTACTGACGATGAAACACAGAGATTGCATCGGAATATAATTCAAAAGGCACAATGCCGACTTAAGTACAAGAGGACTGACACTCTAACTTTCTATGATTTGAACCTCTCCTGTGAGTCCAGTCTTAGATTCCGATGCTTCACTTCAGGTTTACTGTATCCCTTGGACCCTCTTATTGACGATGAAACACAGAAATTATATCTGAATTTAATACAAAAGGCACTATGCCAACTTAAGTACAAGTGGACTGACACTCTAACTTTCTATGATTTGAACCTCTCCTGTGAGTCCAGTTTTAGATTCTGAAGCTTCACTTCAGTTTTACTGTATCCCTTGGACCTTCTCATTGACGATGAAACACAGAAATTGCATCGGAATTAAATTCAAAATAGAACAATGCCGACTTGAGTACAAGAGGACTGAGATTCTAACTTTCTGTGATTTGAACCTCTCCTGTGAGTCCAGTTTTAGATTCCGATGCTTCACTTCAGGTTTACTGTATACCTTGGACCTTCTTAGTGACGAAGAAACACCGAAATTGCATCGGAATTAACTTCGAAATAGCACAATGCCGACTTAAGTACAAGAGGACGGACACTCTAACTTTCTATGATTTGAACCTCTCCTGTGTGTCCAATTTTAGATTCCGATGCTACACTTTAGGTTTACTGTATCCCTTGGACCTTCTTATTGACGATGAAACACAGAAATTGCATCCGAATTTAATACAAAAGGCACAATGCCGACCTAAGTACAAGTGGACTGACACTCTCACTCTCTATGATTTGAACCTCTCCTGTGAGTCCAGTCTTAGATTCCGATGATTCACTTCAGGTTTACTGTATACCTTGCACCTTCTTATTGACGATGAAACACAGAAATTGCATCCGAATTCAATACAAAAGGCACAATGCCGACTTAAGTACAGGAGGACTGACACTCGAACTTTCTATGATTTGAAGCTCCCCTGTTAGTCCAGCTTTAGATACCGATGTTTCACTTCAGGTTTACTGTATCCCTTGGACCTTCGTATTGACGATGAAACGCAGAAATTGCATCCGAATTTAATACAAAAGGCACAATGCCGACTTAAGTACAAGAGGCCTGACACTCTCTCATTTTCTATGATTTGAACCTCTCCTGAGAGTCCAGTCTTAGTTTCCGATGCTTCACTTCAGGTTTACTGTATACCTTGCACCTTCTTATTGACGATGAAACATAGGAATTGCATCCGAATGTAATACAAACGGCACAATGCCAACTTAAGTACAAGAGGACTGACACCCTCACTTTCTATGACTTGAACCTCTCCTGCGAGACCAGTTTTAGATTCCAATGCTTCACTTCAGGATTACTGTATCCCTTGGACCTCCTTATTGACGATGAAAAACAGAGATTGCATCCGAATTAAATTCAAATGCACAATGCCGACTTAAGTACAAGAGGACTGACACTCTAACTTCTGTGATTTGAACCTCTCCTGTGAGTCCAGTTTTAGATTCCGATGCTTCACTTCAGGTTTACTGTATACCTTGGATCTTGTTAGTGACGAAGAAACACAGAAATTGCATCGGAATTAAATTCAAAATAGCACAATGCCGACTTAAGTACAAGAGGAGGGACACTCTAACTTTCTATGATTTGTACCTCTCCTGTAAGTCCAGTTTTAGATTCTGAAGCTTCACTTCAGTTTTACTGTATCCCTTGGACCTTCTTATTGACGATGAAACACAGAAATTGCATCCGAATTAAATACAAAAGGCACAATGCTGACTTTAGTAAAAGAGGACTGGCACTCTCACTTTCTATGATTTGAACCTCTCCTGTGAGCCCAATTTTTTATTCCGATCCTTCACTTCAGGTTCACTGAATCCCTTAGATCTTTTTATTGACGACAAAACACAGAAATTGCATCCGAATTTAATACTAAATGCACAATGCCGACTTAAGTACAAGAGGACTGACACTCTCAATTTCTATGATATGAACCTTTCCTGTGAGTCCAGTTTTAGATTCCGATGCTCCACTTCAGGTTTACTGTATACCTTGGACATTCTCATTGACGATGAAACACAGAAATTGCATCCGAATTTAATACAAAAGGCACAATGCCGACTTAAGTACAAGAGGACTTTCACTCTAACTTTCTATGATTTGAACCTCTCCTGTGAGTCCGGTTTTACATTCCGATGTTTCACTTCTGGTTTACTGTATCCCTTGGACCTTCTTACTGACGATGAAACACAGAGATTGCATCGGAATAAAATTCAAAAGGCACAATGCCGACTTAAGTACAAGAGGACTGACACTCTAACTTTCTATGATTTGAACCTCTCCTGTGAGTCCAGTTTTAGATTCCGATGCTTCACTTCAGGTTTACTGTATCCCTTGGACCCTCTTATTGACGATGAAATACAAAAATTGTATCCGAATTTAATACAAAAGGCACTATGCCGACTTAAGTACAAGTGGACTGACACTCTAATTTTCTATGATTCGAACCTCTCCTGTGAGTCCAGTTTTAGATTCTGAAGCTTCACTTTAGTTTTACTGTATCCCTTGGACCTTCTTATTGACGATGAAACACAGAAATTGCATCGGAATTAAATTCAAAATAGAACAATGCCGACTTGAGTACAAGAGGACTGAGACTCTAACTTTCTGTGATTTGAACCTCTCCTGTGAGTCCAGTTTTAGATTCCGATGCTTCACTTCAGGTTTACTGTATACCTTGCACCTTCTTATTGACGATGAAACGCAGAAATTGCATCCGAATTTAATACAAAAGGCACAATGCCGACTTAAGTACAAGAGGCCTGACACTCTCACTTTCTATGATTTGAACCTCTCCTGAGAGTCCAGTGTTAGATTCCGATGCTTCACTTCAGGTTTACTGTATACCTTGCACCTTCTTATTGACGATGAAACATAGGAATTGCATCCGAATGTAATACAAACGGCACAATGCCAACTTAAGTACAAGAGGACTGACACCCTCACTTTCTATGACTTGAACCTCTCCTGCGAGTCCAGTTTCAGATTCCGATGCTTCACTTCAGGTTTACTGTATACCTTGCACCTTCTTATTGACGATGAAACACAGAAATTGCATCCGAATTAAATACAAAAGGCACAATGCCGACTTAAGTAAAAGAGGACTGACACTCTCACTTTCTATGATTTGAACCTCTCCTGTTAGTCCAGTTTTAGATTCCGATGCTTCACTTCAGGTTTACTGAATCCCTTAGATTATCTTATTGACGATGAAACACAGAAATTACATCCTTATTTAATACAAAAGGCACAATGCCGACTTAAGTACAAGAGGACTGACACTCTCAATTTCTATGATATGAACCTCTCCTGTTAGTACAGTTTTAGATTCCGATGCTCCACTTCAGGTTTACTGTATACTTTGGACGTTCTTATTGACGATGAAACACAGAAATTGCATCCGAATTTAATACAAAAGCCACAATGCCGACTTAAGTACAAGAGGACAGACACTTTCACTTTCTGTGATTTGAACCTCTCCTGTGAGTCGGGTTTTTCATTCCGATGCTTCACTTCTGGTTTACTGTATCCCTTGGACCTTCTTATTGACGATGAAACACAGAGAATGCATCCGAATTAAATTCAAATGCACAATGCCGACTTAAGTAAAAGAGGACTGACACTCTAACTTTCTATGATTTGAAGCTCTCCTGTGTGTCCAGTTTTAGATTCCGATGCTACACTTCAGGTTTACTGTATACCATGGTCCTTCTTATTGACGATGAAGCACAGAAAATGCATCGGAATTAAATTCGAAAGGCACAATGCAGACTCAAGTAGAAGAGGACTGACACTCTAACTTTCTATGATTTGAACCTCTCCTGTGAGCCCAGTTTTAGATTCCGATGCTCCACTTCAGGTTTACTGTATACCTTGGACATTCTCATTGACGATGAAACACAGAAATTGCATCCGAATTTTATACAAAAGGCACAATGCCGACTTAAGTACAAGAGGACTTTCACTCTAAATTTCTATGATTTGAACCTCTCCTGTGAGTCCGGTTTTACATTCCGATGCTTCACTTCTGGTTTACTGTATCCCTTGGACCTTCTTACTGACGATGAAACACAGAGATTGCATCGGAATAAAATTCAAAAGGCACAATGCCGACTTAAGTACAAGAGGACTGACACTCTAACTTTCTATGATTTGAACCTCTCCTGTGAGTCCAGTTTTAGATTCCGATGCTTCACTTCAGGTTTACTGTATTCCTTGGACCCTCTTATTGACGATGAAACCCAGAAATTGTATCCGAATATAATACAAAAGGCACAATTCCGACTTAAGTACAAGTGGACTGACACTCTAACTTTCTATGATTTGAACCTCTCCTGTGAGTCCAGTCTTTGATTCTGAAGCTTCACTTCAGTTTTACTGTATCCCTTGGACCTTCTTATTGACGATGAAACACAGAAATTGCATCGGAATTAAATTCAAAATAGCACAATGGCGACTTGAGTACAAGAGGACTGAGACTCTAACTTTCTGTGATTTGAACCTCTCCTGTGAGTCCAGTTTTAGATTCCGATGCTTCACTTCAGGTTTACTGTATACCTTGGACCTTCTTAGTGACGAAGAAACACCGAAATTGCATCGGAATTACATTCGAAATAGCACAATGCCGACTTAAGTACAAGAGGACGGACACTCTAACTTTCTATGATTTGAACCTCTCCTGTGTGTCCAGTTTTAGATTCCGATGTTACACTTCAGGTTTACTGTATACCATGGACCTTCTTATTGACGATGAAGCACAAAAAATGCATCGGAATTAAATTCAAAAGGCACAATGCCGACTCAAGTAGAAGAGGACTGACACGCTAACTTTCTATGATTTGAACCTCTCTGTGAGTCCAGTTTTAGATTCCGATGCTTCACTTTAGGTTTACTGTATCCCTTGGACCTTCTTATTGACGATGAAACACAGAAATTGCATCCGAATTTAATACAAAAAGCACAATGCCGACCTAAGTACAAGTGGACTGACACTCTCACTCTCTATGATTTGAACCTCTCCTGTGACTCCAGTCTTAGATTCCGATGATTCACTTCAGGTTCACTGTATACCTTGCACCTTCTTATTGACGATGAAACACAGAAATTGCATCCGATTTTAATACAAAAGGCACAATGCCGACTTAAGTACAGGATTACTGACACTCGAACTTTCTATGATTTCAAGCTCCCCTGTGAGTCCAGTTTTAGATACTGATGCTTCACTTCAGGTTTACTGTATCCCTTGGACCTTCGTATTGACGATGAAACGCAGAAATTGCATCCGAATTTAATACAAAAGGCACAATGTCGACTTAAGTACAAGAGGCCTGACACTCTCACTTTCTATGATTTGAACCTCTCCTGAGAGTCCAGTCTTAGATTCCGATGCTTCACTTCAGGTTTACTGTATACCTTGCACCTTCTTATTGACGATGAAACATAGGAATTGCATCCGAATGTAATACAAACGGCACAATGCCAACTTAACTACAAGAGGACTGACACCCTCACTTTCTATGACTTGAACCTCTCCTGCGAGTCCAGTTTTAGATTCCAATGCTTCACTTCAGGATTACTGTATCCCTTGGACCTTCTTATTGACGATGAAACACAGAAATTGCATCCGAATTAAATACAAAAGGCACAATGCCGACTTAAGTAAAAGAGGACTGACACTCTCACTTTCTATGATTTGAACCTCTCTTGTTAGTCCAGTTTTGGATTCCGATGCTTCACTTCAGGTTTACTGAATCCTTTAGATTATCTTATTGACGATGAAACACAGAAATTACATCCGAAATTAATACAAAAGGCACAATGCCGACTTAAGTACAAGAGGACTGACACTCTCAATTTCTATGATATGAACTTCTCCTGTTAGTACAGTTTTAGATTCCGATCTCCACTTCAGGTTTACTGTATACTTTGGACGTTCTTATTGACGATGAAACACAGAAATTGCATCCGAATTTAATACAAAAGGCACAATGCCGACTTAAGTACAAGAGGACTGACACTTTCACTTTCTATGATTTGACCCTCTCCTGTGAGTCCAGTTTTAGACTCCGATGCTTCACTTAGGGTTTACTGTATACCTTGCACCCTCTTATTGACGACGAAACACAGAAATTGCATCCGAATTTTATACAAAAGGCACAATGAGGACTTAAGTACAAGAGGACTGACACTCTAACTTTCTATGATTTAAACCTCTCCTGTGAGTCCGGTTTTACATTCCGATGCGTCACTTCTGGTTTACTGTATCCCTTGGACCTTCTTATTGACGATGAAACACAGAGATTGCATCCGAAATAAATTCAAATGCACAATGCCGACTGAAGTACAAGAGGACTGACACTCTAACTTCTGTGATTTGAACCTCTCCTGTGAGTCCAGTTTTAGATTCCGAAGCTTCACTTCAGGTTTACTGTATACCTTGGAACTTCTTAGTGACGAAGAAACACAGAAATTTCATCGGAATTAAATTCAAAATAGCACAATGCCGACTTAAGTACAAGAGGACGAACACTCTAACTTTCTATGATTTGAAGCTCTCCTGTGTGTCCAGTTTTAGATTCCGATGCTACACTTCAGGTTTACTGTATACCATGGTCCTTCTTATTGACGATGAAGCACAGAAAATGCATCGGAATTAAATTCGAAAGGCACAATGCAGACTCAAGTAGAAGAGGACTGACACTCTAACTTTCTATGATTTGAACCTCTCCTGTGAGTCCAGTTTTAGATTCCGATGCTTCACTTTAGGTTTACTGTATACCTTGGACCTTCTTATTGACGATGAAACACAGAAATTGATCCGAATTTAATACAAAAGGCACAATGCCGACTTAAGTACAGGAGGACTGACACTCTAACTTTCTATGATTTGAACCTCGCCTATGAGTCCAGTTTTAGATTCCGATGCTTCACTCCAGGTTTACTGTAACCCTTGGATCTTCTTTTTGACGATGAAACAGAGAAATTGCATCCGAATTTAATACAAAAGGCACAATGCAAACCTAAGTACAAGAGGACTGACACTCTCACTTTCTATGATTTGAACCCCTCCTGTGAGTCCAGTCTTAGATTCCGATGCTTCACTTCAGGTTTACTGTATACCTTGCACCTTCTTATTGTTGATGAAACACAGAAATTGCATCCGAATGTATTACAATGGGCACAATGCCAACTTAAGTACAAGAGGACTGACACTCTCACTTTCTATGATTTGAACCTCTCATGTTAGTCCAGTCTTAGATTCCGATGCTTCACTTCAGGTTTACTGTATACCTTGCACCATCTTATTGACGATGAAACACAGAAATAGCGTCCGAATGTAATACAAAGGGCACAATGCCAACTTAAGTACAAGAGGACTGGCACTCTCACTTTCTATGACTTGAACCTCTCCTGCGACTCCAGTTTTGGAATCCAATGCTTCACTTCAGGTTTACTGTATCCCTTGGACCTTCTTATTGACGATGAAACACAGATATTGCATCCGAATTAAATACAAAAGGCACAATGCTGACTTAAGTAAAAGAGGACCGGCACTCTCACTTTCTATGATTTGAACCTCTCCTGTGAGCCCAGTTTTAGATTCCGATCCTTCACTTCAGGTTTACTCAATCCCTTAGATCTTTTTATTGACGACAAAACATAGAAATTGCATCCGACTTTAATACTAAAGGCACAATGCCGACTTAAGTACAAGAGGACTGACACTCTCAATTTCTATGATAAGAACCTTTCCTGTGAGTTCAGTTTTAGATTCCGATGCTCCACTTCAGGTTTACTGTATACCTTGGACATTCTCATAGACGATGAAACACAGAAATTGCATCCGAATTTTATACAAAAGGCACAATGCGACTTAAGTACAAGTGGACTGACACTCTAACTTTCTATGATTTGAACCTCTCCTGTGAGTCCAGTTTTAGATTCTGAAGCTTCACTTCAGTTTTATTGTATCCCTTGGACCTTCTTATTGACTATGAAACACAGAAATTGCATCGGAATTAAATTCAAAATAGCACAATGCCGACTTGAGTACAAGAGGACTGAAACTCTAACTTTCTGTGATTTGAACCTCTCCTGTGAGTCCAGTTTTAGATTCCGATGCTTCACTTCAGGTTTACTGTATACCTTGGACCTTCTTAGTGACGAAGAAACACCGAAATTGCATCGGAATTAAATTCAAAATATCACAATGCCGACTTAAGTACAAGAGGACGGACACTCCAAATTTCTATGATTTGAACCTCTCCTGTGAGTCCAGTTTTAGATTCCGATGCTTCACTTTAGGTTTACTGTATCCCTTGGACCTTCTTATTGGCGATGAAACACAGAAATTGCATCCGAATTTAATACAAAAGGCACAATGCCGACCTAAGTACAAGTGGACTGACACTCTCACTCTCTGTGATTTGAACCTCTCCTGTGAGTCCAGTCTTAGATTCCGATGATTCACTTCAGGTTTACTGTATACCTTGCACCTTCTTATTGACGATGAAACACAGAAATTTTATCCGAATGTAATACAATGGGCACAATGCCAACTTAAGTACAAGAGGACTGACACTCTCACTTTCTATGATTTCAACCTCTCCTGTGAGTCCAGTCTTAGACTCCGATGCTTCACTTCAGGGTTACTGTATACCTTGCACCATCTTATTGACGATGAAACACAGAAATTGCATCCGAATGTAATACAAAGGGTACAATGCCAACTTAAGTACAAAGGGACTGACACTCTCACTTTCTATGACTTGAACCTCTCCTGTGAGTCCAGTTTTAGATTCCGATGCTTCACTTCAGGTTTACTGAATCCCTTAGATCTTCTTATTGACGATAAAACACAGGTATTGCATCCGAACTTAATACTAGGCACAATGCCGACTTAAGTACAAGAGGACTGACACTCTCAATTTCCATGATATGAACCTCTCCTGTGAGTCCAGTTTTAGATTCCGATGCTCCACTTCAGGTTTACTGTATACCTTGGACATTCTTATTGACGATGAAACACAGAAATTGCATCCGAATTTAATACAAGAGGCACAATGCCGACTTAAGTTCAAGAGGACTGACACTCTAACTTTCTATGATTTGAACTTCTCCTGTGAGTCCGGTATTACATTCCGATGCTTAACTTCAGGTTTACTGTATCCCTTAGGCCTTCTTATGGACGATGAAACACAGAGATTGCATCGGTATTAAATTCAAAAGACACAATGCCGACTTAAGTACAAGAGGACTGACACTCTAACTTTCTATGACTTGAACCTCTCCTGCGAGTCCAGTTTTAGATTTCAATGCTTCACTTCAGGTTTACGGTATCCCTTGGACCTTCTTATTGACGATGAAACACAGAAATTGCATCCGATTTTAATACAACAGAGTCAATTCCGACTTAAGTACAAGAGGACTGACACTCTCACTTTCTATGACTTGAACCTCTCCTGCGTGTCCAGTTTTAGATTTCAATGCTTCACTTCAGGTTTACTGTATCCCTTGGACGTTCTTATTGACGATGAAACACAGAAATTGCATGCAAATTAAATAAAAAGGCACATTGCTGACTTAAGTAAAAGAGGACTGACACTCTCACTTTCTATGTTTTGAACCTCTCCTGTGAGTCCAGTTTTAGATTCCGATGCTTCATTTCAGGTTTACAGTATCCCTTAGATCATCTTATTGACGATGAAACACAGAAATTGCATCCGAATTTAATACAAAAGGCACAATGCCAACTTAAGTACAGGAGGACTGACACATTCAATTTGTATGATATGAACCTCTCCTGTGAGTCCAGTTTTAGATTCCGAAGTTCCACTTCTGGTTTACTGTATACCTTGGACCTTCCTAATGACGATAAAACACAGAAATTGCATCCGAATTTAATACAAAAGGCACAATGCCAACTGAAGTACAAGAGGACTGACACTCTCACTTTCTATGACTTGAACCTCTCCTGCGAGCCCACTTTTAGATTCCAATGCTTCACTTCGGGTGTACTGTATCTTTTGGACCTTCTTATTGACGATGAAACACAGAAATTGCATCCGAATTAAATACAAAAGGCACAATGCCGACATAAGTACAAGTGGACTGACACTCTCACTTTCTATGATTTGAACCTCTCCTGTGAGTTCAGTCTTAGATTCCGATGCTTCACTTCAGGTTTACTGTATACCTTGCACCTTTTCATTGACGATGAAACACAGTAATTGCATCCTAATTAAATACAAAAGGCACAATGCTGACTTAAGTAAAAGAGGACTGACACTCTCAATTTCTATGATTTGAACTTCTCCTTTGAGTCCGGTTTTACATTCCGATGCTTCACTTCTGGTTTACTGTATCCCTTGGACATTCTTATTGACGATGAAACACAGAGATTGCATCGGAATTAAATTCAAAATACACAATACCGACTTAAGTACAAGAGGACTGACACTGTAACCTTCTATGATTTGAACCTCTCCTGAGAGTCAAGTTTTAGGTTGCGATGCTTCACTTCAGGTTTACTGTATCCCTTGGACCCTCTTATTGACGATGAAACACAGAAATTGCATCCGATTTTAATACAACAGGGACAATGCCGACTTAAGTACAAGAGAACTGACATTCTCACTTTCTATGACTTGAACCTCTCCTGCGAGTCCAGTTTTAAATTCCAATGCATCACTTCAGGATTACTGTATCCCTTGGACCTTCTTATTGACGATGAAACACAGAAATTGCATCCGAATTAAATACAAAAGGCACATTGCTGACTTAAGTGAAAGAGGACTGACACTCTCACTTTCTATGATTTGAACCTCTCCTGTGAGTCCAGATTTAGATTCCGATGCTTCACTTCATGTTTACTGTTTCCCTTAGATCTTCTTATTGACGATGAAACACAGAAATTGCATCCGAATTTAATACAAAAGGCACAATGCCAACTTAAGTACATTAGGACTTACACATTCAATTTCTATGATATGAACCTCTCCTGTGAGTCCAGTTTTAGATTCCGAAGCTCCACTTCAGGTTTACTGTGTACCTTGGACCTTCTTATTGACGATGAAACACAGAAATTGCATCCGAATTTAATACAAAAGGCACAATGCCGACTGAAGTACAAGAGGACTGACACTCTCACTTTCTATGATTTTGTACCTCTCCTGTGAGTCCAGTTTTAGATTCCGATGCTTTACTTCAGGTTTACTGCACCCTATGGACCTTCTTATTGACGATGAAACACAGAAATTGTATCTGAATTTAATACAAAAGGCACAATGCCGACTTAAGTACAAGGGGACTGACTCTCTAACTTTTTTGATTTGAACCTCCCCTGTGAGTCCAGTTTTAGATTCCGATGCTTCACTTCAGGTTTACTGTATCCCTTGGACCTTCTTTTTGACGATGAAACAGAGAAATTGCATCCGAATTTAATACAAAAAGCACAATGCCTACCTAAGTAGAAGTGGACTGACACTCTCACTTTCTATGATTTGAACCTCTCCTGTGAGTCCAGTGTTATATATCCGATGCTTCACTTCAGTTATACTGTATACCTTGCACCTTCTTATTGACGATGAAACACAGAAATTGCATCCGAATGTAATACAAAGGGCACAATGCCAACTTAAGTACAAGAGGACTGACACTCTCACTTTCTATGACTTGAACATCTCCTGCGAGTCCAGTTTTAGATTCCAATGCTTCACTTCAGGTTTACTGTATCCCTTGGAAGTTCTTATTGACAATGAAACACAGAAATTGCATAAGAATTAAATACAAAAGGCACAATGCAGACTTAAGTAAAAGAGGACTGACACTCTATCTTTCTATGATTTGAACCTCCCCTGCGAGTCCAGTTTTAGATTAGGATGCTTCACTTCAGGTATACTGTATCCCTTGCACCTTCTTATTGACGACGAAACACAGAAATTGCATCCGAATTTAATACAAGAGGCACAATGCCGACTTAAGTACAAGAGGACTGCCACTCTAACTTTCTATGATTTGAACCTCCCCTGTGTGTCCAGTTTTAGATTACGATGCTTCACTTCAGGTATACTGTATCCCTTGGACCTTCTTTTTCACGATGAAACAGTGAAAGCGCAACCGAATTTAATACAAAAGGCACAATGCCGACATAAATACAAGTGGACTGACACTCTCACTTTCTATGATTTGAACCTCTCCTGTGAGTCCAGTCTTAGATTCCGATGCTTTACTTCAGGTTTACTGTATACCCTGCACCTTCTTATTGACGATGAAACACAGAAATTGCATCCGAATGTAATACAATGGGCACAATGCCAAATTAAGTACAAGAGGACTGACACTCTCACTTTCTATGATTTGAACCTCTCCTGTGAGTCCAGTCTTAGATTCCGATGCTTCACTTCAGGTTTACTGTATCCCTTGGTCCTTCTTTTCGACGATGAAACAGAGAAATTGCATCCGAATTGAATACAAAAGGCACAATGCCGACCTAAGTACAAGTGGACTGACACGCTCACTTTCTATGATTTGAACCTCTCCTGTGAGTCCAGTCTTAGATTCCGATGCTTCACTTCCGGTTTACTGTATACCTTGCACCATCTTATTGACGATGAAACACAGAAATTGCATCCGAATGTAATACAAAGGGCACAATGCCAACTTAAGTACAAGAGGACTGACACTCTCACTTTCTATGACTTGAACCTCTCCTGCGAGTCCAGTTTTAGATTCCAATGCTTCACTTCAGGTTTACTGTATCCCTTGGACCTTCTTATTGACGATGAAACACAGAAATTGCATCCGAATTAAATACAAAAGGCACAACGCTGACTTAAGTAAAAGAGGACTAAAACTCTATCTTTCTATGATTTGAACCTCCCCTGCGAGTCCAGTTTTAGATTACGATGCTTCACTTCAGGTACACTGTATCCCTTGCACCTTCTTATTGACGACGAAACACAGAAATTGCATCCGATTTTATACAAGAGGCACAATGCCGACTTAAGTACAAGAGGACTGCCACTCTAACTTTCTATGATTTGAACCTCCCCTGTGTGTCCAGTTTTAGATTACGATGCTTCACTTCAGGTATACTGTATCCCTTGGACCTTCTTTTTGACGATGAAACAGTGAAATTGCAACCGAATTTAATACAAAAGGCACAATGCCGACCTAAATACAAGTGGACTGACACTCTCACTTTCTATGATTTGAACCTCTCCAGTGAGTCCAGTCTTAGATTCCGATGCTTTACTTCAGGTTTACTGAATACCCTGCACCTTCTTATTGACGATGAAACACAGAAATTGCATCCGAATGTAATACAATGGGCACAATGCCAAATTAAGTACAAGAGGACAGACATTCTCACTTTCTATGATTTGAACCTCTCCTGTGAGTCCAGTCTTAGATTCCGATGCTTCACTTCAGGTTTACTGTATACCTTGCACCTTCTTATTGACGATGAAACACAGAAATTGCATCCGAATGTAATACAAAAGGCACAATGCCAACTTAAGTGCAAGAGGACTGACACTATCGCATTCTATGACTTGAACCTCTCCTGTGAGTCCAGTTTTAATTTCCAATGCTTCACTTCAGGTTTACTGTATCCCTTGGACCTTCTTATTGACGATGAAACACAGAAATTGCATCCGAATTAAATACAAAGGGCACAATGCTGACTTAAGTAAAAGAGGACTGACTCTCTTACTTTCTATGATTTGAACCTCGCCCGTGAGTCCAGTTTTAGATTCCGATGCTTCACTTCGGGTATACTGTATCCCTTAGATCTTCTTATTGACGATGAAACACAGAAATAGCATCCGAATTTAATACAAAAGGCACAATGCCGACTTAAGTACAAGAGGACTGACACATTCAATTTCTATGATATAAACCTCTCCTGTGAGTCCAGTTTTAGATTCCGATGCTTCACTTCAGGTTTACTGTATACCATGCACCATCTTATTGACGATGAAACACAGAAATTGCATCCGAATGTAATACAAAGGGCACAATGCCAACTTAAGTACAAGAGGACTGACACTCTCACTTTCTATGACTTGAACCTCTCCTGCGAGTCCAGTTTTAGATTCCAATGCTTCACTTCAGGTTTACTGTATACCTTGGACCTTCTTATTGACGATGAAACACAGAAATTGCATCCGAATTAAATACAAAAGGCACAACGCTGACTTAAGTAAAAGAGGACTAAAACTCTATCTTTCTATGATTTGAACCACCCCTGCGAGTAGAGTTTTAGATTACGATGCTTCACTTCAGGTATACTGTATCCTTTGCACCTTCTTATTGACGACGAAACACAGAAATTGCATCCGAGTTTTATACAAAAGGCACAATGCCGACTTAAGTACAAGAGGACCGCCACTCTAACTTTCTATGATTTGAACCTCCCCTGTGTGTTCAGTTTTCGATTACGATGCTTCACTTCAGGTATACTGTATCCCTTGGACCTTCTTTTTGACGATGAAACAGTGAAATTGCACCCGAATTTAATACAAAAGGCACAATGCCGACCTAAATACAAGTGGACTGACACTCTCACTTTCTATGATTTGAACCTCTCCTGTGAGTCCAGTCTTAGATTCCGATGCTTCACTTCAGATTTACTGTATACCCTGCACCTTCTTATTGACGATGAAACACAGAAATTGCATCCGAATTTAATACAAAAGGCACAATGCCGACTTAAGTGTAAGAGGACTGACCCCCTAACTTTCTTTTATTTGAACCTCTCCTGTGAGTCCAGTTTTAGATTCCGTTGCTTCACTTCAGGTTTAGCGTATCCCTTGGACCTTCTTATTGACGATGAAAAACAGACATTGTATCCGAATTTAATACAAAAGGTACAATGCCGACTTAAGTACAAGAGGACTGACACACTCACTTTCTATGATTTGAACCTCTCCTGTGAGTCCAGCCTTAGTTTCCGATGCTTCACTTCAGGTTTACTGTATACCTTGCACCTTCTTATTGACGATGAGACACAGAAATTGCATCCGAATGTAATACAAAGGGCACAATGCCAACTTAAGTACAAGAGGACTGACACTATCACTTTCTATGACTTGAACCTCTCCTGCGAGTCCAGTTTTAGATTCCAATGCTTCACTTCAGGTTTACTGTATCCCTTGGCCCTTCTTATTGACGATGAGACACAGAAATTGCATCCGAATTAAATACAAAAGGCACAATGCTGACTTAGGTAAAAGAGGACTGACTCTCTTACTTTCTATGATTTGAACCTCGCCCGTGAGTCCAGTTTTAGATTCCGATGCTTCACTTCAGGTTTACTGTATCCCTTAGATCTTCTTATTGACGATGAAACACAAAAAATTGCATCCGAATTTAATACAAAAGGCACAATGCCGACTTAAGTACAAGAGGACTGACACATTCAATTTCTATGATATAAACCTCTCCTGTGAGTCCAGTTTTAGTTTCCGATGCTTCACTTAAGGTTTACTGTATACCTTGCACCTTCTTATTGACGACGAAACACAGAAATTGCATCCGAATTTTATACAAAAGGCACAATGCCGACTTAAGTACAAGAGGACTGACACTCTAACTTTCTATAATTTGAACCTCTCCTGTGAGTCCGGTTTTACATTCCAAAGCTTCACTTCTGGTTTACTGTATCCCTTGGATCTTCTTATTGACGATGATACACAGAGATTGCATCGGAATTAAATTCAAAAGGCACAATGCCGACTTAAGTACAAGAGGACTGACACACTAACTTTCTATGATTTGAACCTCTCCTGTGAGTCCAGTTTTAGATTCTGAATCTTCACTTCAGGTTTACTGTATCCCTTCAACCTTCTTATTGACGATGAAACACAGAAATTGCATCGGAATTAAATTCAAAAGGCACATTGCCGACTTGAGTACAAGAGGACTGAGACTGTAACTTTCTGTGATTGGAACCTCTCCTGTGAGTCCAGTTTTAGATTCCGATGCTTCACTTCAGGTTTACTGTATACCTTGCACTTTCTTATTGACGAAGAAACACAGAAATTACATCGGAATTAAATTCAAAATAGCACAATGCCGACTTAAGTACAAGAGAACGGACACTCTAACTGTCTATGATTTGAACCTCTCCTGTGGGTCCAGTTTTAGATTCCGATGCTACACTTCAGGTTTACTGTATACCATGGACCTTCTTATTGACGATGAAGCACAGAAAATGCATCGTTATTAAATTCAAAAGGCACATTGCCGACTCATGTAGAAGAGGACTGGCACTCTCACTTTCTATGATTTGAACCTCTCCTGTGAGTTTATTTTTAGATTCCGATGCTTCACTTTAGGTTAACTGTATACCTTGCACCTTCTTATTGACGACGAAACACAGAAATTGCATCCGAATTTTATACAAAACGCAGAATGCCGACTTAAGTACAAGAGGACTGACACTCTAACTGTCTATGAATTGAACCTCTCCTGTGTGTCCTTTTTTAGATTCCGATGCTACACTTCAGGTTTACTGTATACCATGGACCTTCTTGCTGACGATGAAGCACAGAAAATGCATCGGAATTAAATTCAAAAGGTACAATGCCGACTCAAGTAGAAGAGGACTGACACTCTAACTTTCTATGATTTGAACCTCTCCTGTGAGTCCAGTTATAGATTCCGATGCTTCACTTCAGGTTTACTGTATTCCTTGTACCTTCTTATCGACGATGAAACACAGAAATTGCATCCGAATGAAATACAAAAGGCACAATGCCGACTTAAGTACAGGAGGACTGACACTCTAACTTTCTATGATTTCAACATCCCCTCTGTGTCCAGTTTTAGACTCCGATGCTTCACTTCAGGTTTACAGTATACCTTGCACCTTCTTATTGACGATGAAACACAGAAATTGCATCCGAATTAAATACAAAAGCACATTGCTGACTTAAGTAAAAGAGGAGTGACACTCTCACTTTCTTTGATTTGAACCTCTCCTGTGAGTCCAGTTTTAGATCCCGATGCTTCACTTCAGGTTTACTGTATCCCTCAGATCTTCTTATTGACGATGAAACACAGAAATTGCATCCGAATTAAATACAAAAGGCACAATGCTGACTTAAGTAAAAGAGGACTGACTTTCTTACTTTGTATGATTTGAACCTCTCCCGTGAGTCCAGTTTTAGATTCCGACGCTTCACTTCAATTTTACTGAATCCCTTAGATCTTCTTATTGACGATGAAACACAGAAATTGCATCCGAATTTAATACTAAAGGCACAATGCCGACTTAAGTACAAGAGGACTGTCACACTCAATTTCTATGATATGCACCTCCACTGTGAGTCCAGTTTTAGATTCCGATGCTTCACTTAAGGTTTACTGTATACCTTGCACCTTCTTATTGACGACGAAACACAGAAATTGCATCCGAATTTTATACAAAAGGCACAATGCCGACTTAAGTACAAGAGGGCTGACACTCTAACTTTCTATGTTTTGAACCTCTCCTGTGAGTCCAGTTTTAGATTCCGATGCTTCACTTCAGGTTTACTGTATCCCTTGGACCTTCTTATTGACGATGAAACACAGAAATTGCATCCGATTTTAATACAACAGTTACAATGCTGACTTAAGTACAAGAGGACTGACACTCTCACTTTCTATGACTTGAACCTCTCTTGCGAGTCCAGTTTTAAATTCCAATGCATCACTTCAGGTTTACTGTATCCCTTGGACCTTCTTATTGATGATGAAACACAGAAATTGCATCCGAATTAAATACAAAAGGCACATTGCAAACTTAAGTAAAAGAGGACTGACACTCTCACTTTCTTTGATTTGAACCTCTCCTGTGAGTCCAGTTTTAGATTCCGATGCTTCACTTCAGGTTTACTGTATCCCTTAGATCTTCTTATTGACGATGAAACACAGAAATTGCATCCGAATTTAATACAAAAGGCACAATGCCGACTTAAGTACAAGAGGACTGACACATTCAATTTCTATGATATAAACCTCTCCTGTGAGTCCAGTTTTAGATTCCGATGCTTCACTTAAGGTTTACTGTATACCTTGCACCTTCTTATTGACGACGAAACACAGAGATTGCATCCGAATTTTATACAAAAGGCACAATGCCGACTTAAGTACAAGAGGACTGACACTCTAACTTTCTATGATTTGAACCTCTCCTGTGAGTCCAGTTTTAGATTCTGAATCTTCACTTCAGGTTTACTGTATCCCTTGAACCTTCTTATTGACGATGAAACACAGAAATTGCATCGGAATTAAATTCAAAATAGCACAATGCCGACTTAAGTACAAGAGGACGGACACTCTAACTGTCTATGATTTGAACTTCTCCTGTGGGTCCAGTTTTAGATTCCGATGCTACACTTCAGGTTTACTGTATACCATGGACTTTTTATTGACGATGAAGCACAGAAAATGCATCGTTATTAAATTCAAAAGGCACATTGCCGACTCAAGTAGAAGAGGACTGACACACTCACTTTCTATGATTTGAACCTCTCCTGTGAGTCCATTTTTAGATTCCGATGCTTCACTTTAGGTTAACTGTATACCTTGCACCTTCTTATTGACGACGAAACACAGAAATTGCATCCGAATTTTATACAAAAGGCACAATGCCGACTTAAGTACAAGAGGACTGACACTCTCACTTTCTATGACTTGAACCTCTCCTGCGAGTCCAGTTTTAAATTAAAATGCATCACTTCAAGTTTACTGTATCCCTTGGACCTTCTTATTGACGATGAAACACAGAAATTGCATCCGAATTAAATACAAAAGGCACATTGCTGACTTAAGTAAAAGATGACTGACACACTAACTTTCTATGATTTGAACCTCTCCTGTGAGTCCAGTTTTAGATTCCGATGCTTCACTTCAGGATTACTGTATCCCTTGGACCTTCTTATTGACGATGAAACACAGAAATTGTATCCGAATTTAATACAAAATGCACAATGCCGACTTAAGTACAAGAGGGCTGACACCCTAACTTTCTATGATTTGAACCTCCCCTGTGAGTCCGGTTTCACATTCCGATGCTTCACTTTAGGTTTACTGTATCCCTTGGACCCTCTTATTGACGATGAAGCACAGAGATTGCATCGGAATTAAATTCAAAAGGCACAATGCCGACTTAAGTACAAGAGGACTAACACTATAACTTTCTATGATTTGAACCTCTCCTGTGAGTCCAGTTTTAGATTCCGATGCTTCACTTTAGGTTTACTGTATCCCTTGGACCTTCTTATTGACGATAAAACACAGAAATTGCATCGGAATTAAATTCAAAAGGCACATTGCCGACTTGAGAACAAAAGGACTGAGACTCTAACTTTCTGTGATTTGAACCTCTCTTGTGAGTCCAGTTTCAGATTCCGATGCTTCACTTCAGGTTTACTGTATATCTTGTACTTTCGTATTGACGAAGAAACACAGAAATTGCATCGGCATTAAATTCAAAATAGCACAATGCCGACTTAAGTACAAGTGAACGGACACTCTAACTGTCTATGATTTGAACCTCTCCTGTGTGTCCAGTTTTAGATTCCGATGCTACACTTCAGGTTTACTGTATCCCTTGTACCTTCTTATTGACGATGAAGCACAGAAATTGCATCCGAATTTAATACAAAAGGCACAATGCCGACTTAAGTACAGGTGGACTGACACTCTAACTTTCTATGATTTGAACCTCCCCTCTGAGTCCAGTTTTAGACTCCGATGCTTCACTTCAGGTTTACAGTATACCTTGCACCTTCTTATTGACGATGAAACACAGAAATTGCATCCGAATTTAATACAAAAGGCACAATGCCGACTTAAGTGAAAGAGGACTGACACTCTCACCTTCTATCATTTGAACCTCTCCTGTGAGTCCAGTGTTAGATTCTGAAGCTTCACTTCAGTTTTACTGTATCCCTTGGACCTTCTTATTGACGATGAAACACAGAAATTGCATCGGAATTAAATTCAAAAGGCACAATGCCGACTTGAGTACAAGAGGACTGAGACTCTAACGTTCTGTGATTTGAACCTCTCCTGTGAGTCCAGTTTTAGATTCCGATGCTTCACATCAGGTTTACTGTATACCTTGGACCTTCTTATTGACGAAGAAACACAGAAATTGCATAAGAATTTAAAACAAAATGCACAATGCCGACTTAAGTGCAAGAGAACGGACACTCTAACTTTTTATGATTTGAACCTCTCCTGTGTGTCCAGTTTTAGATTCCGATGCTACACTTCAGGTTTACTGTATACCATGGACCCTCTTATTGACGATGAAGCACAGAAAATGCATCGGAATTAAATTCAAAAGGCACAATGCCGACTCAAGTAGAAGAGGACTGATACTCTAACTTTCTATGATTTGAACCTCCATCTGAGTCCAGTTTTAGATTCCGATGCTTCACTCTAGGTTTACTGTATACCATGGACCTTCTTATTGACGATGAAACACAGAAATTGCATCGGAATTAAATTCAAAAGGCACAATGCCGACTTGAGTACAAGAGGACTGAGACTCTAACTTTCTGTGATTTGAACCTCTCCTGTGAGTCCAGTTTTAGATTCCGATGCTTCACTTCAGGTTTACTGTATACCTTGGACCTACTTATTGACGAAGAAACACAGAAATTGCATCGGAATTAAATTCAAAAGGCACAATGCCGACTCAAGTAGAAGAGGACTGACACTCTAACGTTCTATGGTTTGAACCTCTCCTATGAGTCCAGTTTTAGATTCCGATGCTTCACTTCAGGTTTACTGTATCCCTTGGACCTCCTTATTGACGATGAAACACAGGAATTGGATACGAATTTAATACAAAAGGCACAATGCCGACTTAAGTACAAGAGGACTGACTCTCTCACTTTCTATGATTTGAACCTCTCCGGTGAGTCCAGTCTTAGATTCCGATGCTTCACTTCTGGTTTACTATATACCTTGCACCTTCTTATTGACGATGAAACACAGAAATAGCATCCGAATGTAATACAAAGGGCACAATGCAAACTTAAGTACAAGAGGACTGACATTCTCACTTTCTATGACTTGAACCCCTCCTGCGAGTCCAGTTTTAGATTCCGATGCTTCACTTCAGGTTTACTGTATCCCTTGGACCTTCTTATTGACAATGAAACAAAGAAATTGCATCCGAATTAAATACAAAAGGCACAATGCTGACTTAAGTAAAAGGGGACTGACACTCTCACTTTCTATGATATGAACCTCTCCTGTAAGTCCAGTATTAGATTCCGATGCTTCACTTCAGGTTTACTGTATACCTTGGACCATCTTATTGACGATGAAACACAGAAATTGGATCCGAATTTAATACAAAAGGCACAATGCCGACTTAAGTACAAGAGGACTGACACTCTCACTTTCTATGATTTGACCCTATCCCGTGAGTCCAGTTTTAGATTCTGATGCTTCACTTAAGGTTTACTGTTTACCTTCCACCTTCTTATTGACGACGAAACACAGAAATTGCATCCGAATTCTATACAAAAGGCGCAATGCCGACTTAAGTGCAAGAGGATTGACACTCTATCTTTCTATGTTTTGAACCTCCCCTGTGAGTCCAGTTTTAGATTCCGATGCTTCACTACAGGTTTACTGAATCCCTTAGACCGTCTTATTGACAATGAAACACAGAAATTGCATCCAAATTTAATACAAAAGGCACAATGCCGACTTAAGTACAAGAGGACTGACACTCTAACTTTCTGTGATTTGAACCTCCCCTGTGAGTCCAGTTTTAGATTCCGATGATTCACTTCAGGTTTACTGAATCCCTTAGACTTTCTTATTGACGATGATACAGAGAAATTGAATCCGAATTTAATACAAAAGGCGCAATGCCGACTTACGTACAAGAGGACTGACACTCTAACTATCTATGATTTGAACCTCTCCTGTGAGTCCAGTTTTAGATTCCGATGCTTCACTTCTGGTTTACTGTATACCATGGACCATCTTATTGACGATGAAGCACAGAAAATTCATCGGAATTAAATTCAAAAGGCAAAATGCCGACTTAAGTAGAAAGGACTGACACTCTAACTTTCTATGATTTGAACCTCGAATGTCAGTCCAGTTTTAGAGTCCGATGCTTCACAACAGGTTTACTGTATCCCTTGGACCTTCTTATTAACGATGAAACACAGAAATTGCATCCAATTTTAATACAACAGGGACAATGCCGACTTAAGTACAAGAGGACTGACACTCTCACTTTCTTTGATTTGAACCTCTCCTGTGAGTCCAGTTTTAGATTCCGATGCTTCACTTCAGGTTTACTGTATCCCTTAGATCTTCTTATTGACGATGAAACACAGAAATTGCATCCGAATTTAATACAAAAGGCACAATGCCGACTTAAGTATAAGAGGACTGACACATTCAATTTCTATGATATAAACCTCTCCTGTGAGTCCAGTTTTAGATTCCGATGCTTCACTTAAGGTTTACTGTATACCTTGCACTTTCTTATTGACGACGAAACACAGAGATTGCATCCGAATTTTATACAAAAGGCACAATGCCCACTTAAGTACAAGAGGACTGACACTCTAACTTTCTATGATTTGAACCTCTCCTGTGAGTCCAGTTTTAGATTCTGAATCTTCACTTCAGGTTTACTGTATCCCTTGAACCTTCTTATTGACGATGAAACACAGACATTGCATCGGAATTAAATTCAAAAGGCACAATGCCGACTTGAGTACAAGAGGACTGAGACTCTAACTTTCTGTGATTGGAACCTCTCCTGTGAGTCCAGTTTTAGATTCCGATGCTTCACTTCAGGTTTACTGTATACCTTGCACTTTCTTATTGACGAAGAAACACAGAAATTGCATCGGAATTAAATTCAAAATAGCACAATGCCGACTTAAGTACAAGAGGACGGACACTCTAACTGTCTATGATTTGAACCTCTCCTGTGGGTCCATTTTTAGATTCCGATGCTACACTTCAGGTTTACTGTATACCATGGACTTTTTATTGACGATGAAGCACAGAAAATGCATCGTTATTAAATTCAAAAGGCATATTGCCGACTCAAGTAGAAGAGGACTGACACTCTCACTTTCTATGATTTGAACCTTTCCTGTGAGTCCATTTTTAGATTCCGATGCTTCACTTTAGGTTAACTGTATACCTTGCACCTTCTTATTGACGACGAAACACAGAAATTGCATCCGAATTTTATACAAAAGGCACAATGCCGACTTAAGTACAAGAGGACTGACACTCTAATTTTCTATGGTTTGAACTTCTCCTGTAAGTCCGGTTTTACATTCCGATGCTTCACTTCTGGTTTACTGTATCCCTTGGACCTTCTTATTGACGATGAAACGCAGAGATTGCATCGGAATTAAATTCAAAAGACACAATGCCGACTTAAGTACAAGAGGACTGACACTCTCACTTTCTATGACTTGAACCTCTCCTGCGAGTCCAGTTTTAAATTAAAATGCATCACTTCAGGTTTACTGTATCCCTTGGACCTTCTTATTGACGATGAAACACAGAAATTGCATCCGAATTAAATACAAAAGGCACATTGCTGACTTAAGTAAAAGAGGACTGACACACTAACTTTCTATGATTTGAACCTCTCCTGTGAGTCCAGTTTTAGATTCCGATGCTTCACTTCAGGATTACTGTATCCCTTGGACCTTCTTATTGACGATGAAACACAGAAATTGTATCCGAATTTAATACAAAATGCACAATGCCGACTTAAGTACAAGAGGACTGACACCCTAACTTTCTATGATTTGAACCTCTCCTGTGAGTCCGGTTTCACATTCCGATGCTTCACTTCAGGTTTACTGTATCCCTTGGACCCTCTTATTGACGATGAAGCACAGAGATTGCATCGGAATTAAATTCAAAAGGCACAATGCCGATTTAAGTACAAGAGGACTGACACTCTAACATTCTATGATTTGAACCTCTCCTGTGAGTCCAGATTTAGATTCCGATGCTTCACTTTAGGTTTACTGTATCCCTTGGACCTTCCTATTGACGATGAAACACAGAAATTGTATTCGAATTTTATACAAAAGGCACAATGCCGACTAAAGTACAAGAGGACTAACACTATAACTGTCTATGATTTGAACCTCTCCTGTGTGTCCAGTTTTAGATTCCGATGCTACACTTCAGGTTTACTGTATACCATGGACCTTCTTATTGACGATGAAGCACAGAAAATGCATCGGAAATTAATTCAAAAGGTACAATGCCGACTCAAGTAGAAGAGGACTGACACTCTAACTTTCAATGACTTGAACCTCTCCTGTGAGTCCAGTTATAGATTCCGATGCTTCACTTCAGGTTTACTGTATCCCTTGTACCTTCTTATTGACGATGAAGCACAGAAATTGCATCCGAATTTAATACAAAAGGCACAATGCCGACTTAAGTACAGGAGGACTGACACTCTAACTTTCTATGATTTGAACCTCTCCTGTGAGTCCAGTGTTAGATTCTGAAGCTTCACTTCAGTTTTACTGTATCCCTTGGTCCTTCTTATTGACGATGAAACACAGAAATTGCATCGGAATTAAATTCAAAAGGCACAATGCCGACTTGAGTACAAGAGGACTGAGACTCTAACTTTCTGTGATATGAACCTCTCCTGTGAGTCCAGTTTTAGATTCCGATGCTTCACATCAGGTTTACTGTATACCTTGGACCTTCTTATTGACGAAGAAACACAGAAATTGCATAAGAATTTAATACAAAATGCACAATGCCGACTTAAGTGCAAGAGGACTGACACTCTCATTTTCTATGATATTAACCTCTCCTGTGAGTCCAGTTTTAGATTCCGATGCTCATTTTCAGGTTTACTGTATACCTTGGACATTCATATTGACGATGAAACACAGAAATTTCATCCGAATTTAATACAAAAGGCACAATACCGACTTAAGTATAAGAGGACTGACACTCTCACTTTCTATGATTTGAACCATTCCTGCGAGTCCAGTTTTACATTCCGATGCTTCACTTAAGGTTTACTGTATACCCTGCACCTTCTTATTGACGACGAAACACAGAAATTGCATCCGAATTCTATTCAAGAGGCACAATGCCGACTTAAGTACAAGAGAACGGACACTCTAACTGTCTATGATTTGAACCTCTCCTGTGTGTCCAGTTTTAGATTCCGATGCTACACTTCAGGTTTACTGTATACCATGGACCCTCTTATTGACGATGAAGCACAGAAAATGCATCGGAATTAAATTCAAAAGGCACAATGCCGACTCAAGTAGAAGAGGACTGACACTCTAACTTTCTATGATTTGAACCTCCCCTGTGAGTCCAGTTTTAGATTCCGATGCTTCACTTCAGGTTTACTGTATCCCTTGGACCTTCTTATTGACGATGAAACACAGAAATTGCATCCGAATTTAATACAAAAGGCACAATGCCGACTTAAGTACAGGAGGACTGACACTCTAACTTTCTATGATTTAAACCTCCATCTGAGTCCAGTTTTAGATTCCGATGCTTCACTCTAGGTTTACTGTATCCCTTGGACCTTCTTATTGACGATAAAACACAGAAATTGCATCGGAATTAAATTCAAAATGCACAATGCCGACTTGAGTACAAGAGGACTGAGACTCTAACTTTCTGTGATTTGAAATTCTCCTGTGAGTCCAGTTTTAGATTCCGATGCTTCACTTCAGGTTTACTGCATACCTTGGACCTTCGTATTGACGAAGAAACACAGAAATTGCATCGGAATTAAATTCAAAAGGCACAATGCCGACTCAAGTTGAAGAGGACTGACACTCTAACGTTCTATGGTTTGAACCTCTCCTATGAGTCCAGTTTTAGATTCCGATGCTTCACTTCAGGTTTACTGTATCCCTTGGACCTCCTTATTGACGATGAAACACAGGAATTGGATACGAATTTAATACAAAAGGCACAATGCCGACTTAAGTACAAGAGGACTGACTCTCTCACTTTCTATGATTTGAACCTCTCCTGTGAGTCCAGTCTTAGATTCCGATGCTTCACTTCAGGTTTACTATATTCCTTGCACCTTCTTATTGACGATGAAACACAGAAATAGCATCCGAATGTAATACAAAGGGCACAATGCCAACTTAAGTACAAGAGGACTGACACTCTCACTTTCTATGACTTGAACCCCTCCTGCGAGTCCAGTTTTAGATTCCGATGCTTCACTTCAGGTTTACTGTATCCCTTGGACCTTCTTATTGACAATGAAACAAAGAAATTGCATCCGAATTAAATACAAAAGGCACAATGCTGACTTAAGTAAAAGAGGACTGACACTCTCACTTTCTATGATATGAACCTCTCCTGTAAGTCCAGTATTAGATTCCGATGCTTCACTTCAGGTTTACTGTATACCTTGGACCATCTTATTGACGATGAAGCACAGAATTGGATCCGAATTTAATACAAAAGGCACAATGCCGACTTAAGTACAAGAGGACTGACACTCTCACTTTCTATGATTTGACCCTCTCCCGTGAGTCCAGTTTTAGATTCTGATGCTTCACTTAAGGTTTACTGTTTACCTTCCACCTTCTTATTGACGACGAAACACAGAAATTGCATCCGAATTCTATACAAAAGGCGCAATGCCGACTTAAGTGCAAGAGGATTGACACTCTAACTTTCTATGATTTGAACCTCCCCTGTGAGTCCAGTTTTAGATTCCGATGCTTCACTACAGGTTTACTGAATCCCTTAGACCGTCTTCTTGACAATGAAACACAGAAATTGCATCCAAATTTAATACAAAAGGCACAATGCCGACTTAAGTACAAGAGGACTGACACTCCCACTTTCTATGATTTGAACCTCCCCTGTGAGTCCAGTTTTAGATTCCGATGATTCACTTCAGGTTTACTGAATCCCTTAGACTTTCTTATTGACGATGATACAGAGAAATTGAATCCGAATTTAATACAAAAGGCGCAATGCCGACTTACGTACAAGAGGACTGACACTCTAACTTTCTATGATTTGAACCTCTCCTGTAAGTCCAGTTTTAGATTCTGAAGCTTCACTTCAGGTTTACTGTATCCCTTGAACCTTCTTATTGACGATGAAACACAGAAATTGCATCGGAATTAAATTCAAATGGCACAATGCCGATTTGAGTACAAGAGGAGTGAGACTCTAAATTTCTGTGATTTGAACCTCTCCTGTGAGTCCAGTTTTAGTTTCCGATGCTTCACTTCAGGTTTACTGTATACCTTGGCCCTTCTTATTGACGAAGTAACACTGAAATTGCATCGGAATTAAATTCCAAATAGCACAATGCCGACTTAAGTACAAGAGGACTGACACTCTGACTTTCTATGATATGAACTCTCTCCTGTGAGTCCAGTTTTAGATTCCGATGCTTCACTTAAGGATTACTGTATCCCTTGGACCTTCTTATTGGCGATGAAACTTAGAAATTACAACCGAATTTGATACAAAAGGCACAATGCCGGCTTGAGTACAGGAGGACTGACACTCTAACTTTCTATGATATGAACCTCCCTGTGAGTCCAGTTTTAGATTCCGATGCTTTACTTCAGGTTTACTGTATCCCTTGGACCTTGTTATTGGTGATGAAACACACAAATTGCATCCGAATTTAATACAAAAGGCACAATGCCGACTTACGTACAAGAGGACTGATACTCTCACTTTCTATGATTTGAACCTCCCCTGTGAGTCCAGTCTTAGATTCCGATGCTTGACTTCAGGTTTACTGTATACCCTGCACCTTCTTATTGACGATAGAACACAGAAATTGCATCCGAAATTAATAAAAAAAGGCTCAATGCCGACCTAAGTGAAAGAGGACTGACACTCTCACCTTCTATGATTTGAACCTCTCCTGTGAGTCCAGTGTTAGATTCTGAAGCTTCACTTCAGTTTTACTGTATCCCTTGGTCCTTCTTATTGACGATGAAACACAGAAATTGCATCGGAATTAAATTCAAAAGGCACAATGCCGACTTGAGTACAAGAGGACTGAGACTCTAACTTTCTGTGATTTGAACCTCTCCTGTGAGTCCAGTTTTAGATTCCGATGCTTCACATCAGGTTTACTGTATACCTTGGACCTTCTTATTGACGAAGAAACTCAGAAATTGCGAAGAATTTAATACAAAATGCACAATGCCGACTTAAGTGCAAGAGGACTGACACTCTCATTTTCTATGATATGAACCTCTCCTGTGAGTCCAGTTTTAGATTCCGATGCACATTTTCATATTTACTGTATACCTTGGACATTCATATTGACGATGAAACACAGAAATTTCATCCGAATTTAATACAAAAGGCACAATACCGACTTAAGTATAAGAGGACTGACACTCTCACTTTCTATGATTTGAACCATTCCTGCGAGTCCAGTTTTACATTCCGATGCTTCACTTAAGGTTTACTGTATACCCTGCACCTTCTTATTGACGACGAAACACAGAAATTGCATCCGAATTCTATACAAGAGGCACAATGCCGACTTAAGTACAAGAGAACGGACACTCTAACTGTCTATGATTTGAACCTCTCCTGTGTGTCCAGTCTTAGATCCCGATGCTACACTTCAGGTTTACTGTATACCATGGACCCTCTTATTGACGATGAAGCACAGAAAATGCATCGGAATTAAATTCAAAAGGCACAATGCCGACTCAAGTAGAAGAGGACTGACACTCTAACTTTCTATGATTTGAACCTCCCCTGTGAGTCCAGTTTTAGATTCCGATGCTTCACTTCAGGTTTACTGTATCCCTTGGACCTTCTTATTGACGATGAAACACAGAAATTGCATCCGAATTTAATACAAAAGGCACAATGCTGACTTAAGTACAGGAGGACTGACACTCTAACTTTCTATGATTTAAACCTCCATCTGAGTCCAGTTTTAGATTCCGATGCTTCAGTCTAGGTTTACTGTATCCCTTGGACCTTCTTATTGACGATAAAACACAGAAATTGCATCGGAATTAAATTCAAAAGGCACAATGCCGACTTGAGTACAAGAGGACTGAGACTCTAACTTTCTGTGATTTGAACCTCTCCTGTGAGTCCAGTTTTAGATTCCGATGCTTCACTTCAGGTTTACTGCATACCTTGGACCTTCGTATTGACGAAGAAACACAGAAATTGCATCGGAATTAAATTCAAAAGGCACAATGCCGACTCAAGTTGAAGAGGACTGACACTCTAACGTTCTATGGTTTGAACCTCTCCTATGAGTCCAGTTTTAGATTCCGATGCTTCACTTCAGGTTTACTGTATCCCTTGGACCTCCTTATTGACGATGAAACACAGGAATTGGATACGAATTTAATACAAAAGGCACAATGCCGACTTAAGTACAAGAGGACTGACTCTCTCACTTTCTATGATTTGAACCTCTCCTGTGAGTCCAGTCTTAGATTCCGATGCTTCACTTCAGGTTTACTATATTCCTTGCACCTTCTTATTGACGATGAAACACAGAAATAGCATCCGAATGTAATACAAAGGGCACAATGCCAACTTAAGTACAAGAGGACTGACACTCTCACTTTCTATGACTTGAACCCCTCCTGCGAGTCCAGTTTTAGATTCCGATGCTTCACTTCAGGTTTACTGTATCCCTTGGACCTTCTTATTGATAATGAAACAAAGAAATTGCATCCGAATTAAATACAAAAGGCACAATGCTGACTTAAGTAAAAGAGGACTGACACTCTCACTTTCTATGATATGAACCTCTCCTGTAAGTCCAGTATTAGATTCCGATGCTTCACTTCAGGTTTACTGTATACCTTGGACCATCTTATTGACGATGAAGCACAGAAATTGGATCCGAATTTAATACAAAAGGCACAATGCCGACTTAATTACAAGAGGACTGACACTCTCACTTTCTATGATTTGACCCTCTCCCGTGAGTCCAGTTTTAGATTCTGATGCTTCACTTAAGGTTTACTGTTTACCTTCCACCTTCTTATTGACGACGAAACACAGAAATTGCATCCGAATTCTATACAAAAGGCGCAATGCCGACTTAAGTGCAAGAGGATTGACACTCTAACTTTCTATGATTTGAACCTCCCCTGTGAGTCCAGTTTTAGATTCCGATGCTTCACTACAGGTTTACTGAATCCCTTAGACCGTCTTATTGACAATGAAACACAGAAATTGCATCCAAATTTAATACAAAAGGCACAATGCCGACTTAAGTACAAGAGGACTGACACTCTCACTTTCTATGATTTGAACCTCCCCTGTGAGTCCAGTTTTAGATTCCGATGATTCACTTCAGGTTTACTGAATCCCTTAGACTTTCTTATTGACGATGATACAGAGAAATTGAATCCGAATTTAATACAAAAGGCGCAATGCCGACTTACGTACAAGAGGACTGACACTCTAACTTTCTATGATTTGAACCTCTTCTGTAAGTCCAGTTTTAGATTCTGAAGCTTCACTTCAGGTTTACTGTATCCCTTGAACCTTCTTATTGACGATGAAACACAGAAATTGCATCGGAATTAAATTCAAATGGCACAATGCCGATTTGAGTACAAGAGGAGTGAGACTCTAACTTTCTGTGATTTGAACCTCTCCTGTGAGTCCAGTTTTAGTTTCCGATGCTTCACTTCAGGTTTACTGTATGCCTTGGCCCCTCTTATTGACGAAGTAACACTGAAATTGCATCGGAATTAAATTCCAAATAGCACAATGCCGACTTAAGTACAAGAGGACTGACACTCTGACTTTCTATGATATGAACCTCTCCTGCGAGTCCAGTTTTAGATTCCGATGCTTCACTTCAGGTATACTGTATCCCTTGGACCTTCTTATTGACGATGAAACACAGAAATTGCATCCGAATTAAATACAAAAGGCACAATGCTGACTTAAGTAAAAGAGGACTGATACTCTCACTTTCTATGATTTGAACCTCTCCTGTGAGTCCAGTTTTAGATTCCGATGCTACACTTCACGTTTACTGAATCCCTTAGACCTTCTTATCGACGATGAAACACAGAAATTGCATCCAAATTTAATACAGAGGCACAATGCCGACTTAAGTACAAGAGGACTGACACTCTAACTTTCTGTGATTTGAACCTCTCCTGTGAGTCCAGTTTTAGATTCCGATGCTTCTCTTTAGGTTTACTGTATACCTTGTAGCTTCTTATTGACAAAGAAACACAGAAATTGCATTGGAATTAAATTCAAAATAGCACAATGCCGACTTAAGTACAAGAGGACGGACACTCTCACTTTCTATGATTTGAACCTCTCCTGTGAGTCCAGTTATAGATTCCGATGCTTCACTTAAGGTTTACAGTATACCTTGCACATTCTTATTGACGATGAAACACAGAAATTGCATCCGAATTTTATACAAATCACAATGCTGACTTAAGTACAAGATGACTGACACTCTAACTTTCTATGATTTGAACCGCTCCTGTGAGTCCGGTTTTACATTCCGATGCTTCACTTCTGGTTTACTGTATGCCTTGGACCTTCTCATTGACGATGAAACACAGAGATAGCATCGGAATTAAATTCAAAAGGCACAATGCCGACTTAAGTAAATGAGGACTGACACTCTAAGTTTCTACTATTTGAACCTCTCCTGTGAGTCCAGTTTTAGATTCCGATACTTCGCTTCAGGTTTACTGTATCCCTTGGACCTTCTTATTGTCGATGAGACACAGAAATTGTATCCGAATTCAATGCAAAAGGCACAATGCCGACTTAAGTACAAGAGGACTGACACACTTACTTACTATGATTTGAACCTCTCTTGTGAGTCCAGTTTTAGATTCCGATGCTTCACTTCAGGTTTACTGAATCCCTTAGATCTTCTTATTGACGATGATACACAGAAATTGCATCCGAATTTAATACAAAAGGCACAATGCCGATATAAGTACAAGAGGACTGACACTTTCAATTTCTATGATGTGAACCGCTCCTGTGAGTTTAGTTTTAGATTCCGATGCTTCACTTCAGGTTTACCGAATACCTTGGACCTTCTTACTGACGATGAAACACAGAAGTTGCCTCCGAATTTAATACAAAAGGCACAATGCCGACTTAAGTACAAGAGGACTGACACTCTCACTTTCTATAATTTGAACCTCTCCTGTGAGTCCAGTTTTAGATTCCGATGCTTCACTTCAGGTTTACTGTATCCCTTGGACCTTCTTATTGACGATGAAACACAGAAATTGCATCGGAATAAAATTCAAAATAGCACAATGCCGACATAAGTACAAGGGGACGAACACTCTCACTTACTATGATTTGAACCTCTCCTGTGAGTCCAGTCTTAGATTCCGATGCTTGACTTCGGGTTTACTGTATACCTTGCACCTTCTTATTGACGATGAAACACAGAAATTGCATCCGAATGTAATACAAAGGACACAATGCCAACTTAGCTACAAGAGGACTGACACTCTCACTTTCTATGACTTGAACCTCTCCTGCGAGTCCAGTTTTAGATTCCGACGCTTCACTTCAGGTTTACTGTATCCCTTGGACCTTCTTATTGACGATGAAACACAGAAATTGCATCCGAATTATATACAAAAAGCACAATGCTGACTTAAGTAAAAGAGAACTGATACTCTCACTTTCTATGATTTGAACCTCTCCTGTGAGTCCAGTTTTAGATTCCGATGCTACACTTCAGGTTTACTGAATCCCTTAGACATTCTTATCGACGATGAAACACAGAAATTGCATCCAAATTTAATACAGAGGCACAATGCCGAATTAAGTACAAGAGGACTGACACTCTAAGTTTCCGTGATTTGAACCCCTCCTGTGAGTCCCGTTTTAGATTCCGATGCTTCACTTCAGGTTTACTGTATCCCTTGGACCTTCTTATTGACGATGAAACAAAAAATTGTATCCGAATTTAATACAAAAGGCACAATGCTGACTTAAGAACAAGAGGACTGACACTCTAACTATCTATGATTTGAACCTCTCCTGTGAGTCCAGTTTTAGATTCTGAAGCTTCACTTCAGGAATACTGTATCCCTTGGACCTACTTATTGACGATGAAACACAGAAATTGCATCCGAATTTAATACAAAAGTAACAATGTCGACTTAAGTACAAGAGGACTGACACTCTAACTTTCTATGATTTGAACCTCCCCTGTGTGTCCAGTTTTAGATTCTAAAGCTTCACTTCAGGTTTACTGTATCCATTGGACCTTCTTATTGACGATGAAACACAGAAATTGCATCCGAATTTAATACAAAAATCACAATGCCGACTTAAGTACAAGAGGACTGACACACTAACTTTCTATGATTTGAACCTCTCCTGTGAGTCCAGTTTCAGATTCCGATGCTTCACTTCAGGTTTACTGTTTACATTGGAACTTCTTATTGACGATGAAACACAGGAATTGCATCGGAATTAAATTCAAAAGCCACAATGCCGACTTAAGTCCAAGAGGATTGACACTCTATTTTTCTATGGATCGAACCTCTCCTGTAAGTCCAGTTTTAGATGCCGATGTTACATTTCAGGTTTACTGTATACCATGGACCTTCTTATTGACGATGAAGCACAGATATTGCATCGGAATTAAATTCAAAAGGCACAATGCCGACTTGAGTACAAGAGGACTGAGACTCTAACTTTCTGTGATTTGAACCTCTCCTGTGAGTCCAGTTTTAGATTCCGATGCTTCACTTCAGGTTTACTATATACCTTGGACCTTCTTATTGACGAAGAAACACAGAAATTGCATCCGAATTTAATACAAAATGCACAACGCCGACTTGAGTACAAGAGGACTGAGACTATAACTTTCTGTGATTTGAACCTCCCCTGAGTGTCCAGTTTTAGATTCCGATGCTACACTTCAGGTTTACTGTATACCATGGACCTTCTTATTGACGATGAAGCATAGAAATTGCATCGGAATTAAATTCAAAAGGCACAATGCCGACTTAAGCAGAAGAGGACCGACACTGTAACTTTCTATGATGTGAACCTCTCCTGTGAGTCCAGTTTTAGATTCCGGTGCTTTACTTCAGATTTACTGTATCCCTTGGACCTTCTTATTGACGAAGAAACACAGAAATTGCATCCGAATTTAATACAAAAGGCACAATGCTGACTTAAGTACAGGAGGACTGACACTCTTACTTTCTATGATTTGAACCTCCTCTGTGAGTCCAGTTTTAGAATCCGATGCTACACTTCAGGTTTACTGTATCCCTTGGACCTTCGTATTGACGATGAAACACAGAAATTGCATCGGAATTAAATTCAAAAGGCACAATACCGACTTAAGTACAAGAGGACTGACACTCCAACTTTCTATGATTTGAACCTCTCCTGTGATCCAGTTTTAGACTCCGATGCTTCACTTCAGGTTTACTGTGTACCTTGGACCTTCTTATTGACGATGAAGCACAGAAAATGCATCGGAATTAAATTCAAAAGGCACAATGCCGAGTTAAGTACAAGAGGACTGACTCTCTAACTTTCTATGATTTGAACCTCTATTGTGAGTCCAGCTTCAGATTCCGATGCTTCACTTCAGGTTTACTGTCTCCCTTGGACCTTCTTATTGACGATGAAACACAGAAACTGCATCCGAATTTAATACAAAAGGCACAATGCCGACTAAAGTACAAGAGGACCGACACTCTAAAATTCTATGATTTGAACCTCTAATGTGAGTCCAGTTTTAGATTCCGATGCTTCACTTCAGGTTTACTGTATCCCTTGGATCTTCTTTATGACGATGAAGCACAGAAATTGCATCATAATTAAATTCAAAAGGCACAATGCCGACTTAATTACAAGAAGACTGACACTCTATCTTTCTATTATTTGAACCACTCCTGTGATTCCTGTTTTAGATCACGATGCTTCACTTAAGGGTTTACTGTCTCCCTTGGACCTTCTTATTGACGATGAAACACGGAAATTGCATCCGAATTTAATACAAAAGGCACAATGCTGGCTTAAGTACAAGAGGACTGACACTCTCACTTTCAATGATTTGAACCTCTCCTGTGAGTCCAGTTTTAGATTCCGATGCTTCACTTCGGATTTACTGTATCCCTTGGAACTTCTTATTGACGATGAAACGCAAATATTGCATCCGAATTTAATACAAAAGGCACAATAACGACTTAAGTACAAGAGGACTGACACTCTCATTTTCTATGATTTGAGCCTCTCTTGTGAGTCCAGTTTTAGATTCCGATGCTTCACTTCTTGTTTACTGATTCCCTTGGCCCTTATAATTGACGATGAAACACCGATATTGCATCCGAATTTAATACGAAATGCACAATGCCGACTTAAGGACAAGAGGACTGACACTCTCACCTTCTATGATTTGAGCCTCTCCTGTGAGTCCAGTTAGAGATTCCGATGCTTCACTTAAGCTTTACTGTATACCTTGCACCTTCTTATTGAGGACGAAACACAGAAATTGCATCGGAATTAAATTCAAAAGGCACAATGCCGACTGAATTACAAGAAGGCTGACACTCTATTTTTCTATGATTTGAACCACTCCTGTGAGTCCTGTTTTAGATTCCGGTGCTTCACTTAAGGTTTACTGTATCCCTTAGACCTTCTTATTGACGATGAAACACAGAAATTGCATCCGAATTTGATACAAAAGGCACAATGCCGACTTAAGGACAAGAGGACTGACACTCTCACTTTCTATGATTTGAACCTCTCCTGTGAGTCCAGTCTTAGATTCCGATGCTTCACTTAAGGTTTACTGAATACCTTGCAGCTTCTCATTGACGACGAAACACAGCAATTGCATCCGAAATTTATACAAAGGCACAATGCCAACTTAATTACAAGAGGACTGACACTCTAACTTTCTATGATTTGTACCTCTCCTGTGAGTCCAGTTTTAGATTCCGATGCTTCACTTCTGGTTTACTGTATACCTTGGACCTTCTTATTGACGATGAAACACAGAAATTGCATCGGAATTAAATACAGGAGGCACAATGCCGACTTATGTACATGAGGAGTGACACTCTAACTTTCTATGAATCGAACCTCTTCTGTGAGTGCAGTTTTAGATGCCCATGTTACACTTCAGGTTTACTGTATACCATGGACCTTCTTATTCACGATGAAGCCCAGAAATTGCATCGGAATTAAATTCAAAAGGCACTATGCCGACTTTAGTAGAAGAGGACTGACACTCTAACTTTCTATGATTTGAACCTCTCCTGTGAGTCCAGTTTTAGATTCCGATGCTTCACTTCAGGTTTACTGTATACCTTGCACCATCTTATTGACGATGAAACACAGAAATTGGATCCGAATGTAATACACAGCGCACAAGGCCAACATAAGTACAAGAGGACTGACACTCTCACTTTCTATGATTTGAACCTCTCCTGCGAGTCCAGTCTTAGATTACGATGCTTCACTTCAGGTTTACTGTATCCCTTGGACCTTCTTATTGACGATGAAACACAGAAATTGCATCCGAATTTAATGCAAAAGGCACAATGCCGACTTAAGTACAAGAGGACTGACACTCTAACTTTCTATGATTTGAACCTCTCCTTCGAGTCGTGTTTTAGATTCCGATGCTTCACTTCAGGCTTACTGTATACCTTGGACCTTCTTATTGACGATGAAACACAGAAATTGCATCCGAATTTAATACAAAAGTCACAATGCCGACTTGAGTACAAGAGGACTGACACTCTAACTTTCTATGATTTGAACCTCTCCTGTGAGTCCAGTTTTTGATTCCGATGCTTAACTTCAGGTTTACTGTATACCTTGGACCTTCGTATTGACGATGAAACACAGAATTTGCATCGGAATTTAATTCAAAAGGCACAATGCCGACATAAGTACAAGAGGACTGACACTCTAACTTTCCTTGATTTGAACCTCTCCTGTGGGTCCAGTTTTAGATTCCGATGCTTCACTTCAGGTTTGCTGTGTACCTTGGACCTTCCTATTGACGATGAAGCACAGAAATTGCATCGGAATATAATTCCAAATGCACAATGCCAACTTAAGTACAAGAGGACTGACACTCTAACTTTCTATGATTTGAACCACTCCTGTGAGTCCTGTTTTAGACTCCGATGCTTCACTTCAGGTTTACTGTGTACCCTGGACCTTCATATCGACGATGAAGCACAGAAATTGCATTGGAATTAAATTCAAAAGTCACAATGACGAGTTAAGTGCAAGAGGACTGACACTCCAACTTTCTATGCTTTGAACCTCTCCTGTGAGACCAGTTTTAGATCCGATTCCTCACTTCAGTTTTACTGTGTACCTTGGACCTTTTTATTGACGATGAAGAACAGAAATTGCATCGGAATTAAATTCAAAAGGCACAATGCCGTGGTAAGTACAAGAGGACTGACAATCTAACTTTCTATGAATTGAACCTTTACTGTGAGTCCAGCTTTAGATTTCGATACTTCACTTCAGGCTTACTGTATCCCTTGGACCTTCTTATTGACGATGAAACACAGAAATTGCATCCGAAATTAATAGAAAAGGCACAATGCCGACTTATGTGCGTAGGACTGACACTCTAACTTTCTATGATTTGAACCACTCCTGTGAGCCCAGTATTAGATTCCGATGCTTCACTTCAGGTTTACTGTATCCCTTGGACTTTCTTATTGACGATGAAACACAGAAATTGCATCAGAATTAAATTCAAAAGGCAAAATGCCGACTTAAGTACAAGAGGACCGACACTTTAACTTTCTATTATTTGAACCTCTCCTGTGGGTCCAGTTTTAGATTCCGATGCTTCACTTTAGGTTTGCTGTATCCCTTGGACCTTCTTATTGACGATGAAACACAGAAATTGTATCGGAATTTAATAGAAAGGCACAATGCCGACTTAAGTACAAGAGGAATGACACTCTAACTTTGTATGATTTGAACTTCCCTGTGAGACCAGTTTTAGATTCCGATGCTTCACTTCAGGTTTACTGTATCCCTTGAACCTTCTTAACTACGTTGAAACACAGAAATTGCATCAGAAATTAATACAAAATGCACAATGCCGACCTAAGTACAAGAGGACTTACACTCTAACTTTCTATGATTTGAACTACTCGTGTGAGTCCAGTTTTAGATTCCGATGCTTCACTTCAGGTTTACTGAATCCCTTGGACCTTCTTATTGACGATGAAACACAGAAATTGCATCCGAATTTAATACAAAAGGCACAATGCCGACTTAAGTACAAGAGGACTGACACTCTAACTTTCTATGATATGAACATCTAATGTGAGTCCAGTTTTAGAATCCGATGCTTCACTTCAGGTTTACTGTATCCCTTGGACCTTCATTGTGACGAAGTAGCACAGAAATTGCATGGGAATTATATTCAAAAGGCACAATGCCGACTTAAGTACAAGAAGACTGACACTCTATCTCTCTATGATTTGAATCACTCCTGTGAGTCCAGTTTTAGATTCCGATGCTTCACTTCAGGTTTACTGTATCCCTTGGAGCTTCTTATTGACGATGAAACACAGAAATTGCATCCGAATTTAATACAAAAGGCACAATGCCGACATAAGTACAAGAGGACTGACACTCTAACTTTCTATGATTTGAATCTCTCCTGTGAGTCCAGATTTAGATCCCGATGCTTCACTTCAGGTTTACTGCATACCTTGGACCTTCTTATTGACGATGAAGCACAGAAAATGCATCGGAATTAAATTCAAAAGGCACAATGCCGCCTTAAGTAGAAGAGGACTGACACTCTAACTTTCTATGATTTGAACTACACGTGTGAGTCCAGTTTTAGATTCCGATGCTTTACTTCAGGTTTACTGTATCCCTTGGACCTTGTTATAGACGATGAAACACAGAAATTGCATCCGAATTCAATACAAAAGGCACAACGCCGACTTAAGTACAAAAGTACTGACACTCTAACATTCTATGATTTGAACCTCTCCAGTGATTCCAGTTTTTGATTCAGATGCTTCACTTCAGGTTTACTGTATCACTGGGACCTTGTTATTGACGATGAAACACAGAAATTGCATCCGAATTTAATACAAAAGGAACAATGCCGACTTAAGTACAAGAGGTCTGACACTCTAACTTTCTATGACTTGAACCTCTCCTGTGGGTCCAGTTTCAGATTCCGATGCTTCACTTCAGGTTTACTGTAAACCTTGCACCTTCTTATTGACGATGAAACACAGAAATTGCATCCAAATGAAATACAAAGCGCACAATGCCAACCTAAGTACAAGAGAACTGACACTCTCACTTTCTATGATTTGAACCTCTCCTGCGAGTCCAGTTTTAGATTCCAAAGCTTCACTTCAGGTTTACTGTATCCCTTGGACCTTCTTATTGACGATGAAACACAGAAATTGCATCCGAATTTAATACAAAAGGCACAATGCCGACTTAAGTACAAGAGGACCGACACCTTAACTTTCTATGATTTGAACCTCGAATGTGAGTCCAGTATTAGATTCCAATGCTACACTTCAGGTTTACTGTATCCCTTGGACCTTCTTTATAACGAAGAAGCACAGAAATTGCATCGGAATTAAATTCAAAAGGCACAATGCCGACTTAAGTACAAGAAGACTGACACTCTACAATTCTATGATTTGAACCACTCCTGTGAGTCCAGTTTTAGATTCAGATGCCTCACTTCAGGTTTACTGTATCCCTTGGACCTTCTTATTGACGATGAAACACAGATATTGAATCCGAATTTAATACAAAAGGCACAATGACGACTTAAGTACAAGAGAACTGACACTCTAATTTTCTATGATTAGAACCTCTCCTGTGAGTCCAGTTTTATATCCCGATGCTTCACTTCAGGTTTACTGCATACCTTGGACCTTCTTATTGACGATGAAGCACAGAAAATGCATCGGAATTAAATTCAAGAGGCACAATGCCGCCTTAAGTAGAAGAGGACTGACACTCTAACATTCTACGATTTGTACCTCTCCAGTGATTCCAGTTTTAGAATCAGATGCTTCACTTCAGGTTTACTGTATCAATTGGACCTTGTTATTGACGATGAAACACAGAAATTGCATCCGAATTTAATACAAAATGCACAATGCCGACTTAAGTACAAGAGGACTGACACTCTAACTTTCTATGATTTGAACCTCTCCTGTGAGTCCAGTTTTAGATTCCGATGCTTCGCTTCAGGTTTACTGTATACCTTGCACCTTCTTATTGACGAGGAAACACAGAAATTGCATCCGAATGTAATACAAAGCGCACAATGCCAACTTAAGCACAAGAGGACTGACACTCTCACTTTCTATGATTTGAACCTCTCCTGCGAGTCCAGTTTTAGGTTCCGATGCTTCACTTCAGGTTTACTGTATCCCTTGGACCTTCTTATTGACGATGAAACACAGAAATTGCATCAGAATTAAATTCAAAAGGCACAATGCCGACTTAAGTACAAGAGGACCGACACTCTAACTTTCTGTTATTTGAACCTCTCCTGTGAGTCCAGTTTTAGATTCCGATGCTTCACTTCAAGTTTACTGTATCCCTTGGACCTTCTTATTGACGATGAAACACAGAAATTGTATCGGAATTTAATAGAAAGGCACAATGCCGACTTATGTACAAGAGGAATGACACTCTAACTTTGTATGATTAGAATTTCCCTGTGAGACCAGTTTTGAATTCCGATGCTACACTTCAGGTTTACTGTATCCCTTGAACCTTCTTAATGACGTTGAAACACAGAAATTGCATCGGAAATTAATACAAAATGCACAATGCCGACTTAAGTACAAGAGGACTTACACTCTAACTTTCTATGATTTGAACTACTCGTGTGAGTCCAGTTTTAGATTCCGATGCTTCACTTTAGGTTTACTGAATCCCTTGGACCTTCTTATTGACGATGAAACACAGAAATTGCATCCGAATTTAATACAAAAGGCACAATGCCGACTTAAGCACAAGAGGACTGACACTCTCACATTCTATGATTTGAACCCCTCCTGTGAGTCCAGTTTTAGATTCCGATGCTTCACTTCAGGTTTACTGTATCTCTTGGACCTTCTTATTGACGATGAAACACAGAAATTGCATCCGAATTTAATAGAAAAGGCACAATGTCGACTTAAGTACAAGAGGACTGACACTCTAACTTTCTATGATTTGAACTTCTAATGTGAGTCCAGTTTTAGATTCCGATGCTTTACTTCAGGTTTACTGTATCCCTTGGACCTTCATTATGACGAAGTAGCACAGAAAATGCATGGGAATTATATTCAAAAGGCACAATGCCGACTTAAGTACAAGAAGACTGACACTCTATCTCTCTATGATTTGAATCACTCCTGTGAGTCCAGTTTTAGATTCCGATGCTTCACTTCAGGTTTACTGTATCTCTTGGACCTTCTTATTGACGATGAAACACAGAAATTGCATCCGAATTTAATACAAAATGCACAATGCCGACTTAAGTACAAGAGGACTTACACTCTAACTTTCTATGATTTGAACTACTCGTGTGAGTCCAGTTTTAGATTCCGATGCTTCACTTTAGGTTTACTGTATCCCTTGGAGCTTCTTATTGACGATGAAACACAGAAATTGCATCCGAATTTAATACAAAAGGCACAATGCCGACTTAAGTACAAGAGGACCGACACTCTAACTTTCTATGATTTCAACCTCTCCTGTCAGTCCAGTTTTAGATCCCGATGCTTCACTTCAGGTTTACTGCATACCTTGGACCTTCTTATTGACGATGAAGCACAGAAAATGCATCGGAATTAAATTCAAAAGGCACAATGCCGCCTTAAGTAGAAGAGGACTTACACTCTAACTTTCTATGATTTGAACTACTCGTGTGAGTACAGTTTTAGATTCCGATGCTTTACTTCAGGTTTACTGTATCCCTTGGACCTTCTTATTGACGATGAAACACAGAAATTCCATCCGAATTTAATACAAAAGGCACAACGCCGACTTAAGTACAAAAGTACTGACACTCTAACATTCTATGATTTGAACCTCTCTAGTGATTCCAGTTTTTGATTCAGATGCTTCACTTCAGGTTTACTGTATCACTTGGTCCTTGTTATTGACGATGCAACACAGAAATTGCATCCGAATTTTATACAAAAGGAACAATGCCGACTTAAGTACAAGAGGACTGACACTCTAACTTTCTATGACTTGAACCTCTCCTGTGAGTCCAGTTTCAGATTCCGATGCTTCACTTCAGGTTTACTGTATACCTTGCACCTTCTTATTGACGATGAAACACAGAAATTGCATCCGAATGTAATACAAAGTGCACAATGCCAACTTAAGTACAAGAGGACTGACACTGTCACTTTCTATGATTTGAACCTCTCCTGCGAGTCCAGTTTTAGATTCCAAAGCTTCACTTCAGGTTTACTGTATCCCTTGGACCTTCTTATTGACGATGAAACACAGAAATTGCATCCAAATGAAATACAAAGCGCACAATGCCAACCTAAGTACAAAAGAACTGACACTCTCACTTTCTATGATTTGAACCTCTTCTGCGAGTCCAGTTTTAGATTCCAAAGCTTCACTTCAGGTTTACTGTATCCCTTGGACCTTCTTATTGACGATGAAACACAGAAATTGCATCCGAATTTAATACAAAAGGCACAATGCCGACTTAAGTACAAGAGGACCGACACCTTAACTTTCTATGATTTGAACCTCGAATGTGAGTCCAGTATTAGATTCCAATGCTACACTTCAGGTTTACTGTATCCCTTGGACCTTCTTTATAACGAAGAAGCACAGAAATTGCATCGGAATTAAATTCAAAAGGCACAATGCCGACTTAAGTACAAGAAGACTGACACTCTACTATTCTATGATTTGAACCACTCCTGTGAGTCCAGTTTTAGATTCAGATGCCTCACTTCAGGTTTACTGTATCCCTTGGACCTTCTTATTGACGATGAAACACAGAAATTGAATCCGAATTTAATACAAAAGGCACAATGACGACTTAAGTACAAGAGAACTGACACTCTAATTTTCTATGATTAGAACCCCTCCTGTGAGTCCAGTTTTATATCCCGATGCTTCACTTCAGGTTTACTGCATACCTTGGACCTTCTTATTGACGATGAAGCACAGAAAATGCATCGGAATTAAATTCAAGAGGCACAATGCCGCCTTAAGTAGAAGAGGACTGACACTCTAACATTCTACGATTTGTACCTCTCCAGTGATTCCAGTTTTAGAATCAGATGCTTCACTTCAGGTTTACTGTATCAATTGGACCTTGTTATTGACGATGAAACACAGAAATTGCATCCGAATTTAATACAAAATGCACAATGCCGACTTAAGTACAAGAGGACTGACACTCTAACTTTCTATGATTTGAACCTCTCCTGTGAGTCCAGTTTTAGATTCCGATGCTTCACTTCAGGTTTACTGTATACCTTGCACCTTCTTATTGACGAGGAAACACAGAAATTGCATCCGAATGTAATACAAAGCGCACCATGCCAACTTAAGCACAAGAGGACTGACACTCTCACTTTCTATGATTTGAACCTCTCCTGCGAGTCCAGTTTTAGGTTCCGATGCTTCACTTCATTTTTACTGTATCCCTTGGACCTTCTTATTGACGATGAAACACAGAAATTGCATCCGAATTTAATACAAAAGGCACAATGCCGACTTAAGTACAAGAGGACTGACACTCTAACTTTCGATTTTTTGAACATCGAATGTGAGTCAAGATTTAGATTCCAATGCTTCACTTCAGGTTTACTGTATCCCTTGGACCTTCTTATTGACGATGAAACACAGAAATTGCATCAGAATTAAATTCAAAAGGCACAATGCCGACTTAAGTACAAGAGGACCGACACTCTAACTTTCTGTTATTTGAACCTCTCCTGTGAGTCCAGTTTTAGATTCCGATGCTTCACTTCAAGTTTACTGTATCCCTTGGACCTTCTTATTGACGATGAAACACAGAAATTGTATCGGAATTTAATAGAAAGGCACAATGCCGACTTATGTACAAGAGGAATGACACTCTAACTTTGTATGATTAGAATTTCCCTGTGAGACCAGTTTTGAATTCCGATGCTACACTTCAGGTTTACTGTATCCCTTGAACCTTCTTAATGACGTTGAAACACAGAAATTGCATCGGAAATTAATACAAAATGCACAATGCCGACTTAAGTACAAGAGGACTTACACTCTAACTTTCTATGATTTGAACTACTCGTGTGAGTCCAGTTTTAGATTCCGATGCTTCACTTTAGGTTTACTGAATCCCTTGGACCTTCTTATTGACGATGAAACACAGAAATTGCATCCGAATTTAATACAAAAGGCACAATGCCGACTTAAGCACAAGAGGACTGACACTCTCACATTCTATGATTTGAACCCCTCCTGTGAGTCCAGTTTTAGATTCCGATGCTTCACTTCAGGTTTACTGTATCTCTTGGACCTTCTTATTGACGATGAAACACAGAAATTGCATCCGAATTTAATAGAAAAGGCACAATGTCGACTTAAGTACAAGAGGACTGACACTCTAACTTTCTATGATTTGAACTTCTAATGTGAGTCCAGTTTTAGATTCGGATGCTTCACTTCAGGTTTACTGTATCCCTTGGACCTTCATTATGACGAAGTAGCACAGAAAATGCATGGGAATTATATTCAAAAGGCACAATGCCGACTTAAGTACAAGAAGACTGACACTCTATCTCTCTATGATTTGAATCACTCCTGTGAGTCCAGTTTTAGATTCCGATGCTTCACTTCAGGTTTACTGTATCTCTTGGACCTTCTTATTGACGATGAAACACAGAAATTGCATCCGAATTTAATACAAAATGCACAATGCCGACTTAAGTACAAGAAGACTTACACTCTAACTTTCTATGATTTGAACTACTCGTGTGAGTCCAGTTTTAGATTCCGATGCTTCACTTTAGGTTTACTGTATCCCTTGGAGCTTCTTATTGACGATGAAACACAGAAATTGCATCCGAATTTAATACAAAAGGCACAATGCCGACTTAAGTACAAGAGGACCGACACTCTAACTTTCTATGATTTCAACCTCTCCTGTCAGTCCAGTTTTAGATCCCGATGCTTCACTTCAGGTTTACTGCATACCTTGGACCTTCTTATTGACGATGAAGCACAGAAAATGCATCGGAATTAAATTCAAAAGGCACAATGCCGCCTTAAGTAGAAGAGGACTGAAACTCTAACTTTCTATGATTTGAACTACTCGTGTGAGTTCAGTTTTAGATTCCGATGCTTTACTTCAGGTTTACTGTATCCCTTGGACCTTCTTATTGACGATGAAACACAGAAATTCCATCCGAATTTAATACAAAAGGCACAACGCCGACTTAAGTACAAAAGTACTGACACTCTAACATTCTATGATTTGAACCTCTCTAGTGATTCCAGTTTTTGATTCAGATACTTCACTTCAGGTTTACTGTATCACTTGGACCTTGTTATTGACGATGAAACACAGAAATTGCATCCGAATTTAATACAAAAGGAACAATGCCGACTTAAGTACAAGAGGACTGACACTCTAACTTTCTATGACTTGAACCTCTCCTGTGAGTCCAGTTTCAGATTCCGATGCTTCACTTCAGGTTTACTGTATACCTTGCACCTTCTTATTGACGATGAAACACAGAAATTGCATCCGAATGTAATACAAAGTGCACAATGCCAACTTAAGTACAAGAGGACTGACACTGTCACTTTCTATGATTTGAACCTCTCCTGCGAGTCCAGTTTTAGATTCCAAAGCTTCACTTCAGGTTTACTGTATCCCTTGGACCTTCTTATTGACGATGAAACACAGAAATTGCATCCGAATTTAATACAAAAGGCACAATGCCGACTTAAGTACAAGAGGACTGACACTCTAACTTTCTATGATTTGAACCTCGAATGTGAGTCCAGTTTTAGATTCCAATGCTTCACTTCAGGTTTATTGTATCCCTTGGACCTTCTTTATGACGAAGAAGCACAGAAATTGCATCGGAATTAAATTCAAAAGGCACAATGCCGACTTAAGTACAAGAAGACTGACACTCTATTTTTCTATGATTTGAACCACTCCTGTGAGTCCAGTTTTAGATTCCGATGCCTCACTTCAGGTTTACTGTATCCCTTGGACCTTCTTATTGACGATGAAACACAGAAATTGAATCCGAATTTAATACAAAAGGCACAATGACGACTTAAGTACAAGAGAACCGACACTCTAACTTTCTATGATTAGAACCTCTCCTGTGAGTCCAGTTTTAGATCCCGATGCTTCACTTCAGGTTTACTGCATACCTTGGACCTCTTATTGACGATGAAGCACAGAAAATGCATCGGAATTAAATTCAAAAGGCACAATGACGCCTTAAGTAGAAGAGGACTGACACTCTAACTTTCTATAATTTGAACTACTCGTGTGAGTCCAGTTTTTGATTCAGATGCTTCACTTCAGGTTTACTGTATCTCTTGGACCTTCTTATTGACGATGAAACACAGAAATTGCATCCGAATTTAATACAAAAGGCACAATGCCGACTTAAGTACAAAAGGACTGACACTCTAACATTCTATGATTTGAACCTCTCCAGTGATTCCAGTTTTAGAATCAGATGCTTCACTTCAGGTTTACTGTATCAATTGGACCTTGTTATTGACGATGAAACACAGAAATTGCATCCGAATTTAATACAAAAGGCACAATGCCGACTTAAGTTCAAGAGGACTGACACTCTAACTTTCTATGATTTGAACCACTCCTGTGAGTCCAGTTTTAGATTCCGATGCTTCACTTCAGGTTTACTGTATACCTTGCACCTTCTTATTGACGATGAAACACAGAAATTGCATCCGAATGTAATACAAAGCGCACAATGCCAACTTAAGCACAAGAGGACTGACACTCACACTTTCTATGATTTGAACCTCTCCTGCGAGTCCAGTTTTAGTTTCCGATGCTTCACTTCAGGTTTACTGTATCCCTTGGACCTTCTTATTGACGATGAAACACAGAAATTGCATCCGAATTTAATACAAAAGGCACAATGCCGACTTAAGTACAAGAGGACTGACACTCTAATTTTCGATGATTTGAACAGCGAATGTGAGTCAAGATTTAGATTCCAATGCTTCACTTCAGGTTTACTGTATCCCTTGGACCTTCTTATTGACGATGAAACACAGAAATTGCATCAGAATTAAATTCAAAAGGCACAATGCCGACTTAAGTACAAGAGGACCGAAACTCTAACTTTCTATTATTTGAACCTCTCTTGTGAGTCCAGTTTTAGATTCCGATGCTTCACTTCAAGTTTACTGTATCCCTTCGACCTTCTTATTGACGATGAAACACAGAAATTGTATCGGAATTTAATAGAAAGGCACAATGCCGACCTATGTACAAGAGGAATGACACTCTAACTTTGTATGATTAGAATTTCCCTGTGAGACCAGTTTTAGATTCCGATGCTTCACTTCATTTTTACTGTATCCCTTGAACCTTCTTAATGACGTTGAAACACAGAAATTGCATCGGAAATTAATACAAAATGCACAATGCCGACTTAAGTACAAGAGGACTTACACTCTAACTTTCTATGATTTGAACTACTCGTGTGAGTCCAGTTATAGATTCCGATGCTTCACTTCAGGTTTACTGAATCCCTTGGACCTTCTTATTGACGATGAAACACAGAAATTGCATCCGAATTTAATACAAAAGGCACAATGCCGACTTAAGCACAAGAGGACTGACACTCTCACATTCTATGATTTGAACCCCTCCTGTGAGTCCAGTTTTAGATTCCGATGCTTCACTTCAGGTTTACTGTATCTCTTGGACCTTCTTATTGACGATGAAACACAGAAATTGCATCCGAATTTAATAGAAATGCACAATGTCGACTTAAGTACAAGAGGACTGACACTCTAACTTTCTATGATTTGAACTTCTAATGTGAGTCCAGTTTTAGATTCCGATGCTTCACTTCAGGTTTACTGTATCCCTTGGACCTTCATTATGACGAAGTAGCACAGAAAATGCATTAGAATTATATTCAAAAGGCACAATGCCGACTTAAGTACAAGAAGACTGACACTCTATCTCTCTATGATTTGAATCACTCCTGTGAGTCCAGTTTTAGATTCCGATGCTTCACTTCAGGTTTACTGTATCCCTTGGAGCTTCTTATTGACGATGAAACACAGAAATTGCATCCGAATTTAATACAATAGGCACAATGCCGACTTAAGTACAAGAGGACCGACCTTCTAACTTTCTATGATTTCAATCTCTCCTGTCAGTCCAGTTTTAGATCCCGATGCTTCACTTCAGGTTTACTGCATACCTTGGACCTTCTTATTGACGATGAAGCACAGAAAATGCATCGGAATTAAATTCAAAAGGCACAATGCCGCCTTAAGTAGAAGAGGACTGACACTCTAACTTTCTATGATTTGAACTACTCGTGTGAGTACAGTTTTAGATTCCGATGCTTTACTTCAGGTTTACTGTATCCCTTGGACCTTCTTATTGACGATGAAACACAGAAATTGCATCCGAATTTAATACAAAAGGCACAACGCCGACTTAAGTACAAAAGTAACGACACTCTAACATTCTATGATTTGAACCTCTCCAGTGATTCCAGTTTTTGATTCAGATGCTTCACTTCAGGTTTACTGTATCACTTGGACCTTGTTATTGACGATGAAACACAGAAATTGCATCCGATTTTAATACAAAAGGAACAATGCCGACTTAAGTACAAGAGGACTGACACTCTAACTTTCTATGATTTGAACCTCTCCTGCGAGTCCAGTTTTAGATTCCAAAGCTTCACTTCAGGTTTACTGTATCCCTTGGACCTTCTTATTGACGATGAAACACAGAAATTGCATCCGAATTTAATACAAAAGGCACAATGCCGACTTAAGTACAAGAGGACTGACACTCTAACTTTCTATGATTTGAACCTCGAATGTGAGTCCAGTTTTAGATTCCAATGCTTCACTTCAGGTTTACTGTATCCCTTGGACCTTCTTATTGACGATGAAGCACAGAAAATGCATCGGAATTAAATTCAAAAGGCACAATGCCGCCTTAAGTAGAAGAGGACTGACACTCTAACTTTCTATAATTTGAACTACTCGTGTGAGTCCAGTTTTTGATTCAGATGCTTCACTTCAGGTTTACTGTATCCCTTGGACCTTCATATTGACGATGAAACACAGAAATTGCATCCGAATTTAATACAAAAGGCACAATGCCGACTTAAGTACAAAAGTACTGACACTCTAACATTCTATGATTTGAACCTCTCCAGTGATTCCAGTTTTAGAATCAGATGCTTCACTTCGGGTTTACTGTATCAATTGGACCTTGTTATTGACGATGAAACACAGAAATTGCATCCGAATTTAATACAAAAGGCACAATGCCGACTTAAGTTCAAGAGGACTGACACTCTAACTTTCTATGATTTGAACCACTCCTGTGAGTCCAGTTTTAGATTCCGATGCTTCACTTCAGGTTTACTGTATACCTTGCACCTTCTTATTGACGATGAAACACAGAAATTGCATCCGAATGTAATACAAAGCGCACAATGCCAACTTAAGCACAAGAGGACTGACACTCACACTTTCTATGATTTGAACCTCTCCTGCGAGTCCAGTTCTAGGTTCCGATGCTTCACTTCAGGTTTACTGTATCCCTTGGACCTTCTTATTGACGATGAAACACAGAAATTGCATCCGAATTTAATACAAAAGGCACAATGCCGACTTAAGTACAAGAGGACTGACACTCTAACTTTCGATGATTTGAACATCGAATGTGAGTCAAGATTTAGATTCCAATGCTTCACTTCAGGTTTACTGTATCCCTTGGACCTTCTTATTGACGATGAAACACAGAAATTGCATCAGAACTAAATTCAAAAGGCACAATGCCGACTTAAGTACAAGAGCACCGAAACTCTAACTTTCTATTATTTGAACCTCTCCTGTGAGTCCAGTTTTAGATTCCGATGCTTCACTTCAAGTTTACTGTATCCCTTCGACCTTCTTATTGACGATGAAACACAGAAATTGTATCGGAATTTAATAGAAAGGCACAATGCCGACTTATGTACAAGAGGAATGACACTCTAACTTTGTATGATTAGAATTTCCCTGTGAGACCAGTTTTAGATTCCGATGCTTCACTTCAGGTTTACTGTATCCCTTGAACCATCTTAATGACGTTGAAACACAGAAATTGCATCGGAAATTAATACAAAATGCACAATGCCGACTTAAGTACAAGAGGACTTACACTCTAACTTTCTATGATTTGAACTACTCGTGTGAGTCCAGTTATAGATTCCGATGCTTCACTTCAGGTTTACTGAATCCCTTGGACCTTCTTATTGACGATGAAACACAGAAATTGCATCCGAATTTAATACAAAAGGCAAAATGCCGACTTAAGCACAAGAGGACTGACACTCTCACATTCTATGATTTGAACCCTTCCTGTGAGTCCAGTTTTAGATTCCGATGCTTCACTTCAGGTTTACTGTATCTCTTGGACCTTCTTATTGACGATGAAACACAGAAATTGCATCCGAATTTAATAGAAAAGGCACAATGTCGACTTAAGTACAAGAGGACTGACACTCTAACTTTCTATGATTTGAACTTCTAATGTGAGTCCAGTTTTAGATTCGGATGCTTCACTTCAGGTTTACTGTATCCCTTGGACCTTCATTATGACGAAGTAGCACAGAAAATGCATGGGAATTATATTCAAAAGGCACAATGCCGACTTAAGTACAAGAAGACTGACACTCTACCTCTCTATGATTTGAATCACTCCTGTGAGTCCAGTTTTAGATTCCGATGCTTCACTTCAGGTTTACTGTATCCCTTGGAGCTTCTTATTGACGATGAAACACAGAAATTGCATCCGAATTTAATACAAAAGGCACAATGCCGACTTAAGTACAAGAGGACCGACACTCTAACTTTCTATGATTTCAACCTCTCCTGTCAGTCCAGTTTTAGATCCCGATGCTTCACTTCAGGTTTACTGCATACCTTGGACCTTCTTATTGACGATGAAGCACAGAAAATGCATCGGAATTAAATTCAAAAGGCACAATGGTGCCTTAAGTAGAAGAGGACTGACACTCTAATTTTCTATGATTTGAACTACTCGTGTGAGTACAGTTTTAGATTCCGATGCTTTACTTCAGGTTTACTGTATCCCTTGGACCTTCTTATTGACGATGAAACACAGAAATCGCATCCGAATTTAATACAAAAGGCACAACGCCGACTTAAGTACAAAAGTACTGACACTCTAACATTCTATGATTTGAACCTCTCGAGTGATTCCAGTTTTTGATTCAGATGCTTCACTTCAGGTTTACTGTATCACTTGGACCTTGTTATTGACGATGAAACACAGAAATTGCATCCGAATTTAATACAAAAGGAACAATGCCGACTTAAGTACAAGAGGACTGACACTCTAACTTTCTATGACTTGAACCTCTCCTGTGAGTCCAGTTTCAGATTCCGATGCTTCACTTCAGTTTTACTGTATACCTTTCACCTTCTTATTGATGATGAAACACAGAAATTGCATCCGAATGTAATACAAAGTGCACAATGCCAACTTAAGTACAAGAGGACTGACACAGTCACTTTCTATGATTTGAACCTCTCCTGCGAGTCCAGTTTTAGGATCCAAAGCTTCACTTCAGGTTTACTGTATCCCTTGGACCTTCTTATTGACGATGAAACACAGAAATTGCATCCGAATTTAATACAAAAGGCACAATGCCGACTTAAGTACAAGAGGACTGACATTCTAACTTTCTATGATTTGAACCTCGAATGTGAGTCCAGTTTTAGATTCCAATGCTTCACTTCAGGTTTACTGTATCCCTTGGACCTCCTTTATGACGAAGAAGCACAGAAATTGCATCGGAACTAAATTCAAAAGGCACAATGACGACTTAAGTACAAGAGAACAGACACTCTAACTTTCTATGATTAGAACCTCTCCTGTGAGTCCAGTTTTAGATCCCGATGCTTCACTTCAGGTTCGCTGCATACCTTGGACCTCCTTATTGACGATGAAGCACAGAAAATGCATCGGAATTAAATTCAAAAGGCACAATGCCGCCTTAAGTAGAAGAGGACTGACACTCTAACTTTCTATAATTTGAACTACTCGTGTGAGTCCAGTTTTTGATTCAGATGCTTCACTTCAGGTTTACTGTATCCCTTGGACCTTCTTATTGACGATGAAACACAGAAATTGCATCCGAATTTAATACAAAAGGCACAATGCCGACTTAAGTACAAAAGTACTGACACTCTAACATTCTATGATTTGAACCTCTCCAGTGATTCCAGTTTTAGAATCAGATGCTTCACTTCAGGTTTACTGTATCAATTGGACCTTGTTATTGACGATGAAACACAGAAATTGCATCCGAATTTAATACAAAAGGCACAATGCCGACTTAAGTTCAAGAGGACTGACACTCTCACATTCTATGATTTGAACCCTTCCTGTGAGTCCAGTTTTAGATTCCGATGCTTCACTTCAGGTTTACTGTATCTCTTGGACCTTCTTATTGACGATGAAACACAGAAATTGCATCCGAATTTAATAGAAAAGGCACAATGTCGACTTAAGTACAAGAGGACTGACACTCTAACTTTCTATGATTTGAACTTCTAATGTTAGTCCAGTTTTAGATTCGGATGCTTCACTTCAGGTTTACTGTATCCCTTGGACCTTCATTATGACGAAGTAGCACAGAAAATGCATGGGAATTATATTCAAAAGGCACAATGCCGACTTAAGTACAAGAAGACTGACACTCTATCTCTCTATGATTTGAATCACTCCTGTGAGTCCAGTTTTAGATTCCGATGCTTCACTTCAGGTTTACTGTATCCCTTGGAGCTTCTTATTGACGATGAAACACAGAAATTGCATCCGAATTTAATACAAAAGGCACAATGCCGACTTAAGTACAAGAGGACCGACACTCTAACTTTCTATGATTTCAACCTCTCCTGTCAGTCCAGTTTTAGATCCCGATGCTTCACTTCAGGTTTACTGCATACCTTGGACCTTCTTATTGACGATGAAGCACAGAAAATGCATCGGAATTAAATTCAAAAGGCACAATGCCGCCTTAAGTAGAAGAGGACTGACACTCTAATTTTCTATGATTTGAACTACTCGTGTGAGTACAGTTTTAGATTCCGATGCTTTACTTCAGGTTTACTGTATCCCTTGGACCTTCTTATTGACGATGAAACACAGAAATTGCATCCGAATTTAATACAAAAGGCACAACGCCGACTTAAGTACAAAAGTACTGACACTCTAACATTCTATGATTTGAACCTCTCGAGTGATTCCAGTTTTTGATTCAGATGCTTCACTTCAGGTTTACTGTATCACTTGGACCTTGTTATTGACGATGAAACACAGAAATTGCATCCGAATTTAATACAAAAGGAACAATGCCGACTTAAGTACAAGAGGACTGACACTCTAACTTTCTATGACTTGAACCTCTCCTGTGAGTCCAGTTTCAGATTCCGATGCTTCACTTCAGTTTTACTGTATACCTTTCACCTTCTTATTGATGATGAAACACAGAAATTGCATCCGAATGTAATACAAAGTGCACAATGCCAACTTAAGTACAAGAGGACTGACACAGTCACTTTCTATGATTTGAACCTCTCCTGCGAGTCCAGTTTTAGGATCCAAAGCTTCACTTCAGGTTTACTGTATCCCTTGGACCTTCTTATTGACGATGAAACACAGAAATTGCATCCGAATTTAATACAAAAGGCACAATGCCGACTTAAGTACAAGAGGACTGACATTCTAACTTTCTATGATTTGAACCTCGAATGTGAGTCCAGTTTTAGATTCCAATGCTTCACTTCAGGTTTACTGTATCCCTTGGACCTTCTTTATGACGAAGAAGCACAGAAATTGCATCGGAATTAAATTCAAAAGGCACAATGACGACTTAAGTACAAGAGAACAGACACTCTAACTTTCTATGATTAGAACCTCTCCTGTGAGTCCAGTTTTAGATCCCGATGCTTCACTTCAGGTTCGCTGCATACCTTGGACCTCCTTATTGACGATGAAGCACAGAAAATGCATCGGAATTAAATTCAAAAGGCACAATGCCGCCTTAAGTAGAAGAGGACTGACACTCTAACTTTCTATAATTTGAACTACTCGTGTGAGTCCAGTTTTTGATTCAGATGCTTCACTTCAGGTTTACTGTATCCCTTGGACCTTCTTATTGACGATGAAACACAGAAATTGCATCCGAATTTAATACAAAAGGCACAATGCCGACTTAAGTACAAAAGTACTGACACTCTAACATTCTGTGATTTGAACCTCTCCAGTGATTCCAGTTTTAGAATCAGATGCTTCACTTCAGGTTTACTGTATCAATTGGACCTTGTTATTGACGATGAAACACAGAAATTGCATCCGAATTTAATACAAAAGGCACAATGCCGACTTAAGTTCAAGAGGACTGACACTCTAACTTTCTATGATTTGAACCACTCCTGTGAGTCCAGTTTTAGATTCCGATGCTTCACTTCAGGTTTACTGTATACCTTGCACCTTCTTATTGACGATGAAACACTGAAATTGCATCCGAATGTAATACAAAGCGCACAATGCCAACTTAAGCACAAGAGGACTGACACTCAAACTTTCTATGATTTGAACCTCTCCTGCGAGTCCAGTTATAGATTCCGATGCTTCACTTCAGGTTTACTGAATCCCTTGGACCTTCTTATTGACGATGAAACACAGAAATTGCATCCGAATTTAATACAAAAGGCACAATGCCGACTTAAGCACAAGAGGACTGACACTCTCACATTCTATGATTTGAACCCCTCCTGTGAGTCCAGTTTTAGATTCCGATGCTTCACTTCAGGTTTACTGTATCTCTTGGACCTTCTTATTGACGATGAAACACAGAAATTGCATCCGAATTTAATAGAAAAGGCACAATGTCTACTTAAGTACAAGAGGACTGACACTCTAACTTTCTATGATTTGAACTTCTAATGTGAGTCCAGTTTTAGATTCGGATGCTTCACTTCAGGTTTACTGTATCCCTTGGACCTTCATTATGGCGAATTAGCACAGAAAATGCATGGGAATTATATTCAAAAGGCACAATGCCGACTTAAGTACAAGAAGACTGACACTCTATCTCTCTATGATTTGAATCACTCCTGTGAGTCCAGTTTTAGATTCCGATGCTTCACTTCAGGTTTACTGTATCCCTTGGAGCTTCTTATTGACGATGAAACACAGAAATTGCATCCGAATTTAATACAAAAGGCACAATGCCGACTTAAGTACAAGAGGACCGACACTCTAACTTTCTATGATTTCAACCTCTCCTGCCAGTCCAGTTTTAGATCCCGATGCTTCACTTCAGGTTTACTGCATACCTTGGACCTTTTTATTGACGATGAAGCACAGAAAATGCATCGGAATTAAATTCAAAAGGCACAATGCCGCCTTAAGTAGAAGAGGACTGACACTCTAACTTTCTATGATTTGAACTACTCGTGTGAGTACAGTTTTAGATTCCGATGCTTTACTTCAGGTTTACTGTATCCCTTGGACCTTCTTATTGACTATGAAACACAGAAATTGCATCCGAATTTAATACAAAAGGCACAATGCCGACTTAAGTACAAGAGGACTGACACTCTAACTTTCTATGATTTGAACCTCGAATGTGAGTCCAGTTTTAGATTCCAATGCTTCACTTCAGGTTTACTGTATCCCTTGGACCTTCTTTATGACGAAGAAGCACAGAAATTGCATCGGAATTAAATTCAAAATGCACAATGACAACTTAAGTACAAGAGAACCGACACTCTAACTTTCTATGATTAGAACCTCTCCTGTGAGTCCAGTTTTAGATCCCGATGCTTCACTTCAGGTTTACTGCATACCTTGGACCTTCTTATTGACGATGAAGCACAGAAAATGCATCGGAATTAAATTCAAAAGGCACAATGCCGCCTTAAGTAGAAGAGGACTGACACTCTAACTTTCTATAATTTGAACTACTCGTGTGAGTCCAGTTTTTGATTCAGATGCTTCACTTCAGGTTTACTGTATCCCTTGGACCTTCTTATTGACGATGAAACACAGAAATTGCATCCGAATTTAATACAAAAGGCACAATGCCGACTTAAGTACAAAAGTACTGACACTCTAACATTCTATGATTTGAACCTCTCCAGTGATTCCAGTTTTAGAATCAGATGCTTCACTTCAGGTTTACTGTATCAATTGGACCTTCTTATTGACGATGAAACACAGAAATTGCATCCGAATTTAATACAAAAGGCACGATGACGACTTAAGTACAAGAGGACTGACACTCTCACTTTCTATGATTTGAACCTCTCCTGTGAGTCCAGTTTTAGGTTCCGATGCTTCACTTCAGGATTACTGTATCCCTTGGACCTTCTTATTGACGATGGAACAAAGAAATTGCATCCGAATTTAACACAAAAGGCACAATGCTGACTTAAGTAAAAGAGGACTGACACTCTCACTTTCTATGATTTAAACCTCTCCTGTGAGTCCAGTTTTAGATTCCGATGCTTCACTTCTGGTTTGCTGTATCCCTTGGACCTTCTTATTGACGATGTAACGCAGAAATTGCATCCGAATTTAATACAAAAGGCACAATGCCGACTTAAGTACAAGGGGACTGACACTCTCATTTTCTATGATTTGAACCTCTCCTGTGAGTCCAGTTTTAGATTCCGATGCTTCACTTCAGGATTACTGTATCCCTTGAACCTTCTTATTGACGATGAAACACAGAAATTGCATCTGAGAATAATACAAATGGCACAGTGCCGACTTGAGTACAAGAGGACTTACACTCTAACTTTCTATGATTTGAACTACTCGCGTGAGTCCAGTTTTAGATTCCGATGCTTCACTTCAGGTTTACTGTATCCCTTGGACCTTCTTATTGACGATGAAACACAGAAATTGCATCCGAATTTAATACAAAAGGCACAATGCCGACTTAAGTACAAGAGGACTGACACTCTAACTTTCGATGATTTGAACATCGAATGTGAGTCAAGATTTAGATTCCAATGCTTCACTTCAGGTTTACTGTATCCCTTGGACCTTCTTATTGACGATGAAACACAGAAATTGCATCAGAACTAAATTCAAAAGGCACAATGCCGACTTAAGTACAAGAGCACCGAAACTCTAACTTTCTATTATTTGAACCTCTCCTGTGAGTCCAGTTTTAGATTCCGATGCTTCACTTCAAGTTTACTGTATCCCTTCGACCTTCTTATTGACGATGAAACACAGAAATTGTATCGGAATTTAATAGAAAGGCACAATGCCGACTTATGTACAAGAGGAATGACACTCTAACTTTGTATGATTAGAATTTCCCTGTGAGACCAGTTTTAGATTCCGATGCTTCACTTCAGGTTTACTGTATCCCTTGAACCATCTTAATGACGTTGAAACACAGAAATTGCATCGGAAATTAATACAAAATGCACAATGCCGACTTAAGTACAAGAGGACTTACACTCTAACTTTCTATGATTTGAACTACTCGTGTGAGTCCAGTTATAGATTCCGATGCTTCACTTCAGGTTTACTGAATCCCTTGGACCTTCTTATTGACGATGAAACACAGAAATTGCATCCGAATTTAATACAAAAGGCAAAATGCCGACTTAAGCACAAGAGGACTGACACTCTCACATTCTATGATTTGAACCCTTCCTGTGAGTCCAGTTTTAGATTCCGATGCTTCACTTCAGGTTTACTGTATCTCTTGGACCTTCTTATTGACGATGAAACACAGAAATTGCATCCGAATTTAATAGAAAAGGCACAATGTCGACTTAAGTACAAGAGGACTGACACTCTAACTTTCTATGATTTGAACTTCTAATGTGAGTCCAGTTTTAGATTCGGATGCTTCACTTCAGGTTTACTGTATCCCTTGGACCTTCATTATGACGAAGTAGCACAGAAAATGCATGGGAATTATATTCAAAAGGCACAATGCCGACTTAAGTACAAGAAGACTGACACTCTACCTCTCTATGATTTGAATCACTCCTGTGAGTCCAGTTTTAGATTCCGATGCTTCACTTCAGGTTTACTGTATCCCTTGGAGCTTCTTATTGACGATGAAACACAGAAATTGCATCCGAATTTAATACAAAAGGCACAATGCCGACTTAAGTACAAGAGGACCGACACTCTAACTTTCTATGATTTCAACCTCTCCTGTCAGTCCAGTTTTAGATCCCGATGCTTCACTTCAGGTTTACTGCATACCTTGGACCTTCTTATTGACGATGAAGCACAGAAAATGCATCGGAATTAAATTCAAAAGGCACAATGGTGCCTTAAGTAGAAGAGGACTGACACTCTAATTTTCTATGATTTGAACTACTCGTGTGAGTACAGTTTTAGATTCCGATGCTTTACTTCAGGTTTACTGTATCCCTTGGACCTTCTTATTGACGATGAAACACAGAAATCGCATCCGAATTTAATACAAAAGGCACAACGCCGACTTAAGTACAAAAGTACTGACACTCTAACATTCTATGATTTGAACCTCTCGAGTGATTCCAGTTTTTGATTCAGATGCTTCACTTCAGGTTTACTGTATCACTTGGACCTTGTTATTGACGATGAAACACAGAAATTGCATCCGAATTTAATACAAAAGGAACAATGCCGACTTAAGTACAAGAGGACTGACACTCTAACTTTCTATGACTTGAACCTCTCCTGTGAGTCCAGTTTCAGATTCCGATGCTTCACTTCAGTTTTACTGTATACCTTTCACCTTCTTATTGATGATGAAACACAGAAATTGCATCCGAATGTAATACAAAGTGCACAATGCCAACTTAAGTACAAGAGGACTGACACAGTCACTTTCTATGATTTGAACCTCTCCTGCGAGTCCAGTTTTAGGATCCAAAGCTTCACTTCAGGTTTACTGTATCCCTTGGACCTTCTTATTGACGATGAAACACAGAAATTGCATCCGAATTTAATACAAAAGGCACAATGCCGACTTAAGTACAAGAGGACTGACATTCTAACTTTCTATGATTTGAACCTCGAATGTGAGTCCAGTTTTAGATTCCAATGCTTCACTTCAGGTTTACTGTATCCCTTGGACCTCCTTTATGACGAAGAAGCACAGAAATTGCATCGGAACTAAATTCAAAAGGCACAATGACGACTTAAGTACAAGAGAACAGACACTCTAACTTTCTATGATTAGAACCTCTCCTGTGAGTCCAGTTTTAGATCCCGATGCTTCACTTCAGGTTCGCTGCATACCTTGGACCTCCTTATTGACGATGAAGCACAGAAAATGCATCGGAATTAAATTCAAAAGGCACAATGCCGCCTTAAGTAGAAGAGGACTGACACTCTAACTTTCTATAATTTGAACTACTCGTGTGAGTCCAGTTTTTGATTCAGATGCTTCACTTCAGGTTTACTGTATCCCTTGGACCTTCTTATTGACGATGAAACACAGAAATTGCATCCGAATTTAATACAAAAGGCACAATGCCGACTTAAGTACAAAAGTACTGACACTCTAACATTCTATGATTTGAACCTCTCCAGTGATTCCAGTTTTAGAATCAGATGCTTCACTTCAGGTTTACTGTATCAATTGGACCTTGTTATTGACGATGAAACACAGAAATTGCATCCGAATTTAATACAAAAGGCACAATGCCGACTTAAGTTCAAGAGGACTGACACTCTCACATTCTATGATTTGAACCCTTCCTGTGAGTCCAGTTTTAGATTCCGATGCTTCACTTCAGGTTTACTGTATCTCTTGGACCTTCTTATTGACGATGAAACACAGAAATTGCATCCGAATTTAATAGAAAAGGCACAATGTCGACTTAAGTACAAGAGGACTGACACTCTAACTTTCTATGATTTGAACTTCTAATGTTAGTCCAGTTTTAGATTCGGATGCTTCACTTCAGGTTTACTGTATCCCTTGGACCTTCATTATGACGAAGTAGCACAGAAAATGCATGGGAATTATATTCAAAAGGCACAATGCCGACTTAAGTACAAGAAGACTGACACTCTATCTCTCTATGATTTGAATCACTCCTGTGAGTCCAGTTTTAGATTCCGATGCTTCACTTCAGGTTTACTGTATCCCTTGGAGCTTCTTATTGACGATGAAACACAGAAATTGCATCCGAATTTAATACAAAAGGCACAATGCCGACTTAAGTACAAGAGGACCGACACTCTAACTTTCTATGATTTCAACCTCTCCTGTCAGTCCAGTTTTAGATCCCGATGCTTCACTTCAGGTTTACTGCATACCTTGGACCTTCTTATTGACGATGAAGCACAGAAAATGCATCGGAATTAAATTCAAAAGGCACAATGCCGCCTTAAGTAGAAGAGGACTGACACTCTAATTTTCTATGATTTGAACTACTCGTGTGAGTACAGTTTTAGATTCCGATGCTTTACTTCAGGTTTACTGTATCCCTTGGACCTTCTTATTGACGATGAAACACAGAAATTGCATCCGAATTTAATACAAAAGGCACAACGCCGACTTAAGTACAAAAGTACTGACACTCTAACATTCTATGATTTGAACCTCTCGAGTGATTCCAGTTTTTGATTCAGATGCTTCACTTCAGGTTTACTGTATCACTTGGACCTTGTTATTGACGATGAAACACAGAAATTGCATCCGAATTTAATACAAAAGGAACAATGCCGACTTAAGTACAAGAGGACTGACACTCTAACTTTCTATGACTTGAACCTCTCCTGTGAGTCCAGTTTCAGATTCCGATGCTTCACTTCAGTTTTACTGTATACCTTTCACCTTCTTATTGATGATGAAACACAGAAATTGCATCCGAATGTAATACAAAGTGCACAATGCCAACTTAAGTACAAGAGGACTGACACAGTCACTTTCTATGATTTGAACCTCTCCTGCGAGTCCAGTTTTAGGATCCAAAGCTTCACTTCAGGTTTACTGTATCCCTTGGACCTTCTTATTGACGATGAAACACAGAAATTGCATCCGAATTTAATACAAAAGGCACAATGCCGACTTAAGTACAAGAGGACTGACATTCTAACTTTCTATGATTTGAACCTCGAATGTGAGTCCAGTTTTAGATTCCAATGCTTCACTTCAGGTTTACTGTATCCCTTGGACCTTCTTTATGACGAAGAAGCACAGAAATTGCATCGGAATTAAATTCAAAAGGCACAATGACGACTTAAGTACAAGAGAACAGACACTCTAACTTTCTATGATTAGAACCTCTCCTGTGAGTCCAGTTTTAGATCCCGATGCTTCACTTCAGGTTCGCTGCATACCTTGGACCTCCTTATTGACGATGAAGCACAGAAAATGCATCGGAATTAAATTCAAAAGGCACAATGCCGCCTTAAGTAGAAGAGGACTGACACTCTAACTTTCTATAATTTGAACTACTCGTGTGAGTCCAGTTTTTGATTCAGATGCTTCACTTCAGGTTTACTGTATCCCTTGGACCTTCTTATTGACGATGAAACACAGAAATTGCATCCGAATTTAATACAAAAGGCACAATGCCGACTTAAGTACAAAAGTACTGACACTCTAACATTCTATGATTTGAACCTCTCCAGTGATTCCAGTTTTAGAATCAGATGCTTCACTTCAGGTTTACTGTATCAATTGGACCTTGTTATTGACGATGAAACACAGAAATTGCATCCGAATTTAATACAAAAGGCACAATGCCGACTTAAGTTCAAGAGGACTGACACTCTAACTTTCTATGATTTGAACCACTCCTGTGAGTCCAGTTTTAGATTCCGATGCTTCACTTCAGGTTTACTGTATACCTTGCACCTTCTTATTGACGATGAAACACTGAAATTGCATCCGAATGTAATACAAAGCGCACAATGCCAACTTAAGCACAAGAGGACTGACACTCAAACTTTCTATGATTTGAACCTCTCCTGCGAGTCCAGTTATAGATTCCGATGCTTCACTTCAGGTTTACTGAATCCCTTGGACCTTCTTATTGACGATGAAACACAGAAATTGCATCCGAATTTAATACAAAAGGCACAATGCCGACTTAAGCACAAGAGGACTGACACTCTCACATTCTATGATTTGAACCCCTCCTGTGAGTCCAGTTTTAGATTCCGATGCTTCACTTCAGGTTTACTGTATCTCTTGGACCTTCTTATTGACGATGAAACACAGAAATTGCATCCGAATTTAATAGAAAAGGCACAATGTCTACTTAAGTACAAGAGGACTGACACTCTAACTTTCTATGATTTGAACTTCTAATGTGAGTCCAGTTTTAGATTCGGATGCTTCACTTCAGGTTTACTGTATCCCTTGGACCTTCATTATGGCGAATTAGCACAGAAAATGCATGGGAATTATATTCAAAAGGCACAATGCCGACTTAAGTACAAGAAGACTGACACTCTATCTCTCTATGATTTGAATCACTCCTGTGAGTCCAGTTTTAGATTCCGATGCTTCACTTCAGGTTTACTGTATCCCTTGGAGCTTCTTATTGACGATGAAACACAGAAATTGCATCCGAATTTAATACAAAAGGCACAATGCCGACTTAAGTACAAGAGGACCGACACTCTAACTTTCTATGATTTCAACCTCTCCTGCCAGTCCAGTTTTAGATCCCGATGCTTCACTTCAGGTTTACTGCATACCTTGGACCTTTTTATTGACGATGAAGCACAGAAAATGCATCGGAATTAAATTCAAAAGGCACAATGCCGCCTTAAGTAGAAGAGGACTGACACTCTAACTTTCTATGATTTGAACTACTCGTGTGAGTACAGTTTTAGATTCCGATGCTTTACTTCAGGTTTACTGTATCCCTTGGACCTTCTTATTGACTATGAAACACAGAAATTGCATCCGAATTTAATACAAAAGGCACAATGCCGACTTAAGTACAAGAGGACTGACACTCTAACTTTCTATGATTTGAACCTCGAATGTGAGTCCAGTTTTAGATTCCAATGCTTCACTTCAGGTTTACTGTATCCCTTGGACCTTCTTTATGACGAAGAAGCACAGAAATTGCATCGGAATTAAATTCAAAATGCACAATGACAACTTAAGTACAAGAGAACCGACACTCTAACTTTCTATGATTAGAACCTCTCCTGTGAGTCCAGTTTTAGATCCCGATGCTTCACTTCAGGTTTACTGCATACCTTGGACCTTCTTATTGACGATGAAGCACAGAAAATGCATCGGAATTAAATTCAAAAGGCACAATGCCGCCTTAAGTAGAAGAGGACTGACACTCTAACTTTCTATAATTTGAACTACTCGTGTGAGTCCAGTTTTTGATTCAGATGCTTCACTTCAGGTTTACTGTATCCCTTGGACCTTCTTATTGACGATGAAACACAGAAATTGCATCCGAATTTAATACAAAAGGCACAATGCCGACTTAAGTACAAAAGTACTGACACTCTAACATTCTATGATTTGAACCTCTCCAGTGATTCCAGTTTTAGAATCAGATGCTTCACTTCAGGTTTACTGTATCAATTGGACCTTCTTATTGACGATGAAACACAGAAATTGCATCCGAATTTAATACAAAAGGCACGATGACGACTTAAGTACAAGAGGACTGACACTCTCACTTTCTATGATTTGAACCTCTCCTGTGAGTCCAGTTTTAGGTTCCGATGCTTCACTTCAGGATTACTGTATCCCTTGGACCTTCTTATTGACGATGGAACAAAGAAATTGCATCCGAATTTAACACAAAAGGCACAATGCTGACTTAAGTAAAAGAGGACTGACACTCTCACTTTCTATGATTTAAACCTCTCCTGTGAGTCCAGTTTTAGATTCCGATGCTTCACTTCTGGTTTGCTGTATCCCTTGGACCTTCTTATTGACGATGTAACGCAGAAATTGCATCCGAATTTAATACAAAAGGCACAATGCCGACTTAAGTACAAGGGGACTGACACTCTCATTTTCTATGATTTGAACCTCTCCTGTGAGTCCAGTTTTAGATTCCGATGCTTCACTTCAGGATTACTGTATCCCTTGAACCTTCTTATTGACGATGAAACACAGAAATTGCATCTGAGAATAATACAAATGGCACAGTGCCGACTTGAGTACAAGAGGACTTACACTCTAACTTTCTATGATTTGAACTACTCGCGTGAGTCCAGTTTTAGATTCCGATGCTTCACTTCAGGTTTACTGAATCCCTTGGACCTTCTTGTTGACGATGAAACACAGAAATTGCATCCGAATTTAATACAAAAGGCACAAAGCCGACTTAAGTACAAGAGGACTGACACTCTCACTTTCTATGATTTGAACCTCTCCTGTGAGTCCAGTTTTAGATTCCGATGCTTCACTTCAGTCTTACTGTATACCTTGAACCTTCTTATTGACGACGGAACACAGATATTGCATCCGAATGTTATACAAAAGGCACAATGCCGACTTAAGTACAGGAGGACTGACACCTTAACTTTCTATGATTTGTACCTCTCCTGTGAGTCCAGTTTTGGATTCCGATGTTTCACTTCAGGTTTACTGTATACCTTGGACTTTCTTATTAACGATGAAACACAGAAATTGCATCGTAATTAAATTCAAAAGGCACAGTGCCGATTTAAGTACAAGAGGACTGACACTCTAATTTTCTATGATTTGATCCTCTACTGTGAGTCCAGCTTTAGATTTCGATGCTTCACTTCACGTTTACTGTATCCCTTGGACCTTCTTATTGACGATGGAACAAAGTAATTGCATCCGAATTTAACACAAAAGGCACAATGCTGACTTAAGTAAAAGAGGACTGACACTCTCACTTTCTATGATTTAAACCTCTCCTGTGAGTCCTGTTTTAGATTCCGATGCTTCACTTCTGGTTTGCTGTATCCCTTGGACCTTCTTATTGACGATGTAACGCAGAAATTGCATCCGAATTAAATACAAAAGGCACAATGACGACTTAAGTACAAGAGGACTGACACACTAACTTTCTATGATTTGAACCCCTAATGTGAGTCCAGTTTTAGATTCCGATGCTTCACTTCAGGTTTACTGTATCCCTTGGACCTTCTTTATGACGAAGAAGCACAGAAACTGCATGGGAATTAAATTCAAAAGGCACAATGCCGACTTAAGTACAAGAAGACTGACACTCTACCTCTCTATGTTTTGAATCACTCCTGTGAGTCCAGTTTTAGATTCCGATGCTTCACTTCAGGTTTACTGGATCCCTTGGACCTTCTTATTGACGATGAAACACAGAAATTGCATCCGAATTTAATACAAAAAGCACAATGCCGACATAAGTACAAGAGGACTGACACACTAACTTTCTATGATTTGAAACTCACCTGTGAGTCCAGTTATAGATCCCGATGCTTCACTTCAGGTTTACTGCATACCTTGGACCTTCTTATTGACGATAAAGCACAGAAAATGCATCGGAATTAAATTCAAAAGGCACAATGCCGCCTTAAGTAGAAGAGGACTGACACTCTAACTTTCTATGATTTGAACTACTCGTGTGAGTCCAGTTTTAGATTCCGATGCTTCACTTCAGGTTTACTGTATCCCTTGGACCTTGTTATTGACGATGGAACACAGAAAATGTATCGGAAATTAATACGAAAGGCACAATGCCGACTTAAGTACAAGAGGACTTACACTCTAACTTTCTATGATTTGAACTACTCGTGTGAGTCCAGTTTTAGATTCCGATGCTTCACTTCAGGTTTACTGTATCCCTTGGACCTTCTTTATGACGAAGAAGCACAGAAACTGCATGGGAATTAAATTCAAAAGGCACAATGCCGACTTATGTACAAGAAGACTGACACTCTATCTCTCTATGTTTTGAATCACTCCTGTGAGTCCAGTTTTAGATTCCGATGCTTCACTTCAGGTTTACTGGATCCCTTGGACCTTCTTATTAACCTTGAAACACAGAAATTGCATCCGAATTTAATACAAAAAGCACAATGCCGACATAAGTACAAGAGGACTGACACACTAACTTTCTACGATTTGAACCACTTCTGTGAGTCCAGTTTTAGATTCCGATGCTTCACTTCAGGTTTACTGTATACAATGCACCTTCTTATTGACGATGAAACACAGAAATTGCATCGGAAATTAATACGAAAGGCACAATGCCGACATAAGTACAAGAGGACTTACACTCTAACTTTCTATGATTTGAACTACATCTGTGAGTCCAGTTTTAGATTCCGATACTTCACTTCAGGTTTACTGTATCCCTTGGACCTTGTTATTGACGATGGAACACAGAAATTGCAATGGAAATTAATACGAAAGGCACAATGCCGACTTAAGTACAAGAGGACTTACACTCTAACTTTCTATGATTTGAACTACCCGTGTGAGTCCAGTTTTAGATTCCGATGCTTCACTTCAGGTTTACTGTATCCCTTGGACCTTGTTATTGACGATGGAACACAGAAATGGCATCCGAATTTAATACAAAAGGCACAATGCCGACTTAAGTACAAAAGGACTGACACTCTAGCTTTCTATGATTTGAACCTCTCCTGTGAGTCCAGTTTTAGATTCCGATGCTTCACTTCAGGTTTACTGTATACAATGCACCTTCTTATTGACGATGAAACACAGAAATTGCATCCGAATGTAATACAAATCGCACAATGCCAACTTAAGTACAAGAGGACTGACACTCACTCTTTCTATGATTTGAACCTCGAATGTGAGTCCAGTTTTAGATTCCGATGCTTCACTTCAGGTTTACTGTATCCCTTGGACCTTCTTTATGACGAAGAATCACAGAAATTTCATCGGAATTAAATTCAAAAGGCACAATGCCGAGTTAAGTACAAGAGGACAGACATTCTAACTATCTATGATTTGAACCCCTAATGTGAGTCCAGTTTTAGATTCCGATGCTTCACTTCAGGTTTACTGTATCCCTTGGACCTTCTTTATGACGAAGAAGCACAGAAATTGCATGGGAATTAAATTCAAAAGGCACAATGCCGACTTAAGTTCAGGAAGACTGACACTCTATCTCTCTAAGATTGGAATCACTCCTGTGAGTCCTGTTTTAGATTCCGATGCTTCACTTCAGGTTTACTGGATCCCTTGGACGTTCTTATTGACGATGAAACACAGAAATTGCATCCGAATTTAATACAAAGATAACAATGCCGACTTAAGTACAAGAGGACTGACACTCTAACTTTCTATGATTTGAACCTCACCTGTGAGTCCAGTTATAGATCCCGATGATTCACTTCAGGTTTACTGCATACCTTGGACCTTCTTATTGACGATGAAGCACAGAAAATGCATCGGAATTAAATTCAAAAGGCACAATGCCGCCTTAAGTAGAAGGGGACTGACGCTCTAACTTTCTACGATTTGAACCTCTCCTGTGAGTCCAGTTTTAGATTCCGATGCTTCACTTCAGGTTTACTGAATACAATGCACCTCCTTATTGACGATGAAACACAGAAATTGCATCCGAATTTAATACAAAGATCACAATGCCAACTTAAGTACAAGAGGACTGACACTCTTACTTTCTATGATTTCAACCTCTCCTGTGAGTCCAGTTTTAGATGCCGATGCTTCACTTCAGGTTTACTTAATACAATGCACCTCCTTATTGACGATGAAACACAGAAATTGCATCCGAATTAAATACAAAAGGCACAATGCCGACTTAAGTACAAGAGGACTGACACTCTAACTTTCTATTATTTGAACCTCGAATGTGAGTCCAGTTTTAGATTCCGATGCTTCACTTCAGGTTTACTGTATTCCTAGGACCTTCTTTATGACGAAGAAGCACAGAAATTGCATCCGAATTAAATTCAAAAGGCACAATGCCGACTTAAGTACAAGAAGACTGACACTCTATTTTTCTATGATTTGAACCACTCCTGTGAGTCCAGTTTTAGATTCTGATGATTCACTTCAGTTTTACTGTATCCCTTGGACCTTCTTATTGACGATGAGACACAGAAATTGCATCCGAATTTAATACAAAAGGCACAATGACGATTTAAGTACAAGAGGACTGACACTCTCACTTTCTATGATTTGAACCTCTCCTGTGAGTCCAGTTTTAGATTCCGATGCTTCACTTAAGGTTTACTGTATACCTTGTAATTTCTTATTGATGATGAAACACAGAAATTGCAACCGAATGTAAAACAAAAGGCACAATGCCAACTTAAGTACAAGAGGACTGACACTCTCACTTTCTATGATTTGAACCACTCCTGTGAGACCAGTTTTAGATTCCGATGCTTCACTTCAGGTTTACTGTATCCCTTGGACCTTCTTGTTGACGATGGAACAAAGAAATTGCATCCGAATTTAATACAAAAGGCACAATGCTGACTTAAGTACAAGAGGACTGACACTCTCACTTTCTATGATTTGAACCTCTCCTGCGAGTTCAGTTTTAGATTCCGATGCTTCACTTCAGGTTTACTGTATCCCTTGGACCTTCTTATTGACGATGATACACAGAAATTGCATCCGAATTTAATACAAAAGGCACAATGCCGACTTAAGTACAAGAGGACTTACACTCTAACTTTCTATGATTTGAACCTCGAATGTGAGTCCAGTTTTGGATTCCGATGCTTCACCTCAGGTTTACTGTATCCCTTGGACCTTCTTTATGACGAAGAAGCAATAAAATTGCATCGGAATTAAATTCAAAAAGCACAATGCCGACTTAAGTACAAGAAGACTGACACTCAATTTTTCTATGATTTGAACCACTCCTGTGAGTCCAGTTTTAGATTCCGATGATTCACTTGATGTTTACTGTATCCCTTGGACCTTCTTATTGACGATGAAACACAGAAATTGCATCCGAATTTAATACAAAAGGCACAATGACGGCTTAAGTACAAGAGGACTGACACTCTCACTTTCTATGATTTGAACCTCACCTGTGAGTCCAGTTATAGATCCCGATGCTTCACTTAAGTTTTACTGCATACCTTGGACCTTCTTATTGACGATGAAGCACAGAAAATGCATCGGAATTAAATTCAAAAGGCACAATGCCGCCTTAAGTAGAAGAAGACTGACACTCTGACATTCTACGATTTGAACCTCTCCTGTGAGTCCAGTTTTAGATTCCGATGCTTCACTTCAGGTTTACTGTATGCCTTGGCCATTCTTATTGACGAAGAAACACAGAAATTGAATCCGAATTTAATACAAAAGGCACAATGCCGATTTATGTACAGGAGGACTGACACTCTAACTTTCTATGATTTGAACCTCTCCTGCGAGTCCAGTTTTAGATTCCGATGCTTCACTTCAGCTTTACTGTATCCCTTGGACCTTCTTATTGACGATGTAACACAGAAATTGCTTTAGAATTAAATTCAAAAGGCACAATGCCGACTTAAGTACAAGAGGACTGACACTCTAACTTTCTATGATTTGAACTACTCGTGTGAGTCCAGTTTTAGATTCCGATGCTTCACTTCAGGTTTACTGTATCCCTTGGACCTTGTTATTGACGATGGAACACAGAAATTGCATCCGAATTTAATACAAAAGGCACCATGCCGACCTAAGTACAAAAGGACTGACACTGTAACTTTCTATGATTTGTCCCTCTCCAGTGATTCCAGTTTTAGATTCCGATGCTTCACTTAAGGTTTACTGTATCACTTGGACCTTGTTATTGACGATGAAACACAGAAATTGCATCCGAATTTAATACAAAAGGCACAATGCAGACTTAAGTAAAAGAGAACTGACACTCTAACTTTCTATGATTTGAACCTCTCCTGTGAGTCCAGTTTTAGATATCGATGCTTCACTTCAGGTTTACTGTATACCATGCACCTTCTTATTGACGATGAAACACAGAAATTGCATCCGAATGTAATACAAATCGCACAATGCCAACTTAAGTACAAGAGGACTGACACTCTATCTTTCTATGATTTGAACCTCGAATGTGAGTCCAGTTTTAGATTCCGATGCTTCACTTCAGGTTTACTGTATCCCTTGGACCTTCTTTATGACGAAGAAGCACAGAAATTGCATCGGAATTAAATTCAAAAGGCACAATGCCGAGTTAAGTACAAGAGGACTGACACTCTAACTTTCTATGATTTAAACCCCTAATGTGAGTCCAGTTTTAGATTCCGATGCTTCACTTCAGGTTTACTGTATCCCTTGGACCTTCTTTATGACGAAGAAGCACAGAAATTGCATGGGAATTAAATTCAAAAGGCACAATGCCGACTTAAGTACAAGAAGACTGACACTCTATCTCTCTATGATTGGAATCACTCCTGTGAGTCCAGTTTTAGATTCCAATGCTTCACTTCAGGTTTACTGGATCCCTTGGACCTTCTTATTGACGATGAAACACAGAAATTGCATCCGAATTTAATACAAAGATCACAATGCCGACTTAAGTCCAAGAGGACTGACACTCTAACTTTCTATGATTTGAACCTCACCTGTGAGTCCAGTTACAGATCCCGATGCTTCACTTCAGGTTTACTGCATACCTTGGACCTTTTTATTGACAATGAAGCACAGAAAATGCATCGGAATTAAATTCAAAAGGCACAATGCCGCCTTAAGTAGAAGAGGACTGACACTCTAACTTTCTACGATTTGAACCTCTCCTGTGAGTCCTGTTTTAGATTCCGATGCTTCACTTCAGGTTTACTGAATACAATGCACCTCCTTATTGACGATGAAACACAGAAATTGCATCCGAATGTAATACAAATCGCACAATGCCAACTTAAGTACAAGAGGACTGACAATCTCACTTTCTATGATTTGAACCTCTCCTGCGAGTCCAGTTTTAGATTCCGATGCTTCACTTCAGGTTTACTGTATCCCTTGGACCTTCTTATTGACGATGAAACACAGAAATTGCATCCCAATTTAATACAAAAGGCACAATGCCGACTTAAGTACAAGAGGACTGACACTCTAACTTTCTATGATTTGAACCTCGAATGTGTGTCCAGTTTTAGATTCCGATGCTTCACTTCAGGTTTACTGTATCCCTTGGACCTTCTTTATGACGAAGAAGCACAGAAATTGCATCGGAATTAAATTCAAAAGGCACAATGCCAACTTAAGTACAAGAAGACTGACACTCTACTTTTCTATGATTTGAACCACTCCTGTGAGTCCAGTTTTAGATTCCGATGATTCACTTGAGGTTTACTGTATCCCTTGGCCCTTCTTATTGACGATGAAACACAGAAATTGCATCCGAATTTAATACAAAAGGCACAATGACGACTTAAGTACAAGAGGACTGACACTCTCACTTTCTATGATTTGAACCTCTCCTGTGAGTCCAGTTTTAGATTCCGATGCTTCACTTCAGTATTACTGTATACCTTGGATCTTCTTATTGACGATGAAACATAGAAATTGCATTGGAATTAAATTCAAATGGCACAATACCGACTTAAGTACAAGAGGACGGACACACTAACTTTCAATGATTTGAACCTCTCCTGTGAGTCCGGTTTTGGATTCCGATGCTTCACTTCAGGTTTGCTGTATACCTTGGACATTCTTATTGACGAAGAAACACAGAAATTGCATCGGAATTAAATACAAAAGGCACAGTGCTGACTTAAGTACAAGAGGACTGACACTCTAACTTTCTATAATTTGAACCTCTCCTGTGGGTCCAGTTTTAGATTCCGATGCTTCACATCAGATTTACTGTTTACCTTGGACCTTCTTATTCACGATGAAGCACAGAAAATGCATTGGAATTAAATTCAAAAGAGCACAATGCCGACTTAAGTACAACAGGACTGACACTCTAACTTTCTATGATTTGAACCTCTCTTGTGAGTCCAGTTTTAGATTCCGATGCATCACTTCAGGTTTACTGTATACCTTGGACCTTCTTATTGACGAAGAAACACAGAAATTGCATCGGAATTAAGTACAAAAAGCACAGTGCTGACTTAAGTACAAGAGGACTGATACTCAAACTTTCTATGATATGAAACTCTCCTGTGAGTCCAGTTTTCGATTCCGATGCTTCACTTCAGGTTTACTGTATACCTTGGACCTTCTTATTGACGATGATACACAGATATTGCATCGGAATTAAATTCAAAAGGCACAATGCCCACTTAAGTACAGGAGGACTGACACTTCAACTTTCTATGATTTGAACCTCTCCTGTGAGTCCAGTTTTAGAGTTCGATGCTTCACTTCACGTTTACTGTATACCGTGGACCTTCTTATTCGATGAAGCACAGAAATTGCAGCGGAATTAAATAAAAAAGGCACAATGCAGACTTAAGTACAAGAGGACTGACACTCCAACTTTCTATGATTTGAACCTCTCCTGTGAGTCCAATTTTAGATTCCGATGCTTTACTTCAGGTTTACTGTATACCTTGGACCTTCTTATTGACGATGAAGCACAGAAATTGCGTCGGAATTAAACACAAAAGGCACAATGCCGACTTAAGTACAAGACGACTGACACTCTAACTTCCTATGATTTGAACCCCTCCTGTGAGTCCAATTTTAGATTCCGATGCTTTACTTCAGGTTTACTGTATACCTTGGACCTTCTTATTGACGAAGAAACACAGAAATTGCATCGGAATTAAATTCTAAAGGCACAATGCCGAATTAAGTGCAAGAGGACGGACGCTCTAACTGTCTATGTTTTGAACCCCTCCAGTGTGTCCAGTTTCAGATTCCGATGCTTCACTTCAGGTTTACTGTATACCTTGGACCTTCTTATTGACGATGAAACACAGAAATTGCATTCGAATTTAATACAAAAGGCAAAATGCCGACTAAAGTACAAGAGGGCTGACTCTCTAACTTTCTATGATTTGAACCTCTCCTGTGAGTCCAGTTTTAGATTCCGATGCTTCACTTCAGGTTTACTGTATCCCTTGGACCTTCTTATTGACGATGAAACACAGAAATTGCATCCGAATTTAATACAAAAGGCACAATGCTGACTTAAGTACAAGAGGACTGACACTCTAACTTTCTATGATTTGAACCTCTCCTGTGAGTTCAGTTTGAGATTCTGATGCTTCACATCAGTTTTACTGTACCCTTGGACCTTCTTATTGATGTTTAAACACAGAAATTGCATTCAAATTTAATACAAAAGGCACAATGCCGACTTAAGTACTAGAGGACACACACTCTAACTTTCTATGATTTGAACCTCTCCTGTGAGTCCAGTTTTGGATTTCGATGCTTCACTTCAGGTATACTGTATACCTTGGACATTCTTATTGACGATGAAACACAAAAATTGCATCCGAATTTAATGCAAATGCACAATTCTCACTTAGGTTCAAGAGGACTGACACTCTAACTTTCAATGATTTGAGCCTCTCCTGTGAGTCCAGTTTTAGATTTTGATGCTTCACTTCAGGTTTACTGTATACCTTGGACCTTCTTATTGACGAAGAAACTCAGAAATTGCATCGGAATTAAATACAAAAGGCACAGTGCTGACATAAGTACAAGAGGACTGACACTCTAACTTTCTATGATTTGAAACTCTCCTGTGAGTCCAGTTTCAGATTCCGATGCTTCACTTCAGGATTACTGTATACCTTGGACCATCTTATTGACGATGAAGCACAGAAATTGCATCGGAATTAAATACAAAAGGCACAATGCCGACTTAAGTACAAGAGGACTGTCACTCTAACTTTCTATGATTTGAACCTCTCCTGTGAGTCCAGTTTTGGATTCCGATGCTTCACTTCAGGTTTACTGTATATCTTGGACCTTCTTATTGACGATGAAACACAGAAATTGCATCGGAATTAAATTCAAAAGGCACAATGCCGACTTACGAACAAGAGGACGGACACTCTAACTTTCTATGATTTTCAACCTCTCCTGTGGGTCCAGTTTTAGATTGCGATGCTTCACTTCACGTTTACTGTATACCTTGGATATTCTTATTGACGATGAAGCACAGAAAATGCATCGGAATTAAATTCAAAAGTCACAAGGCCGACTTAAGTACAAAAGGACTGACACTCTAACTTTCAGTGATTTGAACCTCTCCTGTGAGTTCAGTTTTTAATTCCGATGCTTCACTTCACGTTTACTGTATACCTTGGACCTTCTTATTGACGATGAAACACAGAAATTGCATCGGAATTCAATTCAAAAGGCACAATGCCGACTTAAGTACAAGAGGACGGACCCTCTAACTATCTATGATTTTAACCTCTACTGTGAGTCCAGTTTTAGAATCCGATGCTTAACTTCAGGTTAACTGTATACCTTAGACCTTCTTATTGACGATGAAGCATAGAAAATGCATCGGAATGGAATTGAAAAGGCACATTGCCGACTTAAGAACAAGAGGACTGACACTCTAACTTTCTATGATTTGAACCTCTCCTGTGAGTCCAGTTTTAGATTCCGATGCTTCACTTCAGGATTACAGTATACCTTGGACCTTCTTATTGACGATGAAACACGGAAATTGCATCGGTATTAAATTCAAAAGGCACAATGCCGACTTAAGTACAAGAGGACAGATACCCTAATTTTCTATGATTTGAACCTCTCCTGTGAGTCCAGTTTTAGATTCCGATGCTTCACATCAGGTTTACTGTATATCTTGGACCTTCTTATTGACGATGAAGCACAGAAAATGCATCGGAATTAAATTCAAAAGGCACAATGCCCACTTAAGTACAAGAGGACTGACACTCTAACTTTCTATGATTTGAACCTCTCTGGTGAGTCCAGTTTCATATTCCGATGCTTCACTTCAGGTTTACTGTATACCTTGGACATTCTTATAGTCGATGAAACACAGAAATTGCATCCGAATTTAATGCAAAAGGCACAATGCTGACTTAGGTACAAGAGGACTGACACTCTAACTTTCTATGATTTGATCCTTTCCAGTGAGTCCAAATTTAGATACCGATGCTTTACTTCAGGTTTACTGAATACCTTAGACCTTCTTATTGGCGATGAAGCACAGAAATTGCGTCGGAATTAAATACAAAAGGCACAATGCCGACTTAAGTACAAGATGATCGACAATCTAACATTCTACGATTTGAACCTCTCCTGTGTGTCCAATTTTAGATTCCGATGCTTTACTTCAGGTTTACTGTATACCTTGGACCTTCTTATTGACGATGAAGCACAGAAATTGCGTCGGAATTAAACACAAAAGGCACAATGCCGACTTAAGTACAAGACGACTGACACTCTAACTTCCTATGATTTGAACCCCTCCTGTGAGTCCAATTTTAGATTCCGATGCTTTACTTCAGGTTTACTGTATACCTTGGACCTTCTTATTGACGAAGAAACACAGAAATTGCATCGGAATTAAATTCTAAAGGCACAATGCCGAATTAAGTGCAAGAGGACGGACGCTCTAACTGTCTATGTTTTGAACCCCTCCTGTGAGTCCAGTTTCAGATTCCGATGCTTCACTTCAGGTTTACTGTATACCTTGGACCTTCTTATTGACGATGAAACACAGAAATTGCATTCGAATTTAATACAAAAGGCAAAATGCCGACTAAAGTACAAGAGGGCTGACTCTCTAACTTTCTATGATTTGAACCTCTCCTGTGAGTCCAGTTTTAGATTCCGATGCTTCACTTCAGGTTTACTGTATCCCTTGGACCTTCTTATTGACGATGAAACACAGAAATTGCATCCGAATTTAATACAAAAGGCACAATGCTGACTTAAGTACAAGAGGACTGACACTCTAACTTTCTATGATTTGAACCTTTCCTGTGAGTTCAGTTTGAGATTCTGATGCTTCACATCAGTTTTACTGTACCCTTGGACCTTCGTATTGATGTTTAAACACAGAAATTGCATTCAAATTTAATACAAAAGGCACAATGCCGACTTAAGTACTAGAGGACACACACTCTAACTTTCTATGATTTGAACCTCTCCTGTGAGTCCAGTTTTGGATTTCGATGCTTCACTTCAGGTATACTGTATACCTTGGACATTCTTATTGACGATGAAACACAAAAATTGCATCCGAATTTAATGCAAATGCACAATTCTCACTTAGGTTCAAGAGGACTGACACTCTAACTTTCAATGATTTGAGCCTCTCCTGTGAGTCCAGTTTTAGATTTTGATGCTTCACTTCAGGTTTACTGTATACCTTGGACCTTCTTATTGACGAAGAAACTCAGAAATTGCATCGGAATTAAATACAAAAGGCACAGTGCTGACATAAGTACAAGAGGACTGACACTCTAACTTTCTATGATTTGAAACTCTCCTGTGAGTCCAGTTTCAGATTCCGATGCTTCACTTCAGGATTACTGTATACCTTGGACCATCTTATTGACGATGAAGCACAGAAATTGCATCGGAATTAAATACAAAAGGCACAATGCCGACTTAAGTACAAGAGGACTGTCACTCTAACTTTCTATGATTTGAACCTCTCCTGTGAGTCCAGTTTTGGATTCCGATGCTTCACTTCAGGTTTACTGTATATCTTGGACCTTCTTATTGACGATGAAACACAGAAATTGCATCGGAATTAAATTCAAAAGGCACAATGCCGACTTACGAACAAGAGGACGGACACTCTAACTTTCTATGATTTTCAACCTCTCCTGTGGGTCCAGTTTTAGATTGCGATGCTTCACTTCACGTTTACTGTATACCTTGGATATTCTTATTGACGATGAAGCACAGAAAATGCATCGGAATTAAATTCAAAAGTCACAAGGCCGACTTAAGTACAAAAGGACTGACACTCTAACTTTCAGTGATTTGAACCTCTCCTGTGAGTTCAGTTTTTAATTCCGATGCTTCACTTCACGTTTACTGTATACCTTGGACCTTCTTATTGACGATGAAACACAGAAATTTCATCGGAATTCAATTCAAAAGGCACAATGCCGACTTAAGTACAAGAGGACGGACCCTCTAATTATCTATGATTTTAACCTCTACTGTGAGTCCAGTTTTAGAATCCGATGCTTAACTTCAGGTTAACTGTATACCTTAGACCTTCTTATTGACGATGAAGCATAGAAAATGCATCGGAATGGAATTGAAAAGGCACATTGCCGACTTAAGAACAAGAGGACTGACACTCTAACTTTCTATGATTTGAACCTCTCCTGTGAGTCCAGTATTAGATTCCGATGCTTCACTTCAGGATTACAGTATACCTTGGACCTTCTTATTGACGATGAAACACGGAAATTGCATCGGTATTAAATTCAAAAGGCACAATGCCGACTTAAGTACAAGAGGACAGATACCCTAATTTTCTATGATTTGAACCTCTCCTGTGAGTCCAGTTTTAGATTCCGATGCTTCACATCAGGTTTACTGTATATCTTGGACCTTCTTATTGACGATGAAGCACAGAAAATGCATCGGAATTAAATTCAAAAGGCACAATGCCCACTTAAGTACAAGAGGACTGACACTCTAACTTTCTATGATTTGAACCTCTCTGGTGAGTCCAGTTTCATATTCCGATGCTTCACTTCAGGTTTACTGTATACCTTGGACATTCTTATAGTCGATGAAACACAGAAATTGCATCCGAATTTAATGCAAAAGGCACAATGCTGACTTAGGTACAAGAGGACTGACACTCTAACTTTCTATGATTTGATCCTTTCCAGTGAGTCCAAATTTAGATACCGATGCTTTACTTCAGGTTTACTGAATACCTTAGACCTTCTTATTGGCGATGAAGCACAGAAATTGCGTCGGAATTAAATACAAAAGGCACAATGCCGACTTAAGTACAAGATGATCGACAATCTAACATTCTATGATTTGAACCTCTCCTGTGTGTCCAGTTTTAGATTCCGATGCTTCACTTCAGGTTTAGTGTATCCCTTGGACCTTCTTTTTGTCGAGGAAACACAGAAATTGCATCGGAATTAAATTCAGAAGGCACAATGCCGACTTAAGTACAAGAGGACTGACACTCTAAGTTTCTATGATTTGAACTTCTCCTGTGAGACCACTTTTGGATTCTGATGCTTCATTTCAGATTTACTGTATCCCTTTTACCTTCTTATTGACGATGAAGCACTGAAATTGCATCGGAATTAAATTCCAAAGGCACAATGCCGACTTAAGTACAAGAGGACTGACACTCTAACAGTCTACGATTTGAAACACTTCTCTGAGTCCAGTTTTAGATTCCGATGCTTCACTTCAGGTCTACAATACCTTGGACCTTCTTATTGACGATGAAGCACAGAAAATGCATCGGAATTATATTCAAAAGGCACAATGCAGACTTAAGTACAAGAGGACTGACACTCTAACTTTCTATGAATTGAACCTCTCCTGTGAGACCAATTTTAGATTCCGATGCTATACTTCAGAATTACTGTATACCTTGGACCTTCTTATTGACGATGAAGCACAGAAAATGCATTGGAATTAAATTCAAAAGAGCACAATGCCGACTTAAGTACAACAGGACTGACACTCTAACTTTCTATGACTTGAACCTCTCTTTTGAGTCCAGTTTTAGATTCCGATGCATGACTTCAGGTTTACTGTATACCTTGGACCTTCTTATTGACGAAGAAAGACAGAAATTGCATCGGAATTAAGTACAAAAGGCACAGTGCTGACTTAAGTACAAGAGGACTGATACTCTAACTTTCTATGATTTGAACCTCTCCTGTGAGTCCAGTTTTCGATTCCGATGCTTCACTTCAGGTTTACTGTATACCATGGACCTTCTTATTGACGATGAAGCACAGAAATTGCAACGGAATTAAATACAAAAGGCACAATGCCTACTTAAGTACAAGAGGACTGTCACTTTAAATTTTTATGATTTGAACCTCTCCTTTGAGTCCAGTTTTGGATTCCGATGCTTCACTTCAGGTTTACTGTACACCTTGGATCTTCTTATTGACGATGAAACACCGAAATTGCATCGGAATTAAATTGAAAAGGCACTATGCTGACTTAAGTACAAGAGGACGGACACTCTAACTTTCTATGATTTGAACCCCTCCTGTGAGTCCAGTATTAGATTCCGATGCTTCAGTTCACGTTTACTGTATACCTTGAACCTTCTTATTGAGGATGAAGCACAGAAAATGCATCGGAATTAAATTCAAAAGGCACAATGCTGACTTATGTACAAGAGGACTGACACTCTAAATTTCTATGATTTGATCCTCTCCTGTGAGTCCAGTTTTGGATTCCGATGCTTCACTTCAGGTTTACTGTATACCTTGGACCATCTTATTCACGATGAAACACAGAAATTGCAACGGAATTAAATTCAAAGGCACAATGCCGACTTAAGTACAAGAGTAAGGACACTCTAACTTTCTATGATTTGAACCTCTCCTGTGAGTACAGTTTTAAATTCCGATGCTTCAAATCAGGTTTGCTGTATCCCTGGGACCTTCTTATTGATGATGAAGCACAGAAATTTCATCGGAATTAAATTCAAAATTCACAATGCCGACTTAAGTGCAAGAGGACTGACACTCTAACAGGCTACGATTTGAAACTCTTCTCTGAGTCCAATTTTAGATTCCGATGCTTTACTTCAGGTTTACCGTATACCTTGGACCTTCTTATTGACGATGAAGCACAGAAAAAGCATTGGAATTTAATTCAAAAGAGCACAATGCCGACTTAAGTACAACAGCACTGACACTCTAACTTTCTACGATTTGAACCTCTCTTGTGAGTCCAGTTTTAGATTCCGATGCATCACTTCAGGTTTACTGTATACCTTGGATTTTCTTATACACGATGAAACATAGAAATTGCATTGGAATTAAATTCAAATGGCACAATACCCACTTAAGTACAAGAGGACGGACACACTAACTTTCAATGATTTGAACCTTTCCTGTGAGTCCGGTTTTAGATTCCGATGCTTCACTTCAGGTTTACTGTATACTTTGGACATTCTTATTGACGAAGAAACACAGAAATTGCATCGGAATTAAATACAAAAGGCACAGTGCTGACTTAAGTACAAGAGGACTGACACTCTAACTTTCTATAATTTGAACCTCTCCTGTGGGTCCAGTTTTAGATTCCGATGCTTCACATCAGGTTAACTGTTTACCTTGGACCTTCTTATTCACGATGAAGCACAGAAAATGCATTGGAATTAAATTCAAAAGAGCACAATGCCGACTTAAGTACAACAGGACTGACACTCTAACTTTCTATGATTTGAACCTCTCTTGTGAGTCCAGTTTTAGATTCCGATGCATCACTTCAGGTTTACTGTATACCTCGGACCTTCTTATTGACGAAGAAACACAGAAATTGCATCGGAATTAAGTACAAAAGGCACAGTGCTGACTTAAGTACAAGAGGACTGATACTCAAACTTTCTATGATATGAAACTCTCTCGTGAGTCCAGTTTTCGATTCCGATGCTTCACTTCAGGTTTACTGTATACCTTGGACCTTCTTATTCACGATGAAGCACGGAAAATGCATTGGAATTAAATTCAAAAGAGCACAATGCCAACTTAAGTACAACAGGACTGACACACTAACTTTCTATGATTTGAACCTCTCTTGTGAGTCCAGTTTTAGATTCCGATGCATCACTTCAGGTTTACTGTATACCTTGGGCCTTCTTATTGACGAAGAAACACAGAAATTGCATCGGAATTAAGTACAAACTACACAGTGCTGACTTAAGTACAAAAGGACTGATACTCTAACTTTCGATGATTTGAACCTCCCCTGTGAGTACAGTTTTCGATTCCGATGCTTCACTTCAGGTTTACTGTATACCATGGACCTTCTTATTGACGATGAAGCACAGAAATTGCAACGGAATTAAATACAAAGGGCACAATGCCGACTTAAGTACAAGAGGACTGTCACTTTAACTTTTTATGATTTGAACCTCTCCTTTGAGTCCAGTTTTGGATTCCGATGCTTTACTTCAGGTTTACTGTATACCTTGGATCTTCTTATTGACGATGAAACACCGAAATTGCATCGGAATTAAATTGAAAAGGCACGATGCTGACTTATGTACAAGTGGATTGACACTCTAATTTTCTATGATTTGATCCTCTCCTGTGAGTCCAGTTTTCGATTAAGATGCTTCACTTCAGGTTTACTGTACTTCTTGGACCTTCTTATTCACGATGAAACACAGAAATTGCAACGGAATTAAATTCAAAAGGCACAATGCCGACTTAAGTACAAGAGTAAGGACACTCTAACTTTCTATTATTTGAACCACTCCTGTGAGTCCAGTTTTAGATACCGATATTTCACTTCAGGTTTACTGCATACCTTGGACCTTCTTATTGACGATGAAGCACAAAATATGCATCGGAATGAAATTCAAAAGGCACAATGAGACTTAAGTACAAGAGGACTGACACTCTAACTTTCTATGATTTGAAACTCTCCCGTGAGTCCAGTTTTAGAATCCGATGCTTCACTTCAAATTTACTGTATACCTTGGACCTTCTTATTGACGATGATACACAGATATTGCATCGTAATTAAATTCAAAAGGCACAATGCCCACTTAAGTACAGGAGGACTGACACTTCAACTTTCTATGATTTGAACCTCTCCTGTGAGTCCAGTTTTAGAGTTCGATGCTTCACTTCACGTTTACTGTATACCGTGGACCTTCTTATTCGATGAAGCACAGAAATTGCAGCGGAATTAAATACAAAAGGCACAATGCAGACTTAAGTACAAGAGGACTGACACTCCAACTTTCTATGATTTGAACCTCTCCTGTGAGTCCAATTTTAGATTCCGATGCTTTACTTCAGGTTTACTGTATACCTTGGACCTTCTTATTGACGATGAAGCACAGAAATTGCGTCGGAAGTAAACACAAAAGGCACAATGCCGACTTAAGTACAAGACGACGGACACTCTAACTTCCTATGATTTGAACCCCTCCTGTGAGTCCAATTTTAGATTCCGATGCTTTACTTCAGGTTTACTGTATACCTTGGACCTTCTTATTGACGAAGAAACACAGAAATTGCATCGGAATTAAATTCTAAAGGCACTATGCCGAATTAAGTGCAAGAGGACGGACGCTCTATCTGTCTATGTTTTGAACCCCCCCTGTGAGTCCAGTTTCAGATTCCGATGCTTCACTTCAGGTTTACTGTATACCTTGGACCTTCTTATTGACGATGAAACACAGAAATTGCATTCGAATTTAATACAAAAGGCAAAATGCCGACTAAAGTACAAGAGGACTGACTCTCTAACTTTCTATGATTTGAACCTCTCCTGTGAGTCCAGTTTTAGGTTCCGATGCTTCACTTCAGGTTTACTGTATCCCTTGGACCTTCTTATTGACGATGAAACACAGAAATTGCATCCGAATTTAATACAAAAGGCACAATGTTGACTTAAGTACAAGAGGACTGACACTCTAACTTTCTATGATTTGAACCTCTCCTGTGAGTTCAGTTTGAGATTCTGATGCTTCACTTCAGTTTTACTGTACCCTTGGACCTTCTTATTGACGTTTAAACACAGAAATTGCATTCAAATTTAATACAAAAGGCACAATGCCGACTTAAGTACTAGAGGACACACACTCTAACTTTCTATGATTTGAACCTCTCCTGTGAGTCCAGTTTTGGATTTCGATGCTTCACTTCAGGTATACTGTATACCTTGGACATTCTTATTGACGATGAAACACAAAAATTGCATCCGAATTTAATGCAAATGCACAATTCTCACTTAGGTTCAAGAGGACTGACACTCTAACTTTCAATGATTTGAGCCTCTCCTGTGAGTCCAGTTTTAGATTTTGGTGCTTCACTTCAGGTTTACTGTATACCTTGGACCTTCTTATTGACGAAGAAACTCAGAAATTGCATCGGAATTAAATACAAAAGGCACAGTGCTGACTTAAGTACAAGAGGACTGACACTCTAACTTTCTATGATTTGAAACTCTCCTGTGAGTCCAGTTTCAGATTCCGATGCTTCACTTCAGGATTACTGTATACCTTGGACCATCTTATTGACGATGAAGCACAGAAATTGCATCGGAATTAAATACAAAAGGCACAATGCCGACTTAAGTACAAGAGGACTGTCACTCTAACTTTCTATGTTTTGAACCTCTCCTGTGAGTCCAGTTTTGGATTCCGATGTTTCACTTCAGGTTTACTGTATATCTTGGACCTTCTTATTGACGATGAAACACAGAAATTGCATGGGAATTAAATTCAAAAGGCACAATGCTGACTTACGAACAAGAGGACGGACACTCTAACTTTCTATGATTTTCAACCTCTCCTGTGGGTCCAGTTTTAGATTCCGATGCTTCACTTCACGTTTACTGTATACCTTGGACCTTCTTATTGACGATGAAGCACAGAAAATGCATCGGAATTAAATTCAAAAGGCACAAGGCCGACTTAAGTACAAAAGGACTGACACTCTAACTTTCAGTGATTTGAACCTCTCCTGTGAGTTCAGTTTTTAATTCCGATGCTTCACTTCACGTTTACTGTATACCTTGGACCCTCTTATTGACGATGAAACACAGAAATTGCATCGGAATTCAATTCAAAAGGCACAATGCCGACTTAAGTACAAGAGGACGGACCCTCTAACTATCTATGATTTTAACCTCTACTGTGAGTCCAGTTTTAGAATCCGATGCTTAACTTCAGGTTAACTGTATACCTTAGACCTTCTTATTGACGATGAAGCATAGAAAATGCATCGGAATGGAATTGAAAAGGCACATTGCCGACTTAAGAACAAGAGGACTGACACTCTAACTTTCTATGATTTGAACCTCTCCTGTGAGTCCAGTTTTAGATTCCGATGCTTCACTTCAGGTTTACAGTATACCTTGGACCTTCTTATTGACGATGAAACACGGAAATTGCATCGGTATTAAATTCAAAAGGCACAATGCCGACTTAATTACAAGAGGACAGATACCCTAATTTTCTATGATTTGAACCTCTCCTGTGAGTCCAGTTTTAGATTCCGATGCTTCACATCAGGTTTACTGTATATCTTGGACCTTCTTATTGACGATGAAGCACAGAAAATGCATCGGAATTAAATTCAAAAGGCACAATGCCGACTTAAGTACAAGAGGACTGACACTCTAACTTTCTATGATTTGAACCTCTCTGGTGAGTCCAGTTTCATATTCCGATGCTTCACTTCAGGTTTACTGTATACCTTGGACTTTCTTATAGTCGATGAAACACAGAAATTGCATCCGAATTTAATGCAAAAGGCACAATGCTGACTTAGGTACAAGAGGACTGACACTCTAACTTTCTATGATTTGAACCTTTCCAGTGAGTCCAAATTTAGATACCGATGCTTTACTTCAGGTTTACTGAATACCTTAGACCTTCTTATTGGCGATGAAGCACAGAAATTGCGTCGGAATTAAATACAAAAGGCACAATGCCGACTTAAGTACAAGATGACCGACAATCTAACATTCTATGATTTGAACCTCTCCTGTGTGTCCAGTTTTAGATTCCGATGCTTCACTTCAGGTTTAGTGTATCCCTTGGACCTTCTTTTTGTCGAGGAAACACAGAAATTGCATCGGAATTAAATTCAGAAGGCACAATGCCGACTTAAGTACACGAGGACTGACACTCTAACTTTCTATGATTTGAACTTCTCCTGTGAGACCAGTTTTGGATTCTGATGCTTCATTTCAGATTTACTGTATCCCTTTTACCTTCTTATTGTCGATGAAGCACTGAAATTGCATCGGAATTAAATTCGAAAGGCACAATGCCGACTTAAGTACAAGTGGACTGACATTCTAACTTTCTATGATTTGAACATCTCCTGTGAGTGCAGTTTTAAATTCTGATGCTTCATTTCAGGTTTGCTGTATCCCTGGGACCTTCTTATTGACGATGAAGCACAGAAATTTCATCGGAATTTAATTCAAAATGCACAATGCCGACTTAAGTACAAGAGGACTGACACTCTAACAGTCTACGATTTGAAACACTTCTCTGAGTCCAGTTTTAGATTCCGATGCTTCACTTCAGGTCTACAATACCTTGGACCTTCTTATTGACGATGAAGCACAGAAAATGCATCGGAATTATATTCAAAAGGCACAATGCAGACTTAAGTACAAGAGGACTGACACTCTAACTTTCTATGAGTTGAACCTCTCCTGTGAGTCCAGTTTTGGATTCCGATGCTTCACTTCAGGTTTACTGTATACCTTGGATCTTCTTATTGACGATGAAACACCGAAATTGCATCGGAATTAAATTGAAAAGGCACTATGCTGACTTTAGTACAAGAGGACGGACACTCTAACTTTCTATGATTTGAACCCCTCCTGTGAGTCCAGTATTAGATTCCGATGCTTCAGTTCACGTTTACTGTATACCTTGAACCTTCTTATTGAGGATGAAGCACAGAAAATGCATCGGAATTAAATTCAAAAGGCACAATGCTGACTTATGTACAAGAGGACTGACACTCTAAATTTCTATGACTTGATCCTCTCCTGTGAGTCCAGTTTTGGATTCCGATGCTTCACTTCAGGTTTACTGTATACCTTGGACCATCTTATTCACGATGAAACACAGAAATTGCAACGGAATTAAATTCAAAGGCACAATGCCGACTTAAGTACAAGAGTAAGGACACTCTAACTTTCTATGATTTGAACCTCTCCTGTGAGTGCAGTTTTAAATTCCGATGCTTCAAATCAGGTTTGCTGTATCCCTGGGACCTTCTTATTGACGATGAAGCACAGAAATTTCATCGGAATTAAATTCAAAATGCACAATGCCGACTTAAGTGCAAGAGGACTGACACTCTAACAGTCTACGATTTGAAACTCTTCTCTGAGTCCAGTTTTAGATTCCGATGCTTCACTTCAGGTTTTACAATACCTTGGACCTTCTTATTGACGATGAAGCACAGAAAATGCATCGGAATTAAATTCAAAAGCCACAATGCAGACTTAAGTACAAGAGGACTGACACTCTAACTCTCTATGATTTGAACCTCTCCTGTGAGTCCAATTTTAGATTCCGATGCTTTACTTCAGGTTTACCGTATACCTTGGACCTTCTTATTGACGATGAGGCACAGAAAAAGCATTGGAATTTAATTCAAAAGAGCACAATGCCGACTTAAGTACAACAGCACTGACACTCTAACTTTCTACGATTTGAACCTCTCTTGTGAGTCCAGTTTTAGATATCGATGCATCACTTCAGGTTTACTGTATACCTTGGACCTTCTTATTGACTAAGAAACACAGAAATTGCATCGGAATTAAGTACAAAAGGCACAGTGCTGACTTAAGTACAAGAGGACTGATACTCTATCTTTCTATGATTTGAACCTCTCCTGTGAGTCCAGTTTTCTATTCCGATGCTTCACTTCAGGTTTACTGTATACCATGGACCTTCTTATTGACGATGAAGCACAGAAATTGCAACGGAATTAAATACAAAAGGCATAATGCCAACTTAAGTACAAGAGGACTGTCACTTTAACTTTCTATGATTTGAACCTCTCCTTTGAGTCCAGTTTTGGATTCCGATGCTTCACTTCAGGTTTACTGTATACCTTGGATCTTCTTATTGACGATGAAACACCGAAATTGCATCGGAATTAAATTGAAAAGGCACAATGCTGACTTAAGTACAAGAGGACGGACACATTAACTTTCTATGATTTGATCCCCTCCTGTGAGTCCAGTATTAGATTCCGATGCTTCACTTCACGTTTACTGTATACCTTGCACCTTCTTATTGAGGATGAAGCACAGAAAATGCATCGGAATTAAATTCAAAAGCCACAATGCTGACTTATGTACAAGAGGACTGACACTCTAATTTTCTATGATTTGATCCTCTCCTGTGAGTCCAGTTTTGGATTCCGATGCTTCACTTCAGGTTTACTGTATACCTTGGACCTTCTTATTCACGATGAAACACAGAAATTGCAACGGAATTAAATTCAAAAGGCACAATGCCGACTTAAATACAAGAGTAAGGACACTCTAACTTTCTATGATTTGAACCACTCCTGTGAGTCCAGTTTTAGATACCGATACTTCACTTCAGGTTTACTGTATACATTGGACCTTCTTATTGACGATGAAGCACAGAAATTGCATCGGAATTAAATTCAAAAGGCACAATGCCGACTTAAGTACAGGAGGACTGACACTCTAACTTTCTATGATTCGAGCCTATTCTGTGAGTCAAATTTAGATTTCGATGCTTCACTTCAGGTTTACTGTATACCTTGGACCTTCTTATTGACGATGAAACACAGAAATTGCATCGGAATTAAATACAAACGGCACTGTGCTGACGTAAGTACAAAAGGACTGACACTCTACCTTTCTATGATTTGAACCCCTCCTGTGAGTCCAGATTTAGATTCCGATGCTTCACTTCAGGTTTACTGTATACCGTGGACATTCTTATACGATGAAGCACAGAAATTGCATCGGAATTAAATACAAAAGGCACAATGCAGGCTCAAGTACAAGAGGACTGACACTCTAAATTTCTATGATTTTAACCTCTCCTGTGAGTCCAATGTTAGATTCCGATGCTTTACTTCAGGTTTACTGTATACCTTGGACCTTCTTATTGATGATGAAACACAGAAATTGCATCGGAATTAAATACAAACGGCACTAAGCTGACGTAAGTACAAAAGGACTGACATTCCAACTTCCTATGATTTGAACCTCTCCTGTGAGTTCAGTTTGAGATTCTGATGCTTCACTTCAGTTTTACTGTATCCCTTGGACCTTCCTATTGACGATTAAACACAGAAATTGCATTCAAATTTAATACAAAAGGCACAATGCCGACTTAAGTACTAGAGGACACACACTCTAACTTTCTATGATTTGAACCTCTCCTGTGAGTCCAGTTTTAGATTTCGATGCTTCACTTCAGGTTTACTGTATACGTTGGACATTCTTATTGACGATGAAACACAAAAATTGCATCCGAATTTAATGCAAATGCACAACGCTCACTTAGGTACAAGAGGACTGACACTCTAACTTTCTATGATTTGAACCTCTCCTGTGAGTCCAGTTTTAGATTTTGATGCTTCACTTCAGGTTTACTGTATACCTTGGACCTTCTTATTGATGAAGAAACTCAGAAATTGCATCGCTTTTAAATACAAAAGGCACAGTGCTGACTTAAGTACAAGAGGACTGACACTCTAACTTTCTATGATTTGAAACTCTCCTGTGAGTCCAGTTTTAGATTCCGATGCTTCACTTCAGGTTTACTGTATACCTTGGACCTTCTTATTGACGATGTAGCACAGAAATTGCATCGGAATTAGATACAAAAGGCACAATGCCGACATAAGTACAAGAGGACTGTCACTCTAACTATCTATGATTTGAACCTCTCCTGTGAGTCCAGTCTTGGATACCGATGCTTCACTTCAGGTTTACTGCATACCTTGGACCTTCTTATTGACGATGAAACACAGAAAATGCATCGGAATTAAATTCAAAAGGCACAAGGCCGACTTAAGTACAAAAGGACTGACACTCTAACTTTCAGTGATTTGAACATCTCCTGTGAGTTCAGTTTTTAATTCCGACGCTTCAGTTCACGTTTACTGTATACCTTGGACCTTCTTATTGACGATGAAACACAGAAATTGCATCGGAATTAAATTCAAAAGGCACAATGCCGACTTAAGTACAAGAGGACCGACACTTTAACATTCAATGATTTGAACCTCTCCTGTGAGTGCAGTTTTAGATTCCGATGCTTCACTTCAGGTTTACTGTATACCTTGGACCTTCTTATTGACGATGAAACACAGAAATTGCATTCAAATTTAATACAAAAGGCACAATGCCGACTAAAGTACAAGAGGACTGACACTCTAACTTTCTATGATTTGAACCTCTCCTGTGAGTCCAGTTTAGATTCCGATGCTTCACTTCAGGTTTACTGTATCCCTTGGACCTTCTTATTGACGATGAAACACAGAAATTGCATCCGAATTTAATACAAAAGACACAATGCTGACTTAAGTAAAAGAGGACTGACACTCTAACTTTCTATGATTTGAACCTCTCCTGTGAGTTCATTTTGAGATTCTGATGCTTCACTTCAGTTTTACTGTATCCCTTGGACCTTCTTTTTGACGATTAAACACAGAAATTGCATTCAATTTTAATACAAAATGCACAATGCCGACTTAAGTACTAGAGGACAGACACTCTAACTTTCTATGATTTGAACCTCTCCTGTGAGTCCAGTTTTAGATTACGATGCTTCCCTTCAGGTTTACTGTATACCTTGTAATTCTTATTGACAATGAAACACAAAAATTGCATCCGAATTAAATGCAAATGCACAATGCTCACTAAGGTACGAGAGGACTGACACTCTTACTTTCTATGATTTGAACTTCTCCTGTGAGTCCAGTTTTAGATTTTGATGCTTTACTTCAGGTTTACTGTATACCTTGGACCTTCTTATTGACGAAGAAACTCAGAAATTGCATCGGAATTAAATACAACAGGCACAGTGCTGACTTAAGTACAAGAGGACTGACACTCTAACATTCTATGATTAGAAACTCTCCTGTGAGTCCAGTTTCAGATTCCGATGCTTCACTTCAGGTTTACTGTATACCTTGGACCTTCTTATTGTCGAGGATACACAGAAATTGCATCGGAATTAAATTCAGAAGGCACAATGCCGACTTAAGTACAAGATGACTGACACTCTAACTTTCTATGATTTGAACTTCTCCTGTGAGACCAGTTTTAGATTCTGATGCTTCATTTCAGATTTACTGTATCCCTTTTACCTTCTTATTGACGATGCAGCACTGAAATTGCATCGGAATTAAATTCAAAAGGCACAATGCCGACTTAAGTACTAGTGGACTGACACACTAACAGTCTACGATTTGAAACTCTTCTCTGAGTCCAGTTTTAGATACCGATGCTTCACTTCAGGTTTACTGTATATCTTGGACCGTCTTATTGACGATGAAACACGGAAAATGCATCGGTATTAAATTCAAAAAGCACAATGCCGACTTAAGTACAAGAGGACAGATAGTATAATTTTCTATGATTTGAACCTCTCCTATGAGTCCAGTTTTAGAATCCGATGCTTCACATCAGGTTTACTGTGTACCTTGGACCTTCTTATTGACGATAAAGCACAGAAGGTGCATCGGAATTAAATTCAAAAGGCACAATGCCGACTTAAGTACAAGAGGACTGACCCTCTAACTTTCTATGATTTGAACCTCTCTTGTGAGTCCAGTTTCAGTTTCCGATGCTTCACTTTAGTTTTACTGTACACCTTGGACATTCTTATTGACGATGAAACACAGAAATTGCATCCGAATTTAATGCTATAGGCACAATGCCGACTTAGGTACAAGAGAAATTACACTCTCACTTTCTATGACTTGAACCACTCCTGTGTGTCCAGTTTTAGACACAGATGCTTTATTTCAGGTTTACCGTTTACCTTGGTCCGTCTTATTGACGATGAAGCACAGAAATTGCGTCGGAATTAAATTCAAGAAGCACAATGCCGACCTAACTACAAGAGGACTGACAATCTAAAATTCTATGATTTGAACCTCTCCTGTGAGTACGGTATCAGATTCCGATGCTTCATTTCAGGTTTAGTGTATCCCTTGGACCTTCTTAATGTCGACGAAACACAGAAATTGCATCGTAATTAAATTCAAAAGGCACAATGCCGACTTAAGTACAAGAGCACTGACACTCTAACTTTCTATGATTTGAACCTCTCCTGTGAGTCCAGTTTTAGATACCGATGCATCATTTCAGGTTTACTGTATCCCTCGGAACTTCTCATTGACGATGAAACACAGAAATTTCATCGGAATTAAATTCAAAATGAACAATGCCGACTTAAGTACAAGGGGACTGACACTCTAACATTCTATGATTTGAAACTCTTCTGTGGGTCCAGTTTTAGATTCCGATGCTTCACTTCAGGTTTACTGTATACCTTGGACCTTCTTATTAACGATGAAACACAGAAATTGCTTCCGACTTTAATACAAAAGCCACAATGCCGACTTCAGTACAAGAGGACTGACACTCTAACTTTCTATGATTTGAACCTCTCCTGTGAATCCAGTCTTAGATTCCGATGCTCAACTTCAGGTTTACTGTATACCTAGGACCTTCTTATTGACGATGAAACACAGAAGTTGCATTCGAATTTAATACAAAAGGCACAATGCCGAGTTAAGAACAAGAGGACTGACACTCTAACTTTCTATGATTTGAACCTCTCCTGTGAATCCAGTCTTAGATTCCGATGCTCCACTTCAGGTTTACTGTATACCTAGGACCTTCTTATTGACGATGAAACACAGAAATTGCATTCGAATTTAATACAAAAGGCACAATGCCGACTAAAGTACAAGAGGACTGCCACTCTAATTTTCTATGACATGAACCTCTCCTGTGAGTCCAGTTTTAGATTCCGATGCTTCACTTCAGGTTTACCGTATACCTTGGACCTTCTTATTGACGATGAAGCACAGAAAATGCATCGGAATTATATTCAAAAGGCCCAATGCCGACTAAAGTACAAGAGGACTGACACTCTATCTTTCTATGATTTGAACCTCTCCTGTGAGTCCAGTTTTAGATTCCGATGCTTCATTTCAGGTTTACTGTATACCTTGGACCTTCGTATTGACGATGAATCACAGAAATTGCATCGGAATTAAATTCAAAAGGCACAATGCCGACTTAAGTACAAGAGGACTGACACTCTAACAGTATACGATTTGTAACTCTTCTCTGAGTCCAGTTTTAGATTCCGATGCTTCACTTCAGGTCTACAATACCTTGGACCTTCTTATTGACGATGAAGCACAGAAAATGCATCGGAATTAAATTCAAAAGGCACAATGCCGAATTAAGTGCAAGAGGACGGACACTCTAACTGTCTATGATTTGAACCCCTCCTGTGAGTCCAGTTTTCGATTCCGATGCTTCACTTCAGGTTTACTGTATACCTTGGACCTTCTTATTGACGATGAAACACAGAAATTGCATTCAAATTTAATACAAAAGGCACAATGCCGACTAAAGTACAAGAGGACTGACACTCTAACTTTCTATGATTTGAACCTCTCCTGTGAGTCCAGTTTAGATTCCGATGCTTCACTTCAGGTTTACTGTATCCCTTGGACCCTCTTATTGACGATGAAACACAGAAATTGCATCCGAATTTAATACAAAAGGCACAATGCTGACTTAAGTAAAAGAGGACTGACACTCTAACTTTCTATGATTTGAACCTCTCCTGTGAGATCAGTTTGAGATTCTGATGCTTCACTTCAGTTTCACTGTATCCCTTGGACCTTCTTTTTGACGATTAAACACAGAAATTGCATTCAATTTTAATACAAAAGGCACAATGCCGACTTAAGTACTAGAGGACAGACACTCTAACTTTCTATGATTTGAACCTCTCCTGTGAGTCCAGTTTTAGATTTCGATGCTTCACTTCAGGTTTACTGTATACCTTGGACATTCTTATTGACGATGAAACACAAAAATTGCATCCGAATTAAATGCAAATGCACAATGCTCACTTAGGTACAAGAGGACTGACACTCTCACTTTCTATGATTTGAACCTCTCCTGTGAGTCCAGTTTTAGATTTTGATGCTTCACTTCAGGTTTACTGTATACCTTGGACCTTCTTATTGACGAAGAAACTCAGAAATTGCATCGGAATTATATACAACAGGCACAGTGCTGACTTAAGTACAAGAGGACTGACACTCTAACTTTCTATGATTAGAAACTCTCCTGTGAGTCCAGTTTCAGATTCCGATGCTTCACTTCAGGTTTACTGTATACCTTGGACCTTCTTATTGACGATGAAGCACAGAAATAGCATCCGAATTTAATGCAAAAGGCACAATGCTGACTTAGGTACAAGAGAACTGACTCTCTAACTTTCTATGATTTGCACCTTTCCAGTGGGTCCAGTTTTAGATACCGATGCTTTACTTCAGGTTTACTGAATACCTTAGACCTTCTTATTGACGATGAAGCACAGAAATTTCATCGGAATTAAATTCAAAATGCACAATGCCGACTTAAGTACAAGAGGACTGACACACTAACAGTATACGATTTGAAACTCTTCTCTGAGTATAGTTTTAGATTCCGATGCTTCACTTCAGGTCTACAATACCTTGGACCTTCTTATTGACGATGAAGCATAGAAAATGCATCGGAATTAAATTCAAAAGGCACAATGCCGAATAAAGTACAAGAGGACTGACACTCTAACTTTCTATGATTTGAACCTCTCTTGTGAGTCCAGTTTCAGATTCCGATGCTTCACTTTAGTTTTACTGTACAGCTTGGACATTCTTATTGACGATGAAACACAGAAATTGCATCCGAATTTAATGCTATAGGCACAATGCCGACTTAGGTACAAGAGAAATTACACTCTCACTTTCTATGACTTGAACCACTCCTGTGTGTCCAGTTTTAGATACCGATGCTTTATTTCAGGTTTACTGTTTACCTTGGTCCGTCTTATTGACGATGAAGCACAGAAATTGCGTCGGAATTAAATTCAAAAAGCACAATGCCGACCTAACTACAAGAGGACTGACACTCTAAAATACTATGATTTGAACCTCTCCTGTGAGTACAGTATCAGATTCCGAAGCTTCATTTCAGGTTTAGTGTATCCCTCGGACCTTCTTAATGTCGACGAAACACAGAAATTGCATCGTAATTAAATTCAAAAGGCACAATGCCGACTTAAGTACAAGAGGACTGACACTCTAAGTTTCTATGATTTCAACTTCTCCTGTGAGACCAGTTTTAGATTCTGATGCTTCATTTCAGATTTACTGTATCCCTTTTACCTTCTTATTGACGATGAAGCACTGAAATTGCATCGGAATTAAATTCAAAAGGCACAATGCCGACTTAAGTACAAGAGCACTGACACTCTAACTTTCTATGATTTGAACCTCTCCTGTGAGTCCAGTTTTAGATACCGATGCATCATTTCAGGTTTACTGTATCCCTGGGAACTTCTTATTGACGATGAAGCACAGAAATTTCATCGGAATTAAATTCAAAATGAACAATGCCGACTTAAGTACAAGGGGACTGACACTCTAACATTCTATGATTTGAAACTCTTCTGTGGGTCCAGTTTTAGATTCCGATGCTTCACTTCAGGTTTACTGTATACCTTGGACCTTCTTATTAACGATGAAACACAGAAATTGCTTCCGAATTTAATACAAAAGCCACAATGCCGACTTCAGTACAAGAGGACTGACACTCTAACTTTCTATGATTTGAACCTCTCCTGTGAATCCAGTCTTAGATTCCGATGCTCAACTTCAGGTTTACTGTATACCTAGGACCTTCTTATTGACGATGAAACACAGAAGTTGCATTCGAATTTAATACAAAAGGCACAATGCCGAGTTAAGAACAAGAGGACTGACACTCTAACTTTCTATGATTTGAACCTCTCCTGTGAATCCAGTCTTAGATTCCGATGCGCCACTTCAGGTTTACTGTATACCTAGGACCTTCTTATTGACGATGAAACACAGAAATTGCATTCGAATTTAATACAAAAGGCACAATGCCGACTAAAGTACAAGAGGACTGCCACTCTAATTTTCTATGACATGAACCTTTCCTGTGAGTCCAGTTTTAGATTCCGATGCTTCACTTCAGGTTTACCGTATACCTTGGACCTTCTTATTGACGATGAAGCACAGAAAATGCATCGGAATTATATTCAAAAGGCCCAATGCCGACTAAAGTACAAGAGGACTGACACTTTATCTTTCTATGATTTGAACCTCTCCTGTGAGTCCAGTTTTAGATTCCGATGCTTCATTTCAGGTTTACTGTATACCTTGGACCTTCGTATTGACGATGAAACACAGAAATTGCATTCAAATTTAATACAAAAGGCACAATGCCGACTAAAGTTTAAGAGGACTGACACTCTAACTTTCTATGATTTGAACCTCTCCTGTGAGTCCAGTTTAGATTCCGATGCTTCACTTCAGGTTTACTGTATCCCTTGGACCCTCTTATTGACGATGAAACACAGAAATTGCATCCGAATTTAATACAAAAGGCACAATGCTGACTTAAGTAAAAGAGGACTGACACTCTAACTTTCTATGATTTGAACCTCTCCTGTGAGATCAGTTTGAGATTCTGATGCTTCACTTCAGTTTCACTGTATCCCTTGGACCTTCTTTTTGACGATTAAACACAGAAATTGCATTCAATTTTAATACAAAAGGCACAATGCCGACTTAAGTACTAGAGGACAGACACTCTAACTTTCTATGATTTGAACCTCTCCTGTGAGTCCAGTTTTAGATTTCGATGCTTCACTTCAGGTTTACTGTATACCTTGGACATTCTTATTGACGATGAAACACAAAAATTGCATCCGAATTAAATGCAAATGCACAATGCTCACTTAGGTACAAGAGGACTGACACTCTAACTTTCTATGATTTGAACCTCTCCTGTGAGTCCAGTTTTAGATTTTGATGCTTCACTTCAGGTTTACTGTATACCTTGGACCTTCTTATTGACGAAGAAACTCAGAAATTGCATCGGAATTAAATACAACAGGCACAGTGCTGACTTAAGTACAAGAGGACTGCCACTCTAACTTTCTATGATTAGAAACTCTCCTGTGAGTCCAGTTTCAGATTCCGATGCTTCACTTCAGGTTTACTGTATACCTTGGACCTTCTTATTGACGATGAAGCACAGAAATAGCATCGGAATTTAATTCAAAAGGCACAAGGCCGACTTAAGCACAAAAGGACTGACACTCTAACTTTCAGTGATTTGAACCTCTCCTGTGAGTTCAGTTTTTAATTCCGATGCTTCACTTCACGTTTACTGTATACCTTGGACCTTCTTATTGACGAAGAAACACAGAAATTGCATCGGAATTAAATTCAAAAGGCACAATGCCGACTTAAGTAAATGAGGACGGACACTCTAACTATCTATGATTTGAACCTCTCCTGTGAGTCCAGTTTTAGATTCCGATGCTTCACCTCAGCTTTACTGTATACCTTGGACCTTCTTATTGACGATGAAACACGGAAATTGCATCGGTATTAAATTCAAAAGGCACAATGCCGACTTAAGTACAAGAGGACAGATACCCTAATTTTCTATTATTTGAACCTGTCTTGTGAGTCCAGTTTCATATTCAGATGCTTCACTTCAGGTTTACTGTATACCTTGGACATTCTTATTGTCGATGAAACACAGAAATTGCATCCGAATTTAATGCAAAAGGCACAATGCTGACTTAGGTACAAGAGAACTGACTGTCTAACTTTCTATGATTTGAACCTTTCCAGTGAGTCCAGTTTTAGATACCGATGCTTTACTTCAGGTTTACTGAATACCTTAGACCTTCTTATTGACGATGAAGCACAGAAATTGGGTCGGAATTAAATACAAAAGGCACAATGCCGACTTAAGTACAAGATGACCGACACTCTAACATTCTATGATTTGAACCTCTCCTGTGTGTCCAGTTTAAGATTCCGATTCTTCACTTCAGGTTTAGTGTATCCCTTGTCCCTTCTTATTGTCGAGGATACACAGAAATTGCATCGGAATTAAATTCAGAAGGCACAATGCCGACTTAAGTACAAGAGGACTGACACACTAACTTTCTATGATTTGAACTTCTCCTGTGAGAACAGTTTTAGATTCTGATGCTTCATTTCAGATTTACTGTATCCCTTTTACCTTCTTATTGACGATGCAGCACTGAAATTGCATCGGAATTAAATTCAAAGGGCACAATGCCGACTTAAGTACTAGTGGACTGACACTCTAACTTTCTATGATTTGAACCTCTCCTGTGAGTGCAGTTTTAAATTCCGATGCTTCATTTTAGGTTTGCTGTATCCCTGGGACCTTCTTATTGACGATGAAGCACAGAAATTTCATCGGAATTAAATTCAAAATGCACAATGCCGACTTAAGTACAAGAGGACCGATAGTATAATTTTCTATGATTTGAACCTCTCCTATGAGTCCAGTTTTAGAATCCGATGCTTCACATCAGGTTTACTGTGTACCTTGGACCTTCTTATTGACGATAAAGCACAGAAAATGCATCGGAATTAAATTCAAAAGGCACAATGCCGACTTAAGTACAAGAGGACTGACACTCTAACTTTCTATGATTTGAACCTCTCTTGTGAGTCCAGTTTCAGATTCCGATGCTTCACTTTAGTTTTACTGTACACCTTGGACATTCTTATTGACGATGAAACACAGAAATTGCATCCGAATTTAATGCTATAGGCACAATGCTGACTTAGGTACAAGAGAAATTACACTCTCACTTTCTATGACTTGAACCACTCCTGTGAGTCCAGTTTTAGATTCCGATGCATCATTTCAGGTTTACTGTATCCCTGGGAACTTCTTATTGACGATGAAGCACAGAAATTTCATCGGAATTAAATTCAAAATGCACAATGCCGACTTAAGTACAAGGGGACTGACACACTAACATTCTATGATTTGAAACTCTTCTGTGAGACCAGTTTTAGATTCCGATGCTTCACTTCAGGTTTACTGTATACCTTGGACCTTCTTATTAACGATGAAACACAGAAATTGCTTCCGAACTTAATACAAAAGCCACAATGCCGACTTCAGTACAAGAGGACTGACACTCTAACTTTCTATGATTTGAATCTCTCCTGTGAATCCAGTCTTAGATTCCGATGCTCAACTTCAGGTTTACTGTATACCTAGGACCTTCTTATTGACGATGAAACATAGAAATTGCATTCGAATTTAATACAAAAGGCACAATGTCGAGTTAAGAACAAGAGGACTGACACTCTAACTTTCTATGATTTGAACCTCTCCTGTGAATCCAGTCTTAGATTCCGATGCTCAACTTCAGGTTTACTGTATACCTAGGACCTTCTTATTGACGATGAAACACAGAAAATGCATTCGAATTTAATACAAAAGGCACAATGCCGACTAAAGTACAAGAGGACTGCCACTCTAATTTTCTATGACATGAACCTCTCCTGTGAGTCCAGTTTTAGATTCCGATGCTTCACTTCAGGTTTACCGTATACCTTGGACCTTCTTATTGACGATGAAGCACAGAAAATGCATCGGAATTATATTCAAAAGGCCCAATGCCGACTAAAGTACAAGATGACTGACACTCTATCTTTTTATGATTCGAACCCCTCCTGTGAGTCCAGTTTTAGATTCCGATGCTTCTTTTCACGTTTACTGTATACCTTGGAACTTCGTATTGACGGTGAATCACAGAAATTGCATCGGAATTAAATTCAAAAGGCACAATGCCGACTTAAGTACAAGAGGACTGACACTCTAACATTATAAAATTTGAAACCCTTCTCTGAGTCCAGTTTTAGATTCCGATGCTTCACTTCAGGTCTACAATACCTTGGACCTTCTTATTGACGATGAAGCACAGAAAATGCATCGGAATTAAATTCAAAAGGCACAATGCCGACTAAAGTACAAGAGGACTGACACTCTAACTTTCTATGATTTGAACCTCTCCTGTGAGTCCATTTTTAGTTTCCGATGCTTCACTTCAGGTTTACCGTATACCTTGGACCTTCTTATTGACGATGAAACACGGAAATTGCATCGGTATTAAATTCAAAAAGTACAATGCCGACTTAAGTACAAGAGGACAGATAGTCTAATTTTCTATGATTTGAACCTCTCCTGTGAGTCCAGTTTTAGAATCCGATGCTTCACATTAGGTCTACTGTATACCTTGGACCCTCTTATTGACGATAAAGCACAGAAAATGCATCGGAATTGAATTCAAAAGGCACAATGCCGACTTAAGTACAAGAGGACTGACACTCTAACTTTCTATTATTTGAACCTCTCTTGTGAGTCCAGTTTCAGATTCCGATGCTTCACTTTAGTTTTACTGTATACCTTGGACATTCCTATTGACGATGAAACACAGAAATTGCATCCGAATTTAATGCTATAGGCACAATTCTGACTTAGGTACATGAGAAATTACACTCTTACTTTCTATGACATGAACCTGTCCTGTGAGTCCAGTTTTAGATACCGATGCTTTATTTCAGCTTTACTGTATACCTTGGACCGTCTTATTGACGATGAAGCACAGAAATTGCGTCGGAATTAAATACAAAAGGCACAAAGCCGTCCTAACTACAAGAGGACCGACACACTAAAATTCTATGATTTGAACCTCTCCTGTGAGTCCAGTTTTAGATTCCGATGCTTCACTTCAGGTTTAGTGCATCCCTTGGACCTTCTTATTGTCGACGAAACACAGAAATTGCATCGTAATTAAATTCAAAAGGCACAATGCCGACTTAAGTACAAGGGGACTGACACTCTAACATTCTATGATTTGAAACTCTTCTGTGGGTCCAGTTTTAGATTCCGATGCTTCACTTCAGGTTTACTGTATACCTTGGACCTTCTTATTAACGATGAAACACAGAAATTGCTTCCGAATTTAATACAAAAGCCACAATGCCGACTTCAGTACAAGAGGACTGACACTCTAACTTTCTATGATTTGAACCTCTCCTGTGAATCCAGTCTTAGATTCCGATGCTCAACTTCAGGTTTACTGTATACCTAGGACCTTCTTATTGACGATGAAACACAGAAGTTGCATTCGAATTTAATACAAAAGGCACAATGCCGAGTTAAGAACAAGAGGACTGACACTCTAACTTTCTATGATTTGAACCTCTCCTGTGAATCCAGTCTTAGATTCCGATGCGCCACTTCAGGTTTACTGTATACCTAGGACCTTCTTATTGACGATGAAACACAGAAATTGCATTCGAATTTAATACAAAAGGCACAATGCCGACTAAAGTACAAGAGGACTGCCACTCTAATTTTCTATGACATGAACCTTTCCTGTGAGTCCAGTTTTAGATTCCGATGCTTCACTTCAGGTTTACCGTATACCTTGGACCTTCTTATTGACGATGAAGCACAGAAAATGCATCGGAATTATATTCAAAAGGCCCAATGCCGACTAAAGTACAAGAGGACTGACACTCTATCTTTCTATGATTTGAACCTCTCCTGTGAGTCCAGTTTTAGATTCCGATGCTTGATTTCAGGTTTACTGTATACCTTGGACCTTCGTATTGACGATGAATCACAGAAATTGCATCGAAATTAAATTCAAAAGGCACAATGCCGACTTAAGTACAAGAGGACTGACACTCTAACAGTATACGATTTGTAACTCTTCTCTGAGTCCAGTTTTAGATTCCGAAGCTTCACTTCAGGTCTACAATACCTTGGACCTTCTTATTGACGATGAAGCACAGAAAATGCATCGGAATTAAATTCAAAAGGCACAATGCCGAATTAAGTGCAAGAGGACGGACACTCTAACTGTCTATGATTTGAACCCCTCCTGTGAGTCCAGTTTTAGATTCCGATGCTTCACTTCAGGTTTACTGTGTACCTTGGACCTTCTTATTGACGATAAAGCACAGAAAATGCATCGGAATTAAATTCAAAAGGCACAATGCCGACTTAAGTACAAGAGGACTGACACTCTAACTTTCTATGATTTGAACCTCTCTTGTGAGTCCAGTTTCAGATTCCGATGCTTCACTTTAGTTTTACTGTACACCTTGGACATTCTTATTGACGATGAAACACAGAAATTGCATCCGAATTTAATGCTATAGGCACAATGCTGACTTAGGTACAAGAGAAATTACACTCTCACTTTCTATGACTTGAACCACTCCTGTGAGTCCAGTTTTAGATTCCGATGCATCATTTCAGGTTTACTGTATCCCTGGGAACTTCTTATTGACGATGAAGCACAGAAATTTCATCGCAATTAAATTCAAAATGCACAATGCCGACTTAAGTACAAGGGGACTGACACTCTAACATTCTATGATTTGAAACTCTTCTGTGAGTCCAGTTTTAGATTCCGATGCTTCACTTCAGGTTTACTGCATACCTTGGACCTTCCTATTAACGATGAAACACAGAAATTGCTTCCGAACTTAATACAAAAGCCACAATGCCGACTTCAGTACAAGAGGACTGACACTCTAACTTTCTATGATTTGAATCTCTCCTGTGAATCCAGTCTTAGATTCCGATGCTCAACTTCAGGTTTACTGTATACCTAGGACCTTCTTATTGACGATGAAACACAGAAATTGCATTCGAATTTAATACAAAAGGCACAATGTCGAGTTAAGAACAAGAGGACTGACACTCTAACTTTCTATGATTTGAACCTCTCCTGTGAATCCAGTCTTAGATTCCGATGCTCAACTTCAGGTTTACTGTATACCTAGGACCTTCTTATTGACGATGAAACACAGAAAATGCATTCGAATTTAATACAAAAGGCACAATGCCGACTAAAGTACAAGAGGACTGCCACTCTAATTTTCTATGACATGAACCTCTCCTGTGAGTCCAGATTTAGATTCCGATGCTTCACTTCAGGTTTACCGTAAACCTTGGACCTTCTTATTGACGATGAAGCACAGAAAATGCATCGGAATTATATTCAAAAGGCCCAATGCCGACTAAAGTACAAGATGACTGACACTCTATCTTTTTATGATTCGAACCCCTCCTGTGAGTCCAGTTTTAGATTCCGATGCTTCTTTTCACGTTTACTGTATACCTTGGAACTTCGTATTGACGGTGAATCACAGAAATTGCATCGGAATTAAATTCAAAAGGCACAATGCCGACTTAAGTACAAGAGGACTGACACTCTAACATTATAAGATTTGAAACCCTTCTCTGAGTCCAGTTTTAGATTCCGATGCTTCACTTCAGGTCTACAATACCTTGGACCTTCTTATTGACGACGAAGCACAGAAAATGCATCGGAATTAAATTCAAAAGGCACAATGCCGACTAAAGTACAAGAGGACTGACACTCTAACTTTCTATGATTTGAACCTCTCCTGTGAGTCCATTTTTAGTTTCCGATGCTTCACTTCAGGTTTACCGTATACCTTGGACCTTCTTATTGACGATGAAACACGGAAATTGCATCGGTATTAAATTCAAAAAGTACAATGCCGACTTAAGTACAAGAGGACAGATAGTCTAATTTTCTATGATTTGAACCTCTCCTGTGAGTCCAGTTTTAGAATCCGATGCTTCACATTAGGTTTACTGTATACCTTGGACCCTCTTATTGACGATAAAGCACAGAAAATGCATCGGAATTGAATTCAAAAGGCACAATGCCGACTTAAGTGCAAGAGGACGGACACTCTAACTGTCTATGATTTGAACCCCTCCTGTGAGTCCAGTTTTAGATTCCGATGCTTCACTTCAGGTTTACTGTATACCTTGGACCTTCTTATTGACGATGAAACACAGAAACTGCATTCAAATTTAATACAAAAGGCACAATGCCGACTAAAGTTTAAGAGGACTGACACTCTAACTTTCTATGATTTGAACCTCTCCTGTGAGTCCAGTTTAGATTCCGATGCTTCACTTCAGGTTTACTGTATCCCTTGGACCCTCTTATTGACGATGAAACACAGAAATTGCATCCGAATTTAATACAAAAGGCACAATGCTGACTTAAGTAAAAGAGGACTGACACTCTAACTTTCTATGATTTGAACCTCTCCTGTGAGTTCAGTTTGAGATTCTGATGCTTCACTTCAGTTTCACTGTATCCCTTGGACCTTCTTTTTGACGATTAAACATAGAAATTGCATTCAATTTTAATACAAAAGGCACAATGCCGACTTAAGTACTAGAGGACAGACACTCTAACTTTCTATGATTTGAACCTCTCCTGTGAGTCCAGTTTTAGATTTCGATGCTTCACTTCAGGTTTACTGTATACCTTGGACATTCTTATTGACGATGAAACACAAAAATTGCATCCGAATTAAATGCAAATGCACAATGCTCACTTAGGTACAAGAGGACTGACACTCTAACTTACTATGATTTGAACCTCTCCTGTGAGTCCAGTTTTAGATTTTGATGCTTCACTTCAGGTTTACTGTATACCTTGGACCTTCTTATTGACGAAGAAACTCAGAAATTGCATCGGAATTAAATACAACAGGCACAGTGCTGACTTAAGTACAAGAGGACTGACACTCTAACTTTCTATGATTAGAAACTCTCCTGTGAGTCCAGTTTCAGATTCCGATGCTTCACTTCAGGTTTACTGTATACCTTGGACCTTCTTATTGACGATGAAGCACAGAAATAGCATCGGAATTAAATTCAAAAGGCACAAGGCCGACTTAAGCACAAAAGGACTGACACTCTAACTTTCAGTGATTTGAACCTCTCCTGTGAGTTCAGTTTTTAATTCCGATGCTTCACTTCACGTTTACTGTATACCTTGGACCTTCTTATTGACGAGGAAACACAGAAATTGCATCGGAATTAAATTCAAAAGGCACAATGCCGACTTAAGTAAATGAGGACGGACACTCTAACTATCTATGATTTGAACCTCTCCTGTGAGTCCAGTTTTAGATTCCGATGCTTCACCTCAGCTTTACTGTATACCTTGGACCTTCTTATTGACGATGAAACACGGAAATTGCATCGGTATTAAATTCAAAAGGCACAATGCCGACTTAAGTACAAGAGGACAGATACCCTAATTTTCTATTATTTGAACCTGTCTTGTGAGTCCAGTTTCATATTCCGATGCTTCACTTCAGGTTTACTGTATACCTTGGACATTCTTATTGTCGATGAAACACAGAAATTGCATCCGAATTTAATGCAAAAGGCACAATGCTGACTTAGGTACAAGAGAACTGACTCTCTAACTTTCTATGATTTGAACCTTTCCAGTGAGTCCAGTTTTAGATACCGATGCTTTACTTCAGGTTTACTGAATACCTTAGACCTTCTTATTGACGATGAAGCACAGAAATTGGGTCGGAATTAAATACAAAAGGCACAATGCCGACTTAAGTACAAGATGACCGACACTCTAACATTCTATGATTTGAACCTCTCCTGTGTGTCCAGTTTAAGATTCCGATTCTTCACTTCAGGTTTAGTGTATCCCTTGGCCCTTCTTATTGTCGAGGATACACAGAAATTGCATCGGAATTAAATTCAGAAGGCACAATGCCGACTTAAGTACAAGAGGACTGACACACTAACTTTCTATGATTTGAACTTCTCCTGTGAGAACAGTTTTAGATTCTGATGCTTCATTTCAGATTTACTGTATCCCTTTTACCTTCTTATTGACGATGCAGCACTGAAATTGCATCGGAATTAAATTCAAAGGGCACAATGCCGACTTAAGTACTAGTGGACTGACACTCTAACTTTCTATGATTTGAACCTCTCCTGTGAGTGCAGTTTTAAATTCCGATGCTTCATTTCAGGTTTGCTGTATCCCTGGGACCTTCTTATTGACGATGAAGCACAGAAATTTCATCGGAATTAAATTCAAAATGCACAATGCCGACTTAAGTACAAGAGGACTGACACACTAACAGTATACGATTTGAAACTCTTCTCTGAGTATAGTTTTAGATTCCGATGCTTCACTTCAGGTCTACAATACCTTGGACCTTCTTATTGACGATGAAGCATAGAAAATGCATCGGAATTAAATTCAAAAGGCACAATGCCGACTAAAGTACAAGAGGCCTGACACTCTAACTTTCTATGATTTGAACCACTCCTGTGAGTCCAGTTTTAGATACCGATGCTTCACTTCAGGTTTACTGTATATCTTGGACCTTCTTATTGACGATGAAACACGGAAATTGCATCGGTATTAAATTCAAAAAGCACAATACCGACTTAAGTACAAGAGGACCGATAGTATAATTTTCTATGACTTGAACCTCTCCTATGAGTCCAGTTTTAGAATCCGATGCTTCACATCAGGTTTACTGTGTACCTTGGACCTTCTTATTGACGATAAAGCACAGAAAATGCATCGGAATTAAATTCAAAAGGCACAATGCCGACTTAAGTACAAGGGGACTGACACTCTAACATTCTATGATTTGAAACTCTTCTGTGAGTCCAGTTTTAGATTCCGATGCTTCACTTCAGGTTTACTGTATACCTTGGACCTTCTTATTAACGATGAAACACAGAAATTGCTTCCGAACTTAATACAAAAGCCACAATGCCGACTTCAGTACAAGAGGACTGACACTCTATCTTTCTATGATTTGAACCTCTCCTGTGAATCCAGTCTTAGATTCCGATGCTCAACTTCAGGTTTACTGTATACCTAGGACCTTCTTATTGACGATGAAACACAGAAATTGCATTCGAATTTAATACAAAAGGCACAATGCCGAGTTAAGAACAAGAGGACTGACACTCTAACTTTCTATGATTTGAACCTCTCCTGTGAATCCAGTCTTAGATTCCGATGCTCAACTTCAGGTTTACTGTATACCTAGGACCTTCTTATTGACGATGAAACACAGAAATTGCATTCGAATTTAATACAAAAGGCACAATGCCGACTAAAGTACAAGAGGACTGCCACTCTAATTTTCTATGACATGAACCTCTCCTGTGAGTCCAGTTTTAGATTCCGATGCTTCACTTCAGGTTTACCGTATACCTTGGACCTTCTTATTGACGATGAAGCACAGAAAATGCATCGGAATTATATTCAAAAGGCCCAATGCCGACTAAAGTACAAGATGACTGACACTCTATCTTTTTATGATTCGAACCCCTCCTGTGAGTCCAGTTTTAGATTCCGATGCTTCATTTCACGTTTACTGTATACCTTGGAACTTCGTATTGACGGTGAATCACAGAAATTGCATCGGAATTAAATTCAAAAGGCACAATGCCGACTTAAGTACAAGAGGACTGACACTCTAACATTATAAGATTTGAAACCCTTCTCTGAGTCCAGTTTTAGATTCCGATGCTTCACTTCAGGTATACAATACCTTGGACCTTCTTATTGACGATGAAGCACAGAAAATGCATCGGAATTAAATTCAAAAGGCACAATGCCGACTAAAGTACAAGAGGACTGACACTCTAACTTTCTATGACTTGAACCTCTCCTGTGAGTCCATTTTTAGTTTCCGATGCTTCACTTCAGGTTTACCGTATACCTTGGACCTTCTTATTGACGATGAAACACGGAAATTGCATCGGTATTAAATTCAAAAAGCACAATGCCGACTTAAGTACAAGAGGACAGATAGTCTAATTTTCTATGATTTGAACCTCTCCTGTGAGTCCAGTTTTAGAATCCGATGCTTCACATTAGGTTTACTGTATACCTTGGACCCTCTTATTGACGATAAAGCACAGAAAATGCATCGGAATTGAATTCAAAAGGCACAATGCCGACTTAAGTACAAGAGGACTGACACTCTAACTTTCTATGATTTGAACCTCTCTTGTGAGTCCAGTTTCAGATTCCGATGCTTCACTTTAGTTTTACTGTATACCTTGGACATTCCTATTGACGATGAAACACAGAAATTGCATCCGAATTTAATGCTATAGGCACAATTCTGACTTAGGTACATGAGAAAGTACACTCTTACTTTCTATGACTTGAACCTCTCCTGTGAGTCCAGTTTTAGATACCGATGCTTTATTTCAGCTTTACTGTATACCTTGGACCGTCTTATTGACGATGAAGCACAGAAATTGCGTCGGAATTAAATACAAAAGGCACAACGCCGTCCTAACTACAAGAGGACCGACACACTAAAATTCTATGATTTGAACCTCTCCTGTGAGTCCAGTTTTAGATTCCGATGCTTCACTTCAGGTTTAGTGCATCCCTTGGACCTTCTTATTGTCGACGAAACACAGAAATTGCATCGTAATTAAATTCAAAAAGCACAATGCCGACTTAAGTACAAGAGGACTGACACTCTAACATTCTATGATTTGAAACTCTTCTGTGAGCCCAGTTTTAGCTTCCGATGCTTCACTTTAGGTTTACTGTATACCTTGGACCTTCTTATTGACGATGAAACACAGAAATTGCTTCCGAATTTAATACAAAAGCCACAATGCCGACTTAAGTACAAGAGGACTGACACTCTAACTTTCTATGATTTGAACCTCTCCTGTGAATCCAGTCTTAGATTCCGATGCTCCACTTCAGAATTACTGTATACCTAGGACCTTCTTATTGACGATGAAACACAGAAATTGCATTCGAATTTAATACAAAACGCACAATGCCGACTAAAGTACAAGAATACTGACACTCTAATTTTCTATGATTTGAACCTCTCCTGTGAATCCAGTTTTAGATTCCGATGCTTCACTTCAGGTTTACTGTATACCTGAGTCCCTCTTATTGACGATGAAACACGGAAATTGCATCGGAATTAATTTTAAAAGGCACAATGCCGACTTAAGTACAAGAGGACAGATACTCAAATTTTGTATGATTTGAACCTCTCCTGTGAGTCCAGTTTTAGAATCCGATGCTTCACATCAGATTTACTGTATACCTTGGACCTACTTATTGACGATGAGGCACAGAAAATGCATCGGAATTAAATTCAAAAGGCACAATGCCGACTTAAGTACAAGAGGACTGACACTCTAACTTTCTATGATTTGAACCTCTCCTGTGAGTCCAGTTTTAGATTCCGATGCTTCACTTCAGGTTTACTGTATACCTTGGACATTCTTATTGACGTTGAAACACAGGAATTGCATCCGAATTTAACGCTATAGGCACAATGCTGACTTAGCTACAAGAGGACTGACACACTAACATTATATGATTTGAAACTCTTCTGTGAGTCCAGTTTTAGATTCCGATGCTTCACTTCAGGTTTACTGTATACCTTGGATCTTCATATTGACGATGAAACACAGAAATTGCTTCCGAATTTAATACAAAAGCCACAATGCCGACTTAAGTACAAGAGGACTGACACTCTAACTTTCTATGATTTGAACCTCTCCTGTGAATCCATTTTTTGATTCCGATGCTCCACTTCAGGTTTACTGTATACCTAGGACCTTCTTGTTGACGATGAATCACAGAAATTGCATTCCAATTTAATACAAAAGGCACAATACCGACTTAAGTACAAGAGGACTGACACTCTAACTTTCTATGACTTGAACCTCTCCTGTGAATCCATTTTTTGATTCCGATGCTCCACTTCAGGTTTACTGTATACCTAGGACCTTCTTGTTGACGATGAATCAGAGAAATTGCATTCCAATTTAATACAAAAGGCACAATACCGACTTAAGTACAAGAGGACTGACACTCTAACTTTCTATGATTTCAACCTCTCCTGTGAATCCAGTCTTAGATTCCGATGCTCCACTTCAGGTTTACTGTATACCTAGGACCTTCTTATTGACGATGAAACACAGAAATTGCATTGGAATTTAATACAAAAGGCACAATGCCGACTAAAGTACAAGAGGACTGTCACTCTAATTTACTATGACATGAACCTCTCCCGTGAGTCCACTTTTAGATTCCGATGCTTCATTTTAGGTTTACTGTATACCTTGGACCTTCTTATTGACGATGAAACACGGAAATTGCATCGGAAATTAATTCAAAAGGCACAATGCCGACTTAAGTACAAGAGGACTGATACTCTAACTTTCTATGATTTTAACCTGTCTTGTGAGTCCAGTTTCAGATTCTGATGCTTGAATTCAGTTTTACTGTATACCTTGGACATTCTTATTGACGATGAAGCACTGAAAATTCATGGGAATTAAATTCAAAAGGCACAATGCCGACTTAAGTACAAGAGGAATGACACTCTAATTTTCTATGAATTGAACCTCTCCTGTGAGTCCAGTTTTAGAATCCGATGCTTCACATTAGGTTTACTGTATACCTTGGAACTTCTTATTGACGATAAAGCACAGAAAATGCACCGGAATTAAATTCAAAAGGCACAATGCCGACTTAAGTACAAGAGGACTGACACTCTAACTTTCTATGATTTGAACCTCTCTTGTGAGTCCAGTTTCAGATTCCGTTGCTTCACCTCAGGTTTAGTGTATCCCTTGGACCTTCTTATTGTCGACGAAACACAGAGATTGCATCGTAATTAAATTCAAAAGGCACAATGCCGACTTAAGTACAAGGGGACTGTCACTCTAACTTTCTATGATTTCAACTTCTCCTGTGAGACCAGTTTTAGATTCTGATGCTTCATTTCAGGTTTACTGTATCACTGGGAACTTCCTATTGACGATGAAGCACAGAAATGGCATCGGAATTAAATGCAAAATGCACAATGCCGACTTAAGTACAAGAGGACTGACACTCTAACATTATATGATTTGAAACTCTTCTGTGAGCCCAGTTTTGGATTCCGATGCTTCACTTTAGGTTTACTGTATACCTTGGACCTTCTTATTGACGATGAAACACAGAAATTGCTTCCGAATTTAATACAAATGCCACAATGCCGACGTAAGTACAAGAGGACAGACACTCTAACTTTCTATTATTTGAACCTCTGCTGTGAATCCAGTCTTAGATTCCGATGCCCCACTTCAGAATTACTGTATACCTAGGACCTTCTTATTGGCGATGAAACACAGAAATAGCATTCGAATTTAATACAAAACGCACAATGCCGACTAAAGTACAAGAATACTGACACTCTAATTTTCTATAATATGAACCTCTCCTGTGAGTCCAGTTTTAGATTACGATGCTTCACCTCAGGTTTACCGTATACCTTGGACCTTCTTGTAGACGGTGAAGCACAGATAATGCATCGGAATTATATTCAAAAGGCCCAATGCCGACTAAAGTACAAGAGGACTGACACTCTATCTTTCTATGATTTGAACCTCTCCTGTGAGTCCAGTTTTAGATTCCGATGCTTTATTTCAGGTTTACTGTATACCTTGGACCTTCCTATTGACGATGAAACACAGAAATTGAGTCGAAATTAAATTCAAACGGCACAATGCCGACTTATGTACAAGAGGACTGACACTCTAACTTTCTATGATTTGAACCTCTCCTGTGAGTCCAGTTTTAGATTCCGATGCTTCACTTCAGGTTTACTGTATACCTGAGTCCTTCTTACTGAGATGAAACACGGAAATTGCATCGGTATTAAATTTAAAAGGCACAATGCCGACTTAAGTACAAGAGGACAGATACTCAAATTTTCTATGATTTGAACCTCTCCTGTGAGTCCAGTTTTAGAAACCGATGCTTCACGTCAGGTTTACTGTATACCTTGGACCTACTTATTGACGATGAAGCACAGAAAATGCATCGGAATTAAATTCAAAAGGCACAATGCCGACTTAAGTACAAGAGGACTGACACTATAACTTTCTATGATTTGAACCTCTCCTGTGAGTCCAGTTTTAGATTCCGATGCTTCACTTCAGGTTTACTGTATACCTTGGACATTCTTATTGACGATGAAACACAGAAATTGCATCCGAATTTAGTGCTATAGGCACAATGCTGACTTAGCTACAAGAGGACTGACACACTAACATTATATGATTTGAAACTCTTCTGTGAGTCCAGTTTTTGATTCCGATGCTTCAATTCAGGTTTACTGTATACCTTGGACCTTCTTATTGACGATGAAACACAGAAATTGCTTCCGAATTTAATACAAAAGCCACAATGCCGACTTATGTACAAGAGGACTGACACTCTAACTTTCTATGATTTGAACCTCTCCTGTGAATCCAGTTTTGGATTCCGATGCTCCACCTCAGGTTTACTGTATACCTAGGACCTTCTTATTGACGATGAATCACAGAAATTGCATACCAATTTAATACAAAAGGCACAATGCCGACTTAAGTACAAGAGGACCGACACTCTAACCTTCTATGATTTGATCCTCTCCTGTGAGTCCAGTTTTACATTCCGATGCTTCACTTCAGGTATTGTGTATCCCTTGGACCTTCTTATTGTCGAGGAAACACAGAAATTGCATCGTAATTAAATTCAAAATGCACAATGCCGACTTAAGTACAAGAGGACTGACACTCTAACTTTCTATGATTTCAACTTCTCCTGTGAGACCAGTTTTAGATTCTGATACTTCATTTCAGATTTACTGTATCCCTTTTACCTTCTTATTGACGATGAAGCACTGAAATTGCATCGGAATTAAATTCAAAAGGCACAATGCCGACTTTAGTACATGAGGACTGACACTCTAACTTTCTATGATTTGAACCTCTCCTGTCAGTCCAGTTTTAGATTCCGATGCTTCATTTCAGGTTTACTGTATCCCTGGGAACTTCTTATTGACGATGAAGCACAGAAATTTCATCGGAGTTAAATTCAAAATGCACAATGCCGACTTAAGTACAAGGGGACTGACCCTCTAACATTTTATGATTTGAAACTCTTCTGTGAGTCCAGTTTTAGATTCCGATGCTTCACTTCAGGTTTACTGTATACCTTGGACCTTCTTATTGACGATGAAACACAGAAATTCCTTCCGAATTTAATACAAAAGCCACAATGCCCACTTAAGTACAAGAGGACTGACACTCTAACTTTCTATGATTTGAACCTCTCTTGTGAGTCCAGTTTCAGATTCCGATGCTTCACTTCAGTTTTACTGTATACCTTGGACATTCTTATTGACGATGAAACACAGAAATTGCATCCGAATTAAATGCTATAGGCACGATGCTGACTTAGGTACAAGAGGACTGACACTCTAACATTATATGATTTGAAAGCCTTCTGTGAGTCCAGTTTTAGATACCGATGCTTCACTTCAGGGTTACTGTATACCTTGGACCTTCTTATTGACGATGAAACACATAAATTGCTTCCGAATTTAATACAAAAGCCACAATGCCGACTTAAGTACAAGAGGACTGAAACTCTAACTTTCTATGATTTGAACCTCTCCTGTGAATCCAGTCTTAGATTCCGATGCTCCACTTCAGGTTTACTGTATACCTAGGACCTTCTTATTGACGATGAAACACAGAAATTGCATTCGAATTTAATACAAAAGGCACAATGATGAGTTAAGAACAAGAGGACTGACACTCTAACCTTCTATGATTTGATCCTCTCCTGTGAATCCAGTCTTAGATTCCGATGCTCCACTTCAGGTTTACTGTATACCTAGGACCTTCTTATTGACGATGAAACACAGAAATAGCATTCGAATTTAATACAAAAGGCACAATGCCGACTAAAGTACAAGAGGACTGCCACTCTAATTTTCTATGACATGAAACTCTCCTGTGAGTCCAGTTTTAGATTCTGATGCTTCACTTTAGGTTTACCGTATACCTTGGACCTTCTTATTGACGATGAAGCACAGAAAATGCATCGGAATTATATTCAAAAGGCACAATGCCGACTACAGTACTGGAGGACTGACACTCTATCTTTCTATGATTTGAACCTCTCCTGTGAGTCCAGTTTTAGATTCCGATGCTTTATTTCAGGTTTACTGTATGCCTTGGACCTTCTTATTGACGATGAAACACAGAAATTGCTTCCGAATTTAATACAAAAGCCACAATGCCGACTTAAGTACAAGAGGACTGACACTCTAACTTTCTATGATTTGAACCTCTCCTGTGAATCCAGTTTTGGATTCCGATGCTCCACCTCAGGTTTACTGTATACCTAGGACCTTCTTATTGACGATGAATCACAGAAATTGCATTCCAATTTAATACAAAAGGCACAATGCCGACTTAAGTACAAGAGGACCGACACTCTAAAATTCTATGATTTGAACCTCTCCTGTGAGTCCAGTTTTAGATTCCGATGCTTCACTTCAGGTTTTGTGTATCCCTTGGACCTTCTTATTGTCGAGGAAACACAGAAATTGCATCGTAATTAAATTCAAAATGCACAATGCCGACTTAAGTACAAGAGGACTGACACTCTAACTTTCTATGATTTCAACTTCTCCTGTGAGACCAGTTTTAGATTCTGATACTTCATTTCAGATTTACTGTATCCCTTTTACCTTCTTATTGACGATGAAGCACTGAAATTGCATCGGAATTAAATTCAAAAGGCACAATGCCGACTTAAGTACATGAGGACTGACACTCTAACTTTCTATGATTTGAAACTCTCCTGTCAGTCCAGTTTTAGATTCCGATGCTTCATTTCAGGTTTACTGTATCCCTGGGAACTTCTTATTGACGATGAAGCACAGAAATTTCATCGGAGTTAAATTCAAAATGCACAATGCCGACTTAAGTACAAGGGGACTGACACTCTAACAATTTATGAATTGAAACTCTTCTGTGAGTCCAGTTTTAGATTCCGATGCTTCACTTCAGGTTTACTGTATACCTTGGACCTTCTTATTGACGATGAAACACAGAAATTCCTTCCGAATTTAATACAAAAGCCACAATGCCCACTTAAGTACAAGAGGACTGACACTCTAACTTTCTATGATTTGAACCTCTCTTGTGAGTCCAGTTTCAGATTCCGATGATTCACTTCAGTTTTACTGTATACCTTGGACATTCTTATTGACGATCAAACACAGAAATTGCATCCGAATTAAATGCTATAGGCACGATGCTGACTTAGGTACAAGAGGACTGACACTCTGTCATTATATGATTTGAAAGCCTTCTGTGAGTCCAGTTTTAGATACCGATGCTTCACTTCAGGGTTACTGTATACCTTGGACCTTCTTATTGACGATGAAACACAGAAATAGCTTCCGAATTTAATACAAAAGCCACAATGCCGACTTAAGTACAAGAGGACTGAAACTCTAACTTTCTATGATTTGAACCTCTCCTGTGAATCCAGTCTTAGATTCCGATGCTCCTACTTCAGGTTTACTGTATACCTAGGACCTTCTTATTGACGTTGAAACACAGAAATTGCATTCGAATTTAATACAAAAGGCACAATGCTGAGTTAAGAACAAGAGGACTGACACTCTAACCTTCTATGATTTGATCCTCTCCTGTGAATCCAGTCTTAGATTCCGATGCTCCACTTCAGGTTTACTGTATACCTAGGACCTTCTTATTGACGACGAAACACAGAAATAGCATTCGAATTTAATACAAAAGGCACAATGCCGACTAAAGTACAGGAGGACTGCCACTCTAATTATCTATGACATGAACCTCTCCTGTGAGACCAGTTTTAGATTCTGATGCTTCACTTTAGGTTTACCGTATACCTTGGACCTTCTTATTGACGATGAAGCACAGAAAATGCATCGGAATTATATTCAAAAGGCCCAATGCCGACTACAGTACTGGAGGACTGACACTCTATCTTTCTATGATTTGAACCTCTCCTGTGAGTCCAGTTTTAGATTCCGATGCTTTATTTCAGGTTTACTGTATACCTTGGACCTTCTTATTGACGATGAGACACAGAAATTGCTTCCGAATTTAATACAAAAGCCACAATGCCGACTTAAGTACAAGAGGACTGACACTCTAACTTTCTATGATTTGAACCTCTCCTGTGAATCCAGTTTTGGATTCCGATGCTCCACCTCAGGTTTACTGTATACCTAGGACCTTCTTATTGACGATGAATCACAGAAATTGCATTCCAATTTAATACAAAAGGCACAATGCCGACTTCAGTACAAGAGGACCGACACTCTAAAATTCTATGATTTGAACCTCTCCTGTGAGTCCAGTTTTAGATTCCGATGCTTCACTTCAGGTTTTGTGTATCCCTTGGACCTTCATATTGTCGAGGAAACACAGAAATTGCATCGTAATTAAATTCAAAATGCACAATGCCGACTTAAGTACAAGAGGACTGACACTCTAACTTTCTATGATTTCAACTTCTCCTGTGAGACCAGTTTTAGATTCTGATACTTCATTTCAGATTTACTGTATCCCTTTTACCTTCTTATTGACGATGAAGCACTGAAATTGCATCGGAATTAAATTCAAAAGGCACAATGCCGACTTAAGTACATGAGGACTGACACTCTAACTTTCTATGATTTGAACCTCTCCTGTCAGTCCAGTTTTAGATTCCGATGCTTCATTTCAGGTTTACTGAATCCCTGGGGACTTCTTATTGACGATGAAGCACAGAAGTTTCATCGGAGTTAAATTCAAAATGCACAATGCCGACTTAAGTACAAGGGGACTGACACTCTAACATTTTATGAATTGAAACTCTTCTGTGAGTCCAGTTTTAGATTCCGATGCTTCACTTCAGGTTTACTGTATACCTTGGACCTTCTTATTGACGATGAAACACAGAAATTCCTTCCGAATTTAATACAAAAGCCACAATGCCCACTTAAGTACAAGAGGACTGACACTCTAACTTTCTATGATTTGAACCTCTCTTGTGAGTCCAGTTTCAGATTCCGATGCTTCACTTCAGTTTTACTGTATACCTTGGACATTCTTATTGACGATGAAACACAGAAATTGCATCCGAATTAAATGCTATAGGCACGATGCTGACTTAGGTACAAGAGGACTGACACTCTGTCATTATATGATTTGAAAGCCTTCTGTGAGTCCAGTTTTAGATACCGATGCTTCACTTCAGGGTTACTGTATACCTTGGACCTTCTTATTGACGATGAAACACAGAAATTGCTTCCGAATTTAATACAAAAGCCACAATGCCGACTTAAGTACAAGAGGACTGAAACTCTAACTTTCTATGATTTGAACCTCTCCTGTGAATCCAGTCTTAGATTCCGATGCTCCTACTTCAGGTTTACTGTATACCTAGGACCTTCTTATTGACGATTAAACACAGAAATTGCATTCGAATTTAATACAAAAGGCACAATGCTGAGTTAAGAACAAGAGGACTGACACTCTAACCTTCTATGATTTGATCCTCTCCTGTGAATCCAGTCTTAGATTCCGATGCTCCACTTCAGGTTTACTGTATACCTAGGACCTTCTTATTGAGGACGAAACACAGAAATAGCATTCGAATTTAATACAAAAGGCACAATGCCGACTAAAGTACAGGAGGACTGCCACTCTAATTTTCTATGACATGAACCTCTCCTGTGAGACCAGTTTTAGATTCTGATGCTTCACTTTAGGTTTACCGTATACCTTGGACCTTCTTATTGACGATGAAGCACAGAAAATGCATCGGAATTATATTCAAAAGGAACAATGCCGACTACAGTACTGGAGGACTGACACTCTATCTTTCTATGATTTGAACCTCTCCTGTGAGTCCAGTTTTAGATTCCGATGTTTCAGTTCAGGTTTACCGTATCCCTGGGAACTTCTTATTGACGATGACGCACAGAAATTTCATCGGAATTAAATTCAAAATGCACAATGCCGACTTAAGTACAAAAGGACTGACACTCTAACATTCTATGATTTGAAACTCTTCTGTGAGACCAGTTTTCGATTCCGATGCTTCACTTCAGGTTTACTGTATACATTGGACCTTCTTATTGACGATGAAACACAGAAATTGCTTCCGAATTTAATACAAAAGCCACAATGCCGACTTAAGTACAAGAGGACTGACACTCTAACTTTCTATGATTTGAACCTCTCCTGTGAGTCCAGTTTTAGATTCCGATGCTTCATTTCAGGTTTGCCGTATACCTTGGACCTTCTTATTGACGATGAATCACAGAAATTGCATCGGAATTAAATTCAAAAGGCACAATGCCGACTTAAGTACAAGAGGACTGACACTCTAACTTTCTATAATTTGAACCTCTCCTGTGAGTCCAGTTTTAGATTCCGATGGTTCACTTCAGTTTTACTGTATACCTTGGACATTCTTATTGACGATGAAACACAGAAATTGCATACGAATTTAATGCTATAGGCACAATGCTGACTTAGGTACAAGAGGACTGACACTCTAACTTTCTATGATTTGAACCTCTCCTGTGAGTCCAGTTTTAGATACCGATGCTTTACTTCTGGTTTACTGTATACCTTGGACCGTCTTATTGACGATGAAGCACAGAAATTGCGTCGGAATTAAATACAAAAGGCACAATGCCGACCTAAGTACAAGAGGACCGACACTCTATAATTCTATGATTTGAACCTCTCCTGTGAGTCCAGTTTTAGATTCCGATGCTTCAGTTCAGGTTTTGTGTATCCCTTGGACCTTCTTATTGTCGAGGAAACACAGAAATTGCATCGTAATTAAATTCAAAAGGCACAATGCCGACTTAAGTACAAGAGGAGTGACACTCTAACTTTCTATGATTTCAACTTCTCCTGTGAGACCAGTTTTAGATTCTGATGCTTCATTTCAGATTTACTGTATCCCCTTTACCTTCTTATTGACGATGAAGCACTGAAATTGCATGGGAATTAAATTCAAAAGGCACAATGCCGACTTAAGTACAAGAGGAATGACACTCTAACTTTCTATGATTTGAACCTCTCCTGTGAGTCCAGTTTTAGATTCCGATGCTTCGGTTCAGGTTTACTGTATACCTTGGACCTTCTTATTGACGATGAAACACAGAAATTGCATTCGAATTTAATACAAAAGGCACAATGCCGACTTAAGTACAAGTGGACTGACACTCTAACTTTCTGTGATTTGAACCTCTCCTGTGAATCCAGTCTTAGATTCCGATGCTCCACTTCAGGTTTACTGTATACCTAAGACCTTCTTATAGACGATGAAACACAGAAATTGCATTCGAATTTAATACAAAAGGCACACTGCCGTCTAAACTACAAGAGGACTGACACTCTAACTTTCTAAGATTTGAACCTCTCCTGTGAATCCAGTCTTAGATTCCGATGCTTCACTTCAGGTTTACTGTATACCTTGGACCTTTTATTGACGATGAAACACGGATATTGCATCGGTATTAAATTCAAAAGGCACAATGCCGACTTAAGTACAAGAGGACTGACACTCTAACTTTCTATGATTTAAACCTCTCTTGTAAGTCCAGTTTCAGATTCCGATGCTTCACTTCACTTTTACTGTATACCTTGGACACTCTTATTGACGATGAAACACAGAAATTGCATACGAATTTAATGCTATAGGCACAATGCTGACTTAGGTACAAGAGGACCGGCACTCTAACTTTCTATGATTTGAACCTTTCCTGTGAGTCCAGTAATAGATACCGATGCTTTACTTCAGGTTTACTGTATACCTTGGACCGTCTTATTGACGATAAAGCACAGAAATTGCGTCGGAATTAAATACAAAAGGCACAATGCCGACTTAAGTACAAGAGGACCGACACTCTAAAGTTCTATGATTTGAACCTCCCCTGTGAGTCCAGTTTTAGATTCCGATGCTTCACTTCAGGTTTTGTATATCCCTTGGACCTTCTTATTGTCGAGGAAACACAGAAATTGCATCGTAATTAAATTCAAAAGGCACAATGCCGACTTAAGTACAAGAGGACTGACACTCTAACTTTATATGATTGCAACTTCTTCTGTGAGACCAGTTTCAGATTCTGATGCTTCATTTCAGATTTACTGTACCCCTTTTACCTTCTTATTGACGATGAAGCACTGAAATTGCATCGGAATTAAATTCAAAATGCACAATGCCGACTTAAGTACAAGAGGACTGACACTCTAACTTTCTATGAATTGAACCTCTCCTGTGAGTCCAGTTTTAGATTCTGATGCTTCATTTCAGGTTTACTGTATCCCTGGGAACTTCTTATTGACGATGAAGCACAGAAATTTCATCGGAATATAATTCAAAATGAACAATGCCGACTTAAGTACAAGAGGACTGACACTCTAACATTCTATGATTTGAAACTCTTCTGTGAGTCCAGTTTTAGATTCCGATGCTTCACTTGAGGTTTACTTTATACCTTGGACCTTCTTATTGACGATGAAACACAGAAATTGCTTCCGAATTTAATACAAAAGCCACAATGCCGGCTTAAGTACAAGAGGACTGACACTCTAACTTTCTATGATTTGAACCTCTCCTGCGAACCCAGTGTTAGATTCCGATGCTCCACTTCAGTTTTACTGTATACCTAAGACCTTCTTATTGACGATGAAACACAGAAATTGCTTCCGAATCTAATACAAAAGCCACAATGCCGACTTAAGTACAAGAGGACCGACACTCTAACATTATATGATTTGAAACTCTTCTGTGAGTCCAGTTTTAGATTCCGATGCTTCACTTCAGGTTTACTGTATACCTTGGACCTTCTTATTGACGATGAAACACAGAAATTGCTTCCGAATTTAATACAAAAGCCACAATGCCGAATTAAGTACAAGAGGATTGACACTCTAACTTTCAATGATTTGAACCTCTCCTGTAAATCCAGTCTTAGATTCCGATGCTCCACTTCAGGTTTACTGTATACCTTGGACCTTCTTATTGACGATGAAACACAGAAATTGCATTCGAATTTAATACAAAAGGCACAATGCCGAGTTAAGTACAAGAGGACTGCCACTCTAACTTTCTTTGATTTGAACCTCTCCTGTGAATGCAGTCTTAGATTCCGATGCTCCACTTCAGGTTTACTTTATACCTAGGACCTTCTTATTGACGATGAAACACAGAAATTGCATTCGAATTTAATACAAAAGGCACAATGCCGACTAAAGTACAAGAGGGCTGACACTCTAATTTTCTATGATATGAACCTCTCCTGTGAGACCAGTTTTAGATTCCGATGCTTCACTTCAGGTTTACCGTATACCTTGGACCATCTTATTGACGATGAAGCACAGAAAATGCATCGGAATTATATTCAAAAGGCCCAATGCCGACTTAAGTACAAGAGGACTGACACTCTAACTTCATATGATTTCAACTTCTTCTGTGAGACCAGTTTTAGATTCTGATGCTTCATTTCAGATTTACTGTACCCCTTTTGCCTTCTTATTGACGATAAAGCACTGAAATTGCATCGGAATTATATTCAAAAGGCACAATGTCGACTTAAATACAAGAGGACTGACACTTTAATTTTCTATGAATTGAACCTCTTCTGTGAGTCCAGTTTTAGATTCCGATGCTTCATTTCAGGTTTACTGTATCCCTGGGAACTTCGTATTGACGATGAAGCACAGAAATGTCATCGGAATTAAATTCAAAATGAACAATGCCGACTTAAGTACAAGAGGACTGACACTCTAATATTCTATGATTTGAAACTCTTCTGTGAGTCCAGTTTTAGATTCCGATGCTTCACTTCAGGTTTACAGTATACCATGGACCTTCTTATTGACGATGAAACACAGAATTTGCTCCGAATTTAATACAAAAGCCACATTGCCGGCTTAAGTACAAGAGGACTGACACTCTAACTTTCTATGATTTGAACCACTCCTGCGAACCCAGTCATAGATTCCGATGCTCCACTTCAGGGTTACTGTATACCTTGGACCTTCTTATTGACGATGAAACACAGAAATTGCTTCCGAATTTAATACAAAAGCCACAATGCCGACTTAAGTACAAGAGGACTGAAACTCTAACTTTCTATGATTTGAACCTCTCCTGTGAATCCAGTCTTAGATTCCGATGCTCCTACTTCAGGTTTACTGTATACCTAGGACCTTCTTATTGACGATGAAACACAGAAATTGCATTCGAATTTAATACAAAAGGCACAATGCTGAGTTAAGAACAAGAGGACTGACACTCTAACCTTCTATGATTTGATCCTCTCCTGTGAATCCAGTCTTAGATTCCGATGCTCCACTTCAGGTTTACTGTATACCTAGGACCTTCTTATTGACGACGAAACACAGAAATAGCATTCGAATTTAATACAAAAGGCACAATGCCGACTAAAGTACAGGAGGACTGCCACTCTAATTTTCTATGACATGAACCTCTCCTGTGAGACCAGTTTTAGATTCTGATGCTTCACTTTAGGTTTACCGTATACCTTGGACCTTCTTATTGACGATGAAGCACAGAAAATGCATCGGAATTATATTCAAAAGGCCCAATGCCAACTACAGTACTGGAGGACTGACACTCTATCTTTCTATGATTTGAACCTCTCCTGTGAGTCCAGTTTTAGATTCCGATGTTTCAGTTCAGGTTTACCGTATCCCTGGGAACTTCTTATTGACGATGACGCACAGAAATTTCATCGGAATTAAATTCAAAATGCACAATGCCGACTTAAGTACAAAAGGACTGACACTCTAACATTCTATGATTTGAAACTCTTCTGTGAGACCAGTTTTCGATTCCGATGCTTCACTTCAGGTTTACTGTATACATTGGACCTTCTTATTGACGATGAAACGCAGAAATTGCTTCCGAATTTAATACAAAAGCCACAATGCCGACTTAAGTACAAGAGGACTGACACTCTAACTTTCTATGATTTGAACCTCTCCTGTGAATCCAGCCTTAGATTCCGATTCTCCACTTCAGGTTTACTGTATACCTAGGACCTTCTTATTGACGATGAAACACAGAAATTGCATTCGAATTTAATACAAAAGGCACAATGCCGACTGAAGTACAAGAGGGCTGCCACTCTAATTTTCTATGATATGAACCTCTCCTGTAAGACCAGTTTTAGATTCCGATGCTTCATTTCAGGTTTGCCGTATACCTTGGACCTTCTTATTGACGATGAATCACAGAAATTGCATCGGAATTAAATTCAAAAGGCACAATGCCGACTTAAGTACAAGAGGACTGACACTCTAACTTTCTATAATTTGAACCTCTCCTGTGAGTCCAGTTTTAGATTCCGATGGTTCACTTCAGTTTTACTGTATACCTTGGACATTCTTATTGACGATGAAACACAGAAATTGCATACGAATTTAATGCTATAGGCACAATGCTGACTTAGGTACAAGAGGACTGACACTCTAACTTTCTATGATTTGAACCTCTCCTGTGAGTCCAGTTTTAGATACCGATGCTTTACTTCTGGTTTATTGTATACCTTGGACCGTCTTATTGACGATGAAGCACAGAAATTGCGTCGGAATTAAATACAAAAGGCACAATGCCGACCTAAGTACATGAGGACCGACACTCTATAATTCTATGATTTGAACCTCTCCTGTGAGTCCAGTTTTAGATTCCGATGCTTCAGTTCAGGTTTTGTGTATCCCTTGGACCTTCTTATTGTCGAGGAAACACAGAAATTGCATCGTAATTAAATTCAAAAGGCACAATGCCGACTTAAGTACAAGAGGAGTGACACTCTAACTTTCTATGATTTCAACTTCTCCTGTGAGACCAGTTTTAGATTCTGATGCTTCATTTCAGATTTACTGTATCCCCTTTACCTTCTTATTGACGATGAAGCACTGAAATTGCATGGGAATTAAATTCAAAAGGCACAATGCCGACTTAAGTACAAGAGGAATGTCACTCTAACTTTCTATGATTTGAACCTCTCCTGTGAGTCCAGTTTTAGATTCCGATGCTTCGGTTCAGGTTTACTGTATACCTTGGACCTTCTTATTGACGATGAAACACAGAAATTGCATTCGAATTTAATACAAAAGGCACAATGCCGACTTAAGTACAAGAGGACTGACACTCTAACTTTCTGTGATTTGAACCTCTCCTGTGAATCCAGTCTTAGATTCCGATGCTCCACTTCAGGTTTACTGTATACCTAAGACCTTCTTATAGACGATGAAACACAGAAATGGCATTCGAATTTAATACAAAAGGCACACTGCCGTCTAAACTACAAGAGGACTGACACTCTAACTTTCTAAGATTTGAACCTCTCCTGTGAATCCAGTCTTAGATTCCGATGCTTCACTTCAGGTTTACTGTATACCTTGGACCTTTTATTCACGATGAAACACGGATATTGCATCGATATTAAATTCAAAAGGCACAATGCCGACTTAAGTACAAGAGGACAAATACTCTAATTTTCTATGATTTAAACCTCTCCTGTGAGTCCAGTTTTAGAATACGATGGTTCACATCAGGTTTACTGTATACCTTGGACCTTCTTATTGACGGTGAAGCATAGAAAATGCATCGGAATTAAATTCAAAAGGCACAATGCCGACTTAAGTACAAGAGGACTGACACTCTAACTTTATATGATTGCAACTTCTTCTGTGAGACCAGTTTCAGATTCTGATGCTTCATTTCAGATTTACTGTACCCCTTTTACCTTCTTATTGACGACGAAGCACTGAAATTGCATCGGAATTAAATTCAAAATGCACAATGCCGACTTAAGTACAAGAGGACTGACACTCTAACTTTCTATGAATTGAACCTCTCCTGTGAGTCCAGTTTTAGATTCTGATGCTTCATTTCAGGTTTACTGTATCCCTGGGAACTTCTTATTGACGATGAAGCACAGAAATTTCATCGGAATTAAATTCAAAATGAACAATGCCGACTTAAGTACAAGAGGACTGACACTCTAACATTCTATGATTTGAAACTCTTCTGTGAGTCCAGTTTTAGATTCCGATGCTTCACTTGAGGTTTACTTTATACCTTGGACCTTCTTATTGACGATGAAACACAGAAATTGCTTCCGAATTTAATACAAAAGCCACAATGCCGGCTTAAGTACAAGAGGACTGACACTCTAACTTTCTATGATTTGAACCTCTCCTGCGAACCCAGTGTTAGATTCCGATGCTCCACTTCAGTTTTACTGTATACCTAAGACCTTCTTATTGACGATGAAACACAGAAATTGCTTCCGAATTTAATACAAAAGCCACAATGCCGACTTAAGTACAGGAGGACCGACACTCTAACATTATATGATTTGAAACTCTTCTGTGAGTCCAGTTTTAGATTCCGATGCTTCACTTCAGGTACACTGTATACCTTGGACCTTCTTATTGACGATGAAACACAGAAATTGCTTCCGAATTTAATACAAAAGCCACAATGCCGAATTAAGTACAAGAGGATTGACACTCTAACTTTCAATGATTTGAACCTCTCCTGTAAATCCAGTCTTAGATTCCGATGCTCCACTTCAGGTTTACTGTATACCTTGGACCTTCTTATTGACGATGAAACACAGAAATTGCATTCGAATTTAATACAAAAGGCACAATGCCGAGTTAAGTACAAGAGGACTGCCACTCTAACTTTCTTTGATTTGAACCTCTCCTGTGAATGCAGTCTTAGATTCCGATGCTCCACTTCAGGTTTACTTTATACCTAGGACCTTCGTATTGACGATGAAACACAGAAATTGCATTCGAATTTAATACAAAAGGCACAATGCCGACTAAAGTACAAGAGGACTGACACTCTAATTTTCTATGATATGAACCTCTCCTGTGAGACCAGTTTTAGATTCCGATGCTTCACTTCAGGTTTACCGTATACCTTGGACCATCTTATTGACGATGAAGCACAGAAAATGCATCGGAATTATATTCAAAAGGCCCAATGCCGACTTAAGTACAAGAGGACTGACACTCTAACTTCATATGATTTCAACTTCTTCTGTGAGACCAGTTTTAGATTCTGATGCTTCATTTCAGATTTACTGTACCCCTTTTGCCTTCTTATTGACGATAAAGCACTGAAATTGCATCGGAATTATGTTCAAAAGGCACAATGTCGACTTAAATACAAGAGGACTGACACTTTAATTTTCTATGAATTGAACCTCTTCTGTGAGTCCAGTTTTAGATTCCGATGCTTCATTTCAGGTTTACTGTATCCCTGGGAACTTCTTATTGACGATGAAGCACAGAAATGTCATCGGAATTAAATTCAAAATGAACAATGCCGACTTAAGTACAAGAGGACTGACACTCTAACATTCTATGATTTGAAACTCTTCTGTGAGTCCAGTTTTAGATTCCGATGCTTCACTTCAGGTTTACAGTATACCATGGACCTTCTTATTGACGATGAAACACAGAATTTGCTTCCGAATTTAATACAAAAGCCACAATGCCGGCTTAAGTACAAGAGGACTGACACTCTAAGTTTCTATGATTTGAACCACTCCTGCGAACCCAGTCATAGATTCCGATGCTCCACTTCAGGTTTACTGTATACCTAGGACCTTCTTATTGACGATGAAACACAGAAATTGCTTCCGAATTTAATACAAAAGCCACAATGCCGACTTAAGTACAAGAGGACTGACACACTAAAATTATATGATTTGAAACTCTTCTGTGAGTCCAGTTTTAGATTCCGATGCTTCACTTCAGGTTTACTGTATACCTTGGACCTTCTTATTGACCATGAAACACAGAAATTGCTTCCGAATTTAATACAAAAGACACAATGCCGACTTAAGTACAAGAGGACTGACACTCTAACTTTCAATGATTTGAACCTCTCCTGTGAATCCAGTCTTAGATTCCGATGCTCCACTTCAGATTTACTGTATACCTAGGACCTTCTTATTGACGATGAAACACAGAAATTGCATTCGAATTTAATACAAAAGGCACAATGCCGAGTTAAGTACAAGAGGACTGCCACTCTAACTTTCTTTGATTTGATCCTCTCCTGTGAATGCAGTCTTAGATTCCGATGCTCCACTTCAGGTTTACTGTATACCTAGGACCTTCTCATTGACGATGAAACACAGAAATTGCATTTGAATTTAATACAAAAGGCACAATGCCGACTAAAGTACAAGAGGACTGACACTCTAATTTTCTATGATATGAACCTCTCCTGTGAGACCAGTTTTAGATTCCGATGCTTCACTTCAGGTTTACCGTATACCTTGGACCATCTTATTGACGATGAAGCACAGAAAATGCATCGGAATTATATTCAAAAGGCCCAATGCTGACTAAAGTACAAGAGGACAGACACTCTAACTTTCTATGATTTGAACCTCTCCTGTGAGTCCAGTTTTAGATTCCGATGCTTCACTTCAGGTTTACTGTATACCTTGGACCTTCTTATTGACGTTGAAACACGGAAATTGCATCGGTATTAAATTCAAAAGGCACAATGCCGACTTAAGTACAAGTGGACAGATACTCTAATTTACTATGATTTGAACATCTCCTGTGAGTCCTGTTTTAGAATCCGATGCTTCACATCAGGTTTACTGTATACCTTGGACCTTCTTATTGACGATGAAGCACAGAAAATGCATCGGAATTAAATTCAAGATGCACAGTGCCGACTTAAGTACAAGAGGACTGACACTCCAACATTCTATGATTTGAACCTCTCTTGTGAGTACAGTTCAGATTCCGATGCTTCACTTCAGTTTGACTGTATACCTTGGACATTCTTATTGACGATGAAACACAGATATTGCATCCGAATTTAATGCTATAGGCACAATGCTGACTTAGGTACAAGAGGATTGACACTCTAACTTTTTATGATTTGAACCTCTCCTGTGAGTCCAGTTTTAGATACCGATGCTTTACTTCAGGTTTACTGTATACCTTGGGCCGTCTTATTGACGATGAAGCACAGAAATTGCGACAGAATTAAATACAAAAGGCAAAATGCCGACCTAAGTACAAGAGGACCGACACTCTAAAATTCTATGATTTGAACCTCTCCTGTGAGTCCAGTTTTAGATTCCGATGCTTCAGTTCAGGTTTTGTGTATCCCTTGGACCTTCTTATTGTCGAGGAAACACAGAAATTGCATCGTAATTAAATTCAAAAGGCACAATGCCGACTTAAGTACAAGAGGAGTGACACTCTAACTTTCTATGATTTCAACTTCTCCTGTGAGACCAGTTTTAGATTCTGATGCTTCATTTCAGATTTACTGTATCCCCTTTACCTTCTTATTGTCGAGGAAACACAGAAATTGCATCGTAATTAAATTCAAAATGCACAATGCCGACTTAAGTACAAGAGGACTGACACTCTAACTTTCTATGATTTCAACTTCTCCTGTGAGACCAGTTTTAGATTCTGATACTTCATTTCAGATTTACTGTATCCCTTTTACCTTCTTATTGACGATGAAGCACTGAAATTGCATCGGAATTAAATTCAAAAGGCACAATGCCGACTTTAGTACATGAGGACTGACACTCTAACTTTCTATGATTTGAACCTCTCCTGTCAGTCCAGTTTTAGATTCCGATGCTTCATTTCAGGTTTACTGTATCCCTGGGAACTTCTTATTGACGATGAAGCACAGAAATTTCATCGGAGTTAAATTCAAAATGCACAATGCCGACTTAAGTACAAGGGGACTGACCCTCTAACATTTTATGATTTGAAACTCTTCTGTGAGTCCAGTTTTAGATTCCGATGCTTCACTTCAGGTTTACTGTATACCTTGGACCTTCTTATTGACGATGAAACACAGAAATTCCTTCCGAATTTAATACAAAAGCCACAATGCCCACTTAAGTACAAGAGGACTGACACTCTAACTTTCTATGATTTGAACCTCTCTTGTGAGTCCAGTTTCAGATTCCGATGCTTCACTTCAGTTTTACTGTATACCTTGGACATTCTTATTGACGATGAAACACAGAAATTGCATCCGAATTAAATGCTATAGGCACGATGCTGACTTAGGTACAAGAGGACTGACACTCTAACATTATATGATTTGAAAGCCTTCTGTGAGTCCAGTTTTAGATACCGATGCTTCACTTCAGGGTTACTGTATACCTTGGACCTTCTTATTGACGATGAAACACATAAATTGCTTCCGAATTTAATACAAAAGCCACAATGCCGACTTAAGTACAAGAGGACTGAAACTCTAACTTTCTATGATTTGAACCTCTCCTGTGAATCCAGTCTTAGATTCCGATGCTCCACTTCAGGTTTACTGTATACCTAGGACCTTCTTATTGACGATGAAACACAGAAATTGCATTCGAATTTAATACAAAAGGCACAATGATGAGTTAAGAACAAGAGGACTGACACTCTAACCTTCTATGATTTGATCCTCTCCTGTGAATCCAGTCTTAGATTCCGATGCTCCACTTCAGGTTTACTGTATACCTAGGACCTTCTTATTGACGATGAAACACAGAAATAGCATTCGAATTTAATACAAAAGGCACAATGCCGACTAAAGTACAAGAGGACTGCCACTCTAATTTTCTATGACATGAAACTCTCCTGTGAGTCCAGTTTTAGATTCTGATGCTTCACTTTAGGTTTACCGTATACCTTGGACCTTCTTATTGACGATGAAGCACAGAAAATGCATCGGAATTATATTCAAAAGGCACAATGCCGACTACAGTACTGGAGGACTGACACTCTATCTTTCTATGATTTGAACCTCTCCTGTGAGTCCAGTTTTAGATTCCGATGCTTTATTTCAGGTTTACTGTATGCCTTGGACCTTCTTATTGACGATGAAACACAGAAATTGCTTCCGAATTTAATACAAAAGCCACAATGCCGACTTAAGTACAAGAGGACTGACACTCTAACTTTCTATGATTTGAACCTCTCCTGTGAATCCAGTTTTGGATTCCGATGCTCCACCTCAGGTTTACTGTATACCTAGGACCTTCTTATTGACGATGAATCACAGAAATTGCATTCCAATTTAATACAAAAGGCACAATGCCGACTTAAGTACAAGAGGACCGACACTCTAAAATTCTATGATTTGAACCTCTCCTGTGAGTCCAGTTTTAGATTCCGATGCTTCACTTCAGGTTTTGTGTATCCCTTGGACCTTCTTATTGTCGAGGAAACACAGAAATTGCATCGTAATTAAATTCAAAATGCACAATGCCGACTTAAGTACAAGAGGACTGACACTCTAACTTTCTATGATTTCAACTTCTCCTGTGAGACCAGTTTTAGATTCTGATACTTCATTTCAGATTTACTGTATCCCTTTTACCTTCTTATTGACGATGAAGCACTGAAATTGCATCGGAATTAAATTCAAAAGGCACAATGCCGACTTAAGTACATGAGGACTGACACTCTAACTTTCTATGATTTGAAACTCTCCTGTCAGTCCAGTTTTAGATTCCGATGCTTCATTTCAGGTTTACTGTATCCCTGGGAACTTCTTATTGACGATGAAGCACAGAAATTTCATCGGAGTTAAATTCAAAATGCACAATGCCGACTTAAGTACAAGGGGACTGACACTCTAACAATTTATGAATTGAAACTCTTCTGTGAGTCCAGTTTTAGATTCCGATGCTTCACTTCAGGTTTACTGTATACCTTGGACCTTCTTATTGACGATGAAACACAGAAATTCCTTCCGAATTTAATACAAAAGCCACAATGCCCACTTAAGTACAAGAGGACTGACACTCTAACTTTCTATGATTTGAACCTCTCTTGTGAGTCCAGTTTCAGATTCCGATGATTCACTTCAGTTTTACTGTATACCTTGGACATTCTTATTGACGATCAAACACAGAAATTGCATCCGAATTAAATGCTATAGGCACGATGCTGACTTAGGTACAAGAGGACTGACACTCTGTCATTATATGATTTGAAAGCCTTCTGTGAGTCCAGTTTTAGATACCGATGCTTCACTTCAGGGTTACTGTATACCTTGGACCTTCTTATTGACGATGAAACACAGAAATAGCTTCCGAATTTAATACAAAAGCCACAATGCCGACTTAAGTACAAGAGGACTGAAACTCTAACTTTCTATGATTTGAACCTCTCCTGTGAATCCAGTCTTAGATTCCGATGCTCCTACTTCAGGTTTACTGTATACCTAGGACCTTCTTATTGACGTTGAAACACAGAAATTGCATTCGAATTTAATACAAAAGGCACAATGCTGAGTTAAGAACAAGAGGACTGACACTCTAACCTTCTATGATTTGATCCTCTCCTGTGAATCCAGTCTTAGATTCCGATGCTCCACTTCAGGTTTACTGTATACCTAGGACCTTCTTATTGACGACGAAACACAGAAATAGCATTCGAATTTAATACAAAAGGCACAATGCCGACTAAAGTACAGGAGGACTGCCACTCTAATTATCTATGACATGAACCTCTCCTGTGAGACCAGTTTTAGATTCTGATGCTTCACTTTAGGTTTACCGTATACCTTGGACCTTCTTATTGACGATGAAGCACAGAAAATGCATCGGAATTATATTCAAAAGGCCCAATGCCGACTACAGTACTGGAGGACTGACACTCTATCTTTCTATGATTTGAACCTCTCCTGTGAGTCCAGTTTTAGATTCCGATGCTTTATTTCAGGTTTACTGTATACCTTGGACCTTCTTATTGACGATGAGACACAGAAATTGCTTCCGAATTTAATACAAAAGCCACAATGCCGACTTAAGTACAAGAGGACTGACACTCTAACTTTCTATGATTTGAACCTCTCCTGTGAATCCAGTTTTGGATTCCGATGCTCCACCTCAGGTTTACTGTATACCTAGGACCTTCTTATTGACGATGAATCACAGAAATTGCATTCCAATTTAATACAAAAGGCACAATGCCGACTTCAGTACAAGAGGACCGACACTCTAAAATTCTATGATTTGAACCTCTCCTGTGAGTCCAGTTTTAGATTCCGATGCTTCACTTCAGGTTTTGTGTATCCCTTGGACCTTCATATTGTCGAGGAAACACAGAAATTGCATCGTAATTAAATTCAAAATGCACAATGCCGACTTAAGTACAAGAGGACTGACACTCTAACTTTCTATGATTTCAACTTCTCCTGTGAGACCAGTTTTAGATTCTGATACTTCATTTCAGATTTACTGTATCCCTTTTACCTTCTTATTGACGATGAAGCACTGAAATTGCATCGGAATTAAATTCAAAAGGCACAATGCCGACTTAAGTACATGAGGACTGACACTCTAACTTTCTATGATTTGAACCTCTCCTGTCAGTCCAGTTTTAGATTCCGATGCTTCATTTCAGGTTTACTGAATCCCTGGGGACTTCTTATTGACGATGAAGCACAGAAGTTTCATCGGAGTTAAATTCAAAATGCACAATGCCGACTTAAGTACAAGGGGACTGACACTCTAACATTTTATGAATTGAAACTCTTCTGTGAGTCCAGTTTTAGATTCCGATGCTTCACTTCAGGTTTACTGTATACCTTGGACCTTCTTATTGACGATGAAACACAGAAATTCCTTCCGAATTTAATACAAAAGCCACAATGCCCACTTAAGTACAAGAGGACTGACACTCTAACTTTCTATGATTTGAACCTCTCTTGTGAGTCCAGTTTCAGATTCCGATGCTTCACTTCAGTTTTACTGTATACCTTGGACATTCTTATTGACGATGAAACACAGAAATTGCATCCGAATTAAATGCTATAGGCACGATGCTGACTTAGGTACAAGAGGACTGACACTCTGTCATTATATGATTTGAAAGCCTTCTGTGAGTCCAGTTTTAGATACCGATGCTTCACTTCAGGGTTACTGTATACCTTGGACCTTCTTATTGACGATGAAACACAGAAATTGCTTCCGAATTTAATACAAAAGCCACAATGCCGACTTAAGTACAAGAGGACTGAAACTCTAACTTTCTATGATTTGAACCTCTCCTGTGAATCCAGTCTTAGATTCCGATGCTCCTACTTCAGGTTTACTGTATACCTAGGACCTTCTTATTGACGATTAAACACAGAAATTGCATTCGAATTTAATACAAAAGGCACAATGCTGAGTTAAGAACAAGAGGACTGACACTCTAACCTTCTATGATTTGATCCTCTCCTGTGAATCCAGTCTTAGATTCCGATGCTCCACTTCAGGTTTACTGTATACCTAGGACCTTCTTATTGAGGACGAAACACAGAAATAGCATTCGAATTTAATACAAAAGGCACAATGCCGACTAAAGTACAGGAGGACTGCCACTCTAATTTTCTATGACATGAACCTCTCCTGTGAGACCAGTTTTAGATTCTGATGCTTCACTTTAGGTTTACCGTATACCTTGGACCTTCTTATTGACGATGAAGCACAGAAAATGCATCGGAATTATATTCAAAAGGAACAATGCCGACTACAGTACTGGAGGACTGACACTCTATCTTTCTATGATTTGAACCTCTCCTGTGAGTCCAGTTTTAGATTCCGATGTTTCAGTTCAGGTTTACCGTATCCCTGGGAACTTCTTATTGACGATGACGCACAGAAATTTCATCGGAATTAAATTCAAAATGCACAATGCCGACTTAAGTACAAAAGGACTGACACTCTAACATTCTATGATTTGAAACTCTTCTGTGAGACCAGTTTTCGATTCCGATGCTTCACTTCAGGTTTACTGTATACATTGGACCTTCTTATTGACGATGAAACACAGAAATTGCTTCCGAATTTAATACAAAAGCCACAATGCCGACTTAAGTACAAGAGGACTGACACTCTAACTTTCTATGATTTGAACCTCTCCTGTGAGTCCAGTTTTAGATTCCGATGCTTCATTTCAGGTTTGCCGTATACCTTGGACCTTCTTATTGACGATGAATCACAGAAATTGCATCGGAATTAAATTCAAAAGGCACAATGCCGACTTAAGTACAAGAGGACTGACACTCTAACTTTCTATAATTTGAACCTCTCCTGTGAGTCCAGTTTTAGATTCCGATGGTTCACTTCAGTTTTACTGTATACCTTGGACATTCTTATTGACGATGAAACACAGAAATTGCATACGAATTTAATGCTATAGGCACAATGCTGACTTAGGTACAAGAGGACTGACACTCTAACTTTCTATGATTTGAACCTCTCCTGTGAGTCCAGTTTTAGATACCGATGCTTTACTTCTGGTTTACTGTATACCTTGGACCGTCTTATTGACGATGAAGCACAGAAATTGCGTCGGAATTAAATACAAAAGGCACAATGCCGACCTAAGTACAAGAGGACCGACACTCTATAATTCTATGATTTGAACCTCTCCTGTGAGTCCAGTTTTAGATTCCGATGCTTCAGTTCAGGTTTTGTGTATCCCTTGGACCTTCTTATTGTCGAGGAAACACAGAAATTGCATCGTAATTAAATTCAAAAGGCACAATGCCGACTTAAGTACAAGAGGAGTGACACTCTAACTTTCTATGATTTCAACTTCTCCTGTGAGACCAGTTTTAGATTCTGATGCTTCATTTCAGATTTACTGTATCCCCTTTACCTTCTTATTGACGATGAAGCACTGAAATTGCATGGGAATTAAATTCAAAAGGCACAATGCCGACTTAAGTACAAGAGGAATGACACTCTAACTTTCTATGATTTGAACCTCTCCTGTGAGTCCAGTTTTAGATTCCGATGCTTCGGTTCAGGTTTACTGTATACCTTGGACCTTCTTATTGACGATGAAACACAGAAATTGCATTCGAATTTAATACAAAAGGCACAATGCCGACTTAAGTACAAGTGGACTGACACTCTAACTTTCTGTGATTTGAACCTCTCCTGTGAATCCAGTCTTAGATTCCGATGCTCCACTTCAGGTTTACTGTATACCTAAGACCTTCTTATAGACGATGAAACACAGAAATTGCATTCGAATTTAATACAAAAGGCACACTGCCGTCTAAACTACAAGAGGACTGACACTCTAACTTTCTAAGATTTGAACCTCTCCTGTGAATCCAGTCTTAGATTCCGATGCTTCACTTCAGGTTTACTGTATACCTTGGACCTTTTATTGACGATGAAACACGGATATTGCATCGGTATTAAATTCAAAAGGCACAATGCCGACTTAAGTACAAGAGGACTGACACTCTAACTTTCTATGATTTAAACCTCTCTTGTAAGTCCAGTTTCAGATTCCGATGCTTCACTTCACTTTTACTGTATACCTTGGACACTCTTATTGACGATGAAACACAGAAATTGCATACGAATTTAATGCTATAGGCACAATGCTGACTTAGGTACAAGAGGACCGGCACTCTAACTTTCTATGATTTGAACCTTTCCTGTGAGTCCAGTAATAGATACCGATGCTTTACTTCAGGTTTACTGTATACCTTGGACCGTCTTATTGACGATAAAGCACAGAAATTGCGTCGGAATTAAATACAAAAGGCACAATGCCGACTTAAGTACAAGAGGACCGACACTCTAAAGTTCTATGATTTGAACCTCCCCTGTGAGTCCAGTTTTAGATTCCGATGCTTCACTTCAGGTTTTGTATATCCCTTGGACCTTCTTATTGTCGAGGAAACACAGAAATTGCATCGTAATTAAATTCAAAAGGCACAATGCCGACTTAAGTACAAGAGGACTGACACTCTAACTTTATATGATTGCAACTTCTTCTGTGAGACCAGTTTCAGATTCTGATGCTTCATTTCAGATTTACTGTACCCCTTTTACCTTCTTATTGACGATGAAGCACTGAAATTGCATCGGAATTAAATTCAAAATGCACAATGCCGACTTAAGTACAAGAGGACTGACACTCTAACTTTCTATGAATTGAACCTCTCCTGTGAGTCCAGTTTTAGATTCTGATGCTTCATTTCAGGTTTACTGTATCCCTGGGAACTTCTTATTGACGATGAAGCACAGAAATTTCATCGGAATATAATTCAAAATGAACAATGCCGACTTAAGTACAAGAGGACTGACACTCTAACATTCTATGATTTGAAACTCTTCTGTGAGTCCAGTTTTAGATTCCGATGCTTCACTTGAGGTTTACTTTATACCTTGGACCTTCTTATTGACGATGAAACACAGAAATTGCTTCCGAATTTAATACAAAAGCCACAATGCCGGCTTAAGTACAAGAGGACTGACACTCTAACTTTCTATGATTTGAACCTCTCCTGCGAACCCAGTGTTAGATTCCGATGCTCCACTTCAGTTTTACTGTATACCTAAGACCTTCTTATTGACGATGAAACACAGAAATTGCTTCCGAATCTAATACAAAAGCCACAATGCCGACTTAAGTACAAGAGGACCGACACTCTAACATTATATGATTTGAAACTCTTCTGTGAGTCCAGTTTTAGATTCCGATGCTTCACTTCAGGTTTACTGTATACCTTGGACCTTCTTATTGACGATGAAACACAGAAATTGCTTCCGAATTTAATACAAAAGCCACAATGCCGAATTAAGTACAAGAGGATTGACACTCTAACTTTCAATGATTTGAACCTCTCCTGTAAATCCAGTCTTAGATTCCGATGCTCCACTTCAGGTTTACTGTATACCTTGGACCTTCTTATTGACGATGAAACACAGAAATTGCATTCGAATTTAATACAAAAGGCACAATGCCGAGTTAAGTACAAGAGGACTGCCACTCTAACTTTCTTTGATTTGAACCTCTCCTGTGAATGCAGTCTTAGATTCCGATGCTCCACTTCAGGTTTACTTTATACCTAGGACCTTCTTATTGACGATGAAACACAGAAATTGCATTCGAATTTAATACAAAAGGCACAATGCCGACTAAAGTACAAGAGGGCTGACACTCTAATTTTCTATGATATGAACCTCTCCTGTGAGACCAGTTTTAGATTCCGATGCTTCACTTCAGGTTTACCGTATACCTTGGACCATCTTATTGACGATGAAGCACAGAAAATGCATCGGAATTATATTCAAAAGGCCCAATGCCGACTTAAGTACAAGAGGACTGACACTCTAACTTCATATGATTTCAACTTCTTCTGTGAGACCAGTTTTAGATTCTGATGCTTCATTTCAGATTTACTGTACCCCTTTTGCCTTCTTATTGACGATAAAGCACTGAAATTGCATCGGAATTATATTCAAAAGGCACAATGTCGACTTAAATACAAGAGGACTGACACTTTAATTTTCTATGAATTGAACCTCTTCTGTGAGTCCAGTTTTAGATTCCGATGCTTCATTTCAGGTTTACTGTATCCCTGGGAACTTCGTATTGACGATGAAGCACAGAAATGTCATCGGAATTAAATTCAAAATGAACAATGCCGACTTAAGTACAAGAGGACTGACACTCTAATATTCTATGATTTGAAACTCTTCTGTGAGTCCAGTTTTAGATTCCGATGCTTCACTTCAGGTTTACAGTATACCATGGACCTTCTTATTGACGATGAAACACAGAATTTGCTCCGAATTTAATACAAAAGCCACATTGCCGGCTTAAGTACAAGAGGACTGACACTCTAACTTTCTATGATTTGAACCACTCCTGCGAACCCAGTCATAGATTCCGATGCTCCACTTCAGGGTTACTGTATACCTTGGACCTTCTTATTGACGATGAAACACAGAAATTGCTTCCGAATTTAATACAAAAGCCACAATGCCGATTTAAGTACAAGAGGACTGAAACTCTAACTTTCTATGATTTGAACCTCTCCTGTGAATCCAGTCTTAGATTCCGATGCTCCTACTTCAGGTTTACTGTATACCTAGGACCTTCTTATTGACGATGAAACACAGAAATTGCATTCGAATTTAATACAAAAGGCACAATGCTGAGTTAAGAACAAGAGGACTGACACTCTAACCTTCTATGATTTGATCCTCTCCTGTGAATCCAGTCTTAGATTCCGATGCTCCACTTCAGGTTTACTGTATACCTAGGACCTTCTTATTGACGACGAAACACAGAAATAGCATTCGAATTTAATACAAAAGGCACAATGCCGACTAAAGTACAGGAGGACTGCCACTCTAATTTTCTATGACATGAACCTCTCCTGTGAGACCAGTTTTAGATTCTGATGCTTCACTTTAGGTTTACCGTATACCTTGGACCTTCTTATTGACGATGAAGCACAGAAAATGCATCGGAATTATATTCAAAAGGCCCAATGCCAACTACAGTACTGGAGGACTGACACTCTATCTTTCTATGATTTGAACCTCTCCTGTGAGTCCAGTTTTAGATTCCGATGTTTCAGTTCAGGTTTACCGTATCCCTGGGAACTTCTTATTGACGATGACGCACAGAAATTTCATCGGAATTAAATTCAAAATGCACAATGCCGACTTAAGTACAAAAGGACTGACACTCTAACATTCTATGATTTGAAACTCTTCTGTGAGACCAGTTTTCGATTCCGATGCTTCACTTCAGGTTTACTGTATACATTGGACCTTCTTATTGACGATGAAACGCAGAAATTGCTTCCGAATTTAATACAAAAGCCACAATGCCGACTTAAGTACAAGAGGACTGACACTCTAACTTTCTATGATTTGAACCTCTCCTGTGAATCCAGCCTTAGATTCCGATTCTCCACTTCAGGTTTACTGTATACCTAGGACCTTCTTATTGACGATGAAACACAGAAATTGCATTCGAATTTAATACAAAAGGCACAATGCCGACTGAAGTACAAGAGGGCTGCCACTCTAATTTTCTATGATATGAACCTCTCCTGTAAGACCAGTTTTAGATTCCGATGCTTCATTTCAGGTTTGCCGTATACCTTGGACCTTCTTATTGACGATGAATCACAGAAATTGCATCGGAATTAAATTCAAAAGGCACAATGCCGACTTAAGTACAAGAGGACTGACACTCTAACTTTCTATAATTTGAACCTCTCCTGTGAGTCCAGTTTTAGATTCCGATGGTTCACTTCAGTTTTACTGTATACCTTGGACATTCTTATTGACGATGAAACACAGAAATTGCATACGAATTTAATGCTATAGGCACAATGCTGACTTAGGTACAAGAGGACTGACACTCTAACTTTCTATGATTTGAACCTCTCCTGTGAGTCCAGTTTTAGATACCGATGCTTTACTTCTGGTTTATTGTATACCTTGGACCGTCTTATTGACGATGAAGCACAGAAATTGCGTCGGAATTAAATACAAAAGGCACAATGCCGACCTAAGTACATGAGGACCGACACTCTATAATTCTATGATTTGAACCTCTCCTGTGAGTCCAGTTTTAGATTCCGATGCTTCAGTTCAGGTTTTGTGTATCCCTTGGACCTTCTTATTGTCGAGGAAACACAGAAATTGCATCGTAATTAAATTCAAAAGGCACAATGCCGACTTAAGTACAAGAGGAGTGACACTCTAACTTTCTATGATTTCAACTTCTCCTGTGAGACCAGTTTTAGATTCTGATGCTTCATTTCAGATTTACTGTATCCCCTTTACCTTCTTATTGACGATGAAGCACTGAAATTGCATGGGAATTAAATTCAAAAGGCACAATGCCGACTTAAGTACAAGAGGAATGTCACTCTAACTTTCTATGATTTGAACCTCTCCTGTGAGTCCAGTTTTAGATTCCGATGCTTCGGTTCAGGTTTACTGTATACCTTGGACCTTCTTATTGACGATGAAACACAGAAATTGCATTCGAATTTAATACAAAAGGCACAATGCCGACTTAAGTACAAGAGGACTGACACTCTAACTTTCTGTGATTTGAACCTCTCCTGTGAATCCAGTCTTAGATTCCGATGCTCCACTTCAGGTTTACTGTATACCTAAGACCTTCTTATAGACGATGAAACACAGAAATGGCATTCGAATTTAATACAAAAGGCACACTGCCGTCTAAACTACAAGAGGACTGACACTCTAACTTTCTAAGATTTGATCCTCTCCTGTGAATCCAGTCTTAGATTCCGATGCTTCACTTCAGGTTTACTGTATACCTTGGACCTTTTATTCACGATGAAACACGGATATTGCATCGATATTAAATTCAAAAGGCACAATGCCGACTTAAGTACAAGAGGACAAATACTCTAATTTTCTATGATTTAAACCTCTCCTGTGAGTCCAGTTTTAGAATACGATGGTTCACATCAGGTTTACTGTATACCTTGGACCTTCTTATTGACGGTGAAGCATAGAAAATGCATCGGAATTAAATTCAAAAGGCACAATGCCGACTTAAGTACAAGAGGACTGACACTCTAACTTTCTATGATTTGAACCTCTCTTGTGAGTCCAGTTTCAGATTCCGATGCTTCACTTCAGTTTTACTGTATACCTTGGACACTCTTATTGACGATGAAACACAGAAATTGCATACGAATTTAATGCTATAGGCACAATGCTGACTTAGGTACAAGAGGACTGACACTCTAACTTTCTATGATTTGAACCTTTCCTGTGAGTCCAGTAATAGATACCGCTGCTTTACTTCAGGTTTACTGTATACCTTGGACCGTCTTATTGACGATAAAGCACAGAAATTGCGTCGGAATTAAATACAAAAGGCACAATGCCGACTTAAGTACAAGAGAACCGACACTCTAAAGTTCTATGATTTGAACCTCCCCTGTGAGTCCAGTTTTAGATTCCGATGCTTCACTTCAGGTTTTGTATATCCCTTGGACCTTCTTATTGTCGAGGAAACACAGAAATTGCATCGTAATTAAATTCAAAAGGCACAATGCCGACTTAAGTACAAGAGGACTGACACTCTAACTTTATATGATTGCAACTTCTTCTGTGAGACCAGTTTCAGATTCTGATGCTTCATTTCAGATTTACTGTACCCCTTTTACCTTCTTATTGACGACGAAGCACTGAAATTGCATCGGAATTAAATTCAAAATGCACAATGCCGACTTAAGTACAAGAGGACTGACACTCTAACTTTCTATGAATTGAACCTCTCCTGTGAGTCCAGTTTTAGATTCTGATGCTTCATTTCAGGTTTACTGTATCCCTGGGAACTTCTTATTGACGATGAAGCACAGAAATTTCATCGGAATTAAATTCAAAATGAACAATGCCGACTTAAGTACAAGAGGACTGACACTCTAACATTCTATGATTTGAAACTCTTCTGTGAGTCCAGTTTTAGATTCCGATGCTTCACTTGAGGTTTACTTTATACCTTGGACCTTCTTATTGACGATGAAACACAGAAATTGCTTCCGAATTTAATACAAAAGCCACAATGCCGGCTTAAGTACAAGAGGACTGACACTCTAACTTTCTATGATTTGAACCTCTCCTGCGAACCCAGTGTTAGATTCCGATGCTCCACTTCAGTTTTACTGTATACCTAAGACCTTCTTATTGACGATGAAACACAGAAATTGCTTCCGAATTTAATACAAAAGCCACAATGCCGACTTAAGTACAGGAGGACCGACACTCTAACATTATATGATTTGAAACTCTTCTGTGAGTCCAGTTTTAGATTCCGATGCTTCACTTCAGGTACACTGTATACCTTGGACCTTCTTATTGACGATGAAACACAGAAATTGCTTCCGAATTTAATACAAAAGCCACAATGCCGAATTAAGTACAAGAGGATTGACACTCTAACTTTCAATGATTTGAACCTCTCCTGTAAATCCAGTCTTAGATTCCGATGCTCCACTTCAGGTTTACTGTATACCTTGGACCTTCTTATTGACGATGAAACACAGAAATTGCATTCGAATTTAATACAAAAGGCACAATGCCGAGTTAAGTACAAGAGGACTGCCACTCTAACTTTCTTTGATTTGAACCTCTCCTGTGAATGCAGTCTTAGATTCCGATGCTCCACTTCAGGTTTACTTTATACCTAGGACCTTCGTATTGACGATGAAACACAGAAATTGCATTCGAATTTAATACAAAAGGCACAATGCCGACTAAAGTACAAGAGGACTGACACTCTAATTTTCTATGATATGAACCTCTCCTGTGAGACCAGTTTTAGATTCCGATGCTTCACTTCAGGTTTACCGTATACCTTGGACCATCTTATTGACGATGAAGCACAGAAAATGCATCGGAATTATATTCAAAAGGCCCAATGCCGACTTAAGTACAAGAGGACTGACACTCTAACTTCATATGATTTCAACTTCTTCTGTGAGACCAGTTTTAGATTCTGATGCTTCATTTCAGATTTACTGTACCCCTTTTGCCTTCTTATTGACGATAAAGCACTGAAATTGCATCGGAATTATGTTCAAAAGGCACAATGTCGACTTAAATACAAGAGGACTGACACTTTAATTTTCTATGAATTGAACCTCTTCTGTGAGTCCAGTTTTAGATTCCGATGCTTCATTTCAGGTTTACTGTATCCCTGGGAACTTCTTATTGACGATGAAGCACAGAAATGTCATCGGAATTAAATTCAAAATGAACAATGCCGACTTAAGTACAAGAGGACTGACACTCTAACATTCTATGATTTGAAACTCTTCTGTGAGTCCAGTTTTAGATTCCGATGCTTCACTTCAGGTTTACAGTATACCATGGACCTTCTTATTGACGATGAAACACAGAATTTGCTTCCGAATTTAATACAAAAGCCACAATGCCGGCTTAAGTACAAGAGGACTGACACTCTAAGTTTCTATGATTTGAACCACTCCTGCGAACCCAGTCATAGATTCCGATGCTCCACTTCAGGTTTACTGTATACCTAGGACCTTCTTATTGACGATGAAACACAGAAATTGCTTCCGAATTTAATACAAAAGCCACAATGCCGACTTAAGTACAAGAGGACTGACACACTAAAATTATATGATTTGAAACTCTTCTGTGAGTCCAGTTTTAGATTCCGATGCTTCACTTCAGGTTTACTGTATACCTTGGACCTTCTTATTGACCATGAAACACAGAAATTGCTTCCGAATTTAATACAAAAGACACAATGCCGACTTAAGTACAAGAGGACTGACACTCTAACTTTCAATGATTTGAACCTCTCCTGTGAATCCAGTCTTAGATTCCGATGCTCCACTTCAGATTTACTGTATACCTAGGACCTTCTTATTGACGATGAAACACAGAAATTGCATTCGAATTTAATACAAAAGGCACAATGCCGAGTTAAGTACAAGAGGACTGCCACTCTAACTTTCTTTGATTTGATCCTCTCCTGTGAATGCAGTCTTAGATTCCGATGCTCCACTTCAGGTTTACTGTATACCTAGGACCTTCTCATTGACGATGAAACACAGAAATTGCATTTGAATTTAATACAAAAGGCACAATGCCGACTAAAGTACAAGAGGACTGACACTCTAATTTTCTATGATATGAACCTCTCCTGTGAGACCAGTTTTAGATTCCGATGCTTCACTTCAGGTTTACCGTATACCTTGGACCATCTTATTGACGATGAAGCACAGAAAATGCATCGGAATTATATTCAAAAGGCCCAATGCTGACTAAAGTACAAGAGGACAGACACTCTAACTTTCTATGATTTGAACCTCTCCTGTGAGTCCAGTTTTAGATTCCGATGCTTCACTTCAGGTTTACTGTATACCTTGGACCTTCTTATTGACGTTGAAACACGGAAATTGCATCGGTATTAAATTCAAAAGGCACAATGCCGACTTAAGTACAAGTGGACAGATACTCTAATTTACTATGATTTGAACATCTCCTGTGAGTCCTGTTTTAGAATCCGATGCTTCACATCAGGTTTACTGTATACCTTGGACCTTCTTATTGACGATGAAGCACAGAAAATGCATCGGAATTAAATTCAAGATGCACAGTGCCGACTTAAGTACAAGAGGACTGACACTCCAACATTCTATGATTTGAACCTCTCTTGTGAGTACAGTTCAGATTCCGATGCTTCACTTCAGTTTGACTGTATACCTTGGACATTCTTATTGACGATGAAACACAGATATTGCATCCGAATTTAATGCTATAGGCACAATGCTGACTTAGGTACAAGAGGATTGACACTCTAACTTTTTATGATTTGAACCTCTCCTGTGAGTCCAGTTTTAGATACCGATGCTTTACTTCAGGTTTACTGTATACCTTGGGCCGTCTTATTGACGATGAAGCACAGAAATTGCGACAGAATTAAATACAAAAGGCAAAATGCCGACCTAAGTACAAGAGGACCGACACTCTAAAATTCTATGATTTGAACCTCTCCTGTGAGTAGAGTTTTAGATTCCGATGCTTCACTTCAGGTTTTGTGTATCCCTTGGACTTTCTTACTGTCGAGGAAACGCAGAAATTGCATCGTAATTAAATTCAAAAGGCACAATGCCGACTTAAGTACAAGAAGACTGACACTCTGACTTTATATGATTTCAACTTCTTCTGTGAGACCAGTTTTAGTTTCTGATGCTTCATTTCAGATTTACTGTATCCCTTTTACCTTCGTATTGACGATGAAGCACTGGAATTGCATCGGAATTAAATTCAAAAGGCACAATGCCGACATAAATACAAGAGGACTGACACTCTAACATTCTATGATTTGAAACTCTTCTGTGAGTCCAGTTTTAGATTCCGATGGTTTATTTCAGGTTTACTGTATCCCTGGGAACTTCTTATTGACGATGAAGCACAGAAATTTCATCGGAATTTAATTCAAAATGCACAATGCTGACTTAAGTGCAAGAGGACTGACACTCTAACATTCTATGATTTGAAACTCTTCTGTGCGTCCAGTTTTAGATTCCGATGCTTCACTTCAGGTTTACTGTATACCTTGGACCTTCTTATTGACGATGAAACACAGAAATTGCTTCCGAATTTAATACAAAAGCCACAATGCCGAGTTAAGTACAAGAGGACTGACACTCTTACTTTCTATGATTTGAACCTCTCCTGTGAATCCAGTCTTAGATTCCGATGCTCCACTTCAGGTTTACTGTATACCTTGAACCTTCTTATTGACGATGAAGCACAGAAAATGCATCGTAATTAAATTCAAAAGGCACAATGCCGACTTAAGTACAAGAGGACTGACACTCTAACTTTATATGATTTCAACTTCTTCTGTGAGACCAGTTTTAGATTCTGATGCCTCATTTCAGATTTACTGTACCCCTTTTACCTTCTTATTGACGATGAAGCACTGAAATTGCATCGGAATTAATTTCAAAAGGCACAATGTCGACTTAAATACAAGACGACTGACACTCTAACTTTCTATGAATTGAACCTCTCCTGTGAGTCCAGTTTTAGATTCCGATGCTTCATTTCAGGTTTACTGTATCCCTGGGAACTTCTTATTGACGATGAAGCACAGAAATGTCATCGGAATTAAATTTAAAATGAACAATGCCGACTTAAGTACAAGAGGACTGACACTCTAACATTCTATGATTTGAAACTCTTCTGTGAGTCCAGTTTTAGATTCCGATGCTTCACTTCAGGTTTACTGTATACCTTGGACCTTCTTATTGACGATGAAACACAGAAATTGCTTCCGAATTTAATACAAAAGCCACAATGCCGGCTTAAGTACAAGAGGAATGACACTCTAACTTTCTATGATTTGAACCACTCCTGCGAACCCAGTCATAGATTCCGATGCTCCACTTCAGGTTTACTGTATTCCTAGGACCTTCTTATTGACGATGAAACATAGAAATTGCTTCCGAATTTAATACAAAAGCCACAATGCCGACCTAAGTACAAGAGGACTGACACTCTAACATTATATGATTTGAAACTCTTCTGTGAGTCCAGTTTTAGATTCCGATGCTTCACTTCAGGTTTACTGTATACCTTGGACCTTCTTATTGACCATGAAACACAGAAATTGCTTCCGAATTTAAAACAAAAGCCACAATGCCGACTTAAGTACAAGAGGACTGACACTCTAACTTTCAATGATTTGAAACTCTCCTGTGAATCCAGTCTTAGATTCCGATGCTCCACTTCAGGTTTACTGTATACCTAGGACCTTCTTATTGACGATGAAACACAGAAATTGCGTTCGAATTTAATACAAAAGGCACAATGCCGAGTTAAGTACAAGAGGACTGCCACGCTAACTTTCTTTGATTTGAACCTCTCCTGTGAATCGAGTCTTAGATTCCGATGCTCCACTTCAGGTTTACTGTATACCTAGGACCTTCTTATTGACGATGAAACACAGAAATTGCATTTGAATTTAATACAAAAGGCACAATGCCGACTAAAGTACAAGAGGACTGACACTCTAATTTTCTATGATATGAACCTCTCCTGTGAGACCAGTTTTAGATTCCGATGCCTCCTTTCAGGTTTACCGTACACCTTGGACCATCTTATTGACGATGAAGCACAGAAAATGCATCGGAATTATATTCAAAAGGCCCAATGCCGACTAAAATACAAGACGACTGACACTCTATCTTTCTATGATATGAACCTCTCCTGTGAGTCCAGTTTTAGATTCCGATGCTTCATTTCAGGTTTACTGTATCCCTGGGAACTTCTTATTGACGATGAAGCACAGAAATGTCATCGGAATTAAATTTAAAATGAACAATGCCGACTTAAGTACAAGCGGACTGACACACTAACATTCTATGATTTGAAACTCTTCAGTGAGTCCAGTTTTAGATTCCGATGCTTCACTTCAGGTTTACTGTATACCTTGGACCTTATTATTGACGATGAATCACAGAAATTGCATCGGAATTAAATTCAAAAGGCACAATGCCGACTTATGTACAAGAGGACTGACACTCTAACTTTCTATGATTTGAACGTCTCCTGTGAGTACAGTTCAGATTCCGATGATTCACTTCAGTTTTACTGTATACCTTGGACATCATTATTGACGATGAAACACAGAAATTGCATCCGAATTTAATGCTATAGGCACAATGCTGACTTAGGTACAAGAGGATTGACACTCTAACTTTTTATGATTTGAACCTCTCCTGTGAGTCCAGTTTTAGATTCCGATGCTTTACTTCAGGTTTACTGTATACCTTGGACCGTCTTATTGACGATGAAGCACAGAAATTCCGACGGAATTAAATACAAAAGGCAAAATGCCGACCTAAGTACAAGAGGACCGACACTCTAAAATTCTATGATTTGAACCTCTCCTGTGAGTCCAGTTTTAGATTCCGATGCTTCACTTCAGGTTTTGTGTATCCCTTGGACCCTCTTATTGTCGAGGAAACACAGAAATTGCATCGTAATTGAATTCAAAAGGCACAATGCCGACTTAAGTACTAGAGGACTGACACTCTAACTTTATATGATTTTAACTTCTTCTGTGAGACCAGTTTTAGATTCTGATGCTTCATTTCATATTTACTGTATCCCTTTTACCTTCTTATTGACGATGAAGCACTGAAATTGCATCGGAATTAAATTCAAAAGGCACAATGCCGACTTAAGTACAAGAGGACTGACACTCTAACATTCTATATCTTGAAACTCTTCTGTGAGTCCAGTTTTAGATTCCGATGCTTCATTTCAGGTTTACTGTATCCCTGGGAACTTCTTATTGACGATGAAGCACAGAAATTTCATCGGAATTAATTTCAAAATCCACAATGCTTACTTAAGTGCAAGAGGACTGACACTCTAACATTCTATGATTTGAAACTCTTCTGTGAGTCCAGTTTTAGATTCCGATGCTGCACTTCAGGTTTACTGTATACCTTGGACCTTCTTATTGACGATGAAACACGGAAATTGCATCGGTATTAATTTCAAAATGCACAATGCCGACATAAGTACTAGAGGACAGATACTCTAATTTACTATGATTTGAACCTTTCCTGTGAGTCCAGTTTTAAAATCCGATGCTTCACATCAGGTTTACTGTATACCTTGGACCTTCTTATTGACGATGAAGCACAGAAAATGCATCGGCATTAAATTCAAAATGCACAATGCCGACTTAAGTACAAGAGGACTGACACTCTAACTTTCTATGATTTGAACCTCTCTTGTGAGTCCAGTTCAGATTCCGATGCTTCACTTCAGTTTTACTGTATACCTTGGACTTTCTTATAGACAATGAAACACAGAAATTGCATCCGAATATAATGCCATAGGCACAATGCTGACTTAGGTACAAGAGGATTGACACTCTAACTTTCTATGATTTGAACCTCTCCTGCGAGTCCAGTTTTAGATACCGATGCTTTACTTCAGGTTTACTGTATACCTTGGACCGTCTTATTGACGATGAAGCACAGAAATTGCTACGGAATTAAATACAAAAGGCAAAATGCCGACCTAAGTACAAGAGGACCGACACTCTAAAATTCTATGGTTTGAACCTCTCCTGTGAGTCCAGTTTTAGATTCAGATGCTTCACTTCAGGTTTTGTGTATCCCTTGGACCTTCTTACTGTCGAGGAAACACAGAAATTGCATCGTAATTAAATTCAAAAGGCACAATGCCGACTTAAGTACAAGAAAATTGACACTCTAACTTTATATGATTTCAACTTCTTCTGTGAGTCCAGTTTAAGATTCTGATGCTTCATTTCAGATTTACTGTACTCCTTTTACCTTCTTATTGACGATGAAGCACTGAAATTGCATCGGAATTATATTCAAAACCCACAATGTCGACTTAAATACAAGAGGACTGACACTCTAACTTTCTATGAATTGAACCTCTCCTGTGAGTCCAGGTTTAGATTCCGATGCTTCATTTCAGGTTTACTGTATCCCTGGGAACTTCTTATTGACGATGAAGCACAGAAATGTCATCGGAATTAAATTCAAAATGAACAATGCCGACTAAAGTACAAGAGGACTGACACTCTAACATTCTATGATTTGAAACTCTTCTGTGAGTCCAGTTTTAGATTCCGATGCTTCACTTCAGGTTTACAGTATACCATGGACCTTCTTAATGACGATGAAACACAGAAATTGCTTCCGAATTTAATACAAAAGCCACAATGCCGGCTTAAGTACAAGAGGACTGACACCCTAACTTTCTATGATTTGAACCACTCCTGCGAACCCAGTCATAGATTCCGATGCTCCACTTCAGGTTTACTGTATACCTAGGACCTTCTTATTGACGATGAAACACAGAAATTGCTTCCGAATTTAATACAAAAGGCACAATGCCGACTAAAGTACAAGAGGACTGACACTCTAATTTTCTAAGATATGAACCTCTCCTGTGAGACCAGTTTCAGATTCCGATGCTTCACTTCCGGTTTACCGTATACCTTGGACCATCTTATTGACGATGAAGCACAGAAAATGCGTCGGAATTATATTCAAAAGGCCAAAAGCCGACTAAAGTACAAGAGGACTGACACTCTATCTTTCTATGATTTGAACCTCTCCTGTGAGTCCAGTTTTAGATTCCGATGCTTCATTAAAGATTTACTGTATACCTTGGACCTTCTTATTGACGATGAATCACAGAAATTGCATCGGAATTAAATTCAAAAGGCACAATGCCGACTTATGTACAAGAGGACTGACACTCTAACTTTCTAAGATTTGAACCTCTCCTGTGAGTCCAGTTTTAGATTCCGATGCTTCACTTCAGGTTTACTGTATACCTTGGACCTTCTTATTGACGTTGAAACACGGAAATTGCATCGGTATTAAATTCAAAAGGCACAATGCCGACTTAAGTACAATTGGACAGATACTCTATTTTACTATGATTTGAACATCTCCTCTGAGTCCAGTTTTAGAATCCGATGCTTCACAACAGGTTTACTGTATACCTTGGACCTTCTTATTGACGATGAAGCACAGAAAATGCATCGGAATTAATTCAAAATGCACAGTGCCGACTTAAGTACAAGAGGACTGACACTCTAACTTTCTATGATTTGAAACTCTTCTGTGAGTCCAGTTTTAGATTCCGATGCTTCACTTCAGGTTTACAGTATACCATGGACCTTCTTATTGACGATGAAACACAGAAATTGCTTCCGAATTTAATACAAAAGCCACAATGCCGGCTTAAGTACAAGAGGACTGACACTCTAACTTTCTATGATTTGAACCACTCCTGCGAACCCAGTCATAGATTCCGATGCTCCACTTCAGGTTTACTGTATACCTAGGACCTTCTTATTGACGATGAAACACAGAAATTGCTTCCGAATTTAATACAAAAGGCACAATGCCGACTAAAGTACAAGAGGACTGACACTCTAATTTTCTAAGATATGAACCTCTCCTGTGAGACCAGTTTCAGATTCCGATGCTTCACTTCAGGTTTACCGTATACCTTGGACCATCTTATTGACGATGAAGCACAGAAAATGCGTCGAAATTATATTCAAAAGGCCAAAAGCCGACTAAAGTACAAGAGGACTGACACTCTATCTTTCTACGATTTGAACCTCTCCTGTGAGTCCAGTTTTAGATTCCGATGCTTCATTAAAGATTTACGGTATACTTTGGACCTTCTTATTGACGATGAATCACAGAAATTGCATCGGAATTAAATTCAAAAGGCACAATGCCGACTTATGTACAAGAGGACTGACACTCTAACTTTCTAAGATTTGAACCTCTCCTGTGAGTCCAGTTTTAGATTCCGATGCTTCACTTCAGGTTTACTGTATACCTTGGACCTTCTTATTGACGTTGAAACACGGAAATTGCATCGGTAGTAAATTCAAAAGGCACAATGCCGACTTAAGTACAAGTGGACAGATACTCTAATTTACTATGATTTGAACATCTCCTCTGAGTCCAGTTTTAGAATCCGATGCTTCACAACAGGTTTACTGTATACCATGGACCTTCTTATTGACGATGAAGCACAGAAAATGCATCGGAATTAATTCAAAATGCACAGTGCCGACTTAAGTACAAGAGGACTGACACTCTAACTTTCTATGATTTGAACCTCTCTTGTGAGTACAGTTCAGATTCCGATGCTTCACTTCAGTTTTACTGTATACCTTGGACATTCTTATTGACGATGAAACACAGATATTGCATCCGAATTTAATGCTACAGGCACAATGCTGACTTAGGTACAATAGGATTGACACTCTAACTTCTTTATGATTTGAACCTCTCCTGTGAGTCCAGTTTTAGATACCGATGCTTTACTTCAGGTTTACTGTATACCTTGGACCGTCTTATTGACGATGAAGCACAGAAATTGCGACAGAATTAAATACAAAAGGCAAAATGCCGACCTAAGTACAAGAGGACCGACACTCAAAAATTCTATGATTTGAACCTCTCCTGTGAGTCCAGTTTTAGATTCCGATGCTTCACTTCAGGTTTTGTGTATCCCTTGGACTTTCTTATTGTCGAGGAAACACAGAAATTGCATCGTAATTAAATTCAAAAGGCACAATGCCGACTTAAGTACAAGAGGACCGACACTCTAACTTTATATGATTTCAACTTCTTCTGTGAGACCAGTTTTAGATTCTGATGCTTCATTTCAGATTTACTGTATCCCTTTTACCTTCTTATTGACGATGAAGCACTGAAATTGCATCGGAATTAAATCCAAAAGGCACAATGCCGACTTAAGTACAAGAGGACTGACACTCTAACATTCTATGATTAGAAACTCCTCTGTGAGTCCAGTTTTAGATTCCGATGCTTCATTTCAGGTTTACTGTATCCCTGGGAACTTCTTATTGACGATGAAGCACAGAAATTTCATCGGAATTAAATTCAAAATGCACAATGCTGACTTAAGTGCAAGAGGACTGACACTCTAACATTCTATGATTTGAAACTCTTCTGTGAGTCCAGTTTTAGATTCCGATGCTTCACTTCAGGTTTACTGTATACCTTGGACCTTCTTATTGACGATGAAACACAGAAATTGCTTCCGAATTTAATACAAAAGCCACAATGCCGAGATAAGTACAAGAGGACTGACACTCTAACTTTCTATGATTTGAACCTCTCCTGTGAATGCAGTCTTAGATTCCGATGCTCCACTTCAGGTTTACTGTATACCTAGGACCTTCTTATTGTCGATGAAACACAGAAATTGCATTCGAATTTAATACAAAAGGCACAATGCCGACTTAAGTACAAGAGGACTGACACTCTAACTTTCTATGATTTGAACCTCTCCTGTGAATCCAGTCTTAGATTCCGATGCTCCACTTCAGGTTTACTGTATACCTAGGACCTTCTTATTGACGGTGAAACACAGAAATTGCATTCGAATTTAATACAAAAGGCACAATGCCGACTTAAGTACAAGAGGACTGACACTCTAACTTTCTATGATTTGAACCTCTCCTGTGAGTCCAGTTTTAGATTCCGATGCTTCATTTCAGGTTTACTGTATACCTTGGACCTTCTTATTGACGATGAAACACAGTACTTGCTTCCGAATTTAATACAAAAGCCACAATTCCGACTTAAGTACTAGAGGACTGACACTCTAACTTTCTATGATTTTAACCTCTCCTGTGAATCCAGTCTTAGATTCCAATGCTCCACTTCAGGTTTACTGTATACCTAGGACCTTCTTATTGACGATGAAACAAAGAAATTGCTTTCGAATTTAATACAAAAGGCACAATGCCGACTTAAGTACAAGAGGACTGACACTCTAACTTTCTATGATTTGAACCACTCCTGTGAGTCCAGTCTTAGATTCCGATGATCCACTTCAGGTTTACTGAATACCTAGGACCTTCTTATTGACGATGAAACACAGAAATTGCATTCGAATTTAATACAAAAGGCACAATGCCGACCAAAGTACAAGGGGACTGGCACTCTAACTTTCTATGATTTGAACCTCTCCTGTGAATCCAGTCTTAGATTCCGATGCTCCACTTCAGGTTTACTGTATACCTAAGACCTTCTTATTGACGATGAAACACAGAAATTGCATTCGAATTTAATACAAAAGGCACAATGCCGACTAAAGTACAAGAGGACTGACACTCTCACTTTCTATGACTTGATCCTCTCCTGCGACTCCAGTTTTGGATTCAAATGCTTCACTTCAGGTTTACCGTATACCTTGGACCATCTTATTGACGATGAAGCACAGAAAATGCATCGGAATTATATTCAAAAGGCCCAATGCCGACCAAAGTACAAGACGACTGACACTCTATCTTTCTATGATTTGAACCTCTCCTGTGAGTCCAGTTTTAGATTCCGATGCTTCATTAAAGATTTACTGTATTCCTTGGACCTTCTTAATGACGATGAATCACAGAAATTGCATCGGAATTAAATTCAAAAGGCACTATGCCGACTTATGTACAAGAGGACTGACACTCTAACTTTCTATGATTTGAACCTCTCCTGTAAGTCCAGTTTTAGATTCCGATGCTTCACTTCAGGTTTACTGTATACCTTGGACCTTCTTATTGACGATGAAACACGGAAATTGCATCAGTATTAAATTCAAAAGGCACAATGCCGACTTAAGTACAAGATGACAGATACTCTGATTTACAATGATTTGAACCTCTCCTGTGAGTCCAGTTTCAGAATCCGATGCTTCACATCAGGTTTACTGTATACCTTGGACCTTCTTATTGACGATGATGCACAGAAAATGCATCGGAATTAAATTCAAAATGCACAATGCCGACTTAAATACAAGAGGACTGACACTCTAACTTTCTATGATTTGAACCACTCCTGTGAGTCCAGTCTTAGATTCCGATGATCCACTTCAGGTTTACTGTATACCTAGGACCTTCTCATTGACGACGAAACACAGAAATTGCATTCGAATTTAATACAAAAGGCACAATGCCGACTTAAGTACAAGAGGACTGACACTCTAACTTTCTATGATTTGAACCACTCCTGTGAGTCCAGTCTTAGCTTCCGATGATCCACTTCAGGTTTACTGTATACCTAGGACCTTCTTATTGACGATGAAACACAGAAATTGCATTCGAATTTAGTACAAAAGGCACAATGCCGACTAAAGTACAAGAGGACTGGCACTCTAACTTTCTATGATTTGAACCTCTCCTGTGAATCCAGTCTTAGATTCCGATGCTCCACTTCAGGTTTACTGTATACCTTGGACCTTCTTATTGACGATGAAACACAGAAATTGCATTCGAATTTAATACAAAATGCACAATGCCGACTTAAGTACAAGAGGACCGACACTCTAACTTTCTATGATTTGAACCTCTCCTGTGAATCCAGTCTTAGATTCCGATGCTCCACTTCAGGTTTACTGTATACCTAGGACCTTCTTATTGACGATGAAACACAGAAATTGCATTCGAATTTAATACAAAAGGCACAATGCCGACTAAAGTACAAGAGGACTGACACTCTAATTTTCTATGATATGAACCTCTCCTGTGAGTCCAGTTTTAGATTCCGATGCTACACCTCAGGTTTACCGTATACCTTGGACCTTATTATTGACGATGAAGCACAGAAAATGCATCGGAATTATATTCAAAAGGCCCAATGCCGACTAAAGTACAAGAGGACTAACACTCTACTTTTCCATGATTTGAACCTCTCCTGTGAGTCCAGTTTTAGATTCCGATGTTTCATTTCAGGTTTACTGTATACCTTGGACCTTCTTATTGACGATGAAACACAGAAATTGCATCGGAAAAAAATTCAAAAGGCACAATGCCGACTTAAGTACAAGAGTACTGACACTCTAACTTTCTATGATTTGAACCTCTCCTGTGAATCCAGTCTTAGATTCCGATGCTCCACTTCAGGTTTACTGTATACCTAGGACCTTCTTATTGACGATGAAACACAGAAATTGCATTCGAATTTAATACAAAAGGCACAATGCCGACTTAATTACAAGAGGATTGACACCATAAGTTTCTATGATTTGAACCACTCCTGTGAGTCCAGTCTTAGATTCCGATGCTCCACTTCAGGTTTACTGTACACCTAGGACCTTCTTATTGACGATGAAACACAGAAATTGCATCGGAATTAAATTCAAAAGGCACAATGCCGACTTATGTACAAGAGGACTGACACTCAAACTTTCTATGATTTGAACCTCTCCTGTGAGTCCAGTTTTAGATTCCGATGCTTCACTTCAGGTTTACTGTATACCTTGGACCTTCTTATTGACGTTGAAACACGGAAATTGCATCAGTATTAAATTCAAAAGGCACAATGCCGACTTAAGTACAAGTGGACAGATACTCTAATTTACTATGATTTGAACATCTCCTGTGAGTCCAGTTTTAGAATCCGATGCTTCACATCAGGTTTACTGTATACCTTGGACCTTCTTATTGACGATGAAGCACAGAAAATGCATCGGAATTAATTCAAAATGCACAGTGCCGACTTAAGTACAAGAGGACTGACACTCTAACTTTCTATGATTTGAACCTCTCTTGTGAGTACAGTTCAGATTCCGATGCTTCACTTCAGTTTTACTGTATACCTTGGACATTCTTATTGACGATGAAACACAGATATTGCATCCGAATTTAATGCTATAGGCACAATGCTGACTTAGGTACAAGAGGATTGACACTCTAACTTTTTATGATTTGAACCTCTCCTGTGAGTCCAGTTTTAGATACCGATGCTTTACTTCAGGTTTACTGTATACCTTGGACCGTCTTATTGACGATGAAGCACAGAAATTGCGACAGAATTAAATACAAAAGGCAAAATGCCGACCTAAGTACAAGAGGACCGACACTCAAAAATTCTATGATTTGAACCTCTCCTGTGAGTCCAGTTTTAGATTCCGATGCTTCACTTCAGGTTTTGTGTCTCCCTTGGACTTTCTTATTGTCGAGGAAACACAGAAATTGCATCGTAATTAAATTCAAAAGGCACAATGCCGACTTAAGTACAAGAGGACTGACACTCTAACTTCATATGATTTCAACTTCTTCTGTGAGACCAGTTGTAGATTCTGATGCTTCATTTCAGATTTACTGTATCCCTTTTACCTTCTTATTGACGATGAAGCACTGAAATTGCATCGGAATTAAATTCAAAAGGCACAATGCCGACTTAAGTACAAGAGGACTGACACTATAACATTCTATGATTAGAAACTCTTCTGTGAGTCCAGTTTTAGATTCCGATGCTTCATTTCAGGTTTACTGTATCCCTGGGAACTTCTTATTGACGATGAAGCACAGAAATTTCATCGGAATTAAATTCAAAATGCACAATGCTGACTTACGTGCAAGAGGACTGACACTCTAACATTCTATGATTTGAAACTCTTCTGTGAGTCCAGTTTTAGATTCCGATGCTTCACTTCAGGTTTACTGTATACCTTGGACCTTCGTATTGACGATGAAACACAGAAATTGCTTCCGAATTTAATACAAAAGCCACAATGCCGACTTAAGTACAAGAGGACTGACACTCTAACTTTCTATGATTTGAACCTCTCCTGTGAATGCAGTCTTAGATTCCGATGCTCCACTTGAGGTTTACTGTATACCTAGGACCTTCTTATTATCGATGAAACACAGAAATTGCATTCGAATTTAATACAAAAGGCACAATGCCGACTTAAGTACAAGAGGACTGACACTCTAACTTTCTATGATTTGAACCTCTCCTGTGAATCCAGTCTTAGATTCCGATGCTCCACTTCAGGTTTACTGTATACTTAGGACCTTCTTATTGACGATGAAACACAGAAATTGCATTCGAATTTAATACAAAAGGCACAATGCCGACTAAAGTACAAGAGGACTGACACTCTAATTTTCTGTGATATGAACCTCTCCTGTGAGTCCAGTTTTAGATTCCGATGCTTCACTTCAGGTTTACCGTATACCTTGGACCTTCTTATTGACGATGAAGCACAGAAAATGCATCGGAATTATATTCAAAAGGCCCAATGCCGACTAAAGTACAAGAGGACTAACACTCTACCTTTCTATGATTTGAACCTCTCCTGTGAGTCCAGTTTTAGATTCCGATGCTTCATTTCAGGTTTACTGTATACCTTGGACCTTCTTATTGACGATGAAACACAGAAATTGCATCGGAATTAAATTCAAAAGGCACAATGCCGACTTAAGTACAAGAGGACTGACACTCTAACTTTCTATGATTTGAACCTCTCCTGTGAGTCCAGTTTTAGATTCCGATGCTTCATTTCAGGTTTACTGTATACCTTGGACCTTCTTATTGACGATGAAACACAGAATTTGCTTCCGAATTTAATACAAAAGCCACAATGCCGACTTAAGTACTAGAGGACTGACACTCTAACTTTCTATGATTTTAACCTCTCCTGTGAATCCAGTCTTAGATTCCGATGCTCCACTTCAGGTTTACTGTATACCTAGGACCTTCTTATTGACGATGAAACATAGAAATTGCATTCGAATTTAATACAAAAGGCACAATGCCGACTTAAGTACAGGAGGACTGACACTCTAACTTTCTATGATTTGAACCACTCCTGTGAGTCCAGTCTTAGATTCCGATGATCCACTTCTGGCTTACTGTATACCTAGGACCTTCTTATTGACGATGAAACACAGAAATTGCATTCGAATTTAATACAAAAGGCACAATGCCGACCAAAGTACAAGAGGACTGGCACTCTAACTTTCTATGATTTGAACCTCTCCTGTGAATCCAGTCTTAGATTCCGATGCTCCACTTCAGGTTTACTGTATACCTAAGACCTTCTTATTGACGATCAAACACAGAAATTGCATTCGAATTTAATACAAAAGGCACAATGCCGACTAAAGTACAAGAGGACTGACACTCTCACTTTCTATGACTTGAACCTCTCCTGCGACTCCAGTTTTGGATTCAAATGCTTCACTTCAGGTTTACCGTATACCTTGGACCATCTTATTGACGATGAAGCACAGAAAATGCATCGGAATTATATTCAAAAGGCCCAATGCCGACCAAAGTACAAGACGACTGAAACTCTATCTTTCTATGATTTGAACCTCTCCTGTGAGTCCAGTTTTAGATTCCGATGCTTCATTAAAGATTTACTGTATACCTTGGACCTTCTTAATGACGATGAATCACAGAAATTGCATCGGAATTAAATTCAAAAGGCACAATGCCGACTTATGTACAAGAGGACTGACGCTCTAACTTTCTATGATTTGAACCTCTCCTGTAAGTCCAGTTTTAGATTCCGATGCTTCACTTCAGGTTTACTGTATACCTTGGACCTTCTTATTGACGATGAAACACGGAAATTGCATCAGTATTAAATTCAAAAGGCACAATGCCGACTTAAGTCCAAGAGGACAGATACTCTAATTTACAATGATTTGAACCTCTCCTGTGAGTCCAGTTTTAGAATCCGATGCTTCACATCAGGTTTACTGTATACCTTGGACCTTCTTATTGACGATGATGCACAGAAAATGCATCGGAATTAAATTCAAAATGCACAATGCCGACTTAAATACAAGAGGACTGACACTCTAACTTTCTATGATTTGAACCACTCCTGTGAGTCCAGTCTTAGATTCCGATGATCCACTTCTGGCTTACTGTATACCTAGGACCTTCTTATTGACGATGAAACACAGAAATTGCATTCGAATTTAATACAAAAGGCACAATGCCGACCAAAGTACAAGAGGACTGGCACTCTAACTTTCTATGATTTGAACCTCTCCTGTGAATCCAGTCTTAGATTCCGATGCTCCACTTCAGGTTTACTGTATACCTTGGACCTTCTTATTGACGATGAAACACAGAAATTGCATTCGAATTTAATACAAAATGCAAAATGCCGACTTAAGTACAAGAGGACCGACACTCTAACTTTCTATGATTTGAACCTCTCCTGTGAATCGAGTCTTAGATTCCGATGCTCCACTTCAGGTTTACTGTATACCTAGGACCTTCTTATTGACGATGAAACACAGAAATTGCATTCGAATTTAATACAAAAGGCTCAATGCCGACTAAACTACAAGAGGACTGACACTCTAATTTTCTATGATATGAACCTCTCCTGTGAGTCCAGTTTTAGATTCCGATGCTACACTTCAGGTTTACGGTATACCTTGGACCTTCTTATTGACGATGAAGCACAGAAAATGCATCGGAATTATATTCAAAAGGCCCAATGCCGACTAAAGTACAAGAGGACTAACACTCTACCTTTCCATGATTTGAACCTCTCCTGTGAGTCCAGTTTTAGATTCCGATGTTTCATTTCAGGTTTACTGTATACCTTGGACCTTCTTATTGACGATGAAACACAGAAATTGCATCGGAAAAAAATTCAAAAGGCACAATGCCGACTTAAGTACAAGAGGACTGACACTCTAACTTTCTATGATTTGAACCTCTCCTGTGAATCCAGTCTTGAATTCCGATGCTCCACTTCAGGTTTACTGTATACCTAGGACCTTCTTATTGACGATGAAACACAGAAATTGCATTCGAATTTAATACAAAAGGCACAATGCCGACTTAAGTACAAGAGGATTGACACTCTAACTTTCTATGATTTGAACCACTCCTGTGAGTCCAGTCTTAGATTCCGATGATCCACGTCTGGTTTACTGTATACCTAGGACCTTCTTATTGACGATGAAACACAGAAATTGCATTCGAATTTAATACAAAAGGCACAATGCCGACTAAAGTACAAGAGGACTGGCACTCTAACTTTCTATGATTTGAACCTCTCCTCTGAATCCAGTCTTAGATTCCGATGCTCCACTTCAGGTTTACTGTATACCTAAGACCTTCTTATTGACGATGAAACACAGAAATTGCATTCGAATTTAATACAAAAGGCACAATGCCGACTAAAGTACAAGAGGACTGACACTCTCACTTTCTATGACTTGAACCTCTTCTGCGACTCCAGTTTTGGATTCTAATGCTTCACTTCAGGTTTACCGTATACCTTGGACCATCTTATTGACGATGAAGCACAGAAAATGCATCGGAATTATATTCAAAAGGCCCAATGCCGACTAAAGTACGAGACGACTGACACTCTATCTTTCTATGATTTGAACCTCTCCTGTGAGTCCAGTTTTAGATTCCGATGCTTCATTAAAGATTTACTGTATACCTTGGACCTTCTTAATGACGATGAATCACAGAAATTGCATCGGAATTAAATTCAAAAGGCACAATGCCTACTTATGTACAAGAGGACTGACACTCTAACTTTCTATGATTTGAACCTCTCCTGTAAGTCCAGTTTTAGATTCCGATGCTTCACTTCAGAATTACTGTATACCTTGGACCTTCTTATTGACGATGAAACACGGAAATTGCATCGGTATTAAATTCAAAAGGCACAATGCCGACTTAAGTACAAGAGGACAGATACTCTAATTTACAATGATTTGAACCTCTCCTGTGAGTCCAGTTTTAGAATCCGATGCTTCACATCAGGTTTACTGTATACCTTGGACATTCTTATTGACGATGATGCACAGAAATTGCATCGGAAAAAAATTCAAAAGGCACAATGCCGACTTAAGTACAAGAGGACTGACACTCTAACTTTCTATGATTTGAACCTCTCCTGTGAATCCAGTCTTAGATTCCGATGCTCCACTTCAGGTTTACTGTATACCTAGGACCTTCTTATTGACGATGAAACACAGAAATTGCATTCGAATTTAATACAAAAGGCACAATGCCGACTTAAGTACAAGAGGATTGACACTCTAACTTTCTATGATTTGAACCACTCCTGTGAGTCCAGTCTTAGATTCCGATGATCCACGTCTGGTTTACTGTATACCTAGGACCTTCTTATTGACGATGAAACACAGAAATTGCATTCGAATTTAATACAAAAGGCACAACGCCGACTAAAGTACAAGAGGACTGGCACTCTAACTTTCTATGATTTGAACCTCTCCTGTGAATCCAGTCTTAGATTCCGATGCTCCACTTCAGGTTTACTGTATACCTAAGACCTTCTTATTGACGATGAAACACAGAAATTGCATTCGAATTTAATACAAAAGGCACAATGCCGACTAAAGTACAAGAGGACTGACACTCTCACTTTCTATGACTTGAACCTCTTCTGCGACTCCAGTTTTGGATTCTAATGCTTCACTTCAGGTTTACCGTATACCTTGGACCATCTTATTGACGATGAAGCACATAAAATGCATCGGAATTATATTCAAAAGGCCCAATGCCGACTAAAGTACGAGACGACTGACACTCTATCTTTCTATGATTTGAACCTCTCCTGTGAGTCCAGTTTTAGATTCCGATGCTTCATTAAAGATTTACTGTATACCTTGGACCTTCTTAATGACGATGAATCACAGAAATTGCATCGGAATTAAATTCAAAAGGCACAAAGCCGACTTATGTACAAGAGGACTGACACTCTAACTTTCTATGATTTGAACCTCTCCTGTAAGTCCAGTTTTAGATTCCGATGCTTCACTTCAGGTTTACTGTATACCTTGGACCTTCTTATTGACGATGAAACACGGAAATTGCATCGGTATTAAATTCAAAAGGCACAATGCCGACTTAAGTACAAGAGGACAGATACTCTAATTTACAATGATTTGAACCTCTCCTGTGAGTCCAGTTTTAGAATCCGATGCTTCACATCAGGTTTACTGTATACCTTGGACATTCTTATTGACGATGATGCACAGAAAATGCATCGGAATTAAATTCAAAATGCACAATGCCGACTTAAGTACAAGAGGACTGACACTCTAACTTTCTTTGATTTGAACCTCTCCTGTGAATCCAGTCTTAGATTCCGATGCTCCACTTCAGGTTTACTGTATACCTAGGACCTTCTTATTGACGATGAAACACAGAAATTGCATTCGAATTTAATACAAAAGGCACAATGCCGACTTAAGTACAAGAGGATTGACACTCTAACTTTCTATGATTTGAACCACTCCTGTGAGTCCAGTCTTAGATTCCGATGATCCACGTCTGGTTTACTGTATACCTAGGACCTTCTTATTGACGATGAAACACAGAAATTGCATTCGAATTTAATACAAAAGGCACAATGCCAACTAAAGTACAAGAGGACTGGCACTCTAACTTTCTATGATTTGAACCTCTCCTGTGAATCCAGTCTTAGATTCCGATGCTCCACTTCAGGTTTACTGTATACCTAGGACCTTCTTATTGACGATGAAACACAGAAATTGCATTCGAATTTAATACAAAAGGCACAATGCCGAGTTAAGTACAAGAGGACTGCCACTCTTTCTTTGATTTGAACCTCTCCTGTGAATCCAGTCTTAGATTCCGATGCTCCACTTCAGGTTTACTGTATACCTTCGACCTTCTTATTGACGATGAAACACAGAAATTACTTCCGAATTTAATACAAAAGCCACAATGCCGACTAAAGTACAAGAGGACTGACACTCTATCTTTCTATGATTTGAACCTCTCCTGTGAGTCCAGTTTTAGATTCCGATGCTTCACTTCAGGTTTACTGTATACCTTGGACCTTCTTATTGACGATGAAACACAGAAATTGCTTCCGAATTTAATACAAAAGCCACAATGCCGACTAAAGTACAAGAGGACTGACACTCTATCTTTCTATGATTTGAACCTCTATTGTGAGTCCAGTTTTAGATTCCGATGCTTCATTAAAGATTTACTGTATACCTTGGACCTTCTTATTGACGATGAATCACAGAAATTGCATCGGAATTAAATTCAAAAGGCTCAATGCCGACTTATGTACAAGAGGACTGACACTCTAATTTACTATGATTTGAACCTCTCCTGTGAGTCCAGTTTTAGAATCCGATGCTTCACATCAGGTTTACTGTATACCTTGGACCTTCTTATTGACGATGAAGCACAGAAAATGCATCGGAATTAAATTCAAAATGCACAGTGCCGACTTAAGTACAAGAGGACTGACACTCTAACTTTCTATGATTTGAACCTCTCTTGTGAGTACAGTTCAGATTCCGATGCTTCACTTCAGTTTTACTGTATACCTTGGACATTCTTATTGACGATGAAACACAGAAATTGCATCCGAATTTAATGCTATAGGCACAATGCTGACTTAGGTGCAAGAGGATTGACACTCTAACTTTCTATGATTTGAACCTCTCCTGTGAGTCCAGTTTTAGATACAGATGCTTTACTTCAGGTTTACTGTATGCCTTGGACCGTCTTATCGACGATGAAGCACAGAAATTGCGACGGAATTAAATACAAAAGGCAAAATGCCGACCTAAGTACAAGAGGACCGACACTCTAAAATTCTATGATTTGAACCTCTCCTGTGAGTCCAGTTTTCGATTCCGATGCTTCACTTCAGGCTTTGTGTATCCCTTGGACCTTCTTATTGTCGAGGAAACACAGAAATTGCATCATAATTAAATTCAAAAGGAACAATGCCGACTTAAGTACGAGAGGACTGACACTCTAACTTTATATGATTTCAACTTCTTCTGTGAGACCAGTTTTAGATTCCGATGCTTCATTTCAGATTTACTGTATCCCTTTTACCTTCTTATTGACGATGAAGCACTGAAATTGCATCGGAATTAAATTCAAAGGGCACAATGCCGACTTAGGTACAAGAGGACTGACACTCTAACATTCTATGATTTGAAACTCTTCTGTGAGTCCAGTTTTAGATTCCGATGCTTCATTTCAGGTTTACTGTATCCCTGGGAACTTCTTATTGACGATGAAGCACAGAAATTTCATCGGAATTGAATTCGAAATGCACAATGCCGACTTAAGTACAAGAGGACTGACACTCTAACATTCTATGATTTGAAACTCTTCTGTGAGTCCAGTTTTAGATTCCGATGCTTCACTTCAGGTTTACTGTATACCTTGGACCTTCTTATTGACGATGAAACACGGAAATTGCATCGGTATTAAATTCAAAAGGCACAATGCCGACTTAAGTACAAGAGGACAGATACTCTAATTTACAATGATTTGAACCTCTCCTGTGAGTCCAGTTTTAGAATCCGATGCTTCACATCAGGTTTACTGTATACCTTGGACATTCTTATTGACGATGATGCACAGAAATTGCATCGGAAAAAAATTCAAAAGGCACAATGCCGACTTAAGTACAAGAGGACTGACACTCTAACTTTCTATGATTTGAACCTCTCCTGTGAATCCAGTCTTAGATTCCGATGCTCCACTTCAGGTTTACTGTATACCTAGGACCTTCTTATTGACGATGAAACACAGAAATTGCATTCGAATTTAATACAAAAGGCACAATGCCGACTTAAGTACAAGAGGATTGACACTCTAACTTTCTATGATTTGAACCACTCCTGTGAGTCCAGTCTTAGATTCCGATGATCCACGTCTGGTTTACTGTATACCTAGGACCTTCTTATTGACGATGAAACACAGAAATTGCATTCGAATTTAATACAAAAGGCACAACGCCGACTAAAGTACAAGAGGACTGGCACTCTAACTTTCTATGATTTGAACCTCTCCTGTGAATCCAGTCTTAGATTCTGATGCTCCACTTCAGGTTTACTGTATACCTAAGACCTTCTTATTGACGATGAAACACAGAAATTGCATTCGAATTTAATACAAAAGGCACAATGCCGACTAAAGTACAAGAGGACTGACACTCTCACTTTCTATGACTTGAACCTCTTCTGCGACTCCAGTTTTGGATTCTAATGCTTCACTTCAGGTTTACCGTATACCTTGGACCATCTTATTGACGATGAAGCACATAAAATGCATCGGAATTATATTCAAAAGGCCCAATGCCGACTAAAGTACGAGACGACTGACACTCTATCTTTCTATGATTTGAACCTCTCCTGTGAGTCCAGTTTTAGATTCCGATGCTTCATTAAAGATTTACTGTATACCTTGGACCTTCTTAATGACGATGAATCACAGAAATTGCATCGGAATTAAATTCAAAAGGCACAAAGCCGACTTATGTACAAGAGGACTGACACTCTAACTTTCTATGATTTGAACCTCTCCTGTAAGTCCAGTTTTAGATTCCGATGCTTCACTTCAGGTTTACTGTATACCTTGGACCTTCTTATTGACGATGAAACACGGAAATTGCATCGGTATTAAATTCAAAAGGCACAATGCCGACTTAAGTACAAGAGGACAGATACTCTAATTTACAATGATTTGAACCTCTCCTGTGAGTCCAGTTTTAGAATCCGATGCTTCACATCAGGTTTACTGTATACCTTGGACATTCTTATTGACGATGATGCACAGAAAATGCATCGGAATTACATTCAAAATGCACAATGCCGACTTAAGTACAAGAGGACTGACACTCTAACTTTCTTTGATTTGAACCTCTCCTGTGAATCCAGTCTTAGATTCCGATGCTCCACTTCAGGTTTACTGTATACCTAGGACCTTCTTATTGACGATGAAACACAGAAATTGCATTCGAATTTAATACAAAAGGCACAATGCCGACTTAAGTACAAGAGGATTGACACTCTAACTTTCTATGATTTGAACCACTCCTGTGAGTCCAGTCTTAGATTCCGATGATCCACGTCTGGTTTACTGTATACCTAGGACCTTCTTATTGACGATGAAACACAGAAATTGCATTCGAATTTAATACAAAAGGCACAATGCCAACTAAAGTACAAGAGGACTGGCACTCTAACTTTCTATGATTTGAACCTCTCCTGTGAATCCAGTCTTAGATTCCGATGCTCCACTTCAGGTTTACTGTATACCTAGGACCTTCTTATTGACGATGAAACACAGAAATTGCATTCGAATTTAATACAAAAGGCACAATGCCGAGTTAAGTACAAGAGGACTGCCACTCTTTCTTTGATTTGAACCTCTCCTGTGAATCCAGTCTTAGATTCCGATGCTCCACTTCAGGTTTACTGTATACCTTCGACCTTCTTATTGACGATGAAACACAGAAATTACTTCCGAATTTAATACAAAAGCCACAATGCCGACTAAAGTACAAGAGGACTGACACTCTATCTTTCTATGATTTGAACCTCTCCTGTGAGTCCAGTTTTAGATTCCGATGCTTCACTTCAGGTTTACTGTATACCTTGGACCTTCTTATTGACGATGAAACACAGAAATTGCTTCCGAATTTAATACAAAAGCCACAATGCCGACTAAAGTACAAGAGGACTGACACTCTATCTTTCTATGATTTGAACCTCTATTGTGAGTCCAGTTTTAGATTCCGATGCTTCATTAAAGATTTACTCTATACCTTGGACCTTCTTGTTGACGATGAATCACAGAAATTGCATCGGAATTAAATTCAAAAGGCTCAATGCCGACTTATGTACAAGAGGACTGACACTCTAATTTACTATGATTTGAACCTCTCCTGTGAGTCCAGTTTTAGAATCCGATGCTTCACATCAGGTTTACTGTATACCTTGGACCTTCTTATTGACGATGAAGCACAGAAAATGCATCGGAATTAAATTCAAAATGCACAGTGCCGACTTAAGTACAAGAGGACTGACACTCTAACTTTCTATGATTTGAACCTCTCTTGTGAGTACAGTTCAGATTCCGATGCTTCACTTCAGTTTTACTGTATACCTTGGACATTCTTATTGACGATGAAACACAGAAATTGCATCCGAATTTAATGCTATAGGCACAATGCTGACTTAGGTGCAAGAGGATTGACACTCTAACTTTTTATGATTTGAACCTCTCCTGTGAGTCCAGTTTTAGATACAGATGCTTTACTTCAGGTGTACTGTATGCCTTGGACCGTCTTATCGACGATGAAGCACAGAAATTGCGACGGAATTAAATACAAAAGGCAAAATGCCGACCTAAGTACAAGAGGACCGACACTCTAAAATTCTATGATTTGAACCTCTCCTGTGAGTCCAGTTTTCGATTCCGATGCTTCACTTCAGGCTTTGTGTATCCCTTGGACCTTCTTATTGTCGAGGAAACACAGAAATTGCATCATAATTAAATTCAAAAGGAACAATGCCGACTTAAGTACGAGAGGACTGACACTCTAACTTTATATGATTTCAACTTCTTCTGTGAGACCAGTTTTAGATTCCGATGCTTCATTTCAGATTTACTGTATCCCTTTTACCTTCTTATTGACGATGAAGCACTGAAATTGCATCGGAATTAAATTCAAAGGGCACAAAGCCGACTTAGGTACAAGAGGACTGACACTCTAACATTCTATGATTTGAAACTCTTCTGTGAGTCCAGTTTTAGATTCCGATGCTTCATTTCAGGTTTACTGTATCCCTGGGAACTTCTTATTGACGATGAAGCACAGAAATTTCATCGGAATTGAATTCGAAATGCACAATGCCGACTTAAGTACAAGAGGACTGACACTCTAACATTCTATGATTTGAAACTCTTCTGTGAGTCCAGTTTTAGATTCCGATGCTTCACTTCTGGTTTACTGTATACCTTGGACCTTCTTATTCTCGATGAAACACAGAAATTGCTTCCGAATTTAATACAAAAGCCACAATGCCGAATTAAGTACAAGAGGACTGACCCTCTAACTTTCTATGATTTGAACCTCTCCTGTGAATCCAGTCTTAGATTCCGATGCTCCACTTCAGGTTTACTGTATACCTAGGACCTTCTTGACGATGAAACACAGAAATTGCATTCGAATTTAATACAAAAGGCACAATGCCGACTAAAGTACAAGAGGACTGACCCTCTAATTTTCTATGATATGAACCTCTCCTGTGAGACCAGTTTTAGATTCCGATGCTTCACTTCAGGTTTTGTATATCCCTTGGACCTTCTTATTGTCGAGGAAACACAGAAATTGCATCGTAATTAAATTCAAAAGGCACAATGCCGACATAAGTACAAGAGGACTGACACTCAAACTTTCTATGATTTGAACCTCTCCTGTGAGTCCAGTTTTAGATTCCGATGCTTCATTTCAGGTTTACTGTATCCCTGGGAACTTCTTATTGACGATGAAGCACAGAAATTTCATCGGAATTAAATTCGAAATGCACAATGCCGACTTAAGTACAAGAGGACTGACACTCTAACATTCTATGATTTGAAACTCTTCTGTGAGTCCAGTTTTAGATTCCGATGCTTCACTTCAGGTTTACTGTATACCTTGGACCTTCTTATTGTCGATGAAACACAGAAATTGCTTCCGAATTTAATACAAAAGCCACAATGGCGAATTAAGTACAAGAGGACTGACACTCTAACATTCTATGATTTGAACCTCTCCTGTGAATCCAGTCTTAGATTCCGATGCTCCACTTCAGGTTTACTGTATACCTAGGACCTTCTTCTTGACGATGAAACACAGAAATTGCATTCGAATTTAATACAAAGGCACAATGCCGACTAAAGTACAAGAGGACTGACACTCTAATTTTCTATGATATGAACCTCTCCTGTGGGACCAGTTTTAGATTCCGATGCTTCACTTCAGGTTTACCGTATACCTTGGACCATCTTATTGACGATGAAGCACAGAAAATGCATCGGAATTATATTCAAAAATCCCAATGCCGATTAAAGTACAAGAGGACTGACACTCTATCTATCTATGAATTGAACCTCTCCTGTGAGTCCAGTTTTAGATTCCGATGCTTCATTAAAGATTTACTGTATACCTTGGACCTTCTTATTGACGATGAATCACAGAAATTGCATCGGACTTAAATTCAAAAGGCACAATGCCGACTTATGTACAAGAGGACTGACACTCTAACTTTCTATGATTTGAACCTCTCCTGCGAGTCCAGTTTTAGATTCCGATGCTTCACTTCGGGTTTACTGTATACCTTGGACCTTCTTATTGACGATGAAACACGGAAATTGCATCGGTATTAAATTCAAAAGGCACAATGCCGACTTAAGTACAAGTGGACAGATACTCTAATTTACTATGATTTGAACCACTCCTGTGAGTCCAGCTTTAGAATCCGATGCTTCACATCAGGTTTACTGTATACCTTGGACCTTCTTATTGACGATGAAGCACAGGAAATGCATCGGAATTAAATTCAAAATGCACAATGCCGACTTAAGTACAAGAGGACTGACACTCTAACTTTCTATGATTTGAACCTCTCCTGTGAATCCAGTCTTAGATTCCGATGCTCCACTTCAGGTTTACTGTATACCTAGGACCTTCATATTGACGATGAAACACAGAAATTGCATTCGAATTTAATACAAAAGGCACAATGCCGAGTTAAGTACAAGAGGACTGCCACTCTAACTTTCTTTGATTTGAACCTCTCCTGTGAATCCAGTCTTAGATGCCGATGCTCCACTTCAGGTTTACTGTATACCTTCGACCTTCTTATTGATGATGAAACACAGAAATTGCTTCCGAATTTAATACAAAAGCCACAATGCCGACTAAAGTACAAGAGGACTGACACTCTATCTTTCTATGATTTGAACCTCTCCTGTGAGTCCAGTTTTAGATTCCGATGCTTCACTTCAGGTTTACTGTATACCTTGGACCTTCTTATTGACGATGAAACACAGAAATTGCTTCCGAATTTAATACAAAAGCCACAATGCCGACTAAAGTACAAGAGGACTGACACTCTATCTTTCTATGATTTGAACCTCTCCTGTGAGTCCAGTTTTAGATTCCGATGCTTCATTAAAGATTTACTGTATACCTTGGACCTTCTAATTGACGATGAATCACAGAAATTGCATCGGAATTAAATTCAAAAGGCACAATGCCGACTTATGTACAAGAGGACTGACACTCTAATTTACTATGATTTGAACCTCTCCTGTGAGTCCAGTTTTACAATCCGATGCTTCACATCAGGTTTACTGTATACCTTGGACCTTCTTATTGACGATGAAGCACAGAAAATGCATCGGAATTAAATTCAAAATGCACAGTGCCGACTTAAGTACAAGAGGACTGACACTCTAACTTTCTATGATTTGAACCTCTCTTGTGAGTACAGTTCAGATTCCGATGCTTCACTTCAGTTTTACTGTATACCTTGGACATTCTTATTGACGATGAAACACAGAAATTACATCCGAATTTAATGCTATAGGCGCAATGCTGACTTAGGTACAAGAGGATTGACACTCTAACTTTTTATGATTTGAACCTCTCCTGTGAGTCCAGTTTTAGATACAGATGCTTTACTTCAGGTTTACTGTATGCCTTGGACCGTCTTATTGACGATGAAGCAAAGAAATTGCGACGGAATGAAATACAAAAGGCAAAATGCCGACCTAAGTACAAGAGGACCTACACTCTAAAATTCTATGATTTGAACCTCTCCTGTGAGTCCAGTTTTCGATTCCGATGCTTCACTTCAGGCTTTGTGTATCCCTTGGACCTTCTTATTGTCGAGGAAACACAGAAATTGCAGTGTAATTAAATTCAAAAGGCACAATGCCGACTTAAGTACGAGAGGACTGACACTCTATATGATTTCAACTTCTTCTGTAAGACCAGTTTTAGATTCCGATGCTTCATTTCAGATTTACTGTATCCCTTTTACCTTGTTATTGACGATGAAGCACTGAAATTGCATCGGAATTAAATTCAAAGGGCACAATGCCGACTTAGGTACAAGAGGACTGACACTCTAACATTCTATGATTTGAAACTCTTCTGTGAGTCCAGTTTTAGATTCCGATGCTTCATTTCAGGTTTACTATATCCCTGGGAACTTCTTATTGACGATGAAGCACAGAAATTTCATCGGAATTAAATTCAAAATGCACAATGCTGACTTAAGTACAAGAGGACTGACACTCTAACATTCTATGATTTGAAACTCTTCTGTGAGTCCAGTCTTAGAATCCGATGCTCCACTTCAGGTTTACTGTATACCTAGGACCTTCTTATTGACGATGAAACACAGTAATTGCATTCGAATTTAATACAAAAGGCACAATGCCGACTTAAGTACAAGAGGACTGACACTCTAACTTTCTATGATTTGAGCCTCTCCTGTGAATCCAGTCTTAGATTCCGATGCTCCACTTCAGGTTTACTGTATACCTAGGACCTTCTTATTGACGATGTAACACAGAAATTGCATTCGAATTTAATACAAAGGCACAATGCCGACTATAGTACAAGAGGACTGACACTCTAATTTTCTATTATATGAAACTCTCCTGTGAGTCCAGTTTTAGATTCCGATGCTTCACTTCAAGTTTACCGTATACCTTGGACCTTCTTATTGACGATGAAGCACAGAAAATGCATCGGAATTATATTCAAAAGGCCCAATGCCCACTAAAGTACAAGAGGACTGACACTCTATCTTTCTATGATTTGAACCTCTCCTGTGAGTCCAGTTTTAGATTCCGATGCTTCATTTCAAGTTTACTGTATACATTGGACCTTCTTATTGACGATGAAACACAGAAATTGCATCGGAATTAATTTCAAAAGGCACAATGCCGACTTAAGTACAAGAGGACTGACACTCTAACTTTCTATGATTTGAACCTCTCCTGTGAATCCAGCTTAGATTCCGATGCTCCACTTCAGGTTTACTGTATAGCTAAGACCTACTTATTGTCGATGAAACACAGAAATTGCATTCGAATTTAATACAAAAGACACAATGCCGACTAAAGAACAAGAGGACTGACACTCTAACTTTCTATGATATGAACCTCTCCTGTGAGTCCAGTTTTAGATTCCGATGCTTCATTTCAGGTTTACTGTATACCTTGGACCTTCTTATTGACGATGAAACACGGAAATTGCATCGGTATTAAATTCAAAAGGCACAATGCCGACTTAAGTACAAGAGGACAAATACTCTAATTTTCAATGATTTGAACCTCTCCTGTGAGTCCAGTTTTAGAATACAATGCTTCACATCAGGTTTACTGTATACCTTGGACCTTCTTATTGACGAAGAAGCACAGAAAACGCATCGGAATTAAATTCAAAAGGCACAATGCCGACTTAAGTACAAGAGGACTGACACTCTAACTTTCTATGATTTGAACCTCTCTTGTGAGTCCATTTTCAGATTCCGATGCTTCACTTCAGTTTTACTGTATACCTTGGACACTCTTATTGACGATGAAACACAGAAATTGCATCCGAATTTAATGCTATATGCACAATGCTGACTTAGGTACAAGAGGACTGACACTCTAACTTTCTATGATTTGAACCTCTCCTGTGAGTCCAGTTTTAGATACCGATGCTTTACTTCAGGTTTACTGTATACCTTGAATCGTCTTATTGACGATGAAGCACAGACATTGCGTCGGAATTAAATTCAAAAGGCACAATGCCGACTTAAGTACAAGAGGACTGACACTCTAACTTTCTATGATTTGAACCTATCCTGTGAATCCAGTCTTAGATTCCGATGCTCCACTTCAGGTTTACTGTATACCTAGGACCTTCTTACTGACGATGAAACACAGAAATTTCATTCGAATTTAATACAAAAGCACAATGCCGACTTCAGTACAAGAGGACTAACACTCTAACTTTCTATGATTTGAACTTCTCCTGTGAATCCAGTCTTAGATTCCGATGCTCCACTTCAGGTTTATTGTATACCTAGGACCTTTTTATTGACGATGAAACACAGAAATTGCATTCGAATTTAATACAAAAGGCACAATGCCGATTAAAGTACAAGAGGACTGACACTCTAATTTTCTATGATATGAACCTCTCCTGTGAGTCCAGTTTTAGATGCCGATGCTTCACATCAGGTTTACCGTATACCTTGGACCTTCTTATTGACGATGAAGCACAGAAAATGCATCGGAATTATATTCAAAAACCCCAATGCCGACTAAAGTACAAGAGGACTGACACTCTAACTTTCTATGATTTGAACCTCTCCTGTGAGTCCAGTTTTAGATTCCGATGCTTCACTTCAGGTTTACTGTATACCTTGGACCTTCTTATTGACGATGAAGCACAGAAAATGCATCGGAATTAAATTCAAAAGGCACAATGCCGACTTAAGTACAAGAGGACTGACACTCTAACTTTCTATGATTTGAACCTCTCTTGTGAGTCCAGTTTCAGATTCAGATGCATCACTTCAGTTTTACTGTATACCTTGGACACTCTAATTGTCGATGAAACACAGAAATTGCATCCGAATTTAATGCTATAGGCACAATGCTGACCTAGGTACAAGAGGACTGACACTCTAACTTTCTATGATTAGAACCTCTGCTGTGAGTTCAAATTTAGATACCGATGCTTTACTTCAGGTTTACTGTATACCTTGGACCTTCCTATTGACGATGAAACACAGAAATTGCTTCCGAATTTAATACAAAAGCCACAATGCCGACTTAAGTACAAGAGGACTGACACTCTAACTTTCAATGATTTGAACCTCTCCTGTGAATCCAGTCTTAGATTCCGATGCTCCACTTCAGGTTTACTGTATACCTAGGACCTTCCTATTGACGATGAAACACAGAAATGGCATTCGAATTTAATACAAAAGCCACAATGCCGACTTAAGTACAAGAGGACTGACGCTCTAACTTTCAATGATCTGAACCTCTCCTGTGAATCCAGTCTTAGATTCCGATGCTCCACTTCAGGTTTACTGTATACCTAGGACCTTCCTATTGACGATGAAACACAGAAATTGCATTCGAATTTAATACAAAAGCCACAATGCCGACTTAAGTTCAAGAGGACTGACACTCTAACTTTCTATGATTTGAACCTCCCCTGTGAGCCCCGTTTTAGATTTCGATGCTTCACTTCAGGTTTTGTATATCCCTTGGACCTTCTTATTGTCGAGGAAACTCAGAAATTGCATCGTAATTAAATTCAAAAGGCACAATGCCGACTTAAGTACAAGAGCACTGACACTCTAACTTTCTACGATTTCAACTTCCCCTGTGACACCAGTTTTAGATTCTGATGCTTCATTTCAGATTTACTGTACCCCTTTTACCTTCTTATTGACGATGAAGCACTGAAATTGCATCGGAATTAAATTCAAAAGGCACAATGCCGACTTAAGTACAAGAGGATTGACACTCTAACTTTCTATGAATTGAACCTCTCCTGTGAGTCCAGTTTTAGATTCCGATGCTTCATTTCAGGTTTACTGTATCCCTGCGAACTTCTTATTGACGATGAAGCATTGAAATTTCATCGGAATTAAATTCAAAATGAACAATGCCGACTTAAGTACACGAGGACTGACACTCTAACATTCTATGATTTGAAACTCTTCTGCGAGTCCAGTTTTAGATTCCGATGCTTCACTTCAGGTTTACTGTATACCTTGGACCTTCTTATTGACGATGAAACACAGAAATTGCTTACGAATTTAATACAAAAGCCACAATGCCGGCTTAAGTAGAAGAGGACTGACACTCTAACTTTCTATTATTTGAACCTCTCCTGCGAACCCAGTCTTAGATTCCGATGCTCCACTTCAGGTTTACTGTATACCTAGGACCTTCTTATTGAAGATGAAACACAGAAATTGCTTCCGAATTTAATACAAAAGCCACAATGCCGACTTAAGTACAAAAGGACTGACACTCTAACATTATATGATTTGAAACTCGTCTGTGAGTCCAGTTTTAGATTCCGATGCTTCACTTCAGGTTTACTGTATACCTTGGACCTTCTTATTGACGATGAAACACAGAAATTGCTTCCGAATTTAATACAAAAGCCACAATGCCGACTTAAGTACAAGAGGACTGACACTCTAACTTCCAATGATTTGAACCTCTCCTGTGAATCCAGTCTTAGATTCCGATGCTCCACTTCAGGTTTACTGTATACCTAAGACCTTCCTATTGACGATGAAACACAGAAATGGCATTCGAATTTAATACAAAAGGCACAATGCCGAGTTAAGTACAAGAGGACTGCCACTCTAACTTTCTTTGATTTGAACCTCTCCTGTGAATCCAGTCTTAGATTCCGATGCTTAACTTCAGGTTTACTGTATACCTAGGACCTTCTTATTGACGATGAAACACAGAAATTGCATTCGAATTTAATACAAAAGGCACAATGCCGACTAAAGTACAAGAGGACTGACACTCTAATTTTCTATGATATGAACCTCTCCTGTGAGACCAGTTTTAGATTCCGATGCTTGACTTCAGGTTTACCGTATACCTTGGACCATCTTATTGACGATGAAGCACAGAAAATGCATCGGAATTATATTCAAAAGGCCCAATGCCGACTAAAGTACAAGATGACTGACACTCTATCTTTCTATGATTTGAACCTCTCCTGTGAGCCCAGTTTTAGATTCCGATGCTTCATTAAAGACTTACTGTATACCTTGGACCTTCTTATTAACGATGAATCACAGAAATTGCATCGGAATTAAATTCAAAAGGCACAATGCCGACTTATGTACAAGAGGACTGACACTCTAATTTTCTATGATTTGAACCTCTCCTGTGAGTCCAGTTTTAGATTCCGATGTTTCACTTAAGGTTTACTGTATACCTTAGACCTTGTTATTGACGATGAAACACGGAAATTGCATCGGTATTAAATTCAAAAGGCACAATGCCGACTTAAGTACAAGAGGACAGATACTCTAATTTACTATGATTTGAACCTCTCCTGTGAGTCCTGTTTTAGAATCCGATGCTTTACATCAGGTTTAATGTATACCTTGGATCTTCTTATTGACGATGAAGCACAGAAAATGCATCGGAATTAAATTCAAAATGCACAATGCCGACTTAAGTACAAGAGGACTGACACTCTAACTTTCTATGATTTGAACCTCTCTTGTGAGTCCAGTTTCAGATTCCGATGCTTCACTTCAGTTTTACTGTATACCTTGGACATTCTTGTTGACGATGAAACACAGAAATTGCATCCGAATTTAATGGAATAGGCACAATGCTGACTTAGGTACAAGAGGATTGACACTCTAACTTTCTATGATTTGAACCTCTCCTGTGAGTCCAGTTTTAGATACCGATGTTTTACTTCAGGTTTACTGTATACCTTGGACCGACGTATTGACGATGAAGCACAGAAATTGCGACGGAATTAAATACAAAAGGCACAATGCCGACCTAAGTACAAGAGGACCGACACTCTAAAATTCTATGATTTGAACCTCTCCTGTGAGTCCAGTTTTAGATTCCGATGCTTCACTTCAGGTTTTGTGTATCCCTTGGACCTTCTTATTGTCGTGGAAACACAGAAATTGAATCGTAATTAAATTCAAATGGCACAATGCCGACTTAAGTACAAGAGGACTGACACTCTACCTTTATATGATTTCAACTTTTTCTGTGAGACCAGTTTTAGATTCTGATGCTTCATTTCAGATTTACTGTATCCCTTTTACCTTCTTATTGACGATGAAACGCTGAAATTGCATCGGAATTAAATTCAAAAGGCATAATGCCGACTTAATTACAAGAGGACTGACACTCTAATTTTCTATGATTTCAACCTCTCCTGTGAGTCCAGTTTTAGACTCCGATGCTTCATTTCAGGTTTACTGTATCCCTGGGAACATCTTATTGACGATGAAGCACAGAAATTTCATCGGAATTAAATTCAAAATGCACAATGCCTACTTAAGTACAAGAGGACTGACACTCAAACATTCTATGATTTGAAACTCTTCAGTGAGTCAAGTTTTAGATTCCGATGCTTCACTTCAGGTTTAATGTATACCTTGGACCTTCTTATTGACAATGAAACACAGAAATTGCTTCCGAATTTAATACAAAAGCCACAATGCCGAGTTAAGTACAAGAGGACTCACACTCTAACTTTCTATGATTTGAACCTCTCCTGTGAATCCAGTCTTAGATTCCGATGCTCCACTTCAGGTTTACTGTATACCTAGGACCTTCTTATTGACGATGAAACACAGAAATTGCATTCGAATTTAATACAAAAGGCACAATGCCGACTAAAGTACAAGAGGACTGACACTCTAATTTTCTATGATATGAACCTCTCCTGTGAGACCAGTTTTAGATTCCGATGCTTCACTTCAGGTTTACCGTATACCTTGGACCATCTTATTGACGATGAAGCACAGAAAATGCATCGGAATTATATTCAAAAGGCCCAATGCCGACTAAAGTACAGGAGGACTGACACTCTATCTTTCTATGATTTGAACCTCTCCTGTGAGTCCAGTTTTAGATTCCGATGTTTCACTTAAGGTTAACTGTATACCTTAGACCTTGTTATTGACGATGAAACACGGAAATTGCATCGGTATTAAATTCAAAAGGCACAATGCCGACTTAAGTACAAGAGGACAGATACTCTAATTTACTATGATTTGAACCTCTCCTGTGAGTCCTGTTTTAGAATCCGATGCTTTACATCAGGTTTAATGTATACCTTGGACCTTCTTATTGACGATGAAGCACAGAAAATGCATCGGAATTAAATTCAAAATGCACAATGCCGACTTAAGTACAAGAGGACTGACACTCTAACTTTCTATGATTTGAACCTCTCTTGTGAGTCCAGTTTCAGATTCCGATGCTTCACTTCAGTTTTACTGTATACCTTGGACATTCTTGTTGACGATGAAACACAGAAATTGCATCCGAATTTAATGGAATAGGCACAATGCTGACTTAGGTACAAGAGGATTGACACTCTAACTTTCTATGATTTGAACCTCTCCTGTGAGTCCAGTTTTAGATACTGATGTTTTACTTCAGGTTTACTGTATACCTTGGACCGACTTAATGACGATGAAGCACAGAAATTGCGACGGAATTAAATACAAAATTCACAATGCCGACCTAAGTACAAGAGGACCGACACTCTAAAATTCTATGATTTCAACTTTTTCTGTGAGACCAGTTTTAGATTCTGATGCTTCATTTCAGATTTACTGTATACCTTTTACCTTCTTATTGACGATGAAACGCTGAAATTGCATCGGAATTAAATTCAAAAGGCATAATGCCGACTTAATTACAAGAGGACTGACACTCTAATTTTCTATGATTTGAACCTCTCCTGTGAGTCCAGTTTTAGATTCCGATTCTTCATTTCAGGTTTACTGTATACCTTGGACCTTCTTATTGACGATGAAACACAGAAATTGCATCGGAATCAAATTCAAAATTCACAATGCCGAGTTAAGTACAAGAGGACTGACACTCTAACTCTCTATGATTTGAACCTCTCCAGTGAGTCCAGTTTTAGATTCCGATGCTTCATTTCAGGTTTACTGTATCCCTGGGAACTTCTTATTGACGATGAAGCACAGAAATTTCATCGGAATTAAATTCAAAATGCACAATGCCGACTTAAGTACAAGAGGACTGACACTCTAACATACTATGATTTGAAACACTTCTGTGAGTCCAGTTTTAGATTCCTATGCTTCACTTTAGGTTTACTGTATACCTTGGACCTTCCTATTGACGATGAAACACAGAAATTGCTTCCGAATTTAATACAAAAGCCACAATGCCGAGTTAAGTACAAGAGGACTGACACTCTAACTTTCTATGATTTGAACCTCTCCTGTGAATCCAGTCTTAGATTCCGATGCTCCACTTCAGGTTTACTGTATACCTAAGACCTTCCTATTGACGATGAAACACAGAAATGGCATTCGAATTTAATACAAAAGGCACAATGCCGAGTTAAGTACAAGAGGACTGCCACTCTAACTTTCTTTGATTTGAACCTCTCCTGTGAATCCAGTCCTAGATTCCGATGCTCCACTTCAGGTTTACTGTATACCTAGGACGTTCTTATTGACGATGAAACACAGAATTTGCATTCGAATTTAATACAAAAGGCACAGTGCCGACTAAAGTACAAGAGGACTGACACTCTAATTTTCTGTGATATGAACCTCTCCTGTGAGACCAGTTTTAGATTCCGATGCTTCACTTCAGGTTTACCGTATACCTTGGACCATCTTATTGACGATGAAGCACAGAAAATGCATCGGAATTATATTCAAAAGGCCCAATGTCGACTAAAGTACAAGAGGACTGACACTCTATCTTTCTATGATTTGAACCTCTCCTGTGAGTCCAGTTTTAGATTCCGATGCTTCATTAAAGACTTACTGTATACCTTGGACCTTCTTATTAACGATGAATCACAAAAATTGCATCGGAATTAAATTCAAAAGGCACAATGCCGACTTATGTACAAGAGGACTGACACTCTACTTTTCTATGATTTGAACCTCTCCTGTGAGTCCAGTTTTAGATTCCGATGTTTCACTTAAGGTTTACTGTATACCTTAGACCTTGTTATTGACGATGAAACACGGAAATTGCATCGGTATTAAATTGAAAAGGCACAATGCCGACTTAAGTACAAGAGGACAGATACTCTAATTTACTATGATTTGAACCTCTCCTGTGAGTCCTGTTTTAGAATCCGATGCTTTACATCAGGTTTAATGTATACCTTGGACCTTCTTATTGACGATGAAGCACAGAAAATGCATCGGAATTAAATTCAAAATGCACAATGCCGACTTAAGTACAAGAGGACTGACACTCTAACTTTCTATGATTTGAACCTCTCTTGTGAGTCCAGTTTCAGATTCCGATGCTTCACTTCAGTCTTACTGTATACCTTGGACATTCTTGTTGACGATGAAACACAGAAATTGCATCCGAATTTAATGGAATAGGCACAATGCTGACTTAGGTACAAGAGGATTGACACTCTAACTTTCTATGATTTGAACCTCTCCTGTGAGTCCAGTTTTAGATACTGATGTTTTACTTCAGGTTTACTGTATACCTTGGACCGACTTATTGACGATGAAGCACAGAAATTGCGACGGAATTAAATACAAAAGGCACAATGCCGACCTAAGTACAAGAGGACCGACACTCTAAAATTCTATGATTTCAACTATTTCTGTGAGACCAGTTTTAGATTCTGATGCTTCATTTCAGATTTACTGTATACCTTTTACCTTCTTATTGACGATGAAACGCTGAAATTGCATCGGAATTAAATTCAAAAGGCATAATGCCGACTTAATTACAAGAGGACTGACACTCTAATTTTCTATGATTTGAACCTCTCCTGTGAGTCCAGTTTTAGATTCCGATTCTTCATTTCAGGTTTACTGTATACCTTGGACCTTCTCATTGACGATGAAACACAGAAATTGCATCGGAATTAAATTCAAAATTCACAATGCCGAGTTAAGTACAAGAGGACTGACACTTCAACTCTCTATGATTTGAACCTCTCCAGTGAGTCCAGTTTTAGATTCCGATGCTTCATTTCAGGTTTACTGTATCCCTGGGAACTTCTTATTGACGATGAAGCACAGAAATTTCATCGGAATTAAATTCAAAATGCACAATGCCGACTTAAGTACAAGAGGACTGACACTCTAACATACTATGATTTGAAACACTTCTGTGAGTCCAGTTTTAGATTCCTATGCTTCACTTTAGGTTTACTGTATACCTTGGACCTTCCTATTGACGATGAAACACAGAAATTGCTTCCGAATTTAATACAAAAGCCACAATGCCGAGTTAAGTACAAGAGGACTGACACTCTAACTTTCTATGATTTGAACCTCTCCTGTGAATCCAGTCTTAGATTCCGATGCTCCACTTCAGGTTTACTGTATACCTAAGACCTTCCTATTGACGATGAAACACAGAAATGGCATTCGAATTTAATACAAAAGGCACAATGCCGAGTTAAGTACAAGAGGACTGCCACTCTAACTTTCTTTGATTTGAACCTCTCCTGTGAATCCAGTCCTAGATTCCGATGCTCCACTTCAGGTTTACTGTATACCTAGGACGTTCTTATTGACGATGAAACACAGAATTTGCATTCGAATTTAATACAAAAGGCACAGTGCCGACTAAAGTACAAGAGGACTGACACTCTAATTTTCTGTGATATGAACCTCTCCTGTGAGACCAGTTTTAGATTCCGATGCTTCACTTCAGGTTTACCGTATACCTTGGACCATCTTATTGACGATGAAGCACAGAAAATGCATCGGAATTATATTCAAAAGGCCCAATGTCGACTAAAGTACAAGAGGACTGACACTCTATCTTTCTATGATTTGAACCTCTCCTGTGAGTCCAGTTTTAGATTCCGATGCTTCATTAAAGACTTACTGTATACCTTGGACCTTCTTATTAACGATGAATCACAAAAATTGCATCGGAATTAAATTCAAAAGGCACAATGCCGACTTATGTACAAGAGGACTGACACTCTACTTTTCTATGATTTGAACCTCTCCTGTGAGTCCAGTTTTAGATTCCGATGTTTCACTTAAGGTTTACTGTATACCTTAGACCTTGTTATTGACGATGAAACACGGAAATTGCATCGGTATTAAATTGAAAAGGCACAATGCCGACTTAAGTACAAGAGGACAGATACTCTAATTTACTATGATTTGAACCTCTCCTGTGAGTCCTGTTTTAGAATCCGATGCTTTACATCAGGTTTAATGTATACCTTGGACCTTCTTATTGACGATGAAGCACAGAAAATGCATCGGAATTAAATTCAAAATGCACAATGCCGACTTAAGTACAAGAGGACTGACACTCTAACTTTCTATGATTTGAACCTCTCTTGTGAGTCCAGTTTCAGATTCCGATGCTTCACTTCAGTCTTACTGTATACCTTGGACATTCTTGTTGACGATGAAACACAGAAATTGCATCCGAATTTAATGGAATAGGCACAATGCTGACTTAGGTACAAGAGGATTGACACTCTAACTTTCTATGATTTGAACCTCTCCTGTGAGTCCAGTTTTAGATACTGATGTTTTACTTCAGGTTTACTGTATACCTTGGACCGACTTATTGACGATGAAGCACAGAAATTGCGACGGAATTAAATACAAAAGGCACAATGCCGACCTAAGTACAAGAGGACCGACACTCTAAAATTCTATGATTTCAACTATTTCTGTGAGACCAGTTTTAGATTCTGATGCTTCATTTCAGATTTACTGTATACCTTTTACCTTCTTATTGACGATGAAACGCTGAAATTGCATCGGAATTAAATTCAAAAGGCATAATGCCGACTTAATTACAAGAGGACTGACACTCTAATTTTCTATGATTTGAACCTCTCCTGTGAGTCCAGTTTTAGATTCCGATTCTTCATTTCAGGTTTACTGTATACCTTGGACCTTCTCATTGACGATGAAACACAGAAATTGCATCGGAATTAAATTCAAAATTCACAATGCCGAGTTAAGTACAAGAGGACTGACACTTCAACTCTCTATGATTTGAACCTCTCCAGTGAGTCCAGTTTTAGATTCCGATGCTTCATTTCAGGTTTACTGTATCCCTGGGAACTTCTTATTGACGATGAAGCACAGAAATTTCATCGGAATTAAATTCAAAATGCACAATGCCGACTTAAGTACAAGAGGACTGACACTCTAACATACTATGATTTGAAACACTTCTGTGAGTCCAGTTTTAGATTCCTATGCTTCACTTTAGGTTTACTGTATACCTTGGACCTTCCTATTGACGATGAAACACAGAAATTGCTTCCGAATTTAATACAAAAGCCACAATGCCGAGTTAAGTACAAGAGGACTGACACTCTAACTTTCTATGATTTGAACCTCTCCTGTGAATCCAGTCTTAGATTCCGATGCTCCACTTCAGGTTTACTGTATACCTAAGACCTTCCTATTGACGATGAAACACAGAAATGGCATTCGAATTTAATACAAAAGGCACAATGCCGAGTTAAGTACAAGAGGACTGCCACTCTAACTTTCTTTGATTTGAACCTCTCCTGTGAATCCAGTCTTAGATTCCGATGCTCCACTTCAGGTTTACTGTATACCTAGGACGTTCTTATTGACGATGAAACACAGAATTTGCATTCGAATTCAATACAAAAGGCACAATGCCGACTAAAGTACAAGAGGACTGACACTCTAATTTTCTGTGATATGAACCTCTCCTGTGAGACAAGTTTTAGATTCCGATGCTTCACTTCAGGTTTATCGTATACCTTGGACCATCTTATTGACGATGAAGCACAGAAAATGCATCGGAATTATATTCAAAAGGCCCAATGCCGACTAAAGTACAAGAGGACTGACACTCTATCTTTCTATGATTTGAACCTCTCCTGTGAGTCCAGTTTTAGATTCCGATGCTTCATTAAAGACTTACTGTATACCTTGGACCTTCTTATTAACGATGAATCACAGAAATTGCATCGGAATTAAATTCAAAAGGCACAATGCCGACTTATGTACAAGAGGACTGACACTCTACTTTTCTATGATTTGAACCTCTCCTGTGAGTCCAGTTTTAGATTCCGATGTTTCACTTAAGGTTTACTGTATACCTTAGACCTTGTTATTGACGATGAAACACGGAAATTGCATCGGTATTAAATTGAAAAGGCACAATGCCGACTTAAGTACAAGAGGACAGATACTCTAATTTACTATGATTTGAACCTCTCCTGTGAGTCCTGTTTTAGAATCCGATGCTTTACATCAGGTTTAATGTATACCTTGGACCTTCTTATTGACGATGAAGCACAGAAAATGCATCGGAATTAAATTCAAAATGCACAATGCCGACTTAAGTACAAGAGGACTGACACTCTAACTTTCTATGATTTGAACCTCTCTTGTAAGTCCAGTTTCAGATTCCGATGCTTCACTTCAGTTTTACTGTATACCTTGGACATTCTTGTTGACGATGAAACACAGAAATTGCATCCGAATTTAATGGAATAGGCACAATGCTGACTTAGGTACAAGAGGATTGACACTCTAACTTTCTATGATTTGAACCTCTCCTGTGAGTCCAGTTTTAGATACCGATGTTTTACTTCAGGTTTACTGTATACCTTCTACCGACTTATTGACTATGAAGCACAGAAATTGCGACGGAATTAAATACAAAAGGCACAATGCCGACCTAAGTACAAGAGGACCGACACTCTAAAATTCTATGATTTGAACCTCTCCTGTGAGTCCAGTTTTAGATTCCGATGCTTCACTTCAGGTTTTGTGTATCCCTTGGACCTTCTTATTGTCGAGGAAACACAGAAATTGCATCGTAATTAAATTCAAATTGCACAATGCCGACTTAAGTACAAGAGGACTGACACTCTACCTTTATATGATTTCAACTTTTTCTGTGAGACCAGTTTTAGATTCTGATGCTTCATTTCAGATTTACTGTATCCCTTTTACCTTCTTATTGACGATGAAACGCTGAAATTGCATCGGAATTAAATTCAAAAGGCATAATGCCGACTTAATTACAAGAGGACTGACACTCTAATTTTCTATGATTTGAACCTCTCCTGTGAGTCCAGTTTTAGACTCCGATGCTTCATTTCAGGTTTACTGTATCCCTGGGAACTTCGTATTGACGATGAAGCACAGAAATTTCATCGGAATTAAATTCAAAATGCACAATGCCTACTTAAGTACAAGAGGACTGACACTCTAACATTCTATGATTTGAAACTCTTCAGTGAGTCCAGTTTTAGATTCCGATGCTTCACTTCAGGTTTAATGTATACCTTGGACCTTCTTATTGACGATGAAACACAGAAATTGCTTCCGAATTTAATACAAAAGCCACAATGCCGAGTTAAGTACAAGAGGACTCACACTCTAACTTTCTATGATTTGAACCTCTCCTGTGAATCCAGTCTTAGATTCCGATGCTCCACTTCAGGTTTACTGTATACCTAGGACCTTCTTATTGACGATGAAACACAGAAATTGCATTCGAATTTAATACAAAAGGCACAATGCCGACTTGTGTACAAGAGGACTGACATTCTAACTTTCTATGATTTGAACCTCTCCTGTGAATCCAGTCTTAGATTCCGATGCTCCACTTCAGGTTTACTGTATACCTAGGACCTTCTTAATGACGATGAAACACAGAAATTGCATTCGAATTTAATACAAAAGGCACAATGCCGACTAAAGTACAAGAGGACTGACACTCTAATTTTCTATGATATGAACATCTCCTGTGAGTCCAGTTTTAGATTCCGATGCTTCACTTCAGGTTTACCGTATACCTTGGACCTTCTTATTGACGATGAAGCACAGAAAATGCATCGGAATTATATTCAAAAGGCCCAATGCCGACTAAAGTACAAGTGGACTGACACTCTATCATTCTATGATTTGAACCTCTCCTGTGAGTCCAGTTTTAGATTCCGATTCTTCATTTCAGGTTTACTGTATACCTAGGACCTTCTTATTGACGATGAAACACAGAAATTGCATCGGAATTAAATTCAAAATTCACAATGCCGACTTAAGTACAAGAGGACTGACACTCTAAAATTCTATGATTTGAACCTCTCCAGTGAGTCCAGTTTTAGATTCCGACGCTTCATTTCAGGTTTACTGTATCCCTGGGAACTTCTTATTGACGATGAAGCACAGAAATTTCATCGGAATTAAATTCAAAATGCACAATGCCGACTTAAGTACAAGAGGACTGACACTCTAACTTTCTATGATTTGAACCTCTCCTGTGAATCCAGTCTTAGATTCCGATGCTCCACTTCAGGTTTACTGTATACCTAGGACCTTCTTATTTACGATGAAACACAGAAATTGCATTCGAATTTAATACAAAAGGCACAATGCCGACTTAAGTACAAGAGGACTGACACTCTAACTTTCTATGATTTGAACCTCTCCTCTGAGTCCAGTTTTAGATTCCGATGCTTCACTTCAGGTTTACTGTATACCTTGGACCTTCTTATTGACAATGAAACACGGAAATTGCATCGGTATTAGATTCAAAAGGCACAATGCCAACTTACGTACAAGATTACAGATACTCTAATTTTCTATGATTTGAACCTCTTTTGTGTGTCCAGTTTCTGATTCCGGTGCTTCACTTCAGGTTTACTGTATAACTTGGACATTCTTATTGACGATGAAACACAGAAATTGCATCCGAATTTAATGCTATAGTCACAATGCTGACTTAGGTACAAGAGGACTGACACTCTAACTTTCTATGATTTGAACCTCCCCTGTGAGTCCTGTTTTAGATTCCGATGCCTCACTTCAGGTTTACTGTATACCTAGGACCTTCTTATTGACGATGAAACACAGAAATTGCATTCGAATTTAATACAAAACGCACAATGCCGACTAAAGTACTAGAGGACTGACACTCTAATTTTCTATGATATGAACCTCTCCTGTGAGTCCAGTTTTAGATTCCGATGCTTCACTTCAGGTTTACCGTATACCTTGGACCTTCTTATTGACGATGAGGCACAGAAAATGCATCGGAATTACATTCAAAAGGCCCAATGCCGACTAAAGTACAAGTGGACTGACACTCTATCATTCTATGATTTGAACCTCTCCTGTGAGTCCAGTTTTAGATTCCGATTCTTCATTTCAGGTTTACTGTATACCTTGGACCTTCTTATTGACGATGAAACACAGAAATTGCATCGGAATTAAATTCAAAATTCACAATGCCGACTTAAGTACAAGAGGACTGACACTCTAACTTTCTATGATTTGAACCTCTCCAGTGAGTCCAGTTTTAGATTCCGATGCTTCATTTCAGGTTTACTGTATCCCTGGGAACTTCTTATTGACGATGAAGCACAGAAATTTCATCGGAATTAAATTCAAAATGCACAATGCCGACTTAAGTACAAGAGGACTGACACTCTAACATTCTATGATTTGAAACACTTCTGTGAGTCCAGTTTTAGATTCCGATGCTTCACTTTAGGTTTACTGTATACCTTGGACCTTCTTATTGACGATGAAACACAGAAATTGCTTCCGAATTTAATACAAAAGCCACAATGCCGAGTTAAGTACAAGAGGACTGACACTCTAACTTTCTATGATTTGAACCTCTCCTGTGAATCCAGTCTTAGATTCCGTTGCTCCACTTCAGGTTTACTGTATACCTAGGACCTTCTTATTTACGATGAAACACAGAAATTGCATTCGAATTTAATACAAAAGGCACAATGCCGACTTAAGTACAAGAGGACTGACACTCTAACTTTCTATGATTTGAACCTCTCCTGTGAGTCCAGTTTTAGATTCCGATGCTTCACTTCAGGTTTACTGTATACCTTGGACCTTCTTATTGACAATGAAACACGGAAATTGCATCGGTATTAAATTCAAAAGGCACAATGCCGACTTACGTACAAGATTACAGATACTCTAATTTTCTATGATTTGAACCTCTTTTGTGTGTCCAGTTTCTGATTCCGGTACTTCACTTCAGGTTTACTGTATAACTTGGACATTCTTATTGACGATGAAACACAAAAATTGCATTCGAATTTAATGCTATAGGCACAATGCTGACTTAGGTACAAGAGGACTGACACTCTAACTTTCTATGATTTGAACCTCCCCTGTGAGTCCAGTTTTAGATTCCGATGCATCACTTCACGTTTAGTGTATCCCTTGGACATTCCTATTGTCGAGGATACACAGAAATTGCATCGTAATTAATTTCAAAAGGCACAATGCCGACTTATGTACAAGAGGAGTGACACTCTAACATTCTATGATTTGAAACTCTACTGTGAGTCCAGCTTTAGTTTCCGATGCTTCACTTCAGGTTTACTGTATACCTTGGACCTTCTTATTGACGATGAAACACAGAAATTGCTTCCGAATTAAATACAAAATCCACAATGCTGACTTAAGTACAAGAGGACTGACACTCGTACTTTCTATGATTTGAACCTCTCCTGTGAATTCAGTCTTAGATTCCGATGCTCCACTTCGGGTTTACTGTATACCTAGGACCTTCTTATAGACGATGATGCACAGAAATTGCATTCGAATTTAATACAAAACGCACAATGCCGACTAAAGTACAAGAGGACTGGCACTCTAATTTTCTATGATATGAACCTCTCCTGTGAGTCCAGTTTTAGATTCCGATGCTTCACATCAGGTTTACTGTATACCTTGGACCTTCTTATTGACGATGAAGCACAGAAAATGCATCGGAATTAAATTCAAAAGGCACAATGCCGATTTAAGTACAAGAGGACCGACACTCTAACTTTCTATGATTTGAACCTCTTTTGTGTGTCCAGTTTCTGATTCCAGTGCTTCACTTCAGGTTTACTGTATAACTTGGACATTCTTATTGACGATGAAACTGAGAAATTGCATCCGAATTTAATGCTAAAGGCACAATGCTGACTTAGGTATAAGAGGACTGACACTCTAACTTTCTATGATTTGAACCTCTACTGTGAGTCCAGATTTAGATTCCGATGCTTCACTTCAGGTTTACTGTATACCATGGACCTTCTTATTGACGATGAAACACAGAAATTGCATCGGAATTAAATTCAAAAGTCACAGTGCCGACCTAAGTACAAGAGGACGGACACTCTAAATTTCTATGATATGAACCTCTACTGTGAGTCCAGTTTTAAATTCCGATGTTTCACTTCCGGTTTACTGTATACCTTGGACCATCGTATTGACGATGAAGCACAGAAAGTGCATCGGAATTAAATTCAAAAGGCACAATGCCGACTTAAGTACAAGAGGATTGACACTCTAACTTTCTATGATTAGAACCTCTCCTGTAAGTCCAGTTTTAGATTCCGATGCTTCATTTCAGGTTATCTGTATACCTTGGATCTTCTTATTGACAATGAAACACAGAAATTGCATCGGAAATAAATTCAAAAGGCACAATGCCGACTTAAGTACAAGAGGACTGACACTCTAACATTCTATGATTTGAACCTCTCTTGTGAGTCCAGTTTCAGATTCCGATGCTTCACTTCAGTTTTACTGTATACCTTGGACACTCTTATTGACGATGAAACACAGAAATTGCATCCGAATTTAATGCTATAGGCACAATGCTGACTTAGGTACAAGAGGACTGACACTCTAACTTTCTATGATTTGAACCTCTCCTGTGAGTCCCGTTTTAGATACCGATGCTTTACTTCATGTTTACTGTATACCTTGGACCGTATTATTGACGATGAAGCACAGAAATTGCGTCGGAATTAAATACAAAAGCCATAATGCCGAGTTAAGTACAAGAGGACTGACACTCTAACTTTCTAGGATTTTAACCTCTCCTGTGAATCCAGTTTTAGATTCCGATGCTTCACTTCAGGTTTTGTATATCCCTTGGACCTTCTTATTGTCGAGGATATACAGAAATTGCATCGTAATTAATTTCAAAAGGCACAATGCCGACTTATGTACAAGAGGAGTGACACTCTGACATTCTATGATTTGAAACTCTACTGTGAGTCCAGCTTTAGTTTCCGATGCTTCACTTCAGGTTTACTGTATACCTTGGACCTTCTTATTGACGATGAAACACAGAAATTGCTTCCGAATTTAATACAAAATCCACAATGCTGACTTAAGTACAAGAGGACTGACACTCGTACTTTCTATGATTTGAACCTCTCCTGTGAATTCAGTCTTAGATTCCGATGCTCCACTTCGGGTTTACTGTATACCTAGGACCTTCTTATAGACGATGATGCACAGAAATTGCATTCGAATTTAATACAAAACGCACAATGCCGACTAAAGTACAAGAGGACTGACACTCTAATTTTCTATGATATGAACCTCTCCTGTGAGTCCAGTTTTAGATTCCGATGCTTCACATCAGGTTTACTGTATACCTTGAACCTTCTTATTGACGATGAAGCACAGAAAATGCATCGGAATTAAATTCAAAAGGCACAATGCCGATTTAAGTACAAGAGGACCGACACTCTAACTTTCTATGATTTGAACCTCTTTTGTGTGTCCAGTTTCTGATTCCGGTGCTTCACTTCAGGTTTACTGTATAACCTGGACATTCTTATTGACGATGAAACTGAGAAATTGCATCCGAATTTAATGCTAAAGGCACAATGCTGACTTAGGTATAAGAGGACTGACACTCTAACTTTCTATGATTTGAACCTCTCCTGTGCGTCCAGTTTTAGATTCCGATGCTTTACTTCAGGTTTGCTGTATACCTTGGACCTTCTTATTGACGATGAAACACATAAATTGCATCGGCATTAAATTCAAAATGCACAATGCCGACTTAAGTACAAGAGGACGGACACTCTAACTTTCTATGATTTGAACCTTTACTGTGAGTCCAGATTTAGATTCCGATGCTTCACTTCAGGTTTACTGTATACCTTGGACCTTCTTATTGACGGTGAAACACAGAAATTGCATCGGAATTAAATTCAAAAGTCACAGTGCCGACCTAAGTACAAGAGGACGGACACTCTAACTTTCTATGATATGAACCTCTACTGTGAGTCCAGTTTTAAATTCCGATGTTTCACTTCCGGTTTACTGTATACCTTGGACCATCGTATTGACGATGAAGCACAGAAAGTGCATCGGAATTAAATTCAAAAGGCAGAATGCCGACTTAAGTACAAGAGGATTGACACTCTAACTTTCTATGATTAGAACCTCTCCTGTGAGTCCAGTTTTAGATTCCGATGCTTCATTTCAGGTTATCTCTATACCTTGGATCTTCTTATTGACAATGAAACACAGAAATTGCATCGGAAATAAATTGAAAAGGCACAATGCCGACTTAAGTACAAGAGGACTGACACTCTAACATTCTATGATTTGAACCTCTCTTGTGAGTCCAGTTTCAGATTCCGATGCTTCACTTCAGTTTTACTGTATACCTTGGACACTCTTATTGACGATGAAACACAGAAATTGCATCCGAATTTAATGCTATAGGCACAATGCTGACTTAGGTACAAGAGGACTGACACTCTAACTTTCTATGATTTGAACCTCTCCTGTGAGTCCCGTTTTAGATACCGATGCTTTACTTCATGTTTACTGTATACCTTGGACCGTCTTATTGACGATGAAGCACATAAATTGCGTCGGAATTAAATACAAAAGCCACAATGCCGAGTTAAGTACAAGAGGACTGACACTCTAACTTTCTAGGATTTTAACCTTTCCTGTGAACCCAGTTTTAGATTCCGATGCTTCACTTCAGGTTTTGTATATCCCTTGGACCTTCTTATTGTCGAGGAAACACATAAATTGCATCGTAATTAAATTCAAAAGGCACAATGCCGACTTAAGTACAAGAGGACTGACACTCTAACTTTATATGATTTCAACTTCTTCTGTGAGACCAGTTTTAGATTCTGATGCTTCATTTCAGATTTACTGTATCCCTTTTACCTTCTTATTGACGATGAAGCACTGAAATTGCATCGCAATTAAATTCAAAAGGCACATTGCCGACTTAAGTACAATAGGACTGACACTCTAACTTTCTATGATTTGAACCTCTCCTGTGAGTCCAGTTTTAGATTCCGATGCTTCATTTCAGGTTTACTGTATCCCTGGGAACTTCTTATTGACGATGAAGCACAGAAATTTCATCGGAACTAAATTCAAAATGCACAATGCCGACTTAAGTACAAGAGGACTGACACTCTAACATTCTATGATTTGAAACTCTTCTGTGAGTCCAGTTTTAGATTCCGATGCTTCACTTCAGGTTTACTGTATACCTTGGGCCTTCTTATTGACGATGAAACACAGAAATTGCTTCCGAATTTAATACAAAAGCCACAATGCCGAGTTAAGTACAAGAGGACTGACACTCTAACTTTCTAGGATTTTAACCTCTCCTGTGAATCCAGTCTTAGATTCCGATGCTCCACTTCAGGTTTACTGAATACCTACGACCTTCTTATTGAAGATGAAACACAGAAATTGCATTCGAATTTAATACAAAAGGCACAATGCCGACTTAAGTACAAGAGGACTGACACTCTAACTTTCTATGATTTGAACCTCTCCTGTGAATCCAGTCTTAGATTCCCATGCTCCACTTCAGGTTTACTGTATACCTAGGACCTTCTTATTGACGATGAAACACAGAAATTGCATTCGAATTTAAAACAAAAGGCACAATGCCGACTAAAGTACAAGAGGACAGACACTCTAATTTTCTATGATATGAACCTCTCCTGTGAGTCTAGTTTTAGATTCCGATGCTTCACTTCAGGTTTACCGTATACCTTGGACCCTCTTATTGACGATGAAGCACAGAAAATGCATCGGAATTATATTCAAAAGGCCCAATATCGACTAAAGTACAAGAGGACTGACACTCTATCTTTCTATGATTTGAACCTCTCCTGTGAGTCCAGTTTTAGATTCCGATGCTTAATTTCAGGTTTACTGTATACCTTGGACCTTCTTATTGACGATGAAACACAGAAATTGCATCGGAAATAAATTCAAAAGGCACAATGCAGACTTGAGTACAAGAGGACTGACACTCTAACTTTCTATGATTGGAACCTCTCCTGTGAGTCCAGTTTTAGATTCCGATGCGCCATCTCAGGTTTACTGTATCCCTGGGTACTTCTCATTGACGATGAAGCACAGAAACTTCATCGGAATTAAATTCAATATGCACAATGCCGACTTAAGTACAAGAGGACTGACACTCTAACATTCTATGATTTGAAACTTTTCTGTGAGTCCAGTTTTAGATTCCGATGCTTCACTTCAGGTTTACTGTATACCTAGGACCTTCTTATTGACGATGAAACTCAGAAATTGCATTCGAATTTAATACAAAAGGCACAATGCCGACTAAAGTACAAGAGGACTGACCCTCTAACTGTCTATGATTCGAACCTCTCTTGTATGTCCAGTTTCTGATTCCGGTGCATCACTTCAGGTTTACTGTATACCTTGGACATTCTTATTGACGATGAAACAGAGAAATTGCATTCGAATTTAATGCAAAAGGCACAATGCTAACGTAGGTACAAGAGGACTGACACTCTAACTTTCTATGGTTTGAACCTCTCCTGTGAGTCCAGTTTTAGATTCCGATGCTTTACTTCAGGTTTACTGTATACCTTGGACCATCTTATTCACGATGAAGCACAGGAATTGAGCCGGAATGAAATACAAAAGGCACAATGCCGACTTAAGTGCAAGAGTACCGACACTCTTACATTCTATGATTTGAACCTCTCCTGTGAGTCCAGTTTTAGATTCCTATGTTTCACTTCAGGTTGACTGTATACCTTGGACCCTCTTATTGACGTAGAAACACAGAAATTGCATCGGAATTAAATTCAAAAGGCACAATGCTGACTTAAGTACACGAGGACAGACACTCTAATTTTCTATGATTTGAACCTCTACGGTGAGTCCAGTTTTACATTCCGATTCTTCACTTCAGGTTTACTGTATACCTTGGACCTTCGTATTGACGATGAAGCACAGAAAATGCATCGGAATTAAATTCAAAAAGCACAATGCCCACTTAAGTACAAGAGGACTGACACTCAAACTTTCTATGATTTGAACCTCTCCTGTGAGTCCAGTTTTACATTCCGATGCTTCATTTCAGGTTTACTGTATACCTTGGACCTTCTTATTGACTATGAAACACAGAAATTGCATCGGAATTAAATTCAAAAGGCACAATGCCGACTTAAGTCAAAGAGGACTGACACTCTAACTTTCTATGATATGAACCTCTCCTGTGAGTCCAGTTTTATATTCCGATGCTTCACTTCAGATTTACTGTATACCTTGGACCTTCTTATTGACGATGAAATACGGAAATTGCTTCCATATTAAAATCAAAAGGCATAATGCCGACTTAAGTGCAAGAGGACAGGTACTCTAATTTTCTATGATTTGAACCTCTCCTATGAGTCCAGTTTTAGAATCCGATGCTTCACATCAGGTTTACTGTATACCTTGGACCTACTTATTGACGATGAAGCACAGAAAATGCATCGGAATTAAATTCAAAAGGCACAATGCCGACTTAAGTACAAGAGGATTGACACTCCTAACTTTCTATGAATTGAACCTCTCCTGTTAGTCCAGTTTTAGATTCCGATGCTTTACTTCAGGTTTACTGTATACTGTGACCTTCTTATGCGATGAAGCACAGAAATTGCATCGGAATTAAATACAAAAGGCACAATGCCGACTTAAGTACAAGAGGACTGACACTCAAACTTTCTATGATTTGAACCTCTCCTGTGAGTCCAGTTTTAGAATCCGATGCTTCACATCAGGTTTACTGTATACCTTGGACCTACTTATTGACGATGAAGCACAGAAAATGGATCGGAATTAAATACAAAACGCACAATGCCGACTTATGTACAAGAGGACTGACACTCTAACTTTCTATGATTTCAGCTTCTCCTGTGAGACCAGTTTTAGAATCTGATGCTTCATTACAGATGTACTGTATCCCTTTTACCTTCTTATTGTCGATGAAGCACTGAAATTGCAACGGAATTAAATTCAAAAGGCACAATGCCGACTTAAGTACAAGAGGACTGGCACTCTAAATTTCTTTCATTTGAACCTCTCCTGTGAGTCCAGTTTTAGATTCCGATGCTTCATTTCAGGTTTACTGTATCCCTGGCAACTTCTTATTGACGATGAAGCACAGAAATTTCATCGGAATTAAATTCAAAATGCACAATGCCGACTTAAGTACAAGAGGACTGTCACTCTAACATTCTATGATTTGAAACTCTTCTGTGAGTCCAGTTTTAGATTCCGATGCTTCACTTCAGGTTTACTGTGTACCTTGGACCTTCTTATTGACGATGAAACACAGAAATTGCTTCCGAATTTAATACAAAAGCCACAATGCCGACATAAGTACAAGAGGACTGACACTCTAACTTTCTATGATATGAACCTCTCCTGTGAGTCCAGTTTTATATTCCGATGCTTCACTTCAGATTTACTGTATACCTTGGACCTTCTTATTGACGATGAAATACGGAAATTGCTTCCATATTAAAATCAAAAGGCATAATGCCGACTTAAGTGCAAGAGGACAGGTACTCTAATTTTCTATGATTTGAACCTCTCCTATGAGTCCAGTTTTAGAATCCGATGCTTCACATCAGGTTTACTGTATACCTTGGACCTACTTATTGACGATGAAGCACAGAAAATGCATCGGAATTAAATTCAAAAGGCACAATGCCGACTTAAGTACAAGAGGACCGACACTCTAACTTTCTATGATTTGAACCTCTCTTTTGTGTCCAGTATCTGATTCCGGTGCTTCACTTCAGGTTTACTGTATAACTTGGACATTCTTATTGACGATGAATCTGAGGAATTGCATCCGAATTTAATGCAAAAGGCACAATGCTGACTTAGGTACAAGTGGACTGACACTCTAACTTTCTATGATTTGAACCTCTCCTGTGAGTCCAGTTTTAGATTCCGATGCTTTACTTCAGGTTTGCTGTATACCTTGGACCTTCTTATTGACGATGAAACACAGAAATTGCATCGGAATTAAATTCAAAAGGCAGAATGCCGACTTAAGTACAAGAGGACGGACACTCTAACTTTCTATGATGTGAACCTCTACTGTGAGCGCAGTTTTAGATTCCGATGCTTTACTTCAGGTTTAGTGTATACCTTGGACCTTCTTCTTGACGATGAAGCACAGAAATTGCGTCGGAATGAAATACAAAGGCACAATGCCGACTTAAGTACAAGAGGACCGTCACTCTTACACTCTATGATTTGAACCCCTCCTGTGAGTCCAGTTTTAGATTCCGATGCTTCACTTCAGGTTTACTGTATACCCTGGACCTTCTTATTGGCGATGAAACACAGAAATTGCATCGGAATTAAATTCAAAAGTCACAGTGCCGACTTAAGTACAAGAGGACGGACAATCTAACTTTTTATGATATGAACCTCTACTGTGAGTCCAGTTTTAAATTCCGATGCTTCACTTCAGGTTTACTGTATACCTTGGACCATCTTATTGACGATGAAGCACAGAAAATGCATCGGAATTAAATTCAAAAGGCACAATGCCGACTTAAGTACAAGAGGATTGACACTCTAACTTTCTATGATTAGAATCTCCCCTGTGAGTCCAGTTTTATATTCCGATGCTTCATTTCAGGTTTACTGTATACCTTGGATCTTCTTATTGACAATGAAACACAGAAATTGCATCGGAAATAAATTCGAAAGGCACAATGCCGACTTAAGTACAAGAGGACTGACACTCTAACTTTCTATGATTTGAACCTCTCTTGTGAGTCCAGTTTCAGATTCCGATGCTTCACTTCAGTTTTACTGTATACCTTGGACACTCTTATTGACGATGAAACACAGAAATTGCATCCGAATTTAATGCTATTGGCACAATGCTGACTTAGGTACAAGAGGACTGACACGCTAACTTTCTATGATTTAAATCCTCTCCTGTGAGTCCAGTTTTAGATACTGATGCTTTACTTCAGGTTTACTGTATACCTTGGACCGTCTTATTGACGATGAAGCACAGAAATTGCGTCGGAATTAAATACAAAAGGCACAATGCCGACCTAAGTACAAGAGGACCGACACTCTATATTTCTATGATTTGAACCTCTCCTGTGAGTCCAGTTTTTAGATTCCGATGCTTCATTTGAGGTTTTGTATATCCCTTGGACCTTCTTACTGTCGAGGTAACACAGAAATTGCATCGGAATTAAATTCAAAAGGCACAATGCCGACTTAAGTACAAGTGGACTGACACTCTAACTTTCTATGATTTCAACTTCTCCTGTGAGACCAGTTTTAGATTCTGATGCTTCATTTCAGATTTACTGTACCCCTTTTACCTTCTTATTGACGATGAAGCACTGAAATTGCATCGGAATTAAATTCAAAAGGCACAATGCCGACTTAAGTACAAGAGGACTGACACACTAACTTTGTATGGTTTGAACCACCCCCCGGGAGTCCAGTTTTAGATTCCGATGCTTCATTTCAGGTTTACGGTATACTTTGGACCTTCTTGTTATTGACAATGAAACACAGAAGTTGCTTCCGAATTTAATACAAAAGCCACAATGCCGGCTTAAGTACAAGAGGACTGCCACTCTAACTTTTTATGATTTGAACCTCTCCTGTGGATCCAGTCTTAGATTCCGATGCCCCACTTCAGGTTAACTGTATACCTAGGAACCTCTTATTGACGATGAAACACAGAAATTGCTTCCGAATTTAATACAAAAGCCACAATGCCGACTGAAGTACAAGAGGACTGACACTCTAACATTATATGATTTGAAACTCTTCTGTGAGTCCAGTTTTAGATTCCGATGCTTCACTTCAGGTTTACTGTATACCTTGGACCTTCTTATTGACGATGAAACACAGAAATTGCTTCCGTATTTAATACAAAAGCCACAATGACGACTTAAGTACAAGAGGACTGACACTCTAGCATTCAATGATTTGAACCTCTCCTGTGAATCCAGTTTTAGATTCCGATGCTCCACTTCAGGTTTACTGTATACCTAGGACCTTCTTATTGACTATGAAACACAGAAATATCATTCGAATTTAATACAAAAGGCACAATGCCGAGTTAAGTACAAGAGGACTGCCACTCTGACTTTCTTTGATTTGAACCTCTCCTGTGATCCAGTCTTATATTCCGATGCTCAACTTCAGGTTTACTGTATACCTAGGACCATCTTATTGACGATGAAACACAGAAATTGCATTCGAATTTAATACAAAAGGCACAATGCCGACTAAAGTACAAAAGGACTGACACTCTAATTTTCAATGATATGAACCGCTCATGTGAGACCAGTTTTAGATTCCGATGCTTCACTTCAGGTTTACCGTATACCTTGGACCATCTTATTAACGATGAAGCATATAAAATGCATCGGAATTATATTCAAAAGGCCCAATGCCGACTAAAGTACAAGAGGACTGACACTCTAACTTTCTGTGATTTGAACCTCTCCTGTGAGTCCAGTTTTAGATTCCGATGCTTCACTTCAGGTTTACTGTATACCTTGGACCTTCTTATTGACGATGAAACACGGAAATTGCATCGGTATTAAATTCAAAAGGCACAATGCCGACTTAAGTACAAGAGGACAGATACTCTAATTTACTATGATTTGAACCTCTCCTGTGAGTCCCGTTTTAGAATCCGATGCTTCACATCAAGTTATCTGTATACCTTGGACCTTCTTATTGACGATGAAGCACAGAAAATGCATCGGAATTAAATTCAAAATGCACAATGCCAACTTAAGTACAAGAGGACGGACACTCTAACTTTCTATGATTTGAACCTCTACTGTGAGTCCAGATTTAGATTCCGATGCTTCACTTCAGGTTTACTGTATACCTTGGACCTTCTTATTGACGGTGAAACACAGAAATTGCATCGGAATTAAATTCAAAAGTCACAGTGCCGACCTAAGTACAAGAGGACGGACACTCTAACTTTCTATGATATGAACCTCTACTGTGAGTCCAGTTTTAGATTCCGATGCTTCACTTCAGGTTTACCGTATACCTTGGACCATCTTATTGACGATGAAGCATATAAAATGCATCGGAATTATATTCAAAAGGCCCAATGCCGACTAAAGTACAAGAGGACTGACACTCTAACTTTCTATGATTTGAACCTCTCTTGTGAGTCCAGTTTCAGATTCCGATGCTCCAATTCAGGTTTACTGTATACCTTGGACCTTCTTATTGACGATGAAACACAGAAATTGCTTCCGAATTTAATACAAAATCCACAATGCTGACTTAAGTACAAGAGGATTGACAGTCGTACTTTCTATGATTTGAACCTCTCCTGTGAATTCAGTCTTAGATTCCGATGCTCCACTTCGGGTTTACTGTATACCTAGGACCTTCTTATAGACGATGATGCACAGAAATTGCATTCGAATTTAATACAAAACGCACAATGCCGACTAAAGTACAAGAGGACTGACACTCTAATTTTCTATGATATGTACCTCTCCTGTGAGTCCAGTTTTAGATTCCGATGCTTCACATCAGGTTTACTGTATACCTTGGACCTTCTTATTGACGATGAAGCACAGAAAATGCATCGGAATTAAATTCAAAAGGCACAATGCCGATTTAAGTACAAGAGGACCGACACTCTAACTTTCTATGATTTGAACCTCTTTTGTGTGTCCAGTTTCTGATTCCGGTGCTTCACTTCAGGTTTACTGTATAACCTGGACATTCTTATTGACGATGAAACTGAGAAATTGCATCCGAATTTAATGCTAAAGGCACAATGCTGACTTAGGTATAAGAGGACTGACACTCTAACTTTCTATGATTTGAACCTCTCCTGTGAGTCCAGTTTTAGATTCCGATGCTTTACTTCAGGTTTGCTGTATACCTTGGACCTTCTTATTGACGATGAAACACAGAATCTGCATCGGCATTAAATTCAAAATGCACAATGCCGACTTAAGTACAAGAGGACGGACACTCTAACTTTCTATGATTTGAACCTCTACTGTGAGTCCAGATTTAGATTCCGATGCTTCACTTCAGGTTTACTGTATACCTTGGACCTTCTTATTGACGGTGAAACACAGAAATTGCATCGGAATTAAATTCAAAAGTCACAGTGCCGACCTAAGTACAAGAGGACGGACACTCTAACTTTCTATGATATGAACCTCTACTGTGAGTCCAGTTTTAAATTCCGATGTTTCACTTCCGGTTTACTGTATACCTTGGACCATCGTATTGACGATGAAGCACAGAGAGTGCATCGGAATTAAATTCAAAAGTCACAATGCCGACTTAAGTACAAGAGGATTGACACTCTAACTTTCTATGATTAGAACCTCTCCTGTGAGTCCAGTTTTAGATTCCGATGCGTCATTTCAGGTTATCTGTATACCTTGGATCTTCTTATTGACAATGAAACACAGAAATTGCATCGGAAATAAATTCAAAAGGCACAATGCCGTCTTAAGTACAAGAGGACTGACACTCTAACATTCTATGATTTGAACCTCTCTTGTGAGTCCAGTTTCAGATTCCGATGCTTCACTTCAGTTTTACTGTATACCTTGGACACTCTTATTGACGATGAAACACAGAAATTGCATCCGAATTTAATGCTATAGGCACAATGCTGACTTAGGTACAAGAGGACTGACACTCTAACTTTCTATGATTTGAACCTCTCCTGTGAGTCCCGTTTTAGATACCGATGCTTTACCTCATGTTTACTGTATGCCTTGGACCGTCTTATTGACGATGAAGCACATAAATTGCGTCGGAATTAAATACAAAAGCCACAATGCGGAGTTAAGTACAAGAGGACTGACACTCTAACTTTCTAGGATTTTAACCTTTCCTGTGAATCCAGTTTTAGATTCCGATGCTTCACTTCAGGTTTTGTATATCCCTTGGACCTTCTTATTGTCGAGGAAACACATATATTGCATCGTAATTAAATTCAAAAGGCACAATGCCGACTTAAGTACAAGAGGACTGACACTCTAACTTTATATGATTTCAACTTCTTCTGTGAGACCAGTTTTAGATTCTGATGCTTCATTTCAGATTTACTGTATCCCTTTTACCTTCTTATTGACGATGAAGCACTGAAATTGCATCGCAATTAAATTCAAAAGGCACAATGCCGACTTAAGTACAATAGGACTGACACTCTAAATTTCTATGATTTGAACCTCTCCTGTGAGTCCAGTTTTAGATTCCGATGCTTCATTTCAGGTTTACTGTATCCCTGGGAACTTCTTATTGACGATGAAGCACAGAAATTTCATCGGAACTAAATTCAAAATGCACAATGCCGACTTAAGTACAAGAGGACTGACACTCTAACATTCTATGATTTGAAACTCTTCTGTGAGTCCAGTTTTAGATTCCGATGCTTCACTTCAGGTTTACTGTATACCTTGGACCTTCTTATTGACGATGAAACACAGAAATTGCTTCCGAATTTAATACAAAAGCCACAATGCCGAGTTAAGTACAAGAGGACTGACACTCTAACTTTCTAGGATTTTAACCTCTCCTGTGAATCCAGTCTTAGATTCCGATGCTCCACTTCAGGTTTACTGTATACCTACGACCTTCTTATTGAAGATGAAACACAGAAATTACATTCGAATTTAATACAAAAGGCACAATGCCGACTTAAGTACAAGAGGACTGACACTCTAACTTTCTATGATTTGAACCTCTCCTGTGAATCCAGTCTTAGATTCCCATGCTCCACTTCAGGTTTACTGTATACCTAGGACCTTCTTATTGACGATGAAACACAGAAATTGCATTCGAATTTAATACAAAAGGCACAATGCCGACTAAAGTACAAGAGGACAGACACTCTAATTTTCTATGATATGAACCTCTCCTGTGAGTCTAGTTTTAGATTCCGATGCTTCACTTCAGGTTTACCGTATACCTTGGACCCTCTTATTGACGATGAAGCACAGAAAATGCATCGGAATTATATTCAAAAGGCCCAATATCGACTAAAGTACAAGAGGACTGACACTCTATCTTTCTATGATTTGAACCTCTCCTGTGAGTCCAGTTTTAGATTCCGATGCTTAATTTCAGGTTTACTGTATACCTTGGACCTTCTTATTGACGAAGAAACACAGAAATTGCATCGGAAATAAATTCAAAAGGCACAATGCAGACTTGAGTACAAGAGGACTGACACTCTAACTTTCTATGATTGGAACCTCTCCTGTGAGTCCAGTTTTAGATTCCGATGCGCCATCTCAGGTTTACTGTATCCCTGGGAACTTCTCATTGACGATGAAACTCAGAAATTGCATTCGAATTTAATACAAAAGGCACAATGCCGAGTAAAGTACAAGAGGACTGACCCTCTAACTGTCTATGATTCGAACCTCTCTTGTATGTCCAGTTTCTGATTCCGGTGCTTCACTTCAGGTTTACTGTATACCTTGGACATTCTTATTGACGATGAAACAGAGAAATTGCATTCGAATTTAATGCAAAAGGCACAATGCTAACGTAGGTACAAGAGGACTGACACTCTAACTTTCTATGATTTGAACCTCTCCTGTGAGTCCAGTTTTAGATTCCGATGCTTTACTTCAGGTTTACTGTATAGCTTGGACCATCTTATTGACGATGAAGCACAGGAATTGAGCCGGAATGAAATACAAAAGGCACAATGCCGACTTAAGTGCAAGAGTACCGACACTCTTACATTCTATGATTTGAACCTGTCCTGTGAGTCCAGTTTTAGATTCCTATGTTTCACTTCAGGTTGACTGTATACCTTGGACCCTCTTATTGACGTAGAAACACAGAAATTGCATCGGAATTAAATTCAAAAGGCACAATGCCTACTTAAGTACAAGAGGACAGACACTCTAATTTTCTATGATTTGAACCTCTACGGTGAGTCCAGTTTTACATTCCGATTCTTCACTTCAGGTTTACTGTATACCTTGGACCTTCGTATTGACGATGAAGCACAGAAAATGCATCGGAATTAAATTCAAAAAGCACAATGCCCACTTAAGTACAAGAGGACTGACACTCAAACTTTCTATGATTTGAACCTCTCCTGTGAGTCCAGTTTTAGATTCCGATGCTTCATTTCAGGTTTACTGTATACCTTGGACCTTCTTATTGACTATGAAACACAGAAATTGCATCGGAATTAAATTCAAAAGGCACAATGCCGACTTAAGTCAAAGAGGACTGACACTCTAACTTTCTATGATATGAGCCTCTCCTGTGAGTCCAGTTTTATATTCCGATGCTTCACTTCAGATTTACTGTATACCTTGGACCTTCTTATTGACGATGAAATACGGAAATTGCTTCCGTATTAAAATCAAAAGGCATAATGCCGACTTAAGTGCAAGAGGACAGGTACTCTAATTTTCTATGATTTGAACCACTCCTATGAGTCCAGTTTTAGAATCCGATGCTTCACATCAGGTTTACTGTATACCTTGGACCTACTTATTGACGATGAAGCACAGAAAATGCATCGGAATTAAATTCAAAAGGCACAATGCCGACTTAAGTACAAGAGGATTGACACTCCTAACTTTCTATGAATTGAACCTCTCCTGTTAGTCCAGTTTTAGATTCCGATGCTTTACTTCAGGTTTACTGTATACTGTGGACCTTCTTATGCGATGAAGCACAGAAATTGCATCGGAATTAAATACAAAAGGCACAATGCCGACTTAAGTACAAGAGGACTGACACTCAAACTTTCTATGATTTGAACCTCTCCTGTGAGTCCAGTTTTAGAATCCGATGCTTCACATCAGGTTTACTGTATACCTTGGACCTACTTATTGACGATGAAGCACAGAAAATGCATCGGAATTAAATACAAAACGCACAATGCCGACTTATGTACAAGAGGACTGACACTCTAACTTTCTATGATTTCAGCTTCTCCTGTGAGACCAGTTTTAGAATCTGATGCTTCATTTCAGATGTACTGTATCCCTTTTACCTTCTTATTGTCGATGAAGCACTGAAATTGCAACGGAATTAAATTCAAAAGGCACAATGCCGACTTAAGTACAAGAGGATTGGCACTCTAAATTTCTTTCATTTGAACCTCTCCTGTGAGTCCAGTTTTAGATTCCGATGCTTCATTTCAGGTTTACTGTATCCCTGGGAACTTCTTATTGACGATGAAGCACAGAAATTTCATCGGAATTAAATTCAAAATGCACAATGCCGACTTAAGTACAAGAGGACTGTCACTCTAACATTCTATGATTTGAAACTCTTCTGTGAGTCCAGTTTTAGATTCCGATGCTTCACTTCAGGTTTACTGTATACCTTGGACCTTCTTATTGACGATGAAACACAGAAATTGCTTCCGAATTTAATACAAAAGCCACAATGCCGACATAAGTACAAGAGGACTGACACTCTAACTTTCTATGATTTGAACCTCTCCTGTGAAACCAGTCTTAGATTCCGATGCTCCACTTCGGGTTTACTGTATACCTAGGACCTTCTTATAGACGTTGATGCACAGAAATTGCATTCGAATTTAATACAAAAGGCACAATGCCGACTAAAGTACAAGAGGACTGACACTCTAATTTTCTATGATTTGAACCTCTACGGTGAGTCCAGTTTTACATTCCGATTCTTCACTTCAGGTTTACTGTATACCTTGGACCTTCGTATTGACGATGAAGCACAGAAAATGCATCGGAATTAAATTCAAAAAGCACAATGCCCACTTAAGTACATGAGGACTGACACTCAAACTTTCTATGATTTGAACCTCTCCTGTGAGTCCAGTTTTAGATTCCGATGCTTCATTTCAGGTTTACTGTATACCTTGGACCTTCTTATTGACTATGAAACACAGAAATTGCATCGGAATTAAATTCAAAAGGCACAATGCCGACTTAAGTCAAAGAGGACTGACACTCTAACTTTCTATGATATGAGCCTCTCCTGTGAGTCCAGTTTTATATTCCGATGCTTCACTTCAGATTTACTGTATACCTTGGACCTTCTTATTGACGATGAAATACGGAAATTGCTTCTGTATTAAAATCAAAAGGCATAATGCCGACTTAAGTGCAAGAGGACAGGTACTCTAATTTTCTATGATTTGAACCTCTCCTATGAGTCCAGTTTTAGAATCCGATGCTTCACATCAGGTTTACTGTATACCTTGGACCTACTTATTGACGATGAAGCACAGAAAATGCATCGGAATTAAATTCAAAAGGCACAATGCCGACTTAAGTACAAGAGGATTGACACTCCTAACTTTCTATGAATTGAACCTCTCCTGTTAGTCCAGTTTTAGATTCCGATGCTTTACTTCAGGTTTACTGTATACTGTGGACCTTCTTATGCGATGAAGCACAGAAATTGCATCGGAATTAAATACAAAAGGCACAATGCCGACTTAAGTACAAGAGGACTGACACTCAAACTTTCTATGATTTGAACCTCTCCTGTGAGTCCAGTTTTAGAATCCGATGCTTCACATCAGGTTTACTGTATACCTTGGACCTACTTATTGACGATGAAGCACAGAAAATGCATCGGAATTAAATACAAAACGCACAATGCCGACTTATGTACAAGAGGACTGACACTCTAACTTTCTATGATTTCAGCTTCTCCTGTGAGACCAGTTTTAGAATCTGATGCTTCATTTTAGATGTACTGTATCCCTTTTACCTTCTTATTGTCGATGAAGCACTGAAATTGCAACGGAATTAAATTCAAAAGGCACAATGCCGACTTAAGTACAAGAGGACTGGCACTCTAAATTTCTTTCATTTGAACCTCTCCTGTGAGTCCAGTTTTAGATTCCGATGCTTCATTTCAGGTTTACTGTATCCCTGGGAACTTCTTATTGACGATGAAGCACAGAAATTTCATCGGAATTAAATTCAAAATGCACAATGCCGACTTAAGTACAAGAGGACTGTCACTCTAACATTCTATGATTTGAAACTCTTCTGTGAGTCCAGTTTTAGATTCCGATGCTTCACTTCAGGTTTACTGTATACCTTGGACCTTCTTATTGACGATGAAACACAGAAATTGCTTCCGAATTTAATACAAAAGCCACAATGCCGACATAAGTACAAGAGGACTGACACTCTAACTTTCTATGATTTGAACCTCTCCTGTGAAACCAGTCTTAGATTCCGATGCTCCACTTCGGGTTTACTGTATACCTAGGAGCTTCTTATTGACGATGAAGCACAGAAAATGCATCGGAATTGAACTCAAAAGGCACAATGCCGACTTAAGTACAAGAGGACCGACACTCTAACTTTCTATGATTTGAACCTCTCTTGTGTGTCCAGTTTCTGATTCCGGTGCTTCACTTCAGGTTTACTGTATAACTTGGACATTCTTATTGACGATGAATCTGAGGAATTGCATCCGAATTTAATGCAAAAGGCACAATGCTGACTTAGGTACAAGAGGACTGACACTCTAACTTTCTATGATTTGAACCTCTCCTGTGAGTCCAGTTTTAGATTCCGATGCTTTACTTCAGGTTTGCTGTATACCTTGGACCTTCTTATTGACGATGAAACACAGAAATTGCATCGGAATTAAATTCAAAAGGCAGAATGCCGACTTAAGTACAAGAGGACGGACACTCTAACTTTCTATGATGTGAACCTCTACTGTGAGCGCAGTTTTAGATTCCGATGCTTTACTTCAGGTTTAGTGTATACCTTGGACCTTCTTCTTGACGATGAAGCACAGAAATTGCGTCGGAATGAAATACAAAGGCACAATGCCGACTTAAGTACAAGAGGACCGTCACTCTTACACTCTATGATTTGAACCCCACCTGTGAGTCCAGTTTTAGATTCCGATGCTTCACTTCAGGTTTACTGTATACCCTGGACCTTCTTATTGGCGATGAAACACAGAAATTGCATCCGAATTTAATGCTATTGGCACAATGCTAACTTAGGTACAAGAGGACTGACACGCTAACATTCTATGATTTGAACCTCTCCTGTGAGTCCAGTTTTAGATACTGATGCTTTACTTCAGGTTTACTGTATACCTTGGACCGTCTTATTGACGATGAAGCATAGAAATTGCGTCGGAATTAAATACAAAAGGCACAATGCCGACCTAAGTACAAGAGGACCGACACTCTATATTTCTATGATTTGAACCTCTCCTGTGAGTCCAGTTTTTAGATTCCGATGCTTCATTTGAGGTTTTGTATATCCCTTGGACCTTCTTACTGTCGAGGTAACACAGAAATTGCATCGGAATTAAATTCAAAAGGCACAATGCCGACTTTAGTACAAGTGGACTGACACTCTAACTTTCTATGATTTCAACTTCTCCTGTGAGACCAGTTTTAGATTCTGATGCTTCATTTCAGATTTACTGTACCCCTTTTACCTTCTTATTGACGATGAAGCACTGAAATTGCATCGGAATTAAATTCAAAAGGCACAATGCCGACTTAAGTACAAGATGACTGACACACTAACTTTCTATGGTTTGAACCACCCCCCGGGAGTCCAGTTTTAGATTCCGATGCTTCATTTCAGGTTTACTGTATACCTTGGACCTTCTTGTTATTGACAATGAAACACAGAAATTGCTTCCGTATTTAATACAAAAGCCACAATGCCGGCTTAAGTACAGGAGGACTGCCACTCTAACTTTTTATGATTTGAACCTCTCCTGTGGATCCAGTCTTAGATTCCGATGCTCCACTTCAGGTTAACTGTATACCTAGGAACCTCTTATTGACGATGAAACACAGAAATTGCTTCCGAATTTAATACAAAAGCCACAATGCCGACTGAAGTACAAGAGGACTGACACTCTAACATTATATGATTTGAAACTCTTCTGTGAGTCCAGTTTTAGATTCCGATGCTTCACTTCAGGTTTACTGTATACCTTGGCCCTTCTTATTGACGATGAAACACAGAAATTGCTTCCGTATTTAATACAAAAGCCACAATGACGACTTAAGTACAAGAGGACTGACACTCTAGCATTCAATGATTTGAACCTCTCCTGTGAATCCAGTTTTAGATTCCGATGCTCCACTTCATGTTTACTGTATACCTAGGACCTTCTTATTGACGATGAAACACAGAAATATCATTCGAATTTAATACAAAAGGCACAATGCCGAGTTAAGTACAAGAGGACTGCCACTCTGACTTTCTTTGATTTGAACCTCTCCTGTGATCCAGTCTTATATTCCGATGCTCCACTTCAGGTTTACTGTATACCTTGGACCATCTTATTGACGATGAAACACAGAAATTGCATTCGAATTTAATACAAAAGGCACAATGCCGACTAAAGTACAAAAGGACTGACACTCTAATTTTCAATGATATGAACCGCTCATGTGAGACCAGTTTTAGATTCCGATGCTTCACTTCAGGTTTACCGTATACCTTGGACCATCTTATTGACGATGAAGCACATAAAATGCATCGGAATTATATTCAAAAGGCCCAATGCCGACTAAAGTACAAGAGGACTGACACTCTAACTTTCTATGATTTGAACCTCTCCTGTGAGTCCAGTTTTAGATTCCGATGCTTCACTTCAGGTTTACTGTATACCTTGGACCTTCTTATTGACGATGAAACACGGAAATTGCATCGGTATTAAATTCAAAAGGCACAATGCCGACTTAAGTACAAGAGGACAGATACTCTAATTTACTATGATTTGAACCTCTCCTGTGAGTCCCGTTTTAGAATCCGATGCTTCACATCAAGTTATCCGTATACCTTGGACCTTCTTATTGACGATGAAGCACAGAAAATGCATCGGAATTAAATTCAAAATGCACAATGCCAACTTAAGTACAAGAGGACTGACACTCTAACTTTCTATGATTTGAACCTCTCTTGTGAGTCCAGTTTCAGATTCCGATGCTTCACTTCAGTTTTACTGTATACCTTGGACATTCTTATTGACGATGAAACACAGAAATTGCATCCGAATTTAATGCTATAGGCACAGTGCTGACTTAGGTACAAGTTGATTGACACTCTAACTTTCTACGATTTGAACCTCTCCTGTGAGTCCAGTTTTAGATACCGATGCTTTACTTCAGGTTTACTGTATACCTTGGACCGTCTTATTGACGATGAAGCACAGAAATTGCGACGGAATTATATACAAAAGGCACAATGCCGATTTAAGTACAAGAGGACCGACACTCTAAAATTCTATGATTTGAACCTCTCCTGTGAGTCCAGTTTTAGATTCCGATGCTTCACTTCAGGTTTTGTGTATCCCTTGGACTTTCTTCTTGTCGAGGAAACACAGAAACTGCATCGTAATTAATTTCAAAAGGCTCAATGCCGACTTAAGTACAAGAGGACTGACACTCTAACTTTATATGATTTCAACTTCTTCTGTGAGACCAGTTTTAGATTCTGATGCTTCATTTCGGATTTACTGTATCCCTTTTACCTTCTTACTGACGATGAAGCACTGAAATTGCATCAGAATTAAATTCAAAAGGCACAATGCCGACTTAAGTACAATAGGACTGACACTCTAACTTTCTTTGATTTGAACCTCTCCTGTGTGTCCAGTTTTAGATACCGATGCTTCATTTCAGGTTTACTGTATCCCTGGGAACTTCTTATTGACGATGAAGCACAGAAATTTCATCGGAATTAAATTCAAAATGCACAATACCGACTTAAGTACAAGAGGACTGACACTCTAACATACTATGATTTGAAACTCTTCTGTGAGTCCAGTTTTAGATTCCGATGCTTCACTTCAGGTTTACTGTATACCTAGGACCTTCTTATTGACGATGAAACACAGAAATTGCATTCGAATTTAATACAAAAGGCACAATGCCGACTAAAGTACAAGAGGACTGACACTCTAACTGTCTATGATTCGAACCTCTCTTGTAAGTCCAGTTTCTGATTCCGGTGCTTCACTTCAGTTTTACTGTATACCTTGGACATTCTTATTGACGATGAAACAGTGAAATTGTATTCGAATATAATGCAAAAGGCACAATGCTGACGTAGGTGCAAGAGGACTGACACTCTAACTTTCTATGATTTGAACCTCTCCTGTGAGTCCAGTTTTAGATTCCGATGCTTTACTTCAGGTTTACTGTATACCTTGGACCTTCTTTTTGACGATGAAGCACAGAAATTGAGTCGGAATGAAATACAAAAGGCACAATGCCGACTTAAATGCAAGAGTACCGACACACTTACATTCTATGATTTGAACCTCTCCTGTGAGTCCAGTTTTAGATTCCTATGTTTCACTTCAGGTTTATTGTATACCTTGGACCCTCTTATTGACGTAGAAACACAGAAATTGCATCGGAATTAAATTCACAAAGCACAATGCCGACTTAAGTACAAGAGGACTTTCACTCTAACTTTCTATGATTTGAACCTCTCCTGTGAGTCCAGTTTTAGATTCCGATGCTTCATTTCAGGTTCACTGTATCCCTGGGAACTTCTTATTGACGACGAAGCACAGAAATTTCATCGGAATTAAATTCAAAATGCACAATGCCGACTTAAGTACAAGAGGACTGACACTCTAACATTCTATGATTTGAAACTCTTCTGTGAGTCCAGTTTTAGATTCCGATGCTTCAGTTCAGGTTTACCGTATACCTTGGACCTTCTTATTGACGATGAAACACAGAAATTGCTTCCGAATTTAATACAAAAGCCACAATGCCGAGTTAAGTACAAGCGGACTGACACTCTAACTTTCTATGATTTGAACCTCTCCAGTGAATCCAGTCTTAGATTCCGATGCTCCACTTCAGGTTTACTGTATACCTAGGACCTTCTTATTGACGATGAAACACAGAAATCGCATTCGAATTTAATACAAAAGGCACAATGCAGACTTAAGTACAAGAGGACTGACACTCTAACTTTCTATGATTGGAACCTCTCCTGTGAATCCAGTCTTAGATTCCGATCCTCCACTTTAGGTTTACTGTATACCTAGGACCTTCTTATTGACAATGAAACACAGAAATAGCATTCGAATTTAATACAAATGGCACAATGCCGACTAAAGTACATGAGGACTGATACTCTAATTTTCTGTGATATGAACCTCTCCAGTGAGTCCAGTTTTAGATTCCGATGCTTCACTTCAGGTTTACCGTATACCTTGGCCCTTGTTATTGACGATGAAGCACAGAAAATGCATCGGAATTATATTCAAAATTCCCAATGCTGACTAAAGTACAAGAGGACTGACACTCTATCTTTCTATGATTTGAACCTCACCTGTGAGTCCAGTTTTAGACTCCGATCCTCCACTTCAGGTTTACTGTATACCTAGGACCTTCTTATTGACGATGAAACACAGAAATTGCATTGGAATTTAATACTAAAGGCACAATGCCGAGTTAAGTACAAGAGGACTGACACTCTAACTTTCTATGATTTGAACCTCTCCTGTGAATCCAGTCTTAGATTCCGATGCTCCACTTCAGGTTTACAGTATACCTAGGACCTTCTTATTGACGATGAAACACAGAAATTGCATTCGAATTTAATACAAAAGGCACAATACCGACTAAAGTACAAGAGGACTGCCACTCTAATTTTCTATGATATGAACCTCTCCTGTGAGCCCAGTTTTAGATTTTGATGCTTCACTTCAGGTTTACCGTATACCTTGGATTTTCTTATTGACGATGAAGCACAGAAATTTCATCGGAATTAAATTCAAAATGCACAATGCCGACTTAAGTACAAGAGGACTGACACTCTAACATTCTATGATTTGAAACTCTTCTGTGAGTCCAGTTTTAGATTCCGATGCTTCACTTCAGGTTTACTGTATACCTAGGACCTTCTTATTGACGATGAAACACAGAAATTGCATTCGAATTTAATACAAAAGGCACAATGCCGACTAAAGTACAAGAGGACTGACACTCTAACTGTCTATGATTCGAACCTCTCTTGTAAGTCCAGTTTCTGATTCCGGTGCTTCACTTCAGGTTTACTGTATACCTTGGACATTCTTATTGACGATGAAACAGAGAAATTGCATTCGAATTTAATGCAAAAGGCACAATGCTGACGTAGGTACAAGAGGACTGACACTCTAACTTTCTATGATTTGAACCTCTCCTGTGAGTCCAGTTTTAGATTCCGATGCTTTACTTCAGGTTTACTGTATACCTTGGACCTTCTTATTGACGATGAAGCACAGAAATTGAGTCGGAATGAAATACAAAAGGCACAATGCCGACTTAAGTGTAAGAGTACCGACACTCTTACATTCTATGATTTGAACCTCTCCTGTGAGTCCAGTTTTAGATTCCTATGTTTCACTTCAGGTTTACTGTATACCTTGGACCCTCTTATTGACGTAGAAACACTAAATTGCATCGGAATTAAATTCAAAAGGCACAATGCCGACTTAAGTACAAGAGGACTGACACTCTAACTTTCTATGATTTGAACCTCTACTGTGAGTCCAGTTGTAGATTCCGATGCTTAATTTCAGGTTTACTGTATCCCTGGGAACTTCTTATTGACGATGAAGCACAGAAATTTCATCGGAATTAAATTCAAAATGCACAATGCCGACTTAAGTACGAGAGGACTGACACTCTAACATTCTATGATTTGAAACACTGCTGTGTTTCCAGTTTTACATTCCGATGCTTCACTTCAGGTTTACTGTATACCTTGGACCTTCTTATTGACGATGAAACACAGAAATTGCATCGTCATTAAATTCAAAAGGCACAATGCCGACATAAGTACAAGAAGACTGACACTCTAACTTTCTATGATTTGAACCTCTCCTGTGAGTCCAGTTTTAGATTCCGATGCTTCATTTCAGGTTTACTGTATCCCTGGGAACTTCTTATTGACGATGAAGCACAGAAATTGAATCGGAATTAAATTCAAAATGCACAATGCCGACTTAAGTACAAGAGGACTGACACTCTAACATTCTATGATTTGAACCTCTCCTGTGAGTCCAGTTTTGGATTCCGATGCTTTACTTCAGGTTTACTGTATACCTTGGACCTTCTTAATAACGATGAAACACAGAAATTGCATCGGAATTAAATTCAAAAGGCACAATGCCGACTTAAGTACAAGAGGACCGACACTTTAACATTCTATGATTTGAACCTCTCCTGTGAGTCCACTTTTAGATTCCGATGCTTCACTTCAGGTTTACTGTATACCTTGGACCTTTTTTTGACGATGAAACACAGAAATTGCATCGGAATTAAATTCTAAAGGCACAATGCCGAGTTAAGTGCAAGAGGACGGACACTCCAACTGTCTATGATTTGAACCCCTCCTGTGAGTCCAGTTTTAGATTCCGATGCTTCACTTCATGTTTACTGTATATCTTGGACCCTCTTATTGACGATGAAACACAGAAATTGCATTCGAATTTCATACAAAAGGCACAATGCCGACTAAATTACAAGACGACGGACACTCCAACTGTCTATGATTTGAACCCCTCCTGTGAGTCCAGTTTTAGATTCCGATGCTTCACTTCATGTTTACTGTATATCTTGGACCCTCCTATTGACGATGAAACACAGAAATTGCATCCGAATTAAATACAAAAGGCACAATGCTGACTTAAGTACAAGAGGACTGACACTCTAACTTTCTATGATTTGAACCTCTCCTGTAAGGTCAGTTTCAGATTCCGATGCTTCACTTCAGTTTTACTGTATCCCTTGGACCTTCTTATTGACGATTAAACACAGAAATTGCATTCAAATTTAATACAAAAGGCACAATGCCGACTTAAGTACAAGAGGACTGACACTCTAACTTTCTATGTTTTGAACCTCTCTTGTGTGTCCAGTTTCAGATTCCGATGCATCACTTCAGTTTTACCGTATACCTTGGACGTTCTTATTGACGATGAAACACAGAAATTGCATCCGAACTTAATGCTATAGGCACAATGCTCACTTAGGTACAAGAGGACTGACACTCTAACTTTCTATGATTTGAACCTCCCCTGTGTGTCCAGTTTTACATTCCGATGCATCACTTCAGGTTTATTGCATCCCTTCGTCCTTCCTATTGTCGAGGATACACAGAAATTGCATCGTAATTAATTTCAAAAGGCACAATGCCGACTTATGTACAAGAGGACTGACACTCTAACTTTCTATGATTTCAGCTTTTCCTGTGAGACCACTTTTAGATTCTGATGCTTCATTTCAGATTTACTGTATCCCTTTTACCTTCTTATTGTCGATGA